>NC_080601.1:7581759-8831759 GCF_027887145.1 Ammospiza caudacuta
GAATTCTCTGAACCTTCTCCCTCTTCTTCCCTTTTTCCATCTGATTTCCTGGTAATTTGGATTATTGCTTTGTTTTATTAAAGCACTGAGGAGAGCAGAGCGATGAGAGAGGACCAGCACATCTGAGTCGCCCAAAACCAGACCAGAATTTCTCCTGAAATTCAATTGCCAATGTCCCAGCCCCACCTTTCCCAAAATGTCACACTGGGGAGCAAAAAGCAGAGTGTCCAAGTGCCTGCCTGCATCCATCTCCTCTCCCTCTCAGGTGTGGGGTTTTACAGCATTTTCTGCTATAAAATAGCTAAACTCTCTATTTGCAGCTGGGCTTGAGGTTTTTAATTTTTTTTCCTTCTTAAAGTTACATTTAGCTGGGCTGCAGAGTCTGCCTTGGAGATTTACTGAGTAGTAGAAATGATTTTAGGCATTTCTTTCTTTAGTGTTTCCTCTTTACAACAAGCACTTTGCCCTGAGTAAATTCTGCTATGTTTCCTTGGTAGTGAAATATTTTACCTCCATATGTAGATTTTGTTGAATTCAGCCTGGCTGCTGTTCCAAGAAAACTTCCAGGGGAGAAAATGTTCATTTGTGACAATTTTTTTTTGCTGTAGTTTGTTTAAATTGGGGAATTGAAGAATTATTCTCTTCACCAAACTGCCAAACAAGAACTTCAGTGTCTCTGCTCTGTTTGCATTAATCAGTTAGTCCATAATTGAGGTGTAAGGAAGACATTCCATAGTGATAATCCTCATTTTCTCTCCCCTTCCTGGTGATGCTGAATTGCTCTTGGATCCGTTGTGGGTGGTTGATGGAGCAGGAATATTTTGGGATAGATTGTGGGATTTAGGGAATGACCTGAAACAGCTTCAGAAGCCCCCCTGGGAATCACTGAATAATTTCTACCTGCTTTTATGATCACTAGGCTGCACTTCAGCCCTGATAAATTCCAGTTGGGAATTTCCAGTTGGGATTTATCATGGCTGAAGTGTGGCAGCACATTGGTGTTCCTGGAGGAGCAGGAGAACAGGGGTGAAGCAAGGGAGGTGGGATTTATGCTGGGTGGAAGGAGGTTGAGATAATTTTGATAACTCCAGTGTCCATGCTAAGCTCATTCCCACCAGGAATGGTTTTCCATGATAAACTTTGTCTGCTGGAGATCTGTACCAAAATCCCTCACAGGGGTGGTATGGTGGATAAATCCCTTGTCCTGCAGCTGGTGTTTGATGCAGGGAACTTGTGGCTTCCTGAAAAGGCCAATCTGAGTGAAATCCCTTCTCCACTTCAGGGTGTTCTGCTGAGTTCTTCCTTCTGGACAGGTGGGAGTGGAAATGGTCAATTTTCTCTGCATGTGAAAAAATCCCACAAAAATTCACCAAGGCATGGAGGTGCTGAGAGTGAGGAGGGGCTGAGGGAGCTGGGGCAGGGTCTGGAGCCCCAGGAGGGGCTGAGGGAGCTGGCAAGGGGCTGAGCCTGGAGCAAAGGAGGCTCAGGGGGCCCTTGTGGCTCTGCACAACTCCCTGCCAGGAGGGGACAGCCAGGGGGGGTCGGGCTGTGCTGCCAGGGAACAGGGACAGGACAAGGGGAAAGGGCCTCAGGCTGGGCCAGGGGAGGCTCAGCTGGGACAGCAGCAGCAATTTCTGCATGCAAAGGGTGCTCAGGCCTTGGCAGGGGCTGCCCAGGGAGCTTTGCAGTGCCCAGCCCTGCAGGTGTCCCAGAAATGTGGCACTTGGGGACAGGAATTAGGGCTTGGCAATGCTGGGGAGCAGTTGGTTCCTAAAGGATTTCCTTTTCCAAGGAAAAAGATTGCACTCTGTTATCAAAGAAAACACAGGACCTTGAATTAAGAAAGGATTTTTCCCCACAAAAAAGGGTGTAATAATCTGAAATCAAAGGAGTGCAAAGCCTTAGAGACATTTCAGTGGAACTGTTCCAGGTTAAACCCCGGTGAGGAGCGGGGCAGCTCCCTTGCAGAGCATCCCCCACTCCAGGAGGGACAAACCCCTGCCCCATCTGGGAATTGTGATTTATTTCTTGCTGGGAATTTCTCCCAGTCCCTTCCCAAGCTGCTGGGAACAGATGCTTGTCCACATCCCCCCTCTCTGCTGGCAGCTTGTCAGCAGATGTTCATCCTTCCCCCCACCACAAATGATTCATTTTCATCTAAACAATAGAAAAAACTCAGGAGTAAAGCATTGCTAGGACCCATGAATTATTTAAAAAATCATTTCAGATGTCAAAACTCCAGTTACAGTTCCTTGCAGCTCCCTGGTGACTCTGGAGTCATCGCTCTTGAAAAATAACCCAAATTATATTTAATAATTGAATAGCATCTACTTTGGTGCTTCTGTATCAACCTTATGGAGTGACATTTCATGCTTGTTGGAAGGGGCTTGGGGTTGTTTAATTCTCTATCATGCCAAGAGTTCTGTACAGGAACATGTTGATTTTAATTGCATTTAGATTTGATTACAAAAAAGAGTAAATCACTCAGAAAGGGTCAGATTGTTCCATTTGGCCTCAAGCTGTTTTGCTTTTCACAGCAGATATTTTATGTGGAAATCTGGTTCTGTGTGTAAGAGGAGTTCTGAAACAGAATTAATGCAAGGTGAAAATGAAAGCAGAATTGTGGAGTTTGTGACAAAACATTTTCAGAGGAAATTTCAGATTTTTCTTTCCTTTCATGACATAAAATAAATCTTACTGAGCCCTCTCTACTGTCAAAAATGTACCACATCCCATATTGTATGGATAGAAAATAATTCCTATATTCTTCTGTGTGATTTCCTTCCCTCTTTTCTCTCTGGGATTCAGTAGTGGAACATTTTATTTTCTGTTAATTTGAGCCAGAACCTCAAATACTGCTTAATTAGGTGGAAATTAATGACCCAGAGAGGACCTAAATGCCCTCTGCTGTTCTTCCCTGTGGAATGGTGAGGCCTTGGGATGGATTTCTTAGAGCAGCTGTGGCTGCCCCTGGATCCCTGGAAATATTCCAGGCTGGGTTGGACAGGGCTTGGAGCAGCCTGGGACAGTGGAAATGTCCCTGCCCATGGCAGGGGTGGGATGAGATGAGCTTTGGGGTCCTTTCCATCCCCAAATCCAAGGCAAAATCCAGCATTTTTCAAGGCAAAGATGCCCTGAGAGGTCGAGCATCACGTGAGATCCTGGCATTTTATATCCCAGGTTTTGATGGGTTTAGGATGTAGAGGAGTAATGTAGGAGTGTCCATAATTCTGTAGTTCCTTTTATCTCCAGCTGGAGTGGAATTATTTAGAATTTTTGGCTTGAAATTCTTGCCGTTAGACCTTTCAGCTAAAAAAATGACTGCCTGCAGAGAGTGTAAATCCCACTAACAAACCAGTGCCAGAGGAAGGGAGAAGCATGAAAATTCCATGTAAATTTAGTTGTGTTTGCACAGGGAGGTGCTTCATGGACTGAAAACTGGAAATCAAGAGCTGGGACAACAAACCAACTCTTTGGAATCAGTGCTAATCATATTTACATTTAATCTTCCCAGGACTTTAATGGATTTGGGAGGTTTTGCAAGAAAGATTCCGACTAATCCTGAACCTTCAGAGAATTGTTATTTTCAGTGCAGGCTTTTAATAAGTCAGGTTAGAGTTATAAAATCCCAAAGTGGTTTGGGTTGGAGGGACCTTAAATCCCATCCCATCCCATCCCATCCCATCCCATCCCATCCCATCCCATCCCATCCCATCCCAATCACCTCCTGCCATAGGTAGGGACACCTTTCCCTATCCCAGGTGGCTCCAAGCCCTGTCTAGGTTTGGGAATATGGGCATGGAGTGAAATTAGTGGCAGAATTGAGCGGTGACTGATACCAAACCCTTGGGTTTGCCTCAAGGCAGGAAAACTCAGCTCTAACAATTTCCGCGCCTGAAATATTCCACGTTTTTTGGTGCCTGTGGCACCTGAAGGCAGAGCGAGAGGAAAATGGAGCTGTTTGATGGCAGCACAAACAGGGTGAGGATGGATCAGTCTGGACTCCTTTAGATGTGGGACATTGGAGGAAAATCAGGAGATGTGGGATGGGCGTTCCTTGGAGGAGGTGTGGGGAGAAAACAGATATTTTTGTGATTATAGAAGAGCAATTGATGTCCGGAAGGTGCTCCAAAAATCCCTTTATCTTCTCCACAAGTCCCAGGAAGGGGGATGGACAAAACCTTTTATTGTTTGGAGGCAGGAAAATGTGAGTCCTGAGAAATTTGTGTGAGGGAATTTTGGAGTCACTCTGACTGGATTTACATTAATAATTGAATAGCATCTACTTTGGTGCTTCTCTGTCAACTCTGAGAGTGACATTTAATGTCACTCCATTTAATGGACATTTAATGGACATTTAATGTCACTCCAACCCTAACCCCAAACCCTAACCCAGCCCAGTGTGACCTTGGCATTAAAATCAGATCATCAGGAAAGAGAAAGATTTTGGCATCATCTGTAGATATTTATTAAAAAACCTCTTAAACAGAATTGAAATATGAACACAGGAGTGGAGGAAAGGGTGAGACTAAAAATAGAGCATATTTAACAAAGTGTAAAAATTAATTCATCATTTTGGTCACACCTTCACCTGCAGAACAGAGGAAAGCATAAACAATTAATTACTTTATATTTCCTGATTTAATTGGCTGTTGAGCACAAATTTCACCTTTAAAATGAGGAGTCCTATGTTGTTGATTTTTAATAATTTTTTGGCTGTTATTTTATAACAAATGCTATCTGTTGGTTGGCTGGGTTGAGGTTTGAGCCTTCAGCCCTGAGGTGTGGGAGGGCTGCCTGAGGGATCCAGCCTGGATTTGTCATGGATATTTCAGGACAGAGGCAGAGCCCTTGCTCTGATTTAAAGGAGTCTGTGCTGCAATTGGATTATGGGTCCCATTTAAGTTAATAAAATCAGGGAAATGCAGAATTCAGGTGATTATTTGAATTGGTGGGTCTGCCGTAGCAGGAAAAGCACAATTCCTGCAGGAGGAGATGAGCCCTGAGCTGTGCTGCCACGGGGAGCTGCTCAAAATGCCAGGATTTCATGGAAATATATCCATATTTTCTTCATGCACATACATAAATGTACAACTAGATGGATATATAAAGAAAATATAAATTTCTGCCTCAAAGCCAGGTCAGATGGGGCTCTGAGCAACCTGGTTCTGGTGGAATCTATGTCCAGGCAGGGACTGGAATTGGAGGGGAAATTCATGCTGGTGTTCTGTTTTTCCCAGATGTGCCACATGGTCACAGCCTCTGTTGTTACCCTGATCTCACTCCTTGTGTAAAATGCACTCAGCAGGAAAAGAATTGGATTTATAGGTCCCAAACATGACATGAATTACCCTTAATACTTCACAGATCAAATTTAAAGGTACTTGAAGTCAGTATTTCTTAGCTGGGGGTGAGGTTGGGATGGGGTTGGAAGTGTCCAGTGATGAAAACTGGTGCATATCTTGTAGCAGACCCCATGAAATCTCATTATTAAAACCCCCACTGTAGATAAAACCAGATAAAACCAAAAAGGACAGAGCCTTCCATTCAGAAGGAAAGAGAATTTTGCTGAATTGAAGTTTTCCCTAATTCAAATCCATTAAATAATTGCCTAATTATTGGGCCAACTTAAATCTCCTATGCTCTTGGGTTCCTCTGCCTGAAATCCCATTGAATTCTAAATCAAGCAGTGAGGTTTTATGGAATTTAGGGTTCACTCTTCACACCTGTAACTTTTTCCTTTAGAAGAAAGCTGAGCAGCAGCATTTTTAATCAGAAAATCAATCCCCTGGACATGCCCAACAAAGGATATTTAGGATACTAATCACTGACTTGGCAATAGATTAAAATCCTTCTGTTTTAGCTGGGAATTGTGGTTATTTTCACTTGTAGATTTTCCAGCAGGAGAAATTGTGTTGGTAGGCTGGAGATCTTCTTAATCCAGGAAGGATTGGGATCATCAGGGTTGAGGCTGAGCATCCTCCACCTCTGCTGACTCCGGGAGGTGTTGGAATACCGGGTTGTACGTGTGGAATGACTTTGGCTTTTCCCTAAGTTGGCCTGGGGATTTACTTGCCATGTGTTACGGTTTTGGCCTGGCAAAGCCAGAGCCCCCATGAGTTCACCTTCTCCCCGGTGTCTGCTGTGAGATGTGACCAGGAATAAGCAAAGCAGGCTCCAACTTAAACATAAAGAAAAGTTTATTAACCCAACTACACACAAAGTATTACTAAACTACACACAAAAGAAAAAAAAGAAAACACGAGGAAAATGAAAACATCACAAAAAACACTCTCCCCCTCCTCCCCCCTAAATTCCCAATACAATACATCCTCCAAAATCACCAGTTCTGGGTCCAGCACTGCCCTCTAGATTGCTCAAACTTTGAGTTCCTCAAGAGGAGAGGGAGTCCTTCCATGTGTCGTGGTGGCCTTTTCTGTCCTTGTTCCGGTGCTCTCACCACCGAACAGGGATCAGGGCTGCTTCCAGGGTTGTCTTTTTAAGGATGCTTTGTCCAGTTCCAGAAAAGCACAGTATCTCACATTTGTGACATCTGTTCCCCCCATATTTTATATACCCCCTGGGGCCGAGGGGTACCCACACTGAATCTTCTTTGGCTCTGGGACATTTCTCCCCCTGGACTCAGTCTCTGTATCACACGGAAACATGGCTCTGCCCATGGCTACACAAAAGAGTCCAGCATAAAATGCCACTCCATCTTCTCCATTCTTCTAACATCTCTCACTCTCTCTCTCTCTGGTCCAGACCTCCATCACTCGTTCATTTCCTTTGTCCTCCTCCACTCTTATCACTCGTCTAGGAAGGGTTAATGTTCTGTAGGGTTTTCATTGTCCAAAAAGGGTTAAAAACTCCTCCAGGCGGCTGGACTCCTGGCTGCACCCCCCCCCCTCCTCAGCCGGGCTGCCTGCTGCCAGCACATATTTACTGAGTTTCAAGATAACGACACAGGCTGCACTCTCTCTCTCTCTCTCTCTGTCTGTCTCCAAGGCGGGGGGGGAGGAATGGCTGCCCGATGTCTCTTGGGGCTCCTCCACCCTTCCATCTTCCAGGGCCTCCTCACCCCCATCTCTGTCCAGGCCCAGGCCTACCACATGGCTGCCCCTCCCTGCCCAGCAGCAGCGGCTGGACGGGGGAAGGGAGATCCGACCTCCGTCCCTCGAAGTCCCAAGAGAGCCTCCCAGGGCCGAAGCTCTGCTTTTAACCCCTGGGTGTTCTCGGAGGTGTGTCCAAAAACCCACTGGCTACACCAGGTGCCAATATCAAAATCCAAGCACCCATTGGTTTGACCACAACATCCCAGAATTCCCACTTCTTCCTGGTCAAACCACCACACCATGGTATCATTCTCAATTCACAGAATCACTGGGTTGGTAGAGACCTCCAAGATCATCGAGTCCAACCCATCTCCAACACCTCAACTAAACCCTGGCACCCAGCGCCACATCCAGTCTGGTTTTAAACACATCCAAGATTGGTGACTCCACCACCTCCCCAGGCAGATCATTCCAGTTCTTTATCACCCTGTCTGTAAAAAACTTTTTCCTAATATCCAACCTATATTTCCCTTGGCACAGCTTGAGACTGTGTCCTCTCATTCTGGAGAAAGAGCCCAGCCCCACCTGAGCACAGGCACCTTTCAGGAGCTGTACAGAGTGATGGGGGCACCCCTGAGTCTCCTTTTCTCCAGGCTGAGCACCCCCAGCTCCCTCAGGGGTTCCTCACAGGGTTTGTGTTCCCAGCCCCTCTCCAGCCTCGTTGCCTCCTCTGGACGCGCTCCAGCGTCCCAACGTCCTTCCCAAGCTGAGGGGCCAGAGCTGGACACAGCACTGCAGGTGTGGCCTCACCAGGGCCAGGCACAGGGGCACAGTGACCTCCCTGCTCCTGCTTTCTGCATCATAGAATGGTTTGGGCTGGAAGGGAACCTTAAAATTCCTACAATTCCACCCCAACAGGAGAGCTGGAGAGGGACTGGGGACCAAGGGATGGAGGGACAGGACACAGGGAATGGCTTCCAGTGCCAGAGGGCAGGGATGGATGGGATATTGGTAATTAGGAATTGTTCCCTGGCAGGGTAGGCAGGCCCTGGAATGGATTTCTAGAGAATCTGGGACTGCCTCTGGATCCCTGGAAGTGTCCAAGGCCAGGGCTTGGAGCAGTCTGGGATAATGGAAAGTGTCCCTGCCCATGGCAGGGGTGGGATAAGATGGGTTTAAAATCCCTTCCAATCCAAACCTCTCTGGGATCCTGGGATTCAATGAGCTGGGCCTGTGTTCTGCCTTGAAATCAGAACAACCTGGCCAAGCTTCGAGGCAGGGAATGATTACCTGGGATATTTGTATGCTGATAATGAGGAATAAACAATCTATTGGGAGGCTGAGTATGTAATCAATGTTATGTCTTAATTACACCACAGAGCTCGCTGGGATAATTTGCATTCCTGGGAAATTGATAGAGAAGGATGCAGCTTTTTGAGGAGAGCCAAGGAAGGGCTGACATGTGAATTACAGAGGTTTTCCAGATGTGCCAGTGTGTGATATTTGCATAATAATCACAGAATCCCAGAAAGGTTTGGGCTGGCAATGCCTTGTGGGGCTCAGGTACCTCCCAGCCACAGAGGGATTCCTGTGGGAGAACCTCTCAGGGGATATTTTGGGTTAAGTGTTGTAGGGATTTGGGATTTCAGGTTGCACCTGGCAGAGTCTGAGATTAATCCAAACCCAGACTCCTGGCAGCAGTAAGAAATTTAAGACTTTGGAGTGATTTTTGATTGATTCCCAGATTAGGTCGTTGGATGCTGCACTGACAAAAAGAAAAAGGAAAGAAAGTAGTGACATGACCTTAAGTCCATATCCTGAGTATTTTTAATGAGATTTGCACTTTTGGCTGAATTCAGAAGAGCTCAGGAAGAACCAGTTCAGCTGCTGACAACTATGGGGATATTGGTACAAATGGAGCTTTTCCTTTGGGTGATGGAGATTTTCCTTTTAGGTGTTGTCCCACTTGGAGCATCTTCATCACCCCCAGCCTTCATAGCTGCTTTTTAAATTTATTTTTTTAATATTTAAAATATACATTGGAATATAGCTGGGGCTGCCCCTGGATCCCTGGCAGTGCCCAAGGCTAGGCTGGAGCAGCCTGGGACAGTGGAAGGTGTCCCTGCCATGGCAGGGGTGGCACTGGATGGGATTCAAGGTCCCTTCCCACTCAAACCATTCCATGATGCTGGTAATGGAGATTGTGGTGATATTTTATGGGCAGAAGAAGACTGAGATTTTGGATAATAATTTTGGATATTTTTGTAGTCATGCCATAGGACATCTCCAGCAAGTTGTGTTTCTGAGCCGCTCAGAAATGTCCCAAACCCAGAAATATTTCATGTTCTTACCCTTCTCTTGCATTTGAAACTTGGAGAGGATCCAAGGAAAATCTGTATCCTGGTGTAGGTGTTGTCCCAACTTTGATCCATGTCCCCTGTTTGTGTAGCCTGGTTCCAGGAATGCAGGGTAGGGAATAAACATGGGATTAAATATTGAAGGTTGGTGATTTAAAAAGGCTCTGTCCTGCACCCAGTGCAGAAATATTTCCAAATGCAGCTTTCTCAGGGAATAAGCAGCAAAGGCAAATCCCAGCTGGTTTTTTAAGGATTTGCTTTTGCCTTTTCCAAGCTCATCAGAAGGAGGCTGTAGCTCCCTTAGAGCTTCCAGAAGACCTGAGGCAGATCCCTTCCCCAGAGCCAGATGTCCCTAATCATCCTCCCCTGCCCCTTTCCCTGCTCCTTAGTGCTCTCCTTCAGCCTCCTGGCCAAGTGGCTCCGTGTGGGATTGGAGGGAGGGACCACAGCAGGATTTTCTCCTTGGTTCACCTTCCTTTTCCCAATCCCTTTGTCTTTTTGGCCATGCTGAGCACAGAGCTGGTGACTGAGGAGTCATTGTGGGGTGAGTCCTGCCCAGCCATGACAGCCTTGTCTCTGTGGGCAAGAATTTTCATTTGGAGCTTGCTCGGCTCAGCTCTCCCCCCATGCATCATTTTCCACCTCTGAGCATCAAATCCTGTTGGATTTGTGGGTTCTGCTGCACCAAATCCTCTCTGATTTGTGGGTTCCACGGCACCAAATCCTGTTTGATTTAGCACCAAATTCCCTTTTATTTGTGGGTTCTACAGCACCAAATCCTGTTGGATTTGTGGGATTCTACTGCACCAAATCCCCTTGGATTTGAGGGTTCTAAAGCACCAAAACTCTGTTTGATTTGAGGGTTCTACTGCACCAAATCCCATTTGATTTGTGGGTTCTACAGTGTCCAGCCGCTCCTCTTTGGCTTTTATCAGCAGGTTTAATCTCATCACCCAGTTTGATCCCCTTTCCTCACCCTCACCTTCCCTTCTTTTCCAGAGCATGTTGGACAGCAGGAATCCCCCTGTACATCCCAGGATTCCTGGGTGCTTGGTGTCCTTAACCCTCCTGAGTTTCCCTGAGAGCCTTTATGAAGAGACCACGTCAAAATGCCTCTGGAATGCACAGGGAAGCAATTCCAGCCCTTCCCAAGCTGAGTTTGGGGAACCAAGGGCCTCATTTCCTACTCCTACACTCAGCAAGAGTAGCAGTGACCCCTTTGATATATTCACACCTAATTTTTACTGATTTGTGTGATTCCAGACATCAGACCAGGCAGTGGGAAGTTCTCTTGAAGCCTCTGGCAGTCGTTTCCCCAGCATTTTCCACCTCTATTTTTGCCTTTATCGCACAGTGAGGGGCATGTGCTGAAATAATCCTGTGAGAACCCTGAGTTCAGGTGTATCAAAGCCAATCCCTTATCCCAGGTATTCTCTGGAAGTGCCTCCTGACCCCTCTTTGGTTCCTTTTTCTCCTGGCTGGAAGCAGAATGGTCAGGGGGGTCTGTTCCTGATCCAGCCTTGTTTTAAATCCTGGCATTCCAAACCCTGCAAAAACCTTTTCTCTTGGAATAGATTTTATTCTCAACTTTCTCCCTGGTGCTCCTCAGAAATCTCTGTTGGGTCCCTCACCATGGGTTTGTCCCTGTTTTTCCCTCATCCAGGTACAATCAGCATTTTAAAAGATTGTCTTTTTCCTTCTCACACTTTTTTATTGTCCATTTCATGTCATTTTGGAGATATCTGGTTTATATTTCTTCCCAAATCCTCAGGGATGCAATGAGATGCTTTTAATGCCACCACTAACTTCTACTTTCCCTTTTCTCTGCTCCTTTTAATTTCCTTTCAAGTTTCCTCATTTCTCTCTTAATTTGTTTTATATTTAAGGCTGACCATGGGGTGGATATTGGGAATTTTCATTTTCATGGGGATTAAACTGGAGTATTTTTAACAGAAAAGCAGTTCTTTGGGGAATTGTTTTTTGGGATCAAGGCTGCTTTAAGGATGAGATAGTTTGGGGTAAAAAAAGGATCCAGCTGAGGTCACTCAGTAATTCTGACCTGGCAGTTTCCCACGTGTCTTGTCCTCTTCAGTGAATTTTCCTGAGAATTTTCAGCTTAAAATAAGACCTTACAACTTTATATATAATCTTAATTTATGGATTTCCCAGCACTTGTGCCTGCCCTTGGTTCTGGTTCCACTCCCCATCTTTGTGTGATTGATTTAAATGCAGCTTCCTTTAAATGCCAGTTCATTATTGCTGTTTTTCCTGTCTTTTTAAGGCAATGGAGTTTTCAAACCCTTCATTCCTCTGCAATATTTAGTTCTGAATACATTTTTCCACTCTGGTGAGCTGTCCTTGTTCTTTGTTGTAGAAATCTGTAGGACAAAATCTTGCTTTCTTTATGGAAGAGAAAGTGAGGAGAAGATACAATTGAAGCTCCAAATTAAAAGCAACTTCTCAAAAATCCCAGACCTCAGTAAATGAACTGGAGCTGCCTTCAGCTCTGTGCTATTAAAACTCGATTAAAATCAGCCTGTTCTGCTGAAATTCCCACCAGAATTTATACAGAGGCTCCATGTTTAATAAACCTTCCAGCTCCTCTCTGGTGAACACAAAACCCGAAGTTTTAAAGCTGTAAAAATGAACATTAAGGATGAAATTCTCCCTGGTCAAAATCACTGAGGCTCAATAGGCACCCACTTTATTATAAGAGAAGCATGGGAAGGAATAACTGGAAATAATGGAAAACCAGTTGGTTTTGGGATTGGTGCTGCTGCTCTGGCTGTGTCTCAGCTCAGTCTGATTTCACCCTTCATGTCAGAGATTTGCAGAGAGCAAATTAATCCTCAATAAAGCCCTCATTTAGTCAATTGTGGATTATTTTGGATAATAGTTATAATAGAATAATATAATAATAATGGTATATAATAATATATATAATATATTACAATATATAATATATAATAGTAATAATTATATATAATAATATAATATAAAATAATAACTACAATTGTTATATGTAAAATATATAATAATACCCACTAATATATAATAATTTCCAAATTATTAATATAATTATTAATTATATTAATTTATAAATAATAATTATAATAAATAATTGTATATATTATATTAATATACAATATATGTTATCATTATATTATTATATATTGATAATTTAAGAATAATAATTATTATATTATTCATTAACATAATAAATTATTATATTAATGCATACTGATATTATTACTGTTATTATTGCCATTACTATTACTATTATCATTATTATTTCCTAATAATTTTAGGATATGATCCACAGACCAGCCAATGTGTGGAATTCCAGGGAGCTGCAAGCACATAAGTAAAGCTGCTGGAATCTGCTCCCTTGTTATCTTTACATATTTTTATATCAATATATTCATTTCTGTGCAGTTTTGGAGCCTGTCCAGCACACCCTGTGTCTCACAGGATGAGGATCTTGAGGCATAAGTAACTTACAATGCCCTGAATCAGGAGAAATAAGTGCTTGAAACATGTGCAACAAGAGGCAGAATTTAATGTTAGTGCAGAAATCACAGAGGGGAGGATTACAGGGGGCAGGGAGGATGAAATTCCTGTTTCCACAAGGGCTGGATCTGGTTACTGAAGCAACTGAAGGAGGTGTGATGTCCCCTCTTGTTTAATAAGAACTCCAAGCTCCTGGTATTGCGGGAGAAATTAATCCCAGGTTCCCTGAGGCTGGAAAATCCCTGCCAGCCCCTGGAGCCCCAGCTGTGCCCAGTGCCCACCTTGTGCCCAGCCCAGAGCACTGAGTGCCACCTCCAGCCCTGCCTGGGACACCTGCAGGGCTGGGCACTGCAAAGCTCCCTGGGCAGCCCCTGCCAAGGCCTGAGCACCCTTTGCATGCAGAAATTGCTGCTGCTGTCCCAGCTGAGCCTCCCCTGGCCCAGCCTGAGGCCCTTTCCCCTTGTCCTGTCCCTGTTCCCTGGCAGCACAGCCCGACCCCCCCTGGCTGTCCCCTCCTGGCAGGGAGTTGTGCAGAGCCACAAGGGCCCCCTGAGCCTCCTTTGCTCCAGGCTCAGCCCCTTGCCAGCTCCCTCAGCCCCTCCTGGCTCTCCTGAGGCGCTCCCTGAGGTTGCTCTGCTCTGTGCCTGGACAGGCCGAGCTGCTTGGATTGCTGGAAAGGAGCTGGAAATTCTTTCCCTGTGGCTCAGGGCAGCAGATTCTCCTCAGTGTCCATCATCTCCCACCCTGAAATGGGGGCACACACAGAACCATCCCTGCCATGTGCTGGAGTTCAGGGGCAAGGTCCAGCTGGACTTTAGGGCTTGGAGCAGCCTGGGACAGTGGAAGGTGTCCCTGCCTGTGGCAGGGGTGGCACTGGGTGGGATTTAAGGTCCCCTTCAATTCAAACCATCCTGAGATTCTGGAATCCCATCTGCCACAGTCTCTCCTACCTCTGCCTGCCCCAGCTTTACCTCAGTTTATCTTGGTTTATCTAAATTTCCATCAAGCTCTCCTGAGGTTCACCTCAGCCTGGTTTCCCTGTCAGGGCCACCTCTCCTTTGCCTGCTTCTTCCAACCTTCTCCTTCTCAACTCCAATCAATCAAATCCAGCTTTAATCCATATTTTATACCTCCACACTTGTTAAGTTCAGTCCTTCATGTCTGTTTTCCCTCAACAGCTGAGCTCACTGCTGGCTCTCAAAAAATAAGAGCTTCTGAACAGCAGCATTGGCTCGTAATTTTCTCTGAAATCCATGAGTAAATTTTCCAGGGAAGGCAGATTTTAGTGTGTTTTAACCACGTTCACTGCTCTCTTTGGGATGCAGCAGCAAATGCTGTGTGCATTATGGAAAGTGGCTGCTCCTGGGGACTGCAGACATTTCAAAATAATTAATAAATGTTATTAGAGGAAGGAGAAAAGCTCCTCAATATTCCATTTTTAACATGATTTCTGAGCATTCCAGCCAAAACACCAACTACCACAGTCAATGTTCAGTTAACAGCGTTTCCACCTGAGTCAGAACCCTCTGCAATGATGGAATGATGCTTCTGCATATCAGGAAGGCATTTTTATTTGACACATGTATTAATCAAGAGCCAGAGGAGCGTTATGGCCCGGAACAACTCCTGTAAATGCACGGGGAATGTTTTTATTCCAGCTGTCCCTGGCAGCGTTTATTGAAACCCCACAAGTTTCCCTGATGGAATACACAGTGTTATTTCTTGTTGGTATTATGGATTTAATGGTTTGGAAAAGCAGCTCCTCATGAATCCCATTAACCACTCTGCCAGTCAGGGAAATCCAGCCTCACCTGCACTGCTCATGGGGTGGTTTGAGGAGCAACCTTTGGGGGCTCAGGGTTTTTCCCAAAGTTGGTGTGTGACCTCTGAAGGAAGAATTGGGGACCCCTCTTGCAGGTGGGATCTGCGTGTCTGAGTGGGCAGGACCCACAGGGATCATCCAGCCCAGCTCCTGGCCCTGCCCAGACACCCCAAAAATCCCATCCAGTGTCTGGGAGCATTGTCCAAGTGCTCCTGAATCTCTGGTGGATGTGATGTGGAAATAAAGGTGGGAACCTCCTTGTGCTGCTGTGGCACAGGGAGTGAGCCCAGCCCAGCATTTGGGGGAAATTCAACTCCCAGAGGAAACAAATCAGGCAAAAAGAGGAATTTCCAATTCTTTCTGTGCACCCTGGGGCTCTTTTCCCAGCCCTGGGAGTCGTGCATGACTGAAACCTCCTGCAACAAAAGTTGCCCTGATTTCTTTATATCCTTTTTTTCTCTCTGCAGAGAAATTCTTGATTTTTTTTTTTTGTCTTGCTCTTTTTGCCCATAAACAGCTGGATTTCAGCTGGATTCCAGCAAGCTTTGTGCTTTTTGCACTGCCATTGGCTCGCTTTAGTGGTTTAGTGGGGGATCTGGGTTCCCGGTTGCTTCCTGAGGTCTTCTCCAGCCTTAGTGATGCCTGATTCTATGATTTTAGGATTCCATCTGCCTCCCAGTTGGGGTTGGAGCAGCAGGCAGGTGTTGATGGGAGTGCTCTCCTTGTCCCCCACTCTCCATGTGTTGCTTTGCCACAGGAAGGATTTTGCCACCCTTTGGTTTTGGTGGAGAAACACCTCCCAGAGCTCCCACCACGTGTGATCCAAGTGCTGCTGGATCCAGACCTGCTCCTGCCACCCTAGAAAGCTTCCCCATGTTGACTTCTGGAATAGGCACCCCAAAAAGGCTCTGAAGTGACAGTAGTGCCACCTTGGGATGTCTGAACAGTTTCTCCTGTGGTATTTCAGAATTGCCTTTTTTCCCCCCTTTCCCTGCTCCTCAGAACCTGCTGCTGCTGCTCTTTGTGCAGGTTGTGGTGATCCACAGCTCTCCAAGTGCAGGAGCAAAGAAAATCCCAGGGATCAGCTAATTTCAGGAAGAGATAGGTGCAGAGTTGGGAATAAAAAGCCAGTAGGCTAAAACACAACTGGATATCAAACCTGACACGATATTGAGGCTGCACAGGAGCAGAATTGAATTAGAATTGGAGAATCCATCAGGTTGGAAAAGATCTCTAAGCTGGAAGTGTCCAAGGCCAGGTTGGACAGGGCTTGGAGCAGCCTGGGATAGTGGAAGGTGTCCCTGCCCTGGGGCTGGATGGGATTTAAGATCCTTCCAACCCAAACCAGTCTGGGAATCTGTGATGATCCTGTTATCCCAGATCTCCTTGGGTTTGGGATTTGTTTGATAGAGGAAGTCCCTAAAACGCCAGTTTTTCCCCAGGGCACACACAAACCCTGGGCAGTGAATTAATGCAGCCCATTTTGTGCTATTTAAGCACAGCAAAACCTTTACAAGCCAGGGATAACAGCCCAGGGATTTTACAGGATGGGACAGGTTTCTATCCAGTGTGGAAAACAGGGAATGCTCAGGAGAGAAAAATCTAAGCAGGGGTTATTTAATCATTGTGTAGGAAATGCTGCTCTTGGGAAATAAAGCATTGAAACACAAGGAATTACTGCAAAGTTCATTTAGCTAAGTAGCTCTTTTTAATCACACCAAGAGGAGATTTTGTCTTGTTGGGGTTTTGAGCTGCCTAATGTTCCCAGTGTGTGACCGTGTTCACAGGGGTTCTTGGATTGGGGAAGAGATGAGGATCTGACTCCATGTTTCAGAAGGCTTGATGTATTATTTTATTATATATATGACATTAAAACTATACTAAAACAATAGAAGAAAGGATTTCATCAGAAGGCTGGCTAAGAATAGAATAGCAAAGAATCATAACAAAGGTTTGTGGCTAGGGCTGTCTGTCCAAGCCAGCTGACTGTGATTGGCCATTAATTACAAACATCCAACATGGGCCAATCAAAGATTCACCTGTTGCATTCCACAGCAGCAGATAATCAATGTTTACATTTTGTTCCTGAGGCTTCTCAGGAGGAAAAATCCTAAGGAAAGGATTTTTCATAAAAGATGTCTGTGACACCAGTGTGTTGCCAAGCTCCTGTTTAACTGCTCTGTGTTCCTCAAAATATTGGGAATTGCAGCTCAAAGCTGGAAGTTTAGCTTTGTTTGCAGATGGGAACAATGGATTAATTCTGTTTGGTGTTCAATTGCAGGTTGATACGGTCAACATTTTGCAGAAAATTTGCAGCTGAGTGTGGGGCAAGGAGACAAAATCCTCATTCCTGCTGCTGAAATTGTGCTGGGTGAAAGTTTATTCCAGACTGGTTTGGGTTGGGAGCTCAAATCCCATCCTGTTCCACCTGACATGGTCAGGGACACCTTCCACTGTCCCAGGCTGCTCCAAATGTCCAACCTTGGGCACTGCCAGGGATCCAGGGGCAGCCACAGCTGCTCTGGGCACCCTGTGCCAGGGCCTGCCCACCCTGCCAGGGAAGGACTTCTCCCTCATATCTCATCTAAATCTGGTTTATGTGAGTACATCTTAGAAACTTGAGTGAGTTTTGATTTAAATTCAGAGAAGATCTGATTTATACAACAACATTTCAGGGTTGGAGAGAAAATAGAAGGTCAGGAACATGCCATGGCTTTCATGTTAGATTATTTTCCCTGCAGCCTCAGAAGGGTGTGTGGTTTTTCCCTGAAGGATGTGTGGTTTTTCCCTCCATCCCTTTTCCTCAATGTCTTTTTCCTGATAAAATCAAATCCCAGCTGTAGAAAGGGAGCCTCAGCCCTGGAGCCTCTTGGACAAGGGACAAGAAATTGTCCCTGGGATGTACAAGTATCTCAGTGTTGTGATTATTTCCATTTTCTTCCTGTCATTTCTGTGGAGGGGATTGTGGGGTTCAGTTTCACCAGTCTTACAATTGCAGAATAATTCATTCCACTGCTTTATTTTAATTATTTATTCCAAAACTCCTTCATTTCTCTGCGTGTCCTGTTGCTCAGCCGAATAATTTTGCTCCTAACATCCTGTAAAAAGAGATTTTTCACATTGTTTTACACCCAGACAGTTGCAGTTTGGCTATTTTAGGATTTTAGGGACCATCACTTCAGAGCATATTTTAATTTTGTCCCATCCAAAGCCTAAGGGTTATAGAGGCTAAAAGGACACTTTTTAGTTTTCCTTTCAGTGCTGTTCTTCCTGTTCCCTTTTTTAATGGTCCCCCCACATCAACTTCTCCATTCATCAACACTATCCCTTCCAACTCAGGGCTGTGTTAAGATCCTTTCTTTAATTGGGAATATTAATTTTCCTTGGGATTGGAGCTCCTGTAGGCAAGGAGCTAGAACTGATTTGTGATCTCTTTTAAATGTGAATTTATTGCTTTTCTCATTCCCCTTTCCTGGCATGTCAGTGAGCCAATTTGTCCCAGGCTGAATCTCCACCTTCCAGGAGAGATTTGTGTTGTTTTCCCCTTTTCCTTCCCCAAATAACTTGAGACATTTTCCCTCACCCCATTCTCACAGTCAGTGAACTAAATGAGTTCTTTAATTTGAGACTTCTGACCTGCCCGAGATCCTTTTTGGCTTTCCATTAATCTCCCCTCACACCCATCACTCTCCATCACACTCCAAATAGGATTTGGGAGTATTTCTTGTGGCCTCCAGCTTGTTCTTCCTGAATTATTTCAGCTTTCAGTGTGCAGGACTGAAGAAGATTTCTGAAGTAGTTTGGGAGCTTGTACAAGGGTTAATTAAAAACCTGGGCAAACCTCTGTGTTGTAAGAATGTGAGAGGAGCAGAGCTGGGAGGAATAAGAGGTGACAGGGAAAGGTTATGTAAAATAAGAGCTTGAAAAGAGCAAATCAGGATGGGTAATTAGCAGGGGTTGTAGTACAAGTGGTTTGAAATTCCAAGGAAAAATACCTGATGTAATTGAACACTTCCTTAATTAATCCCTGCCAGCACTTCTCATTAAGGAGTTTGGAGGCTGCAGGAGAGGATGGAGAGATTTCAGGGAGACAGCAAAGATTGGGAATGATATTAGAGAAAGACAAACACCAGGGAAACATCAGGGCCTTCAGCTGATCAAATCACACAGGGTGAGGTTATTCCTGAATAATTCATGGGAGTTTTCTGTGGCATGTTGGGACAGAAGGTTGGATTACTCCAAGAGAAATCCTAGGATCCTCCACAGCACCTGCTCCAGCTGATTGTGGCTGATAGATGTTGTCAGATCTGTTTAATACTGTTAAATTCAATAGTTTCAGGTGCCTTTTTAATACTCTATTTAATTTATATGTAATACTCCAGGTGGTTTTGTTCAAGAGCAGAGTTTGGTAATTACAATTTCCCTCCACCTCTTTCCTTGGTCTTCTCTGATTTTCTCCAGGCAGGTGTTCCTAAGCAAACCTTACACATTTCCTTGGAATTTTCCTTGGAATTTTGGCCTTCCTGGAGCTAACTGGAGTGAAAGCTCTATTTTTTTTAATACTCTAGTTAATTTATATTTATATATAATACTCCAGATGGTTTTGGTAATAACAATTCCTCTCTCTGCTTCTTTCTTCTCTGATCTTCTCCAGGCAGGTGTTGTTCTTAAGCAAACCTTACATATTTCCTTGGAATTTTGGTCTTCCTGGAGCTGACTGGAGGGAAAGCTCTGTTTTTTTAAATAATCTATTTCATTTATATTTATATGTAATACTCCAGGTAGTTTTGGTAATAATTTCTCTCTCTGCTCTCCTTTCCTTGGTCTTCTCTGATCTTCTCCAGGCAGGTGTTGTTCCTAAGCAAACCTTACACACTTCCTTGGAATTTTTGGGCTTCCTGGAGATGACTGGAGGGAAAGCAGAGCTCCCACATCCTTCCTACTTCCTTTCCTCCTGACAAAACCTGCATTTATCATTTGGCACCTCTGAGACCAGGGATTGAACAGCAGTCCAAACACTCCAGGCATGGGACCTTGGACACTTCCAGGGATCCAGGGGCAGCCACAGCTTCTCTGGGAAATCCATTCCAGGGAGCAATTCCTTCCCAAAATCCCATCTAACCCCACCCCCTGGCAGTGGCAGGTTTTATTTTATATTTTACATTTATCCTCAGCCTAATTTAAATGACTCCTTCCCTACTGCCAGAACCTTCTGGGGGAATAATGGGAAAGGAACACCTGGAAAATGGGATGTCAGGATGGAGCCATCCTTGTGCCAGTGCTGTTAGAAATTTGGGACAGAAACATGTGGGAATAAAGGAATTTATTCCTGCTCCAGCCCTTGGATGCATCCTCTGCATCACTCCATGCTGTATTCTGGAGCCTCCCTCATCATTCCCAGAGTGTTTGGTGGGATAAATTAATTCCATTCCTCCTGTTCAGTTAAATGTGCTTTTATCATCATTTCATACCTGAAAAAGGAGGCATCAGAAACAGCTGGAAATGGCTGTGTTTCCCTAATTTCCACAATATTCCCTGCAAAACCTAGCCCAGGTGAGAGGAGAGTTAAATAGGAGTGGAAATTTGATGTTCTGTCTGCCAAAAAAAGCCCTGAGGACACAAAGTTGTGGCAGTTCCTTTGCCTGAGGGGAGATAAACAAACAATTTTTGGGATAAAATAGCCCAAAAGGCAAAGTGAGCTGATGAATTCCAGCTTGGGGTGCAAAGTAATAATAATTTTCAGGTCTGGTGACGCTGCCAGCAGCACTTGGGCTGGGGATGATTCACCTGATGATCCTTGAAAAAACTTGGGAAGGCTTCAATGAGCACATAAAAACCTTGGGAAGATGCTTAAAGAATGCAGGGCCATGTGAATATTGCATTTCATTTGGGAAATAATGCCCCTGCTGGCTGCTCTGATTTCAAGGATTTTTTAATATTCAGTAGGACTTCCCCACCTATCTGATATTAAATATACCAGATTAAATAACATCAACAGTGTTTAGGTTGCTCTTCTGTAAATATTTAATTTAAAACTTTGCATTTCCCCCCTTATTTCACTGCCTTTGCATGTGAAGAAGGAGCTGATGATCTTCAGCCACTGGGTCCATGAGAAGAAATGAAGCAAACCAGCCCAAATTTTGTCCTTTGGCAGGCTGGGGGTGTGATGGGAATGTTGAAAATAAAGAGAATTAAGGCCTGGAGAGTTTCAGTAATGAATAATCCCTGTTATTTAGAGATTTAGGGCTGTTCAGCCTGGAGAAGGAAAGGCTCTGGACATGAGTGAACAGGCTGGGACATATCCCAGGTTTTGGGCTGAACTCTGCCTCCCTCTGTTCCCCCCTTTCAATTGGGATATATTTTCATATGTTCCCAGGTAAATAAATAGGAAGAAAAGTGTGGAAATAGCTCTTTTTGGAAAAGAAGTTCAAAACTGGTTATTGAGTTTTAAAATTTGCTTTAATCAGACGTGTTGATGGAGAGAAGGGTTTGATTCATTTATTGAAATCATTGATTTAGATAATTTCAGTCATTACTCAGTCATTGTAAGGCTCAACCATTACAAGCATTTCAATTTAAACGTTAATGAAAACATCTCCACTTCCATCCAGTTCTCAACCAGGAAATCCTGACACTTTTACCTCAGCTCTTCTCTGTTTCTCCAGCAGCATTTCCTTTGTCTTCAGCCCTTGAACCACAGCAGAAATCTGTCAGAAATGAGAAATTCCCATCAATCTCTTGCTCTTTTGTAAATCTTTAAGTTAAAACTTTGCATTCTCCCCCTCATTTCACTGCCTTTGCATGTTAGGAAAGGAAAAAGGAGCTGATGATCTTCAGCCACTGTGTCCATGAGAAGAAATGAAGCCAAATGAAGAAATTCCCATCAATCTGTAGCTTCAATGTGCAATTCAAATATTCTGCAGTGCCCGATCCCTTCACCTGGAGAGCTCCTACAGCTGCATCCCCATAGAAATCACAGGTTTGGGCATCCCTGCCCAAAACTTCTGGGGGTTTTAGGATGAGCAGTGATTTTGTTGTGTGTCCAAAGATCAGAGCCCCAGCTGTGGCATTTTGCTGGGAAAAAAAATTGTAAAAGAGGCAATAAACTTAAATTGTAGCATCACAGCTCTGATTGCAGGATGATGTTTCAGATTATTGAGAAGGGAAACTCCTGTTGCAGACACGTTTTCTTCCATCATTTTGTTTCTCATTTTCCTTTCCGGCTGTGCCTCCTGCAGTCAGGGAATGGGAGATTTCATATTTTACTTCCAGCATAGGCTCTGTGGAGAGGGATGGGCAAGGAAATTTCTGTGTGTGTTCTAATTCCCAGTGGATGTTGAATTTGTGGGACACATCCCAAAGATATATTTTTCATCTCAGGGCACTCCTAAATAGATAACTTTGAAATCTTTAAAGGCATCAAATCCCACATAATTCCTCCTGTTTCTTCAGCCTGACAGGGGGCTCCAGCACAACAGGAGATGCTGCTCATGCTGATTATAAGGGTCCTGCTGACATTTAAATCTCTACCCTGATTAGCCTTTAGAAAAGCAGCTGTTTGTCATTAAGACAAGAGAAATGAGAATATAAGGTGTGATTAGTGGTTTAATTAATACACAAGTGCATTGTCTGCACTTCAGCAACTTCCTGGGCTGCATGGACCTTGTGGGGGGCTGGTATGTGAATTTATTAAAATATGGAGGATATAACATAGAGGTTGTGTGTGTACATATACATATATATATACACACACATATTATAGATAAAAATATATTATATATATTATTTGTATTTAATTTATATAATATATTCATAATTTAATATAATAAATTATATTATATTATGGTGTATCAATATGATACATTATTATATTAATTATATTATATTAATATTTATATAATATATAATATTATATATTATATAATATTATAAATATATATGGTTTAATTAATACACAAGTGCATTGTCTGCACTTCAGCAACTTCCTGGGCTGCATGGAACTTGTGAGGGGCTAGTGTGTGAATTTATTAAAATATGTAGGATATAACATCGAGGTTGTGTGTGTACATGTACATATGCATATATATATACACACATAATATATATACATTATATATATATTATATACACATTATAAATTTTTATTTACATATAATATATTATTTATATATCATATTATATATTATATATTATTTATTAACATATTATATATTTTAATTTATTTTTATACATTATATATTTTTCATTATTTTGTTTTATTCTTATATTTATTAATAAATTTATTATTATATTTTATTATACATTCTATATACATTATGTATTTTTATATATAATATGTATACGTACATACATGTTATAGATAATATATATAATATATTAATAACTTAATATTATAAATTTTATTATTCATTACTTATAATAATATAATAATATTACATTTATGATATTAAATTAATATTTATAATTTACACATAATATATAATTTTATATAACATACATATCCTATATGTATATATAATTAATATATATTATATATAATATAGCTATAATTTTTATATATTTCATATAAATATATGTAAATAAATATATATAACATACATATCCTATGGGTAGAATATCCTAAATATATAGGATTTTATTAAAATATATAGGATATAATAATGTATTATGGCTGTAAAATGAGAGAGTAGCACCTCTCCACAATTCCTGACAGGGGGGGTCGGGCTGTGCTGCCAGGGAACAGGGACAGGACAAGGGGAAAGGGCCTCAGGCTGGGCCAGGGGAGGCTCAGCTGGGACAGCAGCAGCAATTTCTGCATGCAAAGGGTGCTCAGGCCTTGGCAGGGGCTGCCCAGGGAGCTTTGCAGTGCCCAGCCCTGGAATTGTTTCTTTGATTATAAAACTAAAAATTCTCCTCCAAGAGAAGTTTCAGTGTTGAAAAGCAGAAGAAGCTTTAAGGGCAGTTCTGCCGTGCAAGTCAAGAAGAAATCTTTGAGTTTGCACTTTGAAGGTTTTTCTATCTTGCAAATGCAGTTAGGGATAACAACTCATTAAGTGGGAGGTTTGGGAGCTGAAGGAGCAGCAAATCAAAGCCCATTTATTTCATGGATTTTATCAGTGAGAGTATTTGTAAATATTTTGCCGAAAGTCTCTCTGCTTTGTGCTGTTTCCTGCAGTTAAATGGGGGCATGGGGATGGAATTTATTGCATTCACTGTCTGAAAGAATAAAAAGAAATTAATACAAGTGTAGAGGTCTTGGGAATAGTTTTAATCAAATTGTTTCTCTAAGGAGAAGCCCTATTATAAACTGTATATACTCAAGCATTTATGGCTAATGCAAATTCTAAGCCACAGCTGAAAAGAAAACTGGGCCTTTTGGGGTTCTGCTCTCTGTGCACTGGTTTTCCCTTTTTTTAACCATGGAATTTTGCCTTTGGAAGAATAGGATGTGGTGTTTGGTGAGTGACTCAGAAATCTTGGAATTCAGCAGGGATCCGAAAAGCGAAATTGGAAAAGAATGGCTCAAAACCTCCCCAGCTGGGAGGTGTTTCATTATCGGGCTGGTTCATAATCAGGGCTTGGGTCTGGAAGTTTCCTTGGGAGCAGGACGAAACCTCAATGCATTTTGCTGGATAATGCACTAAAGATGTCCCAAAATCACTCAGGCTGTGATGAACTGACCCCAAATCCTTGCTCACCTTTGGGCTCCCTAGATTTCACCCCATATTCATCAGAACCTTCCCAATCCTCTCAGTGCATGCTTCATGTCCAGCACCTGAATTTCCTGGTTTGCAGTGCTCCCCATTCCCAATGACATCGTTTTCCTCTGCAGTTCACAACAGGAATTTGGACATTTTTTTGCTAATCACGTTTTCCCCTTGTCTTGTTTTTTTTTCCAGCTCTCGTAAATGTGAAACTTTGGGCTATTGATCGGCAATGTTTTCAAACAATAATGATGAGGACTGGCCTCATCAAGCATACTGAGTATATGGAATTTTTGAAAAGGTATGGCACTTGTTTATTTATCCAAAAATCCCATGAAATTGCCGTCCTCTCTTGCCTTTTTTTTCTTTTTCTTGTGAATGAAGTATTTGATTTGTTTCCTTCTCATCTCTTTTGGTTTTAATGATGATGATTATTGTTATTATTTTTCTGATGATTTTTATTTGCTGTTTGCCCATCCTCCTGAAAGGAGGGGGAGCTTTGCTGTGGGGGAGTTTCATTCCTGTTGTGAGTTATTCATTGGCAAAGAGTCCCAGAGCTGAGGGGTGAGAGACAAGCTTTCATATGAGTCATTCAAAGTGTGTCAGAAAAGACACATTTTTACAAAAAACACCCTTTCAAGGGAAAAATCTGGGGTTTAAGCTGGTTCAGATCCATTGGGGGTGTGTTCTTGTGCTTCTGGAAGTAAAATGGGAGCTTTTAGGAAAGCAGAGCTTTAGGTTGCTGTAAAATGCAGGTTGGATGAGTAACATAAACATAAAGACAGAAAAACAAATTTATCACTTATTCAACTTGATTTTCCCAAAGGTTCCTTCAGAGATTTAAGCTGGATAGGATAAATAATGAATAATCCTGATTATTTGGTGAGCTGGGGGTTTCACCTGGAGAGGAGAAGGCTCCAGGGAGAGCTCAGAGCCTAAAGGGGCTCCAGGAGAGCTGGAGAGGGAGTGGGGACAAGGGATGGAGGGACAGGACACAGGGAATGGCTTCAAAATGACAGAATGGAAATTTAGATGGGATATTGGGAATTAGGAATTGTTCCCTGGCAGGGTGGGCAGGCCCTGGCACAGGGTGCCCAGAGCAGCTGTGGCTGCCCCTGGATCCCTGGCAGTGCCCAAGGCCAGGCTGGACTTTGTGGCTGGGAGCAGCCTGGGACAGTGGAAGGTGTCCCTGCCCATGGCAGGGGGGTGAACAATTTCAAGTTCTTTCCAACCCAAACCATCTCATGATTCTATGAAAAATTACTATATTTTTCCGTATATTTTTTTACATATATTTTACAGGGTGTGGCACTGGATGGGCCTTAAGGTCCTTTCCCACCCAAACCATTCCATGATTTCATGAAATCCAGTGCCACAGTGTAAGAAACAGACAGTTCCTTACAGAAAGACAGTGTTCCATGTCACCAGAATGATCCCAAAGGGAAGGAAATGTCAGGAATTGTAGGAAAGGGGAGGCCCAGGCTGATGTGAGGCTTTCAGCCATCCCAGTGCTACTCAGACATTACTAAGCTGTTACTACACCAGGCTTGTCCCAGTTAGTATTGGAGAAGAAAGGGACTCAGGGAGATAATAACAACAGTAATATTATTAATAATAAATGTTAATAATGCCATCATTAATAAAATTATTTAATTACATAATTATTAAATTACATAATTTTAGATAATTATATTTTTACAATTCTATAATTATTACATTATATAAATTTATAATTAGATTGTAAAATTATTAATATAATTATTCGTTTATACAGGTAGATATTATTTAAAGTGTATATTATATACCATGTATTATATTTTCATATATATATAATATATATACACATATATATTATATGTGTATATATACATATATATGTATATAATACATATATATATAATACATATATATATGTGTATATATATATATTTATATACATATAAAAAAATCTACGTGATTCATAGGATCTTTTAAGTTGGAAAATCCCTCTAAGACCATTGAGTCCAGCCATTCTTTCAGCACTGCCAAGGCCACCACTGACCATGTCCCCAAGTGCCACATCCACATGGCTTTAAATCCCTGCAGTGATGGGGACTGGGCAGCTGTGACCCCCCCTTTCCAGGAGGAATTTTCCCCAGAATCCCATCTAAACCTCCCCTGGGCCATCCTGAGGCTGTTCCTCTTGCTCTTGTTCCCTGGGAGCAGGGGGTGAGCACCGTGATCTCCAGAGGACCCAGGAAGGTGATCCCATGGGATTGATGCTCTGGGATGAGGGTGGCCGTAGAACAGGGAATTAATGCAAGTGGGATTTGATCTGGGAGCAGAGTCCTGCCCAAGCCACTCCTTGGCTGATCCCAGCCTCTCCTCGTGGGCTGGAATTCCACTGGGATGGAAATACTCCTGGGAAAAGAATGAAACTCAGGTACTTGGTGAGGTGAGGGATTCCCTGGAGAAGGCCAGGAGCTCCATGGGGATGTCCCACAGGCGGAAAAGCATGGCTGAGCTTTTTCCAGGTATCTCTGCTCATAATTATCAACAACCCAGCTCAGGAGAGGAAACAGAACCTGCTGCTGTGGTTTAGGGGTTTAAATCCCATCCATGCCAGCATTAAAAAGCTTTTCAACAAACCTGGGAATGGGTGTGGGATCAGCTCTGGGGTGGGAGCTGCTGGAGCAGGCGCCATGCTCACATTAAGCTTTGAAGCTCTGAGCTTTAATAGAGATTTTCCAGAAGGTTGTCAAGATTAATTTGGATTCATTTCCTGCAGAGCCTGCCCAGCTTTAATTTTAAAGCAAATGATGTGAGGAGGAAATCAAGGAGTGTTTCCTCCCTCCGTGGCTGTGCTGCTTGAACACAACCTGTGGCTCATTAGAAAGGCCTAAGGCAATTAAATAAATATTTATTTTATGAAATATTACAGTTTCAATTTAGGAAAAGTATTTCTTCCATTTGGAGCAGCTGTAAGAAGGTCCTTAAAAAATGTTACTTCCCATTGGGTCTTCCACTTGTGCTCTGGGCATCTTTAGCTGTCTCAAGCTCAGTTTCAATCCCATATGGAACATGAAATACTCATTTTTAGATCCTATTTGCTACATTAAGTGTTCATTTTAAAATCTCATTTGCTACACTAAATGCTCATTTTTAAAGATGCTTTCCTTCAAAATGTTTCTAATGAACACCAGGATAAATCCTGAATAGAAGGAGCTTGTTGATTGTTGACTTTATTCTTTGCTTTTGGGGGATTTGGGAATATTTTTCAGTTTTTGTATTAATGCATGAATGCAAAAACTCTTGTTAAGAAATAAATGGAATAAAACATAAAGGTTTGAATGGTGGCTGCCCACAGAAAAGTAAGTGGGGTCAGAGAGGATTTTTTCCTGCTGATATTAATCTAAAAAGTCCCTCTCTAATTGTGCCATTATCACAATAACAGAATTATCACTTCTCCAACAACAGATTTTCACATGGGAGCAAAGCACAGCAGAAATTAAACTTCTGGGGGTGAAGTGAGGCTGTTCATTTGGTTATTTTGTTTTAATCTTATTTATCCTGCTGAAAATAAGTACAGCTGGATTTCCAGGGCTCTCTGGGAATATCACCCCAATGGCATCGTGGATTTGTTGGAGTTTTCCCCAGCAGGAACATCCCACTGGCTCAGGGCAGCTGCTGCTCCTTAGGGCCACCCTTAGGTGTCAGTCCTTTGTTCTGAAAGCCAGGAGAAAACCATAAAACCAGGAAAATCCATTTCCTGGCTGAGAAATCCAGGAGTGCCTTCCCAACCTGTCCTGGGCTGGAGTGCTGAATCCCACCTTGCTCCAAGGAGTTGTGCACTAAGAAAAGTTGGAATAACTCCCCTGACTGATCTATGGCAACTCTTCTGGAGCAAGCAGCGAGTGAATGTCCTTTTTCTGAGGAATATAATTTTTCTGAGGAACCAATCCGTGCCTCCCTTCCCAAAATCAGCAGATAATCCTTGATGGAATCAAAAGCACTGCCCTAATTCCATGGCAGTGCCTGCTCTAAGGAGGAGCTGGAAAAGCCAGCTGGTTTTTGATCCCTGTGGTATCTTGGTTTGAAAGACAGGTGTCTGCTGAGGAAGGCAGGAGCCTCCCTTGAAATGGAAAATGCAAACCCCCCTCCCTCCCAATCATTATAATTTTGAAATTAAGGGGCTCTTAGGCAAAGATATGGGAGTAGGAATAACAGTTCTTTACTAGGAAAATTTAAAATACAGATGCAATAGTACAAAAAGATAAACAGAGCCAGAGCAGTCCCTGCCCCCTGTGTGTCAGGGCGGTGTCCCAGCCCCATCCCAGGGGGGCTCAGCCCTCCTGCAGTGCCAGCTGTGGCTCTGCTGCAGCAGGGATCCTGCACAAGGGGGAGTTTTCCTCTGCAGCTCCAGGGCTGCTGGAGATGGGCCTGGGCTCCTCTGGCCATGCAGGGCAGCAGAAAGCTGCTCCTCTGGGAATGCAGGGGGCAAAGGCTGCTGTGGGGTCCCAAAGCTCAGATTGGATCCAGGTAGGAATGCTTGGCTCCTCCCCTGGGCGGAGCATCTCCCCATGGGATGGTGGGATTGGATCAGCCATGCAGGGACACTCACTGGCCATGGACAGGAGATAATTAATAATTAATGGCCCATGAACAGCAGAGGTCTCCTGGAGGGAGGATGGGTTGTGGGAGAGATGAAGAAAACTGCTCCACCTGGTTTTAACATCAGGCCCATGAACAGAAGATATCCCCCTGGAGTTTTGAGGGATGAGTCATGGAAAAGATAAAGAACAGTCCCCCACCTGGTAATAGAATATATACTTTTGGTTACATCTTGCGTTGCAACTTACGACAACTTGCAAGATGAATCAGAGCAGTGACTCCCGTGGAAACTCAGATTTTTGGTAGCTCAATATGTGACTAAATCAATGTTAGGTCAAGGTAGATCACAGAGCAACCAGCAGTGAAAAGTGAAATGTAATTTTGTGTTGTGGGTTTAGTAACTCCTGATGGTACAGGGGAATTTTGTTGAATTAATCTCTAGTTTTCAGCCCAAATTGTGCTTTTTGTGTGTAATTCAATATATTTGTCCTTATGCAAGTGCAGTGAGGTCACAGCTGTGCTAAATGCCTCTGTACTTCTCACTGCAATATTCACTGTTCCAGGCTTACAATGATTTCTTTCTCAAGCCAGTCCTAAAAATCATTCCATTTAATTAAAATCAGAATATTGCAGTTAAGGAAACAACTATTTGTTAAATTAATTTGCCCAGGGAATAAAAGTTGGGGGAGAAAACCAACCTGTGGCAAGAATTTCCTGCTAAACATAATAAGATCAGAATGCCTTGAAAGAGTAAATATTGCAATTTTTTCTTTCCCAAAAAAGGCTTCATAAATGAAAGAAGCTTCCTTCAGTTAAAAGAGGCTGTGGATTTTGGTCTGTGGTGTAAATTCCAGTTCCCTTAAGGCCCTGGAAGCAGTCAGGAGAGGGTGAGGGATGTTTGATGTCACTTTGGAGGCAGGGTCGAGCTTTAGGGGTGGATACTCTGGGGGAAATCTCCTTACACAGACAGCCTTGAATCCCAGGAAGGAAAAAATTCCTTGGGCAGGCAGGGAAAGGATTCCAGGGAGGCTGGATGTGAGAAGCTGCAGAGGGTGGGGACACCCACAGGAGCTCTCAGGACATCCTTGCACCTCTTGGGGTCATCCATAAAGTGTGAGCCCAGACTCTCGGGGATTTCAATCCCCTGCATGGAAAAGCAGCTCTGGAAACAGCCCCACCTCTTGTCTGCCTGTGCTGGTGTGTTTGGTTTTTAAGAGGTGATTTGAAATCCAGGCTGTGCTGGGGACATTGAGGGCACGGCCAGGGAAGCAGCTGAGCGGGAGGAGTTGGATTTGCTGTTCCACGGTGCACGGGCAGGCGCTGGAGCAGAACTGAAAGGATGCTCCATGGGATCAAACTGTCCATTCCTGCTGCCCTTTAACAGGAAAAATTGTCTTTCTTGTCTTCTGGAGAAGGCCAGGCTCAGGTTTTTCTTGAAATGCTTTTTGTGTTGAATTTTTTTGATAGCCGCAGTTTAGTCTCTGTAACTCCTTGTGAATGCTGGGAATGGGCAGGAGGGGGCTGGGGCAGGTACTGCTCGCTGAGAGAGGTTAAATATTGACAATTCACATTTTAAACTAAGGAAATCCTTATTGGAGGCAGTGCACAACAGGGAAAAGGGAGGAGAAAGGAAAAGGAGGCAGAAGGGTCAGGTTCCTGTTGATTCAGGGCATGATGAAAGGGGAGGATTAATTCCTTCAGTTCTGGTGTCAGCTGGGTTCGAAATGTTGGTTAATACACATTGCAATAAGTCAATATCTCATTTTAATATTGCTAATTCATAGAATTAAAGAATGGGTTGAGTTGGAAGGGACATTGAAGATCAACACATCCCCCCCCTGCCATGGGCAGGGACACCTTCCACTACTGGAGTTTTTGGTTTTCTGTTTTTATTTTTTCCTTTGATTCACCTCAGAGTTTACTTGATGAGATAAACTGACAAGGTTGCAGTGCTCTGTGAGATCCTGTCTTTACATTTCCAAGGAGAACAAAACCACAATGTCCTTTTCCCCCTTTCTGATTCTGTCAGTGAGGAAAAAACACCCTCAGAGACCCACTTGTGATCTCCAGTGGCACAAGGCCTGGTTTGGGTTTAACTTGCTGCCTTCTATTTATAGATTATTCTATTGTTGTGCTTCTACTGAGAATTTGAAAAGATGATGCCAGGAATTAAATCTTGGACTTTTTCCTCTGGTTTTTATCTTTTAAAAATAATGGTGTTTATTTTTACTTGGTATTTTTGTTTTCCAAATCCCTTTTTTTTTTTTTTTTTAAGGATGAGTGCTGCCTTTTTTGGTTTTTTTTTTGCCATCAGTTATTCATTTTGCCCACAATGAGAATCACATTTTACTTTTCAGCACCCACAGAGTGGGATCTCAGGTACAGATGGATCAACAGGGTGAAATCATTGATAAAACAAATGTTCTGAAGTTTTGTCGTGATGCAAGAATCCAACCCTCAGTGGTGCTTCAGAGCCTTCAGGGGTGGTTCCATCCCATATCCTGCCTGTTCAGGGAAAGAAAACTCCTCTTGTCAGGAATTTTGCATCAAGTCAAGCCCAATCCTGGCTTGTGGCCCAGGAATTTTGAGCTCCAGGGCAAAGCAGGCTGTGACAGGACTTCAAATCCTTCAGATTGTGTTTTCTGCAGCTCCAGCTCTTCACAGCTCAGTGCAGAACATTAGGCACAACTGGAGATTTATTGAGGTGTTAGGGTTTGTTTGAAGTCACTCATCCTTTCCAAATGATCATTTGGGATTGAAATATTGATGGCTGTGCATAGCAAGGGAATTGTTTCGTGTTGCTTACTAAAATGTGGAGAAGAATGGAGTGATGGGAGGGATTGGAGTGAAAGATTGGGGCTTTTTGCTGCCAGAATTAAATGAGATGCAATTATTAAATATTTTGATCACATTCTAGAGTGACTTGAGACACAGGGCTCTGAAAGGTGGTGTCATGTCTGAGTGGGGATCTGCAGCTACACCCTGCATGGCTTCCTTGAGGTTTCCTTCAGGAGGGGATGCTTTGAGAAGGCTGAGCTAGAGCAGAGGCCAGACAAAGTTAAAGAATAAAGCAGGGATTTATTATCAGGATCTCCTCCATGGATCCACCTTGGGCAGCACAAGAGCCCAGCCAGGCCTGCGCCCAAGATGAACCAAAATGGTCCCAAAATGGGCACCCGGTCATGGAGTCTGTCACTTTTATAAGTTCTGCTCCATTTGCATCTTGGAGTTAATTGTCCAATTACAGCTTTAGGTTATGGAGTCCCATCCTTCTTTCTTTTCTCTCTCCAGCCCACGTTCTTTGTGCTCTTGGGCTTGAGATTTGGATCATTTGTCATTGGTCCCCAGCTAGAGAAGGAATTGTTTTGTCTCCCTGCTCTCACCATCCCTCAATGTGAAGCCCAGACCCACAGACTAAAGCAGCACAGAATCTGAAAATTATAAAAGCTAAACCTGAGACCTCATTGCCCCAAAATAGTGGGGCAAGACTTGTTTGGGTGTTATTTTGCTGATTTTTCTGAGAATCTCTGGAGCTCACAATGCTCAGGAAATGCTCAGGGCTGTTGTTCACTCCTTTGCTGGGGCAGAGGAGAGAGGAACAGCCATGCTTGGTATTTAAGTATTAAAATTATTAATTGTGGTGAATTGTAAAGGATGAGACATCTGGAGGTGGAATACAACAGGTTTTACCACCTAATTTATAAACTAATCCTGAACTGTTGGAAAATATCAAGTGGTTTGATGTTCACCCCTGTCCCTTTCTGGTATGACTGCAGATGTCCCCAGATTGTTTTGCTCCACTTTTGTTCCACACACAAAGTCCCTCAGGGTGTCACCAGGGTGCTTGAAGAGTTGAAGGACCTTCAGCTCCTGCTCAGTGATCAGTATTGGATTATCTATCAATGGATTGGAAATCAAGGCAAAAGCATAAGCACAGGTTTTTTATTGCACCTGACTCCCTCAGAAAATGATGCTCACCTTAAGCAGGATCAACATGATTTGGTAATCTGGGCCTGTTCCTTAACCTTCTTTTTGAAGTTTCCCTTGACCCATTAAACTCCCCTTCCTCTGGCCTCCAGATGTGTTTTGGGAGCCCTTGGACAGTGTGCAGCCATTTGATTATCACAGATATTTCAGAGCTCATCCTCGTGCCTGACACTTCTCATAAAGAGCCATTTATTCCCCTATCCAGCCTGTTACCACCCAGACAGTGCCCATTCTTGTGTCCATTTTCCTGCTCAGATAACAAATAGATCCCTCCCAAAGCAGCTGACAGTCTGCTCTCCTCAGAGGAGAAGGATTTCACCAGGGCCAGGAGTCTGCTTGGAAATATTTTGCTTTTTTGATCAGGCCAAGTAAGGAACTCTTCATAAAAGGCAGAAATGCAGCTGCAGGCTTCCAAAGTCTTTTTCCTTTTGCCTGGCTTGTAACCACATCAGCTCCTGTGTGATAAGAGGATTATTGTCTTTATCATATTTTTCAAATGAGGGAGGAACCTGAGCATTTCTTGACAGGTTAGAGGGTGAAGTTTAGCTTCTCTGTTGTGTTCCATCTCTTCTAAGAAGAAATGCCTGAATTTCCCTGCAGTGTCCTGGATTGCATCTGATTAGCCATGGAAGTCCATGGGAGGAGAAATGCTCCTGTGGGAATGTTGGGTCTGCCAGGGTCAGAGATGCCTTTGGGTGGTGTTTGATGGGGTTTCTTCTCCTTGCAAAACCGTTCCTTGTCCTGGGATTATGGTGGAAAACCAGCTAGAAGGTCTCTGGTATAATATGTTAGAAAATTCCAAAGGAAACTGGGCTAAAATAGGCTGAAGTTTAGCTTCTCTTCAGCTGAAGTTTAGCTTCTCTTCACCTAAAATAGGCTGAAATTGAGCTTCTCCTCAGCTAAAATAGGCTGAAATTTAACTTCTCTGTTGTGTTTTTCTATCTCTTTTAAGAAGAAATGCCTGAATTTCCCTGCAGTGTCCTGGATTGCATCTGATTAGCCATGGAAGTCCATGGGAGGAGAAGTGCTCCGGTGGGAATGTTGAGTCTGCCAGGGTCAGAGTGACGAGTGGTGGGATTTCTTCTTTGCTGGGATTTCTTCTCCTTGCAAAAGTGTTCCTTGTCTTGGATTTATGGTGGAAAACCAGCTAGAAGGTCTGTGGTGTAATATGTTAGAGAATTCCAAAGGAAACTGGGCTAAAATATGTTAAAATCTATGGAATCTTAGGGAGAGAAAGTCAAGGAAAAAAGGGCCTTTTTCTGCACAGCTGGTGGAAAAGTTTGAGCACAGCCTAATTACGAGGAGGATGTCTCAGGCTTCATGTTTGAAAACTCTGTCTCTAAACTGACTTTGGAGCCTAATGAAAAATGGAGCCTGCCTGCAAATCCACAATGCCAAGCAAAGCCTTCTGGAGGAGCATTAATTTGATGGAAAATGCAGCTTTGGGGCTGAATAAATCATCGACAGGCTGCTTCAGAAATGAACAATTCCATCTCTCTGGGTGCTGGATTCCTCCCAGGATGAAGAGGCTCTGAGGAAGAGGGCAGAGCAGAGGGTGGGGTTGGTTTGGGGTCAGACAGGCTGGGGACGCTGTTGTCTGGGCATGGATGATGGATGGATGATGAAATGAGGTGGAATTTGGCAGGGCTGGCAGGCCTGGAGAAGGGTAATTAATGCTTTTGATGTTTAATTGGTGCCAGGGAAACGCAGAGGGTGGTGGGGTTGATGTGAGGCAGATGCTCCACATCTCCTCTCACACTGCTCAAGGCCACACCTCGAGGGCTCTGTCCAGTTCTGGGGGTCCCCAATATCCCTCCTGGGGCTCCAGCCCCTTCCCCAGCTCTGCTCCCTTCCCTGACAGCCCTTTGTCATGAGGGACCCAAAATTAAACTTCCAAGGGATGCACTTGAAGACCTCACAGTGCTGACAGGACTCATAATGAATGTTTAATGTTTGACGAGTTCCTCAGCTGTCCCTCCTAGCTGGTCCCTGAATTCCTGCCCTTGATGACAGCATTCCCAAAGTCTCCAAGCCTCAGGTTGGAATGGAGGTAGAGAAAACCTCAGATCCCAGCAGGAATTGCAGTGTCCATCAATACTTAGTAGGTAACGTGGAGTTCCTCCTATTTTCATGAAGGATTCATTGAAGTTTCAATTTTCTGTGAAGTTCTTTAGGGTATCCGAAGTGGGTTTTTAGTACAAAGACCCAGCATTTTGCACATCCAGGATTTCAGCCTTGTTGAGAAGAGCCTCTGCCATGGCTGCTTTCACTTGGCACCAATTCCCAGGAGTTCAGTTATGTGGTGGTGGATAAAGACACACTTTGGGCTCTGTTAGAAAGGGGGATTTAGAAACACAGCTCTGAAATGAATTCCCTGGCCTGAAACACGAGTGGAAGTTCAATTGCCATGGCTGGGGAAGAGGGGAAAACTCAGGATAAGTGGAACTGTGCCCACAGAGTAATGGAGTGCTTTCTTCTTTCTTTTAAGAAATAAGTGACCCTGGGATAAGAGAAATTCCCTGGCCATGGCCACTTTCCTGTCATGGGCTCAGTGAAAAACACCATGGCAAAAGCCAAGGCAAGGTGTTAGCCCTTCACATGGTCTGATTGGTGGTAATTGGCTGGAAATCAGAAAGCTCCAGTGCAGATTTGATGCTGTCACTTTACCTCATCTCTTCCTAATCTAAATGGATTTTTCTCCCTACTGGAAAAGGCTGGGACATAATTTTTTTTAGATTTTATTTTTTAATTTTTATTTTCTTATGACAAAGCGTTGTGAAAAAAGGCATTTCAATAAGAACAAAAATTTCATCAGGAGTCTGGTGAGCTGTCACTTTAGTTAACTCTTAACCAACACAGAGCCCTTGAGATGTATGTTGGGATGAGCTTGGTGTGATGCTGGTGCTAATTGGAATCCTCTGGGGAGGGAGATGTGGCCAAGCCTCTGTTTGTTCAGGCAAAACCAAATTAGCACAGGCTGGCTCTGAGGAGCTTTGAAATAAAGGGAATTATTACTTCCCCTGTAGAGGGAGTGTAAAATGAATGAGTTCATCCAGAGCCTTCTGACAGAGGGATTTTAATGTTTGTCAGTGATCTGGGTGAAGCAGTTGCTGAGTGCAGCCAAATCATGTCCTATATACAAACCCAAAAAAAACCACCAAAAAAACCCCCAAAAAACCAAATCCAGAGGAAAAACAGGGACAATCTTTGGATCCACCTTGTTGTAGCACAGGACTCAGGGGCACATCTGCACTGTGAAGTGTGTGAGACTCTGAAGGCCAAACTAAGTAAAGATCTGGGCACAATTCCAAACTAAAAGCTTATTAACTCCAGCTCTGTGTTGCCCTGACCTCTGGGATGTGCATGAGGACAGCCCTGGATGCTCCTTGGCAGGGAATTGGGAGCTAATTTTGGCCTTGACATTACAGAATGATGCTGCTGGAGGTGAAGCCCTGGCTCAGGAAAAGCCCTTGCTTTGCTATTTGGGTGCAATGTGAGGTGTGAGGGAAATATTGTGGCAATATTTCCTTCCATTCATGGATAACAGCCATGATTCATGAGGAAATGGGACAATTCCTGTGTTTAGGTTGTGTTTAGGTTGGATCTCTGCAGAACTGGAGGCTGGAGGATGTATAAATATGGGATTAATGCAGTGAGTTGGTGTCTGTACAATTTATATCCAGTGTGTTGCCTTTCTTGCAATTATTTGTTTGACATGCCTGCAGCTTGGTGAGCTCATCAATAGCTAATCTGGCAGGTAAAGCAAGAAATTTGGCTTAAATGAGTATTTTAAATGATTCCTAAGGTGGTTTAGGGAGCTTTTCCTATTTCTTTGCTCAGAGTGGCAGGTTCTTTCCTGGAAAAAGCCTCTAGAACCTCTGTAATTACTGGTGGAGCAAAGGGAGGGTGTCAGATCATTCCTTACTGAGTTGTTTCTCTCTCAGGGTTGAATTATCACTGTTTTTAGTTATCTGCTCTCTCCTAATCTCCCTGGGGTTATCTCTGTGTGGTGTCAGGGTTGCACCAGGTGGATGAGAGCAGTGAGGACGTGGTGGATGTGTTTTTAGGGGATGGTGGATGGTGCTGGCTCCTCCAGCTTGTCCTCTGTTGCTGTTGAGGTGGTTAAGATATAAAGCAGAGATTACAAGTAGTTTTAGATGGTAACTTTTTATTATTGAACGTAGTTGATTTTTTATATACTTTTTAATTGTTTATGCTTTTTTATTTTAATTATTGGCTACAATAAGTTAATATAATACTATTGGTGAAAGGATACAGTGACTTCAACTAATTTTTTTAAAAAATACTTTGTCTAGCTCTAAAGTTTTCTTGTTTTTCTTCAATTTTTCCACTTCTCTTGGTCTTTTTGGTTACAGCTTTGGAGAGAACTCTTTATCAGCTTCTTCTTGCTTCTTAGCTTCTTCTTGCTCTTTTAGCTAACAGGCTTGCTGTTAGCTCCTTTGTATCCCTCTGTGATTCACATCATTCCCAATATTCCACCTGTCCTCTGGAATTTGGGACAAGGTGAGCAGTAAATGAAGGTGATGGGGTTTATTCTCCTCCTTAAATAATCCAGGGCATGAAATTGGATTTGGATTTTAAGAGGTGAAAACCACCCCCAATTTTCAGTTTGTTCTGGCATGAAGCAGTAACCTTTACCAGGAAGAAACTCCATGAGGAATGTAATAAAAGTGAGATTTACATCTGTTTAATCCAAAATCTGTCATTTCCAAACCAAAACCAGCCCATATTTGAATGAAAACTCATCAGGAGCTGCTCAGGAAAGCCAGGAATATTTGTTTCAATATTTGTTACAACAGAATCAAGCAGTTTTGACCATTGCAAAACTTGGGTGCTCCCACAGTTTGCCAGGTGCATTTGTTTGGAAGATGTACAAATTGGGTAAATTCTTGTTTATGTGCTTGAACATTAGCAATGTTTCTGTATGTGCACATCTCCAATCATCTCTCCTGAGTGAAGTTCACATCCTTTACCTGGTAATTGTTGTGTTTTGTCTCAGCAGAGCCCAGGAAAGATGAGGCACAAAGGCTTTAATGTGATTACAGAGAGCTGTTAAATGTGCATCTCATTATGTGGAGTGTCTGGAGACCTGGCAGGCTGCCTTCCCCACACAAGCAGTGCTCTCCCCTCACAAAGATACAGAAATATTGATCTAAAGATAGGCAATAATTAGCACAAAAGATGATGTTACAGGAAATAGCCCCTGGCACTGTCGAGAGGGGAATCTTGTTCAGAAGTTGTTGTTGAGCATGAAATCCCTTCTGAGTAAAATGAACCGATTTGATCACTAAATGCCCACAGATTATAAATTTGGTAAATTGATTATTTACTCTTTTGTGCCACTAACTCCCAGTGGCTCTCGTTGTGTCACAGAGAATTCTCAGTGATGGGAGCCTGGGGTAGGAGTTTGGTTCAGGAGCTGAGCAGGACCAGGGAAAGGCCTTTGACCATTGGCATCTTCCCCTTTGTTGAATGGGAAGAGTTAAATTTGTGTTGATTTGAGGAAAACAGAGAATGGGGCTCCTCTTTGGGAGCTTCCAACTGAGCTCAAACTGGGAGGAAGTGCAGGGACCTGTACTGAAGTGGAGAGCAGTGGAGCTCTGCCCTTTTTTCCACTTCTTTTGAGCTAAAAATTAGGGATTTGTGTCTGAGACTTCAGAATCAAGTTCTTTTCTCACTGTTGAGCTGCCCTGAACCTGCTGCTCAGGGTGAAATGGTTGGAATCCCTGGAAATGCTCAAGACCAGGCTGGACAGGGCTTGGAGCAGCCTGGGACAGTGGAAGGGTTCCCTGCCCATGGCAGGGGATGGCAATGGATTGGTTTGAGGTCCTTTTCAACCCAAACCATTCCATGGATTTCTGATTCCATGACCAAGGCTGAACCCCAGGACTGTGGTAACCAAAGTCAGTCAGTTCTGAGGTGGGAACAAGAGGAATTTGTAGTAGCCCCCTCCTATGAAAAATTAATCTGTGTGAGCAAAAAGATGGGTTTTAATTTCTGCATCTGGACTCAGTTTGGAGACTCCTCCTGGGAATCTGGAGAGGAGTTAATGACTCACAATGTGCTTAATTACCTGTAAATTACTTTGTGCTGAGCAGACAGAAAGTAAGAGTTGGGCAGTGTGCAATGAAAGTTCTTCAGCCAAGACAAAAATGAAAGAGGAGGGGAAGAAGCACTGTGATACCACAGGTGTCAATGACAAGCCCAGAAAAAAGTAGATTTGTATAGAATCATAGAATCCCAGAAAGAATTTAGTTAGAAGGGCCTTAAATCCCATCCAGTTCCACCTCCTGCCATGGGCAGGGACACCTTCCACCGTCCCAGGCTGCTCCAAGCCCCAAAGTCCAGCCTGGCCTTGGGCACTGCCAGGGATGCAGGGGCAGCCACAGCTGCTCTGGGCACCCTGTGCCAGGGCCTGCCCACCCTGCCAGGGAACAATTCCTAATTCCCAATATCCCATCCAGCCCTGCCCTCTGGCACTGAGAGGCCTTTAGAAGGTAATGGATAAGGGCAGCACCTCCCTGGGTTGGGTTTTCAAAGAACACCTATGCATGGTGAAGTCAGGGATGAATTTCTGGGCCATAAATAAGTGTGGAAGTTCTGTCCTGAGTGGGAAGAGATTTAAAATGCTCATAAATGCTCATGAGAAAAGGAGTCACATAATGTGGCTGCCTGGGTAGGATCACCACCGTGGAATGGGGGTTTTGGTTGGTTTTTATTTCAGGGAGTTAATTCTGCTTTCCCACTGGAGCCACACTGTTGTTAATACTGGTACAAATCCCATTTTAGCAAGCCTTAGTCATGCTACTAATGGGAGCATTTTCTCTTCAGCACCTTTAAAAGTTCACTAAATGGTGCCATTTGTGCTCTGATATCTTAATGTTTTTATGTCCAGGCAGGGACGGGTCTGGTTTTCCTGCACCGAGTCCATTTGCACATCATAATGATCATTTTATGCATTTGTCCTCTCCTTGCATGGGATGAATTTTTAATGTGCAGGCAGAGGGTGACATTTTTATTGCTTTTACGGGCATCAGGAATGCATTTTAAATTCAATTATGTACTGTCTCTGGAAATACCACACAAGTGACTTGCCAATAAATACATCTCGTGGATTACTGGAAACTAACGGGGACAGTAATCACTGGAGTAACTTCACTGGGCCAATTTTTGTCACTCCAAAAAAAATACAGGTTAATGCATATTAGGAGGAATAATTTAAGCTTCATATAGACACTGATAAACCAGCATAATTATTTCTGGAGGGAGATGAAAAGAGTTTGTGCAGCTCAATGGAGACAAAAACTCACTGGGTGCCCCAGCAGCTCGATATGCAATTAGAAATCAGTGTTTTAAAGGGTAGGGGAAGTCAGAAAAGGGCATTCCATGCACTGAACACCAGCTCAAAGAACTCACAGGATTTGTACTGTGGAATTGAGCTGGAGATGAAGACAAATCAGGCTTAGGCTGAAGTGTCCTCAGAGGGATGGTAAAAAATCCTGAAGTTGTTAATAATTGAGCAAATTCCAGCTGACCTGCCGTGAATCACTGTTCTGTTAAGCTGCTGACAAGGAGGGGGAGCAGAACCAGCTGGCCAGAGCACACCAGGAATCAATCAGAATCTGGTTTAACAAGAAAATCCAAACCACTGGAAAACCGGGAAGATAAAGCAAATCGGGATCTGTGGGTGCAGGCACACACACCTGTAGGCATGGGATTTGGAATGCTCTGTGGGGAGATAAAAGGTGGTGTTGAAAATAAAACAATGTCACTTGAAACAAGTAATCAGAGTGCAAGTCCTTATCCAGAGGAGGTAAATGCAGGAGGAATCAGCATTTGCTTCTAGGGCATGGAATAATGGAATAGTTCATGTTGGCAGGGATTATCTGCTCCAAACCTTCTTTTAAAACAGCTGAGCTTGAGCTGATCCCACCACCACCATCCCAGAAGAATCTGGAGGGAGCAGATGCCCTGTCCAACACAGCCTCTACTCCTCTGCAGCTCGAGGATGGGAGATGTCAGCAGCTCCTGGATCCTCTGAGGAAACTAGGATTGCAATCTGGATTTTTCTGTCTGGGCTAATGGGATTTACCCTTCCAAACACCACCAGGAATCCAGGACCTTCTGTTGCCCTGTGTTCCGTGTTAAACCGATGTTTCAATAAATCCCAGTCCTTCACAAAGTGTTCCCAGCACTGTCTCCATGAGGTTCTAGATCTAAGGGACGATGGATAAGGGACAATGTCCCAGCACTTTCTCCATGAGGTTCCAGATCTAAGGGACAGTGGATAAGGGACAATGTCCCTGAGCCTCTGAGCTCCACTGCAGCCCCCACTGGATTTTGACTGGGGAAAGGTATAAGCGCCTCTTGATATTAAAATATCCAGCCTTGTGTCTTTGTCTCCCTCATGGACAGAGCTTTGCCCCATATGGTGCTGTTCCTGGCCTTTCCTTATTGCTGGAAATGGGGGAATGAGACAAAAAACTCAGTTTACGGGGCTTCTAAATCCACTGGGCTTTGCCTTCCTTCAACTATATAAGATCTTTGCCACCTGGTCTTCCTCCCATGTGGCTAATAACCACTCTGAATCCATATTAAGTGACAAATGTGTTATTCCAATGACACTTAATGGGATTTTGGGGGGATGTTATTGGGAACAACCAATTTTAAATCAATCCTTGCGTGCCCACCCTGGTGCTGCTGCCCTGATCTCTGTGCCTGGTCCACAACTGAGCTGTTGAGCATGTGTGGGCCATTAAAAGGAATTTTGTTAGTCATTAATCACCCCAGAGGAGTAAACTGAGTCATCTGCAAACATGTGGAATGATCATCAATAAATCAGGAATGACAGGGAACCAGAAATGGATTTATGGAAGTGCTTTCAACACCTGTTGCTGGCTCCTTTTAACAGTATTTTGATATCTGTCAATGAGTCAGATTTTATTCTGAAGTGTTTCCTTCTAAAACACATTGAATGGTGGTTTTAATCAAGATGAAATGTGGCCTTGCATAAATCAATGTACAAAAAATAAGATCTGCAAGACAGTCATAATCGTATCATGATGACCTCCTTTCAATGAAAAAAATGAAATAAAATAGAGCTGACTGGCATAAATTATACTTTAAAATCAGTTTTTATGGGCTGGTGGAGCCACTGTTGGATGAGGATGGGCTCTGGGAGTGTCCAGGCTCTTGATGCTGCTCTGGGAAAAGAGGCAGGGTAGGATATTCTGGATTACAGGGCTAAGGGCAAAAGCTCAGCACCAAAACTGGGTTCATTCCTTTTTGATCCATCTTCCCTGTCCTTTCCCCTTCCCTCATGGGCTAATGTGGGATCAGATTTCCTTCTGTTTGCTTCATATCTGCCATAGAAATCCTGGAATTCTGTCCTGCATTTTATTATTTCTCTGTCCAGATATCAACCAGGGAGCCCACAGATATTCGCAACCACTCCAGTTCCAGGATTGTCTTCATCACTTTTGGAACAGAACAGGAGGAAAAGGTTCAACCATGAGCCTAAGGAATGACAGAACAGGGTGTCAGGTTGGAGGTTCACCCATGAGCCTAGGGAATGACAGAACAGGGTGCCAGTGGAATTCCCTTCCTGGGATAACCCTGTCAAGTGCTGGCCTTTATCATCTGTTGAACAGCAATTAATTAAACAAATTGGTGGAATTTAGTGAAGCTTTCATGCTGCACTGGAGGAAATAATGGAAAAGAGAAAATGCTGGAGAGAGCAAATTGAAACATCTGTTAGGATTCAAGCGAGGATGGATCCAATGCATGTTGGATCCAAAGGAAATGTCCCCAGGAATAATTTCTCTCTGATGGCAGGACAGGGGCTGTTCCATGGATTAAGTGACCCATGCCTGGTCAGTCTCACTGGTGACCACTGACCAGAACGTTCCTCCCCTTTTCCAAACTGCTGTGGACCTGGAGTGTTGCATTTTCCCCTCATGCATCGTCTAGAGATGTTCCAATTGGAAGCTTGGGTGTCCTGCTCCCAACAGGACTCGGATGAGCCTGGGTGTAGGATCAAGAATCAAGGGTTGGATTTGGGATTACCAGCTCCAGATGGGCTGTGCTTGGAGACAAATCCAGGAGTGGGATGAGCCTGGGTGTAGGATCAAGAATTGAGGGTTGGATTTGGGGTCACCACCCCCAGATGAGCTGTGCTGGGAGAAGAAGCCAGGACTGAGATGAACCTGGATGTAGGATCAAGTATTGAGGGTTGGATTTGAAATCACCAGCCCAGGATGGGCTGTGCTTGGAGAGGAAGCCAGGACTGGGATGAACCTAGGTGTAGGATCAAGAATTGATGGTTGGATTTGGGGTCACCAGCCCTGAATGGGCTGTGCTGGGAAACAAAGCCAGGACTGGGATGAGTCTGGGTATAGGATCAAGAATTCAGGGTTGGATTTGGAATCACCAGCCTGCGAGAAGCTGAGAGGGTTTGACAGCAGCAGAACAGAATTATACGGAATTACTGCAATTGGCTTCCCAGCACAGAGGTTTTTTTTGTTTATTTTGGGTTTTTTATTGCCCATTATGCTGCTCGTCTGTCTCTAATATTCCCAAGATTATGTTTTCATAAACAATTGTGTTTTCAAGCCGTGTGTGGAATCTGTCAGGCTTTATTTGATTATTTCTCCAATAGAGCCCAGGCCCCTTGAAAATCCTCGACCTTTAATTCATTTCCAGCTGCAGAGGCTTTGCTGTGCATAGGAAATTTTGGTCTCCAAGATGAAAAGGGAGAATCAACAGAGTTGTAAGGTCTGGGATTAAATAATCCTTCTCCTTTCTTTAATTCAATAAAGGACTCAGTCTTATCCTGGAGAAAGGGATGTCCCACCCTTGGCATTAGAGTACTTAAAAGGTATTTGGGATGCTGTGCAGGTAATAAATCATGAGGAAGGGGATTTTGCCCATTTATGGGTTGGGATCATGGAATTGGGCTGTTTGGGATGTCCTGGGGGTCTTGCTGGGGATCTCTGTGGTTGGCACAGCACTGCTTGTTTGTGGGAAGGTCCCAAATGCCTCTGAGGTGGATTTTCATGGGGCCAATCCCAGGATTTCATCCTGGTGTGCTTGTGCTGGGTTCTCGCCATGAAAGGAACAAAATTCTTTGGATTTTGGTACCATGTTTTGTGGCTTATTTCTCTGGGGGTAACTAAATCATTCTTGGAAGTCTGTTCTCATTGGTGAGCTCAGAAGTGATCCTCTGGTGATCACTCAGAGGGGATTTTCTTTCTGTCCCTCCATAAATCATCTCAGATGTATCAGCCAGAGTGGGGAGCTCAAGGTTGCTCCCAAACCCAGTGTCTGGGATTTGATGATGCTGCCAACCACGGGGTCACCCCTGCTAGCTCCCAACCTAGGAGTGTGTTGTGCAGGACATTCATGTTTTTAAATTCTTCTCATAGAAACTAACAACAAAAAAGTTTTAAGGCTTTGTGAGTTCTGGAGATTCACTCAACACCTGTGTCAGGGAGCAATCAAATAAATAAATAAATAAATAAATAAATAAATAAATAAATAAATAAATATTACACAGGATGCCAGTGTGTGTGAGGCTGCAGGAGCTGAGTGGGCACCTGGTGTCCCCTCCCTGCCCCAGCAGGGCCATCCCAGAGCCCAGGGCACAGCATTGTGTGCAGCCAGCTGTGCCCCAGCCCCAGGGAGGAGAGCCCCCAGGCCGTGTGGGCAATGTGCTCAGGGCTGGGCACTGCCCAGGGCACAAGTTGTGCCTCCTGTGCAGGGCAATTGCTGGGCTCAGGCCCTGCCCGTGGCTCTGGTGCCATCGCTGGGCCCCGGAGCAGAGCCTGGGCCCTGCTCTGCCCCTCCCTGCAGCCAGGCCCAGCCAGGCCTGAGGGCCCCTCTCAGCTGGGGCTCCTCTCCAGGCTGAGCAGCCCCAGCTCCCTCAGCCTGGCCTGGAAGGGCACCCACATGCTCCAGGCCCTTGCTCAGCTCCAGCAGCTCCTGGCCCTTTCAGGCCCCTTCGCTTTGGGGAGGTTGCCCAGGAGAATGTGAAAAGCTGGTGATTCAGAGGACGTTAAAAACATTTACACCTTATCTTTCTGTTGCCTACATGTAATTCTGAAGGCAGCAAATGATGGTGATCTCTGTGATATGTTCATTTAATGGGGGTGGTTAAAAGGAGGACTGAGTGTTCCAGCAGCAAACAGGGCTGTGCTTGGAGAGGGTTTCAGTGACTCCATGAAAAAGAGATGATTATGATTCTGTCAAGTGCAGCAGAGATCTCTTAGACACAAGATTCCTGCCTTCAGTTGGTCTTGATATGTTGTAAATATCCAATTTGGAGGAAAGAGAGACAACAGACCGTGCATGCAAATGACACTTGTCCCTTATTTACACACTGTGATTTTGACACATTGGCCAGTGTTAAGGATCTCTTTTGAGGCACACTATGAGAATCAATCAAAAAAATCGTTTGATTTTCTACCTTTTGTGAGGTAATGGTCTTTGTTGGACTTTATTCTGGAGCTCCAGGGTTGCAAGGCCAGGTTGGACAGGGCTTGGAGCAATCTGGGACAGTGGAAGGTGTCCCTGCCCATGGCAGGGGTGGCACTGGATGGTTTTAATGTCCCTCCCAACCCAAACCATCCTGGGATTCTGTGGTTCAATCAAGAAGCAGAAAATTCCCTTGGTGCAGTCACTTTGGGTCTATCCAGAGGTTGAAGGATGAGGTTCCATTTCCCATAAAATGTCCTAGACAAAGGGGAAAAAATGTAGGAGAGAAACTCCTTGACAGCAAACTGTTTTGAAGAGGTAATTGCAGAGCAAGCCAAAGACAATTTAATTTCAGCTGTATTGCAAATGCAGGATCATAAAAATCAGTGTTCAGGGCTATGAGGCTTTGCATGACAGCTTTTATCTTTAATCACCGGTGTATTTATATCAAACACAGTGTGGCCCGATGGACCAGGGCAGTGATTGTCCCTCTGTGCTGGCCTGGCTGAGGGACCTTCAGGGTTGTGTCCAGTTCTGGTTCCCAATGCAGGAAGGACATGGAGGGGCTGGAGCGTGTCCAGGGCAGGGAATGGAGCCCCAGGAGGGGCTGAGGGAGCTGGCAAGGGGCTGAGCCTGGAGCAAAGGAGGCTCAGGGGGCCCTTGTGGCTCTGCACAACTCCCTGCCAGGAGGGGACAGCCAGGGGGGGTCGGGCTGTGCTGCCAGGGAACAGGGACAGGACAAGGGGAAAGGGCCTCAGGCTGGGCCAGGGGAGGCTCAGCTGGGACAGCAGCAGCAATTTCTGCATGCAAAGGGTGCTCAGGCCTTGTCAGGGGCTGCCCAGGGAGCTTTGCAGTGCCCAGCCCTGCAGGTGTCCCAGGCAGGGCTGGAGGTGGCACTCAGTGCTCTGGGCTGGGCACAAGGTGGGCACTGGGCACAGCTGGGGCTCCAGGGGCTGGCAGGGATTTTCCAGCCTCAGGGAACCTGGGATTCTGTGATACAACTGTTGGAAAAGCTGGGTGAGTTGGAAGGTAGAAAAGCTCCACTTTGGGACTGCAGGTTAAACTTGATTTGTAAATATGAAGAAATGCCACCTGCTAGATCCAAAATCATCCCATGCCATCCTTCAAGGATTCCAGCAGGAGCAGGTTCCCTCTGTGAGGTGGCTCAGGAGTAGCACAGTGAACTCTGTGCCTCGAGATGAGCTACCAGAACTGTGCCTGCCCAACCTTCACTGAGGTTCCCAGACTGGCTGCTGCTTCTGCTGAGCCCTAGTGGCTCTCAGGGAGCAATTGTCCTTTTCAAAATGAATCATCTTGGGTAAATTCATGTGGAACGGGAGGAGGGGGTTCACATACCTGCTGATGACTCTCCCTCCCTCTCATTCTGACATCAACAATAGAATTTTTTTCTTTTAAATCAGTCCCATCTCCCCAGTGACTGCCACAGGAGATGCAGTAGGAGGGCTCTGTGTGATAATGAACCCCTGTCAGGGATTGAGACAGGCATTGACAGAGCAAGGCAAAACACTCCTCCAGAGTTCCTGCTCTGTTTATTGAACACAAACAGAGCCTGGGCTGAAGGAGGGCGCCTGCAAGTGTTCGAAACCACTCAGATGTGGTGGGTAGGAAAGGTTAATGATGGACATGGCTGTCGCAGACATCTTTTATGAAAAATCCTTTCCTTAAGATTTTTCCTCCTGAGAAGCTGAGAGGCCTCAGGAACAAAATGTAAACATTGATTATCTGCTGCTGTGGAATGCAACAGGTGGGTCTGTGATTGGCCCATGTTGGATGTTTGTAATTAATGGCCAATCACAGTCAGCTGGCTCGGACACAGAGCCTGAGCCACAAACCTTTGTTATCATTCTTTGCTATTCTATTCTTAGCTAAGCATTCTGATGAAACCTTTTCTTCTATTCTTTCAGTATAGTTTTAATGTAATATATATCATAAAATAATACATCAAGCCTTCTGAAACATGGAGTCAGATCCTCGTCTGTTCCCCAGTCCGAAAACCCCTGTAAACACCGTCACACATGGCAGAATTGGACTCTGCTCTTGGAGGTCTTTCCAGCCTTTTTGAGACTTTTGAGATCATTTCAGGTTCTCCTCAGGGACACTGAGAGTTCTGGTCTCTTGTTGTCAGCAGATCCCTTGGTATCCTTTCAGCACAAGAGGGAAAAATGCAAATCTTGGGATTTGATTTGCTTCAGGATTTGCTCATCAGGGCTAAGATCAGTTCTGCTTCTCTCCTGTTTTCCTGTTTGTAGCAGGGCTTAGGATATAAACAGATCCCTGAAAACAAATGTCCCACAACCTTCTTTCAGGATTTTATTTCTCTGATAAGGGCTGTGTAATGAGTGGCAGAGTGTTCAAACTGTGGCTGTTCCATTTTCACCTTCTCCAAAATGAGTAATTGTGAATTGTTTACTGCCTGTGTGGCTATAGCACAGCAGACAAATCATCTGCAGTACCTGCTGAGCAAATCTCTTTCCTCTTCCTGAGACTTCTGCTCCATGAGGTGCTTCCAAGGCCAACACAAAGTGAAATTAATGCGAATGTGAGTGGCTGTCATCCTCCCTGTCCCTTCCTCCTGGTTCTCTAATATTCTTTGAGCTGTGTCCTGTTATGGGTCCTCATAGCCAGAGAGTCCTGGAGGGGCTGGAGCATGTCCAGGGAAGGGAATGGAGCTGGGGAAGGGTTCAGGTGTGAATTTCTGCATGGAAAAGGTGCTCAGGCCTTGGCAGGGGCTGCCCAGGGAGCTTTGCAGTGCCCAGCCCTGCAGGTGTCCCAGGAAGGGCTGGAGGTGGCACTCAGTGCTCTGGGCTGGGGACAAGGTGGGGATCGTGGGGCACAGCTGGGGCTCCAGGGGCTGGCAGGGATTTTCCAGCCTCAGTAATTCCATGAATACAAGCAAAAACCAGCCTGGACTTAGCAGTGACCTGTGTGAGTTGGGAAGGACTGAGGTTTTTGGAGAAATAGAAATATCTATTTCTCAAAAAACCTCAGTCCTTCCCCAGCCTGGGACAGTGGAAGGTGTCTCTGCCACAGCAGGGGTGGCACTGGATAGGCTTTAATGTCCCTTCCAACCCCAGCCACTCTGATTCTATGAAGTGATGCCATGACCCTGATGGAGGCAGCATTCCTTCCCTGACACAACAGTGGGAGGCTGCCTGTACAGCTTCAGTTGTCCAAACCACCATTTTTTGGTGATATCCCAAATCAAGGATCAGCTGGTGCTGATCAGATTGTAGCCTCAGTTCTTTTGGAGCTGAGACAGAGCAGTAGGACGTCCCAAGTGTGCTAAAGAGGGACATTTGCATTTTTCAGCCTTCACTCCAGCTGGGTGCCAAAAAAAAAGTTTCAGGGAACTCAGACAGCCTTAATTTCATTTTACTGTAGTGTTGGAGTCTGGAGCTCTGCTTACTCGAGGCACAAAGCAGTGACAACAACAGCAATTGTGATGGTGCCAAGCAGCAATAAAAGCGAGAGGTTTTGTTCCAGGCTTAACCCAGGAGAAACATCTGCCACCGAGCTGGATGAGCACCCTCACTGAACACCCTTCACAACTTTGGGAATGAGTCTTGAAAGGGATTTAGAGAGTGAATGGCCGCTTTTGTATCCTGGAGGCAGAGCAGAGCCAGCAGCCCTGCGGGCTGTGGTGTGTGTCAGAAGATAAATGTCCTGTCAGAGCTGGCAGGGACTGAGGCTGCAAACAACACCTTGGGCCACAGCCAGCACCGCCTGGAAACCCTTGCTGCTTCCTCAGGAGCCATCCCATGGGATGGACCACAGGCATGAGTCCAGGATGGACCACAGGCATGAATCCAGGATGGATCACAGGCACAAATGCAAGCGTGGCTCATGGCGACGTTGCTTCTACCTGGAAGTTGGGAGCAGCTTGGTGGCTGCATCCCCAGGGATGGTGCCATGACCTTTGGGTTGTGCATGTCCCTGCATGGCATGTTTCAGCACAGCTGCTTTCCCTGAGTTTGGCAGCTGGTGCTCTCTGGGAAAATGTGTCACGTTTGGAGCCAACTCCAGACAGGGAGCAATTCTGCAGGGGAAATTCTCCTGGCTCCAGACACTGCCATCATCCCTGCACAATGCTCCATGGCTGAGCAGTGGGGAATGCAGCCAGGAGAATGTCACCTCTCCTCCTGCCCCTGCTCACTGTCCAGGATGTAGGGACAGGGATGAGGAGAAGGTTCCTCATCCCGTTCCCTGCCATGGCAGTTGTGCTCTCCTGATAAAACGCTGCTTGTGGTTAAATCAAAATCATCCAGTTTATTGCATTATCTGTTAAAACTCAAATCCTGGAGCTAGGGGTCTGCTTTGCCTCCTTGTTTGCTGCCTCTGTAGGGTGGCCTGGATCCACCCTTGATAGGCTGTGCTTTGCCTATAAAATAGACATAAATAATTTGCTTTTCATACTTTTTTACACAAGTGTCACCTTCAAGAACTTTGATGACTGCAGGTGGGCAGGAGGTCAGTTGTGAATATCCATTCCATCCCCAGCTGGATTCCATAGCCTCATCCAGGGAGTAGATTCAGGGCAGGTGCAGAAATTACTCCTCATTAGGTGGAATAAGAAGCAGCTGGAGAAAATCCCTTATAAGGACTGGGTGAGCTGAGTGGAAGGAGCCCCATTGTGCTGGGAGAGGATGGTGGGCTGCTCTTGTTTCTTCTACAATCAAATTCTAATCATTAAACTGGAAAAAACTTCCAAGATCATCAAGTCCAGCTCTTTCTGGGCAAAATGAGAGGTGGTTGTGGAACAGGTGAAGTCCTTCACTCGTGGTAGTTGTGCTCTCCTGATAAAATGCTGCATGTGGAGGGATTAAAATCAGCCAGTTTACTGCATTTTCTCTTAAAACTCAATTCCTGGAGCCAGGGATCTGCTTTGCGTCCTTGTTTGCTGCCTCTGTAGGGTGGCCTGGATCTTCCTGAGGATTCTGGGCTGTATTTTGCTCGTCAAATAGGCATAAATAATTTGCTCTCCATGCTTTTTTACACCAATATTCCCTTTAAGAACTTTGAGGACTGCAGGTGGGCAGGAGGTCAGCTGTGAATATCCATTCCATCCCCAGCTGGATTCCATAGCCTCATCCAGGGAGTGGATTCAGGGCAGGTGCAGAAATTACTCCTCATTAGGTGGAATAAGAAGCAGCTGGAGAAAATCCCTTATAAGGGCAGAAGGAACCTCATTGTGCTGGGAGAGGTCGGTGAGCTGCTCTTGTTTTGTCTATAATCAAATTTCAATCATTAAACTGGAAAAAACTTCCAAGATCGTCAAATCTAGCTCTTCCTGGGCAAAGTGAGAGATGGTTGTGGAACAAGAAGAACAAGTGAAGTCCTTGTACTGCAGGTAGGGAGAAAAGTCACAAGTTTCAGTCTTTGCTGCAGACTTTCAGTGTTTTGCCAGAGGATAATATCTGTTTTGCCAGCTGTAGCACTGTTACTGTCTGGAGTGGATGTTTAAAAAACTTCATTATTGATGGGATTTAAGGAGCAGTGGGAGGAGAACTTGGTGGAGAAAGTCCGGGTTTGTTTGACCCTGCTTTGTTGGACAGAACAATTGTTTCTTGAACAGCTGGAGCAGTGTTTGTTGTGATTTTTTTTTTTCACCCTAAACCCATCCCAGCTCAAGGGCTGAATGTTTGCCCTTCTATACCTTTTTCACACAGTTGTAGAAAGGGAAATACAATTTTCCTGCCTCTTGCTGTGGTGATCAAAGATTCCCTGTGAGGTTTTCTGCTCCCATTTGCCTCCTTCCCATGTGTTTTCCCACTTGCAGCAATTTGCAGCTCGGCTGTTATGCTCAAGGCTCTCCCTGGAGAGCTGAGGCTCCATTTGCCTTTCAGGGCAAGTACCCACCTGGAAATAATCATGGAAACACTTATTTTGCACACAAGTCCCTCAAAAATCCAGGCAGTTCTTGGAGGGAATCAAGACTCTGTTTTATGAATCCATTTAATATTTTCCTGTGGAGAGCAGAGGGAGGTTTTTATTGACCTCAAAAATCAAATCGTCCTTTCTTCTTTTCAAAGAAACTCAAATATTTGGCTGTTTTGTCACTTCTGGCTGTTTAGGGGAATTCTGGCCTGCCACAAATCCCCCTAAATCTGGGATATTGATGGTGTAATTCCATGATATGTAAATCTGGGATATTGGTGGTGTAATTCTATCATATGTTTGAAGTTTGTTTTGTCAGCAAATTGCTTTTCCTATTATTTGCTCTATTACAGAGTTGAAGTTTTAGGCTTTTCTCGTGGTAAGAGTTGGAATTTAAAAACTTAGGGCCTATTTGTCTGTTTTTTAATGGATTTCGTCTATAATAGATGCCTTTCACTACCCTCCCTTGGATTTCACAGGCATAATTATCCATTAAAAAATACTCTGTGGTGAGTTCCCCCCAATTTGGGAGTTTAAGGGTGCAAAGATCTGACCACTTGTCCAAGGCTGTTATCTTCTTCCATAAGTTCATTCCTCATTTGGGAATGCTAGAATTGATGTAATGAATTTTCATTTTATGCTTAGGCCTTGCTGTCACAGGATTCCTGTCCAGTTGTTTGCTTGCTCCTATTACAATGTGGGCCCACGTGCTCCCGGTAATAAAAATGTTCTTCCTAAGGAAAAAAAGCTGTTGTTGAGAGCATGAAAGGTGATATTTTCTGCATTTATCAGCTCAGATTTCTCTTATAATTAAATAGATTCAATTGAAATTATTTTTTTAATGAAATGGAAGGATTGGCCTAAATAATTTAGCCTGGCCATGGGCACTTCCAGGGGCAGCTACAGCTTCTCTGGGCCATGCTGTAGTTTGGGTTAAATTTTTGTTGTGTCTGTGTGTTTCCTTCAGCATCACCTGGGGAAATTGATGGATCTCAGGTTTTTATAGAAAAGAGTATGAGAAACCAGAGTAGTGCAAATCACAGGGTGATTGAGGATGGGAGAGACATCTGGAGGTCCTATCATACAGGTTGCCATGGGGCATGTCCTGATGGTTTTTGGGTCTTTGCAAGGAGGTCAATTGCACAAGGAGGACAATTCCACAGCCTTCTGGGTTCTAAGGCAGTGGAGATTCAGCTTCAAAGTCAGGATACTCCCTGCAGCTTTGGACACCCAAACTTGTGTCCCCCATCCTGCTCCAGACTGGTTTGGGTGCAGTCCTGTGGGTCCTGGCTCAGAGGGCTCTTTATGGCTGCATCACTTTCCCATTCCAGCCTGGCCTGGGCAGCCTTTGCAGAGGGAATTGCTGCCAAACAAGTGACAAAGTCACCTTTTTGGCTGAAGAAAAGGCACAAATTTGGCTGTGAAACCACCAGGGAAATGTTCAGAAACCCCCTGAGAGCTTGGATGGGGACTCAGTGCTGCAGAGCTCTGTGCTTTGTCCATCCAGGGGTGGTTTCACTCTTCTCTCTGGGGCTGCTTCCCTGATCAACCTTTTTTTGGGTTGCAGTTTATTTCTGGGGGGCTGAAGCAGAGCAGGAAGGAATATGACTGAGCAGGCTCGTGGCACACAGGAATTCCAGTGGATCCTGAATGGATCCTGTTGCAATAAGGTAGAAAAATCATAAAGGCCTCATAAAGTCAAGCCTGCTCCTAAAATCAGTGGCTGGCCTTGTCAGGCTAGCCCTTTGCAACTTCCCATGTGAAGCAATCCTGGTGTGAGCAGTTCATGAACATAACAATCTATTCCTGGGTGAAAAACAACCAGCACCTGTATAAATTATTTTTGCACCATTAGATAGTTTTAATTTTTCTATCTCTCACAAAAAACTTTTCCTGCATTCCGCACTGAGAGTTTGAGTGACCAATCAATACAGAATAACAACCTTTTAATAACCAATAAAGTAATAGGTAAGAAAGCTACTGACCAATTAGAATCCAACACAAGGTCTATAAAACTGTATAAAAAGGAGTTATGTGACTAAAGATGGGTCTTTTTTGACCATGAAGAAAATGGAGTCCATGTGATTTATTCCTATGGATTACCAGCTCTAGGGATGGCTCTCCAGAGGTTTATCCCAGAGGTCTCCCATCATCACCAAATGCATCCTGCAGCTTTCTATTATATTTTTTACCCTGTTCAGCCCCAGAGCATGAAGGAGGAGTCTCAGGAAGACAGAGAGGAGGAAAGCAGCTGGATGTGTGCCCTGTGTAAAGGGATCCATTAATGGAGGTTTCTTTTCTATTGCAGCGTTCCCACATTCCAGAGCCTTCCTGAGGAGATCCTCAGCAAGCTTGCAGATGTTCTGGAAGAGGTAAGAGCTTTGAATATTGAGATTTCATGAGCTCAGAACCTTCTGCTGGCAATATGCAGCCTCTTCTTTTTCCCCCCAAAGAGCAGCTCCCCAGTTCAGCACCCAAGGAAAGCCATGAGAGGAGTTGTGGGGAAAATTAATCTAGTTTTGAATAGGGTTTATATATTTTTAATTGGATTTTTATCCAATCAATCATTTCCTGTGGTGTCCAGAAGGGAATGAGCTTCTCCAGCCTCTGGGTGAGTGGTGGGGAGGAGGGGAATGTGAAAAGTGTCCCATCTAATCTGAAATGAGACCAGGTTATGTTGGAGGGTATTTTAAAAGTGTTGTGGAAAAGGTGCTCTGCAAAGAGTTGCAGCAGTGTTGAGATGTTGGGGTCAAGTTGGGCTTTAACTGGGGTCTTGTTAGGATCAGGCTTTTAATAAGTCCATTTCAAACAACAAAGAAATCACCCACAATACACCAACCAAAACAAACCTCTGGAAAAAAAAACACAAAAAACCTTACAAGCCCCTCAAACTGCAAAAAACCCTAAGCTGCACCCTACCAAAAATACCCAAACCCCCCAGCCTTGCCCTATAAACAGATGTAAAATATTTGGGTCATTTCACAGTTTCCCCCCATATTTTATTCCCATAACACTCCCTTCTGAGCCTGAGGAATTCAATATCCCAGAAAGTCGTTAATAAACCCTTCCAAAAGGTGATTTAAGTGCAGGGAATGAGTGTGTGGCAGTAATTTATTTCATTCCTGCTGGCTTTTCTTCATCCCTGCCTCTCCATCAGGGAAGATGTTCCCGTGGATTTGGAGGAAAAGCGCTGCTGACATCAGAGTTGATTTGAATTCCTTTTTTTCTGAGCTTTGCTGGGGTGTTGTTCCTTCTCTGCCTTTTTATTTAGTGCCCGGATAAATTCTGTGGCTCCAACAAATCAGCTGTTTGTCACCCTGAATAATTGCAGATAAGCTTTATTCCTTTTACTGCCAGGGAATGCTCTGATTTAAGGAAAAAAAAAAAAGGATATGAATTCCCTCTGCTGTAAATTCCATCTGCCTATCTCAAAACCCCACTCCCAATGAGAATTTGCTTGGATCACATCACCAGCATTAAGCTCCTTATCAAGAGTTAAGGAGGAGAATAAAGTCTATAAAACTTTTCCAGAAACACTTCAAGTTTTGTGGCAGCTGGGGGAAAAAAATTCTTAATAAATATCAGTGAAGAAATGAGGCACAAAAGCAGCATTTATGGGGAATAAATCTGGATTGTTAGGGTGGATGCTCCCAGTTTTCTCTTTGGAATGAGTGTTATTTTCTCTGGGTTTGTCTAGGATTGAATAGGCTGTGTTCTGCATAAATTAAAAATAAAAAGTCACTCTCAAATCTGTGTATTTAGATATAAGCTCCCACCTGGCTACAGTCCCCTTTCCATAGGTTACACCTGTGAAATATTGAAAAACCCCTCTGGATCATGGGATTGTTAATATTCCGTGGAAAAACGTGTCTGGTGATTCACACAGGGCTTATCTGGGTGGCACCAACATGGCCAATAATTTCAGTCTTTATGGATAATTGCATTTAGCAAATGGAATTAAACTGCTGGAGGAAGTAGGATGGGGAGTCTGTTCCTGGCATGGCTGAGGAGTGGGATGAGCTTTTGGTGGGCCTGGGCAGTGCTCAGAGACTTGGGCTGGCATTTCCTCCTCTCCCTCTTTTCTCCCCTTCGTTTTTATTTGGGTTTTGTGGCACAAAATCAGGATTTCTTTCGCATCCTTAAGTTGCTTCACATTCTGGCAGTGCTTTTCCTTGTTAAGGATATTTGCTGTGCCATTCAAATGTAAAACTTGTAGGATTTGTGTCTCAAATCAGGTATTAAGGTACTGATAAATGTAATTAAGGTTCCTTGACCTCTTCTCCTCTGAAGCCACTTCCAGGTATTCATGATTTTGTAATTTTCCATTTGATCTCACATTCTGCATTGTGCCTACCTACAGCTGATTCTTCTCAATTTTGTTCCCCAGCTCCAAATTCCTACTCCTGTTGAAAGGAAGGATCCCTTTGCCTGGATGTCAGGGATGGAGCTGTTACCTGCCTGAACATCTGCCCCAGCTCCACAGAATTGGGGTTTTTCAGGGAAAGGGAAAGAGGCAGGAACTCGGAGAGCTGGAGGCAGCTGGAATAACTAATCCCACACTGGTTTGGGGTGGAAGGGACAATAAGGATCATCCCATTCCACCCCTGCCATGGCAGGGACACCTTCCACTGTCCCAGGCTGCTCCAGCCTGGCCTTGGGCACTGCCAGGGATCCAGGGGCAGCCACAGCTGCTCTGGGCACCCTGTGCCAGGGCCTGCCCACCCTGCCAGGGAACAATTCCTAATTCCCAATGTCCCATCCAGCCCTGCCCTCTGGCACTGGCAGCCATTCCCTGTGTCCTGTCCCTCCATCCCTTGTCCCCAGTCCCTCTCCAGCTCTCCTGGAGCCCCTTTAGGCCCTGGCAGGGGCTCTGAGCTCTCCCTGGAGCCTTCTCCAGGTGAGCACCCTCAGCTCTCCCAGCCTGGCTCCAGCCCTGGAGCAGCTCCATGACCTCCTCTGGATTTGCTCCAGGTGCTGTTGGTGCCCCAGACAGAATTTAAAGTTCTGTGGCTGCAGATGCACAGGAGGAGATGGAATTAAGGTCTCGTTGGCATTTTCAACCCAGGCCTCTTCATCTGCATTTCCTAATCCCGTTCCTTGGCTGTTTGGGATTTAGCCTGGTAATCCATGGGAGATGTTGTGTGTAGGAATCTGAGCAGCTGGAACAGCAGAGACAGTGACAAAGGCACTGAGATTTGCTTACAAAACCCTGCAGATCAGTTTCTTGTGCAGATAATGTCAGGTGTAAACCACGTCACATGGATTTGCCTCCTTTGTTGTGTATCCAGAGTTTGAGACAGCTTTGATATTTATGTGTGTATGATCATGATATTTTCTGAAAAATCCCTTTGCCAGGATTTCTTCTCTTGCGAAGCCTCAGCTTCTCCCCGTTTTGCTGCTTTGGAATGTGAATTGTTTTTAATTAATGACCAATCACAGCCAGCTGTGTTGGACTCTGAGTCAGTCACGAGTTTTTATTATTCATTCTTGTTAAGCCTTCTGTAAGTATCCTTTCTCTATTCTTTAGTGTAGTTTAGTATAGCATTCTTTAATATAATATCATAAAATAATAAATCAGCCTTCTGAGAACTTGGGAGTCAGATTCTCATCTCTCACCTCGTCCTGGGGACCTCACAAACACCACATGTATGTATATTTATGGATTATTGTTGGGTGTATAGAAATTTAAAGTGGTCCAGGCCAGGCTGGACAGGGTTTGGAGCAGTGTGGGACAGTGGAAGGTGTCCCTGCCCGTGGCACAGGGATGGACTTTAAAGTCCCTTCCAATCCAAACCATTCTGTGATTTTCTGACAATACTTTATACCACATTGAAATATATAATATTTATCTATCATAAATATAATATATCTATTATAGATAAATATTATATATAATATTTATGATTATATATAATAAATATATAATCATTTATCTATCATAAAATAGATATTTAAATATAAATACGGCTATTGGCCAAGATTAACTCATCTTGGGTTAACAGGAGAGCAGCCACAGCTTGGAAGTGCTGGGAATTGTGGTAATTTTGGGATCTCCCATTGTGGGGAGGAAAGATGAATCTGACTCCATGTTCTTAGAAGGCTAATTTATTATTTTATTATATCATATTAAAGAATGCTATACTAAACTATAGGAATAGAGAAAGGATGCTTACAGAAGGTTAAAAAGATAATAATGAAAAACTTGTGACTCTCCTCAGTCTGACACAGCTGGCTGTGATTGGTCATTAAGTCAAAATAATTCACATGAAACCCATGAACCAATGGCCAGTTGCTAAACAATGTCCAAACCACATTCCAAAGCAGCAAACACAGGGAAAGCAAATCAGATAATTATTGTTTTCATTTCTCTCTGAGGTTTCTCAGCTTCCCAGGAGAAGAATTCCTGGCAAAGGGGTTTTTCAGAAAATATGATGGTGATAGGGAGCGCTGTTCCCACATCTCCCAGTGTGTGTTTTGGGAATTTTTTCACTGGAAGCATTAATATTCAGAATTTTAATTTATTTGAATGTACTACTGAGATCTAATTGCCAGTGATGTGTTTCCTGCAGCCCCAGGCAGCCTGGCCTTGGCTCCCAGTGAATCCCTGGACAAACAGCAGAGCCAAACTGAGGGGAGAGGCAGAGAAATGTGCTGAAGCCCAAAGGCAGAGGCTGCCAGGGATGGAAACTCTTCCTGCCACTCTGGGTGCTGAAATTTGGGATCCCAGCTCCTGTCTGCAGCCACTTCAGCAGCTCAGTTTGTGTGCTGAGTGTCACTTGCCAGCCTTTGTCTTGTTCCTTCCTTTCATTTTAATTTTCTCATTTTAATTCCAATGAAAGACTGAATTTCAAAAGGCACAAATATTAACAAAAATAAAACGCAACCCAAAATTCTTCCCTGCCGCTCGTGGAGCTCCTGTTGTGGCTCTTGGTGGAGAGTGGGATCTTGGAGGAGATTTCATGGCTTAATTCAGCCTTCAGAGCTGTCCTGGGCCTTAAAGCATCCTTCCTGCTCCACACTGCCCAATTAGTATGGATCAGGTGGCCTTGGGATGCCTCTGGTTAATTAACAGAGGCTGAACACAGTCCTGCCTTTGTGGGATTGTGTGGCAGCAGTGAATAGGAGAGGGAAAATGTGCAAAATTAATTAGCTTTCAATAGAATCTGTGGGTTTTAGGCTTGTTTAGGAGTGAGGATGGCTCTTGGATAAAGGGAATCAGGTCCCTGGTCTGTCCTGCAGCCTCTGCCAGCACCAAGGCAGGTATTGATGTGAAACAGAGCCAGAAATCAGATTTGAGGGAGAATTCAAAATAAACAGGGAAGAGTAAAGATTTTGGTTAAGAAAAAATATGTTAATGTTGTTATTGATATTTTTTTATCAAAGGAAGCACTCTGAGGAGTGCTCACTGGAAAAGCTGTGGGAGAGGGTAAGGCTGCCTGTGGGGCATCAAATCAGCTTCAGTCCCGCCTGACTCCATCACAAATGGACAAAATTTTGACTCAAGTTGTATTTCCATTAATTTTTCAAACAGTGCTCATGAGAACACAGCTTTGGGTTTGCAGGTGCACCGGGAAATAAAAGCTTTTTGGGGGGAAAAGGCATTAGAAAATAAAATGCAGCTGGAGAAACTGGAGTGCAGGAATACAATGGAGTCAGTGGCAAGAGCTGCTCTAGCTTTGGATTGGGATAAAATGTGTTGTTTGGAGTTAAATTTTCCTTTTGATTTTCTTTAATGTGGGCACAGACCACATGAAGGGAATTAAAAATAATCTCCTGCTTGTGTTAGCACAGGAAAGGAGTTCAGTGTTCCCTGGTTTCTGTGGATTCTTGTCAGGAATGTCTCTGTGCATGTTTATTGCTCATCCTTTGCTCTCCTGCAGTGGTGGAAATGGGGCAGGACTAGGAGTTTTTCTTCTCCATTTCTGCAAATCTTATTGTTAAAAGGTGATGGCAGTGGAAAAAACCTTTGGGACTTGGATTACTTCCTAATGTCCCAATATCCCATCCATCCCTGCCCTCTGGCACTGGGAAGCCATTCCCATGTCCTGTCCTTCCATCCCTTGTCCCCAGTCCCTCTCCAGCTCTCCTGTATTGGTTTCTCTGGGTCTACATTGAAGGCACTTGAGACAGTAGCTCATGTTCAGACTCAGGTGTTTATCATTTCTTATCAGTAAAACAGCCTCACTACTGTGAGTTCAGCAGCTTTTCGTTAGAAGGCACCAAATGGCCAACAATCTCTTGTTCCAAGGGCTTTTAAGACTAAACTATCCAATTAATAACTGACACCTGGATTATTTTCCCTTTTAACCCAATAACTGATCCCACAGAGCTGCAATGGGGACTTTTCTGCCCAATTACAAAATGCCACCCAAACCCATGGAGAAGGAGGAAGAAGAAACCCAGGGTGACACCCTGTGCCCTCCATCTTGCTTCCATCCACAACACACTAAAAATCCCAAACCCTCAATTTCTCACCAAGAAATTTCTCACACCTGCACTGCTCTCTATAATCTGTTTCACACTTCTGTGGGTTCCAGTCTATCTTGAAGTCCAGGAAGCTTTCTCCATGAATGAGGGTCAAAGTCAGTGCTCCCCTGGGGTCAGGGCACTCCAGAGCAGACAGAGAAATATTCTCAGTGCTATGGTTTCCACATCCTGGAGCCCCTTTAGACCCTGGCAGGGGCTCTGAGCTCTCCCTGGAGCCTTTTCTTCTCCAGGTGAGCACCCCCAGCTCTCCCAGCCTGGCTCCAGAGGAGTTCCAGCCCTCAGGGCATTTCCATGACCTCCTCTGGACTTGCTCCAGCAGCTCCACATCCCAGATCAGACACCTCACTGCAGTTGGGCTAGAAAATCTGTTGCCATTTCTTCCTATTTTATTTAGCATCAAATCCCTCCTGTTTTTCCCCAGTAAAATCCTTGCTCTGAACTCATGGGAAGAGATTTCCTGGAGTTCCGTGCTCTTGGCACATGTGGGAACTTCAGGTCTTCTGGTAGGACCTGCTGGGTGTTTGTGTCAGGTGCAATGAGCAGCTTTTGGCCTCTGTCAAATGCACTTTTCAGGCAGGGAAGGGTGTTCTCTCTTTAATTGAGATTTATGAAATGAATTTAGAAACCTCTCAAGAAGCAGGTTTTTTTTCAGGCTGAAAATCCCAGTGGTATCAGAGGGATTTTTATCCAGAGCTTTCCATGCAAAGCTGGATTCCTCTGGAGACAGGGGGGTTTATTAACATCTCATTTACTCTCAGAAGTCCCTCTGCCCTTGTCTCTGGGCTCCTTTGCTATACCCCAAGCAGAGGAGCTGGGTTGTTGGATTTCCTTCAAGTGTATATTGTAAAATCCACTGGAGTTTGGCCAGAGCACCCCAGCTAGGGAATTGCATCTCCTCCACCTGTCCGAAGCACCTCGATGCATGGAAATCTCCGCGAAAATCCCAAGGACACTCAGAAGGATTGGAGTTGGGAGTTTTAAGATATTTTCAGCTCTCAGAGAACAAATTCTTCACTGGGAGGGTGGGCAGGCCCTGGAATGGAATTCCCAGAGCAGCTGTGGCTGCCCCTGGATCCCTGGCAGTGCCCAAGGCCAGGCTGGAGCCACCTGGAATAGTGGAAAGTGTCCCTGCCCATAGCAGGGGGTGGAATAGGATAATCCCTAAAGTCCCTTCCAACCCAAACCATGCTTCCCCCAAGAGAATTCTGTAGTTCCCTGTTTTCCAGCTGCCTTCCCAGCACTTTCCCAGCTTTAACCCATTCTTTGGGCACCTTCTTCTCAGTCAAGCTCCCAGTGGTGGGAAAAGCCATTCCAGCAGTGCTATGATCACCAGCAGGACATGTGGCAAAGGCAGCATCAAACAGAAAAAAGCTTCCCCATATTTCCTTCATTCCAGGATTTATTTTCTTTAATTTGTTATTATTTTTGGCATTGGTACATTGAGTGGATGATCAGGTTTTCAGGACTCACTGATAAAATGTTAATTTCTAAAGCTGCCCCACTCAGGTTATGTAGGTGTTGGGATTTAAATATTTCCTATTTCCAGTTGGATTAAGCCTATCTATGAGATATTTTAATTTTTTTTATGCTCTCTAAGCGGATTCTCCAGCTGATCTGACACAGTTATGAAAGAAAGGAAAAAAGAAAAACAAAACATTTTTTTGCTGTGATCTTAGATATTTTCCAGGGTTTCACAGATATGAAAAGGGAGGATTTAAGCAAATCCATAATTTATTATTTGCCCTGGTGGATTTGCACCTATTAGAGACACACAAGATGGATGTGGATTTTTTCATGGCACCTGGGACAACAGAGAGGTCACAGGGGAGAACTGAGGAGCTCCAAGTTGTCTCTTCCCCGATCCAGCCTTGTTCCTAATTTCCCAATATCTGTTTGTTTACTGTTCCTGCTTTCCAGAGGCTCTGCAGCCACCCTGGGGCAAGGAACCCATGGAATCTGCTTTTCCGGGCATTTTTTTTGTTGCAGACAGCTTGGGACTGATGAGTTGATGGTTGTCCTTCGCTTCTTAGGTGGAGAAAATGCAATCAATTAATTCTGACTGAAATTTAGTTAAAATTTGGGCATTTTAGGGGTTTTACTGTGGTGGAGGTGGCTCAGCTCAAACCCCTCTTCCCAAGCAGTGCTGCTGACAGCCTGAGCTGAGCGATTTTTGGGATGGATCTTCCCATGGATGAGGCTCCTGTTCTGTGCTGAGGGCTTTGCTTTCAGTGCTGAATTATTTGGGAGAAGCTTGGAAGGAGAGCATGTGGCTCTCTGGTCTTTTGACCATCTCCTCTTGGGAATTTGTTCAGGAGTTTTCAAAATTCTCTAATTCTCACCAACAAATCACTACTTACAGACATTTATGGGCTAATTTTGGTGGGAACGAACCCCAGCATGAAAATCCAGTCTGGGGTTTACTCAAAAATATTCCATGATTTCCACCCTTCAACCCTGAAGAAATTAACCCAAACAATGCCTTTTTAGCTGTAAAAATAGGGAAAAGATACAATCAGCAATTATATTGAGGAAAACCTAATTAATTATTACCTTGATGAGTGTTTTCCCTTTGATTGTAACCTTTCCCCTGCTGGATTTTCCCATAGTGTTGCCCACAGTGACACCTGCTGGAATCTGGGACAATCAAGGTTGGCTTGCAGGTCCTGCTGAGTGAGTCCTGCCAGGGATTAATTAGGAAAAAAAAAAAGAAAGGAACACTTTATGAGGTGGTGGAGACACCTACAGCCACCCAAGGAATGGCCATCAGGTTTGGAATGCTGGGAATATCAGCTGGAGATCTATGGGATCAATGGTTCAAACCCAGCTTTAAAGCAAAGATCAGACATGAAAATGGGGAGATCCTCTTCCCATCCCCAGACCTCCTCCAAGTATGGCTGGGTCCTTTTCCAGGGAATTTATTTCTCTTGGGAAATGGGGTTGCTCACACTTAGTGTTTGTGCCTCTCTGGTTTTAAACATCCCCTCAGAGGTCTTGGGGATGGATTTGAAGTTCCCCCTTCACAGGGTGGCATTTGCAGTGTCTGGGTTGTAATAATGGGAATTGAAAAGTGTCCTCAAGATGGAAAAAGCCATTTCTTAATCCTTGGAATGGGATCTTCCCAGCTTTAAGCTGCTGCTGCCCCAGGATTTTCCCTGTGTGGGATGGGATCCCATCTCCATTGGGGTCAGACTGCTCTGTTTGTAAATCCAAATGCCATTTACCAAATTCCTGCAGAAAAAGCCATGCAAAGTAGAACTCAAAGTTTTAAAAAGCCCTGGTGAGGAAATTTTGCGATCATTGTGCCCTTGCCTGGTAAGGAAAGGGTCAGCTGTGCCTTGTGCTAAAAATCTGACCTAGATTACATTTACATTTCCCAGCCTTGCCCTGGTTTTGGTTTTTTTTTTTTTTTTTGGTTTTTTTTTTTTTTTTTTGGTTTTTTTTTTTTTTGGTTTTTTTTTTTTTTTTTTTGTTTTTGTTTTTGACTGATATAAGAGATGCTCCCAAAGAATCTGCTCTAAAGCACAAAATATCTGGGAAAAATGCAACATTTCTGAGTGGGGTCATTGCACGAGAGATTGATGGAAGTGTTGCTGCTGCAGGGGCAGTTCTTGATCTGCTTCTTCCTTCAGAAATCTCAACTTTTACCATCTTCTGAATTCAGGATTGATTGATTTTTATTCCTCACGCTTTCCTCTTTAGTTACCAGTTGTCCAAAATCCTGGAATAAGTTGGAGGCAGTGGAAAGGTCCTGTAAAATTTTCCTCCAGGCAAAGCTGAAATAGGCTCATGCGACTCCAGCCACATCAATTTTAGCAGCAGACATTCTATTAAACAGTAAAAAATACTGATTTCTGCACTTAGGGAGCAGATATTTTGCATTCCTATTGTAAAATACAGGTTTTATCCCAATTTTCCAAGTTCTGTTGTCAAGGAGACAGTGGCAACCCAGGTGAGTGGCTCAAGGCAGCTTCTTTTTCATTTGGGAAAAGTTTTTATTGATGTTTCAAAAATTGAGATTTCACCTTTTCCCAGTTTAAGAGTGAAAGTTCACTTGCTGCTTTAATAAATATATTTGGAGCAAAGATTTGATCTTATGGAAGTGTGATTCACAAGAATTCCTTGTTGAGCAGACTGGGAATGGAGGCTGAGTTTGTGTCATGTGGGTTGATAAAATTTTGCATTTTTTGTACCTTTTGGGGAGTTGATAGAGAAATCAAGGGAAAAGGAGGATATTTCCCAGCAACAGCCAAAATCCATGGGGATATAACAGGGAATATGAGTGTTTAATTCATCTTCCCAACTCAGGGCTGGTTGTCACCTGCAAAGAACCCTCAAAGTGGAAGCAATTGGTGAATTCAGGGGTTTAAACTGGGAAAATGACCTGTTCCAGTAAAAGTCTATTGAGGATGAATAAATCCAAAGCTTTCTGTGATTTCCCTTCCAGTAAAGTTGGTTTCCAGTGATAATTTGAAGTGCATTTTCATATGGAGATGTAGAGTCTCCTCTTGAGACTAGACCACAAAAAGAAAATACATTTCATAGCAGGTGACTGGAAAAGTGGCTGAATATATTGAATTAATGTGCATTTTTTTATTCCTCCTGATCGATTCTGAAATGCGTTTGGATCCTGGTGGCAATGCAAATACCTGGGGTGAATAAGCATGCGAAATTTGGAGGAAATGAAAGAAAAGAAATGAAACAAATGTGTTGATTTAAGTTGTTTACTTCCAGTTTCATTTTGGCAAGGAATTGATTCCCACTCTAATAACTGTGGAGCAGACCTGTGGATTTAGGGAGGGCAATGGGATTTCTACACACCTTCTTCCATTATGCTGCGGGAAACAAAATCAGAGCTGTTTGGGAAAGGATTGAAGAGCAGCTCTTCTTGCATTTCAATGAAATTTAATTAAACCCCCATGGACTTGAGCTGCTGGTGATTTGTTTTGTGGTGCAGTCCCATCATTGGGTTCTGTTTCTGGTTGGATTTCCTCAAAGTTGCTGTGTGTAATGTCTAAAGGAGGCTGAGAATGTCATGGAATTGTAGAGATTTCAATCCTACAAAAGCATAAAATTACATTAATGTGACTGGCCCAAGGTGCACAAAGTCTTAATTTTTTAAATTGTGTTTTTATTTTTGCTGAATTTTACTGTTTGCTAATTTTTACTCAGGGTGACTGATGAATTGATTCCACTCTGTTGCCTGGGGATCCTTTTTCTAATTACTGATTCTCAGCTAATTCTCCACATTTCACAGTCATTATCTGTGAATCTGGTATTATTTAAATTCCTAAGCAAAGCTTTTTGGGGGTTTTGACCCCAATTTGTGGCTTGATCTGTAGCCTAATCCCACTACTGCCTTTTACCCAACTAGTTTATCTGTTATCTCCTCTGGGAATAAATCCTAATTTTTCCCATATCAGTTCATCTTGTTTTCCTGGAAAATCTTGTTGCTACACTCCTCTCCCATTTCTCCTGACCCCGTGCTGCTCTCACCCTCTGTCATCTTAATCCTTGAACTCTTTGAGTTCTCTCTCTTGATCTTTGAGGTTGGTCTTGACCTTTTGCCTTCTTCACCTCTATCTCTGAACTTCAGCATCCTCAACCTCCCCACATTCCTGTTTCTTCTCAACAGGCAGTCCTTAAAAAAGAGAGTTTGAAGCACAACAAATCCTCACCCACACAGGCCAGCTCCTGCTCTCCAGCCAGTCCAAGGGCATTCCAGGAATGGCAGAAGGAAAGGGCCAGGAGTTCCTCCTATCTCATGCACCTTCCCTTTGGGAAGCAGGAACTCTGGCCAGCTTTTGCCAAACATGGTCCCTTATCCACCTTGTTGCCTTTTAATTATCCCTGAAAATTGTGCTTCAGCAAGAGTTGGGTTGAAGTCCAGTAGAATGTAAAAAAAAGGAGACAAAAGCACAGCCAAGAGGACAATGTTGTGTTTTTCATGACTAGGAGATGAAACCATTGAGGTTTCATCTTGATCTTTGAGGTTGGTCTTCACCTTTTGCCTTCTTCGCCTCCCTCTCTATCTCTGAACTTCCCAGCTTTCTCAGCATCTTCAACCTCCCCACATTCCTGTTTCTTCTCAGCAGGCAGTCCTTAAAAAAGAGCAGAGTTTGAAGCACAACAAATCCTCACCCACACAGGCCAGCTCCTGCCCTCCAGCCAGTCCAAGGGCATTCCAGGAATGGCAGGAGAGGGCCAGGAGCTCCTCCCATGTTGTGGACCTTCCCTTTGGGAAGCAGGAATCCTGGCCAGCTTTTACCAAACATGGTCCCTTATCCACCTTGTTCCCTTTTAATTATCCCTGAAAATTGCACTTCAGCAAGAGTTGGGTTGAAGTCCAGTAGAATGTAAAAAAAAGGAGATAAAAGCATAGTCAAAAGGACAATGACATGTTTTTCATGACTAGGAGATGAAACCATTGAGGTTTATCCCTAGTTTGTGTCCTTCTCCTTAGTACTGCTTGGTTTAGGGAGATTCTGAAGTGAGCTGTGTTTGTTCTATGGCAAACCTAATAAATCTTTTCTGATAGCTCATAAATGGAGCTAATTATCCACTGTTAATTGCCATGAGGAGAGTTTTGTGAAGGTTGGGTTTTCAGGTGTAAAGACCTTGACTTTAGTGATGTATAAGGAATCCAAACTGCTCAGCTGTGTGTTCTGGGTCATGGAAATGCAAGAGATATGTGGAGCTGCTGCTTCTTTCCATGAGAGAATTCAACCTTCAGGCAGTTTCTGAATTATCGCAACAGTAGTGTCTTATTTACACCTCAGTGCAAAAAAACCTGAATTCCTGGTGGAAATTCAGCCTGGGTTTCAGGACCAGCAGTTTCACCTGAGGAGTTGTCAGAGCTTTGGTCAGAGTTGGAAAAGTCACAGTTTGGAGATGGCTTCTTGCTCTAAATTGGAATGTGTTGAGTTTTGCCTTCCACAGTTCCCATTTGTATAACTTTATTCTCATCTCCTGTCTTGTCCCAGGAGGCCTGGGTCCAGCTCAGTTTGTGGAGATTTTTTTTGCCTTTGAGACACTGAAATGAGAGGAGGTTTTGAGAAAAAGGAAGAGCAGGATGGTGCCAGCCCTATCTCCTTCCCTCCTGCTCACTCTAAGCACACCACAGGGAACAGCAGTGCCAAACACAAAGAAAACCAACCAGAAATTAAATCAATAATTTATCCAAAGAGCTTCAAATTAGGGACATTTCTCACATCTTTGCACTTCAGGAACAGCAGGGCCCTGTTGTTTATCCCCTTTGGTTTATCCATTTCAGTGTGTATCCCATGGATTAGGTGGAGGCTGTGCTTCCTTTTGCTTCAATGAAATAGTTGTTGAATATCCTTTTTTTACTATCCTCATACATCCTTTTAGATTCCTTTTCCCTGGAGCAATCCCTGTTCCTCAGCAGCACTGATTATATCTTGATATAATACAGGTTTTATCTTGTTGAGGACAGATGAACTCATTGTGGGGAGTCATTTCTTAAATCATAGTTTAATTTTAAGCAGTTGCTCTTGGACCAGGGAGTTGGATCAATAATCCTCATGTGTCCCAAGTATACCCAACCCTAAAATTCCAAGATTTGTATTATTCCAGAAGCTGAGCTGTGTCCATGCACAGCCAGCCCCTTTTGGAGGTGTGTTAAGCGCCTTGCTCAAGGATGGTTTTGCAGGAATTGAAAGGAACCCATAAAGGCAGAATTGTCCTCACAATTGGACAAGACAGCCAGAGTGTCCAGCTCATTCTCAGAAGTGTTTTCCTCAGTGCTGTTACAGCCCATTAAGGAGCCACAGTGTATCAGTGCGGAGGAAATGCCTCCCAAATGGATTGAACAGGGAGACAGGCTCCTGTCACTGTCACAGCACAGCTTTTGCTGTAAAATACATACTCAGTGCTGGTGGGATATCAAAGAGCTCTATCTTTAAGGAGGAAGAGTAAGTTTGTAATGCCATCAGTATGGAAAACTAAACAAAAAAATTGCTGCAGGACATTGCAGCTCAGAGCCAGCTGAGTGAAAATGACAGGAGCATGGAACAATTTGGGTAGGAAGGGACTTAAAGCCCATCCTGTTCCACACCTTCCACTGTCCCAGGCTGCTCCAAGCCCCAAAGTCCAGCCTGGCCTTGGGCACTGCCAGGGATCCAGGGGCAGCCACAGCTGCTCTGGGCACCCTGTGCCAGGGCCTGCCCACCCTGCCAGGGAACAATTCCTAATTCCCAATATCCCATCCAGCCCTGCCCTCTGGAACTGGGAAGCCATTCCCTGTGTCCTGTCCCTCCATCCCTTGGAAACAGTCTCTCTCCATCTTTCTTGCAGTCTCCCTTCAGGTCCTAGAAGGTCACAGTGAGGTTCCCCTTCCTCATCTCCTTTCTCAATTCTGTGCTCCATAATTATCATGGAATTAAGGGCATGAATTAACCCTCTCTTCCCCTCCTCACTTCCCACTTGTTGCCCTCTAGTTAAGCTGCTGCTTGGGTCTTGAGATGTCTTAAATGTCAAAAATTAGGGATAAATGAGGAGAGGACTAGAAAAGCATAATCCTCCCCTCTGGCTATTTCAAGCAGTAGCATTTTTAGATAATTCCTGGGAGTTTTACGCATGGTAAAACCAGGGAAACAAATCTTTGTGATTTTTAAGTTCAGTGCAGAAGACTGATATTTACCTGCTTGGTTTTTTAGCATTTTCAGCAAATAAATATATTTTTCCATTTCATTTTGTTTGCATACCTGTTGTCATTTTAGGATGTTTAAGGCTGCAAATCCTGAACAGGAAAAATAGATCTTCTAAAAGCTGCTTCTGTTTGGAGTTTTGCTGGCAGTTCTGTGAATATTTTTTAAAGCACCAGCAAAATAACCATATTTAGGTTATTTTTATTTTATTTTAAAAACACTCTGGATGCAATGGGTGGGACATGGAGAACTGTCATCAACCCGTGTTGCTGTCACTGGTTTTTGTGGTCGAAACTCAGCTCCAGCTTTGAAGTCCTCGTTTCAAAGCCACCTTTGTGCCTCTGCTCCCCTGAGGAGACCTTTGGCGCCGTGGGTCACGGAGCATTCCAAACTCTCTGTTTCCCACTTTTTCCCAAACATTCTCAGCATAAACACGGCAGCCAGAGGCATCCAGGGGGAGGAAAAATGAACTTTTTCTCAAGTTTAACTGTTGGGTTGGGCTCCAGAGTGAAGGTTTCTCCCTGAGGCCTGGTCCTGTTTAAACATCTTGTTTTTAGCCAAGGATTCCTCACAAGACCAGAGCAGGCTCTCAAACATCTCAATTTTAGTCAAGGTTTCTCCATGAGGCCTGATTGAGGTTTTTCTATGGGCCCTGATCAAGGTTTCTCCACACAACCTGGTCAGCTCTCAAACATCTCATTTTTAGTTGAGGTTTCTCCGCCAGGCCTGGCTGGGATCTCAGACATCTCAATTTTAGTCAAGGTTTGTCCACACAACCTGGTCAGCTCTCAAACATCTCATTTTCAGGCAAGGATTCCTTACAAGACCAGAGCAGGCTCTCAAACATCTCAATTTTAGTCAAGGTTTCTCCATGAGGCCTGGGTGGGATCTTTAACATCTTGGTTTTAGTTGAGGTTTCTCCATGAGGGACCTAATTGAGATTTAGTCCATGAAGCCTGGTTGAGCTCTCAAACATCTCATTTTTAGTCGTGGTTTCTCTATGAGGCCTGGTCAGGCTCTCAGACATCTCATTTTTGGTGGTATTTAGGAGCAGAAGCTCCAGTTGAAGTTTGTGACTGATCAACCAAGTTCAGTGGGCCAAAGTCCTCAGCCAGGTGTGAAGGTCTGAAGTAGCAAAGGTGATGGATTTTTGTGTGATGGGTGAGATGTGCCCTGGTGTGTTGGGGACAAAGAAATTAATCACACATTTAACTGTTCTGAGATGGATGGATTGGGGTGGTCACTGAAATATGGTTTGTACATTGCTTTGGGTCCAGTGTCTGGGGGAGATTTTTCATCCCGGGGAGTCAAAAAAGGAGTTTATTGACAAAATTTGGTGCTGTTGCATCCCACTGTTCCTAATTTTGTCCATTTTCGGTATAAGTTGGTCTCATGAAAATCCAGTCACTCCTGAAGAAAGCTTGCATTGGGTATTTTTCCACTCAAAGAAATGTCTGTGCCTATTCAATGACATTCTGCACAAGATGAGGGATTTCTTAAAATGGGATAGTTGCCTTTTTTAGAGCAAATCTGACTTGATCATGAGATTGGCACTTCTTCTTTGGGGAAACTGGAGCAGGTCATGGAGACCTATCCATGTCTTATCCTCTCAAACCTGATGAGTGAGCATTCTTCCCTCCCTTTGGTAAAGGGATTTTTTTGCTCACTTTAAGTAAAACTGAAGAGAAGTAAAGAGAATAAAAAGCCCTGGTATTTTTATAGAAGCTGTTCTTACTAGACAAACAGCAATCTCCATGGGATCCACTTGGTGGAGGGCTTTGAAGGGAGGAAGAGCTTCACATTTGTTCATTTAGGTTGGGAATGCTACTTTGTGAAAGATTCCAGCTTCTCTGTGTGTTGAGGGACAGGATGGGAGGAAACAGCCTCAGGCTGGGCCAGGGGAGGCTCAGCTTGGACAGCAGCAGGAATTTCTGCATGGAAAGGATGCTCAGGCCTTGGCAGGGGAGGTTTGGACATGTCCCAGGAAGGGCTGGAGGTGGCACTCAGTGCTCTGGGCTGGGGACAAAGTGGGAGTGAGTTACCAGGTGGACTCCATGGTCTTGGGAGGTCTTTTCCAACCTCAGTCATTCTGGGAATCTGTGAACTTTTGCCAAAAAGCTTATTCAGAGATATTTGATGGTACCAGAGGTACCTGAGGAGGTATTGCTGCCTCTCAAGTGGGGCTAAAATCAGGAGCCTTTCCACTTCCACATGCCCTGAGTGAGCTCTTGGGCACTTTGCCTGCCCAGGATGATGCACTGACACTGGGCAGGTAGCAAGAATCCCTTTAGAAGGGTGAAGCACATGGATGAGCTGATTTGTGTTAGAAAACAAGGATTTAAGAGCAGGAGCTCTGCTAAAGGATGTGAAGGATGGGTTGATTCAAGCATGAAAAATCGTGTGTGGAATTAGCTGTGAAATAAATGGCTTGGAATACATAAACATGAGGATGTGGGTGGCAGGGAGGGCGTGGAAAGAAGCACCAGGGAGGAGCAGGTCAAGCGAAATGAAAGCTCTGGGCACTCAAGGAGGGACTAGAGGAATGTGATTGGAATGTTGGAAGGACTTGGCTGAGATTAGAGCTCAGTTTGAAAAAAAGAAGAGACAAAATTCGCTGAAGTGAGAGGCAGCTTTGGTTGCTTTGAAGCTCAAGTTTATGTTCCTCCCATTCCTTTGGAAGAGTTCTGGGCGGGAAGTTTGGGAAGACTCATGTATGGGAATGGTTAGGATTCATGGGTGGGATGTTTGAGAGAACTCATGGGTTGGGAAGAGCCATGTGTGGGAATGATTGGGAAGATTTAGGGGTGGAATGGAATTTATGGGTTAGAAGGTTGGGAGAACTTGTGGGTGGGAATTGGTTACAGCAGCCGGACTGAGACTCAGTTCTGCTGGTGGTAGTTGGTGAGCAGGACCAAGAAATGGCTTTTTAGGGAGCAGGTTTCGCATGTTAAATTTCCCAGAAATCATATAAAAATGCCATTAATGTTTCTAATGAATATGGATGACCTGTTGTAAATTTAGAAGCCATTAGCCCAGTATTTTCATTAAATAGATTTTTGGGTGCTTACAAGATTCCACTTGAGGGGGGGTCTGATCCCAACACCACCTAAAATCAGGCCCTTCCAAGGAATTTCACCATGGATGGTCAAAATGTGCACTTTAAATCTGCTCTCCAGAAACACCCAACATAAGCAGTAAAACTCTGCAAGTTTATGTCCAAACTTTTTTTCCCTCTCTCTTCCCACTCTGGCACATGAAAATGGGAAAAGCTGGAGGTTCTGTTATCAGATTGTAAATGATAAAAAGGTTGGTTGTAAAGATAAATAAACAAACTCAGGTAAACACAACACTTTTGAAAAAAAATCTCAAGCTTAACCAAATTTGAGGATTTGGATTAATTCCCCTGTTTTAGCTCCAGTCTTTGCTTGTTTATACTTACTTGGGGATTAGAAGATCTGATGGTGAGTGCAGGGCATTTTTGGGGTGATTTTGTCCCAGATTTGGGCTGGGATAGAATACTCAATACCTCCAGCTCTCCTGGTCATGGTTGAAAAATCCAAGAGACATTTATCCCAAGGAAGATGCAGGAGAGGTTGGATGGGAAACTCTTGGCATCCCCCAGCCTGCTGTTGATTGAATTTGCAAGGGCAGAGCATCTGGAATAAAAAATTACAAGGTTTGGGGGTGTCTAAATATCAATTGAAAGTCTTGATTTAGAAAATATTTTGGTTTTTTAGTGATGTGTAAATGCACATTGCTTTTGATGGGGTGACACAAGGGATGAAAGTGTCCTAACAAGTTTAATGCCAGCATTGATAACCTGTGACATGAATTTAGCAAGGGCTGTTCCACAAAATAAGGCAAAAATGGACAGATTAAACTATTGTAATAACAGGAGAAAAGCAAAACTTACTTGCTGAATAAAACCCTTGCTAGCAAAGCTGGAAAGCCACCAAAACCAACAATAAAAAAAGGAGAAAAAAAAATTTTATACCAGACTTCTTATTACAGTTTAGTTCATATAGCTTATTCCCTGTTGGAAATTCCTCTGTCTCGTTGATGTGCTAAAAATGGATTCAGGCTGAGGATAATTCATCTGGGCACAGGCTGGCACCAGCACAGCCAGAAGAAAAATGGGCAAGCCACAAATGCTTCCAGTTTAATTATTCCATTCCTTACCACAGGACAATCTTTAAGTCACAGCCAATGTCAAGCTGGGATAAAAGGGGTCCAGGGTGATGTTCTTGCAAAGCTGCCAAAATATGGGCTGGGGAACAGGCTCTGCTTTTATTTGTTCATCTTCATTTGGTTCCTTTGCCTCTTGCAGACTCACTACGAGAGCGGAGAGTACATCATCCGCCAAGGGGCTCGAGGGGACACCTTCTTTATCATCAGCAAAGGAAAGGTGAGTTCACACCTTGCCAGGCCAAGGGCTCCCAAAATCCTGCTCCAACCTCTCTCTCCCCCCTCTCAAGGCATAAATGTGCCAGAACTTGATATTTATTGGAGCTCCTTGGCTGGGTCAGGAAAGGAAGAGTGGCCTGAAGGGGTGAAAATTAAATCCCTGTCCTCCCAGGCAACACTTTGGGGTGGAAACTGTTGTTGAATCTCTGGGCAAATGACCATGAAACTCAATTTCTTTGAAATAAATCCTACAATACTCCATAATTTCTCTGCTTAGCATCCCCCTTCCAAGGCTGGCTTCCAGGCTCCATTCCCATGGCTTCCTCTTCCCAGCTTGTCCAAATAATAGTAATGCAGGGATCTCTGAGCTCTGTCCATAGGGGAAAAAAGGTCTAAGTTTCTCTTCCACTGCTCACAGGGAAAATATTTTTGACCTCATTTCCCATAAAACACTGATGGGATTTTATAGACCAAGTTTCTTACTTCCATTCAACAATTATTTATAATTTTTTAGCCTGCCTAATACACTTGAGAGACACTTGGCTTCTTTCCACATAGCAGGAAGGAGATTTTGGAGGGAATACACAGTGATTCCCAGCTGCCAACTCATTTTCCACCATCATCTTCCACTTTCTGGGAGCCGGTTTTTATTGTAAGGCAAAAAATGGTCTTTTTCAGATCAATAAGAGTGTCTTGGAGAAGTTTTTGAAATGAAGTTAATCATAGCCTGCAGAAATCCAAGTTAGTTGGTTTGATGCCCTTTCACTTGCCTTCAATCAGAAATAATATTCCCTCTTTTCTCGGGATATGAACAGTCATGAGCCAAGCTTCAAATTCTTTTTCTGTTGCTGTTTTTTTCATGGAGAAAAATATTGGGATGGTGCATCTCTCTTCCACATCTACATCTCCCTCCCACAATGAGTGTTTGGAGCTGTGTTGGCCACTGAGGCTTTTGCCCCACTTGGTCAGGTTGATCCCTTCACTTTCCAGGGAATGGCCTGGGTGGAAGGGACCTTAAATCCCATCCAGTGCCACCCCTGCCATGGCAGGGACACCTTCCACTGTCCCAGGCTGCTCCAAGCCCCAAAAATCCAGCCTGGCCTTGGGCACTGCCAGGGATCCAGGGGCAGCCCCAGCTGCTCTGGGCACCCTGTGCCAGGGCCTGCCCACCCTGCCAGGGAACAATTCCTAATTCCCAATATCCCATCCAGCCCTGCCCTCTGGCAGTGGGAGCCATTCCCTGTGTCCTGTCCCTCCATCCCTTGTCCCCAGTCCCTCTCCAGCTCTCCTGGAGCCCCTTTAGGCTCTGGAAGGGGCTCTGAGCTCTCCCTGGTGAGCACCCCCAGCACCTCCAGCTCTTGTCCTGGCTCCAGAGGGGCTCCAGCCCTGGGAACAACTCCATGGTTCCTCTGGACTCATTCCAACATTCCCCAATCTAAAAAGAAATGTAGAAACCAAATCCCAGTTGTTGGCCTGCAGCCCTTAACCCTCCCCCAGAGGATGGACAAGACCTCCCATGGCCTTGGCCATTGCTCCGGAGCCCTGGACTCCTCCTGGAACAGCATCTTGGCTTTGTCCCTGGCCTCTGCTCCTTTATCTTGCTGTGACAGCTGCAGGCCAGAAAAAGGGAGCTAAAATAAAGCAAGGCACTGGGACTTGCTAAAAAATTCCCAGACTCTCAGCTGGAGCCTGATGGCTTGACAGAAATTCCCACAGGGATAGTTAAATCCTGCCCAGTTTTCTCTTTCAAGCTTATTGCTTTGGAAAAGAGACACCAGTGGCTGATGGGTGGATGGAGCTGGAGAGAGTTTAATTTTAAAGCTTGGCTTAGGATAATTAATCCATGCTAAGCCTTGGATAGTGGCTCAGCAGTGAAACAGGGAATAAATGACAACAAAATACAGGATTTTAGAGTCAGTGTGTGCTGCCTGGCACCTGCAGAAGCTGGAGCATATCACCTCCTGTGTCCTGTGGTAAAACTTGACTCGGGCAGCTCATCAAGGCAGGAAAATGCTGGCACCAGCTCCTGGGAGCACACCTGCAGTGTCTGCAGATAGCGTGAGCAGGATCAGGGAGAGCTCCTCAGGGAGTGTCTGCCATGCCTGTCACGTCACAGTGTCTGGAGTCACGAAGAATCATGGAATTGTGTGGATTGAAAAGACCTTAAATCCCACCCAGTGTCACCCCTGTCATGGGCAGGGACACCTTCCACCATCCCAGGCTGCTCCAATTCCCAAAGTCCAGCCTGGCCTTGGGCACTACCAGGGATCCAGGGGCAGCCACAGCTGCTCTGGGCACCCTGTGCCAGGGCCTGCCCACCCTGCCAGGGAACAATTCCTAATTCACAATATCCCATCCAGCCCTGCCCTCTGGCACTGGGAAGCCATTCCCTGTGTCCTGTCCCTCTGTCCCTTGTCCCAAGTCCCTCTCCAGCTCTCTTGTACCTTGACACCTTGGAATTCTCCTCTAAGGTCTCTCTGGAGCCTTCTCTTCTCCAGGCTGAAGTGAGCAGAGATAATTTTTTTACATTTCTGAGCCCATCACTCCTCTCAGAAATACTGAGAAAACTTGTGCTCTTCCAGCCCATCCTCCATTGATTTCTGTTCTCTTCTCTTCTGTTTTCTCCCAGCCCATCCTCCATCAATAATATTTTAGGACCAAATTCCTTTTTCTCTTCTTCCCTGTCAGCCCCACCCACCCCACTTGACCCGTCTCCTGAGCTCCTTTAGTGCATTTATTTTATCTTGTTTCCCCAAGTCCTACCAAGCAGAAATCAAAGTGATTTCCAACCATGCTGTGTGCAGGAATCTGTGGAATAATAATGGATGGAAATGGCTCATTCCCTTCTGCTTGGGAAGTGCTGCTTGCACATCCAGAGGCAGCATGGGCCTTGCTGTGTCATTTCCCCCCCTTTTCCCTTTAAAACTCACAATGTGGCACCAATTCAATGCAGTTTCCCCACTGGAGGCTGGCTCAGAGCTTTGAACATTGTAGAAGTCGCTCTGTCCTAATCCATGAACACTCTTTGCTTGGGATCGTTGGAAGTCATGGAAAAAGGGCTGAAATCTCATTGAAGTTCCCTCAGTTTATCCAGGGGTGTTCCTGGCTCATCCATCCCACATTCCCTGCCCTTCCATGAATCAGTGCAGGTGTTCAGCACCGTGTGCTACTCATTAACCTCTCGAACCCACTGGTTCTGCCATCCCTTAAAGAGCTGGGACACGGTGCAGGCCACAAATTTAATTTAATAAGGAAATTACACTGGGATATCACTGAATCCAAAAGGATGTGCCTGACATCCCACCTTTTAGCTTTGGGAATTTCCGCGTGCAAAAGCTCTGGTTGAAAAGATGGAAAGATTTGATTTCTGCTCCAGCTGGAGTTGTCCCCTCCCTGGAGAGAGAGCAGAGCCACACTCCATCCTACAATGCCCCAAACTGGACACTTCAGTTGTGCCCCAGTGGTGGTGATTTGTGTTCTTCCCGTCCCTTCAGGGAGCTTGGGAATGCTGGGAACCATGTGGAGCAAAGTTCATGGAAGCTTAAGCCATAGATGATAGATACACAGCAAATTTTTGGAATTTTATTCTCCTGTGATTGTGCAGCCAACTCCATGTTTAGACTAGAAAACATTCCCAAAAATCTAAAGCTGTGTGTTTTTGTGGGAGTAGTAGGAAAAATCACCGCTCGTGTTCTTGGATGGTTGGTTGGGGAGAGTGCAGGACTCTGGGGAATCACATTGTTCCCAGAGGAGCCTTTCCTGACAGATCCAGGAGATGAAAAATTCCCCTTTGAGGTTTTAGGTGTTAATTAAAAGTTCCCTGAATCCTATGGGGTTTTGGCTTTTCCACAGGTGAATGTCACCAGGGAGGACTCTCCCAGTGAAGATCCCGTCTTCCTCCGCACTCTGGGCAAGGGGGACTGGTTTGGAGAAAAAGCCCTCCAAGGGTAAGTGCTCCTTAAGAATTAAATATTGAATTTTGATATTTTCTCCAGGATTTTTGCAGCTTTCAGGTGGTTCTGGCTGTTTGGGAAGAGATTGGGAGTGGAGTTATTCTTTTGGAGTCACTGGATTTGTGTTAGAAGGAGGCCCAACCTCAGTGGGGAATGGGTTTGTTCTGCACTTGAGCAGCCAAATGTAGACAGTCCCTTGCTTGTGGACATCAAAAATTAGTTTATCTTTGTGTTTCCTTCCCTAAACATCCATTGGAAGCTCAAAGAGTTTGATTTTTGCAACTCTGGAGTGTTATTCCTGTATGGAAAAGGATAATTGTGGTCATCCTGATGGGGTGGATGGCTGAAAGAAGGGAAGTTTGGGGGGTTTAAATTCTGTATCTATATGGGATTTTGGAGGTGGAAATTGGATGTCAGTGAGCACTTGTGTATAAACATTTTCCTTTGGACATGAGTTAAAAGAAGAGAAGCTGCAAATCCATATTCGCACTATAAAAATAGGCTTCATTAAGGCAGGAATTAGGGACACTCATTCATCTTCATGAATAAACATCTTTTCCTGGGGGGTTTATCTGGGTGCCAGAGCTCTTGGGCTTTTTTTGGGATGCTGTAGTAACATGGTCAATCCCTCCTCTACCATCCTTCTCCACAATAAAAAGTGGCAGAATATTTGAAGACTGAATTTCCTGGCACTTCTTGCCAGCCAGAGATGTATCAAGCACAAATCTCAAGTTTATGAATCTCTTCCTTAATTACAAAATATTGTGGGTATTGAACAAATATCCTGATTTTGATTCCATCCCTTCACAGCCCTGGTGGCACAGAGCATCCCCATGGGCGGGAATTCCTTGGCATTTCAAATAGAGTAGTTTGAGATCAGTTAATTTGCAATACTTGGCTGCATAAATTTGAATATTCAATATAGAAATAGAAGCTTAATTATTGAGAGGACTTTCTCAGCATGCAGGGAAAGCACAATCCTGCCATCCCAAGGCCAGGTTGGATGGGCCTTGGAGCAGCCTGGGACAGTGGAAAGTGTCCTTGCTGTGGCAGGGGTGGCACTGGATGGGCCCTTCCAACCCAAACCATTCTGTGATCTTTTGTTTTTGTTGCTAGAGAATTCCTCCAGAACCATCCCTCCAGTTTGCTGATAATCACAGGAGTCTTACAGGGAGATTTAAATGGAATAATGTGAAAATATTGCAATGTAAACATTTGGCAGCTCAAATAAATTGCTAATTAATGAGTTTCTGTGAGGATTGTGTGAGACATCTTTGTTTGGCCACTTGGGAAACCTTTAGGATTGCTGTAAAATACAGCTATGGCTGAGAGCTTGACATAAAATTGGGTTTTTTTACTCTATTTTCTTTCTTTTTTTATCTTTGATTAATTTTTTTAAAACTTTACCAGGGCCTTAGCAATGCTTGAAATCCCAGAGTGGTTTGGGTTGGAATGGACCTTACAGACTAATGGACACTTTATTAAAACCTGATATATTTTGTGTGCATAGAATAAAACAAGAGCTACAAATCATTTCTTCATTAAGATAGAAACTAGTGCAGAAATGCAGCCTAGCAGGAGCTGGGATAACAAATCCCTCCCAGCAATATGTCCCTGACACAGCCATCAGGGACTGATGTGCATTATCCCATTTTCCATGCTCACAGCAGATGGCACCCATTAGTTCCCAGTATCCCATTGCACACTGGCAGAGCAAGGCATGAAATGATGATCCACATCCTCTCCCAGGCCCCTCGTACCTTCCTGGCTAATTGGAGGCAGCAGATGGATCATTTGCAGTCTAGCATGACATAATTTAGGGTGCTCCACAGTCAGGTGTTGTTTTCTTCGTTGCAGTAAAAACATTTATTATATAACAACATTTATAGAAACATAATATAAAGATTTATTATGAAGCAATAATTGTTTGTATCAGCATGGAAATGAAGTGTTGTGGTGTTGGGGGTCCCCAGGATGAGGTAAGAGATGAGAAATTGACTCCAAGTTTTTAGAAGGCTGATTTATTATATTATGATATTATCAGAAAATGCTATACTAAAACTATACTAAAGAAAGAGAAAGGAGACATCAGGAGGCTAAACAAGAATGAATAATAAAAACTCGTGACAGACTCAGAGAGTCTGACACAGTTGGCTGTGACTGGCCAATAATTAAAAACAATTCACATGTTTGGATAAAAAATCTCCACGCCCCATTCCAGAGCAGCAAAACATGGAGAAGCTGAGGCTTCTCATCTTCCCAGGAGAAAAATCCTGGTGAAGGAATTTTTCAGAAAATACCATGGTGTGACAATAAAGTTCCTTCAAATCAGCACAGGGAGAGAACTCAGTGCATCTCAGGTGCTGAACTCAGTAATAACTCAATGGGAATAACTCAGAGTGGCTCAGGTACTAAAACTGGCTGATGAATTAGGGGGTGCTGCCTTGCTGGCCTCACACAGCTGGATCTTGCTCCAGAACATCTGGAGCACAGCACAGCCCCTTCCAGAGGGATGTTTTGGGAGCAGCCGTCCATCCCATTGGATGGAAAATGTGGTTTAAGCATTTGGCAGGAGTCTTGAGGCAGAAAGTGATGGGGGAAGAAAAGAGGACAGAGAGCAGATCTTTAGGAAAATGAGGGTTTTGAGCACCCTGGGATAGTGAAAGGTCCCTGCTCAAGGCAGGGGTAGAATGGGGTGGACTTTAAGGTCCCTTCCAACTCAAACCAGTCTGGGATTCCATAAAAGCCTCTTTCCTGCTGCATATTCCATCATATATTGCATTTACACAGGGCCAGGGGTTTGGGTGATGTGGGTTTCATCTGGTTTTGGGATTCAGGAGGAGTTCTGGACCTGGAGCAGTGGACAAGGGCAGGGGGCTGATGTTTGGAGAGCTGGTGAGGGAGCAGGAGAGGGAGGGGTTTGATAGAAATATTCACAGTTTGGTTCATAAGGCTTTGGCCAAACTGACCAAGTGTTGAGGTCCAGCTGGGATTTCAAGGTGGGTGCTTTGCTTTTTAAAAAAGGGGGCCTAAACACTCCTGGGCAGTGGCAAAACAGGAAGAATATGGGTGAGTAGCCCAAGCTGAAGCTGAGACAGGGCCTCCATAACATGTGTGTGTTCATTGGATATATTTATGTATAAATATAAATATGAGACTGTATCCTACTGAGAAAAGCAATGGGAATATGGATGATTTAAACCTACAGGAATAGCACAAAGTTATAACAAACATATTTCATGTTTTAGCATGAGAACGCCAGCTGGTTTTAAGACTGTTCTATTGCACATCTAGGATGAGATTTTTAATGCTGGTTTGTTCTGAAAACTGCTGAGTTTGTTCATTTGCCCTGTGGGCTGTCCTGGAAAATTAGGAAGATACTTGTTCTGTGGGGAAGGACTTGGGGAACACCGAGCTCTGCCTGGGCCAGCAGAATACACATTTTTTTTGATTGATTCTTTGCAAAATGTGTTTGTGGCGTGTAGGGGGAAGAAGGAATTGTGGTCTTTAGGTTGTGCAGAAGGTGCTTTGCCCTGGTGACCCCAGCAGTGATAACTGAGCTGTTGGGACTGATTTATATCTGGTTTTTTGTTACATTCTTGATGATCTGAAAATGAGAATGGTGGTGGCTGTTCCTCATGGGACAACACATCTGCTTCCAAGAAAATTTGTGCTATTTCCCATTTACATCTCCATCTCTGGTGTTATTTTCCTTAAGTTACAGAAATCAGCTCTCCTCTACCTGCGCCAAATCCCTGGGGCATGATTTGTGCCCTGATAATTTCCTGGAACAGTAAAACAATATCCATGGCTATGGGTAGCAATGTCAACAGGACAATTTCTGTGCTGACCATTGCAGAACCTGATACCACATTTCCCACCTGGAATAGTGGGAGTTGCTCTGATGGATGTTGACATCAGTGACCAGAAAAGCTTGGAAATGCCCATGGGAAATATCAAATCAGGAGTAATCCAACCAGGATTGCAGTTGATGATGTCAGAGCTCTGTTTATTCAGAAGTTAATGTTGGAGCTGAATTTAATGCCAAAAGCTTTTTAAAAGGCTGAGGACGAGACATCAATAGAAGTAGGACTTTGTTCCTTCTCTTATAGAGGGTTTTTTCTTGAGTCATAATCCAAAATAAATTGTTTTTTATTAAATTTCTATTAACCCTGCAAGTGGTGCTGGGATCACCCCACTCCTGCTCCTCTGCTCCCTGCTCTAATTCCCACTTTCCATGGACTAATCTGACCTTTCCATTGCTCCTTTTCCCAGGGAATAACTGAAAAACTCAGTGTTTCTTTAAAAACTTCATAACCCAAGCCTAGAAACCTTTGGGATGCCCCACCTTGCTGCCCTGCTCTCTCCTTCCTTGTCTTCTCCAGCTTTTTTCAGGTTTCTTGGCTGTCCTGGAAAGGAGCCCTTTCCCTTTTTCCCCTTTTCCCCTTTTCCCCTTGTTTTCCCTTGCCCCCTTGTTTTCCCTTTCCCCCTTGTTTTCCCTTTTCACCTTGTTTTCCCTTTTCTCATTTTCCCTTTTCCGTTTCCCCTTGTTTCCCCTTGTTTGTTTCCCCTTCTCCCTTTTTCCCTTTTCCCCATTTTCCCTTGTTTTTCCTTCTCCCTTTTTCCCCTTTTTCCCCTTTTTCCCCTTTTTCCCCTTTCCCCCCTTTTCCCCTTTTTCCCTTTCTCCCTTCCCCTTTTCCATTTTTCCTTTCCTCTCTGCAACTTTTATGGGCTGAATCCTTTTCCAATGTCCTTGAACTGAAATTCCCAGGAATAATGAGAGTTATATTCCATTTTCTTGGGACACCTTCCTTGCCATCCCAGGCTCCCACTAAAACTTTCCCATCTGCTGCCCTATGAACCTCATGGTCCTGAATTTTCCAGGGAAAAAAGAGTGGAATGGAGAATTGGAAATATTTGTCACTCTGGAACACAGAGGAAGGCACACAAGTGTAAATGTGGCAGGAATTTCATCTTGGGGTGTCATTTCCAGAGGTATATATATGAATAAAAGATATATTTATCCTATAGAATAAACATAGGGAAAGAAAATTTTAATTCCTATTTCTTCAGGGAGAACCACAGCTCCTTCTGTTACAATCTATGTGGTTTTGGGATAAGGCATCCAACCACCAAAAAGTGTTGGGAAAGGGCTTGAGAAGCAGCAAAATTCTGGTGTATGAAAGCAGAAGGAATTTGTGATGGGAAAGGGCTGGAAAAATAGGCTGTGGTGTAGAAGGACAATGAGGGAAAATTCCCTCCTAGGGTGATTCCTCTTGGCACGAAGCCTTTCCTTGGTCACAATGCTGAGACATTCCCTGTTTCCAGTTTGGAAGAGTAGAAAAGGGAATTAAAAGCAGCCATGGGGTAGGAATGCAGTCCAGGATAATGCAGGATAATGCAGTTTTCCAGCCAGGAACTCCATGGAGATGTAGATGTACCCATATGTAGAGGCCACCATAAAATGGAAGCAGTGCTTCAAATGTTGATATGCAGGAGAATGAACAAAAAACACCCCAAAAGAATAATAAACCCAACTCTGGCAAGTTGAGAAGCATTTTTGCCACCCTTGTTGCTAAATAATGGGTTTTTTTCTATAAATCCAGGATGTTTTTCCCCTATTTTTCAACCCCTGTGCTCTGTGTGTATCCCACAGACTGTGGATCCGACACATGGCCTCCAAGGACTGGCTGGAATTTTTGTCATCCATTACCTCAGATGCTTTTTTAAACTTCTTGCAAGCACTGGGTGATCTCAGAAGACCTTTCAGCCTTTATTTCCCTTTCCCTGCCAGGGAGGTGGGTGCCCTGATGGATTTAGATGCATCCCTGATGGATTTAGATCCATCACCCTGAGGCGCAGGAAGCTTTTCCAGGTTTCGGGCAAGCTGTTGGCAATTCCCTGAAACAAAACCCTCCCAAGAGGCTTTGGAGGGTGGGAGCTCCAAAGCTGGGACAGCTGCAAGTGAGGAGGCAAAGTGACACAAGGATGGTGTCACCATCTGCTCCCCTCAGGGCTGGAGCTCCTCCTGTGGCAGCTGGGCCTTGGAGCTGATTGATTTCCTGAGGACACCCCATGGCAAAAATTTCAATTTAATGGTGGAAAACGTGGCCTGGTCACAACACCCTCAGCTCCAGAACAGATGGAGGAGGTTTATGATTGCAAAATTGTGGAATTTCCATCAGTCCCTTTGTGGTTTAATCCCAGTGTTACAAGTGTGATGGGTTTGCTTCCCTGTCTCCAAGTCAGGCCCTTCTCCCAGGTACCGAGCAACAGGAGAAAAGGAAATGGCCAGGGGAGGTTCAGGCTGAGCATCAGGAAAAATTTCTTCACCAAAAGGGTTGTAAGGCATTGGAATAGAGAGCCTAGGGAAGTGGTAGAATCCCCAAAAAGCAGAATCTTGGCATGATCTGGAAGTGTCCAAGGCTTGGAGCACCCTGGGATAGTGGAAGGTATCCTTGCACATGTCAGAAGGTTGTAACAAAATGAGCTTTAAGATCCCAACACAAACCTTTCCAGAATTCTGTGCTGATTTCCACGATTCTGGGCCTTTTTTTGCCAATATTTGAAGGAATGAGCTGGAAAGGACATTTCCCAGAGGGCAGAGCAAGGTGTGGTGGCTCTCACAGCATCCTGCTTGGGAGCACTGCACTGGCACTCCTGAGGAGCAGTTTATTTCTGCTTTTCCAGCAGGAATGAATTGATATTATTTTCTCTTCCTGCCTAAAATCCCAGCACAGAATGGATTCTCCCAAAGCTCCATAAACATGGCATTTCCAGCACCCAGAATTAATTGCTGACCAACATCCTGAACCAGAGCTGCAGCTTTAATCATTCCTGATCCTTTCTGGATTGAATATCCTCAGGCAGTTTTTAAATCTTCCTTCTCCTCCTGCACACTTTAAAGTGTGGCACTAATTGCCACAGTAGGTTTGGGGCTTTTAATGGTGCTTTTTTTTGTTTTTTTTTCCTTTTTGGGTGAGCCATCTGCTGCTTGAGGCCATTCCTCTGAGTTCTCAGATGTGCAGTTGACTTGTTGATTTTTAGAATCTGTTGTCTGAGATTACACATGTGGCAACAAGCCAGGTGAAGCCAATTTTCCTCAACTGCCTTTACATTTTCTGGCACATTCAGTGACTTGTGAGGATCTCTGGAAGGTGTCCCTGCCCATGGCTAGGCAGCTGGAAGTACATGAGCTGTAAAATCCCTTCCATCTCAAACCATTCTGGGATATTCTGAACTCGGCCCAACTTTTTTGTTAACAAGAACCACAATTTTTATAGAAAAGAAAATGCTGTGTCTTAAAACTGTTGTAATATATTTCTATATAAATATAATGTACATAAAATATTATATTTATATCAAGGTTTGGAACTGGAAGTCAGCACCCTGCAGTGCAATTCTCTGTTCTAGCAAACAGCTCAGTTTATAATCTCAGGATTTTTCCTAATTTTTGTGCAGAGAGCTGGCACTACCTTAAGATGATCAAATAGATCCTCATGGAAATAGTTCTGGTTCTGAAGGGATGGGGATGATCAGGAATGAAAGGCCGGTGCACAGAATTTCGCCTTGTTTGTTCATTTATTTTCTAAAAAAAAAAAACAGAAAACTAATATCAAAATCACGGAGTGGCTTGAGTTGGAAGGGACCTTAAAGATTCAACATTCCACTCCAGCCATGTCAGGGACACCTTCCACTGTCCCAGGCTGCTCCAAAGCCCATCCAGCCTGGGATCCAGGGATCCAAGGGCAGCCACAGCTTCTCTGGGAATTCTATTCCAGGGCTTTGTCACCCTCCCAGGGAACAATTCCCAATTCCCAATATCTCACCTTAATTTCCCCTTTGTCTGTTTGAAGCCATTCCCCCTTGTCCTGGCGCTCCATCCTTTGTCCAAAATCTCTCTCCGTCTTCCCTGTTGTCCTCTTCAGGCACTGGAAGGCCACAATGAGGTCACCCCAAAACTTCCCTTCTCTAGGCTGAACAATCCTAATTCTCTCAGCCTTTTAATGTCTGCCTTTAAAATATTTTTATCAGCCCAAAATCTCCCTCAAGGAAAAAGAGCCATTAGGAGAGAAGGTTCCTTCCAACCCAAGCTTTTCTAGGAGTTTAAAAAATCAAAATCAAAAAGGGCATAAATAACATAAATTTGTGTGGGGAAGTTACACTCAGACCCAACTTGATGACTCAAATGTAGTTAGTAAATAATCAAGTGGTTTGGAGTCTTAAGGACAATTGTTGGTTTAGAAAATCACAGCTTACGAATTGTTCTTGCTTTTATCCAACTGAGTCATAGCCCAGGAACTCAAATAGTTCTTGGTTTTTTGTTTGTTTTTTTTTTTTTTTTTTTTTTTTTTTTGTTTTTGTTTGTTTCTTTGTTCTTTTTTCTTTTGAAGATGTTGTCTAAAGACCAGAGACAGTATTCTTCCTGCTGAGTTAAAAAAATCAAAAATAAAAAAAATATATATTTAATATTGGGCAAACAGAGTGTGCCAGATGGAAGAAGGAAGGCAGAATTCCAGGGGTTTGGGGCAAAGCAGCACTACAAGAGGTTTATAGTTACCCCAATATTTGCTTTTGCTGCAATGAACATCTCCAAAAATGTTTCCAATGTCTTTTTTCCTCTGTGTTCCTTCAGAGCCTGAAAAAAAAATTTGCTGCACTAAGGAATGCATAGGAAATAATATTTATTATTGCTATTTATTAGCTAAGAAAGCTGCTGGAGCACCATTCACATCAAAAGAATATGGTTTTAATTTATAAAAAAATTTAAATAGCACAATTTGGAGGATTTATTTTCCTGTCTGAAGTGGGATGAGTGGAATGGATGGTGATGGAAGGGATTTCAGGGGTCAAATCTGGTTCTTGCTTCCTGCAAAGAGCAAAACCCTGGGATTGCACTTTGGTTTTCCCATCTGGAGGGTGTGAAACAGCTGAAGGCTCCAAACTCTTCCCTTTTCCCTCTTTTCATGATTTTTTGCAGGCAATTCCTGTGTTGTGCAAAAGAAAAAAGGGAAACAATGCGGGGGGAAAAATTCCTATGTGATTTTTGTCCTTGCTGTCAATAATAACCATCAACTGTTAGATCCAAATGTTTTATCCTAGAATTTCAAAATGAGGATGTTTGTGTCAAAATGATGGTTTAGGACAAATGATTCTTGTGGGGGAAAAAATGCATGCTCTGAAATAAATGTATTTTTAATGAGAGGAGACAAAAATCCCTGTACAAGAGTTCCAGTGAGGAAATCTCGCATTTTCTCTGGGAAAATGCTTCCATCAAAATACTCCCCCCAGCTGTGTTCAAGTTTGTAAGCATTAAGTGGAACTGAAGAATGCAGCAGTGAATTTGAATTCTCTTAAGTTCCTTTAAAAAAAAAAAACACCCAAACAAGTGAGGATGCCTATGGGGGATGCAGGAGTAGGAATTAATTCATGGGATGTAGGCAGGATAATCCATGTCAGCAAACCCTCAGAGCAGGTTACAACAAGATGGAATTGAAGAGGGGAAAAGAACAAAAAAAATGGGATATCAGCTTAAATGTATAGCTAAATTTACTACAGCACCTCGTGATGTGGCTCCTGTTCAAATCCCTTTTTGTACCTAGGGTGGATTTGGGTTTGTGTGTCAGGCTTTGGAGCTCCATTTAAAATTCCTGTAATTTATCAATTTTAGAAAATTGAGGGAGTCTTCTGCTCAGTCACCCAGAATTGGGATGCAGGGCCCACTCATTATGAGGCACCGTTGTAATTAAATGTTCAGGCCTGTGCTTTTTAAATAATCAAATGTTCTCTATTACAGCCATACTAAAATAATTCCTCTTCTAAAATACAGAATAATATCAGCTCATGCCTTGCATTTTGCTTGCTGTAATTTAAACACAGAGGGACCAAAGGAAACAGCCTCAGGTTGCACCAAGGAAGATTTAGGTTGGATATCAAGGAAAATTTCTCCATCAAAATGTTGTCAAGCCCTGGGACAGGCACCCATGGCAGTGGTGGGATCAACATTCCTGGAGGGATTTAAAAGATATGTGGAGGTGGCACTTGGGGACGTAGAGCAGTGGTGGTCTTAAATCCCACCCAGTCCCACCCCTGCCATGGGCAGGGACACCTCCCACCATCCCAGGCTGCTCCAAGCCCCAAAGTCCAACCTGGCCTTGGGCACTGCCAGGGATCCAGGGGCAGCCACAGCTATGCCAGGGCCTGCCCACCCTCACAGGGAAGGATTTATTCCCAATATCCCATCTAAATTTCCCCTTTGTCAATGTGAACCCATTCCCCTTGTCCTGTCCCCCCATTCCTTGTCCCCAGTCTCTTTCCAGCTTCCTTGGAGCCTGTTTAGGCACTGGATGGGGCTCAAGCAGTGATACCAACCTGGGAACAATGGAATAAATCCTGATTTATTTATGTTTGCTGTTCCCTCCCTAAACACCCAGATTTTCATAGGCTGAGTACATTCCTGTCCTGTATATATTCATATTTCTTTACAGCCATCACTCTACCAGTCCCCGGCTTTAAATTTAATGATTATTAACATAAATTTTAAGTCTCAGAGCAGATCTTTTACCCATGTCCGGACTTGGCATGGAGGCTGTTTATGAGAGGGGTATCATTTAAAAGTAGTGAACTGCGTTATCACAACCCAAATTTGGGTGTTAATTTAGGTGAGGGCACAGCCTGAGCTTGGCTATTGTGAGAGGCAGAGCTGTGACAGCACCAGGATTGGTGTGAGGAGCTGGGGCTACCTTTGGGTTTGCCTCCCAGAAATGGGCTTTGGGGATGGTTTTGCCCTTAGGAGAGCCTGTTTCTTATTATAAAATTCATGTGGGAGGGGACCCAGGGTCCTTTTTTTTCTGCACACAGAGGGGTAGGGTTGTTTGTTTGGGTGTGCTTCCCTTAGGGCTTAATGTTAGGCAAAAAATGCTTAATGTTGGCAGTTATTCTGCCAACCTTCTCCTGGCATCCCATCCTCAACTTCCTTCTTCCTCCAGGTGGTGGAAGAGTTGTGTTGATTCTCCAGCCTCCACTCGTGGATTGCAGGGCGTTTGTTTCCTCCTTTTTGTCTTTTTTTTTTTTTTTTTTGGTGTTTTTTTCCTCTTTTCACTGAACTTTCAGCTCATTTCCTCTCTCCTGATGTCTCACAGCTTATTTCTGGACTTATCTCTTTCCCAACAAGAGGGTTCCCTATATAGAAAGTCTCAAGATTTCCACGTGGCAAAACCCTCCAGAACTTTTCTGCCTGGACACTGTGAGGCTGCTCTGGAATTGCTGTTATCCAATCAGAATTGCTTCGACCCTTTTGTTTGGGCCCTGACTCCTCACCTTTCTTGCCTCAAACCCCAACTCTTCCTCTTTGCCTCCATGACCTGCCCCCATCCAACCTTTTCACTGGTGATTTTGACATCCCACACCCATTTATTGCACTCTGAAAAGTGTCTTGAGGCTTCTTCCAGAAGCTCCTGAGCCTGGCAGAATTTCCCAGTAATGACCCACAGAGCTGCCCAGGCTTTGAGACTCCCTAGAAAGTGAAGATTTGCTGTCAATAATTACATTTCCTCTATTTATTTCTTTAAATTGAGGTTTTTCATGAAGGTCTCTGCAGGCTTTTGCTGTTTGGAGCAAGGTGTCAGTGATTCTCCATGAATTTCACCACAGGTTGTCCCAAATCCCGCAGGAGGGATGGGAGTTGTTGAGCTGCATGCCTTGGATGGAACAGACATTTTCAGAGGTTTAGCTGTGTTTATATTCAATAAAAAAAGGGAAAAAGTTCATTTAAAACTACTAAAGCTGTGGGCAGCCTTCATTCCAATTTAATCTTGGGTTTGCTCAGGCTGAAAAAGTGGTTTAGGGTTATGTGGCAGAACTTCTCTAACGAAGCAATTTCACTCTGGCTGCTGAAGGGGCTGGCAGAGGTTTAAATTCATCAAAAATTTTTATATTTAATTTCTTTTTCCCCCTCTCAGCCCCTGGGTTTGTAAAATCCAGTTCTTGATTCCTGAAGTCTAAGGCTGTAAATTACACATCCTTAAGGCACCTGCTAAATTTCATTATGTCCACAGTCAGGCTGTAATTAAATGGAAGGTTGGCAGTTGTGGAATTGAGAAGAAATGGGAAGGTTTTAGAGTTTTATATAGAACATGATCTTTTAAAGTTGAAAATTACTATTACAGGAGGCTACTCAGCATTTGTGCTAGGTGCTGGTTTATTTTCTCATCCCGTAGTATAATTTTGGATTTAAATATTTGGGAACTTCACCCCCAAAAAATTATGTTAAAATAGGACTTTTGCACCATTCTGGGGCAACTCTCCAAGCATCACCTATTGCACTGCTTCAAGTTTTCCTGAAGTTTTCCATAATTTCCAAGCTAAATCTCTCAAATGACAACTTGGAGCTGCTTTAAAAAAAATCCTGGGGGAATAAATCCCAAGAGAAGTAATTTAAGTAAGGAATCTGGTATTTAACAGGGGTTATTGCCACTGTTTGCCTGAAAAAGCTCTTGAGCCTGGTCTTTATTGTCAGGAAAATGGGAATATATCTAATCTACATGGATTTGGGGGTGTCCAAAATAGCACAGAATTTATATTATATTATATTATATTATATTATATTATATTATATTATATTATATTATATTATATTATATTATATTATATTTCATTATAATTTCACATATCATATATATAATATATATCATACATCACATATATCATATCATATATCATATAAATTATAATTTTTTAATTCTTTCATCATGTGTCCTTTCTGGACAGGCTCTTAGAGATCTGGAGAAATAATGAGTAAAATATAATTTGGAGATTTAGGAGAGATCCCTCTACCTGGGAAACCTGGGAGAGCTGAAACTCTTTGTAATGCTGGAAAAATCAGAGCCTTTTGCACTGTTGGTTTATTGTCCTGCTGCTAAAAATAAGAAAAGAGGAAAAATTCAGATTTTAAACTCGTCCCCAGCGTGTCCTTGAGCAATATCAGATATTTTTTGGATGAAGCTCCCTAAGCAGGACATCTCCAAGGAATGCAGGCTCATTTAGGAAATGTTTTATCATTTGGAATCTCTTGATGAAAGGCCTGTAATAAAGTATTGGAGTTAACCTTGTAGCTTTATTTCTCCTTTTAAGGCTACAGAAGATACTTTTCCCATGTGGAGATTCCAGATTAAGGATCGGGAGAGAGGGGAGGGGAAGGATTTTAATTGCCAGGAGCTTTGAAGTCTTAATGGGACAATGACCCTGTGTTCCTGCTGGAGCTCAGGAGAAACCCTGGATCACTTCTCAATTTGGGGGATCCACATTTGCCATCCAGGCCCAAGCTGTTATTGATATCCAGGGCTTGGAGAGGGATGAGGCAGCCATGGGAAAAGGGACTTGGATGTCTTTGAATCCCAGAACAGCTTGGGTTGGAAGGGGCATGAGAATCAGCTCATCCCACCGCTGCCATGTCAGGGACACCTTCCACCATCCCAGGCTGCTCCAAGCCCCATCTGGGAATCTGTGCCAGGGCCTGCCCACCCTGCCAGGGAAGGAGTTGAAAAGGTGGGGATCAGTTTATCAATTGTCTTGGATGTCTTCTTATTCCCTCTTTGTGTTTGTCTCTTATTAAATAATTTTAAAGTGCAGCTGCCGAGTCATTCATGAGCAAAATGTGTCAAGGACCATTTCATGTGGCTCTAGCTGCTGAATTCTGTTGTTGCTGCTCTTCTTTTTTTAAGGAAAATAATGCAAATCAATGGTTTCCTCTTTATCCTTGCCAGTTTCCTGGGTTTTTTCGCATTTCCTGGGTTTTTGGCTTTGCCTGGCTTTGAATGATCTGATCAAGGCTGGCAGAGAAGTTCCTTATGCAGAGTAGGTCTGCAAGGCACCAGTTTCTAGAAACTCTTCTGATTTGTTCAAGGTTTAATTGATTTGTCCTTGACTGGGATAATTAACATATAATATGTCTTAAGGATGCTCTTCTCGCCCACTGGCTGATTAAAACAGCAATGGATGGGGTGTGGTTGGGTTTTACTTCACTTTAATGAAAAAGTGGCCATTTCGTGCCCCTGGGTTGTTTCACATGGGGAATATAATTAATTACAGCCTAGTGAGACTCTGGTTCATTACAGTAATTCTGAATAAATTGCAAAAGTAATTGGGTTGAATCATTAATGGGCTTGGCAGGCAAGGAGGTTCTACCATCCCAGTGTCAGCGTTGTGTCACTCAGATTTGGGTTTGTCTATCACTTCAGACTAAACTTAAGCCACAGTTTACCTAAAAACACCAGTTTTAATTCCTATAGAATATTCCTCTAGCTGTGTTTGCTCTTCCCTGCCTTTCTGAGCTGCTGGAAACACTGTAATAAGTGATATCAGCACCATTGAGGGTTTCCTGGGAGCAGAGGGAATGGAAAAACCCCTGGAAATGGTTTTGCCATCAGCAGAGAGGGATTTCTCAGCATTGTTCCCACCTCAGCTGTGGGAAACACCAGTGGGACACAGTGGATCCCTGCAGGGACTAAAAATGTGCATGTGGCACTTGGGGTCAGGGTTTAGGGGAGGACTGGGCACTGTTGGGTGGCTGGTTGGACTCAATGATCCTTTTCCAACAATTCTGTGATTCCTTGCTTGTCCTGATGCCAGCAGATCCAGCCATGGTGGGATGGGTGCAAGTTACAGGGGTTAAAAACAGATTCCGTGCAGGATTTGGAAGCAAAGGGTTAGGGATGAGGTGCTCATCTCTTTCAGCCTTGAAAGTCAGCCACAATAAGGATTTCAGCTGGATATGGGAATGCCTGCAGTGCAGATCCTCACTGTGTTGTGGCAGCCCTTGGGTTTAATTGGAATTCCCTTCCCAGGCAGGTGGATTGCCCAAGGGGTGGCACAAATGGAATTTCTGTGCCCAGAGAAAAGGCAGAGCAGGGGCTGTGACAGATGACAGCCCACAGGTACTGGAGAAGGCTCCAGAGAGAGCTTAGAGCCCCTTCCAGGGCCTAAAGGAGAGCTGGAGAGGGACTGGGGACAAGGGATGGAGGGACAGGACACAGGGAATGGCTCCCAGTGCCAGAGGGCAGGGCTGGATGGGATATTGGGCATTAGGAATTGTTCCCTACAAGGTGCCCAGAGCAGCTGTGGCTGCCCCTGGATCCCTGGCAGTGCCCAAGGCCAGGCTGGACTTTGGGGCTTGGAGCACCTGGGACAGTGGGAGGTGTCCCTGCCCATGGCACAGGTAGAATGGGATGATCCTTAGTGGCCCTCCCAACACAAAGCATTCCATGATTCTCTGCCTTCCCAGTGTTCCCACCTCAGCACTGCCAATAATCCATCCCTCTGTTTGCCTGAAGGACTCAGAAAGGCTCGGTGGAATTAACGGGAGGTGAAATTTTTGTTTGGCTGAAATGGGATTTGTGAAATGGACCCTCCTGGCTGCGGGCAGGTGTTTCAGGAAAGGCTGTTTGGCACTTGGAAGTGTGGACACCTGGGTGGAAGCTGAGCTGAGGGTGCCACTTTGCACAGGTGTGCAGGCAAACATCCCAAATCCATCTGGAACCTTCCCTTGGCACTCCAGCTTCTGGAAGTTCCCTGTGGTTGTGTTCCCTGGGGTCTGAAAACCTGTAAGTTGTGGATCTGGAAAGTGCTATTTGTCAGGAGATAAATAGTTATTATTTTCTTTGTATATTGTATATCTAGGGAATATCAAACCCAAATATCAATCCTTAAACTGTTTGGGCTGGAAGGGATCTTAAATCCCATCCATTCCCACCCCTGCCATGGGCAGGAACACCTTCCACTATCCCAGGCTGCTCCAAACCAACCTCTCCTTGGACATTAAAACAGTGAAATCTTTCCTTCAAACACACTTTTGGAATGTGAATACTCCCAGAAGACAGAAACTTTTGTCTAAAACTTCACTTTGTCCTGAATGCACCCAAATTCCCCTTTTTTAGAAAACTAATTGAGGAGGAATTTGATTCCCATGGACACACTGACATCCCAAGGACACCCAGTGCTATACTTTCTGCCAAGCCTGAAAGGCCCATGGGAATATTAATATCAGAACATTTATTAAGAAAATGTAATTCTTAATTTCCAGGTGACTTTCCCAGACTACTCCAGGGCTGTTTTACAAAATCCAGGGTTATAATTCAGCCTCATGTCTGGGCTTTTTCCCCATAGATATTTAACTTAAGCTTTGAGATTTATTTCTTCTTTTGACAGACATTTTATTTTATAAAAACCCTTCTATTCCATAATTAAATTTCCATAAGTTCTTGCCTGTTTTAACACTGGAGGTGGTTTAGTGCAGACCCTCCCATGGAGGAGGAGCACTTTTGCTCCTGATGCTGTGAGTCTTTCCTGTGCTGAATGGCCTCAGATTCAAACACCATGTTGGAATTCATCCCAATTTGTTCTTAAATACCTGCTCACCTCATAAAAATGATTATAGGATGACCAGGTTTCTTGAGGGGTCATCATGGCTTGAAATGATGGGTGTAATAATTGCTGAGGTTTTTATTGTGCCTTCCCAGTGCTGAGTGCTGAATCTTCCACCTTCATATTTGGTGCCAGGTCACCCTCACCAGGGCCAGGATTTAATTTCTTTCCATACCAGTTGGATTTAGTTTTGTTTTGGCACATAAAACCTTGAATGTTTATTTCTTTTTTATTAAATCAAGAATAAGCAGGTGGTTGTTGCATCTCCCCCTGCTGCGACTATAGGCTAAGTTGCAGGTGAAGTTATAGAAATTATTTTTATTATTATTATTTCAATTTTATTTTGTTTATAGAAATAAAAGGCAATCAAAGCTTTAAAAAGACAATTTTTAAGGCTCCAGGTAGGCAAATCTCTCTTTTTAAAGGATAGGATATCACCAAATTTGGGTACCACTCCTCAGAATACCCAATAAAACTGATTCTTATTTCCCACCTGAAAGTCATGGCGTAATCAGAAAATATCCAATAAAATAGAAGGGAAGATAGAGATGCTGGGCTTTGAGCTCTTATTGCTAAATTTAAGCTAATAACTGACTTTTTCCCCTTTTTTCCCCTATCTGACATGTCTTGTCCTAAATGCTTTAAATCAACCTCATTAAGAATATTGTAACAAGGTCAAGTGCACAGTGCTGGCAGGTGGGAAAATGTATTAAAGAACTCAAATAGCAGCAAATTAGGAAACTCTGGATAGTCCTGTGGTATAATTGAAAACCCACCAGGGAGCACCTCATTTTTTATTTCTGAAAAGCCTCATTAACAGCATTCTGAGCTGATCTCAGCACTCATCACCTGAGGTCCTACAGGATGGGAGGTTTCACTCTCCCAGGCAGGTTCTGCAGGGCAGCCCCCAAGGTCCAGGTACTGACCCACCTGCTCTGGATGGTCCTTCGAGGTTCTGCAGTTTCTTGAGCTAAGAAATGAGGTTTTATCCTCATTTTTTAGGGAAGGAAATGGTGAACATCAGGAAAGAGCTGGATGTGGCTGTGTCCATGGGGTCACACAATGGTTTGGGTTTGAAGGGACCTCAAAGTTCATCCAGTGCCACCCCTGCCATGGGCAGGGACACCTTCCACTGTCCCAGGCTGCTCCAAGCCTTGTCAAAGACTGAACTTGATGACTTTGGAGTTCTTCTCCAATTTTAATGAATTCTGTGATCCCTGTCTGCATCAATCACCTGGATCTGCCTGATTTCCATGGGGGAAATCCACCTCACACAGACCAAAGCTTGGCTTTCCAACTTTTCATCTTCCTGAGAACCCAACATCCATTTGCTGTTGGCTTTAATGTAAAAATACATCGCTGGGATTAATAAACACAGCATGCTCTACTAAACTTTTATAGATTTTAACATGAAACTAATAAAAGGTGCCATTAGAAAAAGCTGCACTTGAAAAGCCATTTCATAAAAAATCTTGTAAAAATTCCTTCAGGCATTAAAATCTCACTTCCTAAAAGAGAATGAAATACAACAGGAGGGATTTGACTCCAAGCTACGCCAGTTTGAGGACATGTAGCAAAAACCTCATGTGATTTAAGCTTCATGGGTAGTGGGAAAACAAAACATTTCTTAGAATAGCAATTCAGCTCGTTGAGCTTCAAAAATACATTTTTTTACTCAATATAAGCCAAATGTACAACTCTTCAAATAGAAAATGTACCAGCTTCCTCTAATACTTTGTTTTATGCCTTGTGAGCTTCTTGTTAGCTCCTAAAATATATTTTTACTCCCAGTGGCTCCAGCTGAAAGGTTTAAGCCCTGCCAAGAGTTGTACAACAAGATTTACAAAGCAAGAGGAGCCATTTGTGATAATTGACTGGAATATTTATGAAGCTGAGGCCTCAGGTCTTTCAAGGCTCTGTTGGTCAAGGAAATTCTGCTCTGTCTTTATGGCACTGAGGGTTTTAAAAGTAAAAAACTCCCGGGAGACGCTGCTGGGATTCCACCAGCCTGGAGCAAAGGAGGCTCAGGGGGGCCCTTGTGGCTCTGCACAACTCCCTGCCAGGAGGGGACAGCCAGGGGATGTCAGGCTCTGCTCCCAAGGAACAGGGACAGGACAAGGGGAAATGGCCTCAAATTGTCCCAGAAGAGGTTTAGGCTGGATATTGGGAAAAATTCCTTTACAGAAAGGGCCGTCAAACATTGGATTGACCGCCCAGGGCAGAGGTGGAGTCCCTGTCTAAGGGATTGGGAGCAGCGGGAGCTATGGGAGAAGGTACTGGAGCAGGACTTCAAGCAATTTGGGGATGTAGGAAGGCAAAAAAAAAGCAAAAACTTTGGGAATCACCTCAAACATTTTTACATTGCAAGCAAATTATGGCAGCCCTTGGTAAAACCATGAGACAGAGGCTGAAGTATAAACTGATCTATTCCTAAATTGAGTTGTTGACACCTTGTCAGAAGCAAAATTGTTGTAACTTCCCTATGCGGTGAAGGTGGCTGTAAATTCCGAGGAGGAAAACAGATCCATGCATTTCATCCCTTAAATAACATCCTTATGTTTCCATTGGTGTGGTGGCATGTCACCCTGAATTTTTTAAGATTTTCTAAGCTTTCTGATGTTTACATTCTTGTAACCAACTTTCTCACACACTTTCTGTAAATAAATTATTGTTTTGCGTTCTTTTATAGAGGAGGAAAATTTGGTAGGCTGTTGGTTTGTCCAGTGTCATTGGAGATGACAGTTCCAAGGAGGAAAACAGATCCGTGCGTTTCATCCCTTAAATAACATCCTCATGTTTCCATTGGTGTGGTGGCATGTCACCCTGAATTTTTTAAGATTTTCTAAGCTTTCTGATGTTTACATTCTTGTAACGAACTTTCTCACACACTTTATGTAAATAAATTATTGTTTTGCATTCTTTTATAGAGGAAATTTGATAGGCTGTTGGTTTGTCCAGTGTCATTGGAGGGGTGGCACTGTCACCCTCCAATCCACTGTCACTTTTGGAAAACTATAAATGTTAGAGTCAGAAATTTAAAAACTCCCTTTTACCTTGCGTGTCTGCGCTGTGTTATTTCATGTCCTGTAGTCCTGGGAACATTTAGGAACGTGGATTTTTTGTTGCCACCTAATTCCACTGCTGAGCTAGGCAGCTGAAAAGGGCACACAAGATCTCCTGCTGGGATTTTTGGCCATTTTCCACTGCCAAGGATGTCCTGAGGGCTCCCAAATCCTCCCGTCTTGGGTTTCCCCCGCAGCAGCTGTGGCCCCTGTGCAGGTGCCCAGCCCTGGGCTGGGGGAGCTGGCACGTGCCAGGGGGTGGCACGGAGCTGGGGGCTGCAGGGGATCAGCGGTGTCCCGGGGGAATGAGGGAGCAGCCGGGGCCATGGAGCGCTCGGGGAGCGAGCGAGGCTCCACGGATGAGGAACGCGGATTTTCGGGGAGCAGCTCCGAGGAGGAGGAGGAGGAGGAAGGGGATGAAGGCCAGGCAGTGTCCGAGTCAGTGCTCTCCTCTCCTCCCTATGGCCACAGGGGGTGGTGGGGCACTGCCTGGAATTAGTTAATTCATTAATTAATTAATTGTCAGTAAGTTCTGTTTTACGCATTGCACTTCTAATAGCTGCTTAGTGCTCTGCTGTTGAAATAATTACTTGTATTTAATGTGCTTGTAGTAATTAAACTACCTGGTTTTTTACCATTTTTTACCATTTTTGCTAATTTTTTTAGCCTGTATTTTTACCATTTAATGCAGTAATTACTTTTTACTTGTCATTGCACTGGTAGAAGTTACTTTTGCCTTTAAAGCTGTACATTTACTGGGAGTAACCTCTGCATTTAATACTTTGCACTGGTAGTAATTACTTGTTTCATGTATTTACTAGTAATTACTTTTTCATTTATGCTGTGCACTGGGAGTAATTACCTTGTTTTTAATGCTCTGCATTTGTAGTAACTACTGTTTCAGTTAATACCATGATTATTTGTAGCATTTAATGCCTTGCACTTCTAGTAACTTCTGTATTAATTGCCTTGCACTTTTAGTGGTTACTTTTCCCTTCAATGCTGTGCATTTACCAGTAGTAACTTCTGTATTTAATGCCTTGCACTTTTAGTGGTTACTTTTCCCTTCAATGCTGTGCATTTACCAGTAGTAACTTCTGGGTTTAATGCTTTGCACTTGTAGTAATTATTACATTTAGTGCTGTGCCCTTATAGTAATTACTCTTGCATTTAGTGCAGTTCACGTGCAGTAGTTACTTCTTGCAATTAATGCCATGCACCTGTAGTAATTCCTTCTGCATTTAAAGCTGTGCACTTCCTAGTGGTTAATTTTCCACTGAATGCTGTGCACTGGTTGGAATTGCTCCTGGACTTGTAGTAATTACTCGTTGCACTTAATAGCATGCACCTGTAATAGAAACTTCTGCACCAAATTCTGTGCACTTATAGTAATTATTTGTTGTGTTTAATGCCACCTACTTGGAGTAGTTGATCTCTCATTTAGTGCTGGGCACTTGCTGGTGGTTGCTCTTGCTTTTAATTCCCTCTTGGTAATTTCTTTCCCAATAAATGCCTTGCACTTCCAAGGTTCCATTGGCCTTTAATGCCACAGATTTCTGTACCTCCCTGTGCTGCAGCTGCTGGCCAAAGTCACCTTCTAGAAAAGGATGGATTAATAGAAAATAACAGAAATTACAACAGTCCCTTGTGCATCTGAATACCTCATTTTCAATTTTATCCAAAATGTTGGAGCTGAGGCCCCCAATTTTATTGTATTTTCCTGGTCTGTAATCATCTAAGTATAAGACAGTAAGCAAATCATTTCTGTGATCCATAAATTTACAGGGATAAATGTCTTTTTGTGGCATCTGGGATAATGGGACAAATGTGTTGAGTTTTAATGGGAATTAGTGGACACCAACAAGTTTGAATTCTCATTTTAATGGATCAATATATTGTCAAAAGCTGGCTACAGCAACTTAATGAGGAATTCAATATTATCCTTTCTTATCCTCTCTGTATTTACCCAAGTTTTAGGAGTTAATAGGGATAATTATCCACTTCTATTCCACTACTTCTTTCTCATTGCTTTAAATTAGCACAATGTGATTTATCAGTGGGGTTAATTAGCAGGAATACACACTTAATTCCAGTCCAAATAGACTCAGAGTCAGCATTACAGCACAGGCTGGAGTATTAATGTATTTTTGCTTGCTCTGCTCTAAAAGTATGAACATGAAGAAATTAAAGTTAATTAATGATGACCTCAAAGGGACAGTGCACGGGCGTCACCCTTTTTTGACCATATTCCTGTTTTAATGCCTCCAGTCTTTAGATGGGAACTTCTATTCCTAACAGCACCTGTAAATCTGATTTTCTGCCTCACTGGAACCTAGAGTGGTGTTCCAGCCTAAATGAATGAGGGGTGTGCAAAAGAGGGGTGTAAATGACTGTAATCCACTTAACCTTTGGAACATGGAAAGGTTGGGGGAAATTGGGATAAAGCGAACCCAGAAAATGCAGCACTGACTCTTAAACACTGGAACACCAAAACAACCTGATTAAAATGAATTAAATTGATTATTTTTATAAGTCTTGGAATTCTAGTCTTTTATTAGCCTAAATGGATAATGAAAACAGCAAGGAAAAGCTGTGAAAGCCAGAAATTTGTCCTCAAAGTGCTTGGAGAGCCCTGTGTGTTGGAAATCAGAAGATTGCCATGGAAATAACTGGAGAAATGTGTTTTTTCTTGCAGGGAGGATGTCAGGACAGCCAACGTCATCGCAGCTGAAGCGGTCACTTGTCTGGTCATAGACAGAGAGTAAGTTCCTCCTTCTGCCTGGGGCTGGGGGGAAACTCCAGTTTAAGCCTTTCCCAGAACTTAATGAGACCCTTGGATCATCTTCTCCAGAGTGGCTTCTTAATTTGGGGTGATAAAGTCACAGAATTGACGAGTGGAGGGAAGGTGCCCCTAAATCATCGAGACAAAACTCAATAGTGACAATTGGAAAACTTAACAGTGACCATTACAAAGCTCAATAGTGACAATTAGAAAAATCATCAGTGACAATTACAAATCTCAGTAGTGACTGTTAAAATCACAGAAAGTCCAAATGGAAATAAAGGAGGAGCTGGAATTACTGTGGAAATTCACAGCATTTGCTCCTGGCGAATGTTGGAGCAAGGTGTTATCCCAGTCCATTTGGAGATGGAGAGTCCTTGGGAGAAGGCCACAGCCCTACTGGGAGCTCTGTCACTCAGAGGAGATGCAGGAGGCCAGGAGAGTAAAATAATAATTTATACAGGAAGCTTGAGAGAATTAAGGGGGGTTAATCCAGGAAAAAACTCTGCCTGGATGCTCCAGTGCTGCAAGTCCAGCTGCTCTCTGAAGTTACTGGGAGTGGGATTTAAAAAATGAGATAAAAATTGAACATGATTCCTGGGCTGGTTTTGCTGTTGTGCAGCACTGGCACAGATTAGAACAAGGTATGGACACTCCCAAGATGATGGGAACTTTTCAATGGGGGATGTGCAATGGATCTGTCAAACCCACAGAGAGGGTGAATAGAATTTCACTGCCTCCCCCCATGCAGGAGCCCCAAGAAACCTGCAGGAGGGAGCCAGAAACTGTGGAATAACGATAAAAAATTGCTGATGTTGGGAAGGAAAATAAATCCATTGGATTTTTGAAGTATGTAGGACCCACCTGTGGGCCTGGAGAGCAATGTGGATAGTTGAGTGTCTGGGCAGGTCCAGGAGCTGGATCCATGATCCTTGTGGATCCCTGGAAGAAATTCTGGAGCCCCTTTTGTGTTCTGGTGAGAGATGGGATTCTGTGATCCTTTAGGGCTCATCTCCATCCCCTCAATCCTGTGGTTTATGTTATCTCACAGGCCTCCATTTCTGGAAATCCAGCGTTCTGTAGTGGCTGAGCTGGGGAAAACCTTCAGAAATCCTGAGAAGTTCTGATTTATGTTAATTCATTATTAATTGCAAAATCCATGGTCTGTCCATTGAACACAAATGGGGAACACCTGAGGGCTCCTTTCTCAACCTCATAGGTAAAACCTCCACCCTTCCCTCTCATGCTGTGGGGCAAAGAGAGGAAGAAGAATTTGATAATATTTTGATAATCATTATGCTTTTAATAATTAGATAATTTAGCAATCATTAATTCATAGAAATAAAAAGCAATGAATAATTTACACTTTTTATTTTTACACTTTTGCAGCAGGTATTTTTGGTTTGCACTATGAGAGCTAAAAACCCCAAATAATTCAAGTCACCCATTCCTGATAATTTCCCAGTCCTTTCCTTGTCTCCTGTGCCTTGTCCTCAGCAGTCAGTGCCCTTGAAATAGTGAGGAAGTACAAGTTAAATTTAAACTGATGAAGCTGTGGTTAATCTACCTCAGAGATTCTATTAACAGTGTGCAATTAGCAGAGTAACACTATTTTAAAAATTCTTATTTATAGGGCAAGAAAAGTGACCCTATTGATGGCCCTATTTATAGCTCAGAGCAGGCTGTCCTGTGTCCTGGCCAGGGCTGAATTTCATGTCCCAGCTCTTCCTTAGGCTGTTATTTTATAGGAATGACAACAGCATGAGCATCATTTCATGTGGAGATAAACTCCCAGGACTTGTGGCAATTTGGGAAATTGGTTGAGGAAAAAAGAACCAATTTTTTATATCCAGACAGAGCAAATTTTTACATCTTTTGGGTTGTGGTGGTGGATGAGAACATTGAGTGACACAGGAGGCAGCAGTGGGAGCAGGGAGTGGGCGTTCCCTGCAGCTGGAATTTGTTCCCTGCAGCAGGAGGGGTGACACAAGTCACTGAGGCTGCCAAATATTTTCCTTTTCCCAGACAAGCTCTTTGCCTGATCAGATGGAACCACTGAAGCAGCAATTTCCATGCTCTGTGGGTGTCCCCATCTGAAGCAGCTCAGCAAAACCGGTGGTGTTGCAGTTTCAAAAAAAGCAAGTGATGGGAAAAGACCTTTTCCTTAACACATGGGATTCCTGGAGAATTCCAGCCTCACTGACCAGCATCACCTGCTGGAATTATCTCCAGCAGGAGAACTCTTCCAAATTCCTTGTGGAAGGCTTCCCAAGGCATCCAAAAATCGTTCCAGTTGCCACATCTCATTAACAAAGTCACACTTTGGTGCCATAGGAAGTTATTCCTAAGGGAGTCCTGAGCCTGGCTCTGGATTTGCCAATTTTCCCAGCAATTTTAGGGCTGGTTTAGCTGCTGCAGGGTTTGTAGTTTGGGGGTGAATAATATTGGAAACTTGCATCACAAGGATGAGCCAGGAGCTCTGGGCAAGTTGAGTTGGAAAAGGGAATTGCTTAAGTTGGTTTTGGAGAAGAGAAATGCTTAAGAAGGATTGGAGAAGAGAATTTGTTTAAGTTGGGTTTGAGAAGGGAATTGTTAAAGTTGAGTTGGAGAAGGGAATTGCTTGAGTTTGAGGAGGGAATTGCTGAAGTTGGGTTTGAGAAGAGAATTGCTTAAGTTGGGTTTGAGAAGGAAATTTTTAAAGTTGATTTGGAGAAGGGAATTGCTGAAGTTGGGTTGGCTCTGGATTTGCCAATTTTCCCAGCAATTTTAGGTCTGATTTAGCTGCTGTAGGTTTTGTAGTTTGGGGGTGAATAATATTGGAAATTTTCATTACAGGGATGAGCCAGGAGCTGTGGGCAAGTTGAGTTGGAGAAGGGAATTGCTTAAGTTGGGTTTGAGAAGGAAATTGTTAAGGTTGGGTTTGAGAAGAGAATTGCTGAAGTTGGATTTAAGAAGGGAATTGCTTAAGTTGGGTTGGAGAAGGGAATTGCTTAAGTTGAGTTTGAGAAGAGAATTGTTTAAGCATGACAAGGGGGAATGCTTTGCCTAAAAGGATCTCTGGAATTTATAAAGTATGTATAAAATGGCTACAGGGCTGAAGCAGCAGGAGTGGGAAATACCACGAGGGAAGTCAAACTGAAGCTCATGATGGGTCTTTAATTACCAGATGATGTTGGTGCTGCCTTGCTTTTTAATTTCCTTGTGAAACAAGAGGGCTCTTCCAGTCTCAAAAACACCCCAAAGACTCCCAAAGTGTAGTACAGCTATTTTTGCTGATCTAGGAAGATCAGCAAAGTGCCTAGGAAGATTTGCAAAGTGCATTTCCAGCATCCTTTTCTGGTGTAGGAATGAGCAAAATCCTGATCTAACAGTGAAAACAACCTGCAGGAGGCATTTGTTGCATCCCATGGACTTTGTTCCCACTTGTCCTTGTCCTGAAAATATTTGTTACAAAAAGTATTGGTACTTTTCCCATCTTGCAGTTCTGTTTTTGAGTCCCTTCCTTTACTGGAATAATGAATTTCAGTGGGATTTGGTCCTTAATGCTCTAAGCCTTCCCTGTGAGGGTGGGGAGGCCCTGGCACAGATTTCCAGAGAAGCTGTGGATGCCTCTGGATCTCTGGAAGTGTCCAAGACCAGGCTGGATGGGGCTTGGAGCACTCTGGGATAATGGAAGGTGTCCCTGTCCATGGCACTGGATGGGATTTAAATTCCCTTCCAACTCAAACTTTTCTAGGAATTCTATGGTTCCCGTTGGGAGCACCATTCATTTTGGTCCTTCAAGGAAGAAAACCAAAAAATTGTGTAGTCCTACCTGGTCAGGTGTATTTGAAAGAAAGAATTTGGAATTCAGACAGGAAATACTCCAAGGAATTTCCCATTATCATCAAAATTTCAACACAGAAGAGGAGGTACAGTAATCCAGTAGGGAAAATTAAGTCAGAGGGTGACAAGGGTGAGGAAATGAAGTGACAGCCCTGTGAGGGACCACAGTAAGGCTCCAAGCTCTCTGGTGAGCTGGGATTGATTTATCCAATATTTCTCCTGCCATGGAGCACAGACCCAACCATGGGCTTATGGAATTGGCTTGGAAACTTCAACAAAATCCACACAGCATTCATGGGAATTGTGACAAACAAGGCCAGCTGGATATCTGACCATCTGAGGGAATTTGGAGAAGCTTTTGGGTACTTGAGGAGCCACACAGCTCATTGCAGTCCCAGCATTTCCTGCTGCTCAAACCTCCCCTCTGGGAACGCACATTAATATTTTACAGTGCCTCTCAGATGGCTTTAAGGCATTTTTATTTCCAAGTAGTTTTGTTTTTTGGTTTTGGTTTTTTTTTTTTTTTTTAAATTATTTTTAATTTATTTATTTACAATTCATGGACTTTCTGTCTTTAGGACTTGCCTTGACCCTACAAGATCAAGGCTGTTGTTAATGAAGTTTTTCCTGTGGTGGCACTGCAGGAATTCATCCTCTGGGAAAAGAGTTACTCTGGGAGCTGCTCGATGGTGCTGCCTCCAAATTGTTCTGAGCTTGGCCTTGTCAGAGCTCATCCTGGTGAATTTCCAGGCTCCTTGGAGGCGTTATTAGATTTGTTCCAGAAGTACATTTGGGGAAAAGTTAACAAATATGTGCTAGATTTGATGGATTGGTCCTTTAGGAACTTGTCTGTAAAAGGTCTTCTGGTAAAAATGGTGCAGACACGCCTTGAGCGTCTGTTCTGTGGATCAGTTTGAATAAAGATGCACAGACAGACTTCACTTGCAGCCCCTTTGTATGGAGAGAAATCAGGAGGGAAAGGCTCCAAACTAATTCCTGACGTTTGGATCATCACTGGCACCCTCAGGGACAAGTTGGTGCCACTCTATAATTATTTTTTTTTTTTTTTTCACACCTACCTCTTGAAACTGAGAAAGTGTTTGAAAGTGTTTGTGGCTGCTCCTGAACTGTCGGAATATTTACACCGAGGTTGATTCGGGTTCATCTTTTATTTATATGGGATTTTTTTCCCCTCCATATAATTTATTTATGGTGCCAACAACGTTTTCCTGGAGCTTGGAGATTTAGCAGCACTGTGGGTGTTGGGAGGACAAAATTGCCTCATGCAAATGGAGAGAGAGAGGAGCTGATGGATCAGAGCCAGAACAACTCAAAGCCCAGCTGCTGCTGACAGAGACTTACCGAATTACCTGGAATTTACTCTAAATGCTGTTTTTCCAGATTCTTGTCTTCTTCAGCTGCACCTATCAAGAGGATGCATGATTTTTTAAGGAAACATTTTAAATATTTCAACTATTTTCTGCTTTTCCGCTTTGCATTTCCCATTTTTTCCACTTTTAATTTCCCATTTTTGTCTGTGTTTCAAAGCCTGGGTTTGGTTGTTTTTATTTTCAGGGAGAGCTGTGAGGTGTCAACAAAGGTTATTGGATCGGCCCTCCTGGCAAGGGAAATTGGAGAAAAATGAAATAAAAAAGTATTATCCTGGCATGACTGACCCCATATAAGCTGAGCCGAGCTCTTTCAGGGGAGATTTTAGGGTTTGCTGCTCTGCTGTTTCTCCCAGTCAGAGCAAAGTTTATCCATGGAGAAAATTGGTTATGAGGAGAGAATAGAAAAAACGAAGAGAAAAGGCCACGGGGAGAAAAAAACCCGAGCAGTTTCTGATTGAATTCTGGGACTGAGCTGAGACTTCAACAACGTTGAGATGAGCAATAAAAAAGGGACTCAAGTGAACTTTGATAGCTTGCCCAGTGCTAAATCTGGCTTAAAATTTTTAATAAAAATTAAGGAGTTTGGAGAAACTGTTGTTACTTCTTTCAGTGACTTTTTCTTCTTTGCTGTTTCACTGGAACAGATTTATTTGCTTTGCCAAAAAAAGGAGGTTTTTAACCCTGCCACATTTTCCTGAGCAAACCAAGCCTAAATCACAAATTAAGCCTTAGGTTATGTCTTGTGGCCTTCCAGGATGGTGTTACTGTGTTAATTCATTGCCTAAATACCTGTTTGGGGTGAAATTAGGCATTAACAGCCCAATCCTGCTTTTGTTTCATTGTTACCTTGCAAGGTTTGGCTTCATCCTGTGGCACATTCCCAGCAGCAGGAAGATAAAACTTGAGGTGCTGAAGGAGCTGAGTTGTTCCTATTTTCATTGCTGAGCAAGGAATTTGGGGTTGAAAAGTTACTCCCATTATTAACATGTCCTAATAATAAAAATATTAGTAATTAGATTGGGTAAAACCCACTAACACGAGTTTATACGAGAGCAAAGGGTTTGTGCCTTCTCTTCCTCATTAATGAATTAATTAATTTGCTTGCAAAAATGATTTCTTTGATTGTATTATTTAAAATATAATGAATTAAGTGGAGTGAAAGACTGGGGAAGTTGGTGTGGGCAGAGGGCATTTCCTGAGCTGTAATTCCCAGCAGAGAATCCCGGGATGGGTCAGTTTGGAAGGGCACACAGTGGGCACCTGGTGGCACCTCCCTGCTCCAGCAATGTCAGAGCACAGGGTTGTGTGCACACAGCTCTGGAATAGCCCCAGAGAGGGGAATTCCTCTGGAAAAGCCCTTCCAGCAGCTCAAGATCCAATCCAGCTCTCCCAGTTGTCACCTTCTGCCCCACAGTGATGGGGAAAATCTGGCTTTTTCCAACAGGATAATTGTGCCTCCCTTGGTTCTGCTCTATCTCCACACATCCATGGGGTGCATTCATAGGGTCAGACATCTCCTGAAGGACCCTCTGGGGACTGTCAGTGTGTCTGAGCCACCCAGGGTCCCACTGTTCCCATCCCAGGAACACTGATTATCCCAGCTCACCCCGTGCCTGGCAGGACACTGCGTTTCCCCAGCTGCCCTGGATTTCCCTCACCTGCTCAGTGCCATTCATTCTCTTTGATCCTACAAATCCTCCTTGAGAAAGCACCATATTAAACATCCTCTTCTTGTTCCTTATGTCAGAAATGTGGCTTTTTCTTTTATTTTTTTCAATGTTTCAGGTTTTTTTTTTTGTCAACTTAGAGCAATTCCTTTTCTTCAGCTCTGTGTTTCGTGCCTCAGGAGTGTCAGGAGCACAGAAGAATTGCAGGATTTTCATTTGTGAGGCTGTGACATTAAGGCAGAGATCAGTCAAGAGACTCTGGCTTGCAGCAGTTCATCTTTTCAAATTCTTCTTCCTTGGAAAAAAGCAAACCTGCTTTTTTCAGACAGACCCACTGGGAATACTGGAATTGGGTAGTAGAAAGTAGGCTTGTCACCTGGAATATTTTTTTTCAAGGCATTGACTGATTTCAATTGGTAATTTCTGGTTTTTCATGGAATCCCAGAATGGTTTGGAATGGAAGGGATATTAAAGGTCATCCTGTGCCACCTCTGCCATGGGCAGGGCCACCTTCCACTGTCCCAGGGTTCTCCAAGCCCTGTCCAGCCCGGCCTTGGGCACTGCCAGGGGTCCAAGAGCAGCCACAGCTGCTCTGGGAATTCTATGCCAGGGTCTGCCCACCCTCCCAGGGAACAATTCCATCCCAATATCCAACCTGAATTCCCTCTCTTTCAGTTTGAACCCCCTTTGACATGTTTTTGGATGCTTTTTCTCTGAAGATGAGAAAGCTGGGATCCAGAAATGAAAATTTCACTTTGGAAGCAGAGGGATTTACAGGATTCCTGGTTGGAGGACAGGGATGTGATGGTTGAGGTGCCCCCACCAGCCACATTTATTCTAAAACTTCTACTGGAGGGTGAAAACCTTCAGCAGCCATTTCAGTGGGCTGGATAAATAATTTTGGATCTTCTTGGCATTGGTTTCTGCATCTCCAGCATTCCTGAGGCCTGGGCCTGGTGGATCACCAGCATTGAGATCCAGTCCCATTGCTGCCAAAAAGCCACACTGGATTGCTTGGCTCCCAGGTGGAGTCTCTTCGGGTTCAGTGGTGGACCTGCTGGGACTGGATGATCTTCAGTGTGTTTTCCAACCTTGGTGATTCTGTGATTTTCCTCTCAAAGAGTCCTTTTGTCTTTACAGCTCCTTCAAGCACCTGATCGGGGGCCTGGATGACGTCTCCAACAAAGCCTATGAGGATGCAGAAGCAAAAGCAAAGTAAGTGCTCAGCATCAAGTCTCAAACTTCTGTTTGTTGAATTCCACTGGAATTCCCAAAAAATCCCTCATTGTTCTCCGTGCAATAATGCCAAAGAGCTTAAAAAGGAGAGATTCCTCCTGCGGATGGAGGAATTTTCCTCCTCGTGTCTCCCTGGTTCTCCCCATGAATATGGAGATGGGTCTCCTCCAAAGCCAGGTGGTCCCAAGGTCCTGCTCAATCACAATATTTGAATCCAGAAATCCTCTTGAAATATGGATATGAGAAACACATTGTGAGGTGAGAAACTCCAGATCTTGGAATTGCACTTGAGGGAATTGTCGTTGAGGGAATTGTCAATGAGGGAATTGTTGTTGAAGGCATTTCATTTCTTTAGAGAGCTCTGACCTTTCTCAAATACCTTCCAAAGTCAAACATGTTCTGAGACAAAGGATGGGCAGTGGAATTTGTCATTTGAGGATAAAAGCTAGAGCTGCCTTGATGTGAAGCAGTATATTCATCTGAAGTCCACAATAAATATTCATTCCTTTCAGAAGGGAGATGTAGAGTATTAGATTAAAATATTTTTAAACTCCCACACTTTTTATTAATTCTTGAGCTGCAATTTGATTTTAATCTGTAGTCTTTGAGCTCTGATTCTATCCCAATGATTAAAGCTTTTCAAGAGGATCCTGTTCTTCTTTGGGAGATGCTCAATATCAACCAAACACAATTAAAAGGCAGAAGTTGTTGAAAAGAAAATTAAATTTGCTCTATACAAAATTTCTTTACTTTTGCTCCCTCTTAATTATTTTGCTTTTATGGGGATTTTTTTCATAGCACATTAATGAAGGGGGGAAGTGTTTTCTCAAAGTCAAATGCTCCGAGTGACTGCTTAAATTGCAGATTCCAATGGGGTTATACATAGAAACTTCTCATTAAACCACAGGGGTTGGAATGGTGTCTGCTGAAGGTATTGGGCACCTCTGTTGAGGGAAGTGAGAATTCCCAATTAAGTATTGATTAAAAATAACTCTTGGTCTGTTTCAGAAACTAAGATCCATCTCAAAAGTCTTCAGTTCATTAGCAAAACTCGTTAATCCTGCAAAATACCCGTAGATTATTTCTCTTTTCTTATGTTTGAGTGATGTTTGAAATGTTATATTTAATTAATTTTAAGGTGTTAAAAGGGTTGCATTTTGGATTGGAATAATATTTTTCTGCCTCAGATCAAATGTAAGATTCCTTCTTATAAAGAGTTCCATTAAAAAGGTTAAATTCCCTAAATTCTTTTTGACCCAATTAAAAAGATGGGAGACTGTCAACTTCCTTTACCATCCCCTCCCCCAAAAAAGGGGGTTTGGGGCATGGAATGCTTCACATAGATGATCCCAAATATCCTAGGGTCATTCAGTTATTATTTTGTATTAATTTTGGAGTGTTTCTATTTGGGTTATATTGATTTCCATCAGAGCAGAAGGGAAGAAAACATTGGGAATAACACTGGGGAATTTTGGGTTGGGTCATAAACAATGTCATGGTCACAGAAGGTTTTTGAAGGTGCCACCACAACCCATTAGCACCAAGAAAAATGTGCCCTTCCCACATCTATAATTTAAGATCTATTCTTGAGTATTTATTATCCCAGGAACATCGGGGATGCAGTTTGAGGAGATTTTGATGGTAGTTCAGAGAATTTTAGGATCTGCTGTACAATGTGGGGGAAGCTGCAGTTTGGGACCTCTTTGGAAGAAACTCTTCCTTTTGGAAGCCACTGTGTTTTGACCTTCACATTTTGGAGCTTTCATCTGCTCCAGTCCTTCTAATGCCAAGTGTTTCATCCCAATGGAAGGGCAGGGCCCTGCTGAGGGAGGAATTGTTCCCTAAAAGGCTGAACCAATTCATTTTGATAGCAACTTTTTTATCTTTAAAGTCAGAGGCCCATGCTGGAGCCCTGTCACTGCAGAGTGGGGGTGACAGTGACATTATTGTCACATCTTGACATTTTGCCTCAGACAGACCAGGAAGGATCAGTGTTGTCTGCCTGGAAAAACATCCAAAAAAAGGAATGCCCTATTGATAAATAGAGTATTGAGCAATTAAATTCCATATTCCTGTTTGCTGGGCTCCTTGAAAACCAGCAGAAGGATGGATAGAGGCAGGAAAAATTGTAAATTTCTTTGAGGAGAGATCCCAGAAGAATTGTGAGCCCTTCCAGAAAGTTTTGGTGTTCCAGAGGCAAAACTCTTTGGGAGAAAAGTCTCCTTGGCAGCAAGTTTAATCTGGATTCCTTTGCAAGCAGCAGTTAATTAGCTCCAGCTAATTGTCCTTTAAGGGCCTATTTTTTCCAAGGGGAGGTTTGTGGTAGGGAAGAACTGGGAACATAAAACGTGGGCAGGTTTGTGAGGCTTTATGCAAATCCCATGGAATGTTTTTGCTCGTCTTTTTTTAGCTCCCATCTCCTTTTCAGAGCTCACTGCCAGCTGGGAAAAGGCCTTGGGATGCCTCCTGTGGATCAAATGGATCAGGATGACCAAGGCCAGCTTGGGCAGGATTGGTGTAATAGGAGGTGGAAGAGGTTGGGCTTTGAGGTCTCTTCCAACCCAAACCATTTTAGGACTGTAAATGCTCACAAAATTAGTGGCACTGGGGTTTTTTTCCCATTTTCATGCTGGAGCACATCCCTGGAGTCACAGAGCTCAGGGCATGGCTGAGAGGATGTTAGGCAGAAGTTACAGGCTTGGAATATCTTTCCATGTATCCATCTGTCCTCCAGGCCTGGAAGAGCTGAGCTATTTATTGAGTTTATTCTTATTTTAGAGGCATTTTCCTGCTTTTTGTCAGCTTGGGGTTGGCAGTTCCCTTTAATGTACATCCTTGGTGTTCCCTCTCTTAAACCAGCAATTGCAGACATGTCATCTGTGAGACCAAGATTTTAATTGTAGGCTATGATTTTAATTATAGGATTGTGCAGACTATAATATGAATTATAATATTCTACCCCTTGAATGTATTCAAATGACTTAATGAATTAATTAACTAATGGATATTATAGTTGCCTCATAAAAAGTGAAGGAGAGAGGAAAATTTGCTTCATGTTTTGAGGAAATGGGAGTCCTGAATACTCCCAGTGTCCCAGGGCCAGGGCCAGCCACAGTGGCATTTAGGGCATGAAGCAGATGCCCAAATCATCAGGATTATCTCAGTGTAGGTTGCTTCCAGATGGAGCCACTCCAGCAGCTTCCATAAATCCAGGAGGACGCAGGAGGGTGGCTTCTGCTGCAGCTGGTGGTGCCAAGTGGGGCGAGGTTCAGTGACCCCCTTTGCTCAGGGCACGCCAATCCCTCCTGCTGGGCTCATCCCAACCTGGGAACTCTGGCATTGATCCTGTGCAATTATTGGACCCTTACCAAGGCTGCAGAGGTTCCTCTCTATCTGGTGGTACAGCCACACCACTGAGGTGTCCCTTGTCACCCAGCTGGGACAGCTGGCACTGCCTGGCTGTGCCCAGCCGAGCACAGCCCCCAGATCACTGTCCCAGTGCTCCCATCACATTCCCAGCTGGCTCCCAGTGCCCATCTCCTGTGCCAGCAGGGCTTGGGATTGATCCCCAGCTGAAGCCTTGGTGCCTTGAGAAGGCTGCCCTAGAGCAGAGGCTGGACAGAGTTAAAGAATAAAGCAGGGATTTATTAAAAGGATCTCCTCCATGGATCCACCTTGGGCAGCACAAGAGCCCAGCCAGGGCTGCACCCAAGGTGAACCAAAATGGGCACAAAATGGACACCTGGTCACGGGGTCTGTCACTTTGATCAGTTCTGCTCCATTTGCATATTGGAGTTAATTGTCCAATTACAGCTTTAGGTTATGAAGTCCCACCCTTCTCATATTTCTGTCTTCACCATTGTTTATACTTTTTGGCCTGGAGGTTGTAACAGTTGTCCTTGGTCTCAGGTTGGAAAAGGATTGTTTTGTCTAACTAGCCTGTGAAGAGAACTTGCTGACACTCCATATGAAGCTCAGGGTTACACACTAAGGCAGCACAGAATCTGAAAAATATCAAAACTAAGACTTAAGGCATCAGCCTGGACTCTAGTGCCTTCATGCTGTTGCTCCAAGCTCTCTGCAGGTTGTTCTGACTGTACTTCTCCCTTGTTTTATTTCCCATCCCAGCTGTATGGCAGCCCTGGGGGAATGTCTGGATACTCACAGCCAAAATCAGCTGCTTTTCCCAGGGCTCGAGGGAACAGGAACCTTTATTTAGTGTATGATGCCTTTCCATGTCCTTGCAGCCCCAGAGCCCTTCATCTTTCTGGAGCTGTGTTTTAATGAAGAGCTTCATTAACAGCTGGACTCAGAGGTCTGAGAGCTCTTTTCCAACCTGAATGATTCTATCCAAACCTTTTTTTTCAGTCCCCTTTCCTAGTCCTCTTTTTCAGTCCTTGATATGTCCTTTTATTCACCTTACACCCCCTCTCTCACTCCATTTATTCATAAAAAAGCATCCCAGTAGTTCATTGACTTAATTTTGCTGCAGAGGGTGGTTATGAATATTTTTCCCTTTTATATACCTATGGAAATGAAACAATATAAAAGTATAGAGATATCTAAGGAAAAGAAATAAAGGTTAAGAGGAGAGAGAGTAGAGGAAAGATCCCACCATCCAGAAATGAGAGTTGGTTGTTGAAATTTTGGTGTCTGTAGGTCCAAGTGATGGTCACAGTCTTGATCCACTGAGGATGAGGAAACACTGAGGCTGGATTGGCCCTTCAGCTCCATAAAAAGGAGCAGAAACCAGCCTTTTTTCATGGAAACTCCTGTTTTGGTGTGATGGAAAACCTTAGGAAAGCTTTGCCTGCAGATGCTGTCTCTGCAGGTCTCTGTTCAGCCTGCTGGGTTGGACATCCAGCCAGCCCTGGGGTTGTGTGGCTAAAACAGCCCTGAGTGTTAGAGAAGAATGGTTTTATTTTGTTTATAAATACAGCTGAGATAGATTTTAACCCCTGACAGAAGGGAAATGGGCAGAGTTAGCATTGCAAAATGGGAGCTGCCAGTTAATGAGGATGATTTAGTGAGGACCTGACTTGGTGCTGGGCTGGAAGACTTTGGCTGTAATAATCCACCACGGCATGGGATGTCATTTTTCCTGCAAGAGACAATATTTGCTGGCTTTGCAGCCTCATGGAGCTGTGCTGAGGGGCTCCATCCCCCTCTGTGTCCCTCGTTCCCTGAATTAGGGACCATCTGGGAAGCAGCTTTTGCCTCGGCTATCCGTGGTGCCAGACTGGGGAGAAATCCTGTGGGAAGTGCAAAAAGCTGGCAAAAAGCTCCTCAGGGCTATAAAAAGCAGAGGTTGCAGTAATTTCTTTTAAGCTGTGTAAATAATTAAAACCCTTCTCCTCTCTGGTGAGGGCTGTGTGGAAGCAACAACTGATCATTGATACCTGCTCTGTTTGTGTGAGCTGCAACATTTAATATTCAGAAAAACTGAGTTTTTAGGTGGCATTATTTGGCCTCTAATATGGAAGAGCTTTTTCTCTTCCTGCTGGAGAGTTTTGCTTTTCCCAGCATTCAGCCTTAAATAATTTGTCATTCCATCCTGAAGCCACTGCTAGTTTGTATCCAGCTCTGTCACATTTTCCTGATTGCTGTAATAAATAGGGCTGGAATTAGAAAACATCTCAGAAATCATTTGAAAATGTGAGAGCCCAGCAAGAGAGCACGCAGGGTGATGTCCCTAAGTGAAGGTAACTGCTAAATATGACTTTGTTTATTGAGGGGGACTTGCTGTTTGTTTGCAGACTTGAATTATTCACACAGAGACCACACCAGGCAGACTTGGTGGCTGCTTCCCTCTGGAGAAAGAGCACTGGGAATGCTCTGTCACCCACCAGGGATTTGTATATGACCTTTTGAAAGCCAGGTTGTTTTATTTAGGTAATAATCTCTGTGCTCTCCCCTTGCTCTGCTGACCTTTGGATGTGATAATGGCATGTCAGATGGTGTGGAAAAGTCAGTGCCTCTAAAATGTGCTGCTCTTCCAACAGCTGGCTGCATTTCTTTATGGAATTGGGGTTGTCCTCTTTGTTTTATGGAATTAAAGCTGTACTGAGGAAGGAAAACTGCAGCAGAAATCAATCATCCCTAGGATAACAAATCCCAGAGGGAGCAGAAATGCAATGTGGACACCTCCACACCAGCTGCATGTGGTGGAAACATTTGATGGTCTGTGCCTTGGATATATCAACCATTCCTGTGGCATGGATGGGAATCCTTCTCCCAGGAGCTGCTGGGAATACTCTGCTAATCCCAGAGCTCTGTGCTGTGCTGGCTTGGTGCTTCAACCAGAAACCTTGGCCAGTTTTGGGGGGATCGAGGCAAAGGCAGCATTAAAACATTTCCATGCACCCCTGGTGGTGTAAATTGGTTGTCCAGCACATTTTGGAGCTGTCCTGAGGGTTTATCTAAACAGCTTTTAGGGATTACACCACTGCAAGATGGGTTATTTCTGTCCCAGTGTTATCTGCTGACTTAAATAACAGGGAGGCACTTGAACAAAATATGTAATCCAAATAAAAGTGAGTGATTCTGCTGCTACAGGGAAACAGTGATTTTGGAACTGCTGGGAACAGGTGTGAGATCATTTGTGCCTTTCCCAGAGCTGCAGTTCTGTGTTAGTCCAGTTCTGCTTGGCTGTGCCTCAGCAGCTCCAACCTCACTTTTATATCTAAGAGTTTGTAAGAGAAAGGAAAGAAGAAGTAGAGCCAGTGAGAGATGAAGGGCAGAAGTTTTGCTGGTGCTGGTACCCAGGGAAGGTCTGGCAGGACCCAGAGGGAAGCACCAGGGCTGGAGGTGGGACAGTGTTGTCTCCCTGATGTCAAATTATCTTGGCAAAGGCATTGCCAGATAAAGAAGTTTCTTCCCATTCACCCAAAAAGCTTCCCAGGCCAGGATTTATGGGAGTTGTTCCAAGGTTTGGGAATGCTGGTTGTTTTAACTGAGGGAGAGGGGAAGTAGAGGGTGGAGGTTCCTGTTTCAAAATGAGTGAATATTTATTGTTCTCCCTGCTAACATCAGTGAGTGTGGTACCCAAAAAGTGCCCAGCAAATTCAGCTGACCCCAGGACAGAAATTGTGTCACACTGGGAGATGAAATTCAATCACCCAACTGTGAAATGGAAGAATTTAATCCCACTTTAAGTGAAAAACACAGTGTAGCTTTAACTCTAAAGCTACTGCAGACATCTCCATCTCACCAAAACAGCTGAGCTGCCCTTTTTCATCTTCTTTGTAGAAAACAATCACTCTTCCTGAGGGCTCACATTGCTGTCCATACACAGCTTCCAGTGCAAATGTAGTCCCTATTCCACTCAGGATTTCTACCCTCATCTCCTCCTTACCTGGAGAGGGACTGGGGACAAGGGATGGAGGGACAGGACGCAGGGAATGGCTTCAAAATGACAGAATGGAAATTTAGATGGGATATTGGGAATTAGGAATTGTTCCCTGGGAGGGTGAGCAGGCCCTGGCACAGGGTGCCCCTGGATCCCTGGCAGTGCCCAAGGCCAGGCTGGAAAAACCTGGGACAGTGGAAGGTATCCCTGCCCATGGCAGGGGTGGCACTGGATGATCCTTAATATCCCTTCCATTCCAAACCATTCTGGGATTCAAGGAAAGGATTCTAGGTCTGTGCCTTTCCTGCTTCCACCTGTGGGACTATTATGACTATTATTATTACTATTACTATTATTATTATTACTATTATTATTTTTTTCTCACGTGCTTGTTTGCAGCACTTGGGATGACAGAATGGTTTAGGTTGGAAGGGACCTTAAAACCCATCCAGTTCCATGGGCTAGGACGCTTTCCACTAATCCCAGGTTGCTCCAAGTGCATCCAGCCTGGCCTTGGAGCAGATTTAGGGCATCCCAAACCCCTCACTGGACAGTGCACTTGGTTTTCCTGGCTGTGCTCTGCTCCACTTACATTGATTTTCCCTCAGTTGCATTTGCTCCCTTTTCTCTGTGTCTCACTGAACGCTCCATGAAATGATTTGAGAAGTGTTGAGCTCTAAATCTTTAAATCATCTGGAAAAAAAAAAAAAAAAAGTGAAGAAAAAAGAAAGGAAGGACAGTTGTCATGATTTAGCTGATCCCACAGTTTCTGCAGAGGTATAACAAGATGAAACATCAGAAATATAGATAAGATGACATTGTGAATATGTGTGAGAGCTCAGTGCCTGTAAACCTTGAAAGAAGAGATGAAAGCCTGATCTAGCCCATTATGTTGGACATCAATGTAAAACTGCCTGGAGGTTTTTAATGGGGCTTTTGTTACTAAATTTCTGATGCGAGTTAAATACCCCTCATTCGTGGATGTATTTAAAATTCATTTTAGTGATGGCAGTGAGGTGTTCCTGGCTCTGTCTGCTCAGCAAAGCAGCACAGGGAGATGTGTTTGAGCCCTTTCTTTGCTATCTCTTGGTTTCCTGTCATTTCCTGTACAATTGTTGGGTTGCTCTGTAGAAAACATCAAATAACATCATTTATTGATCACAGAGCGAGGGATTAGAGTGATACCATGAGCATCAAAGTGTGCAATTGGAATCTGCTCAGCTGTTGATGATCTGTGTTAAACAACTGTGCCTTACCTCCCTCAAGCCCTTCAGAGCTCCAGGTCCTGATCTGAGTCTGTCACAGACAGGTAGAGAAATTATCAAAGAAAAGCCTCATAAAATTAAGCTAAATTAATAGCTGGCCTGTCACTTCTAAGTAGTTTGCAAGTTCTCATGTAAAAACAATCTGAGGAATGAGAGCTTGTTAACACAACAATCTATTCCTAGGGTCTAAAATACGTGCATCTGTATAAACAATAAGATCTGTCTCATAAGAATCAGTAGAGAAAGTATGTAAACTAATGAGAAATACAGAAGTTTGATAGATATGCAAAATACCATGCACCAGCCAATGTGGATGTATTATCAACAAATAAGATTTGACACAATGCCTTCTGATAATCCTATAAAATATGAGCCACACAATAACAATCTGGCTTTTCCTTCATGAAGATAATGGAGTCTTGGCTAACTTATTACAACATTAGTCATGGATTAAATCTCAGTGCTGGGTGCATTTCCATCCCAAGGTGCATTCCTCACACAGGGATTCTTATTCCTTCAGCCCTTTGGAGGCTGCCCCTGTACAGGAGTGATCTCATTCCTCTTGGAGGGCAGCATGGAATCCCCATGGCTCAGAACTCTTTGAGGAGCCCCAAATGGGAGCAGGGCTGACAGCAGCCCAGGCCAGGGCTGGGACTCTTGGAACACACAGGGAAATTGTCAGGGAGTCCCTGCAGATGCTGGCTTGGCACAAAACTAAAAGTCTCCACTTTGGAACATCAGCCGTGCCCTTAAATTCCCCCACTTCCAGCATCCCACTTCCAAAGCTGCAGTTTGGCTTTGAAAGCTGTTTTACCAACCCCACTGCTCCAAATCATCCTTTTAATAAGGATGCAGGAGCTGAGTTGTCATATTTTGCATCTGGGTCAGATTCAGACATGAAAATATTTAAGAGTTGAGCAAGTGCTTAGTGAGGACGTGACCTCCTGCTTGGGAAAACAGCAGATCCAGGAGAAAATGCTGCTCCAAGGCTTTTGCTCCCTGCTGCTCACACGTGCCCTTGCTAAGTATTGAAGCTGACATTTAGAGGAAAAAGGATTTGCTCTCATGTTTTATGGTTGCAAAGGGTAAAGTCCTGCAGGAGTGAGCCTTGCACCGGTCACAGATCACACTCAGCGCTTCCCAAAGTCCCCTGAGAATTAAATATATTCCTATTAAATATGAATATTAAATAATAATTTGAAATATATGAGATTTAGCTGGGTTTAGTTGGTTTTAGCTGGTTTTTCTTGCAACCAGCTAAAACTCTGGTAATTTGAACTTCTTTTCACTGAGTTTGGGAAATGCAGCAGCAAAATGAAGAATATTTCCTCCCGTTTCTATTTGTGTTTCAACCTCTCCATTGTTTCCCAGGCATGCAGGTTTTTATCAGTGCCTTATTATCCAACTCCTTGTAAATGGAGAAACCACTCAGACTTCTCAGGAGAGCCAGGAGAGGGTAAAGGCTGGGAACAAGTAGTGCTGTACCTTCCCTTTGCTGGTGGGTTGCTGATGGTTTGAGGTGGGAGTCTCTCCACTCAAGTGTCCTTTTATGTGAATCTCTTTGCATGGCTTCAAGCATTTTGCAAATTGTTTTAAACACAGCTGGGGGGAAGAAATTCAAATATTTGTTTGACCTGCAGCATCTCCTGTGCAGTTATACAGAGGAGGTGAGAATAAGAGAGCTGAGCTTGGGGGGTGCCAGGGGCTGCTTTGCTCAAAAACTCAACAGGAGCTGCTGCAGTGAATTCTCCTTTTGAGTCAGTGAGGGTTGGATGGCACAGCCTGGCTTGGAAATGAAAATAATTGCAAACAACTCAGCTGTTTGAAAGTTTTCCTAATTTTCCTCAAGTTTCAGTGGATGCCATTACTTAGGAAAAGAACATTTCTAGTAGTGGGCATCACTCCTTCTGCTGCAGGGGCTCAGGAGAGGCTGATCTGTGCCACCCCTTTGGAGAAGGCACAACAGGGATGCCAAAGGATTTGCAAATGGCATTGAAAATGTCTCTAGAAAAAAAAAGACTCAATTATATTTTATTATGGCCTTCTAAAAACTCTCCATGGCTTGGAATAGATTACAGTCCCAGCAGTATTTCTCTCCCATTTCCAGTGTTCTTATTGGGAAGAATCCTACTGTCATGTTGGACTCTAATTGCTAATTTCAAAGTGATAATTTTCAATCAACTTGGAGTCCTTCAATTTAAAAAAAACCCTTTCACTGTTAAAAAATAAAATTATCCAAGACCACTTCCAAGATACACCCAAAAGCATCCAGCCTGCTCTTTCCTCAGAAACCTATTTTTACAGTTCTTTGTACACAGAACTTCAATCCTTGTGCCAATGCTCATTTACAATTATGAACTCCACCTGAGAAGGTCCTAAATTAGTGGGTTTTGCCCCATTCCCACATTGCAAAGCTCCAGTGTTGAGAGACGAGAATCCAAAGTGACTTGGGGTGATTTGGGGGAGTCAGGATCAGACCTGTGAATGAAGAGTTTGGGTTTTGCTGCCTCTTAAACTGAATAATGCAGAAAACAGCCCAACTTCAGCAAGTGGGATTAACCTCTTCAAATTGGGATGGTTGGGGGAGTCAGGATAAGACCTATAAACAAGGAGCTGGTGTTTTGCTGCCTCCAAAACTGAATAATGCAGAAAACAGCTCAACTTCAGCAAGTGGGATCAACATCTTCAAGCTAGGGTGATTGGTGGAGTTAGGATCAGACCCGTGAATGAGAAGTTGGGGTTTTGCTGCCTCTAAAACGGAATAATCCAGAAAATAGCTCAGTTTCCAAAAGTAGGATCAACCTCTTCAAAATGGGGTGATTTGGGCAGTCAGGATCAGACCTGTGAATGAGAAGTTGGGGTTTTGCTGCCTCCAAAATGAATAATCCAGAAAACAGCTCAGTTTCCAAAAGTGGGATAAGCCTCTTCAAAATGGGGTGATTTGGGCAGTCAGGATCAAACCTATAAACGAGGAGCTCAGGTTTTGCTGCCTCCAAAACTGAATAATGCAGAAAACAGCTCGTTTTCCAGAAGTGGGACCCTTCCCAGTGAGTCTGGGCATTATCATTTGTGTGCCATCTCTTTATTTGAAAAGGTGCAGCCTTATCTGGCTCTGCCCTTAGAAATGCCCAGTGCCCATTAGTGATATTTATTTGTCCAATAAAACACAACATTGCCAGCTTGGACCTGTTAATTTGTATTTTTTACACTTCTGCTCTTTACTCTCAGTTTCTATGGGAACCTGGGCTGTTAGAGCAGTGGGGAATAAAGAGATGAGGAGAAGTCTTGGAAAACACAACTCTGTTTCTCCTCTGAATTGGCAGGCACAAACACTCAGCTTAGATCCAAATAAACTGGGAAAGGAGCAATCAAGGCAGGAGAGTTGATAATCATCAAGTCCCTCCTTGCTGAAACATTTTCTGCTTGGAAAATCCAGGTGGGATGCTGAAAAGCTGGGATTGAGGAGGAGATAACAGGTTGTAGTGCTTGACTTTATGGCTATTTTAGTGCAGAGTGCTCCAGTGCAAGTGAAAATTTTATCAAAGCCCTCTCTTTTTGGTGCAATTAATTACAGCTGATGAGGTGGAAATGGGGTTCATGTAAAATTTTGTATATGAGAAGCACACTGCAGGTCCCCCATTCCAGGGGATCCTTCAGGATCTGCTGCTTCTCTCAGTGGTTAATGCAGATGGGCTGAAATAGTGAGCAGGAAATAATTAGGAAAATCCCCTTAAGGACATTGCTTGCAGCACCATGATGGGAATTCTGGACAAGATGCTGGGCTCAATGATCTGAAAAGTCTTTTCCAACATAAATGATTCCGTGTTTGCACTTCAGCCTGACTGGGAAGGATGTGGGTGCCATGCTCTGAATGCAGAGTGTCAACAAGGTGAAGATGAATTTTTCATCTTCCAAGAGGTCTGTGTTTAAAATCCAGCAGATTTGGTGAGGATATAGACAACAAAAAGGCTTTTGAAACAGTTGGCCCAGAGCAGCTGTGGCTACCCCTGGGTCCCTGCAAATGTCCAAGGCCAGGTTGGAGCAGCCTGGGACAGTGGAAGGTGTCCCTGTCCATGGCAGGGGTGGCACTGGGTGGGCTTTCAAGTGTCTTCCAAACCATTCCATGATTCTGGGATTTCAGCAGAGTCATTTGCTCAATACCAGCAGAGCTTCTGATGTTGGAGGCTCCTGTTTTCTGCAGCCCTTGGGCTGCAATTGGCTCATCCTCCCATCCCTGAATCCAGGGGAGGGGTTTGGAGCCCTGGCAGCTTTGGAAATACCACAGCTGAAGCCTCAAAATCCACTCTGCTTAAAAATAAACAGAGAACCACATTTTTGCGCCTTAATAAGCTAAAACATTGGCACCTACTTAAAAAGGCAGTTTTGATTTAGTCCTGAGGGATGCAGACACTCCTAATCCCCATGTATAGCTTACAAAGGAGCTCTGCCCCCCCTTGCCTTGCCTGGTGTTAATCAGGCTGAGGTGCCTGACAGGAAAATCGCACAGAATTAAGTTTGTTTGGTGCAGAGCTGAGTTCAGGCCTCTCCTGATTCGTTTTCAGTCAAAGGGAAGCTCATCTGAAAGCTCCACTGCTAATTCCAGGAAAGGAAGGAGGCATTAAGGCTCTCCTGGGAGTTTCAAGTGACAGCAGAGCCATTAGCAGAGGGGAAGTGCAGGAAGATGATCTTTATCAGAAACCACATATTTGGCTGTAGAGCTCAACCCCAGCAATCACTGTTTACCCCTTGGTTAAGGATTGTTTTATTACATTTAAAAAGAAATGTTTCTGGGTTTCTCATCCTCTCAGTGAGCAGCAGGTAGAGTTTGGGTGTTCATTAAAGATGCTGACAGAGTAAAACCTACTTGTAAAGGAAAAGGTGATCCCCTTTGAAGATAGAAATGGGCTTTTGGAAAGGTTTTGTTTAGACTGGAGAAGTCTAAACGAAGGTTTTGTTTAAACTGGAGGAGTCACTGCAGAAGTGAAGGCCTTTATAAAAAGTCTCAATTTTTCTTGGGAATATCTTCAGGCACTGGAAAGCCACAATTAGAGCTTCTCTCCAGGCTGAATAATCCAAACTGTCCCAGCCCTTCCTCCCTGCAGAGCTGCTCCTTCCCTCTGCTCATCCTGGTGCCTGCTCTGGACTTGCTCCAACAGTTCAAATCCTTGCTGTGATCTGAGTTTTGTCTGGAATGCTCACACAAAGGGATCATCCCCTTGGAAGGGCTGAGATTTCTGCTGGGAAAGCACAAGGAGGGTGAGTTTGGTGTGCAACATTCTGCTCCTTCTTGTAAAACCTTTCCAGGAGCTCCTGTGAACCCACCAGAATATTCCAGGGAATATCACCACATGTTTGCTCTGCTTTTTCACATTCTTCCTGTTCTCCTGAGGAGAAAAATGAGGCTTTGACCTGATCCCAGACATCCCAGAGGTGATCTGCCCCAGGGCACATCTCCAGTGTATCTTCAATTTCCACATCAGGAAATAGATCTGAAGAGAGGAAATTAGTTAACCAAAATTCCTAAAAAAACAGGTCTGTTATCATCCTGCCCTCTTCCATCTTCTGGGAACAACTGGCACAGAAGGACACCAAGTGGGAAAAGCTTCACCTGCAGAATTATTTCCCATGTAAGGAGCTAACACTGGGTCTTTATAGCGTAGAATTAAGCTGGAAAATCAGGTATTTAATGTGGAAGAGTTCCTAGAGCAGGGCATGTTCAGCATGATCCCAGATATTAAACAGTCAGATAGTCCAAAAACCCCTGAATTTTAGTGAAATGATGTCTCCCTTTACTAAATACATCTTGAAAATGGTGAGTTGTGGGCAATTTTCAGGCTGGAGAGTCCCAGCTTGCTCAGCCATGACTCCTGTGGTGCTGTAGTTTGTATAAAGCTAAATTTTGTTTTCCTGCTGCTTTCCTGGTGATCCTTCTTCTAGCCCATCCTTCATTCCATCCTTCTTCTAGCCCATCAGCATGGAGCTGATGCTTTCCTGTGGTTATTTTGAGAGGAATTGTCATCCCAGAGCCTGGTTTTGGCATTGGAAGTTTGGATTATTTTTTTCTATCTCTGTTTGATTTCATCTTTATTGGGAAAGCACTGAGGTGCTTCTGCCAGGCTCTTCCCAAGGTCCTTCTGCAGCTCATTTTGGTTCCCTCTGTTTCTTTTCTGCTGCTCTGAGTGGCTGAGTGTTCACAGAAAGCTTTTAGGAGCCTTTATTCATCTGAATTTTGACTCCATCAAGCAGCAGCAGCCTCAATGTCAGGGTTACAGGTGGTGGCCTCCTGCTCACCAGAGCAGTTCTTTCTCCATGAAAAACCTCTCCTTTTGTCTCCTGGCAGCTTTGTGTCTTCAATGGCCTTTGCTGGGGAACATTCTGAGAGAACTTTTGGAAACCACACAGAATCTGCTGAGCAGACCAACCTTAAGTGTGACCCTTTCAGGAACTGCTATAAGTCCCATTGTGGGAGACAATAAATCAGTTTTATTCTACTCTTGGTGCAAGTTTTCACTAAAAAAGATACAGGAATACAAGCCAGAGGTCCCCAGGTCAGCTCTGCAAGATTGTCACAAAATCCCAGGGATAACTAAGGCTGGAAAATCCCTGCCAGCCCATGGAGCCCCAGCTGTGCCCAGTGCCCACCTTGTCCCCAGCCCAGAGCACTGAGTGCCACCTCCAGCCCTGCCTGGGACACCTGCAGGGCTGGGCACTGCAAAGCTCCCTGGGCAGCCCCTGACAAGGCCTGGAATTGAATTCCAAAATGGAATGAGAGAACTGGGATTGTGGGTGTGGAGTTTGAACAGAAGTGTGTGATACCACATGGTGGAAAATTTAGAGTTTAAGGTTTTAGAATATAGTAATATACATAAACAAGATGGAGGTTTCAGGGCAGAGGCTGGTCCTTCTTCTTCACCTTCTTCTCCATGGGTTTGGGTGGTTTTGTGTAACTGGATAAGAAAGTCTGCATTGCAGGTCATGGGTGGTTGGTTATTGATTTAAAAGTAAAAATAATTCAGGTGTCATTTCTTAATTGGACAGTTTATCCTTAAAAGGCCTTGTAGAGAGAGAGATGCAGCTCCATTTTTAGTTTGTTACAGTGAAGTTCTGTAGAACTCTGGGTTTGTGGACTGTGACATAGATAAGAACTAATTGACCCTTTGCATGCAGAAATTGCTGCTGCTGTCCCAGCTGAGCCTCCCCTGGCCCAGCCTGAGGCCCTTTCCCCTTGTCCTGTCCCTGTTCCCTGGCAGCACAGCCCGACCCCCCTGGCTGTCCCCTCCTGGCAGGGAGTTGTGCAGAGCCACAAGGGCCCCCTGAGCCTCCTTTGCTCCAGGCTCAGCCCCTTGCCAGCTCCCTCAGCCCCTCCTGGGGCTCCATTCCCTGCCCTGGACACGCTCCAGCCCCTCCAGGGCTCTCTGGCCAGGAGGGCCCAGAACTGGACACAGCCCTGGGGTTCCTCAGCAGGGCCAGCCCATGGGACAGGCCCTGCCCTGGCCTGTGGCCACCTCATGGCTGGCAAACCCAGGCCCCGTTGGCCTCGTGCCCCCTGGGCACCCCTGGGCTCCTGCCCAGCCCTGGCACAGCCCCCAGGGCCTTTCCCCAGGGCCCTTTCCAGCCCCTGTGCCCAGCCTGGAGCTGCAGGGCCTGGGCTGAGCCAGGGCAGGACCCAGCACTTGGCCTTGCTGAACCTCAGCCCATGGATCCAGCCTGTCCTGGTCCCTCTGCAGATCCCTCCAGCACAGCCACACTCCAGCCAAAAATATCTTATATAATTTCCTCGTCTCCTGAGGAAGCAGTGAGGGTGTAAATCAATGCAGGTGTATGGAATTCCAGTATATCTGTGCTTCCTACAGAAAATTGTGCCAGCAAATTAGGGGAGGGCACTGGGAGGGCAGGCATGGCTGTGGGGACAAAACTGTGATGAAAATAATTAGGATGTTTTGAAAAAAAAAATTCTGCTAATTATCCTGCTCCATAAAAGCAGCACAGAAACCAAATGAGGGTGTGGAGGAGCACACAAATGTCCCCAAAGGCTGGACCTTCCTAGGGCTGTTTAAAGGTGTGCAGCAATGGGATGGAGGATCGTCCCTGGAAACGTGGGATATTCCTGCCCTCCAGTGGAAGTATGGGAAAGTGCTGGAGAAGGGATAGGAACCTTCAAAGGGATGCTGAGAAACCCTCAGGAAGCTCCTTGCTTTTCATCCTCTGGCCTCTGAGCTGCCCCTGGTGTGGCGAGCCAGAGCCCTTGGTCCCCTCTGTGTCCCCACCCCAGAGCTGATGCTATGCCCGTGCTGGTTTGGGCATTGGAAATTTGGGTTATTTTTTTCTATCTCTATTTCATCTTTATTGGGAAAGCACTGAGGTGCTTCTGCCAGGCTCTTCCCAAGGTCCTTCTGCAGCTCATTTTGGTTCCCTCTGTTTCTTTTCTGCTGCTCTGAGTGGCTGAACGTTCACAGAAAGCTTTTAGGAGCCTTTATTCATCTGAATTTTGACTCCATCAAGCAGCCCCAGCCTCAGGGTCACAGGTGGCTCCTTGCTTTTGATCCTCTGGCCTCTGAGCTGCCTCTGGTGTGGTGAACCAGAGCCCTTGGTCCCCTCTGTGTCCTCACCCCAGAGCTGCTGCTGCTCCCATTGAATTTTCCAGAGCTGGGATGAGATTCCAGTGTTGGGAATGTGGCTTGGAGGGGTTTGGGGGGAGCTCTCACCCGTGCAAGTTCAGCTCCTGGGCTGGCACAAGCCCTTTTCTAAACCCAGCTGAGTGTGTGGGAGGTGTTTTAGGAAATGTTGTGCTCCATCAGAAAAGCAGGAATGATGTTGAACTGCTGGGATGTGCAGGATTTTTGGTGGCTGGATTCCCCAAATGAGCAAGCTTGAACCTCTTTCCCAGACAAAGAGTTACCTGAGGTAAAAAAAAAACCCCAAAAAACTGGGAGTTCAGGTGGTTTGTTTGGTTTTGTTTTCCTAATCTCTTCCTGATTAGCACAGGATAATTAATAATTCAATGATGTTGGAGCACTTGAGAGTTTTTCCCGTGGTGAATGTCAGCATAGCAGCAGAGCACTGAGAACTCTGCTTCTGCCTGGCTGCCATGTGTTAAAGAAATAAATAAATGCCTGATAAGAACTTCCTTTTATCTGGTCAAGACAAGCTGTAAGATTGAGCAGCTCCTGTCTCACCATGTCAGACACAAACAGCTTCCAGGGCAGGCTGAGAAACACAGCTCTGGGTTTTGGTGCTCTCAGACACTCCAAGGAGGGCTCTTGAGTTTCCCAGTTTATCCCAGTTCTGTGCAGATCTGCTGGAAGTGCCTCAGTGCATCCAGCTGGGTCCTGTCTCTGCCAATGCCCTCCAGCAGATGTCCAGAAGGGGGAGAAGAGCAAAGAGGTGATTATTGATTTATTAATTGGCCTCCTCTGCTCTCCAGTGATTTGGGACTTGGGCACTTCCTGATGTCGATAGATTTGAGCATTCCTTGGTGGGTTTCTCTTCCCTGAATCTGCACAGCTGCTCTCCATGGCACAGCCTGACCTTTTCAACTTTGACCATCTCCTGCCAGTTGTCTTTTCCCCTAGCACAGAATCCACTCCAGATCTGTGCCCCTCACCATCACTTTCCAGTACCTTTTCCAAATTTACTCCTTAGCTTTTGAGCTGAGGGCAGTAAAGGTGGATGAAACACCATCACCACCTCCTTATGCAGGATTTTTTTTCCCCCTCACTTCATTCCACTTCATTTCAAGTGTAGGTATTACCTTGTCTCTCAGTTTTTATTTCCTTGTTCAATTTTTCACCTCAGCCTTTTGGTGATTTCATATCTTTGACCAATGCTGTCACTTCACTTCTTCTCCTTTTTTTTTTCAGTTCATCCCTAAAGATGTTCAACAGGAAGCATCTGAGCGCTGCTGGCTTCCCTCCATTAGGAAAACGAGCCATGCATTTCCCATTTTGAACTTTTTTTTTTTTTGTTTTAATCAATGCACAGACCTTTCTTCTTATATCCTTTCTGTAAGAGCCTTTCAAACCTCGTCAGATGCCGTTAGGAAATCCAAGCCAACTGTATCCAGCAGATCTCTCCTTCCCATGTGCCTGGGGACTCCTTCAAAGAGCTCCAGTAGGCTTGGGAAGCTCCTTGGCACTTCCCCAAAGAACTCTGATTTATCCATGTGTCAAGTGCTTCTGTTGGGACAGATGTTGGGTTGAGGGGACCAGAGGGCTCTGGATCCCATCAAAAAGCCACTTCCATCCTGGAGGTCACACAGAAGTGCTGGGGGAGGCCCATCTGGTCCCTTGGTGGGCTTGGGTCCTCTCCTGACACTTCAGTGGGGCTCCCCTGGAGCTTCCCTGGGAAGGAAGATGTGCTGGGAGGTTCTCCCCAAGAGCTTCCACATTCAGCCCAGTGGTAAAAAGTGCACTGAGCTTCTCCCACATGGCTTTGTTCTCCTTGGTGGGCTCTTCACAGAGGGTCTCTGTAGGGTCTCCACAGCCTATGGTCAGGCTCGTGCTGCTGCTGTGGTCAGGAAGGGTTTATTATTTGGTTTGAAGCCTTTTGAAGTTGTTATTTGCCTTTTTTTGTTCTGTCTGATGGCGTTTCCCCTTTCAGCTGGACATGGTTTGGTTCTTTTTTCTTTCCTTTTTCTTGATTTGTTTGAAACTACTTCATATTTGAAGGGTGCTCTTGCTTTTAATATCCTGGCTCTTGCTGCCGCTCAGGCACTCCAGATTCCTGCTGACCTCTCCTAGCACCATGCTGGATGTGTTGGCTTTGTCCAAATCCCCATGTGCCTCTGTTGAGATTTCATTCTCTTCATCAGCTCCTTCAGCTGCTCTTTGAATTCTCTTTTGTGACTTTTCAAGTGGTGCTTTTATATGAAACCTCTCTCCAGCAATGTTAGATCATGATTTTTCTCTTACAAGGAGGTTCTCCCAAAGGTAGGACTTTGAATTGGGCCTGGCTTATCTTTTCTTATCTATCACGTTCTTGTGGCTGCTCAATCCCTGAAAGTTTCCAAGGCCAGGTTGGACAGGGCTTGAAGCAAGTGGAAGTTGTCCCTGCCCATCACATGATGATTTTAAGGTCCTTTACAACCCAAACCGGATCACAGCCACCCATGCTCATCCTTTGGGTGCACAGAAATCTCATCCTTCCTTGTTTACACTGGAATTTCCAGCTACAGTTGATTTTATAATTTGTTTTGTTAAGCTGATTTAGCACAATAAATTACTCTTTTTTTAGGACAGGCTGTTTGGTGTAGCCTTCCTGTCTCCAGCATCTTCTGGGGGTGTAATTCTGCCATCCCAGAGATGGCCCTGCCATTCCCCTGTGCCAAAATAACCTTCCTGAGAGCTGAGACCTCCTAATTCTCCTCTTCTTCACCCTTAGACCTTTCCTGGATGTTTGTGCATGCACAGGTGCTTTGGTTTTCCTGCTTCTCCACATTTTCTCCAAATGAACCCTTCATTCTTCTGCCTTTTCCTGCCTTTTGCCAGGTAAAGGTTGTTTGTGTGGAGGTGTTGAACTCTTCCTGCCTTGCAGAGTCCATCCCACGTGGAGCCAAAAGGACCTGCATGGCCCAAGATGTTGGTTTTGCTTTCCAAAGCAATGCTCACACAAAAAGCAAAATCTCAGCAGGTAACTCCAATTAGAAGTGGGTTTGGAGCAGGGAGATCCCAGGATGGGGTTGGTTCAATGAGCTCTTCCCACATTTTCATCTGTCTGCACGAGCAAACAAGGGGTGCACCAAACCCCTCTTTGTGAGGGAAAATCTGTTTCCTGCCTGCTCCCATTTTTCCAGTAGGATTTTCTGTGATATTCCCTTCATTCCTCTTCCATGTCACCTCTTTTTTTCCCAAGTAAATTAGGATGGAAAATGGAACAGCTTCTACCAGCAGTGGCAGCACGGCTGGAGCATTGGCCAGAGGGATAAAGATGGAGTGCCAGGAAACAGGAAATGGCTTCCCACTGTCAGAGGGCAGGGATGGATGGGATATTAGGAATTAGGAATTGTTCTCTGGGAGGATGGGCAGGCCCTGGCACAGGGTGTCCAGAGAAGCCCCTGGATCCCTGGAAGTGCTCAATATGAGGTTGGAGAAGCCTGGGATGCTGGAAAGTGTCCCTGCCCATCGCAGAGGTGGCACTGGATGGGATTTGGGGTCCCTTCCATTCCAAACCATTCCATGATTCCATGCAATGCCCCTCCAGCCCCTGGAGAAGGAACACAGGCTCTCTCAAGGTAGAGCTCTGCCTCTTAGCCAAGCTGGAATCCCTCTTGCAAGGGATTAACTCCCACAGGGAAAAAATTTCCCATTGGGAAAAAAGAACCGAGGGCAAAACACTGGCAGAGCTGCCTGAAACCCCTGGGACCTGAACAAATGCACAGTAAGTGGTGAACACAGCGAGTTGGACAAATAAGTGTGTCTGACATCATCAATTTATTGATCTGTTCCCCACATTCCTTAAAAAATTTAAGAAGAGAAAGCTGCAACCGAGTTGCCATGGTGACCTTTCCCATGCAGGTCCTGCCTGGAGGCTGGAGGCACAAGGGCTCCTTGGAGTTGACACCATTTTTGGGGTTCTTGGGATCTAATTAGCACTTTGTAATTAGCTGGGGAGATTCCATCTTCCACTACTGTGATTAGAGCAATTTCAAGGTGTAGTTAGGCTGAGCTTTCCTTGAGATCATGTCTGGCTTTCCAAAGGTGGAACTGAGGCTCTTTCCCAATGAATCCCAACAATTTTCCCTAAAATACCTTTAGTGTTGTTCAGTGGTACCTTGGAATCCAGTTTGGGATTTATTGGCCTTGCATAGTTAATTTGGAATTTTAATGCAAAATTCTTGTTTTCCTAAGTTGTTTTCCATGTTCCCCTTGGTGTTTTCCAAAAGAAAAAAAATCCCCAAGGGATCTATAGGTATTGCCTCTGAATTCAGTCAGAAAAGTGAAAGGAAAACCCTTGATTCCTTCTTTTCCAAAGAGATTTTATTGTCTATAGATCCAAACTGTTGAATCTGAAACTAATGAGGACAAAAGAGGGAATTCAGAGAATTCTCTCCTTTTTCATCAAAATACTCATTTTTCCCCTTCTAAAATATTCAAGGGCATTAAACATCACTGTGGGAAGTTTGTTTTTCATGGCCTTTGTGTTATTCCTTTAGGAGTTGGGTGGGTGTTCTCACAGAAATCTGAATCTGCTGAATCTGGGGGTTTAAACCCAAATTTGCCCCAGGAATCCATGATTTGAATATTAGTTTATTTGGCTGTTGATAAATAACATTTTACTGCTTTTCCATTTTATACCAAATATTCCCAAATTCCGAAATGCCATTTTATACCAAAATTTCCCAAATTATTCCCCATAAATTAAAAAAAAACCAACCCAAATCCCCCCAAAATTCTGCAAAATTTCCCCAAAAAATCCCCCCAAATTGCCTAAAAATAAAAAAATCCCACAAAATTCTCCCCAAAATCCAAGAAATTAAAAAAAAAATCAAGAAAAGGCGACAAAAGTTCCCCCCAAATTTATTAAAAATTCTGAAAAAAAATCCCAAAAAATTTCAAAAAAATTTATTAAAAATTCTTTAAAAATCCCAAAAAATCCCCCCAAAATCCCAAAATTTTGCCCAAAACTCCCCTGGATTTGGCTCCTGGTGGTGCTGCCAGTGACCAAGGTGAGTGCCCAAAAAATGCCCCAAAAAGTGCCCAAAAATGCCCCAAATATTTCCAAAAAATGGCAAAAATATCCCCAAAAATAGAAAAGAAATTCCCAATGGGCTGAAATGAGGTTGTGAGAGGTCTGAGTGCAGCATTTGAGGTGTTGTGAGGGATCTTCTGCTTTTCCTTAGGATTTTGTTCACTGGGCCAGGATAGAATGTGCTGTGAGGCATCTTTATGGTCTCCAGCTAAAATCACCCAGAATTAAAACAAGAGACCAGGAAAAAGAGAGGGAAAAGAGAAGGAACAACCCCCATCCTTAAGCAATATCCTCTAATACTGCACAGAACAGGAAACTCCACCAGAGGAAGGAATACTCCACATCCTCCCTCCGCCCCTTTTAATTAAAATGGATTAAAATCTGGGGGGGGTTTAATCAGACTATGCTGTAGGGTGTCTTGTTTGAACTATTTCAGGACATTTTAGCAGGAGGTGGGGAGAGTCCTGTTGGAAGCATGGAGCTGCTTTTTAGGAGCTCAGGATGAACATGTGCATCTGAAAAACAAATGCACATTTCCATGTGGATCTCCCTGTGACTTCCAGAGAAAATCAGGGGCTGTGTTCCCTAAAAACTCTCTTTGTGCTCTTCTGAGAGCACCTGGGCTCTGATCTCCATGGAGTTCCCATCAGTTGGCATTTTCTATCCCATTTTTTTGGCTCTTGCACCAAAATTGTGGCTTTTTTTGGCCCATCAATATCTTGTAGATGTTTAATGAACAATTCCACAACTTGTGGGGAGTGGAGAGGTTGAGATTTTGGGAGCTCAGACTCTTGAGGGCTCAGACTCTTGTGATCTTTAAAGGGAGTGATGAACTTCTCTGTGTTACAATAGGAGAGGATCCTGTGTGAATATCTGGGTGGGAAAAAAGGTGAAATTTGCATTTGAAGGGGTTTTCTCTCAGATGAGGTCCCACTGTGGGGTGGGAGGCACTGAATCCAGCAGCACGAGGCGTTCAGTGAGGTATCACCAATCTCTTGGCACATTTAGGGCTTCAACAAAACTCTTTTCAGAAAACCCAGACTTTTCAAAGAAACACTTTCTGAGCTGCTTTGGCTGCATTTCAGTGTGTTCAGTAACAATTCTGGGTGAGACCTGTGCAAAATCCAAGTCTTCAAAGCCCCATAATGCCAACAAATCTCTTTGTTTAACTACTGAACTAACCTGGGATGAGCTCAGCTTGCTGCAACAGCACAGTATCATGTTTGTGTTGCTGAGCTCTCACTGAAAAGTGATTTGCTTTTAAAAAGGAGAGGGGATAAGTGAACCTGTGAGTATTTAACCCTATATATTTAATTTCAGATCCCCTTCCAGAGGAAGTTAGAGATGCCATGGCTTTAACATCTGGTTTAGCTTTGAGCTGCCACTCAAAGCTCTCTTTCTGTAAGAAAATCTGAAGCAGGGGTGTGTAATTTTTTCCTGATGTGAAAGGCTGTGAGTTCAGGTGCTGGGGCATGCAAGAGAAATTCCCAGCCCTTAAACCATGGACTTGAGAAGAATTTCAGCCTTTCTTTTCCATGCAATGGTGTGGTGGTGTTCACAGGGGTCCCAGGACAAGGGAAGAGACGAGAATCTTGACTCCATGTTTCAGAAGGCAGATTTATTATTTTATGATATATATTATTATAAAATAAAATTATAGATTAAAACTATACTAAAAGAATAGAAGAAAGGATTTCATCAGAAGGCTTGAAAGGAAAGAAGTGGAATGATAACAAAATCTTGTGACTGACCAGCGAGTCCAATTACAGCTGGACTGTGATTGGCCATTAATTAAAAACAATCACATGAGACCAATCAAAGATTCACCTGCTGCATTCCACAACAGCAGATAATCTTTGTTTACATTTCATTTCAGCTTCTCAGGAGAAAAGACCCTAGCAAAAGCATTTTTCGTAAAATATGTCCGTGACACAATGGTCTCAGCAGCTGCAGCTTCAAACCCAGTGGCACCACCAGCATATGTCTTTTAAAAATCCAAGGAAAAAGCTCTTGGTTTGGATTTTTGAAGGTGTCAGATGTGGAAGGCAGTGAGAGGAGCAGCTAAATCTGGAGTTCAAGCCACCTCAGAAGGGTGGGCTGGAAGGAGACACCTGATCTAAGGAATACCTGGGTTTTTATTCCCATCTGTTTACCTTGGATCCATCCACAGATCCATCTTTTCACTCTTTCAGTGTGGTTTGCAATTAAAAAAAACCAAAAAAATTGAGAGTAGAAGATGAGTTTTATGTTCTTCTTCTTGGTCTTCCTTGGGGCAGGGCAGCAAATCCTCATCTGGAGGTAAATCCTCTCTGAGCAGCCAGGGTCAGTGGGTGGCATCCATCCCTCCCTGGACTGGATTGGCATTATAGGGTAGCTAATCCCAGGCAGGAATTATTGATGGAGAGATCCTGGAATAATTTTGGGATCTGAACTTGTGAGCGAGCTCATAAATGGCAATAATGTGACCGAGCTGGGAATTAATTCAGTGGTTCTGTAATGTTTGTGATGAACAGGAAAACAGGCAAGGAGCTGGGCTTTTGCTTGGAATGGCAATTTTTCCTTGGAATGGCAGATTTCCCTGAAAGGAACTTTGGGAAGTTCCCAGGTGCATTTGTGCATCATGAGGAGATGGGCATGTGGTACGCAGAGGAAGGAGCACAGAGGCCTTTCACATGATGTTTCAGGTTTTAGCTTTTATATTTTTCAGATTCTGTGCTGCTGTAGTGTCTGTGGGTCTGAGCTTCACATTAGGGGATGGTGAGAAACAATTCCTTCTCTAGCTGGGGACCAAGGACAAATGATCCAAATTTCAGACCCAAGAGCACAAACAACATGGACTGAAGAGAGAAAAACAAGCAGGATGGGACTTCATATTCTAAAGCTGTAATTGCACAATTAACTCCAATATACAAATGGAGCAGAACTGATCAAAGTGACAGACCCCGTGACCAGGTGTCCATTTTGTGCCCATTTTGGTTCACCTTGGGTGCAGCCCTGGCTGGGCTCTTGTGCTGCCCAAGGTGGATCCATGGAGGAGATCCTTTTAATAAATCCCTGCTTTATTCTTTAACTCTGTTCTAGGCCAGCCTTCTCAAGGCATCACCCCTACATGCAGACCATTGTTATTCCCTGCTCTCACTGCCTACTCTGCCCGAGGGGCATTTTGGGGCCAGCACCCCCTTCCAGCTAATCCATGGAGACCTGGGAGTGCTCAGATCCTGGAGAAGTCTGGGGAGGAGGTTTGGCCTTTCCCAACAAGGCTTGGTTTCATGCCCTGGTTGTTTTTTCTTGCTCCAAAAGTTTGTCAAGGAACATCTCCCCCCAGAAGTCCTGACCCCATGGATTGATATCCAGAGGCAATGCTGGATAAGACGGGTTTGCACCTAGGATGGGACCTCTGAGAAGATGAGTGGCACTACACCACTAAGAAATAGGGATTTGCTCTCAGTGCCTCCCAGGAATTTGCTTCCAGGCATTCCCAGGCTCTGGATCCTGCTGGTTGTGTCAGTGCCCTGTGACTGTCCCTGCTCCCCTCAAACAGGGCACATTTGAAGCTCAGCATCTCATCATGAGGACACAAGGTGCTTTTGTTTTCACTTTCACCTCTTCCTGGATTCCCCATTGCCCCAAATCCCTTGGAAAGATGTGATCCTGAGCTTTTCAGAGCCATTGGAGCCAGCAGGGGAGGGAAGGGAAGGGAAGGGAAGCTGTGGCAGCCCTGCCACCATTTGCTGCATCTGCTCCTCCTTACATCACTTTCAAGGATGTCACCTCCTGGTGACAGCAATTGCAGCCATGTCCCTGCCACTAGCCATTATTCACTTTCACTCAAATTTGACACAGCACAAATCCAATCTAGGGAGCTTTACATGATTTCAGGGTACCAGGCAGGCAGGGTCTCATGGATGGACCAGAAGCAGTGGGTTATTTCATCCCAGCTAAAATATGGGCAGTTAGATGGAGAGTTATAATAGCCACAGAACTGAAGATTTGGGGGAATTTTTTCTTTCTTTTACACAGATTATTTTTTAATTACTCCATCAGAAGCAGCATTTAATAAGAAACAAATTGTGGCTGCCCCATCTTGGAAGTGTTCAAGAAAGGGTTGGGAGCAGCCTGGTCTAGTGGAAGGTGTTTGGAACAGCAAGATTATGAAGGTCCTTTGCATGCCAAACTATTCCATGATTCTCTGACCCCTTTAGAATCTCACTGTATCTTAAAATAAGGAGAAGACTTTTAGTTGGCACAGAAATAAGGTTTAGTTTTGGGGTGTATTTCCCTCCTCACCCCACCTGTGGATCTCAGGCTCACTTCACCTGTGTCTCCTTGCCGGCTGGCTCTGATCGTCACCATCCAGGTGCTGCAGCTCCACTTTTCCCAGTTTTTGCAGAGATTCCATAATTTCCATCTTCAGAAATGCATTTCCTCAGTGATGGGTGAGGTAGTGATCAGGCTGACCAAAAAACCAAATAAAAGGCTGCTTGTTAAACAAAGCTGGTGTCTGCCAGTGGGGAAGGCTCCCGAATTCTGGGTTTATCCCCCCAAACTGGTGGCATTTGCTCAGATCAGGGTGTTTGGTTCTCATTTGGTTGCAATTCCTGGCTGGCTGGCAGCCTGCAGGTGGAGAGGAGCCAAGTTTTCTCTGGAGATGACAGTTTGCTAACAGATGTCTGGTGTTTCCCAACACAGTTAGGATGGGAATCAGGAGCTACTTCAGAAGAGCTGAGCAGTTGGGTAATTGCAAACCTTTGCTCCTCACATTTTCTAGTTCATCAGCTGCCTGGGTAACACAGTTATTTAATTATTTTTGTTGTTGTTCATTGTTTTAGGAGGCAAAGCTTGAAATATCCTAGGAGGCAGTGGCTCATTTAAATGCTGGGAAACCTCCAGGAGCATGAGGAACAACAGGATTTCCTCTCCCCTTGGGCACAGCATTGCCCAGACATTTGGGCTGTGGCTCCTGCACTGCTGTTTCAAAGGATTGGGATATTGGAAGGTGGAATTTCCCCCTGATTGCTCTGATGTCTTGTATGTGGTGCCTGTCCGTGCCCAAGAGGAGCCTGAGGCCAGGCAGCTCCTCAGGAACAGGTATTTTATTTGGAGGCAGGGAAAGCAGTGGTGTTCCCAAGCCCCAGCTCTTCCAGAGGAGGTTTTTTGCCATTCAGATTCACAGTAAATCTGGGAGAAGAGCTTGGAGACTCTGCAGGATGCTCCTGCCTAACTCAGAGCTGAACATCTCCTGTGCTGCTCTCTGAGGTCCCACTCTGCTGTCACCTTCAGGAGTGGGCTGTGAGCCCTGCCAAGGGTGGGCTAGTGTCAGTAGGTGACAAAAACCTGCTTCAATAAGCAAAAAATTCCATGAGGAGCACACTGGGAGTTGATTCCTGGTGTCCCACCAGCTCCTGTGAAAAGCTCAACCTTCATTTTAAAAGCTCTTTAATAAAGACTGTTCATTGCTTTTGGATCACACCTTCCCTGTATCTTTTCTTCTTGTGCACTTCAAGCTGGAATTTTCCTGGCATTTTGACCTGGGATGAGCAGCACAATTACCAAAATATCCAGGGAAAGGCTCTTTTTTAATTACAGCTAATTCCACTGGAGACAAACAAGCCCAGAAATCCCAGTGCAGGAAGCTCAGGCCTGGTGTGTGCACGGCTCCAGAATGTGCCTGTGATGCCACTTGTGCCTCCAAGGTGTCTTCCCAGCACTCCTCCCATCAATTAATCCAGGAATTTAAACTCTTCCAGAGTCACAAAAGCATGTGATTATTTGGGAAGTCTCCAAGCATGGCATAAGGCTGGGATTTACAATAAAACTGCTTGATTAAAGAGGAATTGCATGAGGTTTTGGCATCTCCAAGGTGGAGAAAAGCCCCCTGCCTAAGCAGAGGTGGATTTGTTCCACAAAGGGGTGAGTTATTCCCACTTAATCCTGCACAAGTGGGGCCAAACTGTCCCTGCTCTCATCCTGCCTCTGTTCTGGGGCTGGGGCACAGCTGGCTGCACACAATGCTGTGCCCTGGGCTCTGGGATGGCCCTGCTGGAGCCACCCTGGAGCCACAGCCAAGCCACCCTGTGAATATCCCAAACATTCCTGACTTACAGATTCTTTATGCTGATCCAGAAATGAACATTTTCCTACAGAAAAATATTAATATTTTAATATGTTAAATATATTAAATATGTTAAATATATTAAATATATTAAATATATTAAATTTGTTAAATATATTATTATTATTACTATTACTATTACTATTACTATTACTACATAAATATACAGAAGCTGCCTTCTGTATTCCTTAGCACTTCCCTCCCAGTGCCTTTTTATTTTGGGAGGTAAAATCAAACACCACAGATGATTTTTACCATTGTTCTGTTGAGCAAGGAGAGCTCACACTACAGAACTAGAGGAGCTTCTGTTCAGGGAGCAGCATGCTCAGCTTCAGGAATTTGGAAGGAATTCTAAACTCCTTGATGAGGATCATACCCCTGGGTTCTGGTTTAGTTTGGGAATATTTGTATTTTCATCTTTTTATTGAAGATATTTCTCCTCCAGCTTAGCAGGTTTGGAATGCATGACGACTTAATTTATAGGAATTTGGTGTTTAAGTGGACTTGGACTTTTGTAGCTGGGAATAAAACAGAATTCCAGTGGCACTGTTGTTAGTGGGCATGGGAAGGGCTTGTTTGTTTGCTTAATTTTACCTGTGTTTTGTTTCACTGCATATTTTTAGCATTTCTTTTATGGTTTGGAGGTTTGTTGCACAGTATTTAGGAAAAAAAAAAAAGCATCCAATTTGCCTCATCTGCTTTGCTGCACTTGTGTGTTCTCACTACATCCAAGGAGTGTGACAGAGGGAATTGGCCAAGGGATTTCCCAAAGCAATGCCAAGAATGCAGCAAGTATTTTTCTAAGCAAAATAATGCAGGGGTTTTTTCCACTTGTTCCAATGCAAATCCAGAAGATTTCAGCTTCCTTACCCATGGAAGGTGTCCCTGCCCATGGCAGGGAGGTTGAAATCAGGTGGTTTTGAAGGTCCCTTCCAGCCCAAACCGTGGTGTGACCCTGAAATTTTACCTCTATTTGTTCATTGGCAGGAAATTTTCCAAGCTGGGATTTCATCTTCCTGGCAATTAGAAATCATTAAAGTTGTTCAACTGTTCTGTCCATTCATCATGGAAAGGAGAGGCCCTCACTGCTCTGTCAGCCCTGAAATGATGGCTGTACTGTGCTTTGGAAGGGGACATTTCAATCCTTTTTTAGTGCCAGCTCAGCGTTCGCCTCGTGATGAGCACGGAGGGATCAATGAGCAGCTGTGGCACACAAGGTTATCCCAAGTTCACAGCAGGCTCCGAGCTGATTGGCTTCCAAAGTCAGATGCCTCAGGAGCAAGGTCACCAACAGGATCTGGTGACAGCATAAAAAACAAAGCAGAGCTGAAGTCATTTGTTGACAGCAGCCCCTGGGAGAAAATTGTGCTTTATTGCCTCAGATTTGGGGCTTTGTGATGTGACCTTTCACATTGTTGGACTCTTATTTGTAGGTTTCCCTTTTCACTTGGAAAATGATGGAGTTTTGATCTCAATCTCCCATTGGCATTGAGGTTTTAAATAGAGCAGAGGAGGTGGTTTGAAGTGAATCTGTTAATGAAATAATCAGGGTGGGAATGTCCCAAAGCTGGCCACGGGAGTGGGATGGTGGCTCATCTTCCCACTGCTGTCACCCTGCATGAGCAAAGCCTCCAGTGATTATTCCCTACTGTTAATTCCAAGCTATTCCAGCTAAAATGAAGCCTTGCACCCTCCAAGCCTCTCTCCATAATCCAGCCAACTCTTATCCCATAAAGTCACCCACAGCCAAAGGTCGGACACACCCAGGGACTCTCCGGCAGACAAATGTCACATTTTATGGAGGGAGTGGATCCTTCTCATCCATTTCCCCTCCAAGCCTTTCTAAAAATACCCTAAACCTTAACAAGGAGCTATTTTGGGGGGATTATGGTCATGGACAGGCATGGGAAGCTGATTCTGGCAGGCTTGCTCGGGTTGGAGTTGCGTGTTCCTTACTCAGGCGCGTGGTGTTGTGGGGATAAACAGAGAGCATCAGGATTTTGGGACCTCCTGGCTTGGGATGGCTGCTCTGAGTGGGTTTAGAGGAGGAGAACAAGTGAAGATATCCTTATAGAAATGCTGATCTGTGCCTGAAGTCATTCATTTCAGGCATTTGCAGCTTTATCAGATCTGATTTCATAAAACCTGGCTGGGATTTCTCTCCGGGGACCTTTAGTGATCCTGCCACTTCCAATAAACATTTATAGAAACTGCTGCCAGCCTGTGGATATGAGAAACTCTTAGGAGAGACTTCTATCTTCCAAAAAATCCTTAAAGACACCAAAATATTTACAAGCAAACCTCACCCAGGAGAAGATGACTAGAAAGTGCCCAGCCTTGGGAGCTGCAATGCAGTGCCAGGCATTGGCTTTGCACCCTCAGTAGGGATGTTTGCTATGGAACAAAAAAAAAATTAAATTGAAAAATTTGGAAAACCGTGCCCTCCGGAGCCATGCTGGGATTGGGAGCAGCAGAAAAGTGAATTTTGAGAGCTGAGATGGAAGTGCAGCAGGTAAAGGCTGGCCCAGGCTCCCACAGCACGGGGACGGTGGCGGCTCGTGCCGCTCAGGTTTGCACCTCTAAGAAATTTCCATTTTTTCGCCTCAAAACCTCCAGATACGAAGCCGAAGCTGCCTTCTTTGCCAACCTGAAACTGTCGGATTTCAACATCATTGACACCCTGGGAGTCGGAGGCTTCGGGAGAGTGGAGCTGGTAGGTGACCTCTTCTTTGTGTGACATCCTCATGCAACTGCTGTGTTAAAAGCTTAATTTTCTTTGTTATCATGCCCCAATAACCCCGAGAAAAATGATCTGCTGGGATTGTCTAGTGAAGCAAGCTGACTTACATTTCCTGAGACATAAAAAATGTACCAATAAATGCTTTGCAGTAGGCAAGGAGGATTTATATCCTAGGCTGGGAGAGGAATGCACATCTCCTCTCTCTCTTAAATGGTTTATGGCATTGATTTATTATGGCCTTTTAAAAACAACCTGGAGGATTGGGTGAGTGCTGGGATTGGAAGAGCAACTTAAAATCTTATTTAACCAGATTCAGAGTAACAGTAGAAAGCCTCTCCCTCACATTTTTTATTCAGTTCTAGAGTGGTTGCACTTGGTTATCCTCCAAGCTGAACACTCAGCACCCGACCCATGAAAACACACCCCAAACAGGGTGCACAAAAGACAAAATCCAAGCCTGCTTTTTGCTCTGCTTGGAGCTTTGGAGCTCTGTGTTCTCCTTTAAAGCAGAGCCAGAGGGGAGTTGTTTGCAGCACCAAGGCAACACAAAACCTTGGAGTAGGAAGAGGGACTTGGGTTACACCAGGAGGAGCTCCGGACACCGGACACTCGTGCAGAATGTCAGGAACTCCTGCAAGCCCGGGCACAGGGGGAACGGAGTCCCTGTTGCCACCACAAAACCTCAGAGAAGCCTCCTCTCCATAACCCTGTGGGAGCTGAAGGATAGTAAAATGGGCAAAACCGAGTGGTTTTGGTGGTTATTTGTGATGTAAAGAGGAGATTTGGTGTGCAAAGCTCAGTTTGCACTTCCCTGACTTTTTCTGACTAGATATGAAATCCTGTGGAGGAAAGAACATCTGTGGGCCCTTCCTGGGATTTGGGGTTTAATGTGGGATTATTTTGTTTATAAATATTCAATTTATGAGTATTTTGAAGGAGTCAGCTGCTGAGGATGCTTTAGAGCAGGAGGTCGTGCTCAAGCTCTCTTTTGAAGTCCCTCCCTCATCTCCTGACACCAGGGATTTGTCCCCTCAATTAACATCTGCCTTCTCCACCCTGTAGTGAGGGGCCCACCAGCCTGGGGCTTGGTTTGAGCCTTGGGAAGGTTTTGGGTTCATTTTTAAGGGGTTTTGCCAACCTCAAAAACTTGGGAGGCGCAAAGTTTGTGTCCATGAGGGGTTGCTGGTGGGACCCTCACCAGGGGCCATGGCCAGGTGACATGGACAGCCTTAAAGTGACAAAAACTCCACCCTGGTGATGTGAGACCCTGGCCCAGGTGAGAGGAAGAGCAGGAGATGCTCTGTCCCTTCAAGGTGTCAGCTCGAGTAGAAATATTCCATTCTGAGCAGATATTCACACCCCAAAAGCCTCCAAGAAACCCTGGAGCCACCTGAGGTAGGAAAAACATTCCCAGAGGTTTTCTTCCAGGGCGGGTACCCCTCTTCTGAACAGGAAAATTCTGAATAAACTCATTTTTTGTAGCTCTGAACTGGACACAGATAAAACATATTTAAAAGCGTAGCTCAGCACACCAGATTTTGTTGGTTTTTCTTGACCACAGAAGGAAATTTTGTTCCAAAGCCAAAAAAATACTTCTTTTGTCAAAACTGAGCCTGGAATTGCTGCCTCATTCTTCCACCTCCTCCATTAAAAACATGGTTTATTGCTTCGGGCTAAAACCACGAAATATATTGGAGGAATCAGCTCTTTTATTGCCTGAAAATGGAAGTGCAGGAATTTTCCTGGCAAACATTCCCAGTTTTTGTGCTTTCCAGGAGTAAAATGGATCAAAAAAAGTGAAGGATGTGGCAAGGAAAAGGGATTTTATAGCTTTGGGCACAAAGCCTCAGAATGTCACCACTGGAGATGGCTAGTGGGGGAAACTGGAATATCTGGGACTGGGATTGTCCAAGAAGGAATAACATTCCATGGATGTGGCTTTCCAGACTCCTCTGGGAATGCTGGTGCCTTGGAGAGGTCACCCTTTCCATACCTCCATGCACAAGGATATGGCTTTTAGGTCAGACGGCCTAAAATAGAAATTATTTTCAAAATAGAAATTATTTTCAATTCCATGGGTATTACACATGGAAATCCCCTTTTGTCTTGGTTTTCCAGGCAGTTTTGTTTTTTGTATCTCAGGAAAAAAAAATTCCAAAGCTTTGGAATGAGTGGTTTTTTGCTCAGTTTTTGGTGGCTCTTCCAACATCCTTATGGATGCTCCTGTTCATCCCAAACTGGGCTATGCAATTGACTTTTATCTAGGTTTTTCTTGAGGGATAAATCATCCAGGGTTGGAGGAACAACAGTAAAAGGCAGGAGGAGGATGTATCCACTCCTTTTTACTCCTTTTTGGGATGCATCCACTCCTTTTTACACCTCAGCCTCCCTGCTTTATGTCAGCTGAGCATCTTCTGAGGTGGGATACAGGATTAACATCAGGAAAATAAGAATTTCAAGTGCCACTGGCATAGGGAATGTCACCTCATGTGACAGGGATGGAGGGCAGGTGTCCCCAGCCCTCAGAAATCATCTCTGCTCACCTTTATTGCTCTTGGCTTTGTTCTTTAATTTCCTTTTCACTCAAATCCTGTGCTCCGGAGCATCTGCTCCGGGTCAGTTCTTCTGGGTTTAAATCAAGATTATGTTTGACAGCTCTGAAATAAATACATTGGAGTAGCTCAATATCCAGGATTGGAGTAATTTTTCCATGGAATTGATGTCTGTAGGTGATGGCTGAGCACAGGGAGGCTAAAAATCACATCCTTGCCTTCTGCACTCCTTCTGGCCTCATGGTGGCCCCAAAAAGCAAAATTCCTTTGCAGGATGGGGATTTCTAAAGACACAAATAAAAATATGCACATAAAATGTCACAGACATGTTTTATGGGCTTTGCACAAAGTGGACACAATGGAATTTTTCAGCTTTATTTGTTTTTTAAGAGAAATCTGGCCCCAGCTTCTGAAGTGTAATTAAATCTCTTCCAGCCTCCAGCCTGTGTTGTAAACAAAGCCATTAGTGAATTAATTAGATAATGAGGAAAAACCCACTGCATTTGTCTTCTGATGGGCTGACAGATGCAGAACCCAGATATTTATTGGTGGCAATTTCCAACTGTGCCCAATTCCAATTCCTAAGCCAGCTGCTTTTCCTAGGTAATGCAAAGTTTTTTATTAGAAAGGTAATTTTTCTCTTGAAAATCTCCTAATTTTTGGGTTTAATTGTCAGGAATTTCCTCAGGCTGGGCCAGGGGAGGCTCAGCTGGGACAGCAGCAGCAATTTCTGCATGCAAAGGGTGCTCAGGCCTTGTCAGGGGCTGCCCAGGGAGCTTTGCAGTGCCCAGCCCTGCAGGTGTCCCAGGCAGGGCTGGAGGTGGCACTCAGTGCTCTGGGCTGGGCACAAGGTGGGCACTGGGCACCGCTGGGACTCCAGGGGCTGGCAGGGATTTTCCAGCCTCAGTTATTCCAGGATCCTGTGAATTCTTTGGCTTTTGAAACAATGGATCTTTTGGTTGCTATGAAGGGGAGCAGATTTTGGGATTTCAGTGAGGAATTTGAGACCAAATACCCAAGGAAATCCCAAACACTTCTGACAATGTGACAGTGTTCACAGGGGTTCTTCAGCTGGGGAAGAGATGAGAATCTGACTCCATGTTTCAGAAGGCTTGATTTATTATTTTATGGTATATATTACATTAAAACTATACTAAAAGAATAGAAGAAAGGATTTTATCAGAAGGCTGGCTAAGAAAAGAATGATTACAAAGGTTTGTGTCTCGGACAGAGAGTCTGAGCCAGCTGACTGTGATTGGCCATTAATTAGAAACAACCACATGAGACCAATCACAGATTCACCTGTTGCATTCCACAGCAGCAGATAATCATTGTTTACATTTTGTTCCTGAGGCTTCTCAGGAGGAAAAATCCTAAGGAAAGGATTTTCCATAAAAGATGTCTGTGACATGGCATCACTCTTTCTGAGCTCAGCAAAATTCTGGGGATGATGTGACCCTTTTTTTTCCCACCCGTTCCCAACATTTGCAGCATATTCCCTTCTCCAGCATGTGCAGGATGTTTGCTTTTATCCCACCACTGCAGGGCCATGTTTTAATTTTCCCTGGATTTTGAACTCCTGTTGAAACTAAAGGCATCCTTTGTAGATGGAAACACATCCTTGGGATTGTCTGTTCATGGAAAGGGTCTTGGCAACGTTTGGGAAGATGGGATGTGTTGGGAGTCCATCAAATCTGAGCAGAGGCTGGATCAGGATGTGAGCTGAGCCAGAGATTTCAGCTCCAGCTGGAGGCAGGAATTAAACATAAAAGTAGGGGTTTTATTTCCGACAAATCCAAACTGGGAAGAAGAGCAGGATCATGGATGGGATTGTTGGAGTTTAGCTCCATTTGATATTTCCAAGACCCCACAGCAGTAAGTTTTTCCATTTCCCACATATCTTAGCCATAGAATCCTTCTTCCTCTATTTACTTTTACTATTTTTACTTTCCTTTGAATGCTTTTTTGGAATGAAACCTGTGACATTCCTCACTGCTTTTTAGCATTTTGCTTCCAGACATTTCTGCAAAAATAATTTTTACCTCTGGGCTTTATAGAGAGACAAAAATTTTAATATATTTTAATGTATTTGCCCAATATTTACCCTTTACTCATAAAAAGTTTGGCTATGTTTGTTGTCAAGCAACAAAAATCAGTTTTCAGTGCAGGGGTCAGGGTGTGGAGTTAAAGGGGTTTAGCACAGTTGAGTATTTGATTAAAAATAGTTAAATTTGCTTTTTTGAGTGTCTTTTTAGTGTATAATTTTGCAGATTATTTTTCTATGGAGTCCCATAGTGCTCTAATTGAGATAGGAAATTCAGGGCTTTCCCAACCAGTGGAATCTGGATTACCTGAAAAAAAATAAAGTCACTCTCATAGACGCTTACCACCCTGCTGCTCACTTGGAATTAAATTTGAAGGATTCATCCTTCAAAATTCAGCCTACAATGTGTCTTGTAGACTTCACTTTTACTCCATTATTTTTCTTCCCATCTTCTCCTAAAATCCCAGAATCCCAGGATGGACTTTAAAGCTCCAAAATTCCACCCCTTCCATGGGCAGGGACACCTTCTGCTGTCTCAGGCTGCTCCAAGCCCCATCCAGCCTGGCCTTGGGCGCTGCCAGGGATCCAGGAGCAGCCAAAAGCACTCTGAGCCGTGTCTTAGGTGGGGTTTATTTAAGTCTTGACTTATTTTCCAGCCTAACCCAGCACAGTGCGTTCTGTAGCCAGCCCTAAATTAATTTTGGCTTGAGGTAGGGAGTGGGAATCTAATTTGGATATGCAAATGATCATTTATCCCTAAACTTAGGTGAGGAGAGAGGCTGAATCTGGCCTAAGGGAAATGTGGAAAGGCCCCTAAAAATCCTTATGGATCATTTGGGCTGGAAAATCCCTGCCAGCCCCTGGAGCCCCAGCTGTGCCCAGTGCCCACCTTGTGCCCAGCCCAGAGCACTGAGTGCCACCTCCAGCCCTGCCTGGGACACCTGCAGGGCTGGGCACTGCAAAGCTCCCTGGGCAGCCCCTGCCAAGGCCTGAGCACCCTTTGCATGCAGAAATTGCTGCTGCTGTCCCAGCTGAGCCTCCCCTGGCCCAGCCTGAGGCTCTTTCCCCTTGTCCTGTCCCTGTTCCCTGGCAGCAGACCCTGACCACCCCTCTGGCTGATTTTGGGGAATTCTCTTCCATCCTGGGAGAAGAGGAATCCCTTCAGCAGGCAGAGCAGGCTGTCCCCTCTTGCTGGGACAGGAGCAGCCACTCTGTGTGTGCAGCTGCCAGGATCAGGAAAGCTCACCTTCCAAATGCTGCTCTCAGCAACAGCTGCTGCTATTTTGGTTGGTTCCACCAGATCAGGCTGGGAAACAGGGAAAATGCAGGACCTTGGCAATGGCCAGCAAGCAGGAGCACTTGGAATTCAGCTCCTGAAGTGCTGCTGTTGAGTCAGTTCTTATTTAATGTGGTGGGGAAATAGCCACGTTTCAGCAAAGCAGGGATTTCTGGCTCCTTCCTATTGGAAGAGTTCCACAGGAAGCAAAATTCCCTTGGATGAGCATCTTTGTTTTGGAGATTCAGAGGGACACAGAGGGAAACTGTGGTGAGTGGGGAGCTCAAAGCTCATCCAGGGCCACCTCATCCCATGGGCAGGGGCACCTTCTGCTGCTCCAGCCTGGCCTTGGGCACTGCCAGGGATCCAGGGGCAGCCACAGCTGCTCTGGGAATTCCATCCCAGCCTCTGCCCACCCTCCCAGGGACCAATTCCTCCCCTGTATCCCATCCAGCCCTGCCCTCTGGCACTGGGAGGCCATTCCCTGTGTCCTGTCCCTCCATCCCATGGAAGTATCCTGGAATGTTCAGTGAGGGAAATAAATCCTTTCTGAGGGCTTTGTCTGCCTGCTGGGAAATCTTTATGAAAGTTTCCACTTTCCCAAGGTCAGCTGGGATTGGATCAGCACAGGAATTGCTGGAGTTGCAGACTGTATATCACACACGTAGGGATGATTTATAGGGAATACAGGCAGGGAAGGAGGAAGGATAAGAAACACATAACTCTTGTTTCCTCTTTTCCATTGAGCTCTGGGTTTCATCTCCTCAATACCCACTTTCCCAGGCACCCTGAGAAAGCACCAGGGTGTAAAACCATATTTATTTCTGTGTAAGTGCTAAAAACCAGACAAAATTCAGGCATGGTGTTCTGTGTGTGTCCTGAGAACTGCAGAAGTTTAAAACCATAAAGCAAAGGAAGGATTTTGGAGTGGTTCCAACAGGAGGAGCCAGCTGTGATCCTATGAAACAAGGCTATGGGAAAGCCAGAGAGGCTGCATCTCTCCTTTTTTCTGGCCTGTTTTTGAATTCCAGAGTGGTGGAAGGGACCTTAAAACCCATCCCATGCCACCATTCCTCCTGGTGTTTATATGGGCATCTCACCATCTCTCCTGGTGTTTCCCTGGGGATCCCACCATCTCTCCTGGTGTTTCCACAGGGATCCCACTCCTCCTGGTGTGTGTTTCCCTGGGGATCCCCTCCCTCCTGGTGTTTCCCTGGTCCCTGAACCACACCAGAACAAAGCAGGTGGACAAGAAACTGTTCAAGTTCAGGGTGTGTGGCCTGGGAAAAGCCCAGGGGGAAGTTTGGATGACAATCCCAGGAGCATGGTGGGATTATTGAGGTGTCTGAGGGCCTGGAGTTGAATAATCCTTGAGGGGCTCTTCCAACTCAGCACATTCCACAGTCCTACAAAGGTGCCATGTCTCATATCCACCCACATTCCTGTCAGGAAAACAATACAAAACCAGATCTGGCATTAAATAAATTCTGATTGTTGCCTCCTAACCCTAAAGTCAGGCTGGGTTTGTGGCAGGGCTCAGTGACAGCCACGCTGCTTCCCTCTGGCAGAAGCCAAATTCCTACAAGGACACCCAAACAGAAGTTGCCAGATGGCACCTCGTGCTCCACAGGGGGAAAGCACTCACTGGGATATTGTTGTGAGCAGCTGCTGGGGGAATTCAGCAGACTTGGAGGCCTGGGAGGTCAACAGCGGGGTTTCTTTGAGAGGGTTGGCCAGGATGGGAAGGCTGGCTGCCTTCCAGCTGGATTTGGGATAGGGACCTGCCCCTCGGGGTGGCTCAGGGTTCAGAAGTTGCCAGGGCTACCCTGAGAGAAAGCAAACAAATCCTGTCAGCCCCAGCTTGGGGAACCGGGCTAAAAATAGGGGGCAGAGGCTTAAGGTGAGAAGCCAAGCTGTGAGCAGGGAGTGCTGCTGGGAAGGCAGGTGTGCTCACCCTGGAATTGCTGGGAAGGCAGGTCTGCTCACCCTGGAATTGCTGGGAAGGCAGGTCTGCTCATCCTGGAATTGCCATCCCAGCCCTGCAATTCCCAGCCAGAGCCAGCACAGGTGGGGTGACCTGGAGGAAAACGGGGTTGGGGAAACCAGATATTAACTGGCGACATCTCCTGGCCCTGTGGTGGTACCAGTTGCTGGGGTTCCAGTTGTTGGTTTCTCTGGGTCTGGATTGAAGGCAATTGAGACAGTAGTTCATGTTCAGACTCAGGTGTTTATTATTTTTTATCTGTAAAAAAATCTCACAACCATGAGTTTGGCAGCAAGGCACAAAATGGCCAACAATCTCTTGTTCCAAGGTATTTTAAGACTAAACTATCCAATTAAGAACTGGCACCTGGATTATTTTCCCTTTTAACCCAATAACTGATCCCACAGAGCTGCAATGGGGACTTTTCTGCCCAATTACAAAATGCCACCCAAACCCATGGAGAAGGAGGAAGAAGCAGCATGAAGAAGAAACCCAGGATGACACCCTGTGCCCCCCATCTTGCTTCCATCCACAACACACTAAAAATCCCAAAACATCAATTTCTTACCAAGTGATACACCTACCCTGCTCTCTATAATCTATTGCACACTTTTGTGGGTTCCAGTCTATTCTGGAGTTTAGGAAACTTTCTCCATGAGTGAGGGTCAGAGTCAGTGCTCCCCTGGGGGTCAGGGTCAGAGAAATATTCCCAGTGCTCTAGGTTTTCACAGACCCCAGAGCAACACCCACATTTAGCTTTTCCCTAACAATTGTGACATTTAGAAAAGGCTTTTTTAGCAGTAAGCCACGCAGTTACAAACCTGGATCATGACTGGAGAGCTGTGAGGAACTCCTGGGAGGCAGGGAGGTGGGACTGCTGGCAGGCAGGTGTGGGGCTGTGGGCTGTGTGTGACCCTGTCCTGTCCTCCCAGGTGCAGCTGAAGAGCGAGGAGGCCAAGACGTTTGCCATGAAGATCCTGAAGAAGCGGCACATCGTGGACACGCGGCAGCAGGAGCACATCCGCTCCGAGAAGCAGATCATGCAGAGCGCCCACTCCGACTTCATCGTCAGGTACCTCCCTGCTGGATCTGTGGGGTTCCCCACATGAGGCAGCAATGATCAATCTGACTTCATGTTCTCAGAAGCCTGATTTATCATTTTAAGATATTATATTATATTAAAGAGCACTATACTAAACTGTGATGGTGTTCACAGGGGTCTTAGGATGAGGGAAGAGACGAGGATCTGACTCCATGTTTCAGAAGGCTTGATTTATTATTTTATGATATATATTACATTAAAACTATACTAAAGGAATACAAGAAAGGATTTCATCAGAAGGCTGGCTAAGAATAGAAAAAGAAAGAATGATAACAAAGGTTTGTGGCTTGGACAGAGATTCTGAGCCAGCTGGGCTGTGATTGGCCATTAATTAGAAACAACCACATGAGATCAATCACAGATCCATCTGTTACATTCCACAGCAGCAGATAATCATTGTTTAAATTTTGTTCCTGAGGCCTCTGGGCTTCTCAGGAGGAAAAAATCCTAAGGAAAGGATTTTCCATAAAAGTTGTCTGTGATACTAAACTATACTAAAGAATACAGAAAGGATACCTACTAAATGCTCAAAAGCTAATAATAAAAACTCATGACTCTTTCCAGAATCCCAACACAGCATGGCCCTGATTGGCCAGAGTCAAAACAATTCACATGAAACCAATGAAACAACCATCAGTTGGATAAACAATTTCCAAACACATTCCACATGTGAGCACAATGCAGGAGAAGCAAATGAGATAAGAATTGGTTTCCTTTTTCTCTGTGGCTTCTCAGCTTCCCAGTAGAACAAATCCTGGCAAAGGTATTTTTCAGAAAATATGACAGTGACAAGGCACTGGACTCACCATCAAGAATTTATATTTACTTATACATACATATATATATATATATATATATGTATATATGTATGTATTTATAATGACTTGGCTTTGCCCCTCCTCAAGATTAGTTTTCCCTTTCCTTCCCAATTTCTGAGTTTTCCTTCTCACTAAGAGAAGTTGGAAGGCAGGGCTTGATCCTTTGAGATGACACAGTGCCATGAAATGAGCAGCTGTTTTCAGCATTTCTCTTTAGGGAATATTTGACAACTCAAGTTCAGCATCCCTGGACTCCTCATGGGCAAACACATTAAAACCATCTCCCTGCCCCAAACCTAAGCACATCTCCAGGGACTTAAAGGGGCATTTTTGGTTGTTTCCACCCTATTAACACCATTTGGTCTCAAGCTGTGCCAAGGGAAATATAGGTTGGATATTTGGAAAAGGCTTTTTACAGAAAGGGTGATAAAGTTCTGGAATGTTCTACCTAGGGAGGTGTTGGAGTCATCATCCCTGGATGTGTTTTAAAACAGACTGGATGTGGCACTGGGTGCCAGGGTTTAGTTGAGGTGTTGGGGCTGGGTTGGACTCAGAGATCTTGGAGGTCTCTTCCAACCCAGTCATTCTCTGAATTCTGTGGATTCTGTGAATTCCCTGGCTTTTCCATGGCTGTGAGGACAGAAAGGAGGTTCTTTCAATGCTGTAGGTCAGGATGGAGCAGTGAGTGCTGAGGAGCCCTGGAGCCACCTGAAGGGCATCCAAGCCAAGGCCGCCTCATCCCACCCTCAGAGACACCAGGAAAACTCCTCTGCCGTAGGAGATCAGCCCTGCTCCCAGAAATTGCTCAGGAGATGCAAACAAACCCAGGGTGAAACCAAACCCCTGGGATGAATCCAGAGGGAAGCACGTGGCCAGGCTGGGGCACTCAGTGGATGTTTCCTTCCTAGGCTCATCCCTGGGATTCCCCATGGCTTCTCCTGTGATTCATGGGTGACAACTGGAGCCTGACAGTGCCCGGCTGCCATTCCCTTCAGGATGTGCTCCTGGATCCTGAAACATTCCCTGTAACCCAGCCTAGAGCCAAATATTCCCTGTGGGCCATTCCAGCCTCGGGATTTTTGGAGGGCTGAACTGTTTTGGGATGAGAGGGGAAGTGCAGGGCCAGCCAAGCCACCATTCCCAGAAATACCCACTCCTACATAGAACCTGAGCCTCCAAACATTTCCTAATGGAGCCAGTGACATTCATGGCTCATCAATGAAATTCCCACTCTTCATCCTTCAGCAGGGAAGCACAACAAGGATATTTTACCTGTGCATCTTCTTCTTCCATATCCTGCAGTGTTTCCCACCTTTTGCAGCAGCAACCATCCCTGAATTATATTCAGTATCCCATGAAATTAAATTTAATATCCCATGGAAACCCTGCTCTGGGAAGGTTTCCAAATCAAAAAGTCCAACCTTTCGCTATTGCTAGAAAATATTTGATTTATCAAACTCTTGCCCATCCACAGGGATTTGAAGTTTTCCTATAGTATCTATCCTAAAGTTATTCAACTTATTTATTGTTTAGTCAATAACTTGTTTATTCTGTTTCTTGGACCAGCTGGGAGAATTTTTTTTGGGGGGGTGAAATGGGCAGAAATTTGAATATTTCAGTAGATTAATTCAGTTTTGAGCTGATAGATGAAAGGTGGGTTTAAAATAATCTCAGAGCAAGGACACAATGGGAAAGACAAAATTCCTGAAGAACTTGGTTGTTTTCTTAATTCATTGTGTTTGTTAAAAAGTCTTTGAAGAATAATTTGGTTTGGTTATTAAAGTGAATTAAACCAGACAAAAGGAGCAGGAGAGGCCAAGTGGCACTAAGTAAAACTGTCTTTTATATAAACTGAAACTCAAACAGAACAAAATGCTCTGGCTTGGATCAGGGGCCAAACAAGTGCAAATATTTCAAGGAATAAGGAATTAAATTAAAAAGTTATTCAAATATTGTGTCATTTAAACTTAGGAAATAATGTCCTTTCATGTGTCTAAACCTTATGCTTCCATGATAGCTGATAAATAATATTTGATTTTTTTTAATCTGTGCATTTTAGGCCAGGTTTAATGCCCATAAAAATTTCAGCAGGGCTGCCTTAATTAGGGAAAGCAATTCGGTACTTGGTAATTGAAATTACCAAGCAATTAAAAACATGAAATTACATTTTGGATTCTTGAAGTTTTCTGCAAACTTTAATAGTGATTAAATGTGTATTAGGATAAATGATACTTTGTCCAAGTGGCAAGAAATAAATGGGGGGATTTTTGTTGAAACCATCAATTTTACCATTATTTAATGGTTAGTTATAAGTGACCATTGGTGTTATATAAATAGAAATGGATGTCTTCCAAAGGAACCAAATCCTGCAGTGTTTTCCTGCTGATCCATCCCACAGCTCTGTCAAAATAATAACTGGGATTAGCAGGGAAGTGCTGGAATCTGCAAAACTCACCTGGTTTCATTTCCGTCATGTGGTGGCAGCTGTTGAATTTGTAACTCCTGGAATTTTAATTCCTGAATTTTTAACTCCTGGAATTTTTAACTCCTGAATTTTTAACTCTTGGAAACTGCCAGGAATGCAGGAATTGCACCAGGAGTCGCCCTCAGCATTCCTTTCTGCTGCAGGAATTGTTAAAATTATTATAAAAAAATTACAAATTAATTACAAAAATTAATTACTTAATTAATGACCAAAAAATGTACAAAAATTAAAATTACTGTCCAGGCTACCTGCAAGGAAGCCTTCCCTGCATCCACACCCTGCTGGGTGGATAAAGCCACATGTGGACTAGGAAGTACAAAAGCAGCTGAACATTGAAATCAAGTTAAAATAAGAATGTCTGGGGTTTTTCACCGTAGTTATTTAATATTATTAAACACATCTATAAATCCAATTAATGTACTATCATTAGAAAATCCTGTTGAGCACAGAGCATGGATTTTGGAGCACAGTTCAGAACTCAAGGATGGGTTCACAAAGCCCAGCCCATCCCTTGGGGCAGTTTTACCTCCACATTCCTTCCTGGGAGGAAGAGGAAGGGCACTTCAGCTTCTCTAAACTCTGTCAAACCAGCCAGTTTAGTGCTTAGATAATGGATTTATTTGTGATTTTCTGGTTGCCACCCTCAGGCTCTACAGGACGTTCAAGGACAGCAAGTACCTGTACATGCTGATGGAGGCCTGCCTGGGGGGAGAGCTCTGGACAATTCTCAGGGACAGGTGAGCTGGGCCTTGTCCTGCACTGTGAGATGTTCTAAATGTCACAATTCCAGCTGGAAGGCTTGGAAGGGCCTTAAAGCCACCCCGTGCCACCCCTGCCATGGCAGGGACACCTTCCACTGTCCCAGGCTGCTCCAGCCTGGCCTTGGGCACTGCCAGGGATCCAGGGGCAGCCACAGCTGCTCTGGGAGTTCTATTCCAGCCCCTCCCCACCTCCCAGGGAACAATTCCTAATTCCCAAGGTCCCACCCATCCCTTCCCTCTGGCAGTGGGAGCCATTCCCTGTGTCCTGTCCCTCCATCCCTTGTCCCCAGTCCCTCTCCAGCTCTCCTGGAGCCCCTTCAGGCCCTGGCAGGGGCTCTGAGCTCTCCCTGGAGCCTTCTCCTCCCCAGCTCTCCCAGCCTGGCTCCAGGCCTGGAGCAGCTCCATGGCCTCCTCTGGATTTGCTCCAGCAGTTCCAGGTCCTTTTGATGTCAGTTTTTAAATCACAATTTCCCATCTCAAAGCTTTTTCTGTGTTTGCAGCCTTTCCTCTGTGTGAATCTCAACTCTCAGTTCTGCCACACGGACACTGCTAAATAATATCCATAAATATTTCCTGGGATTTATGGATAATCCCAGCCAGGACTGAGAGCAGTGAGCAGGAGGAAACTGAGAGCTTTGCAGGGTCTGTTGGCCCAGAAATTCCATATTACACCAGGGCTGCTGATTCAAGTGGGAATCAGAATCCACACCCTGCCAGGAGCACTGGTCCATCAGGATGCAGCAGTGACATGGAAATTAGTTAGGAAAACATGCATGTCCAAAACCCCACAGCCCCTGCCTTGGAGGGGTCACCTCAGAGTGTTTGGGGTTGCTGGGTGCACGTGGGATGGGCCCACAGAGCAGGAAAAGATGCAGGGAATTGTAATTCTGGATTAGCCTCATCACTGGAACAGAATTCCATTACATTTGAAAAGATTAATCAGAAAGATTAAATTGTCTTTAAATTACCCAGAACTATTTTTTTTCTCTAGTTCTTCCTTTTCCCAGCAGCATTTTTCTCACTGAAAGGGGAACTGGAGCAAAGTTAGAAGGTGCTGGGTGGGATTTTTCCTGATTTTTTGTCAGAGCCTGATAATTCCATCTTTAATTCTCTGGGATTTAGACTGAGGTTCTGCTGCCATCTAGCTTAGACACCCTATGGTCTCAGCCAGCCCCCAGCAGGCATAGGATGTGATTTTCTTTGGAAAACTTCAGAAGCAAGGATCCAAAGGTGCAGTTTGGGATTTGCATTAACTCTCAGGGCCCAGCAGCTGTGATTTTTCTGTCTTTTGTCTCAGTTATGAACATTAATACAGAATTTATCTGCACTCCTCAAAGGAGTTTTAGCAAAAACCCCAAAGTTGTAATTAGAAAAAAAATACCTTTTTGCTTACAGGACAAGGATTGCAAAGTTTTACTTCCAAATTATAGTATAAACCTTAAAATAGTTTCAGATATTGGAAGCAAAGAGGCTTGTTCAAAAATGGAAATTTAACTAGATTTTAGAAATATAGAGATATAAAATTGAATATATATATAGAGAGAGATATAAAAGTGAGATATATTTTATATAGAGAGATTTTATATATAGATATATATATTTTATATATAGAGATAGCAAAGAGGGTTGTTCAAAAATGGAAGTTTAGCTAGATTATAGAAATATAGAGATATAAAATTGAATATATATATAGAGAGATATAAAAGTGAGATATATTTTATATATAGGGATATAAAAGTGAATATATATAGAGAGAGATATAAAAGTGAGATATATTTTGTATATAGAAATTATATTTATATATAGATATATATATAGATAGCAAAGAGGCTTCTTCAAAAGTGGAAATTTAACTAGATTATAGAAATATAGAGATAGGATAATTGAATATATATAGAGAGATATAAAAATGAGATATATTTTATATAGAGATATATAAAAGCGAATATATATATATATATATAAAGAGATATATAAAAGTGAGATATATTTTATAAATAGAGATATAAAAGTGAGTTTAGCACCAGGAGCTTTCCTGGTGTTAAAAAGTGATTTTACTGCAGCGATAAAAGTTTTAACAGCAGAATGAATTCCACGGGGAAGGAAACCACTTCCCAAGGATTCATCTAATGGCTTTATCCCCTTTTCCCTCCCTTTTTCCTTCCCACAGGGGTTCATTCGAGGATTCCACCACCAGGTTCTACACGGCGTGCGTGGTGGAAGCCTTTGCCTACTTGCATTCCAAAGGGATCATTTATAGGGACCTCAAGCCAGAGAACCTCATCCTGGATCACCGAGGTTATGCCAAGCTGGTGAGTGCCCAAAAAATCCACCCAGCTTTGACCAGAAAGGGTGAGGAGCAAAATCCCCCCACAGGGTCCATCAGGGCATGCTGAGAGGAGATCAGGGCAGGGTGGTATCATCATCATCATCATTGGGATGTTTTCCTGAATTCCAGCAGGGCTCAGGGCATGGCTGAGCTGGGAAATGCTGGCTGTAAGGTCACAGTCTCAAGCTGCAGCAAGGGAAATATAGGTTGGATATTAGGAAAAAGTTTTTTACAGAAAGGGTGATAAAGTTCTGGAATGGCTGCCCAGGGAGGTGGTGGAGTCACCATCCCTGGATGTGTTTAAAACCAGACTGGGTGTGGCACTGGGTGCCAGGGTTTAGTTGAGGTGTTGGGGCTGGATTGGACTTGATGATCTTGGAGGTCTCTTCCAACCCAGTGATTCTGTGAATTCTCTGAATTCTGTGATTCTGGCTTGGGATTCAGGTCCATGCTCCTGGAATGCTGAGACAAGAGCATCAGGAGAAAGCCACCTGGCTGTCCTGGGCAAAATATAACCCCAGAACTCAGGAAAGGCACCCTGCTTTTTAGGGGTACCCCAAATGGCCTGGTGAGAGCTTGGAGAAGGGCAGGAGAGAAGGAATAGTTCCCTTGGTGAGAGGTGCTGAAGGATGTGGGCCCTTGGGAAGCCCCCAGTGAAGGACAGGAGCCCTTAAAGGAGCTGGTCCAGGAGGGGCTGATGGCCCCTGGGGGTCATGGGGGACCAAGGGCTCTGTGTCTTGGTTTGGGGGCTCTTTGGGGACAGTAACCCAGCCCATCACCACAGCCTGGTGGCAGTCTCCATGTGTCACCTCCTGAGTGACATCAGGATTTACCCTCTGGGGCATTTCCCTGAGCCTGGGGCTCCTCTGAGGTAGAGGAGGATGAGGTGCAGATCTATCCTTCTCCCACCCCAGGAGCATCTAGGGCTGGGTCTGTGCTGGTCCCTCAGCAGCTCCCAGCTCCTCAGGCATGTTCCTAAGTGTCCCTGAGCCCTGTGACCCTGTGGGTTCCTGACCAGCTCCAGAGTACTCATCCTGAATGGTTTGAGTGGGAAGGGACCTTAAAACCCATCCCATTAAAAAAAAAAAAAAAGTCATGTCATGGACAGTTTCCACCCTGCTGCCCACTTGGAATTCATTTTGAAGGATTCATCCTTCAAAATTCAGCCTACAGTGTGTCTTGTAGACTTCACTTTTACTCCGTTATTTTTCTTTCCATCTTCTCCTAAAATCCCAGAATCCCAGGATGGTTTGGGTTGGAATGGACCTTCAAGCTCCAAAATTCCACCCCTGCCATGGGCAGGGACACCTTCCACTGTCCCAGGGTGCTCCAGCCTGGCCTTGGGCACTGCCAGGGATCCAGGGGCAGCCACAGCTGCTCTGGGCACCCTGTGCCAGGGCCTGCCCACCCTGCCAGGGAACAATTCCTAATTCCCAATATCGCATCCATCCCTGTCCTCTCAAAACTTAAAACCATTCCTTGCCCATGTTAATTTAAATTGAAAAGAAAAAAAAGCAAAATAAATCAATCTGAGCTGTGAGTGACATCAATTCCAACCCCCAAGAAACCCTTGGTGCTGGTGTTTGCTTCCCTGATGGGAATTTTCCCAAGGATAAATCAGCAAAAAGGTCACTGTGGTTCCCTGGTCCTGGAACGACCCTCGGTGCTTTAATTTGGAGAAAATTCCCATGAGGAATCCTCCTTTCTGCCTTGCTTCACTTCAAGAGGAGCAGAGCCCAGGGCTGACATTCCCTCTGATGCCCTGCCCTGACTCTCTCCTGCCCCTTCCCCCAGGTCGATTTTGGCTTTGCAAAGAAAATAGGATTTGGAAAGAAAACATGGACTTTTTGTGGCACCCCGGAGTACGTAGCCCCCGAGATCATCCTGAACAAAGGTCATGACATTTCAGCAGACTACTGGTCCCTGGGAATCCTGATGTATGAGCTCCTGACTGGCAGGTATGGGCATCGAAATTCATCCCAAGAGTTCTGCCCTTCTCACCCTGATGAGGCCAGGGCAGGGGCAGGGCTTGGACAGGGAGCTCCACGGTGGCTTTTCCACTCAAATCATGTTTTTTTGGCTCTGAGTTGGCTGGACACGATGGGAAAAGAGGAAGGGTTTGGTTCTGAATGGTCTGGAAATGGTGGGAAAAGGGGAAGGGTTTGGCCCTGAAAGATGGGGAAAGGGGAAGGGTCTGGCTCTGAGTGAGCTAAACACAATGGGAAAAAAGGAAGGGTTTGGAAATGGTCTGGAAATTATGGGAAAAGGGGGAAGGATTTGGCCCTGAAGGGTTTGGAAATTATGGGAAAAGGAGAAGGTTTTGGCCCTGAATGATCAGAAAAGAGGAAGGGTTTGGCTCTGAGTAGGCTGAACACAATGGTAAAAGGGGAAGAGTTTGGCCCTGAAGGGTCTGAAAATGGTGGCAAAAGGGTTTGGACTTGAATGATGGGAAAAGGGGAAGGGTTTGGTCCTGAATGGTGGGAAAGAGGGAAGGATTTGGTCCTGAATGGTCTGGAAATGATGGGAAAAGAGGAAGGTTTTGGCCCTGAATGATGAGGAAAGAGGAAAGGTTTAGCCCTGAAGGGTTTGGAAATGATGGGAAATGGGGAAGGGTTTGGCCCTGAATGATGGTAAATGGGGAAGGTTTTGGCCCTGAAGGGTCTGGAAATGCTGGGAAAGGGGGAAGGGATATGCATTCAGCTCTGGAGGTTTGATCCTGAAGTGTCTGGAAATGATGGAAAAGGGGAAAGGGTTTGGCCCTGAATGGTCTGGAAATGGTGGAAAAAGGAGAAGGGTTTGTGCTCAGCTCTGGAGGTTTGATTCTGAATGGTCTGGAAATGCTGGGGAAAAGGGAAGGTTTTGGTCCTGAAGGGTCTGGAAATGATGGAAAAAGGGGAAAGTTTTGGCCCTGAATGGTGTGAAGAGGGGAAGGGTTTGGCCCTGAAGGGTCTGGAAATGATGGGAAAAGGGGAAAGGTTTGCACTAAGCTCTGGAGGTTTGATCCTAAAGGGTCTGGAAATCATGGGAAAAAGAGGAAGAGTTTGACCCTGAATGGTCTGGAAATTATGGGAAAAGAGGAAAGGTTTAGCCCTGAAGGGTTTGGAAATGATGGGAAATGGGGCAAGGTTTGGCCCTGAATGATGGTAAAAGGGGAAAGTTTTGGCCCTGAAGGGTCTGGAAATGGTGGGAAAAGGGGAAGGGTTTGCACTCAGCTGGGGAGGTTCCTCACTGCTGGAAAGGAGGAGGCAGATTGGGCACCATCCATCCCATCCCATATTAAATTTGGGATATCACTGCTGCTCTTGGCTTCCTGGAGCTCCCTCACCTCACTCTCAGGAGATCCATCCCCTCCACCTGCCCATCCTTCACACACAGCCCCCCAACCATGGAGAGCCAATTAATGCCCACTGGAAGCAGGAATCACACAAAGATAAGCCAGGGAATGCTGCTCAGAGCCTCCTGCCTCGGGCTGTGATGGGAAGAAGAGCTTTAGCATGGAACACTTCTTTTTGGTGCTTCCCAGAATTCCAGAGCTCCTTGAGAAATGGTTAGGGTCATGGGAAGCGAAGCATTCCTAGTTGACATCTACCTTTTCTCATCTAGGTGTATTTTATTTCAATGCTGTTTTAAAGACAAATTTTTAATCTTTTTTTTTTTCCTTCCCTGAAGTCCCCCTTTCTCAGGCCCAGACCCCATGAAGACCTACAACATCATATTAAGGGGAATAGACATGATTGAATTTCCAAAGAAGATTGCCAAAAATGCTGCTAACTTAATTAAAAAACTATGCAGGTAAGTGGATGTAAGAATAAACCAAAAAGCCTTGATGTTTTTGCAAGGAAATGAGCTGGGCAGAGGGATTTAGGATTTGTTCTTCCTTTTACAGGGACAATCCATCAGAAAGATTAGGGAACTTGAAAAATGGAGTGAAAGATATCCAAAAGCACAAGTAAGTGTCTTCTCCAGCAGCCAACTCCAGAAAGAGGCATTTCAAACACCTCAATTTTCCCCTAAAAGCCACTTCCTATCCATAATGTAAATTCATCCTCCCTTTTGGTCCCATGGGAGGGGTTACATGAAGTTTTAGGAGTTTATTGGGATAAGAACAGGTGAGAGAACCATTCCAGGAAGAATTTCTCCCATTCCCAAAGCAGCAGGAATGGATTGGATTGATATTTTTGTGGGATTGCTCAGGGTTCATCCACCCACCTCGAGAAAACCCGAGGAAAACCACGAGTGGGGCATCCTTGAGCATGAAGTTGGGAGTTAACCCAATTCCACAGGGATAAAAGGTCTCCTGTGGCATGGATCCACGCTCTGGAAGGGAAGGAGCAGCTTCCAGGACACCTGCAGCAAGGAATGGTTCCCATCTGAGCGTTGGCAATTTCCACTTGGGTGGTGTCACTGCACACTCTTCATTCTTGGTCCCCAAAAAGATGAGAGGAAAAATTCCAAAGGGATTTGAAGGCAAAGTCTGTGGGGGATGAAACCTGTTGTTCAAGCAATTTTCTGTTCTTTTTGTGTTACACCTGTCTAACTGTTGGATTCTTCCCTCCCTTTCAGATGGTTTGAAGGCTTTAACTGGGAGGGGTTACGGAAAGGGACACTGACACCTCCCATAATACCAAGTGTAAGTTTTCCTATCGTTGTTTTCTCCTCCATGGGCAATTCCTGTGATGCTGTGAGCTTTGGGCAGTGGTACACTGGGTTAAGTGGGAATAATGTGCTTTATTTCTTCTGGAATGCTTGAAAAATAACTTTAGGCACGTTCCCAGCTGAGCTTGTTCTCCAGGCAGGCTCTTCCCTGGGAAGGCAGTGTGGGGAGGGCACAGCCATGGAGAAACCCCCTTTGCAGCAGGGGATTGAGGCAGGATCACCCACTCCAGCACATTTTCCTTTCTCTCACCTGCTCCACTTGTTTCTGCATCTCCTTTCCCCCTTCCCATGGAGAGCTGCCTCTTCCACTCCTTCTCTCCGCTGCGTCCTGTTCCCTTCTCCTTTATTCTCATTTCCTTTGCAAAGGCAAGCAGGATTTGGATGCCATCTTCCTTTTCTTTCACATTAACCTTCCCTTCTGTGCTGTCTTTTGTGCCCGTGCCCCTCTGTGCCCTGCATCCATGTCCTACATGAAAAGCTGTTGATGTTTAACCAGGAGCGGGCGCGGAGGGACAGCTCCGCTCGTTTTCCTTTGCACCAAAGCCCTTCCTTTGATGTCTTTGTGAGCTCCCAGCCCTCAAAGCCCCGCTGCAAAGGGAAACCAAACAGGATTAGCTGACAGAAATTACCTCGGCCCCTTCTGTCCTGCAGCCTCCCCTCCTTGTTCCAGCCTAATCCCTCGGGATCACCGGGAGAATGCCATTAATGGGGGTTTAATTGCACCCCATTGCTCCATCCTGCAGCTCCTGCAGAAGGGGCAGGCCCAGCTCCAGGGGCTGAGTCTGCCATCCCAAAGTTTGCTTAAGGAAAGAGCAGGAGGGTTTCCATCCCCCCCTTTTAACCCTGTGGGATGCAGGAGTTGCTGGAGCCAGTGGGGAAAGCAGGACTTGGCAAATCTCTCCCATAACAACTCAGAAATGTTTTAGAGATCAAAGCTGGGTTGGTTGGGTTTTTTTTTCTTTTAAGCTCAAGCTATGAGTGTGGTTTGGGTTAGAAGGGACCTTTGAGATCATCCAGTTCCATCACCTTCAATGGCATCTTCCACTGTCCCAGGTTGCTCCAAGCCTGGCCTTGGTGTGTTTTTAATGCCAATTCATTCATCAGCAGGATCGCATTGCAAGTCAGGCAATAAAGTCAAGTTTGCTCCTTCACAGCTGCAATTCCTGCTTTAGGAATGCAGGATGTCCATGTAGCCTGAAAAAAACCCCAGGATGTCTTCCTTACTGGTTTTGGTGGATTTTTAATTTAGGAGGAGCATTTCCAATGCTGCTCTTACCCCACACAGCAAGGCTGACTGGAATAGATGGGAACATCATTCCCTCTTCCAGGAGAGCTCCAGGCTGGCCCTAATCCTGCTTCAACCCATCTTATCCTCTCCCTGAGCTCTTGGGAGCAGCAGCTCCTCCAGACCTGCTCCTGAGACCCTCTCCAAACCCATGAACTCTGAATTTTGCCAACCCCAGAGCTGTCAATCCTACTCCAGCTCGTTTTCCACAAGTTCTTTCGGCAAAGTCCCAACTGCCACTCTGAAAAGGGACCCAAAATACAGCTCTGGTGGCAGACATCCCCTTTTCCTTTAACCCACCTCTCCTTTTTAGCTGGGAAAGAGCCAGCAGGACTAAACATATAGATCAGTTAATTTTTCTTGTTTTAAAACAGGCTTTTCTCTTAAACTCTCATTTCTTACATGGCTGTGCCAGTAAGGCAATCAAAGAGCCTTGTTCCATGGGATTTTTGGAAAGATCCCAATTTACAACCTGCTGCTAGGACACTGCTGAGCCTTGATATCACAGCTGGAATCTGTGATTTTACCTCTCCTTAAAAGCTCAGGACTCTGCCAAAGATGAGCTGAGCAAGCAAAGGGTGAAGGAGCCCCAACAAAGTCAACAGATCCAGATAATCCAAAAGAAATGAAGATTTTGTAGGGTGAGGTTTTTTTCCAAAATGAGTTCCATAATCCTGATTTGCCCCAAAAGCTGTTCAGCAGCAGGAAAATGCTGATGCAGTTGGGCAGCACATTAAATGTAGGGCTGGAGTTGGAACTCCTGTCTTTTCCCAAGGCGTGCAGCAGCATCCAAAATCAAATGGGAATCTCAGGAGGGTTAACAAGGCCAAGTGGGTTGGGGCAACCCCTGAGATCAATCCAGGTTGGATACAGAGAAAAAAATATTCCTGGGAGGGTGGGCAGGCCCTGGCACAGGGTGCCCAGAGCAGCTGTGGCTGCCCCTGGATCCCTGGCAGTGCCCAAGGTTGGACTTTGGGGTTTGGAGAAACCTGGGACGGTGGAAGGTGTGGCAGGGTGGGACTGTATGAGACTTCAAGGTCCCTTCCTACCCAAACCATTCCAGAATTCTGGGATTCAATGACTGTCAGTTGCCCCCTGGCTCAGGCTCTTCCCAAATGAAATGTCTGAGAACAGCAGCAAGCGTTTTCCTGCTCTGGGTAAAGCTTAAAGTATTAAATTTCTAGTAAGACTCTCATTGATTTGGGCTGGAGAGTTGCTGGTTTCCCCTTAAATGGTTTATTCTTTTTTATTGTCTTGACTTTATCAAGTCCTCACTGTAAGAAATTTTCCTTTGCTGTCACAAAGCAGGAAAACCATAAATTCTATAGCCAGGGTAGATTTCAAATGTTGCAATTTGCGAAAAAGAAATGGGCTTGGCCTTCATCCTGGGAAGATGGGTTTCTCTGGAAGGATCCAATGTCAGGAAACTCCAAGGCAGCATCCTGGATCCATGGATGGGAAATCCTGGGCTCTTTTCCCAAGCCTGTTGTGATAACCTTGTGGCAATGGGTAGGAAAACTCAGGAGAGCCGGGGAGCTGGGGGAAATCCCTGGGAAGGCAGCACTTCCCTGCCCTGCTGGGGAGTCTCTGGGATGCCATGGCTGTGGGATGAAGAGGGAATGCCAACCCTGGGATGAACATCCCCTTCTCCTTGCTCTTCCCCCCGCAGGTCGCGTCTCCCACGGACACGAGCAACTTTGACAGCTTCCCAGAGGACAGTGACGAGCCACCCCCTGACGACAACTCAGGATGGGACATAGATTTTTAATGTTCTTTCTCTTACCTGCTTCTGCCTTGCTGAGGACAGCTTTTCCTGGGACGTGGCTGCCAGCGGAACGGGAAGACCGGAACGGGGGAGGATTCGTGCTCGGGGTCACCACGATGCCTTGATTGATGCTGCTCCAGTAACTCCAGTGGCATTAGGACTTCTTGCTTAGTGACAATAGTGCTCTCCATGTTTTCTGTTGGAACGTGACCTGGCTTGGGCACGGTGGTCCTGGCACAGAGCCTTGCTCTGGCACAGAACTCCTCTTCTGTGGCCACAGAGATCCTGGCCCACTCTTGATGAGCAGAGTGACAGATCCGTAGAGTAAGAGGCACTTAAATTCCAGCTGCTTTTTTCCCTAGGATCAGTAGTAACTTATGAAGTGCTGCAGCTACTCCAGTGCAGGATTTGGGCTATTCCCACCCTCTGAGCTCCACAGGGCAGCGCTGGAGCCCAGGAGGAGCACGGGGAAAGCGCTCCCGTCACAGCAGTGGGGAATGTGTCCTTTTCCTTCCCTAGCAGTATTCCTGACGAGACTGAATGTTCCCTTCCCTCCTTGTTTTGGAAACATTTTAGCTCAGCCTGGTCAAACAAAAGCACAACTGCTGCAGATGCTGTCGAGGCAGAGGTTGGGTCGCTTCCCTCACGTGGCAGCACCGCCTTTGGGCTTCAGTTCTCCTTTCCCTTGGTACCTACACATGCACGGAAAGAGAAAATCACGGAATGAATCCATTGTACATCCACTGATCTGTTCCACGTCTATTGATCCACTGTACATCCACTGATCTGTTCTACATCTATTGATCCACTGTACATCTATTGATCCCTTTCACATCCATTGATCCATTTCACAGCGCTCCGATCACGGCCCTGAACAAAGCAACAGCAGCCCACCTGTCTGATTAGGTATATAATTAAGGATAAATTGGATAAATTAAGGATAAATTGGATCTTTTTGGGCTCAAAGGGAAAAAAAGGAGACCTGTGATGTCCTCTCAAGGTGCTACATCCATCCCTCACCTGGGAAGAAGCCTGTCTCTGACTCTTCCTGTCAGGAATATGTAGCAGAGGCTCCGTTCTACCTTTTAGTGATTCCATGTCTGCATCTCTTCCATGTTTAAAGAATCTCATTAAAATAGAAATCCTGGCTCTGGTGGAACACTGCCAGCAATCCTGGTGTCTCTCCAGGCTAAGGAGCTCCACAGGAAAGTCAGTGGAATTCCATGGGAAGTGGATGTTGGAAGATCCCTGGGAGGTCTCCAGCATGCCAGGTCCATGTGACTGTGTTTAACACAGGAATGGCCAAATCCATATGGAAAAAAGAACTAGGGAAAACAATATTATCGGGACATGCTTTTCCCTCACTTCTACTGCTTTTCCTTTGCTTGAATTGCCTCCTCTGGTTTATAGGATGCAGCAGAGGGATCCTGTCCTGGGTGCCCATTTGTTGCATACACACAGGACTGAAAGTTTATCCCATTATCCAACAGGAAACATCAGCTTTAGGTCTCTCTGAGAGACCTGGCCCCCCAAAAAAAAATCACAGAATCATGGAATGATGGAATGGTTTGAGTTGGAAGGGACCTTAAAGGTCCTCTCATTCCAGCCCCTGCCATGGGTGAGCGGGTGCTGCCTCCTTTCAATCTCAGCTGCCAAGAGCTGGCCGTGGAAAGATCAAGTCTTGCTGACAAGGACTTTTCCCACATATTACATGGGAAAAGTCTGTTTGAGCAGTAAAAAATTCCTTCCCTGATGCTGAGCCCCAACTCTTTTGCATGTTTTTTATTAAAGTATGTAATCAGAAGGGTATTTTGACAGCGTGGGCTGTGTCTGCTGTTCAGCATGAGCTGGGCTGTGTGACACCTTTGAAACCAGTCTGTGGCTCTGGAAGTCCCTGTGTTTCCCAAAGGGTGAGGCCACACCTCTGGCACAGTCACTGCTGCTGTTCTTTAACCATTAAAACTTCGTTTGCCTTCAAAATCACAGGGAAAAGGCAGCACCTGCTGGCTTTTCCACCTTTCCCCAAGGGATGGACAGCGCTGAGAGCCAAGGCTGAGCACGAGGGCTAAAACATTCACCAGGCATCTTAAACAGGCCTAACAGCCAAAGGCTTCCCTCCTCACATCCCCCTGGACTTTCCCTCCATGGGGACAGCTTCCTGTAGGAGCTTGTCCCAGGATGGTGGCACCTGATGCAACTGGCAGGCAAGGAGGACAAAGCACGACAAGGATTTGGGGATCAGCCTGAAAAAGTGACAGGAGGGAGGGTCTGGAACAGGCTGAGCAGTTGGGTTTCTTTTTCCTGTCCCTTTTTTTTCCTTGTGCCAGGCATGGGAATTGACACCTGCAGCGTGCACTGTGCTGAATCTGAGTTTATTTTGATATCAAAAACCTCACTCGACTTCCATGGCCTCCCTCTCCTGAGCATTAACACTTTGCATATGTATATTATAAGCCTTCAGTTATGATAATATATTTAAGTTGCTTTATATATATATATCTATATGTCCACAACAAGGGATTTCCTCTGTGTTTCCACCTCCTGTCCTTATTTGTTTGTCTCCTTTCCTGACCTATGGGACGACAGCGTTTTTAGGGAAGGGGGAATCAGCTCCCATGTTTCCAGAGGGGGCTTTGAGTGGTGTTGTGGCTTCTCCTGGAGCTGCACTGCCCACAGCAAACTCTTCTTCTCCAACAACAGGACCACGAGCAGATATTTCTGTAAATAGGTATTTTCGTGTCGATGTTTTGTGGGTCACACAGGACTTTCTGTTCTTTTCCAGTTCCATGGCATTATTCCTTCATTTCCTTATTTGTAATGTAATGTTTTTAGGTCGAGGTAGACTTGAATCAATGTCATATTTGTCAGTATGATTAAACTTTCTGTCAGCTGTCCTGTTCACCCACCCGTCCCATAGTTCTAGAACGTCACTGGCTATCTGGCATTGTTGCAAGTGCCTTAAATCCATGGCATCTTATTGAGAAAAAGAAAAAAAAGAGACAAATTTGGTGTTATGCTGCATGACAAAGACAAACACACCTCAAACCGTCGTCCTTTCTTAGCTTGCTGCGTTTTACAGTTCTTTCTGCTACCGATTTCTAAGCCTTTATTATCTGATCTCGATGAATTCCAGAAATGATGACGTCGTTCTCTGATTTCTGTTCAATGTACCAGAGCTGTGTATCTGTTAATGAGATACAGAGTCATTTCTGTGAAATGTATAAATGTGATGTGCAGGTCAAATTAATCTCTGACATCCTAGCAGTCCGTAGACAGGTATTCCTGTTTTGCTAAGCTCTGCAGATCCCACCCATCCGTGCTGTCCCACACAGCCCTCCCTGGGGAATCTCCCACATGGGAAAAATCCACCCTGGCAGCATTTTCCTGACCTGAAACCCCGGTGCAAAGACGAGGCTCCTTTGCACCACTCAACCAAACAGGATCTGTGCTTTTCCCTGCATCCACGGGGATGAGCCCTGGAAGCTCCTCCACAGCTCCCCAGCCCTGACACCGAGACTTGGGCGCTTTTAGGGCTTTCTCAGAAAAAGGGGAAATTCCCATTTGGAGTTGCCTCTCCCCCCAAGTCCCGATTTATGCTTGTTTTACCCCAGCCCTTTGTTTTATACTCTGATTTTCTCTCCTTCCATGGCAGAGGTTTTGTTTGTCGGGCCGATGTCGGCCATCGGCCGCTTGCACTCTTTGGATGTTGACTGAGGAACTTTTTGGGTTTGTTTTTTGTTTTTTTCTTTTTTTTTTCCATAAACTTCCATGGCTTTTGTTTCGCTCTGTACTCCCCCTGCAGCTGTAATTGCCGAGTGCCTGTTGTATACTTTATAGAGTTGAAATAAAAATAATTACTTTTGAACGGCTCTCAGTGGGTTTCTTCCAGAGCAGGAGCTGATTTTGGGAGAAATCTTCTGGAAGGTGGTGAAATGTGGGGTTGCAAGGGTTCTGCTCCCACAATTCCCACACAGAGAAGCTGTGGCTGGATCCCTGGAAGTGTCCAAGGCCAGGTGGGACAGGGCTTGGAACGCCCTGGGATAATAGAAGGTGTCCCTGCCCATGGCAGTGGGTGGCACTGGATGGGCTTTGATGTCCCTTGCAACTCCAAATCATTCTGTGATTTGATGATGACACACAGGTGAGCAAAAGCTGGGAGAAAGGAGCAACAAAACATCCTCTCAGGAGAGGAATAAATGTGGCAACAGCCCAAGGAGGAGCAGGCAATCATCACCCATCGTTCTGCGGGATGCAGCAATCATAGGTCGAAGTTAATAATGCAATAAAAACCTCAGGGTGACGTGGCCCTCACCTGAAACCGCCAGGGGAACACCGAGATTTCGGGGCGAGGCGTGGCTCTCGTTATTCCAGGCTAAAAATAGGGAAGGCAGGAGGGGTGGCCGGGCTGTGCCGGGGATGTCGCCCGGCCGTGACTCAGCCGCTGCTGACGGCACCTGCCCGCCGTGCCCCCGAAACCTTCCCAGGCAATTATTAGCCCGGCTTGAGCCATCCGGGGCTGGAACAGCTGATAGTGGATACCGGGACAGAGATACCGGGAGGGGTGGGGGCGTTCACTACAAGAATTGCCGCGTCCGGGATCCCCCACCCCGGGGATTTGAGTGGCGCTGCTCCGGCTCTTTGTATTCTCATTTAAACCAATCAGAGAAAAGAAATAACCAGGAGCCGGGAAAAGCCGGGTTAATTAACGGGGGTTAATTAATTTGAGTTAATTACCGGAGCGGGGAGGAGGAGTGGGGGCGCGATGGCGCGGCGGGGCCGCCAGGGGGCGCCCTGGGGCCGCTCTGCCCCGGTGGGGGGAATGGGGAGGGAAAAATGGGAATGGGGGGGAAATTGGGAAAGGGGGGGGGGCGACGCCTTTGATGTCCCCGCATCAAAGGGCCCGCAGCTCCCCCCCACGGCCCCGGCTGGGGTCAGGGGAGCAGGGGGAGGACAGCGAGAATCCCGCCGTGTGTCCCCCCCGCGCCATCCCCGTGTCCCCGCACAGCGCCCGGCGCGGGGGATGGATGCGGAGCAGCCCCTCTCCTTTCCTTTCTTGCCCCGCTCCTTTCCTTTCCTGCCCCGCTCCTCTCCTTTCCTACCCCGCTCCTCTCCTTTCCTACCCCGCTCCTCTCCTTTCCTGCCCCGCTCCTCTCCTTTCCTGCCCCGCTCCTCTCCTCTCCTTTCCTGCCCCGCTCCTCTCCTTTCCTGCCCCGCTCCTTTCCTGCAAGGCTGCGCTGGCGCCAGGAAGGACGCGGGGGAGGCGGCGGGGAGAGGGGGGGAGACTCAGAGGAGACCAAAGGACCGACTCTGCCATCGGGGGAGGGCGGGCGGCCGGGGGGCTCTGTGCACCCACAGCGGCTCCCACCCACCGCGGATGGGGGCTTGCACAGGGGGGAGCGTCCCCCCCGTCCCTCCTGCCCGTCCCCTCCGTCGGGCGCGCCCGGCTGGAGACAGCGGCGGCGTCGGGGAGTGCGGAGCATCTGGCCGGGACCCGGGGGAGGAGGAGGGATGCTGCTGGATGGGATGGGATGGGATGGGATGGGATGGGATGGGATGGGATGGGATGGGATGGGATGGGGGGGGTCTGCCCTCGCCCTTGCGAAACCCCCTCCGACCAATGTGGGAGCCCTCGGGGCGGGGTGGGGGCGGCTTTGGGGGCTCACGGGCACAGCCTCTCCCCCCCGGGAACGCTTTGAAATCGCAGCCGGCGGGCCCCCCGCCCCGAGGGGGCGGGCAGGAGGCAGCCCCGGGGGTATAAAGGCGGCGCAGGAGCGCAGGAGCCGCTGCTGGCGGCTCGCTGCTGCTGCTGCTGCTCGGGGACTCTGCGGGCACGGAGGGCACGGCGGGCACCACGATGCGGGGGCTGGTGGCGCTGCTGGCGGCGCTGAGCTGCGCGGCCCCGGCGGGGCGGGCGGCGGCGCCCGGGGCTGCCCTGAGCTCCAACGCCATCAAGGGACCCCCCCCGGGAGGGGCGGCGGAGACCAGCGCCGCCCCCGCACCCCCGTTCGACGGCAGCAATAAGGCACCGCTGGCCGCCACCCGACAGGTGAGAGAGAGCGGGGATGGAGCGGCGGGACAGCGGGGATGGAGATGGACACACACCTACAGTGGAGAGGGACACATCGGGAGTGCAGATGGGGACACACAGCGGGGATGGAGGGGGACAGACAACGGGGATGGAGGGGGACACACACTGGGAGTGGAGAGGGACACACACCGGGGATGGAGCGGCGGGACAGCGGGGATGGAGGGGGATACACATCGGGAATAGAGGGACACACACCGGGGGATGGAGAGAGACACACAGCGGGGATGGATGGGACCCGTCGGGGATGGAGTTGAGGGACACATTTGGGATGAAGGGCGGGACGTCGGGGATGAGCACACCCACACCGGGAGATGGAGAAGGGGACACAAGCGATGGAGGGGACACCGGGGGTGGAAGGGACAGAAGAGGGGGGGGACATAGGATGGATGGATGGATGGATGGATGGATGGATGGATGGATGGATGGATGGATCGGGGGACACTCCGGGGATGGAGAGGGGGACACCAGCGATGGAGGAGAGGCACGCACCGGATGATGGGGACAAAGACACACGGGATGGAGTGGGGACACCTCGGGGATGGAGGGGACACCGGGGACGGAGGCTGTGAGCGACACACGGGGGATGGATGGAGCGGCGGCGCCGGGGATTGCAGAGGGAACACCCCGGCGATGGAGAGGGGTGACACTCGGGGATGGCATCACCCCGCTGATCCGCCGCCCCCTCTCTGTCCCCCAGCCTTTCCCGTGCACCGAGGACGAGGAGTGCGGCCCCGAGGAGTTCTGCGGGAGCGCGGCCCGCGGCGGGGGGACCCCGCTGTGCCTGGGCTGCCGGCGGCGCCGCAAGCGCTGCCTGCGCGATGCCATGTGCTGCCCCGGCATGAGCTGCAGCAACGGTGAGGGCTCGGCACACCCGGGCAGGGGCTGGGGATGGGGCTGGGGAGGGTCCCAGGCGTGGCTGACAGCCCCGATGTCCCCGCAGGGCTCTGCACGCCCCTGGAGCCGCCGCACGGAGCGGCCGAGCTGGACGAGACGGGCACCGAGGCGCTGCCCCGACGGACGCCCGCTCCCGCCTGGCTGCCCACGGCCAAAGGTGAGGTGTCCCGGCTGCTGGCACCCCCTGTCCCGCCTGAGGCTGCCCTCCTGCCCTGCTGTACCCTGGGCGTCAATCCGGGCTGCACCCCTGCCCTGAGATCGGGCCGGTTTGCCCATCCTGCATCACTGTCCCCCGTGGGATCGCTCTGGGATGCTTCCCTTTCCCTCCTGTCCCCTTTGAGATTTCTCTGGGATGCCTCCAGCCCCACTGTCTCCAGAAGCCAAACCCGGGATGCCTCCCTTTCCCTCCTATCCCCTTTGGGATCGCTCCTGGATTTTTCCTTTCCCTCCAGTCCACTTCAGGATCACTCTGGGATGCCCCCTGCCCTACTAACTCCAGAAGCCAAACCCGGGATGCTCATCCTTCCCTCCTATCCCCCTTGGCATCGCTCTGGGATGCCTCCCTTTCCTTCCTATCCCCTTTGGGATCACTCTTGGATGCCTCCTTTCCTTTCTATGCCCTTTGGGATCGCTCCAGGATGCCCATCCTTCCCTCCTGTCTCCCTTGGGATCACTCCTGGATGCTTCCCTTTCCCTCCTGTCCCCTTTGGGATTGCTCTGGGATGCCCCCCAGCCCGACTAACTCCAGAAGCCAAACCCGGGATGCCCATCCTTCCCTCCTGTCCCCCTTGGGGATCACTCCTGGATTTCTCCTTTCCCTCTTGTCCCCCTTGGGCTCACTCCTGCATGCCTTGTTTTCCTCCTATCCCCTTTGGGATCACTCCTGGGTGCTTCCCTTTCCCTTTTGTCCCCTTTGGGGTTACTCCAGGATGCCTCCTTTCCCTCCTATCCCCTTTGGGACCGCTTTGGGATGCCTCCTTCCCCTCCTGTCCCCTTTGGCATGGCTCTTGTCTCCTTTGGGATCTCTCCGGGATGCCCATCCTTCCCTCCTGTCCCCTTTGGGATCACTCCTGGATGCCTCCTTTCCCTCCTGCCCCTTTGGGATGGCTCTGGGGATGCCTATCCTGCACCTTTATCCCCCATGGGATCACTCCGGGATGCCCCAGCCCCACTATCTCCAGAAGCCCGACCCGGGATGCCCACCCTGCCCTTGGGGTGGCCCGGGATGTCCCCCCGGTGTCCCCTGGGCCCGGCTGAGCGTCCCCTCCGTGTCCCCCCGCAGGAGAGGAGGGCGATTTCTGCCTGCGCTCGTCGGACTGCGCGGCCGGGCTGTGCTGCGCCCGCCACTTCTGGTCCAAGATCTGCAAGCCGGTGCTGCGGGAGGGGCAGGTGTGCACCCGGCACCGCCGGAAAGGCTCGCACGGCCTCGAGATCTTCCAGCGCTGCCAGTGCGCCGAGGGGCTGGCGTGCCGCGGGCAGCGGGAGCACGGCCCGGCCGACGCGTCCCGCCTGCACACCTGCCAGCGCCACTGACCGACGCACGGACGGACAGATGGACGCCTGCCAGCGCCACTGACCGACACACGGACACGCGGACAGACAGATGGACGCCTGCCAGCGCCACTGACCGACACACGGACACGCGGACAGACAGATGGACGCCTGCCAGCGCCTCTGACCGACACACGGACAGGTGCCGGTGGCGCTGAGCCACACATGGACAGGCAGACGGACACCTGCCAGCGCCACTGGCAGACACACGGATGGACACATGGACAGGGACACACACAGACAGACAGACAGGTGCCAGCGGCGCTGAACCACACGCCGACAGACAGACGGACACGTGCCGGCGGCGCTGAGCCACACACGGACAGACACACGGACACGCTGAGCCACATACGGACGGACAGATGGACACGCGGACAGACAGACGGACAGGTGCCCGCGGCACTGAGACACACACGGAGACGCGGAGAGACGGACGGATGCGTGCCGGCGGTGCTGAGCGACAACACATGGACAGACAGACGGACAGGTGCCGGCAGCGTTGAGTGACAGACGGACAGACAGACGGACAGGTACCGGCGGCACTGAGAGACACACAGACAGACAGATGGACAGGTGCCGGCGGCACTGAGCGACAACACACGGACAGACGGACGGACAGGTGCCGGCGGCACTGAGCGACACACGGACGGGACAGACAGACGGACAGGTGCCGGCGGCACTGAGCGACACACGGACGGGACAGACGGACAGGTGCCGGCGGCAGTGAGCCATACGCGGACGGGACAGACAGACGGACAGGTGCCGGCGGCACAGAGGCGACGCGCGGACGGGACAGACAGACGGACAGGCTCCGGCGCGGCCGGAGCGAAGGTTGTTTCTCAAGGGAACTTCTCCTCAGCGACTCCTTGCAGTACGTTACTGTGTTGTGAATACTCGAGCTGGCACTTAGCTGTACACAGCGCCGGGGCTCCCAGGGACTGCCTTCCAACGCGTTGTTATTTTGTGTTCTCCCCGTGCTCCGGCCGTGGCTTTGGGCACACACTGGGCTTTTCTGGGACGCCCCCGAGTGCGTGCGAGCGAATAAACTCTGTAAATTCACCCCGAGCTGCCTCCAGCCCTGCCCGGGGAGGAGAGATGGGGCGGGGGGTTCATCCTCAGCATCCCACGGGAATGGGATGGGTTGGCGCTGGAATGGTTGGAATTCCTTTTTAGGGATTCCCTGGTGCCCTCTGGAGGAGAGGGAGCGCGGTCGGGGCTCTGGGAAGGGCACTGGCAGCAGAATCCCTGTCCCTGCTTCTGGGAGGGAGGAGGGAGCGAGGCATCACTCCCGGACCGACCACGGGTGCTGCCGATCTCGACCTTGCTCCATGCACAATAAAGATTTATTTTTCCCTTCATTTTATGGTTGTTCCTGTGGCTCTTCAGCATTTTGGGGTGGCTTGGAGGGAGGGAAAGCTGCCAGCACACGTTTTTCCCCACCCCTGTTTCAGGTGAGTGGGGAGCTTGGGGCTGCAGATGCATTCCTGCAACCTGGGGAAGGGGCTTGGGGTGCAAAACTTTCCCTGGACACCCCAAAAGCGCTTTGCACCCAATCCCAAACCCAGCACAGTAAGGTACAGGGGAGCATCCCTCAAATGCTGCCTGCTCGTGGGTGTTTGGTGCCTTTGGGGTTGGTGCTGCTTCTTTAGGGCATTGAATTCCCTGGAGAACGTGGGGTTGTGGAATAGCAGCCCCACTGCAGCTCTGGCAGTGCTGAACCAAGGAAATGTAAAGGAGGGAGAAGAGCCCCAGGGAAAGATGATCCCCAGCTTCCTTCCAGCTCTGGACGTGGCTGAGAACAGCCCAAACTGCCCCAAACTGGAGGGTGAAACACTGATGGTCCTTCAACCACCTGAACCCACCCTTAAAGTCTCTCTGGAGCAGCTTTTAACGGAGTCACAGCTTGAACTGGGGGTTGAAGCAGCCCCTGAAAGAGTTCCCGGCTCAGAGGCTGGAGTTTAGTGCTTGAATCATCATTCCAGGCTGTGAAATTAAAACAAAATAAATAAAAATAATTTTTAAAAGAGTGGTTAGAGTAATTTTTTAAGTTATGCTTAAAAAAATTAAAAAGATTGCACAACATTCATAATAATCTAATTATTTAATTATCATAATAACATTATGCCCACTAACAGTCAGTGGCACTGGGACCTGGCTGAGAAAAGCACCAGGAACTGTTCAGATGGGTTCAAACCTGCCATGAACAGTGTCACATTTTATCCCTAGCACATTTAAACCACTGTCATTAGGGTCAGGGCTTTTTCTCCAGAGAGTGAGAGGGACCAGCACAGCTTTGACACCTCTGCAGGCAAGGAAAAATATTCTTGTGGGGCATTAAACACCATTTCTTGTCCTCTTGGGTACATCTTTGTCCTCCATCCTCTTTTGTTTTGTTCAGGTTGGCCATCTCCACACTTGTTCTTGCTTCTTGTGCTCTGACATTCTTCATTTCCCAGCATGGAGAAGGAAAAAATAGCGTTTTTATCAGCCATTCTGAGGCAAGAGGAGCTCAGGTCAGCCCTGGTTGCATCTGTGTCCCGTGGTCTGTGCCCAGCAGGATGGATGCTACCACAGACCTCTCCAGAATCATTAACTTCATGGATAGATTCCACAAAAACAATGGTTTTGATGGGTTTTATTCCCTCCTTTCCCTCCTTACCACATCGGCAGTCAGGATCTCTCTTCCCATTTGCTGCCCCTTTTGGACTTGTAGGGTTTGTTCTTTAGGTAAATCCAAGAAGCTGGATTTAGTAAATCCAAGACATTTGATTTAGTAACATCCCTTAGGAAAAAAAAAAATAATGAGAATATGACCCTGTGACTGTTAAGATTAAACAAAAGCTGTTCTTGAAGGGAAGGATTTCAGCTTTCCCTTGGCCCTGAGCATGGTTCTGTCCCCAAAACCTGAACCCACTCAAGGTCTGCATCATCTTGGGAAGTCAAACACTGCTCCAGCAGCTGAGGAATGGGGATAAACAGCCCCTGAGCCCTGGGGATGTGGTCACAGGGAGAAGCAAAGGCTGCTGTGTCCCCTTTCCCATGGAAGTGTGGGTGGGTGGCAGTGGCATTCCCTGGGGAATGGGCAGGTGACATCACCAAGGGCCCCCTGGATCCTTCCCCACAGTGACAGATTCTCCTTATCAAAAATGCCTGAACAAATCCCTTGCCAGCCCCAAACAAACCCAACAACAACAATAATTTTAAAAAAAGGCCTGTGGGAAGTAGAAAATATAAAACTTGGGGAAAAAATGGAATGCGTGGAGCCTCTGAGTCTGGCCTGGTTGGTGTGTCCTGTCTGGGTCTCCTGCTCTGATCCACAGGGAAGGAGTGAGAAACCCCCAGCCTTCAGCTCCTGGCACACAAAGCAGTGACCCCAGCTGGGAAAGGCATCTCAGGATGCACTTCCACACCAGTCCAATTTAATTTTTTCCCACCAAAAATATAGGAAAGCTCCCTTTTTTCCTAAGCAAGAGGAGAGTCAATAAAAGCAGCAGGTTTTGGTGGATGGAGAGCTTTGGCACCTCTGCTGTACTCCCTGCTCCTGCTTTCAGGGCTGCAAGAGCTTCAACAAAGCTCTGTGAGGTCCAATATTAATATTTATAACCATAGAAATCTGTAAAGGAGCTTAATGATGCTGGCTGAGCCCAACCTCTCTGTCCCCAGGCTTGGTGGGACCAACATTTCATTCCCTCAATGCTCCTGCTCAACCCCAGCATTGTCCCAGAGCATTTGTGGGATTTTAGAGGAGGTTTATTCATGTAAGGTGATTTTCCTCAGTCAAGGTAAGGCATTATTACAATGGCTTCTGCTGGAAAGAGACACTTTTCACTGTGCCAGGGTCCTCCAAGCTCCATCCAGCCTGGCCTTGGGCACTGCCAGGGATCCAGGGGCAGCCACAGCTGCTCTGGGCACCCTGTGCCAGGGAACAATTCCTTCCTAATATCCCATCCAGCCCTGCCAGCTGTCAGTTTGAAGCCATTCCCACTCGTGCTGTCACTCCAAAATCCCTCTCCAGCTCTCCTGGAGCCCCTTTAGGTCCTAAAAGCAGCTCTGGGGTCTTTTAGCCCTTTCTGGACTCTTCTGCACCTCTCAGCTAAAAATCCTAAAGCATTCCAGGATTCCAGTGGCTGCATAAACAGGAATGGTTTGGAGGGGAAATTGGATCTCTCCATGGTTTTCCTGAACTGATTTTCCTGAACCTGAACTTGAGGGGCTCAGGAATCCCTCCAAGGTTTTCCTGAGCTGATTTTCTTGTGCTCTGGATGCAGATTCCAAGGACATGGATCATCAGAAACCCCCTCTCTGCTGCACTCGGGGACAGTCTGGCACAAAGGAATTAAACATCCAAGGAGGGAGGCTGGGACAATGATTGCTGTCATTTGGGGAGATTTCAGGGAATCAAATCCCATTTCCTTCTCATTTTCTTCCTAAGTTCTTTCAGGAACCACTTCCACCCCAACCTGTCACAGACAAACTCGAGAAACTCCCTTTTATTTTTTAATAATTGTTTAGTGTCGATGCTCACACCCTCCTCTCTCCCGCTGATCTTTAGGTGGCATTTAAAACTAAGAGCGCTAAAAACGCTCGTGCGAGGAATAAAACCTCACACGGAGCAAGAAAGGGTTATAAAACCCCTTAAATCTCCCCGCAGGCATTAAAAGGGAAAAATCCCTGTTGTTTTATCCCCTCCTCTCCTGACACAGAGCAGAATCGGGCTCAGGAAGATGAAACGCAGGCAGCAGGTGGAAACCTTTGTGGCTGTAAGGCAACACGCAAAGCTTTGGGGTGGTTTGGGGTTTGTTTTCCCCTTTATTTGGGGCCGCCTTGTTTTTGGGAGGGGGGAGCTCCCCCACCTGCTGGAGCTGCTCTTTGTCCCGAGCCTTTCAACGGCGGGCAAACCTTGATCTCGCTCGGGAGGGGAAGCGGAGCATCCAGGTGGTCCAGGTGTGGGATCCCCATGCCCTGCGCTCCTTCAAACGCATCCCCGCTAATCCAAAGGGATGTTTATTCCTTTTTTCCCCCTTCTTTTTTGTCCCTCCTCTCTCAAGCGGCTTTGTTTCCCCTCCCTCACTGCGGGACTTGTGTCCCTAATTAACACCTTAAGAGGGGTGAGGATAACCGGGATATTTAGGAGGGCGCTTGTGGGCAGAGCTCCTAATCCAGCGCGGCGGAGGGAGGGGACCCATTAGCAGGTGATTTTTGGGAGAATTGGGATCATCAGCATTTAAATGGGCACGGCCTGATGAAAGGCTTGGCTTGGCTGCCGGGGAGCTGAGAGCTCCGGGAGGGATTTCCCCAAATTCCAGGTGTGGGGTGAGGAAAGGGAAACGGCTGTGGGGGGGTGGATGGATGGATGGATGGATGGATGGATGGATGGATGGATGGATGGATGGATGGATGGATGGAATCATGGATGGATGGATGGAATCATGGATGGATGGATGTTGTGGGGTGAGCAAGGAGCCCGTGTGGGTTTTCCATGAGGAATTGGCACTGTGCCAGTCCAGGAGGGGTTTGAGGATGGCACAAGAAAAGGGGTGAAGGTGCTGCAAAACCCCCAAAGTATTTCATTTTGTTTTTTCCATAATTGGGAACAAAGGATTGTTGCTGTGGTGGAAGGAGGGAATGATGCATCCTACAGAGGTGGCGTTTGGACTTTGCAGCTTCAGTCACCTTTTATTTTGCTTTTCAATATTAAATCCATAGGTGACACAGAGTCAGGATAGATAAATCTGGGCGGAAAAAAATAATCACGGAGTTGTTAAGGCTGGAAAAACCTCTAAGAGTATCCAATCCAATAAAAATCCAATCCAATCAAAATCCAGGTGGGCAACTCAGAAGATATTGCGACTCAGAATATATTGCAACTCCAGAAGCACAGAGCAGTGGAAAACATGGGATGAGGAGGTGGGAGCGTGTTCCCAGGAAAATGTGGCAGCTGCCAGGTGCCAAAGGGAGGGCAGGAGAGCTCTGGGAGGCTGTAAACAATGCTCAGGACACGACTGAGCGTTATTTTTGTCCTTCCCAATGCAAGGAGGAGCTGGAGTGCCCAGCTCAGAGCAAACCCAGGCTGAGCAGCTGGGGGCCACAAATAAATCTCCTGGCTGGAGTCACTTGGGGACAAGGGGAATTCGTGGAAGGCAGAAATCTGGGGAGGATTGCTGGCTAGGAAATCTCTAAATGCTCATTATGAGTACTGGGAAAGATCATTCTGGAAGTGTCTGGAGCTGGAGGAGGGTTTATTTAATTATTAATTTATTTTTTCTTGGATGCTCGCTCCCTAAGGCCTTGTTGAGAAGGTGATCCAGGGCTGCTGTCAGATCCACAGGGAAGTGTTGGTCCTTATTTATTTGTCTATAATTTTATTATTTTATCTATATTTTAAATAATATTTCTATACATTTTATTTATTTATATATAATTTCAAACTAAACACTCCTCTGAAACACATAATTGGTTGAAGATGCTGATTTTGAGAGGAAAAAGGGATTTTTCCGGTGGGAAGTGTCCCTGCCCATGGCAGGGATTGAGATGAGGCGATCTCTCAGGTCCATCCTCCTGTGGCAGGACAGGTTCTTGTCTTTGATATTTGATATAAATAATTAATTCCAAATATTTGATAAAAATATTTTTATCAAAATATTTGATTAAAATTTTAAAAATTGAAATATTTTATCTTATCGTGCCTGGTTTAATATTTCTGGGGCTTATGGAACTGGGTTTAAAATACACCAATGCCACCATCAATCAGTAAAGAATTAGATGATTTTTAAGGTTTTTTTCATCCCTGGGTATGGATTTTTATGGCATAAACAGAAGGGCAAAGAGTTGAAAGACACAGCCCATGATTGTTTCCCTTTCTCTATTTTTTTAAATTAATCATGAGAGCCACAGATGAAAGTATTGCTATACTGCATCGATCTTCCTTTAATTCTCTATTTTCCATTAATTTATGGGAGGGGGTTTGTAGCTTCACCACCAGTGCAGGTGACCCTTGAAATTGCCAACTTCCAATTTGGGGAGAAGTTGGACAATCCTGGAAGTCTCAGACCTCACTCTTCTATTTCTGAACATCTAGATTCGCACAAAGAACAATAAATCCAAACCATAATGATTTTCATTTAATTTATTTTAGCATCTCTCCATTGAATGGGGGTGGTTTCAAAGTTTGGGGTGACTCTAAGGTGTGTGAGCAGTTTTGGGGTGTCCCTAAAGTGTGTGAGGAGCTCTCTGCAGGTTTGGGACACGCCAAGGTGTGTGAGGATGTCCCTGGTGGTTTGAGGTGTCCTCAAGGTGTGGGAGCAGGTCCCTGAGAGTTTGGGGTGGCCCCAAAATATGTGAGGAGGTCCCTGCCAATTTGGGGCACCCCAAGCTGTGTGAGGCTGTCCATGGTGGTTTGGGGTGTCCCCAAGGCATGTGAGCAGGTCCCTGTCTCTTTGGGGTGTCCCCCACGTGTGTGTGAATATGTCCCTGATGTTTTGGGGCACCCCAAGCTATGTGAGAATGTCCCCCAGGTGTGTGAGGATGTTCCTGGTAGTTTGGGCACCCCAAGCTGTGTGAGCAGGTCTTTGCTGGTTTGGGACACCCCAAGGTGTGTGTAAGGAAGTCCCTGATGTTTTGGGGCACCCCAAGCTATGTGAGGATGTCCCTGGTGGTTTGGGGTGTCCCACAGGGGTGTGAGCAGGTCCTTGCTGGTTTGGGGGGCCCCAAGGTTTGTTCCTTGTTTCTTTGGGGTGGCCCCCAGATGTATGATGAGGTCCCTGGTGTTTTGAGGTGACCCCAAGCTGTGTGAAGCTGTCTATGCAGGTTTGGGCCACCCCAAGGTGTGTGAGAAGGTCTCTGCAGGTTTGGGGTAGCCCCAAGCTGAGTGAGGCTGTCCCTGGTGGTTTGGAGCCCCCCAAGCTGTGTGAGCAGGTCTTTGCTGGTTTGGGGTGTCCCCAGGGTTTGTGAGCAGGTCTCTGTTTCTTTGAGGTGTCCCCCAGGTGTGTGTGGGGATGTCCCTGGTGATTTGGAGCACCCCAAGCTGTGTGAGGCAGTCTGCAGGTTTAGGACACCCCAAGATGTGTGAAGAAGTCCCTGGTGATTTGGGGCACATCAAAGTATGTGAGCAGGACCCTGTTTCTTTGGGGTGTCCCCCAGGTGTGTGTGAGGATGTCCCTGATGTTTTGGAGCACCCCAAGCCATGTGAGCAGGTTCCTGGTGCTTTGGGGTGACCCCAAGATATGCGAGGCCATCTCGGCAGGTTTGGGACACCCCGAGGTGTGTGAGGAGGTCCGTGCAGGTTTGGGGCACCCCAAACTGTGTGAGGCTGTCTCTGGTGGTTTGGGGTGTCCCCCAGGTGTGTGAGCAGGTCCCTGCAGGCGTGGGGTGTCCCCAGGCTGCCCACCCCCCCGAGGCTGAGCCCCCCTTCCCTCTCTCAGTGTCTGGGCCATCCCGGCTCTCTCTCCCAGTGGGTTTGGGGCCGTGCCAGCAGCGCTGCCTGCCCATAAATGACCACGCCAGGAGCGCAGGAGCCCGGCAGGGATGAGTGATGGCCACGGCACTGCCAGCCCCGCTCCTGCCCCTGTTTGGAGCCCTGCTCTGTGCACACCAGGACCCTCCTCGGGGAGGAGGGGAGGGAAGAGCCTGGAGCTGCTCCTGCCAGGGCTTTGTTCCACCCCATCCACAGGGAGAACATGGATTTGGAGTTTTCAGCTTAAGCCACAGATCCTTGCTGCAGGAAGCTGCTTTTTTGCCTGTTGGGGTTTTTGGGGTGTTCCCAGCTTCTGTGCAGGAAGAATTCCTCCCTGGAAAGGGTGGTGACTCCTTGGGAGGGATGTGGTGCAGTGCCCATCCCTGCAGGTGTCCCAGGCAGGGCTGGAGGTGGCATTCAGTGCTCTGGGCTGGGGACAAGGTGGGGACCAGGCTCAGCTGGGACTCCGTGATCCTGGAGGGCTTTTCCAACCTGATTTTAATGATCCTGGCTGAGCCCAGCCTCGCTGTCCCCAGGCTTGGTGGGACCAACATTTCATTCCCTCAGTGCTGCTGCTCAACCCCAGCATTGTCCCAGAGCATTTATGGGGCTGTAGAGGAGGTTTATTCACACAAGATGGAATTTCCCTGCCAAGGCCAGGCACTATTATGGGCAATATTGAAGTATTTTGTCCCCTTGTGTTATCTCTCAGCCTCTCCTTGGTGAGGCAGATGGGGCTTGGGACACTATGAAACCTGTCCCCATGCCAGTGATCTCCTCTCCTCCTAGATAATGCCATTGCAGAGCTGGATTTGGAGCAAATGTTGATTCCATCAGAAGGCTGGCAGTGCCCACTGGCAGGAGCTTGCCTGTCGGAGCCACCAGGAAGCAGCAGCAATGCCAAAGGGGAGGTTTGTACCCAAATTATTGCTGTATTTTAACCCCTGCTGAAGGATTTCCTGCTGTCCCAGGAGCTCAGGAGCTGGGGACAGTGACAATTCCACATCACTGAAAGCTGGCAGGGGCTGCAGGGGTCCCACCACAATAAGAGGAGACACTGGCATGGAGAAGTGGGATGTGTTCCTGGAAAAACCCATTCAGCAATTCCCTGGTTTTTTGTTTGAGACCGAAACCAGCCAGGGTGATCAACAGGGAGGGAAATCCCTTTTATCAATTAATGTCCCAAGCATTTAAAATTTCCTCTTATAATAATTTTGGTTTAGAGATCATGTTCTTAAAAAAAACCCCAAAACATTTAATTGTTGGCCAAAGCACTGCACTGGGTAAAGAGGCTCTCACCTGACCTGTTTGGAACCCTTTAAAAATCCATCAAGGCTGTTCTGGGTTCTGTTTTTGGGGGGTTTTTTGACAACAGGGAGCAAGGAACCATAATGGAATGGTTTGGGGTGGAAGGGACATCAAATCCCATCAAGTGCCACCTCTGTCATAGGCAGGGACACCTTCCACTGTCCTAGATTGCTCCAAACCCCAACCAGCCTGGCCCTGGACACTTCCATGGATCCAGGGAAGGAATTCTAGTAGGGTGTCTATTATCCGACTGCCCCCTCCATGGATTTGTTTACATCCTATTTGGTTTATGAATATTTATTTTTATTTTAAAATGCCCCAAGAGCGCTGAGCTGCACTGAAGAACACCAGTTCCCTCTGCTGACCTTCTCCCAGGTTTTCCTGCTCCTTAAAAGCTGATTTCCATGTGCTACCCTGGAGGTCACTGTTTGTGACCCAAGTGGCAGTCAGTGACCAAGTGTTTGGTGACCACCCCAAACTCTGGAGCTGCCTGGTGCTGGATTTTGTGCTGTTGAGCAACCCCAGGTCCTGGCTGGGATTTTTTTCCCATTTTTGCTGCCTGCAGATCACGTCTCTGCACTGCTGAACTTCCTGGCCTTGGGAAAAGGCCAAGTTCTGCTCTTGATGGAGCACAGAGTGCTCCTGGGGTGGTGATGTGCCCTGCTGCATCCCCCAGCTTCCAGGAGGGTTTTGGTACCCTGTGGAGATGGGATCGTGCTCCTGATGCTGAATTTCAACTTCTTGGGTCAGAAATGGCTGAGATAACGAGGCCCTTCTTACCTGGGCATCTCAATCCTTCCTTAGATCTGCCTCTCTCTTAAGTTGTGGGTGTAATTAAATTCAATTAAATTATTTTATATAAAAATACCTTTCCAAGCTCTAAGTTTTCAGAGTTTTCAGTGTTGCCATGAACCCTTAGACCTGAGCACCTTTTCCAGCCTAATTCAGAACCCTCACTGTCACCAAAATGAAGAAGACTGCAGCACACATCAGCTTATTCTTGGAAAATATATTTTCCAGGAGTAACTCAACCTCAATTTTTTAGTTTATCCCTTAAATCCTGCTGAGCCTCACACCATCACTTTTGCACGTATTTCAGTTTTAATTTCTTCCTTGTCACTACAGTTTTAATCACTTTGAAATCAATACTGGGCACTTCACTTCCAATCCCTTGTAACAAGATAAGAACCATGTGTTTCTCCACTCAGGAGAAGTTCTGAGGTGGATCTTTCCAGGTCTGTATTTCAGGAAGGGCTCTGGGTTTGGTTTAGTGCTGACTTTATGTTTTGCAGGGCTGCTGAAATAGTGGGAGTTTTTTAAATTAAAAATAAATTAATTTTTAATTCCCACAGTGTGAGAATTTTTAAAACAAAATTTGTGGCTTCTCACTGACACAAACTCAAATCCTTTCTGGGGTGAGAAACTGGAATATAAGCAAAATTCCTGAAGAGAAATAAAAACCCCACTATTTTCCTCCCTGCGTGACTTGGTGTGCACATGAGCTGTTCCCCAGGTTGAGATAAAACAGAGATGAGTAAGAAAAATCAGATTTTGCCAAGAACAAGGAGAGCAGGGGATCCTGCTGGGCCTTTGTTTTTGTTGACTTCCTTGGGGTGTTTGAGGGAAAGGAGATGATGAGGTCACTGGGAGCAGTGCTGGTACAGACAGAGCTTTTTAAGGCACAACTGGCCCCCTTATCTCCCTTCTTATCTTTACTAGGATGGCTGGGGTGGGGTTTAGTCAGAGCCAGAGCTTCTGTTGCAACCTCTGAGCCTTTGGGCTCTCCCTGCCTCCCTCCCTCACCTTTCAGGCTGAGCCTCACGTTTGCAATCTGCTCCTCTCCGGATCCCAGCACGCATCCCTGGGATTGGGACATTCCCTGCTCTGCCCCAAACACCTCTCTTAGGCCTTGTATGGCCATAAAACCATGGAAGGGACACACAGGGATCATCCAGTCCGCAGACACCCCAACAATCCCACCCTGGGCATCCCCGGAGCAGTGTCCAAGCTCTCCTGGAGCTCTGGCAGCCTCAGGGCTGTGCCCATTCCCTGGGGAGCCTGGGCAGTGCCCAGCACCCTCTGGGGGAAAAACTTTTCCCTAAAATCCAACCTAAACCTCCCCTGGCCCAGCTCCAGCCATTCCCTGGGTCTGTCCCTGTCCCAGAGAGCAGAACTTGGAGCTACCCATGGGAGGATGTTGAAGACTCCAAAGAGGTTTCCCCTCAGTCTCCTGTCCTCCAGGCTGAACAAACCAAGCTTGAAAAGCTGCTGGAAAAGTCCTTTTCTTCTATTTTTGATGTAATTTTGTTCCTTGCCCTTCTTTTGCCTTCCACCTTTCTTGGCCCATCAAGCACAAACAAAAATTTCTTCACTGTTAGGATTCTGAGGTTGCCTCAGCGCAGACATTGAAAACTCCTGAAAAATAACCATTCTTTCTCCTTGCTGGAAGCCTCCCAGAAGCTCCAACCTGATGATTTTGGAATAATTTATTCAATTCCTGGGATCATTCCCAACCTCCTTTCCCACCCCCAAACTGCCCTGGGAAGAGGGGAGGCTGCTCAGGGCTGACTCACAGGACCTTTTTCAGTTTTTTTTTATTTTCTGTTACCCCTTTATTTGCTCCAGCACAACCAGAATCTCTTGTCACTGCTCTGTATGCAGCAGAGGATGAAGAAAACGACAATAAATGACAAAAAAAGAGCAGGAGAAATGCATGAACATATTTCAGACATGGTTTTGGGGTGAAAAGGATGTGTCCTGATGCGAGAGGGGGACAGCAAGAGACACAGAGCAGTCTAGACCTGACCTCTACCACCCACCCATGTATGAAAAAACAGCTCTGCCTGCTGTATTTTATTTTTCTCACTGAGGTACACATGGCTCTTAAATAAACATGATTATACCCTACGTGGAGCTGCAGCTCAGGCCAAGAACTAAAAATAGTGGGCAGAAGGGAGAGACTTCAATTAGATGCAGAGTGCTCAACAATTTAACTTCTAATTGGCTTGTGGTTATCCCCCAACGAGGAACCAGCCCTGGAGTGCTGAAAGGATTCGAGGTCTGGCAAAACAGGCACTCAAATGGGGTATTTTTTGACCAAAAAAAGAGGCCTGGGTGTTGCATGTCGAGGAACTCGAGTGTTTGTGTGACATTTGCCTTCAGCTCAGGAGTGAGGCCTCACCTCGGGGTTTTCACAGGTGGGTTCAGCTCCATGTCCTCTCCTCAACCCCAGTTTGGTGGCCCCATGAGGTTTTTTGGGTTGGATTTGGTTCCCGATTCAGCTCATGGTACAGAACTGCAGGAGGAGCAGTCAGAGGCATCCCAAGGACTCCATGATTTCCACCCTCAGCTGCAGTCCAAACTCTGTTTTCTTTCCAGCTCCCAGCAAGCCTTTCCCATTGTCATTCCCTAATTTCCCCTGCATTTAACTGTTCCTGCTGGAATGATCTCCCATTCCCTGAAGCTGGCTGTGGAGCAGGAGGAGGCTGGCAACAGGGGCTCAGTTTTTGGGAGAACACCAACCCCCAGCCACTGCCCGCTCACCATTCCAAGCTCCCAACCCATCTCTGCTCTGGCACTGGGCAGCCAAAGCTTTGCCAAGGCTTTGCTGGGAATAGAAAGGTGGATTTCAAGGACAAAAATTTACAGAGCTGTGTAGTAAGAAGGTCTGGAAGAGGAAGATCTGGGATGTGGAGTTAGCAGGAGGCAAATAACACAGGGTGGGAGCTGGCTCGGGTTGATCCCTGTTTGGGTTTGGAATAACTTTCCCTGTTTATTTGGGAATTGTGGAAGGACTTCTGGGATTGTGTGTGCATGGCAGCTCCTGGGAATTGCTTGACATTTTTCAGGATCAGCTCCCTGGTAGTGGGTTCCCAGGAGCCTTTTCCTCTGTCTGCATCCACTGGGGTTTTTTACTCCCCAGGATATGGGAATGTGAGAATCCTGCCCTTATTTCCAAGCCACATTTTCCTCCCAACTCAAGACCCCCAAGAAACACCTACATGATCACCAAGCTTGGTCTTGTACATGTGACTGTGGCTTAACTGGAGGAGAACATGGCAATTTAGAGGGAAAAAAAAAATCTCAATATTTTTAAGTGAAAGTAGCAAGTGTATTCCAGTATAATCCATGCATTATTGGAAGCTGTTTTTCCCAATTGTTCCCAATTGTTTCCCATTGTTGCAGGTGTTTTTTCCCCATTTCTTCACCTCAGGAGTTGTCTAGGAAAGCTTTTCCATCCTTGCACTAAGGAAGAGACCACACAAACTGCAGAGTGTTTGTTGTGCTAAGGCTGAAATGAAATCCAGCCCTTCTTCCCAAAGCCATGTCCCTGCAGCCAGCCCTTCCTCGTTTTCCTCTAGTCAGGAGTGTCCCAGAAACCACCGTGGCCTGGATGGCTTCAATCCTGAATTTTTCAGTGGAATTGGCTCCTGTAATTATCTGCCTCCTTGCCAGCCATGTCCACTTGCCCAAGGCTCTCCCACAGTGGCAGCCACGGGGTTTTGGCAATATCTGAACACCAAAAGTGAAACTTTGCCCTGCGGCTGGCGGAGAGGAAAGGGAAGGGTTTGGAATTTAGTCAAGGACTGCTCCCAGACTCAGTAGTGGTGGGAAGAAGAGGACAGAGAATCCTCCTGTGAGGCACAGCTCACACCTCTGGCAGCTCTGGGTGAGGAGGAGGAAGATGGCCAAAGATTCATAAAACCATGGAATGTTTTGAGTTGGAAGGGGTCTTAAAGCTCATTCCAACCTCCTTTCCTGGGTTGCTCCCCTATCCCAGGCTGCTCTAAACCCAAAGTCCAGCCTGGCCTTGGGCAAGTCCAGGGGCAGCCAGAGCTGCTCTGGGCACCCTATGCCAGGGCCTGCCCACCCTGCCAGGGAACAATTCCTTCCCAATATCCAACCTAAATTTCCCCTCTGTCAGTCTGAAGCCATTCCCCTTTGTTCTGTCACTCCTTGTTCCTGATTATTTGTCCCTCTCCATCTTCCCTGTCACCCCTTCAGACCCTGGAAGGTGCTGTGAGGTCTCTTCCCAACCTTTTCTTCTCCAGGCTGAACAGCCTCAATTTTATTTAATATAATATATTTATATTAATAAATATATTATATAATATAATATATTTATTCCCAATAAACTCCCTTTTCTAATAACATAGGGTGTCTATTTTTTCACTCCTAGGCCTGCTCTCTCTTCATTTACTGTATCAGGTGTTCCATCACAATTAATTTTAAAAAATCCTGCTGCCAAAATTAAAAGTTGTGTTTTGGGTTTTTTTGTTGTTTTTGTTTTGTTTTGTTTTGTTTTTTGTTTTGTTTTGTTTTGTTTTTGGTGAAATAGGGTTTCTCCTGCCCTTCAAGCAGAAAACTGAACTCAAGCATAGAAGTGAAATGATGATTGCATTAAATCCACCTTGATGAGCAGCCAAGGAATGCTTTGATTCCCAAAGGTGAGACTGTGGCATCATCAAGCAGCAGGGCCGACACCTCGGGAGCCTCCCATGGGAAATCCTGTTCTTGCCCAGTCTGAAATCCTATTCTAGCCCAGTCTTGCATGTCCGGGCTTGTTGGTTTGTCTCCAGCTCCTGGAATTTCAGGAAAAAAATGCCCTCTTGTTCCACCAATCCGTTCCTGCATCACTGCCTAACATTCAGGAAAAATTTCTCCATGGAAAGAGAGGTCAAACAATGGAACTGGGCTGCCCAGGGAAGAGGTGGATTCATTATCCTTGGAAGTGTTCCAGAAATGAGTAGATGTGGCCCTTCATGGTTTAGTGGCCCTGGGGGTGGTTGATCAGAGCTTGGATTGATGATCTTGGAGTTCTTTTCCAACCTTAGTGACTCCATGAGTCCCTGGTTGTTGGATTACACCTTTTTCTGTCTTAGAGATGGGGCAACTGAGACGTGTTTTAAAAACTTTTATTCTGTTTTCAGTCTCATGTGAGGGGTGAGACAATACAGTTATTATAATTCACACCATCACAATTAGAAGCCAACTATTTCTTAATTACAAAGCACTCTAAGTGTTGCTTGGCCTATCAGCTTTTTGTTACACTATGTTGTAGATGTCTTAAAACTAATAATCTAAAATTATTCTTTGTGGGTATTACTACAATGCTTTTCTCATAGTTTTATTTTTTTTATGTATCTAGTCTTTTTTGCAAGGCTACAGCAAAGTTGATACCCTTATTAAAGTTTATAGTCTTGGTTGGGGAAAAATGCAAATTTTGTTGCACACAACAGGACTGAGGTTGATGTCCAGAAATATAGACAAACATTCATATTTTGGGGTGGAAATCTTGGAAAACAAAGCTTTTGCTCCATCTAATATGGATTGGATGCCCAAAGGAAGGACTGTAAAGCTCCCATCCCAATCCTGAGCACCAGCACGAGCCCATCCATCATTCTCCTGGAGCTCCCAGGGTGCAGCATGGATCCTCATCCTATTCTCCTGCAGAATTTCCAACCTAAAAAGTATCTCCCACTGAAATCCTGCTGCATCAACTCCTCTGACAAACCTCAAAGTGGCTGGATACAGGAAAATCCCTACTCAAGTTGGCCAGCCAAGCTCCAGCCCTCTCCAATCATTCTCAATCCCAATTTACTGAAAACTGGGATCTGGAGTTAAACCCAGCAGGAGGCAAATAACACAGGTGGGAGCTTGGGTTGATCCCTGTTTGGGTTTGGAATAACTTTCCCTGTTTATTTGGGAATTCTGGAAGGATTTCTGGGGGTCGCGTGTGCCCAGCAGATCCTGGGAATTGCTCAGTGTTTTTGAGGATCAGCTCCCTGGTAGTGGGCTCCCAGTTCTGCAGGGTGCACGTGGAATATTTAGGGATGCATGGAAATGAGAGGTTATGGACGAACAGATTCTCCCTCAGGATCCTTTTATTAAATCCTGGATGGGCACTCAAACTGAATCCCATCATGGAATTTCAGATTTCTGGGTCCCAACCCTGTCACTGGGATTCCAGTGGGGAAAGACTTGGCCACCACCCCAAAACATTTCAGTCCTGCCTGGATGGTTCATGGAGCATCCCAAAACCTCATCCTGTGTTGGTTTCTTGTCCTTTCCCAGGTGAGTTTGGAGGTGTAAGGAGGAGATTTGGGCTGCCCAGAGTGAATCCCAGTATAAGGGAGTGGTTTAGGTGGGAAGGGATCTTAAAGGTCATCACATTCCACCCCCTGTGCCATGGGCAGGGACACCTTCCACCATTCCAGGATGCTCCAAGCCCCAAAGTCCAACCTGGCCTTGGGTACTGCCAGGGATGCAGGGGCAGCCACAGCTGCTCTGGGCAATGATGGTTGGGGTTTCAGCTATGAAATTATCTGGATTTAGGCTTATTGACTTTTTTCCCCCCCAAATTTCTCCCATGATGCACCACTACCTGGCACAGGTAATTTTCCTTAAGAGACACCATCCAAGCTCGTTTTGGTTTGGGACACATAGAGGTGGGGGAAGGGTTGGCCATTCCAAGATGGGATTTGGGGTATCCAGCCATGGATCTGTGGTGTTCATTGGCACTTTCCAAATTAGAGATGAGGGGAAAGGCTTTTTAAAGAAGATTCTACAGGAGGAGAGTGGGACACAGGCATCCCAAGTGTCCTTGGACAACAAACCCCATGGATTTGATCAAACTCCCAACTCAAAGTGCAAGTTCCCTGATATTGAACTGTGAAGGTGAGATGCTGCCTCAGGTACAGAAAAATCCATGATCTGCTGTCAGAAACACAAATTAAATTCCCAAAGGAGATGTTAAACCCTCAGATCAGTCCCAAGCTCCCAATATTTATGGAGAGGAGCTTAAATGTCCCACCACAACCACCAAAACCTCATTCCCCACAAGATACCCACTTCTTTATTTATTAATATTTTATTGTGTAATGTGTGGCCTGAGACATTCACTGCCCTCATATTTCATTTGGTGTCTTTTTTTCTTCTGACCATTCCAGGATTTTTCCTGAGACCCAACAGCCAGCAAAATATGTTTGGTTTGGGTTTTTTTTTTGTTCTTCCCATAAATATCCTCTGTGCATGGCTCCTGATGTGATGAAGTGATGGATGTGAAGCTCGTTGGCATTTCCAAAGTCACGCTCCAGATTCTTGCTTCAATCTGACCCCAAACAGATCATGACGATGAGCTGAGCTCTGCTCTTAAGCATCAGTCAACTGCTGCTTGAGCTGCTGATCACATTTATAATTTTGTCACCAATTTCTAAAACTGGAGGAGTCAGAAAATGATGGACGGCCTTGAGGAAGACCAGGAGAAAAACCAATCCATGACTTTTTAATGCTCAAATTCCCATCACAGCTGCTGCAATTTGTTTGTTCGTAGAGCAAAAAGCACCTGGAAATTTCTGTGTGGAGAATAAAAGATGAAAAAATAACACAGGCAGTCTCCTGGCTGTAATTTAGCAAATTACAGCAAAAATAAAAGTAATATTTGAGTAAAGGAAGCTGGAAGGGGGGACACGCATTGGGTCAGGACAGTGCTGGGTGCTGTGAGTAGGAATAAAATGATGTTAATAATAAACAGCTCCTCTGCTCTTTTAAAGAACTTATTTCTCCAACACATGCAGAAAGTTAAAGTTACAACTCTGTGAAATTTCTGCTGGCTGCCTCATCTGTTTATCATTGACTCCCTGGATGCTCGTGGTAAGAATTCCGGCTTTTGGAATAATGTTTGTGGTAGGTGGTCCCTTCAAAGCTGCTCCCTCACACTCAGCCAGTTTGATTTGCTGGGGGAGACTCTGCTCATGCAAAGTTTTCCTTCAACTGCATCCAGCACCGTGATGAGCCAGTGCAAGAGAAACTACTGTGCTGTGATTCCCTTCTCAAGCCACTCAGGCACTTTGAAGTGGAATTTTTCCTTCATTTTTGGGGCCAGAGAAGTTGTTAGGGTTTTTTCCACCCTCCCCTCCCCTTTCCTCCATTCCCAAGGGAAAAATAAAACATTTACACACACGCTGGTAGTCTATATTTATCAACATAAAATCTAAATATAGCATTGTTTTTACACCCATTGCTGGGGCTAACCCAGTCATGAAATAAACACACTTTCTGCTTTCTAAAATTACATTTTAATAAAAGCTTTACAATTATTATGATATCAAGGCAGAAATGGAACTGCTTTCCCTCTGTTTCATCTAAAGGAGGGAGCTTCACATTCTCTCCAATTAACTGCATGGACACTTTCCATCAAAAAGGGATAGAATTAAAAATAAAAAAACCCCAAGGCTGCAAAACAAGAATTTAACCTTATTTTATAAAGATTAGTGTAATAAATCAGCACAGTCACTGTCACACTAGCCGACACTGGTGTGAGGTGAAACTGAGCTCGCACTGTGGAAGAGATGAGTGGAAGCAGAAAAAATCAGACAAAATCTTTGAAAAATTACCCAATCACTTTAGAAACCTTTTTCCCAATAGTAAAAGAAAAAGGAAAAAGGAACATGTGTTTTTGGGTTAACATTGCACTGCTCTTGAGACAAAAAATGCTCACAAATAAAATACTCGGGACTGTTGTGTTTATTATGCTTTTTTTAAATTCTAGAAATCCATGAGACTCCAGGCAGTGAATATTCCAAGAGAAGCTAAAAAAGAAGAAGATGGGAAGGAAAAATTCCAAGGTGAAAATGGGCAAAAAAATAATGTAAGGGAGAAGATGGGCAGGAAAAATGCAAGAGGAAGATGAGAAGCAAAAATGCCAAGGGAAAACCTGGGATAAAAACATGGACAGGGTTTCTCTTGAGATCTATTTCTCCCAAAATTGATGAGCAACTGGAAGAGGCAATACTGGAGATAAGTGACTCTTTAATTACAAACGAATGGATGGTGTAGGTGATGGATACAATGTTTTAAATGCAGATTTAAAAAAATATATATTGCTTCTAAATTGATTTTTAAATTATTTTAAAATTGGTTTTCCTTCTCTTTGGTTAAACCTCCCAGAGCCAGCAGCCATTCCTGAGCTCCTGTGAGCAGCAGCTCCTTCCCAACTCCTCATCCTGAAAAGGGAATGGCAGGAGAGCTTCAGCTTCCTTGGAGAGCCTTTGTGTGCTCCAGAGAGCCCAGAGATGGATGCCCTAAATCAACCTCTAAATCAGGCCCTAAATCAACTCCAAAATCAGCCCCTAAATTAGCCCTAAATCAGGGCCTAAATCAGCCTCTAAATCAGGCCCTAAATCAACTCCAAAATCAGCCCCTAAATTAGCCCTAAATCAGGGCCTAAATCAGCCTCTAAATCAGGCCCTAAATCAACTCCAAAATCAGCCCCTAAATTAGACCTAAATCAGGGCCTAAATCAGCCTCTAAATCAGATCCCAAGTCAGCCCCCAAATCAGGCCCTAAATTAGGCCCTTAATCGGCTTCTAAATCAGCCCTAAATCAGCGTCTAAATCAGGCCCTATATCAGCTTCTAAATCAACCCCTAAATCAGCCCCTAAATCAGCATCTAAATCAACCCTAAATCTGGCCCTATATCAGGCCCTAAATTGGGGCCTAAATTAGGCCCTAAATCAGGCCCTAAATCAGGCGTAAATCTAGCCCTAAATCTGGCCCTAAATTAGCTCTAAATCAAGCCCTAAATCAGGCCATAAATCAGATCCTAAATCCACATCTCAATCAGCCCTAAATTTGGTCCTATATCATGCCCTAAATCAGGCCTAAATCAAGCCCTAAATTAGTCCCTAAATCAGATCCTAAGTCAGCCCTTAAACCAGCCCCTAAATCAACCCCTAAATTGGGCCCTAAATCAACATCTAAATCAGACCTAAATCATCCTCTTAATCAGGCCCTAAATTAGTCTCTAAATTAGGGCCTAAATCAGCTTCTAAATCAGCCCTAAATCAGGCCTTAAATTAGGCCCTAAAACAACTTCTAAATCAACATCTAAATCAGACTCTAAATCAGCCCCTAAATTGGGCCCTAAATCAACATCTAAATCAGTCCTAAATGAGCCCCTAAAGCAGCCCCTAAATCCCCCCTCAATGTGTGACCTCCTGACACGAGCAGCACGCAGGAAGATGTGGGGTGTGAGTGATAGCCCAGCTCAGCAGCTCCCCGGGGAGCTGGGATTTAAGGACTTGACCCCAAAAAATGACATTCAGGATGTCCCAGACAAAAAATGAGACACTTTCCTTCATGGTGTCCTTGTCAGAGGGATAGGAGGGCACTGGGATTCTCTGTCCATGGCATGGGGTTGGAATGGGATGAGAGTTTTAAGGTCCTTTCCAGCCCAAACCATTCTGTGATTCTGTATTTATAAAGTCCCCTGTGATTCTATGATTATGAAATCCTGTATTATCTTAATTAAATCCCATTATTCTCAAGGTTTTGATTTCATATTCCTTGCTCCTGCAGCTGGAATTCACGCTGATTTTTGCATCCTCCAGCTGGCAGCAGCTGGAGAATTCCTTAAGAGCAGCACTTGATGATGGGCAAGGCTGGGAGCAATGCTGGGGTGGTGTGGCTACTCCAAATATTAAATTTTACTATAATTTTACTATAAATTTTACTTCTTTCCCATTTAAAACCATGTTGCTTTCCCCCTGCTACAGCCCCCACATCCCCCATCCCTGGCACCCAAGTTTGTGAGCTCTTTCCCAGCAATTTTGGTCTGGAAAGAAGGCAGGAGAAGGAGAAAAATTAGGAAATTCTTCCCTGTAGAGCCATTCCCTGTGGAAAAGCTGCTCTGTGTCCTGGGATTGCTTTCAGCTGAACTACAGGCTGAAATTACATTTTTCAAATTGTTCAGAAAAGTGATAGAAAAACAAACCTCAGTTTCTTGGTGGCTCTGTTTAAGCTTTGGCTGTGCTTCCACTGGGCAGCTATGGGTGAAAAAAACCTTTTTTTTTTTTCCAAATGAGAAAAATCCTGTGTTTAAAACCAGCAGTGGGCAGAAAACACTTCTGGGGTGTGGGTGAACATGCATGTGGACACTCAGCTCCCATTTCCAGCAAAATCCCTGGAGGAGAATCCCCTTTATTTCTTGGGAATGGTTTCTCAAGGCCAGGTATGTTCCTCTGAAGTTGCTTTCCAGGCAGCAGCTGTCCAGCGTCCTTATCCCATAGGCAGCACCTGAGTTGGGGTGGGCTTTTCTTCATCCTGAGCATGGGGAATTGGCACATTTGGGGTGGATGTCCCCCCCAGTGCCATGCTGGCCTTTCCCGCTCGGACGTTAATGGGATAACGCTGCTGAGGGCTTTGAAGATGAAGGAGCAGCCTGGACAAACAGGGCCAGATAAACACAGGCTTCATCTCTGAGAGGAACCATGCCCAGAGTGCTCCCAACTATTTTTCCCAGTGTCTCCATACACTGGAGGAAGCCCAGGTCACTGCTGAGCTCACCTTCCCCCCTTCCCAAGGCAATCCATTCCATTTGATGCGTCCCTGCAGGATGCTGCTGGGAGCAGCATTAACACAAGTCAAACTATAACCTGCTGGGTAAACATTTCCCTATTGTTTCTGGGGATTACCGTGCTGGGAAGTCATTAATAACCTGGAAGTACATTCCATTTATCTTTGTTTATTAGCTGCTTTTGGCAGACTCCAGGAGCGTCCCCCTGCTCTGACATCAGCCCAGCTCCAGCCCCTGTAAAGTCAACAATCTGATTTGGTCATTAATCTCCCACTTCAAAAGGACAGGCAGGAGGTGCAGGAGGAAGATCTCACATCTGCTCTTCCACTTGCTGCTTTGCCGGGGCTGGCTCCAGATAAAAGCCTGGTCTAGGATGCCCCTGCACTGCCTGACCTCACCAGCATCCCCAAAAACCCTTCAGGAATTCATTTCACCCCTCATTTGCACCTCCAGGCAAAGGGGAAGTAGTTCCTCATGTAGTTCCTGGAGGTGTGGAACAAGACCTGAAGATGTTCCACACCTCTAGGAACTACATGAGGTGACCAAACCCCATCCCAAGTACCCTAGTGGGTACTTCCAAGGATCCATCCAGCTCATTTTTGAGCTAAAGACAATGAACCTTGCTCCAAATTGTCCTGGTGGCTCCAGAGCCCACCACTGAATTTATGGCTGCAGAGAAAGCTCAAGCTCACTGCAGATCTGCCAGGACCTCAGAGGGGAAGGTCCACCAAGCACAAAGACATCACCTCCTCCAGCTTAGTGTGCAGTCATTCCTGCATCCCTTATCCGGCCATTTGAACAGATCGGAATCCAAAATTCCACCAGACTTGCTGGAGGAACAAATCAGAGTTAGAAAACCCACTGGATTTGCTGGAGGAACAAATCAGAGTTAGAAAACCCACTGGATTTGCTGGAGGAACAAATCAGAGTTAGAAAACCCACTGGATTTGTTGGAGGAATAAATCAGAATCAGAAAACCCACCGCACTTGCTGAAGGAAAATTTAGCACGTTGGAAATGCTTAACCCCTTTAATATTGTGGGAGGGAGGAAAACACTGGTAAAACAATATATTCTTCATTAATTATATTTTTTTTCCTGCTGCCACACATCCAGGACAGGAGTTGCTGCAAGGAGGGAAGCAGGAGAAGGCCATGAGTGAAGAATTCCTTGTGGTTAAAGGCACCTTGGAGCCACCACTGCCAAAGCAAACCCAGCATTGTTTTTCCTGGGCAGGGTTTGCTCCTCGTGCTCCAAATGTTTGCTTCCCAAATAATTTCTTCAAACTGCAAATGTAAAATTTTCCCTTCCACATCCAGAGCCTTTCACTTGCCCTGGGAAAGTCCCCAGCTTCTCTTCCATGGGAAAACCTTCATTAAAGTGAAAGTTTTGTTTAAATTCATTAAAATATAATGAAATTTCCCGGTTTTATCAGGATATTATTTTATTTTACCTCTCTGGGTGAAAAGGAAGATGCCAAGCTGTCTTCTACACCACCTACAAGGACACTTGCTTTCATTTGTCATTTTAAAAGAGAGGGATTTTATTTTATTTTATTTATTTTATTTTATTTCATTTCAGTTAATTTAATTTATTTTTTTTTTTATTTTTTAATTTTTTAAATTTTATTTTATGCTTCCCAGCCTTCCAGGAGAGGTGATGTAAGGTTGGGTGGGTGCGATGAGATCTCTCTTTCCTCTCCTCTTGTTCCTGCTTTTTCCCTGGATGCTCTCCTGATATTGGAGATTAGATCCCAACCCCTCCAGGCAAGGAGGAACTTCAACGTGCATCTCCCACATCCTAAAGGGATGCTTTAATCACTGGGATGCTGCATAAGGAGAGGGAGGGAGATGAAAGATAGGACCTTTTATTTTGCTTTCTTTAGGGCAAAACCCAGCAGCGGTTTCAAGACCTCCTGAGTCCTCCAGGTGACGAAACTTTCTGAAAAGACACCTTGATTTCCCTGGACTTTGCAACATTTCCTGACTTCCATTAATCTTCTATTCCTCTCTACATCTCTTGGGCCTGGCTGTGTGGTCAAGGAAGATCCAACCCCCCAAACATCCCTGGAAGTGCCCAAGACCAGGTTGGATGGGCTTGGAGCAGTCTGGGACAGTGGAAGGTGTCCCTGCTTGTGGCAGGGGTGGGATGGGATGGGATTTAAGGTCTCTTGCCACCCAAACCACCCTGGGATTCTGTGATCATCTCATTTCATATATAAATACAAATAAATGTATCAAATATCTAGAAATATTTATAATATGTCACAATCTCTGAGTGATTTCTGATGTCACTTTGTATTATCTGAAGCTGCTGTATGTGACACAGTGGTGTGGCTCAAGGGGATGTGCTCCACTGCATGTGGAGAAATTAAGGGAGATTAAAAGGATAAATTAAATTAAGGAGTAATTAAAACACTGTTTTAATTAAAAGTGCTCTATTTTGATCATATAAATGATCACTGCACACAGACCTGCCTTGGTGTGTTCTATAAAAGAAACCTCTGTGGCTTCGGAGGGCATTTTTGGGGAATCCCAAGGAATATCCCTTCCATCACAGTTCAATATTAAATATTCTTTAAAATGATGAACGCATTTGTACTCACAAGCCTTGGGATGATTTCCCTGCTTTTATTAGAAACTCGGACAATGGGGAAAAAAGAAAGAAAGAAAAAAATCAAATTGCTGGGTGTCATCTCCATCCTGTCCGAGCACACATTCCCTCTCGGGGATGGTTTTTTGGGAGATGCCCGGGGGCAGCACACGGAGCCTCCCAGGGCGGTAGTTTAACCATTAAGCCGAGCTTAAGGCTCGGTGCCTAAGGTGAGGGCACGAAGAAAGGAACGCCAGAGCTTTGATCTGGGCCAGGTGTTAATTTGGGAGATTTGGGAGCTGTTAGGAAGCCGGGGGCAGCACATCCCGCGGGTTTATCAGGGCCGGGATTAGTTAGGCTGAGGGCAAACAAGCTCTGCCGGGACAAACAGGGCAGCTGCCACATGAAAGTGCCACCAAGAGGTGGCCGTCCCTTAATGGGAGCACTGGTTTTAATGGGGACTTTCATCTCGGCGGCGCTCCTGAAAGCAACGGGGGTTGGAAAAAACAGGAGGAAAAAGTGGATTTGGGGTTGGGAGAAATCACCTGCTGCTCGTGCAAACACCGGGGATGGGCCCTTGAGGCTGTGCTGGGAGATAAAAAACAGAGTTTATTTCCAAAGGGTGGCAGCAAGGGAAGGAAAAGAAAAATAAGGGAAGTAGAGGTGATTTTCCCAAAAGCTATTTATCCAAATCCCAGATTCTCCAATAGATGCTGTTCCCTCTCCTCCACACCTGACTCCTTCTACCCTTGAGGACCTCTGTGGTTGCATCCACCACTACCAAACCTTGAAAATGCCACTAGATAAAAACTGCATCCAAGAATTTCACTTTTAAACAAATGCCCTTGTTTAAGAGGTTGTGGGATGTAATTTTCACAATGAAGGAAAATGCTGGTCCCTGAGGGCAGGATTAATATTGGAATCTGTGAGCTTAACACCTTATGGTTTGTCTCCCTGATGTGGTTTAAAACAACAGATCTTCAATTAAAGAAAAAAAGATGACTTGAAAATCCTTTAAAAATCAGCATAACCCATATTTCACCTTTCTTATGTTGAGGACATAAGTAAGAACCAACAGAATCACTTCTGGTTGCACATTTTCAATCAAACAATATCCAAATAATAAATACTGAGGAGGAAATACCTCAGTAAGTATTTTGAAGAAATCACCACTAAAGACCTGACCTGGCCATTTCGTTGCTTATGGAAATACCCATAAGGCACAAAATCTCTTGAAACCCAAAGATTTCTCCAGCTGAACTCCGATTATTTTTGTTTTCCTTCAGCACCAATCATTGAGGACAAATGTAGGAACCAACAGAATCTCTGCTCGTTCCACATTTTCAATCAAACAATATCCAAATAATAAATATTGAGGAGGAAATCCCGCAATATTTATTATTTGGATATTGTAAGAACCAACAGAATCACTGCTGGTTGCACATTTTCACTCAAACAATATCCAAATAATAAATACAGAGGAGGAAATCCCTCAGTAACTATTTTGAAGAAGCCACCACTAAAGACCCAACATCCACATTTTGCTGCTTATGGAAACACCCATAATGCACAAAATCTCTTGAAACCCAAAGATTTCTCCAGCTGAACCCTGATTATTTTTGTTTTCCTTCAACACCAACCATTTTACCCCCCTCCCACAGCACTGGATTGCGACAGGCTTGGAGTGGGAGAAGCAGCACGGTGAATGTGACACCTCCCAAAGGTGTCACAGATAAGGTGGGGGGTGCTGGTGGCTCCCAGTGCCACCTGGGCTGGGAAGGAGCACCTCTGCCCTCTCCTGGGGCAGCACAGCCTGACGTGGCCTCCACAAGGGTTTCAACCCCCCTGGGCATTCACAACCACCCCTCGAGGTGATTTGGGGAGGACAGAAGCTACAAAGGTGTGGCAATGAGATGGTGCAGCTCCAAACCCGGGCCCTGAACCTCAGCAGAGCTTGGGGCTCACTGCCTTTATCAGGGGGGATTCTAAAAAGGGGGTTTGGGGCAATTTGGAAGCTCCTCTAAACCAGCACATCCCTACCCTTTGGCTCATCCTCATCTTGCTCTCACTTGTGGTCCAGGCTCCCTTCTTTTATTTTCCTGGCTGCCTCTAATTTGTGGCCATCCAACAACCACTGCTTGAGTCCTGCTGGGCTCCTGGACAGAAGCTGCTCCCTGCCACCACAGCCATCCCAGGAAAATCAGGATGGGGATGGAATATTTGTCCTCTGATTGTTTAATAGCATCTGAGAATTCCAGCAATTCCCATGAGACCCCAAGGAATGCAGAGCCAGAGGAGGAAGAGCCCTGTGCCAGATCGACTCCTTTTCATTTCTTTTGGGCTGTGGAGAGTGGAGCCAAGGAAGAGCAGGGATAACGAAGCCCATGGTGGTTTTAATTAGTTGCAAGCCTGGAATGTGGGGGCTGATTGTTTAATGAGGAATAAATTTGGAATGGTGTGGGTGGGTGTAGGAGATGATCCAGGAGCCTCTAATAATGCACGAGGAATATAAGGAATGTCCCTGCAGCATAGAATCACAGAATCACAGAATCATGAGGTTGGAAGAGACCTCTAAGATCATCAAATCCAACCTATGCCCCAACACCTTAACTAGACTATAGCCCCAAGTGCCATGTCCAGTCTTTTTTTAAACACATCCAAGAGTCTTTTTTTCAACACATCCAGGATGGTCACATCCCTCTTGGGCTCTTCCCAAGGGATATTCCTCTGTGGAAGGCTTGGGACTGGCTCCTTGGGCTTGTTCCCAGTGTGCCAGGGAAGATTTTGTGGAAGACAGCCCTGGATGTGACTGTGGGGTCACACCTGGAGCAGGATCAGGTGCTTTGCCTTGAGAGACGCTGCACAAAGCTCCCAGGCCAGAAGAAGAGAATGGGATAAACGCGGCACAAGCAGCCCTCAGGGAAAGAAATTAGTCCTGGGAACACCCTCCTTCCATGTGCCAGCTGCTCCCTGCTGGTCAGTACAAGGCTCTTAACTCAAAGGACCATAAGTCATGGCTTTTTGGTCCTTTGATCCATGGCTTTGGTCCATGGCTTTTTTGGTGGTTTGATCTCAAATCAGTGTGAGCAGGAAGGGTCCTGCCCATCTCTCACTGTTGCTACAGAGGAGAGCAAAGCCCAGGCAACCAAGAGCAAAGATGGGGACATCTGGGTTCAGCCCATATCTGTTTCCAGATATCTGGGGTGTGATCAGCAATAATCAAACCCTCTTTTGAGCTGTCCCAGGGCACCAGTCCCTCCCTCCTGTGTGGAGCACAGTTAGGTTGTGTCCCTTTCCCCCAGACCACCACGGAGAGTGGATAATGGCTTGGTTTAAGGATGTGTCAGAGCTGGGATGCTGCCCCAGGGTGTTTCTAGGGTCTGCTGGAGGTGGTGGAAGCTTTCTGTGTGGTTGTGGTTGGTCAGCAGGGGAATACACCCAGGGTGGAATGCTACACCTGTAATTTCAGCAGGAGGAGCAACAGCAGCCTTGCTGGTCATGCTGCCCTCTCTGCCCAGCTGCTCTGGCCTTGGAACACCTCAAACCCCTTGGACAAACCAATGGAGAGGCAAGGTTTGCATGACTTGACTGGGAGCCACCTTCAAAGTGTTCCTGGTACAGCTCTGATGCAAAGAGCCATGATGGAGAGTCATGAAAACACACTGGAAACACGCTGTGTGGGAATTGGAGTGCACAAACACTTTGAACCGGAATAAAATTTGCTGAAATATGTCCTGAGATGGGTAATGGAGCTGGGGAAGGGGCTGGAGCTCCAGGAGGAGCTGAGGGAGCTGGCGAGGGACTCAGCCTGGAGAAAAGGAGGCTCAGGAGGGACCTTGTGGCTCTGCACAACTCCCTGCCAGGAGCTGTAGTAGGGCAGGGATCAGTCTCCTCTCCCAGGGAACAAACTGAGAAGGAAGCAGCCTCAAGTAGTGCCAGTGGAGGTTCAGATTTGATGTTAGGGAAAATTTCCTCACCAAAAGGATTGTCAAGCACTGGAATGGGCTGCTTATGGTGTCACCATCCCTGGAAGTGTCCAAAAGGGAGTGGGTGTGGAACTGGGGACATGGTTCAGTGGTGCTGAGTGAGCAGCTGGACTCAATGATCTCAAGGGCTTTTTCCAACATTAAATGTTGTGTGAAAGTGTTTTTCCCACACAAATGCACACCAGGTTTAGCGCAGGTTTCTAAAGCTTGGTTACTGTCAGGAGGTTCTTTTACCTGCCAGAGGACACAGCAACAGTTTGCATAAAATAGACCTAAAACCTTGACTTCCCTCTTCCCACCCCAGCCTGTTTTATCCCCAAACCTGCAGGGCATCCACATGGAGATGATGCCTTAAGTTTCAGCTTTTATATTTTTCAGATTCTGTGCTGCTTTAGTGTGTAGTTCTGAGCTTCACATTAGGGGATAGTGAGCTCTGTGCACAGAGTAGGGAGACAAAATAATTCCTTCCCTAACTGGGGACCAAGGACAACCAATCCAAATTTCAGTCTCAAGAGCATAAATAAAGTGGACTGAGGAGAGAAAAACAAGCAGGATGGGACTGCATGGGCTAAAGCTGGAATTAACTCCAATATGCAAATGGAGCAGAACTTATAAAAGTGACAGACCCCATGACCAGTCGTGCATTTTGTGACCATTTTGGTTCACCTTGGGTGCAGCCCTGGCTGGGCTCTTGTGCTGCCCAAGGTGGATCCATGGAGGAGATCCTTTTAATAAATCCCTACTTTGTTCTTTAACTCTGTTCTAGGTAAGCCTTCTCAAGGCATCAGAGAAACTGCAGCTCCTGTGACCAGGAATGGTCCAAGCTCCCTATTGGGACTTGCTGCTGTCATCAGCATGGGGATGACAGCAATAAGTCCCAGTAGGGTGCTTGGACCATTCCTGGTCACAGGAGCTGCAGTTTCCAGTGGGATGGTAGCCTGGAGCACCAGATTTTCACCTGGAAGATGAAAATCCCCACTGAAAATCCCCAGTGTGCTCCATCCTTGCTGAGGTGACCCCACGGATTTCCCTCAGCGCCACGCGCTGACGAGCTCGGAGCAACCAAAGGCCCCATCTTGCTGGAAGATGCAACAACTGTGCTTGCACCTCCAGCGTCCCTTCCCTGCCTCTCTCTGGGCTGCTGTGAGCCCCCAGGCTGCAGGCCCAGCCGCTGGGAGGGAGCTGCTCCTTTATTACCCTTTTCCTTTCTGGCGCAGCAGCCGAGGCCAAGGCGGAGCGGTGTCCACAGCCGGGCCTCTGTGGGAGCGCCGGCATCTGGAGCTGCAGCTCCTGGCGTCCTTTGAGGAGCACAGCCAGGCAGCTGCTGAGCACATGGCAGCAGGGAAGGAGCTGCTCTTGTTTCCAGGGATGCTCTGATGAAGACTCAGCAGCTCCCTCCTGGCTGAGGCGGCTTCCTGGAGCCTCTGGGAGCTGCAAGTTCAGGGAGAGGAGAGGAGAGGAGGCAGCTCCCAGGCTGAGGGTGAACTCTCAATACAACTCTCCCAACTCTCTTGGGAGAGTTGTATTCTCTTTAAAAGTCACTGAAAGAGATGGGGGTGTTTAGGTATGGGGGTTGTGATACAAGGAGTTCAAGCATCACAGAGTCTAAGAATGGTTTGAGTTGGAAGTGCTCATCCAGTGCCACCCCTGCCATGGGCAGGGACACCTGCCATTGGCCCAGGCTGCTCCAGGCCCTGTCCAACCTGGCCTTGGACAACTCCAGCTTCTCTGGGCACCCTGTGCCAGGGCCTGCCCACCCTCCCAGGGAAGAATTCCTTTCCAATATCCCATCTAATCCTGCCCTCTGTCAGTCTGAACCCATTCCCCCTTATCCTGGCACTATATTCCCATATAAAAAGTCCCTCTCCATCTTTCTTCTAGGCCTCCTTCAGGTACTGAAACTCTGCAAAAATTCTTCAAACACCTGAAAAATGTCAGGGCTGAACTTTCCTAGCAAAGATTCCACTCTCAGCCTCCTAGGAAATAACCCAGCAGCTTCTGACAGTTTGTTGTCAGCTGGGATACCTGCACCAGTGCACCTCCATTTGCTGGCTGGGCACAATATTTTTATTACTTCACCCCCTGAATTTTCTCCTTACAGCTTGAGACACTTTTTTTTTTAGCACAAAAAGAGTTTGGTCCCAAAGAAAAGTTAAGATCTTTCTGGAGATGGAATTATGATGCAGCATAAAAATGATCTCTTCCTGATCTAGGGCAGGAGGCCACCCCAGCATCCAGAGATCCACTCCCTCCCACCAGGCACAAATTAAATTCTTCCTCTGGGAGAAGCTCTGGCTTGGAGAATTCTGGTGGAAAAGCAAGGTGTGCTTAGAGGGAGGTTTGGATTTGCTGAGGTTTGATCTTTGCACGTTTAGCAGGACTGGGAACACACTAATGTGCATTTTCCACTTTCCTTCATCATTTTCCTCGTCCCCAGTCCTGGAAGGACACAACCTGGTGTGGGAAGTGGAGCAGGAGGTGAACAGAAATTCCCTGTTTTCCTCCCAGTGTGCCCACGATCATCGGGTATTCCCCAGAATTTACACCCAACCTCCAGCCCTGCACAAGGTCAGGATTTGGGGAGGTATGGAAAGCGTCACCTCTGGCTCTGCATCCTGCCAAGGGACAAGTGGAACTGATCCATGTTTTCCATGGGGGCAAAGCTGTGTTTTCCCTGGGGAAATTTTGCAGAGCACAGCTAAGCCTGCGCGGCAGCCACTGCAGGATGTGGGGTTTGCTCTGCCAAGAAAAATTAAATAATAAATAGGAGGAGGGAAAGCCTGCAGCCTGCTCTCACTTTCACTGATTTAATTCCAATGGTGCTAATTTTGGGAACACCAGCCCTGCCTTGCACGAGTTCCTCACCCTCAGAGAGTGGCAGACAATGCTGTGCTCTTCTGCCCTTCCACCTTTCCCCCATGGACTCGGGGGGAAACAACACCCCCATTCCTAAATTTTTAACACCCCAAGCCAGAGGAGTTTGGGAGAAGTGCTAGAATGGATGTAAACAGGGAATTACACCCTTCCAGCTGCACGTGGGGTTATAATTACCCGGGAATGCAGCTCGGCCGCTGGTGCATCAGATGCGCCACGCTGTCGCCAAATTTGCAGATGTTCAGCCTTACTTTTATTAAGCATGACAATGCCCAGCAGGATCTATTTTCCCTGATTATCCTCAAATGGAGAGGAATATTAAAAGGCAGGATAATTAAAAATAGATGCCTAAACAAAAGGATGTGTCTACAATTCTTTTTCGTAGCGCTTTGAAATAGTTCGAATTTCTCGGCTGGCTCATGTGTACAGGGAAGCCAAAGGATGTCTTAAATTCAGACATATGTCTTCATTCTGTTTAATGTGCCAGAACAAAAACAGAGCTCGAGACCACCATGAATTGATTTGGAAACGACGGCTCCTCGTCCCGCTCTGCCAGACTCCAGGGCAGATTTTGCAGTGAGGATATAATAGCTTCCTACAAGATAAGGGGGGGAAAAAAAGAAGGAGAAGGAATATGTGCTGAATTTGGTGTTGAGAGTGTTGCATGGGGAGTGTTCCCAGAAATAAGCTCTGTATGGTTTTTTATCATATATGAATTGATTTGGAAGTGATGGTTCCTCATACCGCTCTGCCAGACTCCAGGGCAGGTTTTGCAGTGAGGATATAATAACTTCCTACAAGAACAGGGGGGGGGAAAGGGGACACAGAGCCTATCTGCTGAATTTATTGTTGGGGTTGTTGCATGGGGAGTGTCCCCAGAAATAAACTCTGTATTGTTTTTTATCATATTTTTAATATGAATCGATTTGGAAGCGACGGCTCCTCGTCCCACTCTGGGACTCCAGGGCAGATTTTGCAGCAAGGTTATAATATCTTCCTACAAGATAAAGGGGGGGTTAAAAAAAGAGGGACACAGAGCCTATCTGCTGAATTTGGTGTTGGGGATGTTGCATGGAGAGTGTCCTCAAAAAAAACCTCTGTATTGTTTTTTATCATATTTTTAATATGAATTGATTTGGAAGTGACGGTTCCTCATCCTGCCCTGCCAGACTCCAGGGCAGATTTTGCAGTGAGGATAAAACAGCTTCCTACAAGATAAAGGGAGGAAAAAAAGAGAGGGAAAAGGAGCCTATCTGCTGAATTTGGTGTTGAGGATGTTGCATGTGGACTGACCCCAGCAATAAACTCTGTATTACTTTTTAAAGCCCAAGTTCAGGCTTGTTTTCCAGAAAGGTTTTGCAAGAAGGATTTCCTTAAATCCCTCTGATATTTAAGGCAGGCTCTGAAATATGCATCCTGCCATGGGTTTCTTTGAAGGATGAGGATTCAAGGAGAGCAAACAACCTGATTTGGAGGAGATCCAGCCTGTCAGATGAAAAATTAAGGGTGCCCAGAGAAGATGGGGCTGCCCCATTCCCTGGAAGGGTCCAAGGCCAGGCTGTATGGGACTTGGAGCAGCCTGGGATAGTGGAAGGGGGTTGAATGGGATGAGCTTTAAGGTCCCCTCAAATCCAAACTGTGCCATGATTCTGTGATTCTGACATAGCACAACTGAGAGCTGGAAAATTCAGGAATTAATCAATTCCTCACTCCAGGAAATGCATCTTACACACAAAATAAGGCAAAAGGCACAGGTTAAACTTTCCAAATGTGCACAGCTTCAGGGTGAAGTAGACAGAGGCACAGGGTGAGGGGCTGGGAGTGACCTGTGTAGAGTGGGAGTGTTGCCTTCAGACCCAGAGCCATGGCAGGGACAGCTGGGAAGATGAGGAATGAGGCTCCAGAGGATGGGATTTGGGAAAGCTGTGGCTCAGTGGGTGGTGCTGGATGCTCCCTGTGGAGGGAGAGGCAAAGCTCTGCCTCGTGTGAATCCACCTCCACCCGTGGTGGCCACCCCCATCCAAACCCAAAGCCAAGAATTCAACCTCTGCTCCATCTCTACACACTCCCCATGTCTGGACACCCAGCCACGACTTCTAACTGGATGTTTTGGGGCTAGGAGAGAAGGAAAGTTGAGAGAGTGAAGAGGAAAAACCCAAATCCCAAAGCCATTGATCCAGCAGAGACTTGCAGGGACTGGGAATGCCTGGCAGCATCCCAAAGGTCAGGCTGGAATGGGCCAAGCTCAGCCATTGTTTCCTGGGCTGTAGGATAGGATGGTTTCCTGGGAAGAGATGGGAACTGTGATTTTATCCCCAAATGCAGCTTTGCAAAATCAGGCAAAGATTTGAAAATCCTTGTTTGAGTTTCAGGTTCTCTTTTCATCCAACTTTGAGTGGATGAGCTGATGTGTCCCATGCTTCCTCCACCCCAGGGAAGCTGAGGGATTTAGCAAAGGCTGCAAAAAGTTAAAATCAGCTCAAAAATGCCTAAAGCTGAACCCCAAACACTGATCTGGAAAATCCCAAGTCTCCTGCCTGATCTAAAGGTATCTTGGCTGTGGTCTGAAATCCCTCCAGACATCGGGGCTTAGGCTCAGGGTCTGTACTTCATCCAGAAACTGATGGCAAACATTCCAGGAGCCCCAGGGAAGGGACTGGAATGATCCTGTCTCCCAAAACTCACCCAGAATTGCCAAATTTAGCCGAGCACTCGACTTGCTTTCCACTGTCATCTGCAAAGTAGGTTTTATGTGGTGGGAGATAAAACTTGGGCAAGTGGTGGCAGAGGTAGCAGTGCAGCCTCAAATCCCAGTTTTTCCTTTGGAAGTGCCCAGTGCTGTCCCCCCTGGAGGACACCAGTGTCTGTGGGCTGTGTTTTCTGGCTGTGTTTCAATCTGGAAGAGTTCAGCAGCTCCCATATCAGTGGGGTTGTATTAATCTCAGTTTGTGGTTGCCAGTGTTTTCAAGAATCCTACAAAACATGCCAGCAGCAATGGGAATTAAAAGCAGTTTAATGACTTCCCGCTGGCTGGGAATGTCCAGAACTCCTGCAGACTCCTTGGGCTGGGGATGCCCAAAAATGGATTTGCAAATGCATCCACTGTTTGTTTTCTCCCTTCTCCCCACACAGAAATAACCTCTGCTCACCCCTGCAGATGCTTTAGGGCGATTGCAGGATCCCATAAAAGCAGGAAGGGAGGTTTGGGAAGCAGGGAATTGCCAGGAAGGTGATGCTGCTCCCAAGAGGAGAGCAGAACCAGCAGCTCCAACTGGAACTGTTCCTGCTTTTCCCATGGCAGAGCTGGGTGGAATGATCAGGGTTCCCACTTCCCCAGGAACAGAGGAAGCGAGGAGAACAAAAAATGAGTTATTCCAGGAGGAAATATAGCTTAAGGAGCCAGATTTCCTTTCCATAAATCTCATTAAAACACAAGTTCTGTCTCCCCAACACCGCTCTCACTCCGAGCAGTTTCCTGGGATCATAAGGGGCTTCTCCAAAATGCTCCTAGGATTTTCTGGATGGAGGTGCTGCAGAATTATCCCTGCCCTCTCCCATGCCTGGTAAAGCCCTAGGAGTGTAGAGGTGGGTCCACACTCTCAATTCACAAATGGTCCCTGACCCTCTGGGACACCTCAGTCCCAAATGCGTCCCTGAAGGGCCAGATGAGCATGAAGTGCTGGTTAAAAAACCCTGGTTGAAGTTCTAAAACTCAATTTTCAAATCTCATTTTAGGATCTCTGGCACCAAGGTTTGGAGAGTTGTTCTCTCCACCTCCCCTTTGTGCTTCTTGCAACCAAGAAATAAATAAATTGTAAATAAATTGGGTAAGATTGTCCCAGAGTGTCAGGAATGGGGGTCATCCTCCCACCCCCACCTTCACCCCAGCAGTCCCCTCAGACCAGTACTTTTTAGCACAAAGAAAAATCCATGGATTTCCTCAACAATTTTTAATCACTCTGTTTGTACACACTCAATAAAGAGATCAAGGAGAGAAAATATCCCCCAACCCAAACCAACCACAGCCCTCCAAGCTTTGTTTTCTCCCACACTCGTTAAGTGCTAAACCAACATCTGGATGCTCTATAAATGTGCTCTTTAAGGAGAGCGAGTGTTTATTTGCAGTGTCCTCGTCCCTGTGGCAGAGGGGCTTGGTGACGTGGGGCTCAGTGGCAGCTCCTTGCATTGAAGTGACTCTTTTGTAGTCTCGGTGTCTGTGCCACTGCCAGGGCCAGCAATCACCACATTAAAAATGCCTGTCAGCCTCATTAGGAGGCTCTGCCTTGCAGCATCCGGCGGGGAGCTCGCTTGGAGCCTGATTTAAAGGCAGGATTGCCTTGCTCAGACAGAGAGGGAGCCTGTGGGATCACCAACATTGTTATCCCTCTCCCTTTCCCTTCAGTGGCCAGCATGGATTTGCTCCGTGATGAGGGAGGGATGTTTGAGGCATTTTTGATTCAGGGATGGGGGTGACATGCTGTGGGTGCTCCAGGAGTGGCCAGCACGCTGCAAGGTTGGGATCTGGGCTCTTTGTCACAATGTGGTGGCATCTCTGTGGGGACTGTCACATCTCACCATTGGTGTGGGATGAGGAGAGGCAGAGCACGGCCCGGCAGGAGGGATGTGGGTTTATGCCCACCAAAAAGATCTGGGAAAACCCTGGAGACTTGAGACAGTAATTCATGTTCAGACTCAGGTGCTTATTATTTCTTATCAGCAAAACAGCCTCACTACTGTGAGTTCTGCAGCAAGGCACAAAATCACCAACAATCTCTTGTTACAAGGTCTTTAAAGACTAAACTATCCAGTTAAGAACTGATACCTGGATTATTTTCCCTTTTAACCCAATAACTGATCCCACAGAGCTGCAATGGGGACTTTTCCACCCAATTACAAAATGCCACCCAAACCCATGGAGAAGGAGGAAGAAGCAGCAGGAAGAAGAAACCCAGGGTGACACCCTGTGCCCTCCACCTTGCTTCCATCCACAACACACTAAAAATCCCAAACCCTCAATTTCTCACCAAGTGATGCACCTGCACTGCTCTCTATAATCTATTGCACACTCTTGTGGGTTCCAGTCTATCTTGAAGTCCAGGAAACTTTCTCCATGAGTGAGGGTCAAAGTCAGTGCTCCCCTGGGGATCAGGGCACCCCAGAGCAGACAGAGAAATATTCCTGATGCTCTGAGTTTCCACATCCTGGAGTTCCTCTGCTTGGTGCCTGGGAGCTGCCAGACCCATCCTGTGTAAATGTCCATTCCTGTGGCAGCCGTGAAAACTCCTGAAGGATCTCCAAGTTCAAGGCTGAGTGATGGCATCCATGGAGACATTTGTAGAAGCCTGGGCAGTAAGGAGTTAATCCCAGAATCCCAGAATGGTCTGGGTTGGAAGGGACCTTAGCCATGGCAGGGATAACTTCCACTCTCCCAGGCTGCTCCAGGCCCTGTCCAACCTGGCCTTGGACACTGCCAGGGATGCAGGGGCTCTTCCTGCTTTTCTTTTACTCTTTTGTCCTGCTAATTTTCAGAATATATGGACAAAAATGCCACCAATTTCCATGCTGAGAGTGCAGTCTGTTGATAAAACTTTGTGACTTCTCTTTCTTGGCTTTTGCTGTGCTTTTTCAACCATGGGCATCTACAAATCTTTCCACAGCCATTAGAAAGATTGCAATCTGACAGCTTCCCTTCCATGTCCTATTCTCCTTCATCACCTTTTGGAGGAGGGAAAAGCAAATCTGGGAAATGGAAATTTGAGAGAGTTCATTAGAGGGGAAGCAACAGTGATTTTCAAAGCAAGAATTCTCCTGGACATCCTCTAAAACACACCAGGAAACAGTGAGCAAACATCCCACTTCTGGAATGCTGGACCAACGTTGCTCTTCAGGGAACACCAGGACAGAGTGGTGGGAGGACAGGAAATGATTTATACAGAACAAACCAAACCCAAACCTATGGCTGAGAACATGGCTCCAGCCTGGATTTTACATGGAACTGGATTTTACATGCCTGGATTTTCCAATAGGAGTTTGAAACTAATTAAAACCACGTCAGCTTTGTTATGCTGGAGCTGGGTGGCAAAGGAAAATCTGGATGGAAACACTGCAGAGGGTTTGCAGGAGATGCTGCTGCTCCTGGTCAGTGATATTTTGTTGAAAACCCTACAGGGGAAGGAAGTAAAGCAATGACCAGCCTGCCAAATCATGAAAGAGTTGGAAAAGACTCCTTTGTTGAGGAAAAGAGTTGGAAAGAAGAGTTGAAAGCAGCATTTTTTTCCCTGGCTTTTCATGTAAAGGTGCCACTTGTAGAATAAGCACAATTTGTCCTGTAAATAACAATTATAAATAAATAACTCCTCTTTAATTAGTCCTAGGCCATGGGAAGAAGTTGCACAGCATCATGACCTCATGCTTTTAATTATCTCCTGCCTACACCATCTCCAAGCTTTGGTGAGAAATTAGGAAAGCGGGGAATTTTATGTGATTGGATTTTATTTTGCTTGTTTGCCTTTCATTCCGCCCCCCCAACATATGGGAAAGAACAGAATTCTGCAATTCCCCTCTCATGTAATGGAGAGAGGTCTGGCTACAGCCAGATGTGCTGCAGGAAGGGATTTCAGTGCTCTTCTCCCTTGGGATTGAAAATTGGGGTTGTTCAATGTGGGGAAGAGAAGCTTTGGAATGACCTCATTGAGGCCTTCCAGGGCCTGAAGGAGCTGCAGGAAACATGGAGAGAGATTCCTTGCACGGGATGGAGGGATGGATTCCCAGTGCCACAGGGCAGGGATGGATGGGACATTGGGAATTAGGAATTGTTCCCTGGCAGGGTGGGCAGGCCCTGGCACAGGGTGCCCAGAGCAGCTGTGGCTGCCCCTGGATCCCTGGAAATGTCCAACGCCAGGTTGGACTTTGGGGTTTGGAGCAGCCGGGGACAGTGGAAGGTGTTCCTGCCCATGGCAGCAGGGTGGAACAAAATGGGCTTTAAGTTCTCTCCAGACTCAAACCATTCCATGATCCCATGATAATCCTGACTGCCAAATAGGATTTCCTGCCATTCCCTTTCCCAGCAGCTCTTGGCTCATCTGCAGAGCCAGCACTGAAACCCCAAGGAATGTGAGCCTGGGTGAGGAGATGGTGAGGCTTGAGCATGGCTGCTAAAGCAGGAATTTAATTAATTAATTAATTAATTAGGGAGCCATGGTGATGTAACATCTCCCTGTGTGCCCCTCACAGTGTGGTGTGGCTGCTCCCAAAGGGGATCCTGAGGAGTTTTCCGTCTCTTCCCAGCAGAAGGTCTGCTCCTGTTTATCCCCTGAATGAAGGGCACAAGTTTCTGGAGCACCTCTGTGGGAATCCATAAAATCAGAGGGTTTTGGGAAAGCTGCAAAAGGCAGGTTTCAGAGACAGCAGAATTATGATTGGAGCTAAGCAGTAGCCATGAGATTGGTCAGCAGAAAAATTATGTAAAATGTAGAAAAGCAAAGACAAATAGAACAATGGTCTGTGTATTAATGCTTGTCTAGAATAACTCCCCAAGCTGCAGAAAAGTTTATCTAGTGAGATATTAGGGAGTTGAAGCTCAATAATGGAGCTCTGTGCATTGTGTTTTAAGGCTTACAAGCAGATATTGTATTCCAAATAAGCAAGCATTGTTTAACCAATGGTCCGTGTGCTTATGTTGGTTGAATAGAACTACTGTCAATGTGCTTTTGCTTTGTGTGATTGGTCAAAAAATTTATAAAGTGAGTTGTAACATTGAGCTCTTTGTCTGGGGTGTGAGCTGCTGGCATCTTCCCATTGTCATAACCATGGAATGAGACTGATGCTGGAAAATCAAACAGCTCAAGGCACGTTCCTCAGCAGTTTGTGATTTTACATAGCCCCCATCCAGAGATACACCTGGAGCCAATGTCCCTGCCCAGCCTGGCAGGACGAGGTGTCTGTGAGAGGAGAACGAGCCGTGGGTTAATGATTTTCCCGTGCCATGGCCGGGGTTTGGCAGGCAGGGCAGGAGGGAAGGGAGCCGCTCCCCGAGAGGATGCGCGTCCCCAGGGAGCGGCGATGATGAATGGCTTGCAGAGCCGGCTGGGAAAACAGCGGCGCCTGGGGAAAGCTGTGAATCATCCCCCTGTCTCACTCTGCTTCCACTGCACTGGCTTCCCCTCTGGAAAAACGTGGCAATTCCTTTGATTGGAGGCGCTGCGAAGAAATGTGTCAGTGCTGGCAGCTCCTGGGACAGGCTGGGAGTGGGGATGTGTCCCCCACCCCGCCGGGGTGGCTGCTCCTTGCAGTGGGACAGGCTGGGATCATCTCCACTGTTGAATTCCTGTGAAAAAATGGCTTGATCCTTGCTCCAGTTCTGCTGCCAGATCCTGAAATCAGTGATCTTTTTCTGAGCAGGGGAAAAAAAAATAATAATAAAAAAAATCCTGGCTGGACCTGGACAGGGCTTGGAGAAACCTAGGATAGTAGAAGGTGTCCCATGGCAGGGGAAATGAAATATTTATAAGCCATTAGAGATATGTTTTATCGTAGGGCATCCACTGATAGTAGATGCCCCTGGATCCCTGGCAGTGCCCAAGGCCAGGTTGGACAGGGCTTGGAGCAGCCTGGGACAGTGGAAGGTGTCCCTGCCCATGGATGGGGTGGCACTGGATGGGATTTAAGGTCTCTTCCACCCCAAACCATACTGAGATTCTAGAATCCTGGGATTCTGTCACATTTACCTTGATTGATGCCAGTGCAGTGACCAGGGACAGGTTTTAGAGTCACTCTAGTTGTATCCAGGGCTTGTGAAAGAAAAAGAAATCCCTGAAGGAAAAGCCCTAAGGGTACCTGAGGGAGCCCTGATTGTATCAGGGGAACCTGATGTGCTTTGAATCTTCAGTGGAATCATGGAATCACAGAATTCCAGGATGATTTGGGTTGGAAGGGACGTTAAAGCTCATCCAGTGCCACCCCATCCATGGGCAGGGACACCTTCCACTGTCCCAGGCTGCTCCAAGCCCCAAAGTCCAACCTGGCCTTGGGCACTGCCAGGGATCAAGGGGCAGCTGCTATCAGTGGATGCACTAAGTAAAAAATATTCCTAATGGAGTATACATATTTCTTTTTTTTCCAATTTTCTTTGTAAGATGCAACTTCCAGGTACCTGAGCTCCATTTAATGTAGTTGGAATTTAAACAGGATAGTGGATGCACTCCATCTGCTCAGTTTTACTTAATTACAGAAATCAAAACACAGATCACTTGGAGTTTCACTTAAATTCTGACAAACAAGAGGGAGGGAATGTGAGGAATAAACCTGCAGAGAGGATGGAGTGAAAAACATGCCCTTGAGAAGGTGTGGAGGAACTATATATACAGAGGTCAATAAATAGAGCTCCTGTTTGGGCTCTGTCAGAGGTGTGCTGAGCTCCCCAGGGCAGCAAAATATGTTGGTTTTTGTGTAACCCCTTGGACAAAAACAATATGATCTGAAATGGTGGTGAAATGCACTTTTCTGCCCTAAATTAGCAGGTAAACTCTGTGAACCCAAACCAGGCTTTGCCAAAGTCACAAAACCTCAAACACCTCAGACCTGAGCTGCAGGACCACTGAAGGGGCTCTTTGATGCTGCAGCCTAAGCCTGGGAGGGTATTAGAAAAGGGAATTTTTATTGAATGTATCAGGGGGAGAGAATCAGTGGAAATTTTTGGTGTTCTCCATTAACTATGAAGTTCCAAAGAGAGCCCAGCAGAACACTGGGTTGTTGACGGAGTTTTGGCTGAGCTTGCTGGCTCTGGAAGTGTGAAAATCCTAGAAGCCCCTTAGGAACAGAGTGTAGGTTTAGACCTACAAACATCTAGCTCAGGCTTAAACAAAGCCCAGCCTGAGCAGGATATCTGTAAAACCACCTTAACCAAACTGACAGAAAACCCAACCCTGAACCAAACTGGTAGAAATCTAAGTCCTGAACCCACCAAACCCTGAACCAAACTGGCAGAAAACTGCAGACACTACAAATTACTATAACTGTAAAGATATAATACTAGTAACTATTAGTTTAACTCCAAGTTGTTGTAACTTTGAAGCTTCTCCCTCACATATTTGGTGAGGATCCAGTCACACTTCATGCAAGAGAGAGCAAATCCCAATTTCCCTTCCTCCTGAGCATTTTTTCTTTCCTGCTTTTCCATGGCACAGGGAAATACTTTTTGATATTCTGTGAGTTCATTGCTGGAAGTCAATCCAGATTTTTATTTCTCCCTTTATATCCAAAAGGACTGGAAAAATTTGCTCATCCCAGACTGATTCCTCTGCAGTTTTGCATGGCTGAAGGAGCTGGATTTGATGATTTGAAATGAATGAGAGGTTGGGATTGGGTTGGTCGAAAATAAATTTATGGGAATGGGAATTCTAGCCCAGGAGTCACTATTTAATGTTATCTCATAATCATGGAATGGTTTGGATTGGCAGAAACCTTCAAGATCATCTCAACCCACCCCTGCCATGGGCAGGGACACCTTCCACTGTCCCAGGCTGCTCCAAGCCCCAAAGTCCAGCCTGGCCTTGGGCACTGCCAGGGATCCAGGGCCTGCCCACCCTGCCAGGGAACAATTCCTAATTCCCAATATCCCATCCAGCCCTGCCCTCTGGCACTGGGAAGCCATTCCCTGTGTCCTGTCCCTCCATCCCTTGGAATCAGTCTCTCTCCACCTTTCTTGTAGCACCCTCAAAGTCTATTATGACTTGTCCTTGGAGTTGGCATTTGGTAGAAAAACCCCATTTTGGAATAAAATGTGAAGCATTAAAATAATAGGGAAAATGTGGGAGGGAGATGTCTTGCATTTTCCTGTCCTATTCAATGACCACAAATTGTTTGGAAAAACTAAAAAATATATTTTTGATGGGATAAAAGGTTCCCATCACAGTATTATTTTTTAAGTTTTATAATGCTTCTTCCACCATCCCATTCAGCCCTTCTTGCCTGCCTGCAACAGAAGGCAGGGGTTTGGCCTCTGGATATGACATCTTTCCTGAGCCAGCCTGAAAGTGTGACTGATAAAATGTCTGTGGAGTCATTAAAATCAGTGGAGAAAGTCTACAGGCATCTAAAATATAATCCAAGCTGCAAAATTGTTATTCCTACAAGAAGGTGGAATTATCACAGGAGAGCTCCATGGAATGAGCACCCATTTCAGCCTTGTGATAAGAAAATATCTTTTCTCCTTAGAAATGTTCAGTGGACAGGAGCCACGGGCAGGGCCTGAGCCCAGCAATTGCCCTGCACAGGAGGCACAACTTGTGCCCTGGGCAGTGCCCAGCCCTGAGCACATTGCCCACACGGCCTGGGGGCTCTCCTCCCTGGGGCTGGGGCACAGCTGGCTGCACACAATGCTGTGCCCTGGGCTCTGGGATGGCCCTGCTGGGGCAGGGAGGGGACACCAGGTGCCCACTCAGCTCCTGCAGCCTCACACACCCTGGGATTCCACCAAATTTCCCAGTAAGAAGAGAGAAAAGGCTGGGTGAGGCTTTCTCTGAACATAAAGGTGAATTACAGTGGTTCCCTTCCCTCTTCCTCAGAGGAGGGGGCCCTCTCATCAGAACACTCTTTAGCCATTTCCCAAAAGTATTCCTGAACTTTTGACTCTTGCAGTGACACAGAACTGGTGCTGGAGGAGATGGGAGGGAGGCACAAAACTCTCCAGAGGAAGGCACACAAATTCTGACCTGACTCAGACACCTATTTTGCTGCTTCAGCAGAATTTAAAGTTTGTCCTATAATCCAAGGCTCCCCTCCTGAAGCTGTAATTACCTAAATCATGGTTCATTAATACCTGATAGCAGCACAATTACAGCCTGAGACCTCAGCCTGCAATCCCAGCAGGAGTTTTTGCATTGCAGGCTGAGAATGATCCAGGTGAAATCTCTCTTTCCATGACCTGTCATAAATAAGGGAGCCTTACAATCCCTCCCCCAGCCTGGCTTTCCACAGACTGCCAGGATCAAGCCCCTTAATTCCTATTGATGCCAAGGGATTTTTTGTGGAAGTCTAATCAAAGGATTGCTGCTTCTAATAAGCTTTAGAAAAAACAGCAAGAAACAAAAACAACCCTGCCTAAGTGGATTTCTCCTACTCTTCATGTTTGCCCCAGCCTTGGATTATTAATTGCTGTGACTGTGATGTGCTTTGATTTATTTAAATCAAAGCAGGCTTCTTTGGCTCTCAGTTTAACTTTAAATAGACATTGATACAAGACTTAGTGATATAAAGAGCAGCTGGTTTTGATAAATGACATCCGGAGATGCAGGGCACTACTGAACACAGAAATTCCCAAATCTCTGCAGGTTACTCTGCATCACAGCACTCACACATTTATTCTGCTCACAACACCCAGAGCAAAACTGGAAAAATTCAGGAAAATTTCCATATGAGCAGATGGACATCATCAGGAAGTCCTTTATAAAGGTTTATTAAACCTGGGAGATTGAGTCTCACACTTATGAAGCTGCCAGGTGCTGCTCTGACCATGAAAAAATCATTAATTAATTAAGTAATTATGGCTATTCTGTGTTGATTCTTCATCCTGAATTTGCTAGGTTTAAATGCAAACCCCAAAGCCACAACTCTGCTTTTTTTTTAGCCTGGAGCTGCACCAGGGGAGGCACAGGTTGGACAGCAGGAGGAATTTCTCCATGGAATTTCTCCATGGCAGGGCTGGGGCTGAGCTGTGACAGAACAGGCTGGTTTGAAGGCAGGATGAGGGGTGAGATTTTGGTGCTGCCTTAACCCACACGTTTCTTTCGCTGGTGATACTGGAGGGGAATCTGGGCGAAATGAGGGCTCCTGGCCTTACATCCAGAAATACAGAATCATTAATCTTGATTGAGTCATCAACATGATTGAGTCCAACCACCAACCCATGTCCACAAGCACCACAATTCCACGTTTTTCTGCCATTTCCAAGGATGGGGTTTCCACAAGGATGGTGATTTGACCTCTGGCTTTAGTTCAAAGTATCATTAGATACTTTCAGATAGATATTTCTTATCTTTGCATGTTGCAAAATACTAATCAAACTCACAAAACTTTGATGAAATAAAGACAATAAAATTATATTTAATACACCTGATGTACCTCTCAATTCCATCTGTTCTTTCTTATATTGAGCCACAGGCTCCCCAGGGAATGGTCACAGCCCCAAGGCTGCCAGAGCTCCAGGAGTGCTTGGACAATGCTCTCAGGGACAGGGTGGGGTTGTTAGGGTGTCTGGGAAGGGCCAGGAGTTGAAATTGAAGAACCTTGGGGGTCTCTTTCAGCTCAGGATATTCTGTGATTCCAAGCAACTGGTTTAGAGGAAAATCATCCAACAGCCCAGTGAGTGTTCCTGTGAGGTGGGCTTGAGACACTTCAGGAGGTGCTGGTGGAAAAGCAGAATGTGGCACCATGATCATGGAATCCCAGGGATAACTGAGGCTGGAAAATCCCTGCCAGCCCCTGGAGTCCCAGCTGTGCCCAGTGCCCACCTTGTGCCCAGCCCAGAGCACTGAGTGCCACCTCCAGCCCTGCCTGGGACACCTGCAGGGCTGGGCACTGCAAAGCTCCCTGGGCAGCCCCTGACAAGGCCTGAGCACCCTTTGCATGCAGAAATTGCTGCTGCTGTCCCAGCTGAGCCTCCCCTGGCCCAGCCTGAGGGCCTTTCCCCTTGTCCTGTCCCTGTTCCCTGGCAGCACAGCCCGACCCCCCCTGGCTGTCCCCTCCTGGCAGGGAGTTGTGCAGAGCCACAAGGGCCCCCTGAGCCTCCTTTGCTCCAGGCTCAGCCCCTTGCCAGCTCCCTCAGCCCCTCCTGGGGCTCCATTCCCTGCCCTGGACATGCTCCTGCCCCTCCATGTCCTTCCTGCATTGGGAACCAGAACTGGACACAGCCCTGGAGGTCCCTCAGCAGGGCCAGCACAGGGGGTTGTCACTGCTCTGGCCAAGCCAGGATGCTGGCCTGGGTATCCTTGGTATTCCCTGCACCTCAGACAGCCACAGCTCCCTGGAGTGAAGGAGCAGTGTCAGTCCCACCACGGGTTCCAGGTGGAAGCCCCAACTTCCCAGGAATTCTGTAAGAGACAGATCATGGAGTGGCCACAAGGCAGGGATCTCAGAGTCCCCAGAGGAGCTGATTTGTGCCCAAGAGGCTCACAATGAGTTATCAAAAGGAGAAAAGCCCTTTGCTCTCTTTATTGACAGACCCTGTTTGTTCTAGGAAACCACACAAAGTGGAAATCAAATCCAAGCTGCCAAAGCAGGCAGAGAGAGATGGGAAGAATTCAGGTGGGCTCATGATCAAGGGACGGACCTGATCATTGAGGTCATGGCATTGTGCTGAGTGGTAAAAGCTCATGGAAGGAAGGAAGGAGAAAGGAGGTGGGACACATCCATGCTTGTGGAATTTGGCTTTCTGAGAAATCACTGAGTGTCCTGAGGATGTGCAAGTGCCTGAAAAGTGTGGATGGGAAGGGAATGAATTCCTCCTCTTGCTCTGCCTGCATGCAGAGCTGCTGCTTGTCTTATTAAATTGTCACTATCCAAACCCATGAACCTTTCCCCCTTCCATTCTCCTCCCCATTTCCTGGGGGTGAGTGGAGAGGAGGGTGGTGGTTGGTCAATGCCAGCTGGCCTCTGTCCCCACAGATGTCCCCAGAAAAATAATTCCAGCTGCTCCTGTTGCCCCAATCCCTCTGCCCAACACATGCAGCTTCACAAATCTGTGCCTTGGCCGTAAATATTTGGGATAAACCATCCATGTCCATCCGACCTGTGCAATTCCCAGCAGTCCCAAAACTGTCCCATGGGTAAACACAACCACAGCAGCTGTATTTCCACAGGGAAAATTCCCCATGGGAAAAAAGAGGCTGAGGCAGGTGGATCTTAACCGAGAGGGAATTTTAAATGCACCTTTTATTTGATCTTTATTTCTTTTAAGCACCACATCTTTTGTTTTTCTTGCTTTCAGGCTCTGATCTGTCCCCCTGAGCAGGTGTCAAGCAGGTGTTTGCAGTCCTGACACCCATCCTAATATTGCATATGGAGCCTACAGAAATTCTGCCAGTTCCCAGGCAAGGAAACCCAGGGAAAAGGTGGGGATGAGCACCTGTGTCTGTGTTGATTAGCCCAGGGCATTGTGAATTATCAGCCAGGCAAGTGTCTGACAACTCCTGTAGCTCTTTTTGAGAGGATCTGAAAGCCATGGGATGGGAGATGGATCTGTGTCAGGGAACACTGGGATGGGTGTGACTCTGTGTATCCTTCATTCCTAGAAATGCTCCGGAGTTGTGGGATTTGCACAGGCACCCTAAAACTGATCATCACCTCTTCTGCTGTGATAAATCTAGGGTCGGGGCTCTGGTTTGGCTGTACATTTATTAAAAGATGGGAAGAAATATGGTTTTATTGCCATATGGCAGCATCCATCTGGAACAACCCTCAGGATCCAGCAGGAATCAGGTGAATTCTGCTGGTCCATGGCTCCCTCTGACTGAAATTTGGAGTCAGGGGGAGCAGATGGGACTTTGCAAGAGCCAGGTGAAATTTGCTGTTCCAAATTCTAATTCGGATATTCCTTTAGGAGCTGGGCAAAGGCTGTGCCATCGTCCTGCATGGATTAAGGGATTTCCTCTGGCTCAGGAGAGAATAAAAGGGTGGAATCTCCCTTAAACCAGAGGCTCTTTGCACCAGTTTGGGATGAAGGCTTGCACTGGTGAGTGTCAGGGTAAAATGGAGGGAGGGGAGGCTCAATGTGGAGGAAGATCAGCAATGGATTCAAGTAGAGCAGCACCAGCAGGTCCAAGAAGGGGCAGAAGCATTTGGGATGGAGTGATCTCCCTGGGTGCCAGGAATGGACCTCAAACATGGCCAGGCTCCTGTTCTGGCCATGAAGAGGATCCTTGCCAAAAAAATTATTTTTAAAATCAAAAAAATCAATGAATTTCTCTTTTTCTGATCACAGAAAAGATTAACCAGATAATGCTTCTGAAAAAAAAATTAAAAATGGGAGTTTCCTCCTGTGCTTCAAATTCCCTGAGTTTGGAGAAGGGTTTCCTCCTTAAATCCTCTAATTATTTGTTTTTTATTCATGATGTGAGCACAATAACAGAGCACAGACATGAGGCATCAGCTTAACACAAAGCAACATTTTAAGGCCCTTATCAGCCTTATATAACGCATTATACAGGTGATAATATATATAGATATATAAAATACACATATAAAAGGAATGGCAGCTAGAACAGCTGTGAATTAGCTTATAAACCCTAATTATTATTGAAAAATTATAATTATCAATCCTTCCTCTCTGCTTTCACTGTTTTGCATGGTACTTTTTAGTAATAACCCCCCAAGTAAATAGAAATAAATATTTGTTTTTTCAGGATTATTGTAACAAGGGTGGACTTTTGGGCGCCTTGCAGCATCCAAAACCCTTTAAAAGGAAGAAGTTTCCTACAACAGCAGGATCAGTTTCTCAGTGCACATGGCTTTACCCATGTTCAGCCTGGGGCTGTGAGGGTGTCCCAACTTGCCAAAACCAGAGGAGAAAAAATGGAATCCGAGTCAAACTGTCCTGCAGGGCTCTGTAAACTCCTGTTTGTACAAACACATAAGCAAGCCCTCCCTTTGAGGGTAGAGTTTCCCCAGCTTCGTGGCTTTAGATTTCCACACGTACAAACAAAGAGTGAAAAATCAAACACTTGGCACAGGGCTTTTCCTCAGTGGCTGAGGAGCAGTGCTTCATGCTGCTTAATCAACAAAAGCCAATTAACTCTTCAAAGGCAAGCACAGACTGATCCCTGCTGCCATTTGCATGGGGAGCAACGTTCCTCTTTCTCCCAGCTTCCATGGATGCCACAGTGGCTCCTCACACTGAGGAAGAAGGAGTTCAGAGATTGGTTCCATGGAATCATTTCATGGAGTCGTTTCACAGAATGATATCACAGAATGATTTCATGGAATGATGTTACAGAATGATTTCAGGGAATCATTTCTTAGAAACATTTCATGGAGTGATGTCATAGAATGATTTCACAAAATTATTTCATGTAATCATTTCACAGAATGATGTAATAGAATGATTTAATGAAATTATTTCATGGAATAATTTCACAGAATGATTTTACAGAATGATTTCATGGAATAATTTCTTAGAATCATTTAATGAAGTGATGTTGATTTTATGAAATGATTTCATGGAATCATTTCACAGAATGTCACAGTATGATTTCATGGAATCATTTCATGGGATCATTTCAAAAAATGATATCACAGAATGATTTCATGGGATAATTTCTTAGGATAATTTCATGGAATGATGTCGTAGAATGATTTAATGAAATTATTTCATGGAATCATTTCACAGAATGATGTCACAGAATGATTTAATGGAATGATTTCATGGAATAATTTCACAGAATGATGTCACAAAATGATATCACAAAATGATATAACAAAATGATTTAATGAAATTATGCTACAGAATTATTTAATAGAATAATTTAGAATAATTTCATGGAATGATGTCACAGAATGATTTAATGAAATTATTTCATGGAATAGTTTCACGGAATGATGTCACAGTATGATGTCACAGTATGATTTCATGGAATCATTTCATGGGTTCATTTCACAGAATGATATCACAAAATGATATCACAGAATGATTTCATGGAATAACTTCTTAGAATCATTTCATGGAGTGATGTCATAGAATGACTTAATGAAATTATTTCATGGAATAATTTCACAGAATGATGTCACAGAATGATTTCATGGAATGATGTTACAGAATGATTTAATGGAGTGATGTCGTAGAATGATTTTTATTGAATGATTTCATGGAATGATGTCACAGTATGATTTCATGGAATCATTTCACAGAATGATGTAATAGAATGATTTCATGGAATGATTTAATGGAATGATTTCACAGTATGATGTCACAGAATGATTTGATGGAATCATTCAATAGAACGATTTAATGGAATAATTTCACGGAATGATTTGATGGAATCATTAAGATTGGAAAAGACCTTCGAGATCCTCAAGTCCGCCCATCAGCCCAGCACCGCCACCGTGGTTCTTGTGTATTTTCTGGTGCTGGTGCGGATGGCAGTGGAATCAACCAGAGAGCAGCAGCTGAAGGGTTCTGCAAAAGGGACGAAAGAGCTGCCAGGTGTGGGGTCAGGACATCCTGGATGGGGTGACCTGCCAGAGATGTCCCACTGGGTCAAATGTAGAGAGCTGGGAAGGAGGAAACGCCCTGGGTTTGTCTCTCAGCTCCTCCACCAACAACAGCACCTCCCTCACTGCCCCAGTGAAATATTTGTCTCTGTACAAGATTCCTGCACTATTGATGAGGCCAAAATCCCAGGACATGCCCTCTGATGGGGAAAAAGTCTTGGCTACAAGGGTTTTATTTGGAGACTTGAGTCTTCATAATATTTCTCCTCCCTAATGCTGCTTCTCCACCACTGTTAGGGTGACAGAGTGTTGGGAACAAGGGATTTTCTGTGGGTGCCACCTGAGATTCTGCACATGGAAATGAGTGCCAGGGAAAGAGGCTGAATCCATGGAATAGCCTGGTTTTCTTAGAGCTACTCTTCGTGCTTGCTTTCCTTGTAGCCTGCAGGGCAGACAGAGCAAGCCATCCAAAAACAGGGATGAGAGGAAAGGGAGACAAGGAGCATTTAGTGCTCTGAGCCTCCTCCAAGGGAATTCAGTGTGGGCTTTCCTGGATCAAAGTTGCTCCCCCACAATCCATTGTAATTTATGTGTGCTGGAGCCATAGAATAATGCTGAGCTCATGTGGTTTGGTACTTAAGTAAACATGTTTGTGGAGTTCCTAATGCATGACAGAAAGGCTGGATCGAAGCTTTTCCTGGACTAGGAGGAGAAAGGAAAACAGCCATGTGGAAGGAGCAATGTGTCCCACTGAGGAATGCAGGAGAAAGGCTGGGAATCAGGATTTTAGTGTTGGATAAGGAGTTATTTCTGGTCATTATGGGGTTGATAACCAAATATCTTGGGTTCATCCCATTATTCTTGAGCTCTTCCTATTATACACTGGAGCTGCTCTGGAGCTGCTTCTTTGAAATTCTTATCCTCTTTCTTAGGGTCATATTCTGTCTTAGGGCAGTAAGATGCACACATCCCAAATGAGGGAAAAACACAGCAAAAAGTTTGCCTTGGTTGAAGGAATAAAGTGAGAAGAATAAATAATAAATAATAAAATAATAAAATTAATTTTAAAAAAATTAAAGTGACCTGTCCTGTTGTGGAAAGGACGCAAATTAAATATTAAGACTTATTTTTCTGTCTAGTGGAGTCTCATTTATTAAATCAGATTGTGCAACTGGATAATGCATAATTAAACTAAAATAACAAGGTGATTTTAATTTTAAAAAATAATTTTACAAGGCTTTTTGAGGTTTTTTTATTTGGGTAGGGGGATTATTTAATTTCGAGGCAACACCAACACAAATCCCAAGGCCTCGTTGGTGTTTACAGAACAAGCAGGGGAACCATAATAATGGTTTTGTTTGATGTATTTTTAATGGAGGTTCTAAAGGATCCTGTCTGATAAAGCATCCTGAGAAATGGACCTTCCCCAGCATTTCCTACCCCAGCAGATGGATTTGATCTCCAAAGCCAACCACAAGAAGCAAACCACGTGTTAACAGCGTGGGAACAGCAGGGAGAGGGACCTTTCTGGCTGCCTTTGGAACACGAGGAGATTTCGGGATGGTTTTTGCCCCACTGATGTCTCTTCCATCAGGGAGACAGATCACAGAGCTTTTTGGGGATAACAAAAGCAACTGGAAGCAGGAAAATGAGAAGGGGTGGTGTGTATGTGAAGTGGGAAGCTCTGCAGATATTTCACAGGTTGTGAGATTGAAGTGCTGATGAATCCCACAGATTTCCAAGGAGAAACCCAAAGTTGCAGGAAAAACACTGGATTAAATTCAGGATTCACACATCCAGATGGAAACAGCACCCAAAGAACTTGGTCTGGAGCAATGCTGTGATCCTCCCAGCATCCACTCATGCCAGAGTTACTCAAGCGAGAGTTTCCTGCAGGAATGAGGACTCCTGACAAGGAAAATAATTTCCCAAGGGGTAGGAGGTGACAGATTGCTCTGGGACAGCTTGGATGGCATGGAGAAGAGGAATGGGGGCTGGAATCTTCTGTGCATGCCGGGCATGAGACACAGAACCAGGAGCAGCAAGTTTAAAACAAGCCAAGGAGATGCTTTGCTATATCCCATCCCAAAAATCTCCTGGCTGGAAGAGGGTGCTGGAGCTCTGCAGGCATTCAAAAGCATCAGGCTGTTTCAAATACAAATCCACCTCGTGGAAAAATCACATCACACCTCCAAATCAGCAGGGAAAAGGGAAGAGCAGCTTGGTGAACTCTCAGTGTGTGCTCAGTCTGGGTTTATGTACTGAGGAGGGCAGGACTTGGCAGACCTGAAGGACCTGGGTTTAGGCTCAGTTTTATCTTTTCTTCTCAGCATAACTGTGAAAACAAGGAACAGCTCAGATTTTGCAGGTTAGGGTGAAAGAAAAATCAGTTGCTGATGGCCCAGCCAGTGTCCTCCCACTGCCACCTCAATGCCAGCTGTGACAGGGGGCACCTAGTGCTGAGATCAAACCTCACAGTTACAGAAGAGGAAAATGGGGCTTCCTAAACACACACACACCCAAAATACCATCCACTTGAGCAACATTTCCCAATGCTACTGATGAGGCTGAGTTCAACAAATTATCATGGAATCATGGAACCTCCTGAGCTGGCAGGGACACACTGGGATCATGCAGTCCAGCCCCTGGCCCTGCACAGACCCTCCAACAATCCCATACCCCAACAATCCCACCCTGGGCATCCCTGGAGTGGTGTCCAAACCCTCCTGGAGCTCTGGCAGCCTCAGGGCTGTGCCCATTCCCTGGGCAGCACCCCTTTTTCCCCAAAATCCACCTGGCCCTCCTCTGGCATATCCATTCCCTGGGTCCTGTCCCTGTCACAGGGAGCAGAGATCACAATCACTTGTGCTACAAGAAGTAAAAGAGCTCAAATTAAGCACATGCTGCTGGTTATTAAAGCACTTAAAATTAGGTGTTGCTGCTTGTGCTGACCATTGGGCTCAGGTTTCTGCCCTGAGCTGGGACTGCCCTGATAGTCAGCCATGGAAGCAGAGAAAAGAGGAGCAAAACCCAAAATAGACGCACGCACACACAAAAATGCAGAAAGAGCGTTTCTTTTTATGTCTGGCTGCTGGGCTTAGCGGGCTTTCTTGGCTAAGTCTGAGCTAAATATTACTGAAAATAGCACAGTGCTGTAGCTATTTCAAAGCTCTGTCTGTATTTGTTCTGTGCACTGGGTGGGCAGGATGCTCCATTTCATAAATCACTTTCAACGAGACAGTAGGCTATAAAAAGGGAGGGTTTTTTTCCCTTTAGTGTTTTTACTTCTGAGTGGAGAGCTCAAAAAATGTGCTCCTTGCTGCTCCACAGATCTTCTCTCACGCACAAGAAACACTGGGCAGATAGCCCTGTGCTTGTAGGTTGACCAGGTCATGCTTAGACTGGGCTAAAGTATTTAAAAAATGTTAGAGAATTGCAGATTTAGATGAGATATTAGGAAGGGTGGTGACACAGGAAAGCTGTGGCTTCCATCCCTGGAAGTGTCCAGGTTGGACATTGAGGCTTGGAGCAGCCTGGGACAGTGGAAGGTGTCTCTTCCTTGGCAGGAATGGCACTGGATGGGCTTTAAGGTCCCCTCCCACCCAAACCATTTCTTGATTTTTCAGCTTCTTCTCCTTCCCAGCCCTTTGCAAAGTCCTCCACAAGCACTTCCCAAGGGCACTTCCAGCCTCAGGAATTCCTGTGCTGGAACAATTACTCAGGAAAGAAAACAGGTGAGTTTTCAGGAGGATCTTCTGGGACATTTTTGGGGACAGTCAGGCAGGGATGTGCTGCATGAGGAAGCTGTGAGGAAGAGGGGAGACGCAGGTAGGAGAACCTACTTAATCCAGGAATTCTAAGAAAATCCATTTTAAAACTTGAGGATTGAGCTTTGCACTGCAAAAGGATCCAGCTGCAGGTTAGGTTGCTCCCCGTGGTGGATTTTAGGAACAACAGGAAGGGAGAGAGGCAGGGGGTCAAGGAAAAGCTGGTCCTGGTTCAGCTCATGGAATCGTGACTTTTCCAACTAATACCACAAAAAAAAAAAAAAAATAGGGGATCTGCACATCAGTATGGAAAATGTGCCCCAGGATTGTGGCACTGGCAGCTAAAACACCACACAGGAATAAATGTGTCTGGGGGAGGAGATGTTCCTCTGGGAAAACTCACGCAAAAGGGGAGCATGGGAAGGTCCCACCTGAGAAAAGTCAGGAACAGCCAAGCCCAGACAGCCCTCTGGGATCAGCTGCTCCAGCACTGAGAGCCACAATAAATCCAAGCAGCAATTCCAGCTCCAGCCTTTCCCTGGGCTGCTCTCCCTGTCTTTGGGCTCCACAGCTCAGCATCCTCCTAGGTTTGGAGCAGTTTTTGGGCTGCCCATCCCTAGAAGTGTCCCAGGCCAAGCTGGAGCAGCCTGGGATAGTGGAAGGTGCCCCTGCCCATGGAACTGGATGGGCTTTAAATCCCTTCCAACCCAACCCAGTCTGGGATTTTCCCCATTCTCCTCCTCCCTGCGACCTTGGAGAGAGCTCCTGGTGGTGGAGATCACGGCTCAGGTTTAGATCAGTGTTCCACAGAGGAGCAATTCTTCAGAAAACCCAAACAAACTCAATCCCACCCAACATCAGCAGCTCCACAGCCTTTCCCAACTCCCTGGCTCAGATTTCACCCCCTTGTGTTAACAGATCCTGACTTAGGAGAGGCCATCCAGTGCTGGGAAAGCAGATTAAATCTTTTCATTTTCCATCGCAAATATTAGGATGAATCACTAAACCCAGGCTGTGCTCCCTGAGCCTGCAGCACCCCATGCTCAGCACTCCCTTGCTGCTTTCAGCTCCCTGAATTTGTCATGGGACCTCTGTGGATTTGCTGAGTGCTGAAATTTTCTTTTAAATTCCCTTCCAATCACGGAAACCACACAGTAAGTGGAGCCATTGTAGTGTGATTTGCAGAAAATGAGCTATCTGGAAACTAATTCTGGTGGTTCTGTGTTGGCTCAGCTCTTGGTGTGTGGCTTTGATCAGGAATAAAGTAAAATCTTGGAAAATTAAAGTCAAAAAAATTTGCCCCAAACCAAGAGTCTGAAGTGTAAAAGCGTTGATTGAAGCTGAGTGAGAAATAGCAGAAATCCTCTGGTTTTGCACAGTGGTGCAAGCAGTTCAAGGGTAGCTTGAATTTTTATTTATGTATTAGATATATATATTTTATATATTATATTTTATACATATAATGTATAATATATAATATATAATATATAATGTATAATATATAATATATAATATAATATATATAATATATAATATATAATATTATATATAATATTATATATATTATATTATATTATATTATATTATATTATATTATATATTATATATTATATATATTATATGTTATAAAACATATAAATAATATAGAAATAATATGTAATATAATATATATTTTATATATTAAATATATTATATTATTTATATATATTTATATATTTTATATACATATAATACATAAATATATTTATATATTTATTTAGATAAATAGGTATATTTCACATTTAAAATGAAAAAACATGTCATACCTCACCATTTCACCTCTTCTCTCTTTTTGCTGCTTAAATTACCCGCATTTTAAAAATTTTAAAATTAAAAATTTTAAAATAAAATTTAAATTTCATTTTATGATTTATTTATTATTATTTTTTATTATTTTATTATTTTTAAAAATTAAAATTAAAAACAACAGACATCTGGGACTCTCCCATCCCTGGCTCACCAGCAGCAACACCATCTGTAAAACTTAAAATTTTAGTTTAAAAAGCCTCTAAAACTTTGGAGAATTAAATCAGGGCATCCTATGAGAGGAACAAACTGTCAGGGCTTCACCCAGACCCTTGTGGGAGACAAGGATTGAGGCTGGAATGTTGCAGATGGATCCAAACCAAGAGATTTGGGGACTGGAAACTGGGAATTAGTCTTGGGTAGAGCTTGGGTGAGAGATGAAGGATGCAAGCGCCAGGAGAGAGCACAGGTTCCTCCCAGGAAATGGGGCTGGAGGATAAAACTCCTCCTGGCAGGGCAGGGCAGAGGATTTCAGCTTCTCCCACCTCCTCTGCCCAGGAAAGCCAGAATGAATCTGCTGCTTTTTGCCTTTTTTTTTTTTTTTTATGAGTAACTCTGAAATGAAGCAATTTGAGAAGTTCCTGGGATATGGCTTCAGGAAAAACATCACCTGGCCCAGGCAGACTCCAAAGGATTTGTGTTTACAAGCTGAGCTCCCCTCTGCCTCAGAGGAGTGGGAATCCACAGAAAAAGGAGATGCAATGTGCTGCCTCCAGGGTGGAGCTGCTTCTTTAGGCCAGGATAATCACACCAGCCAGAAAGGTCTGGCCAGAGGGCCCTGGTCACCTTTAAATCTCTCTTTTACAGTCAGCTTTTATGTTAACATTTTAAAAACTACTTTTATTCTTGGTGGGATTTTCTCATTGAAAGCGCGACTTAAAAATGAAAGAGAAAGTTTCTCCTAAATCACCCACCACATAATTCCTCTGGAAATGCAGGATTGCTCCAGAAATCTGCACTTTTCTTCCCCTTTTCCTTGTTTTAGGCAACAGCTTGGGATGCTTAACCTGGTCTTCCAGTTCAGGAAGATCCCAGAAAAAACAATTTTAATTCTACTCCTGTTTACATCACTGAGTAGCTGATATTTGGTAGTTACAACTGAGTAATTTGTCACTACTCAGAGCAGCTGTGGCTGCCTCTGGATCCCTGGCAGTGCCCAAGGCCAGGCTGGACAGGGCTTGGAGCAGCCTGGGATAGTGGAAGGTGTCCCTGCTCATGGCTGGATGAGCTTTAAGGTCCCTTCCCACCCAAACCAGTCTGGGATTCTGGGATTTTATGATTTTTTTTCTTAAGCTCTCAGAAGGATTTGGGTCCCAATTCCCACTAGAAATTGTTGGAAGTTTTGGTTTCGAAAAGCTTTGGAGGAAGTTTATTTCCAGCACTGGCATCCTGTGTAAATATGAGTGTTGGATTATGAGCCTCTTATTTGGAAGATGAGGGTGATTAGGGGTGCCAAGTTTTTAGGGAGAGGGGCATTATTTGATGTATCACAGAGTCATGGATTGGTTTGGGTTGGAAAGGACCTGAAGGATCCTGTATTCCACCCCCTGCCATGAGCTGGGATGCCACTCACTCCACCAAATCATCATCCTAATAAGTGTTTATTCATTTTTTCCTGCACTGAATTGATGCCTTGTGAAGGCTGAGCTAGAACAGAGGCCAGACAGAGTTAAAGAATAAAGCAGGGATTTATTAAAAGGATCTCCTCCATGGATCCACCTTGGGCAGCACAAGAGCCCAGCCAGGGCTGCACCCAAGGTGAACCAAAATGGGCACAAAATGGACACCTGGTCACAGGGTCTGTCACTTTGATCAGTTCTGCTCCATTTGCATATTGGAGTTAATTGTGCAATTCCAGCTTTAGCCCATGCAGTCCCATCCTGCTTGTTTTTCTCTCTCCAGCCCACGTTGTTTGTGCTCTTGGGCTGAGATTTGGATCATTTGTCCTTGGTCCCCAGCTAGAGAAGGAATTGTTTTGTCTCCCTGCTCTGTGCAGAGAGCTCACCATCCCTTAATGTGAAGCTCAGACCCACACACTAAAGCAGCACAGAATCTGAAAAATATAAAAGCTAAAACCTGAAGCATCAGAATAACCAACAAACCTTAAAATATTTCACAGTCTGGCTTGGCTATGGTGTGTATTTGTATTTTAAGCAGGACTAAGACTTTGTTAGGGTGAGGAGATGACAACTTCGCCTCCTGCTGCCATTTTCTTCCAATCCAAAACACCCATGGAGGGAACTTGGGGAAGAGTTAAAGCAAATTTAAAGCTGCTGGTGCTGTTGGAAGCTGCTCTGAGCAGGAGCAGCTGATGGGAGGAGGGTGGGAGAGCCCAGGAAGGTGAAGGTGATGGAGGGATGGGAGAACTGAGAGACAACACATCCTGGGAAGAGCTTCCTGGTGAGCCTGACTGCAGGGTATAATCAGGCATCTGCTGCTCGTTTGCTGGGTGTTTTTTTAACTCTCATCCCAATCCCCCGAGCCTCCCCTCCTGCCTTGACTTTTTTTTTAATTTTTTTTTTTTTTTTTTTTTTTTTTGCTGGTGAACGCTGTCTGTTTGTGTAAGGGGTGTCAGGGGCCTGAAATTGTGATCCCAACCAGCAATTTGGGTGTGTGGGTGAAAATGAACCATTGTAGTTGGTTATTTTATGGGCCCAAAATATGGCTGTTAAAAACCCCAACATTCCCCATCTGAGCTTTCTGCATCCAGCCCATAAAATGTCTGGGATGCAGCGACGGGATCCAAGGCGACTTCCTGCCATGAAATTGTGCTTCACTAATGATCACTGCAGCCTGTTTGCTAAACTTGGAGCCCTCTTGTTTTCCCCAAGGGAGATTATGTTGTTTGTCTTGGGGAAAAAGGAAAAAAAAATTATAAAAAAAAAAGAAAGTGTTTGTGTGCTGCAGTTGTGAGGTTTATAGAGCTTCAAAAATTCACCTGACATGGGACTGAGCAGCCAGGTCAGCCTGGGTACAGAAAGAAAAAAAATCCACACTGGAAAGCTGTAAGAAAGGACAAGGATAAGGGATTATCAGCAATTTAATTGTCTATCAACCCCCATATTTAAAATCAGTTCATTTTTAGGTGAGGTTGTCTCTCCTCCCCTCTATTGCACCCAGGTTTTATTCCTCATTTCCCAAACACTGCTTTTCTTATCATATTTTTAAATTGAATAAATGCTTGTTTTTTACCTTAGGAGATGTTTTGAGTGAGGAGCTGTCAAATTTCAGGCTTTAAAACTGCATCTCTGATGCCTTGCAACAGAGATCCCAGTTCAGAGTTCAGAAAAAAAAAAATGCAGAAAAAGAAGATTAGGCTGAGAGGTGATGGAAAAAAAAGGAATTTAAAGTCAACTGAAAAAAGGGGCTTTTTCTTTCATCATCACCCTGGTTGGGAATAGTTTTTTCAAGTTGCTTTGAAGAAAAAAGTCTTTTTTTAGGTGCCAGTGGAAGACTGATAAAGATGGATTGGAGAGCAGACAGAGCCAGATGAGCCCCTTCATCCCAGGTACCTCAAAGCTGTTGTTTTAGGGCTCCCTAAAAGCCACCAAAACCTTTTAATCCTCTGGATAAATCAGGACTTTTCTCCAGCAGGGGAAGAAAACACAGCTCCTGTTTGGCCTTCAGCTCAGGGAGGGTCTGGAGGATCAAAGCTGGGATTTTTGGGATCCTTTTGAACCTCCAGCCAGGGTGATTGGTGTCACACATGCCCGTGACATCCCAAATATCCCCATGGAGGGCACAGTGACAGCAGCCACAGCTGCAGGAAGAAGGAATTTGCTGGATCTGCTCCCATTTTTAATGTCACTTTTTGAGTGCCACTGCCTCACGTGTGGCACGTGTCAGCCCCACACACAGGCTCTGGCTAAGAGAATTCCCTGCTTGCCAAGACACCAAACATTTCAGGAATAAAAGCTTTTCCAGAGGCACTTTAGGTGGGATTTTTAATTTGGTCACTCCCTCTACTGGAGGTTTTTTGCTTTGGCCTTATGCAGATGGTGATCTCATTAACAACTGATTAATCAGGCTTCACACTGTGGGGTTTTTAACCATTTATTTTAAAATTAACTGCATTTAACCCATTTTTTTGGTTGCTTCCAGAGTGCAGGGCTGTCCATGTGATGAAAATCTGTTGGGATACACACTCAGGGCAGCAGGGAAAGACGGGCCAGGAGGATTCCCTAGAATTTGGGAGTATTTTCCCCTACAGCAGCCTTGTTTTTAGCTTCCCAGTGGCCACTCTGGGACTGTCAGGATGTTAATTCAATTTACTACATCGATTTTGAAATCAAACTCTCCCCTCCACCTGGAAATGGAGAAAAGGGCACTGCAGGATTTATCCCAGCAAGGCTGGAGCTTAAGGAGCAGAAGTGATGGGATCATTGTGGATTTCAGGAACCTCTCCCACATCCAGAGCCTAAACCCAGCAGATCCAAGCATTGCCTTGAAGGCCTTTCAGCACTTTCCTAATATTTATTTTGGAGGTGGCTTTGTGTAAATGGGAGAAGGCTGGAAAAGGGTAAGTAAATGTGATTCCAGCATGCTCAGCTGAGGAGGATTAATAAAACACAGCAATAAAAAGCCCATTAGAATTAATTTTTAACATCCTTCAGCATATTTGGAGTAGCAGGGTGAGACTGAAGCTGGAATTTTCCCTGCAATTCAAATGGAAAGACTGGGGGATGTCACAAAAAAGGTTTGATGGGCAAAGTTTTACTCCCACCAACCCAAACCCTTGAGAGCAGCAAAGCAAATCCATGCAAGCCCAGCTTGGTGCTGTTGGGCTGTGCTGAAATTCCTCTTCCTCTGCCTCCAACCTCAGCCCAGCTCAGCAATTGCAGGTCCCCAGCACCACAGGCTTTTCTTAGCTGGCTTTGGTTAAGCCAGGCCTGTGTTTAGGGCTGGGCCCAGCCCCTGTTTGACAAGGCCGGGCATTCCCAGCCCGAGGTTTGCACGTTCCCAGAGGGAATTGCCCACACATCTCCCCTGGCTGCCTCTGCTGCTGAGGGGCCTGGCACCTTCTTTAAGATGGAGGTTAGAGATTTGGGTAAAATATTCTCTGGCAGGGTGGGCAGGCCCTGGCACAGGGTGCCCAGAGCAGCTGGGGCTGCCCCTGGATCCCTGGCAGTGCCCAAGGCCAGGCTGGACTTTGGGGCTTGGAGCACCCTGGGGCAGTGGAAGGTGTCCCTGCCCATGGCAGAGGTGGCACTGGATGGGTTTTGAGCTCCCTTCCAACCCAAACCATCCTGGGATTCTCTGATTTTTCAGCCTCTTCTCATTCCCAAGCCCTCCACACGAATTTTCCAAGGGCACTTCCCTGGAAGTGCCCAAGGCCAGGTTGGACACTGTGGCTTGGAGACTCTGGAATGGTGGAGGGTGTCCCTGCCCATGGCAGGGGTGGAACTGGATGAGCCCTTCCCACCCAAACTAGTCTGGAATTCTCTGATTTTTCAGCCTCTTCTGATTCCCAGCCCTGTGCAAAGCCCAGGAAGCTGTGAGAAATGAGCAGGTAGAAGAACTTCCTGAGCAGCTGTAGCTGCCCCTGGATCCCTGGCAGTGCCCGAGGCTGGGTTAGATGGTGCTTGGAGACTGGAATGGTGGAAGGTGTCCCTACCCATGGCAGGGGTGGAATTGGATGAGCCCTTCCCACCCAAACCAGTCTGGAATTCTCTGATTTTTCAGCCTCTTCTCATTCCCAAGCCCTCCACAAGAACTTTCCAAGGGCACCTCCAGCATCAGGAGTCCCCGTGATGGAATCATTGCCCCAGAAAGAAAACAGGGGAGCCAGGGGAGTCTCCTGGGACATTTTTGGGCATGTGGGCATGGTCAGGCTGGGATGTGCTGCAGAAGGAAGCTGTGAGAAGTGAGCAAGTAGCAGAACTTCCTGAGGAGCTGTGGCTGCCCCTGGATCCCTGGCAGTGTCCAAGGCCAGGTTGGATAGGGTTTGGAGCAGCTTGGGATAGTGGAAGGTGTCCCTGCCCATGGAAGGGGATAGAAACAAGATGGGATTGAAGGTCTGTTCCAACCTGAAGCATTCCATGGTTTTCTGGAGCAGTTTTCCAGTGGCTGGTGAAGGTTTTCCCAAACCTCTCCATTTCTTCTGCTGGTGTTAGCAGGGACAGGTCTCACCCAAACCTGGGTCACCTCATCAGACAGTGCCACCCTCAGCCTCTGGCTCCTTCAGGAGACCTCCTCTGGGAGAGCAAAGCAGGGATCAGCCCCTCAGCTCACTCTCATCCTGAATTTAGAGCTCCAGGAGTGTTTGGACAACACTCCCAGGGATGCTCAGGGTGTCTGTGCAGGGCCAGGGCTTGGATCAGTGATCCCTGCGGGTCCCTCCCAATTCCATGATCCTCCTGGAATGTCACCCTCCTGGAGGGATGGAAGTCTTCTCCTAAACCAGTCCTTTAGATGCAGGTTGTGGAGTTTAATGCAGGAATCAGCAATAAAGCAAATAAAAAACCTGGTCTGGGCTGTCCAGCAGCACCAGACGTCACCACAGAAACCTCTAATCCGTGTGGTTTACTCTGTGTGTCCTGGGTTTAGGCCCTTTGTGGGGCAGGGGGCACTGCAAATATTAGAGTTTCATAGGAGAAACAGGGAATTTCCATGGAATGAAGAGTGTAAGTCATTGTGGAAAGCCTGGGAAGAACAGACAACATGGGCCTGTCTGTGCTCCCTTGGTTGAGAAAAATCTCAGAAATTAGAAATATCAGAGAATTTCTAATGAATGAAACAGGAGCTATTAGCCATGGGAATTTAAAATTTAAACCTCTGAGCTGAACACTGAATTGTTCAGAATATCATAAGGACAAAAACCACTGAAAATATTGAAAAATAGAAAATATGAAAGCATTTTGCAAATTCTAAGGCATTTAAAGGTGTTTCTCAAAGCTGTTGAGTTGATATTTTTGATTGGAGCATCTGACAACCTAAAAGCTCTGAAACTTCCTGAGAAAAAATGGAATTCTCTTAAACCTTCCTGATAGCCCCAGGGAGACTTTATCCCTGGCATGCTGTGCTTGAAGATTTTAGAGGAGTAGATGGTTAAAGGTGATGAAACAGCATCAGATTTTCCAGCTCTGCCACGATTCTGGCAATCTCCCAGAAAAATAACCTCTGGATGAATCAGCAGGAGGAATCCCAGGGCCAAGTCCAGGCCTGCTGTGCAGGAGGAGTTTGTGGGTGACACCAAGCAGGGATTTGGCTGCTTCCCATATTCTGCATATTTAGGAGCAAAACATTTAGTTGGGACGCTGGAAAACATCACCTGTGCTACTCCAGCCCCCCCCAAAAAGCCAGGAATGGTTTAGATGAGCAGGAAACCAGGAAAAAAATCATGGGATGAGGCAGGCTTCCATCAAACTGTCCCCAAATGTCCCAGAGAGACCAAGGTGAACATTTCCTGCTCTGTCAGTGCCACTAAGGGAACCTATGGAAGTGGCATCCAAAATCTTGGGAGACAAAAGTTGATTTCTTTTCCTAAATGGGTAAAAAATGCCTGAGAGCACGTGGTGTGTTCAAACAGAATTCCCCACTCCTTGTCCTCAAAATTCTGGTGAATTAAGTGAAGCAGCCAGCCCTGGGTTCTGCCCCATTTAAAAAACAAAAACCAACCAACCAAACACAAAAAAAACCCCAAAAACCAAAACCAAACCAAACCAAACCTGAAAAAAAAAAAAAAACACCCACTAAACCAAGAGAAATTTTTCAAGCTTTCCTCAGCTTTTATGACCTAACTCTTCCTGTGGCTAGGGGAAAAAAATTACAAAAAATTCAAAATATAGTGGAAATAAAATTCCTTTAGGTATTTGTGCCTCCTGGATATCCACAGCATCCAGGTCAGATGTGGATACAAAGCTCAGCTAACACAGGAAATACATTTCCAGTCACATGCAACTAAAATGTATAAAGATAGAATAAAGATACTCCATTTTATAAAAAAGTTGATTTCTCCATCTTATAAAAAACTTGATTTCTTTTCCTAAATGGGTAAAAAATGCCTGAGAGCACATGGTGTGTTCAAACAGAATTTGCCACTCCTTGTCCTCAAAATTCTGGTGAATTAAGTAAAGCAACCAGCCCTGGGTTCTGCTCCATAAAATAAAATAAAATAAAATAAAATAAAATAAAATAAAATAAATAGAGAAATAGAGAAATTTTTCAATCTTTTCCTCAGCTTTTATGAGACCTAACTCTTCCTAACTCTTTTATGAGACCTAACTCTTCCTGTGGCTATGGGAAAAAATGACAAAAAATTCAAAATATAGTAGAAATAAAATTCCTTAAGGTGTTTGTGCCTCCTGGATATCCACAGCAGCATCTGGATACAAAGCTCAGCTAATTCCAGTCACATGCAACTAAAATATTATAAAGATAGCATAAAGATACTCCATATTATAAAATAGAATAAAGATACTTCAGAGTTAATTTTGTGTTTTGGTTTTAGCTTTGTTTTTGTTTTTTTTTTTTCTCTCCAGATTGTTGAGAACCCGAAACTTTCATGAGTCGTGAACAGTGCTAAACCTAAACCTAAACTGGACTTTTCCCCCAGCAGTGGAACGAGCTCCCCAGGCTGGGGATTTTCATCTGTGCTTCCTCAATTATAGGATTTTTCAGGCTCTCCCCTCATCTGTTCCCAGCTACATCCTGTGATTCCCAAAGATTCTCAATCTGGCCAGCACAACTTCCATGTCCTTATCAGTGACTCATCCGCACACTGGAAGATCTTAAGAGTGAATCACAAGCTCCCTGTTTGCCGAATTCCTGGGAGGAAGGCTCGGGCTGAGGGAGCAGAGCTCAAGGCAAGAGACACTTTGATGTTTTAGGGACTTGAGGAGGGTAGGAATCCTTTAAAAAGAGGATTTAAGTCCGTTTATTGTATCACTCCGAGGCGGTACCTTCAAATTCACCCTTGAATTTTTCAGGGCTGCGCATTGAGGGAAAATGGAAATGTTTGAGGTTTTTTGAAGCTGGCATTTAAAATATGTTGGAGCAGCTCTCTGTCACATCAGCTCCATGGAGGAAGTGTCACTCAGCACAACGGGCCACAGGCTGAGCCTATAAATTGTCTGAAATCTTCCCTTTCAGCTGTCAGCTGACAAATGCAAAGGGGAATTACATAAATACCAGTCCTACATTAAAGCCTGAGCACAGGGCTCCTGTCTGCTGACGTCTGAGAGCTCCAAACGCAGCGAAACCACACGGAGCTAATGATAATTGAGATCATATGGCCTTTATCAAAGCTTCCCCCAGAAAAGCAGCTTAAGGGAAAAATCCTTAAATGTGTGTCTTGACCACAGTCTAGCAATCTCCTTCCGCATTGGAGCCTTTAACTAATTTGTTGGGTTAATTACTGAGGCCCAGGAAAGTTTGCAAGAGTGATAACTGCCTATTCTTTGATTGCTGATCGTTCCATCCAGTGGCCTTTGTGAAAAAAGAAAAAATAAAAATATCCCAGTGCAAGATGCAAACCTGGGGATTCAGTCTGTGCCTAAGGCAGCCAAAAAGCAAAGGAATTGCTGTGTCAGGGAGCTCACAGAAAACTGGGATGCAAAAATGGGTCCAAAACGAAATCAAGGAGGGGTGGAGGGGGTTCAGAGGTTCGTTAGGTAACTCGGGTGTGCCACACTCTGCTACCTTTAATTGGAGGGCTGGGGGAGCTCCTGCTCCGCATCCAGCGCCGGAGGAATGACCAGAAGGTCAAACAGGAGGGAGAGGCGGGGGAGGAGGAGGAGGAAGTGGTAATTGAGGAGCCAAGAGATGATTGTGAAAGTGCTCCGAGGAGTCTGAGTGTCTGGAGAGGTTCAGGGAGCTCCCACAGCAGGGCAGGGGCAGGGACAGGGACAGGGACAGGGACAGGCACAGTCCCGCTCCTGCTGCCCTCCCAGCCCAGCAATGGCACTGCTGAGTGTCCCCAGAGGCTGCCCAGGCACCAAAGCATGGCCAAGCTTAATTAGCTGTGCTTAATTAGCCATGGTTAATCCGTCATTGTTAATCGGCCATGTTATCTATGACAGAGGTATTGGCCATCCACACACTCACACCTCGGTTTTCCGGGGATGAGCAGGAGTGAGAAGCCAACAACAAAACCATGGAGCAGTGAAGGACCTTCCTTCTGTTCTGACTCAGTTTACAGAAGGTTTTCTCTGTCCCTCCTCCATTATTTATAAAATGGAGCATATTTTAGAAATGTTCTGCAATAAATCAACGAGGCCAGGCAGAGATATTGACCACCCACACACCTTGGTTTTCCAGCGATGAACAGGAATGAGAAGCCAATAGCAAAACCATGGAGCAGTGAAGGACCTTTCTTCTGTTCTGACTCAGTTTACAGAAGGTTTTCTCTGTCCCTCCTCCATTATTCATAAAATGGAGCATATTTTAGAAATGTTCTGCGATAAATCCCTGAGGCCAGGCCAGCCACCAGCACAGATTTGTTGTCCCCTGGATTCCTGGAAGTGTCCAAGGCCAGGCTGGACACTGGGGCTTGGAGCAGCCTGGGACAGTGGAAGGTGTCCCTGCCCACGGCAGGGGTGGCACTGGCTGAGATTTAGGGTCCCTTCCAACACAAACCATTCTGGGATTGGACAGTTCCATGGCATAAGGGGAGAAGGGACTGGGAATGCAGGATTCACATGAATCAGGCCTTGTGTCACAGACAAAATGCAAACCCATCAAAACCCTCAAAGATTGCACTGGAAAACAGGGGTGGAAGTAGAATTTGGGCAATTAAATTACAGATGGACAGGTCTGAGGCACAGGGAGCCCAGGGGACACCACAAGAGCAAAAAAAATACTGTAGGATGACCCAAGAAACTGCAACCCAAGAGAGAGGGATCAATAGTGTGAGGGTGACAGTTCAGCAAAGAGGGATGAATCCAGAGGAGCACAGACCATGGAATGGGTGTGAACAAGGAGAATCCACACGTGTTCCACACTGGATCAGCTCCAGAGTGAGCCAGGGACTGATGGCTCATGAAGACACTGGGTTTGTTCCCATGTGGAATATCCACACTGGCAATGAAGTGTTTGCCCAAGAGGAAACCTGGCCTGTTCTCATCCCACTTTTACAGCAACTTTTGCCTGGGCTTGAAAGGATTCTCTCAGATTTTTACATCACAGACTCACCGAGGCTGGAAATTCCCTGTCAGCCCCTGGAGTCCCAGCTGTGCCCAGTGCCCACCTTGTCCCCAGCCCAGAGCACTGAGTGCCACCTCCAGCCCTGCCTGGACACCTGCGGGGCTGGGCACTGCAAAGCTCCCTGGGCAGCCCCTGCCAAGGCCTGAGCACCCTTTCCATGCAGAGCAACATTTAATTATTTGAAAGCTTCAAGAAAACAGAAGCAGCCTGACAGCTGGAATCCTTCTCCAGTTTGGGTTATTTCTTTCCCCTATAGAGAAGGAGGATGGAATATACAACCCCCAAAAATACATATATTAAAAAATATAATAATATAATATATTTATATTATATTATATTATATTATATTATATTATATTATATTATATTATATTATATAAATATGTGTTATTTCATTTACTTCAGCTTTTCCAATAACAGCATTTTCCATTTTCCACAAGAACACTGTTATTAATATCAAATATGGCTTTAATGAGGAGTTGGGTTTTTTTTGGTGGAACAAGTACCTTCAGCACAGCCACAATATATCTTTATAATGCAGCCCAGTTGCCAAGAGAGACATTACAATTATAAGGGAAGCATCTGAAAGTGTCTGTGTGGTATTTTTGGAGTTGAATTTGAAAACACAAAGCCACAGCAGTACATCCTTCTAAGTCAAATTTAAAGGCAAGCAAAGTCAATATTAAGCACTTTCTCCTGCAACTGCTCCAAAATTGATATTCTGCAGCAAATAACCATTCAGCTAATGGGTTTTTTAAGTGTGCACAGAACCTTAAAACACTTGCAGACCTTCCAGCTGTTGGCTTGGGGGCCCTTCCACTCTGCAGTACCAGCAGAGATGTTGGCAGACGCAACGCAAGCAGATGTGGAGACCTGGATCACAACTTGGATAACTGGTCAAAAAGGGAAAAGGAAAAAAAAAATATTTGTAATGGTGTTGAAGAATTAGTCTGTGGTCAGAGAATCCCAGAATGGTTTGGGTGGGAAGGGGCCCTGAAGCTCATCCTGTGCCATGGGACACCTTCCACTGTCCCAGGCTGCTCCAAATCCCAATATCCAGCCTGGCCTTGGGCACTGCCAGGGATCCAGGGGCAGCCACAGCTGCTCTGGGCACCCTGTGCCAGGGCCTGCCCACCCTGCCAGGGAACAATTCCTAATTCCCAATATCCCATCTGACCCTACCAACCCCTCCTTTTTTCACACAGATCTATTGGATCCTCCTCAGTGTTTTGCCAGGCTAAGATCTGGCATTCCTCTACCCCACCCTCTCCTCCACCTCCACTTTTTGCTGATTTTTGTGTCTCCTCACGGGAGTCCTTCACTCTCAATGCCCATTTGCATCCAAGGGTAGTGCCCCTCAACTGTATTCCCCTAAAAAACTTGGGGGATTAAACTTGATGTCTTTTCCACCCTGTGGATCTCCCACTTATTTCTCAGTGTATTGAATCCTTGCTCAACCCTTTAACAACATTTTGGTGACATCTCTCCTTTCCGAAGGCTGCATACTCACTCCTGCTCAGTTTTTCAAGTTTTAATGAATTGCTCCCCATGTGAATGCCTTCCCTCTCACCCCACAGCCCCTTTAGTTGCCAAATTCTTATTTGGAACCTGCATGAACTGGGATTTGGACACATATGGGGCTTCCCTGAAAGAACTGAAAAAATGTGAGACTTAACTTGCCCCCACAGACCCATCCAGAGAGCTGAGTTTATCAAAGCCTCAGCTAAGCCTGGACTAGGGTTTATTTGACAGGGGGACCTTGCCTAGAGCTGGCTTTGGAGCTGCAGAAAGAAAATCTACTTTTAAAATTACCATTTTCCAGAACATGTAGTTCCCCTTTGGAAACTGAGGTGACAACACTGATCTGGGAACATTTGCTGCACTACATGAAGACTGAAAAAACCCAAATTACCCTTGCTCTGAGGGGCTGGAATCCCTTTGATATTGTTCAGGTTTTCTGGAAATGGTTCCAAATTGCAATTCTGTGCTCTTCAGCCACTTGTGGGGCTCCAATAGGACGGAACCCTTTTTCTTGCTGGCCCCAGCACTTGTGCAATTAAAATCCTTCCAGCATTGTCTTTTCCTTTTCCCCTCCTCATTTAAAGGCACCATCCTTCTCCTTCCCTTATGCTCCCTCCTCTCCTGCCCCTGGCAATTTGTTAAAGGCCCAGCTCAGCCCTTTGTTGTTTCCACTGCTGAGAACAGGACACAGGAGCTGGAAGCATTTGAGGGGTGCATTTTTGATGTCCAAGCTGAGTCCTGTTGGCTCCAGGCTCACAGAAATCTGGGAGTTGTGGACACAGATGGGTCTTGTCCACACAGAGAAATCCACAGAGGAAGGGGATGGGAATTCTTCTCCCAGATCCATTGGGATCTGTTTGGTAGCCATGGGGTCAGAGCTGCTGGGGACATTTCTTAGGGCCTCACAGGTGTCACACTGGGTCCAAGCAGCTGCTTCAAATGTAGTGGGAGGTGATAAACCAAGAAGTGTGTGCGTGGGGCAAACAAGTCCTGTGGGAATCCACAAAATCAGAAGGTTTTGGAAAGCTGCAAAAGGCAGGCCTCAGAGACAGCAGAGCTGTGATTAGAGCTAAGCATGAGATAGGACAGCAGAAAAAATAGGTAAAAAGTAGAAAAGCAAAGACAAATAGAACAATGGTGTGTGTATTAACACTTGTCTAGAATAACTCTCTAAGCTGCAGAAAAGGTTATCTAGCAAGACATTAGGGAGTTTGAAGCTCAATAATGGAGCTCTGTGCGTTGTGTTTTAAGGCTTACAAGCAGGTATTGTGTTTGAAATAAGCAAGCATTGTTTAACCAAAGGTACCTGTGCTTATAGTGGTTGGACAGAACTACTGTCAATGCACTTTTGCTTTGTGCGATTGGTCAAAAAACTTATAAAGTAAGGTGTAACATTGAGTTCTTGGTCTGCTGCTTGGAGTGTGAGTTGCTGGCATCTTCCCATTGTCATAACCATGTAATGAGAGCGATGCTGGAAAATAAAACAGCTCAAGGCACGTTCCCAGCAGCCCCATCCCATTTGTGATTTGCACAGAGACCCCTGGCTGGCAATAAGTGCCTGCACCCAGCTAGGAGCCATCTCACAAAGAGTTGGTGTGAAAATGGACTTGGCTAATTATATTTGACTAATTAACCTTATTTGACACCCTGGAGCAGGGAGATGGAAACGTCTGGTAACAGCACTCAGCAAGTAAAGATGGCAAGGGCTGATAATCACACAGTCAGGGTGAAGGGTTTGGGGTGGAAGGGCCCTGAAAGAACATCCCATCCCATCCCATCCCATCCCATCCCATCCCATCCCATCCCATCCCATCCCATCCTATCCCATCCCATCCCATCCCACCCCTGCCATGGGCAGGGACACCTCCCACCATCCCAGGCTGCTCCAAGCCCCACAGTCCAGCCTGGCCTTGGGCACTGCCAGGGATCCAGGGGCAGCCACAGCTGCTCTGGGCACCCTGTGCCAGAGCCTGCCCACCCTGCCAGGGAACAATTCCATCAATAAATCCAAACTAAATTTTCCCTGGGTCAGTCTGAACCCATTCCCTGTGTCCTGTCCCTCCAGTTCCTGTTGCAGGGTCCCTCTCCAGCTCCTCTGTGTCCCTTCAGACCCTGGAAGGAGCTGTGAGGTCTCTACACACCCTTCCCTTCTCCTGACCAGGCCTGCCAACTTTCTCACCTCCTTGAGAATTGTTGAAGGTCTGTCTGAGGGGGAAAACCTGGGCAGAGAGGTGTCAGATCAAGTTCAACATTGATCCATGGAAAAAAAAAGAAAAGTGTAAGGGAAACAAAATTCCAACCACCTCAGCACTCTCACAGGGGAGAATTTCTTCCTAATATCTGACCTAACCCTGCCCTCTATCCATGGGAAGCCATTCCCCCTTGGCTCCAGGCTTCTGTCCAGAGTCCCTCTCTCTCTCTAAAATATTGTAAACGTTTATATTTGCATATAATTATAAATTTAGATGGCTCTCCAAAGGATGCTGCAGAGCATCCCCCTGAAGCTTTGCCACCAGGACCTTGTTCAGCTCATCCCCAAGTGAATCTGGTGATGTGAGCCTGAGTCTGAGGGCTCTGTGCTTGCAAAGCTCTAAATGGACCTGATTTAAATTGCTATTCAGTGAGGGAACTTAATCATTAATGGTGCCCCTGTGCCTGAAATCAAGCACAGACCCACAGGCTCCCTGCTTGCCAAGCTTGTGCCATCATGAGATAGCAAACAGGGCTCTAAGAGGGTGGAAATGTAGGATAAAAGTAAAAAAAAAAAGGAATTTATGTATTTATGAATTATTTATGAATAATTTAGGAATTATTTATTTATGTGGTTTAGCTTAGGTGCTGGGGTAAAACTGAGATGCTTTTCATGGTGGAGATGAACATTTTCATTCTCAGCCCTCATTAAACACTCTCCTCGTGGAGTCCTAAACACAAGGTGGGTCAGCTGAATGTACAGTCATTCCCTGAGCAGCCTAAAATCCTGTTCCATAGGAAAAAGCAAACATTTTCCCACTATCTCCCTGCTCTCTGCCAGTGACACGTGCACTCTGTCACTGACAGGACAAACTTGGAGGGCTGGATGCCAAGCACAGACAAAGAATTATCTTTGTAGTTCAGGCATGGCCAGCCAAAGGTGTTTAAATCAGAACAATATGTAGCAGCAATCAGATTTTCTTAAGTGTTTAAATCCCCCAACAAACAACACCACAACCAAACCAACCCCTTGCAGCAAATACCTGATTTTTATCTTGCTGCCCCTCACAAAACTGCCATAAAAATTCAGTCTTCCCTCCCACCCAAAGCCAATTGATATCAAACCAGCCCTGACTGAGCTCCTGCTTCCTGTCAGGACCCAAATGCTGCTATGACATTGCTCCTGCAAAGACCCAGCCTCATCCCTCTTTTCCATTAATTTGATTAATTGTTTTTCCATTCGTATCCTTTGTGATGTTCCTCCAAACACTCCACAAATTATCTGGCCTGTAGAAAGCCAGAAGTTGTTGAGCTTTTTGTTGGTTTTTTTTTTTTTTTTTTTGTTCTCTTTCCCTCCCCTTCCTCTTTGAGCTGGAGTTTAGATCTGCCATTAGTTTTAACTGCTCTGTGTAGACCCGCTGGCACCACTGAGGAGAGGGAGGGCTCCGAGGATGCTCCCGTGTCCCCGGCCAGCACAGAGCCAAAGCCACCCCTGTTATTAGTGCTACCGAGCCTACATTTCCCTTATGATTAATCATTAAAGCCTGGCTCCAAATTCAGGCTGTTCTGTGGGTCAAGGAGCTCTCCCTGAGCTCATTAACCACGCTGGGCACTCATTTACTTCTCCTGCAACAACCTTTTCCTAAAGCATGAGGAGGGAAAAAAATGAAATGCAGGTGATTTTTATTTTTTTTTTTTTTGCTTGGGGAGGGTTGGTGCTTCCTGCTTGATCTCTCCCAACTAGAAGCAGCAGGAGTATTTTGCTTGTCAAGAGGACAGTAATTCTTCAAATCCCCCTCGAGAGATAATGAGTGGCAGCGCGCTGCTTTTGATCTGTCATAATTACAGAAATAAAAAAAAAAAAAAAAAAAGAAAAAAAGAAAAAAAGGAGCGGATGCAAAGCTGCTGTGCCATGGGAAGGTCACTCCTTTAAACATGCAGGATTCCCTCTGTGGCTAATCCCAGCTTGTCCCCAACAGCACGGGCTATTTTTAGAGCCCCCTTTACACATCCTGGCCCTATAAAAGCAGCGCCTTCTGTGCTGCCTCTCCTCTAGGGCAGCTAATGAGTGGGTAGGGAAATGCTGGCTCTGTGCTTGGGGCTTGCAGGCTATTCCGAGGAAGGACAGCAGGAACGTCTCCTCTCTGGCGTCAAACAGTCCCCCCACAGCATCCAGGCAGCTGCAATTATTACAAGTATGAAGCCCTGCACAAAATAAAGTAATTATGCTTAATTAGGCAGCCAAAAAAAAAATAATTAAGTGATGGCCTGAGCCTTGCTGCCTTAGATGTAGCCTTTTGTTGACTTAACACAGGACAGGTAGTGAATGAAACTTCAAAGTGTAAGCAGCTAAATTGCTGCTTAATTAGTGGAGGTCTAGTCAAAAACACAGCAGAGAAACAACAACAACAACAAAAAAAAAAAAAAAAACAACCAACAAAAGCCCCCAAAAAACAAAACAAAACAAAAAAAAAAAACAAACCCTCAATTTTCTGCTGTCAAGGTATTGAGGCAGAGATACCAGTCTTAGAAATGAAAAATTAATACATTAAGTTGGTTTTTGTGTTCAAAAATGAGTTTCTGTTAATGCAGGTGCTGGATCAATCCTGACAGTGCCCAAAAGGGACTTGGGTGCAAATAAAGTCTTGGCTCCCAAATGTCACTGGCCTGGCAAGCTCCAGGTGTAGATATTGAATCCTGAATGCTCTGATCTGTGTTCAGAAATAAATTTCCATTAATGCAGGGCTCTCCAAAGGTGCTGGATCAATCCTGGAGCCTCTGAGCACTCAAAGAGGACCTGGGTGCAAACAAATTCCTCTCTCCCAAATCTCACTGGCAAGCTCCAAGTTCATATTTTGACTCCTTTGATGCTCTGATCTGCCCCTTCCAAGGAACCTTCCCTGGACAGCCAGCTTTGACCAGTCAGAAACGATGGGAGATTTCAAAATAGATCTAGGAGCACTGATTCTTAGGCACAGCCTCTGTCAGTTTTGCAGTTGCATGTTCAGGATTGCAGAGTTTGCCAGGGCAGCCTCTGATGCATCCATGAGCATCCCACTGCTTTATCACACAAATAAAGGTGGGAAACAGGAGTGGGTCTGAGTAGCAAATTGAGATGTGTTTTCTGTCACTGGTGAGACCCCACCTGCAGAGCTGCCCCTGCCCTGGGCCCAGCCCAGGAGGGACCTGGAGCTGCTGCAGAGAGCCCAGGGCAGGCACCAGCATGGGCAGAGGGATGGAGCAGCTCTGCTGGGAGGAAAGGCTGGCACAGCTGGGGGGGCTCACCTGGACAGGAGAAGCTCTGGGGTGACCAAACTGTGGCCTGAAGGAGCCGCAAGAAACATGGAGAGAGATTTTGGACAAGGGGGAATGGCCTCCCAGTGCCAGAGGGCAGGGCTGGATGGGATATTGGGAATGAGGAATTGTTCCCTGGCAGGGTGGGCAGGCCCTGGCACAGGGTGCCCAGAGCAGCTGTGGCTGCCCCTGGATCCCTGGCAGTGCCCAAGGCCAGGCTGGAGCAGCCTGGGACAATGGAAGGTGTCCCTGCCCATGGCAGGGGTGGAATGGATGGGATTTAAGGTCACTTCCCACCCAAAGCAGTCTGGGATTCTATCCCATTTGTCACAGACATCCAACAGAACCCTCTCCCCAGAGGTGCTCATATTTGCAGGAGAATCTACAGCCAATGGAGGATTTGTTTCATTTCTCTGCCTACTCTGGGTGACCACAGCTGGAAGCCAAAATATCTTCTCCCACAAGGATTTCTACCTGGCTCAGCTTTTCTCTCAGTAGCCCCTGTTGGTTGTGCCCATTTTATCTGCCCTTCCCACCCCACTTGCCTGCCTCTCACACCTTTTTCCCTTTGATTGCCCCTCACTCTCATCTGTCTGTCCTGCTGCTTGTCCATCTCTCCAGAGCCAGCCTTTTCATCCCCCTCTGATGAGCTGCTTCACACTCCCCATCCAGACTTTTAGCTGTGATCAGAAGCAGCTCAGGCAGAGGTGAGAAGGAGGATCAAAACATGCAACTCCATCCTCCCAAATCCTTTAAATCAGCACATTTAGAGGGCTAAAATAATTTGGTTTTTTGAGGTGGGGAGCTGTGTTGCTCTGTCAATCCTGTCCATCCCCTCCTCAACCAACAAAAGCTACAAACAACCAAAAAAGGCACAAATTTGCTAGAAGGCTTCTCATTCTCTGGTTCCACATCTCAAAATTGTATCAGGTGCTCATTTTGGAGCAGTGGCTCTGTACCCAGGAATTATTAAACACCAGCTTGTCCCAGAGCTTTTATTTTGTTTGGCATGAGGAGACTGCACTGCTGGACTACAACCACTACCTTCAGCAGATAGATTTTTCCAAGAGCAAGCTTTGCTTTCTATCCACAGGCTGAAAACACTCAAAACCCCTCAGCACTTGAATTTTGGCCTTTTTCCCCAATATTTCTGCATGTGTAGCAAAGGGTTGGAGATCAGGGAAAGGTTCTTCCCTCAGAGGGCTCTGCCTCATGGCCCCAAGGCTGCCAGAGCTCCAGAATTATTTGGATAAATTCCCAAGGATGCACAGGGTGGGTTTGTTGGGGTGTCTGTGCATGGCCAGGAGCTGGATCTATGATCCTGATGGATCTCAACTCAAGATATTCCATGATTGCCACCTAAACCCACCATGCTGAGGTTGGCATCTCAGTTGGGAATGCACAGAGATTGACACCCCAGGAGTGGCTGTTTCCTCAAACAGAGTTTGGGTTTCCACAAACAAACCCCAGTTTTGAGAAAAAAAGAGAAAAATATTGAGGAAAAAATTATCTGCCCACCCTCTCCAGCTGAAATTTCACGGCCCCTCCATGCTGGAAGTGAGCTCTGGAAGCTGGGAAGCAGTTCCAGGAAAGTTTCCCTTGGTTCCAGCATGGCCAAACTTCCCAGTGAGATAATTGGATTATACCAGCCCTTGATCAAGCTGGCTTTATGATTAATAAATAATTGAAGAGTTCAATGATTTGGTAAATTTTCAGTTATTTCATCTCCTTCCCCAGTGTCAGCCACTCCCAGTTGTCCCACTTTGGGCAGGGTACAATGCCTTGCTGTCACCTTTCCCACCATTCCCTACTCTCATACCCATTGCCATTTTTTCCCAAACTCCCACCAATTTCCATTTTTGATGGAGATAACTTTAGAAGGAGGCAACTCCTCCCTTCTCTACCTCTTACTTGGACATTTTTTTCCACAGGGGTGATGGAAAGACATAAAAAATTTCACTTGACAGTCCCACGAGGATCTCAGGACAAAACTCAGCAGCTCTAATCTGCTCTGCAAAGATGAAACACAGCCCTACAGGGCACAATGTTGTGTGTCCAGGGATCTGTTTCTGTCTTGAGCACTCCTGAGCTCCAGCTTTATCTATTAGGATTTCTCTTTTACCAATAAAAGTGCCAGTTCTGGGATAATTCAAGGGTTTCACCAGAATCAATAGGATTTTCATGTGGTTCTCTGCACAGGGTCAAAAAAAAAAAAAATAGAGAGAGGGGAATGCAAGCAGAAATTCAGAATTTCCTCAGCTTCTACACCAGAAAAGGGTACAAAAAGCAGGCATTATCCTGGAATTGGATTTAAATTAGATTCCTGGTATCTTTCAGCAAGATATAGAAATGATTCTTTTAATTATTCCAGATGAATTGCTACTGGAAATTTTGGGTTCCTGATACAATTCAAACTCAAAAGCAGGGAGAGCTCACATATTTCCCTTGCTATGAATGTGCTCACTGAGGAGCAGCTGGGTTGGAAAAAGAGATAAGAGGTTATAGAGCTCCATTCCTTTTTCCTGGGGTCACTGGGACAGCAGTAGGAATGCACCTACTTGCACATTAATGCACAGTTACAACATGTTGGAGATGAGGAGAAAACACAGAGGTTGCAACAAAAGATATTTTTGATGACTTGAGTTTTGAGTTTTTGATGACTCAAGCCATTTTTTATTACTTTTTTGTCTGGTGGCAAAAGCTGGATATCTGGAGGCAAGAAATCAAAACTTTATGATCAACATGAAGAAAATAGATGAAATTCAGCAATAGAAATATCTCAAGTTCTCTTTTAAGGCTGCTTGTAAAAAATATCTCATTTTCCACTACAATGTGGAGACATATTTTTCTTTTAAGATAACACTGCCAATGTCCACTATGTGCCCATATTTGATGAAGGCTTAAACAATTTTACATACATAATTAGTCCCAAGAATGACATTTTTATTGCTACATCACCAACTCACTCTTTTTCCAATGGCATGGAGCCATGGGTTGGTTGTTGATTGCCTTCATTTACTGCCACATTTACAAACAATTACAGAGCAGCTGCTTCACTAAACCCTGGGTTTGTCTAAAACCTGACTGAAATATTGACTGTAGCTTATTTGGAGTGAAAGAAATCCTGCAAAAATCAGAAAATGTCTGTCAAATCCCTTAACAATCCTCTCTCAAATCCATGTGTAAAATTACAGGAAGATTTTGTGTGTTTTATATCTACAGGCTGCTGCTACAGTAAACTATTCCCATCGTATTCCATAGAATAATGGAATGATTTGGGTTGGAAAGGAGCTTAAAGCTCCAAAATTCCACTCCCTGCCTGGGCAGGAACACCTTCCACTATCCCAGATGATCCAAGCCCTGTTCAAGCTGGACTTGGACATTTTCAGGGATCCAGGGGCAGCCACAGCTGCTCTGGGCACCCTGTGCCAGGGCCTGCCCACCCTCCCAGAGAACAATTCCTAATTCCCAATATCCCACCTAAATCTGCTCTCTTTCTACTATTTTTTAACTTTTTTTTTTCATTTTATTTATTTATTTATTTATTTCCTAGAGTTAATGGGAGAAGTCAAATTTAGATCAAGTTCTCCGACGGTTCTCCTGGTGGCTCGGGGAGCTTGAAGAGGTCCAGAATCTCCCACAATATCACCACAGCTGATCAGTGACAGATAAATGTGAGGTTTTTTTTCAGCAGAACCAGTCCTGAGCTTTCATAGGAACTGATTTTTGCTGCTCTAGGGAGGAGGGCTCAGGAACATCCTCTCTGCCTTGGGAAGGGCAGCAGTGGGGTGGGAATTCAGGAGAGGACTAAGGAGGCAGACTCCATTCTCTCTAGGGGCTTCCATAGGCAAGGGATCCCTTCCCTACTCCCAGATTTCCTCTTTCCTCAGTCATTCCCTGCAGTTGGGACACCTCACCTGCCTGGAGGCAGCTGTTGGATGAAAGGCAGCGGGGATGGGGTTGCTCCATTAATCCCAACCCACTAATCCCAAAACACGACACAACAAACCCCTCCTTCCCACTTCCCAGTTTCACCTTCCTCCTCTCCCCAGGGCATTTGTGAGGCTGAGATCCTCGTGCCTGGAGCAGTCCAGCCTTTTCCATGGAGCTCATGGCTCATTTCCCCAACCACAGCAATTTCACAGCTCAATTTCCCTTTCCAAACCTTCCTCAGGCCGCTCCTTGTTTTTTCATCCCAAGGCTTTCTGGATGTGCCTCAATTTTCCAATTGAGAAATGATGGCCTGAGGGCCATCAAAACCACAGCTTGGGCTTTTTTCCTCCCAAGAGATTCATTCACTGTCCCATAAATCTCAATATTAAGTAAATTGAGCAATTATTTGTCCATTTTTATAAGCCTTCACCTGAATCATCAGCACCCATGCACACGCCCAGGGCCAGGCAGGAAGAGTTTCCCCTGTGCTGCTGAAAGTTATTTTAATAAAAGCCTTTAAATTGCTTTATTTTTTATTAAACAATGTTATTAAATTAATGTTTGGTTATTGGAAAGAAATACAACAGCAGGTTTGTTCTTGGATATTTATAAATTCACTGGAAGATGATGGAATACCAACAGGTTTGGGTTGGAAAAGACCTTAAAGCTCATCCTGTTCCAACCCTGCCATGGGCAGGGACACCAGGACATCCTGGGATAGTGGAAGGTGGTAGAGGATGGGAACTGAAGGAGCTTGAAGTTAATTTCCAACCCAAACCATTCCCTATCCTGTGATTCTACACCCAAGGAATCACTCAGACACCATCAGAATTGGCACAACGAAAAACCTCCTTAGAAAAGAGAAAGAGATTTTTTATGTGAAGCTGTTTGAAATAAAAATGACAATAACCCACTTCAAACACTTTTTTTTCTAATTTCTTTTAAAAAAATGTAATAGAAGCAGCCTTTTTGTATAATTTCTGATCAGAACAGCTCAGCTTTCAGCTGGAAAACGTGGTGCTCTTCCAGGTATTTTTGATTTGTATCCAGGAGGTCTCATCCAGAGTGCAGGATCCTGCATTGCACAACACATTTCCTGGAGATAAGAACCACCTGGAGAGAGTCCAGAGAGCTGCTCCACCTGAAATAACATTGGATCCATACCATGAATTCGTCCATTCCAGGTTACTTGGAGAAGGGCTGGACAGAGGACACACATGAAAACCACCCTCAAAGTCATAAACCACCAGGAACCCTCATTCACCCTAAAAACCACAGTTCCCTCACTCTGCAGGAGCAGGATAAGGAGGAACAGGAAGTTTTTAATAGAGAGGTGAATGTTGGGAGAGGTCCAGGAAAGTCTCCAGCCCTCTGCAACTCAGATGTTGCAAGAATTTCCCCCACCTACGACTCGGAGGAGATTATTCTTTGATTCTCCATCCCACCATGACTCACCTGTTTAACCTTCATTTACCTCCTCCTAATCTGAATTCCTGAATGTGGGGCACCCCACAAGGCACAGCTGCTTGGGAAGCAGGGCCCTGGGAGCAGAGGTTTCTGGTGAATCAGTTCTCCTTCAAGCACAGGCCTGTAAGGCAAGAAGGAAGCATGAACAGCTCAGCCTGCCCTGGAAGCAGCCAGCTCAGAGCTTCAACCACAAGCAGATCATGAAATCACAACACAATCATGGAATGTCCTGAGCTGGGAGGGATCCATAAGGATTATTAGCTCTTGTTCCTGCCCAGATCCCTTAACAATCCCACCCTGGGCATCCCTGGAGTGCCCAAACCCTCCTGGAGCTCTGGCAGCCTCAGGGCTGTGCCCATTCCCTGGGGAGCCTGGGCAGTGCCCAGCACCCTCTGGGGGAAGAACCTTGCCCTGATCTTCAACCTAAACCTCTCTTGATACAGCTCCAGCTGTTCCCTGGGTGCTGTCTCTGTCACTGAGAGCAGAGTTTGGAGCTGCAGCCCCTGGTGAGCTCTGCCCTCAGCCTCCTCCAGTGAACAATCCCAGTGCCCTTGATGCCTTGTGAAGGCTGACCTAGAACAGAGCTAAATAATAAAGCAGGGATTTATTAAAAGGATCTCCTCCATGGATCCACCTTGGGCAGCACAAGAGCCCAGCCAGGGCTGCACCCAAGATGAACCAAAATGGTCACAAAATGGACACCTGGTCATGGGGTCTGTCACTTTGATCAGTTCTGCTCCATTTTCATATTGGAATTAATTGCCAATTCCAGCTTCAGGTTATGAAGTCCCAACATTCTTGTTTTTCTCTCTTCAGCCCACATTGTTTGTGCTCTTGGGCTGAGATTTGGATCATTTGTCCTTGGTCCCCAGCTAGAGAAGGAATTCTTTTGTCTCCCTGCTCTGTGCACAGAGCTCACCATCCCTTAATGTGAAGCTCAGACCAACACAATAAAGCAGCACAGAATCTGAAAAACACAAAAGATAAACCCTGAGGCATCACCCTCAGCCACTCGTATGGCCCTTCCAGACCCTTCCCCATCCCTGTGTCCCTCCTTCAGACCCTCTCAGTGGATTTGGGTCCTTTTATAACCCTCTGTTCTCCTCCCCATCATCCCAAGGGATGATTTCCCCTGGCAAAGAACTCCAAGGGTTGTCTTTGAGGAGCAGCAAAATCCAGGTGTGTTGGGAAGAGGAGAAGCACAGGTGTGAAGAGGAGTGTAGGGGTGACATTCCCATGGGATTAACCACGACTTCCTCCTTCCCAAGCAGAGAACATGCAGCAAGGTGCCTTTGAGGGATGATTCCAAAGGTGTGTTCCCAAGCTGCTCACGCCACACACATCCTTCCAATCACACAGCTCCAGCAAAGGGTTTGCTCTGAATCACCCACACATTGAATATCTTACCACATCCCAGTTGTGGGAAGAATTTCTGATGGAATTTGACTGGGATTTACAGAATGATACCAGAATCAAGGTACTGATAATGCCCAAATCTGGCCTTGGGGCAGACTCTGTCTTTTGTCACTGCAATATGGAAAGCCAGAATTCAAAGCGGTGGGTTTAGAAATGAGTCCTCAGCCAGGAAAAATCCAGGAGAAGAAAACAGGCCTCAGAAAATGAAAATATATGTAAGACAATAATTTTTGAGTATTTGCAAGGGGAGATAATGAAAACTGTGCCCTTCTAAAAGAGTGGGAAGGTGCAGCTAAATCTTTCAGAATGCTAACAGCCCTTTTGCATTTCATCTGGCAGGTCCCAGGTGGGTTGCAGACTAATCACCTCAAAATGCACCTGCTCACAGCTGGAGAGCAGATGTGCAGCTCTGGAATGCTCAGGGTTTAGGACACCTGATCCTTGAGGCATACAAAACCACGTAGTCCACAGAAATGCTTGCTAGGAAACAATCAATGAATTCTGGTGTTAAATGGAATGAAAAAGCCTCTTCCGGAATTGCAGCAAGGAGCTCATTGCCTTCAATCTACAAAGGTTAAATTTTTTCTTTCTTTCTTAATTTTGCAGCGCAGAGCAGGAGCTGGGTTTTAGCAGCTTGAAACACCCTCCTCTTTCCTTTTTCTTTATTTCCTCCAGTACCTCCTTCTACCTCATGGATTGTATTTAAGTGATCATCATACCCATAAGTTTGTGCTGTCTGGTTTCCTACTTAATCATTTACTTGTCCCCAGCCCAGAGCACTGAGTGCCACCTCCAGCCCTGCCTGGGACACCTGCAGGGCTGGGCACTGCAAAGCTCCCTGGGCAGCCCCTGCCAAGGCCTGGAATGGAATTCCAGAATGGAATGACAGAACTGGGATTATGGGTGTATAATTTGAATAGAAGTGTGTAATATCACATGATGGAAGACTTAAGAGTTTAAGGTTTTAGAATACAGTAATATATATAAACAAGATGGAGGATTCAGGGCAGAGACTGGTCCTTCCTCTCCACCTTCTTCTCCATGGGTTTGGGTGGTTCTGTGTAACTGGATAAGAACGTCTGCATTGCAGGCGATGGGTGGTTGGTTGTTGGGTTAAAAATAAAAATAATTCAGGTGTCATTTCTTAATTAGACAGTTTATCCTTAAAAGGCCTTGTAGAGAGAGAGATGGAGCTCCATTTTTAGTTTGTTAGAGTGAAGTGCTGTAGAACTCAGGGTTTGTGAGACTGTGACATAGATAAGAACTAATTGACCCTTTGCATGCAGAAATTGCTGCTGCTGTCCCAGCTGAGCCTCCCCTGGCCCAGCCTGAGGCCCTTTCCCCTTGTCCTGTCCCTGTTCCCTGGCAGCACAGCCCGACCCCCCCTGGCTGTCCCCTCCTGGCAGGGAGTTGTGCAGAGCCACAAGGGCCCCCTGAGCCTCCTTTGCTCCAGGCTCAGCCCCTTGCCAGCTCCCTCAGCCCCTCCTGGGGCTCCATTCCCTGCCCTGGACACGCTCCAGCCCCTCCAGGTCCTTCCAGTGGGGCTCCCAAAATAGAGAGTGCAGAGGTGGCCTCCTGCCTGGCAGATGTTGCCACATCTGGGCTTCATCTGTGACCTCTGGATCAGACTGAGGGCTCTCACCTGTTGTGTGTCCTGACCTCCAGGCTCACAGTGGCCTCTCAAGGTTTGATATTTATCTGATCCCCATCCCTACCAGAGTGGTTTGGGAAAATCCCAAATCTGAGATCCCCCAGGAGGCTGTGCATTCCCACAGATCTGGGAGCCAGGATGGAGCTGCCATTACCTTCAGTCACAAATGGTTGTGCCAAACCAGATTTTAGGCACCAACAGAAGAAAATGCAGGGCAGAGCTGGAGACTGGGAAGATCAGGAGTGTGCAGGCTGCTGAATAAGCATAGAAATGCAGCCATGGGGATACTGCTCAGCAATGTAAATTGTTTCTGACACTGCCAACCCACTTGTTTTGCTGTTCCCGTTTCACACCACAGAATTCCAGGATCACCGAGGCTGGAAAAGCTCTCCCAGCTCTCTCAACCTTATACAAACACCCCAAATTTCTCTTCCTGGGCTTCATCTCTTTTCCCTGTCACACACTTTGCCCAAACAACAGGAATAAATTGTTCCATGGGATCTTCACACCCATCTTTAGACATGACAGCAACAAATACACTTTCTTGCAGTCTTAGTGATGCACACTTAGATCAACTTGAATTACTGCTGAACAAAAAGCACACACAAAAAGCTTTATCTGAGGAGCTGCAGCACCTCTGGAAATCATGAACTGATCAGCAGCAGTGGTTCAAGTCCCTTGTTTTCCTAGGAGCATTAATACTTAGATCTTCCTGCCTGCAACATTTGGAAAGCCTCGTTAAAAATGTTGTTGGACAAGGCAGGCTCCGCAGTGTCTGTTTGGAAATCCAGCCCTTACAGCACAGGAAAAACCACACATGGGGCAGAAAGGATAAAAATGACTTCAAAAGGAGCAACTCAAGGTTTCAGCACCACCCCTGTCCCCAAGTGGATCAAGCAAACACAGGATGCACCATGATTTTGTTGGAAAAAAAACCAAGGAGCAAGGCATGGCACTGATTAACAGCTCTGGAGAGGGAGCACAGGGAGTTTGTGCTAAGTTTGTGCAGTTTGAGTTTCGGTGAGGGGTGGTTAGGGGATGTGTCAGATTGCAGGGGTTGTCAGCCCATTTTCCTAATGAACCCCATGCAGAACAGGCTTTTTTTGCCTCAAAAACCCTTTGCAGAGGCTGATTTCACCCCATGACACATCACTGAGCATTAAAGGGGTGGTTGGTACCAAAGTGGACCAAGAAACCACAGAGATTTTGCCGTGGCAGCTGGGCAAAGTGAACACAGACCTCTGAATCCTGTTGGAACCACCAACTCTGCAGTTGCTTTTGAAATCTACAGGTCAGCTGATGAGCAGGAAGGGGGAGAACCAAACTGGAGATTTATATGTTCCAGAGGGTGATAACAATACTAGAATGAGGAATTTCCTTGCCTGGCACAGCTCCATGTCCTTTTGATTTTGCTGAATTTCTTCCTTGAGAAGATTTGAGATTATAAAACTGGCATATGAATGCCAGGAAATTCCTGGTTTCACCCTCACAGACTCAGCTGTGTGAGCTGATGGCATTCCCCTGGTATTTCTCCATTTGAAACAAAGTTTGTTGGGCCTTTTTTTCCCCAAAAAAAAAGAATTTGAAAGAGATGAAGCCAACCCTCAGGAGAGCCAGGGGGATTTGTGAGACCTGTTGGCAAAACTTGACTCCTATTTATCCTCCCTGCCCAAGGCATCTTTATCTTGGGGGAGCACTGACCTGCATAATGCCTACAGAATTAGGAAGAAATGAGGAGAGAGAATTTCATTTTCAACAGATCCCATTTAAAAGTAACTCAGTGGCAAATCCAGCCATATAGGAACAATGACTTTGCAAACAGATGACAATTAATGGTCAGACTTGATCATCTTAAGGATTTTTCCAACCTAAACAATTCTATCAACCCTTCCTGAGAAAGCCTTGTTGTTAACAGCTCTTTGATGTTCTAAAAACATCCTGATATTAAGATTTTATAAAGAAAAAGTAAAAGTTGGAGAGAAAATAAACTCTTGTTGGGAACAGGACCAATACAAACCTTAGGTAAAATAGGGAGGTGCTAATGGCTGTATTTTATCAAAATTAGACTGAAAATTAAATTATTAACAGTGGATTTTTTTCATGATAAGTACTGACTTCATTGACCTGCAGTCTTCTACATGTGTGTTTTGAGGCTGATAAGTCATCTTCTGCCATAAAATGTTTTTTATTGAGTTTATTATAATGGATATTATTTTTCTTGCCAGCTAAAGTGGTTGAATTTTACTGCTGGCTTGGACCAAGCTGCACTTTTGGCTTCCCATTTTATAAAAACTGGACTGCAGCAGTCAGAACTCCTCACTGCTTTCATTGCATGGCAGGGCAGCAAATTCCTCCATCCCAGAGCTGACTGTCAAGATCAAATTTTATCTCAGGAGAAGTAAAGGGCACAACTCAAGTCAGGCAACAGAACAGACCTCCTCTTCCATGTTTTCCTTTTTTGCCTGTGCTCCTTCAGCACTACAGTTTCCTGTAAGGACAGGAATTAATCTCCAAAAATATTGTCTTCACTGATAATCCTATATAAGATTTCTGCAGTTGGTTTGCAGGCAGAACAATCATATTTTTTTAAATTAAGATATCCAACTATCATAATTCCAGCCTGTAAATAAATCCTTTATAAATTCTTAATTTTTTTCTTTGGTAGGCTTCTTTTCAGGGCCTTCCCAAATTTTCAGGGCCTTCCCAAATTTGATACACGATTTTGGGCCTTCCCAAAATCGTGTATCAAAGACAAACATTTTATAGGAATATTCTGCAATTTTTAAGCAAGGAATGTGTAGCTCATTCACCCCTAAGGCATCATCACCTGCATGTGGGGAAAGCACAGCTGGTGCCTTTAGGGTCCTGCATCCATGGGAGCGAGGGCAGCTTGAGCCACGTGGTGATCCTGCAGCCTAAATATATAAATATTTATATGTTTAAATATATAAATATATTTAAATATATAAATATTTATATGTTTAAATATATAAATATATTTAAATATATAAATATAATCCTGGGGTCCCCAGCATGGGAAGGACATGGAGCTGTTGGAATGAGTCCAAGGGAGGCCATGGAGGAGATGAGGAAAGAGCTGGGATTGTTCAGCCTGGAGAAGAAGCTCTGGGGTGACCAAATTGTGCTTTGCATGGCCTGAAGGGAGTGACAAGAAACATGGAGAGAGATTTTGGACAAGGGATGGAGGGCCAGGACACAGGGAATGGCTCCCAGTGCCAGAGGGCAGGGCTGGATGGGACATTGGGAATTAGGAATTGTTGCCTGGCAGGGTGGGCAGGCCCTGGCACAGGGTGCCCAGAGCAGCTGTGGCTGCCCCTGCATCCCTGGCAGTGCCCAAGGCCAGGCTGGAGCAGCCTGGGACAGTGGAAGGTGTCCCTGCCCATGGCAGGGGTGGCACTGGATGGGCTTTAAGATTCCTTCCAACCCAAACCATTCCATAATTCTATGATTCCAGAGCTATTTCTGCCACAGTTTTCACAGAATCATGGAAAGCCCTGCCTTGGAAGGGACCCACAAAAATTCCAGCTCCTGCCCCTGCACAGGACCACCCCAAACTTCTGTGCTGTTTAAGCTGGTGCTTCCCTAAACCCTTGCAGTCCTTCTCCAACCCTCCCAGCTGTGCAGTACCTGCTCCAAACCCCCACTGCACACTCCTGCAGCATCCCTCATTCCCAGTTTTCCCATCCCCTGGGCTGTGTCCACAGCACTGGGATTGCTCCAAGACTGATGTGTTTTGAATGCTCCTGGGATTTCCATCCCGCCATTCCACATGTTGGCTGCACCCCCAAACTGTTGCAGACATAAGAAATCCTTTTCTTAGGATTTTTCCTCCTGAGAAGCTGAGAAGCCTCAGGAACAAAATGCAAACAATGATTATCTGCTGCTGTGGAATGCAACAGGTGCATCTGTGATTGGTCTCATAGAATTGTTTCTAATTAATGGCCAATCACAGTCAGCTGGCTCAGACTCTCTGTCCAAGCCACAAATCTTTGTTATTCATTCCTTTCTATTCTATTCTTAGCCAGCCTTCTGATGAAACCTTTTCTTCTATTCTTTTAGTATAGTTTTAATGTAATATATATAATAAAATAATAAATCAAGCCTTCTGAAACATGGAGTCAGATCCTTCATCTCTTCCCCAATCCAAAAACCACTGTGAACACCATCACACCCAAACTATGCTCAGCCCTCCTAAAATCAGGTTTGTGGCTGTCCACAGATGTTGTTCCTGTTCCCAAACCCAGCTTGGAAACCTCTGAGTCCTGCCATATTCAAGACACAGGATTTGGGGTGAGAAAGGGGGAATTTGTCCCAGGTCAGAGTGGGGATTGAGACCAGGCCATTCCTCAGCATGAAACAGCTGCTTTGGGGACTTGCAGGCACACATGGGCTGCTGCTATCCCCAGTGGGACTTTTTTTGGAAGTGGAGGCTCATTAACATCAGGGCAGGCTGCAGCATCTGGCCACAAGAACATCAATTAGTTGCCTACCAAGTTATCCAGCAGCAAACAAAGGCAGATTTCCAGCACTCCAACCAAATGGGTTTGTAAAAGAAATAGGCTACAAGTTCAGGCAGTCGGTGCCAAGTCAACTCTGTGTTCACCAGGTTTGCTACAAGAAACAGAGGAAATGGAGGTTTGGCTTTCTAACAAAGGAACATCCTTTGGGACCTAAAGAAAGAAAGAAAAAAAAAAAAAAAGACATTTCCTGTCTGCCACTTCAACTCAGGATGCAGAGCTGGTGTGGAGAAATCTTTATTCCCCAGAAAAAAAAAATATGACAGTACTGTACTTAACCTTCCTTGAATCATTGCATCTTTCTGCATCCAATTTCCATCCTCTCTGCCTGAGGACAGCTCTGTCGAAGCTGCTGTAATTGGAAATGATCCAAAAGGAAGCACAGAGGAGTTCCATGGAAGTGGGGCTGTCAGTCAAAAGCATTCCAGCAGCTGGGAGCACCTCAGAGATGTTCCAAAGCCTTGGGAGTTAGAGGCACCCAGAGGTGACTTTGGTCACCTCTTTTAAAAAGAGGATTCTGCAGCACATGAATGAGCTGAACCTGCTCCCAATGAATTCCAGGATTTGAGTTGTTTCTCTTTACTTTCAGCAGAATAATGGAAGCTCATCCCTGGAAGAAGTGAAATCCACAGCCAAAGCTTTGACTGCAGACATGTTGCTGACACAGCTGCCAGGATTTAGGTGCTGAGCTCACTGCACTTCACTCTTGCCTGTTCTCCAGCTCCTCTTGCTGGCAGTGGGATTTTTGGAGAAAAAGGTAGAAAAAGTATCCCAAAGGTAGGAAAAAAGTGGGATTTTTGGCACTGGCTTGAAGCAAAGATAGTCTGAGATCATCTCAACCAAAGTTTGTGATGCCCTAGAGATGTAGCCACAGTTTAAAAACTCTTCATTGCTAATCATCATAATCATTATCATCACCATCATCAATCATTATCATCATTATCATTGTCATCATCCTCACCCAGATTCACTGGCACCCATCAGCTTTTCCACTGGATGCTGTACCCATACCAGGGTTCCATGGGACATTCCCATGAGCAGGGCTGGGGTCATGTAGATGACTAGGAGGATCACCTGTCCCTCTGCCCAGCTGTTCAACACCTGCTGCCCAGGTGCTGCAGGAACCCTCCCCTGGCTCCACATGGAGTTTCTGCCCAGGGAATATTGCATAACCATTGCCAAACTCCTTATTTGATAATATAAAAGTGCAGCAGGAACTGCAAAGAAAAGTGGAAAGAATCGTGGAATGGTTTGGGTTGGAAGGGATCTCAAGGCTCATCTCATTCCCACCCCTGCCATGGGACACCTTTCACTGTCCCAGGGTGCTCCAAGCCCTGTCCAACCTGGCCTGGAGCACTCCAAACACCAGTGCAGAACCAAATTTCTGCCTGTCTTGTGGTTTTATTAATGATTGATGCCAAATTAAACCAAAGGAATCAAGTGAGGCTTTTAAATGAACTTACATCAGGTTTAACCTGGTGAACACGGAGCAAATTTGGCATTTGGTGCATGAACCTGTTTCTATTCCAAACCAATCTGGGTTTCTGTAATCTGGTTTTTGGACCAGCGATGGAGGGCCAGGACACAGGGAATGGCTTCCACTGCCAGAGGGCAGGGCTGGATGGGATATTGGGAATGAGGAATTGTTCCCTGGCAGGGTGGGCAGGCCCTGGCACAGGGTGCCCAGAGCAGCTGTGGCTGCCCCTGCATCCCTGGCAGTGCCCAAGGCCAGGCTGGACTTTGGGGCTTGGAGCAGCCTGGGACAGTGGAAGGTGGAAGTGAAACCCTCTCTGTGGGTTTCACACAGTAAATATAATCAGAAAACTGTTTTTAATCACAATTCTGCAGTGAATTCAATGAAATTTTGCTTAATCATGCATAAGCCTGAAGGGATAAAAGCAAACCAGGCCTCAGCTGGCTGGGCAGAAACAGGCCAAACACTGAGGAGGATCTCATCCAAGCAGGAATTTATTTGGGATGGATTAAAAGCCACAGAGGCTAAAGGAAGGGAATGAGTAAAACCCAAAGAAAGCAGAAGGCAGTGGTCAGCAGCTCCCTGCCAAGGAGCAGAGACAGACTCCCTGCCTGGAAAAGAAGCTCTGGAAGTTGGGAGCATGGGGACAAACTGGGGATTATCCAAAGGGATCCAGCAGCAGCAGCCCCAGTCTCCTGGGGATTGTGGACCTGAGGAAATGAGTGTAAGGTCTAAAATCAGTGAACTCACCAACACCCCTGTAACAGTCCTGTGATTAAATCAGAAGCATTTTGCAGCAATTACAGCTTTGCCACCTTGAAACAACTCAGAAAACTATTGGTGGCAGCCAGCAGTGCCACTGTGGTGTAGGTGGGAAGGAATTCCCAAAGGATGTGGAAAATGGGGAGCAGTTTGTGACTGAGCTTTAACAGTCTTGCAAGAAACCCTCAAAGTTTGGGGATCTGTGGAAGGGATCCCAGGATGGTTTGGGTGGGAAGGGACCTTAAAGCCCACCCAGTGCCACCCCTGCCATGGGCAGGGACACCTTCCACTGTCCCAGGCTGCTCCAGCCTGGCCTTGGGCACTGCCAGGGATGCAGGGGCAGCCACAGCTGCTCTGGGCACCCTGTGCCAGGGCCTGCCCACCCTGCCAGGGAACAATTCCTCATTCCCAATATCCCATCCAGCCCTGCCCTCTGGCAGTGGAAGCCATTCCCTGTGTCCTGTCATTCCTGGCCCTTGGAAATAATCCCTCTCCATGTTTTCTGTGGGTTCCCTCAGGCACAAACCTGTCCCAGGATGAGATCCCAGCCTGAACCCACACTGCTGCTGGTAGAACAGAATTCCTGACTCCCCTTTGGCTCTGGGCTGCCCTGGAGAAGCACACCCTGAAGTGCAGCTTGCAGGTGACAATGAATTTTGATAATGTTAACTAAGGGCATTTACACCGTGGAGAATCTGGAACATTTGCTGTCTTTATTAAAAAAGAAAAAAACAAGGAAAAATTTACATTCCAACATCTGATTGTGGACCAGGAAGCTGGAATTTGGCACACTGAAGTTTCTGTGCCTGATCCTTGCAGTTCCTTGGATAAACAGAGGTGCTTTATTAACAACAACACAAGCTGGAAATCCTCTTGGAAAAGGAGCTGCTTGTCTGCCCTTGGAAATCCTCTTGGAAAAGGAGCTGTCCAGACACACAGAGATTTTATTCCCACCCCTTGCATGCAGGGGACACATGCCAAGGACTTAGGAGTGCATCAGCCAGCAGGGATGAGGGGGAGTTGGAGCCAGCTCCTGAGGGAATGTGGTGATGCAAGAGCTGCACCGTTAATGAGCTCTTAACTGGAAGCAGCTCGACATGAGAAGCTGATGTCAAGGACTGCAGGAAGCTTTTCCTGCTGATTCACATGGATCTGGACCTCTGCACCCAGAAATCTTCCTGCACCCTGCTCATCAATCCAGCTCCAGCTTGTCCCAGCACCCAGCTGCTTCCAGGAACCCAAAGTTTGGCAAGACTAGAGCTGGTGCTTTGGGCTTCTTCATTTTTGTAGGAAGAAAAGGGGAGAGATTTTTTCTTTCTACGGTCACACAGTTCAACTCCTTTTAATCTCTCCCCATAAATCTCTCCCCATAAATCAGGGTGATTTGGGGTAGGTAAGAATTTTCATTCAGAAATTGAGGCCTTTATTTAAGGGAGATGCTTAAATTGGTGATATTTATTGCTCATTAATCCAAATACAGCTTGTCCCAGCACCCAGCTGCTTCCAGGAGCCCCAGAGTTTGGCAAGACTCAGGCTGATGCTTTGAGCTTCTTCATTTTTGCAGGAAGAAAAGGGGAGAGAGTTTTTCTTTCTAGTTATGCAGTTCAAGTCCTTTTATTTATCTCTCCCCATAAATGACAGTGATTTGGGGTAGGAGAGGGTTTTCGTTCAGAAATTGAGGCCTTTATTTAAGGGAGATGCTTAAAGTGGTGATATTTGTTGCTCATCAATCCAGCTCCAGCTTGTCCCAGCACCCAGCTGCTTCCAGGAGCCCAGAGTGTGGCAAGACTCAGGCTGATGCTTTGGGCTTAATTTTTCTAGAAAGAAGAGGGCAGAGATTTTTACTTTCTCACTACAGTTGCTCAGTTCAAGTCTTTTTATTTATCTTTCCTCATAAATGACAGTGATTTGGGGTAGGAGAGGGTTTTCATTCAGAAATTGAGGCCTTTATTTAAGGGAGATGCTTAAATTGGTGATATTTATTGCTCAAATAAACTGGAGTTGTTTAGTCCACATAATCCACTTAGTGTAGGACAGGCGTTTTCTGTATCACCTCCAGATGCTGCCAGGACCTAAACCAGTGCACCCCAAAGCTCAATCTTGCTGTGGTTATGGAAATCTGGGCTGGTTTCTTTCAGAGGGGATGTGGTGGATGCACTTCAGAGCAGAGTTTTGTATTTATCAGGGAGAAAATGAAAAAAAAGGAGCCATCCAGTGGTGCCATGGGCAGGGACACCTTCCACTGGTGCCATGGACAGGGCTGCTCCAAGCCCCAAAGTCCAGCCTGGCCTTGGGCACTGCCAGGGATCCAGGGGCAGCCACAGCTGCTCTGGGCACCCTGTGCCAGGGCCTGCCCACCCTGCCAGGGAACAATTCCTAATTCCCAATATCCCATCTAATCTTTCTCTCTTTTGGTTTTAACCCATTCCCCCTTGTCCTGTCACTACAATGTTTTCACCTTTCATATTCAAAACTACCATAAAATATTTTTTTCTTTATTTCTTGCCTCCCTTTTTCCCTAAAACAAGAGATTTTGTAACTCCCCATGCTTGGCCCAAAGACAAAAGTGATAAAAAGCAAGAGAGTTTATGTTGAATCCTTTTTTCCAACAGTAAGTGACTGAATAATTGCACTTTATTAAAAAAATAAATGAATAAAAAGAGAAAGGAAAGGTTTTGATAGGTTCCATTCTACCCTGCTTGATAATTAAGACCTCAGAGGTCTGAAGGACTTGAAGTTTGCTACAATTTAGGATCACACATCAGATTTGGCAGCCCTGCCCTGGACCTGAATTTGCTGAGGCAGCTCCTGGAGGATTTTTGCTGCCTGTAAAACACCTCCTCCTCCTCTCCCAGCTACCTCCCTCTCCAGCCCCACAAGATCAAAGTATAGGGAACAAATGGAACTATTTCTTTACAACTTCAAGGTAAACCTAATTTGCTTTAAAGCTGCAAAAAAAAAAAAAAAAAAAAAAAAAAAAAAAAAAAAAAAGCAGTGAGGAGCTGTTCTTCCTTCCCTTGGATTCTGCACCAGGAGCTGGAGGGATGAAGGAAGTGCATCCACACAGGGCAGCAGGAGCTGTGAGGTGGCAAAACTCGGGTCAGATTTCAGGGAATAAAGTAGACTTGGGATTGTGGGCGTTCTCCCTTTGGGAATTCTCATCTCCAGCCAGGATGCAATGAAGATCAAAAGGTGCCTAATCCCAGTTTTTGGCTCAGGGTCAGCTCTGGGAGGAGACAGGGCTGAAATCAGCCTGAATAAAATGGTTCCTGAGGTCAATTCCTGCTCTGGCAGGTTAAGGAAAGGTGGGAGGAGATGGATCACATCTTTGGCATCTGCTATCTCAGAAGGAAAACAATTACAGGTGAGGCTGTGGCTAGAGGGTGCTGGACATACAGGACCTGGACGGTGAAAAAAAATGGGTAAAATGGAAAGAAAATGGAAAAAAAACCCATAAAAAGCATGAACTGTGAGAGGCAGAGAGTAGGACAGGTGCTGGAAGCTGCTTTTCTTGGCAGCATCTGCTCCTGCCTCACCTCAGCTGCTCTGGTTGCATCTTTCTGCCAGGACCACACAAAGCCCAACCCCAGATCAGTCCCAGTCACAGCCAATATTCCCAGGAAATTAAAGAAACAGGAAGGGAACATCCATCAATAAGTCCAAAAGCAGAAAATCCCTGATATTGCTCAGGTTCATAAAAGGACTGCCTGATCTGGTGCAGTTTTTGGGTCAGGATTGAGCCCTTCCCATTTATTCTGCAATAAAAATCCTCTTATTCCAGCCCAAACTTGCTGTCAAGAACTTGGGAATACCATTATTATTTTACAGCATTTGGGTTCTGAAGATTCAAAAAGGAGGATCTTTAACCTGATATGTTACCAACACAGTATTTTAGACCAAAAATGTAATCAGAATGGGTTATCAGGCTTTTATAGGGTTTGATGCATTTCCATGATCCCTAGGGAATATTTCTCTGCACCAGACACACACACAACAGCCTGGAATATGTTTGTTTTTACATGGAAAAAAATGTAAAAATCCCATCATTTGTCCATTTCCTCATTTCTGGCTTTTTTTTTTTTTTTTTTTTTTCAGCTGTTACTCAAAAAACATTTAGAACCAACATTTGCAAACCAACTTTCCAACATTCCAGCTCTGGCAAGGTCCACTGTCCTTCCCCAGCTTCACAGGGGATTTTTCAGCACCTTGTACTTGTGGTTTCCTCCAGGACATGAGGCCAAAATCCAGATGGATTCAATTACCTGGAGACAGCCCCGGTAGGCTCCGATTGCTCTGCTTGTTGTGCCCTTGTTTTATGGGAGGGAAATGTGGAATTAACACACCCCACACCACTTCCACTGCTGGAATATCGACCACAGGTCAATAGGATGGCCCTGACAGCAAATCCAAGGTCATTCCCATGCACAGGGAAGTGACAGAAGGGGCTGGAGCAGCAAATCCAGAGAGAAAAGCCTTACAAAGAAAAAAATGTAAAAGAAAAAAAGAAAAATTAAAAAAAAAAGCCCTGCTCAGCTTTGGTTAAAACACAGCAGACACTGAGGAGCAGTTAAACACATATTTATTCCTTGTTGTGTTGTGTCCTGCTGTTTCAGTACTGTTGGAGTGAATAGGATATTCCTGCCACTGAAAATCCTTGGATATTTTTGCATATAAAATATGCTGGAACATCAGGCACTGGTGGGGTTTTGGACCATCTCTTTTAGGGCCTTAAAACACAGGTGGGAAAGAATAAAATGCTGCCTTACCTGTAGCAGTTAGAACTAATGTGGGGGTTTTCCTGGTCCTGACATTCAGCATAATTTTTCTATCAACAGCAAATATTAATCACAAAAAAAAAAAAAAACAATAAATGAAGCAGCCTCAAAACACAGAAAAATATCTAAGACATAATTAAATACGGAATAACTTCTCAGTCAAAGAAATTGTCTCTGTGGGTGGTTTATGGTGCATCATGGTCATGGCAGTGCAGAGTCATGGAATGATTTGGGTGGGAGGGGATTTAAATCCCACCCCAGTCATGGCAGGAACATCTTCCACTATCCCAGAGTGATCCAAATGTTCATCCTGGCCTTGGGCACTGCCAGGGATCCAGGGGCAGCCACAGCTGCTCTGGGCACCCTGTGCCAGGCCCTCACCACCCTGCCAGGGACAATTCCTAATTCCCAATCTCCCATCTAAATCTCTTTTTGTAGCCTAAACCCATTTCCCCTTCTCCTACCGGGGTTATTTTGCCCACCTGCCTCTTGCTCATTGTTGGTTCCCCTTTCCCACTCCTTCTACATTCCTGTCACATTTAGGACAGGTCATTATCCTGAGAAATCCAATATTTGATCCCCCCTCTCTATTGAGAGGTGCTGACACAATTTGGGATTACTTGAAAGTGGAATAACATTTTTGCGATGGATAAAACAGGAAAAGTCACTCCAAACAACCTTGGGAAAATCTCGTTCTGGTGACTCTGGGGGCCACAGTGAAGGAACTGAGGTCACTCCATGCTCCACATATCCATACATTAAACACAAATATCCATACATTAAACACAAATATCCATATATTAAACCCAAACCCACACGAAACCCAGAGTTCACTTCCCCTGAGGCTTTTTCATTTGGTATCCTCTCACAATTATCCTCAGCTTTTAATCTACAGCGGTGGAAAAAGAGTTCAGCACCCTCCTCCTTCCACAGGCAGCAGCAGGATGTTGAGGAAACACTGGATTTTAACGCACAGCAAAGTTTGTGCATTTCATGATCCCCCTCTAGTGACGTTTTTTGGGAATACCACCATGGATAAAACAGGACACACAACCAGACCTTGGCAATTCACTCCTCTTTTAAACGATTAGGGCGTACAAAACCCAAGGATATTTTTCAAAGGAAATTAAAATTATTTTCTACAGTGAAGGATTCACCAAATGGCAAGTTCTTTCCTCCCAGTTAAGAACAGCTCACCCCAAGTGTTCCCCATCAGGGTTTGGTTCTGAATTCCTGCTCCTTTTCCCTTTGAACACATTTTCCTTGGCCTTGGCAGTCACCTTGTGGGGTTACATAACTCAGTGACACACTTCCCCTGCCCTGATTTCACAGGTCACCTTCCAGCTGGTTTTCCTGGGGGAAGGAGGACCTTGTTCTGAGCAGGAGGATCAGGTGTGAAACTTCCAGCTCTGCATTTCCTCAGGACAGAGAACTTGACCCAGGAGAAATCATAAATACAATATCCGTATGTCCTGACTCCAGAAATAACCTCAGCATGGATGAATTTGGATATAACCCCCCCAAAAAAAACCCAAATCAGAGTTAATATCACACTGCTTTGGAAAAATTTATTCTAATTATTAAGCTTAATTTTTATTTTTTATTTTTTTGCTAGGGTTTAAGTTCACCAAGTGGCTTTAAGTCCACTGACCTCAGTTTTATTCAGATGACAAAAATCCTCGCAGTGGAAATAGTGCATAGCACAAGAAAGACTCCTACAGGATAATATTTCCACAAGTTAAAAACATCTAGAAATGTCTAGGAAAGCATCATTCCCCACATTAAAATATTCCTAAATGCATTTTTGAGAGGTGACACCTGAGACCAGGAGCCTGCACTGGATATTCCCAACTCCACAAGTGAGGGAATGAACTTTTGAGTTCAAATCTCCATCAATCCAATGGTCTTGCAAAATTTAATTCTTTTTAAAATCTCAGATACTGGTTGGGTTATCCTGGCAGCCAGATCTGACTGGAAAATGCCCTGAAATTCCCAGATGCCAGCGTTCCGTTTCTCTGGAATGCAGCAGCTATTGCTTGCTATGATCTTTGGGATGTTAAGGATGAAGTGAATTTTCCAAGGAAAATTCTCAGGCAGCACAGCTTTTTCTGACCTCCCCAACTCCAGCTTAAATTCCTGGGATCAGCTGGGGCATTTCAGGGCCGCTGGACTGGAATCCTGGCCCCAAAGCACAGGTCTTGACCCCCTAATGCCTGCAAGAAAGAAATCCCAGAGCTCACATGGAGCATCTGATGTCACCAGAGAAGACCACGAGACCTCCAGGACTCCAATATCAGGGAATGGTGTGGGTTGGAAGGACCTCATGGGCAGGAACACCTTCTCCTACCCCAGGCTGTTCCAAGCTCCATCCAACCTGGCCTGGAGCTGATTTGGTTCATCCCAGGTGCCAGAGCAGCCAAAAGGTGATTGCACAGAGAGGTGCAGCTTGAGGAGCATCTTTCAGGTTCATCTCATCCCATCCCACCCTATCCCATCCCATCCCATCCCATCCCATCCCATCCCATCCCATCCCATCCCATCCCATCCCATTCCAGGCTCTCTAAATCCCTGCACAGAAGGCTCTGGTCATTTTTCCTGACATTTTCCTTCCACCCCCATTCCCCCTGCTCTGGTTTTATCCTGTGCAAGTCGTTCCTCTCTGGTTTTTGCTCATGCTGATGTTTTAAGTGACAGAACTGCTCCAGTTTTCCCCCATTTCACTCTGCTTGTGTCATGGATTTATTCCAGTTCCCTGACACAGGACAGGGAAGTAAATTATCCCTCACTGCAGCATTTGGGGCACTCAGTTCCAGGCTATCCTGCACAATCTTAATTAGACCTGGTTTCACTGGCACAAAATCCCCTTTTTGACCAGGCTAAATTTATTCTACAGCATTCCTCAATCTATTTAGCTCTTGCTAAACCCTTTCATTCCCTGTCCCTGCAATCACTGGACTTTGTAAATGATCAATTCCATCTCAGAGATGGGAAATTTACCTTGTTTCTGACTCAAATAATTTCACAGAAGAACTGATGGAGTGATTCTCATTTGGGAAGAAAAAGCAATTCTGCCTTGATTGTGTTAGTTCCTTCCAAACGTATTTTCAATTCTAATTTACTGCCTCCTTTGTGTCTTTCATACCTGATGTTTCATTTTTAAAATGGTGCAAATTATAACAGAATCTGTCAATTTATTTTGGGATGAGCTGTGATTCCAAAATAACAAATAATTCATCATAAAGTTTAGCACCAAATCTGAGAAGAGCCAGAAGAAATAATCATGAAATACATGAAATAACTGTAAAATACAGGTAGGACATGGAATATCTGGGATGATTTCCAGTCAGATGAATATAGGGAATTCTGCCACATCCATTCCTGGCAAAGGTGCTGCCAACAGAGTCACAGAATTCCAGATTGGTTTGGGTTGAAAGTGTTGTTCCATTTTTAAATGGTGCAAATTATAACAGAATCTGTCAATTTATTTTGGGGTGAGCTGTGATTCCAAAACCAAATAATTCATCATCAAGTTTAGCACCAAACCTGAGAAGAGCCAGAAGAAATAACTGTGAAATACATGAAATAACAGTAAAGTACAGGTAGGACATGGAATATCTGGGATGATTTCCAGTCAGATGAAAATAGGGAATTCTGCCACAGGCTCAGAGAATCCCAGATTGGTTTGGGTTGGAAGGGACCTTAAAGCTCTTGTCATTCCACTGAAGACACTTTCCACTATCCCAAGGTTGCTTCAAGTGATGAAATCCAGGGAGAATTACCCTAAAAACCAGTTAGGAAAGAGGTTCCAACCCCATTTTGCAGCAGATACTGAAGAATAGGATGGATAAAGTGAATCCCCTGGTTCAATGCCACAACAGAAAGGGAGAGCATCTTTATCTTCTCCCTTATCCCGAAGATCTGGAGTGATTTCCAAAGCGTTCCATCACTTTCTTGGAGTGCCTTTTGGAATTAACTCTTTTAAATGACTTTTTAAACGACTTGGGGCCACACCTTTGTGATCAAGGGTGTGTAACTGCCAGGTTAAAAGGCAGAAACCCCAGGGTTAAATAATTGCTGGATCATGAAAGTGAGGATTTAATTCCCAGTGCAGGAATGGGAAAGTGCCTCTCTGGGAAGGTGGAACCACCCTCCAGAGGCTTCAGCCATGCCACTGATCAAGGGCTGATCACACCCACACCCCTGATAAGGAGCTGCCCTTATCAGGGAGCAGTTGCCACCTTTTCCCTGAGATCAAGGGAGATTCTCCCTTTCATGGAGGAGCTGTGAAGATGAGGCAGAGGGCTCAGCCCTCAGGATTTCCTCAGCAGGAAAACCAGTGGATGTTGTAGTAGGAGAACATACAGCAGCACCATGCAGGTGGAGGTTGGACCTTTCACACCCTCAGAGCCTGGCAGTGTCTCTGACTCTCTGAGCAAATCCTGGTGTTTGTTCCCAGTGGAACCTGTCCTGTGGGATAGCAAGACTCCAAAAAAGCCTCTCCTTACCTGCCCTGAGCCCCTGGATGGCTTCTCCTCCCCTCCTCCCCTACAGTGAAGCTGCAAGAGAAGAGATTTCCCATTTGCACATCACCCAGTTAGGATCCTCTGTTTGCTCTCCAATCCTGGATTTTCCATCCAGATGCTTTTTTTCCATTCAGCACCAAACAATTTAGGGTGGGTGTTTTTATAATGCAGATTTTCTGTGTACTGTTTTACCAAAACACACATAATACAATTATACACATTCATCAGTATAACCCCAGTGCAGTGCAATTATGCTGATTAATGTGTGCACTGAGGTAAAAAACATGGAATTCCTGAATGGTTTGGGTTTGAAGGCGTCTTTAGGATGATCTCATTCCCCACCTACCATGGGCAGGGACATCTTCCACTGTCCCAGGGTGATGCAAGCCCTGTCCAACCTGGACTTGGGCATTTCCAGGAATCCAGGGGCAGCCACAGCTGTGCCAGGGCCTGCCCACCCTCACAGGGAACAATTCCTAATTCCCAATATCCCATCTAATCCTTCTTTCTTTTGCTTTTAACCCATTCCCCCTTGTCCTGTCACTACAACACTTTTGCCTTTCATATTCAAAAATAGCACAAAATATTTTTTACTTTATTTCTTGCCTCTCTATTCTCCAAAACATGAGATTTTGTAACTCCCCATGCTTGGCCCAGAAGACAAAAGTGATGAAAAGCAAGAGAGTTTGTGTTGAATCCTTTTTTCCAAGAGGAACTGAGTGAATAATTGCACTTTATTAAAAAATAAATGAATAAAAAAAGAAAGAAAGGGAAGGTTTTGTTAGGTTCTATTCTACCCTGATTGATAATTAAGACCTCACCGTGAACAGAGAGGATGGGTGAGGAGGGTGGTGGTGCCCTCAATCTTCATTGAAGAAGAACAACTCTGTTCTCAAGACCCCTCAGCCCCAGGGGCTGAATTTGGGGGGGGGGACACGTGTCCCAAAAGAGAGACTGTACTTTTTGGAACCAAGAAAAGCATCCTTACAAAGGGAACCCTAGAAGCAACCCTAGTCCATGTGCAGTGGTGAGAACACGGGACATGCAAGGAAAATGTCACGATGGCAAATGCTCTTCAGGCAGTGCCACGTGTGACATGGAAACACAAAAAGCTTCAACTGTGTTTCTTGAAGAAGCCTATAATACAAGAAGGACTCCTCTCTTCTTGATGAACTGAGAATTGATTATCTGAAAGGTAGTGATGAACCGAGAGCTGATTATCTAAAGAGTAGCGACTTGATTGAGAATCCAAAGTTTTGTATCACTGTGCTCTGTTAGAAAATTCAGTGGGAGGAGGAGGAGGAATGTTTTTGGAAGGTTTTCATTCTGAGTTCTGTGTGTGTGCTTCTTTTACATATTGTAAGTTAATAAAGTTTTTTCCCTGTATTGCTAAGTTAGAGCTTGCTTTGCTCTATTTCTGGTCGCATCTCCCAGCAGACATGAAAGAAAATAAATTTTCATAGTGGCACTGGCATTGTGCCAGTGTCAAACCATGACACTGTGCCAGGGCCTGCCCACCCTCCCAGGGAACAATTCCTGCCCAATATCCCATCTAAATTTCCCCTGTGTCAGTCTGAACCCATTCCCTGTGTCCTGTCCCTCCAGTTATTGATGCAGGGTCCCTCTCCAGGTTCCCTGTGTCCCTTCAGGCCCTGGAAGGAGCTGTGAGGTCTCCACAGACCCTTCCCTTCTCCAGGCTGAGCATTCCCAGCTGGCATCAGGTGGATGCCATCCTGCCCATGGCAGGGGCTGCAATGAGAAGATCTTTAAGGTCCCTGCCAATCCAAACCATCCTGGCATTCTCTGGTTCCATGATCCACCTTGGGCAAGGCTTTTATATATCTGTGTCTCCATTGCTGCTTCAAGGAGCTTTGGATAAACTCACCCCAGCTCCTGTCTGAGAGCTGAAGGGCAGAGCCCAATGTGGGAATCTTCAATCCCCAATTCAGAGCTGTTTCCTCTTTGAACTCCTTTTGTTCACTCCCCAAATCAGAGCTACCCTCCTCTTTGAACTCCTTTTTTCTTTTTCTCCCCTGAGTGCTCTACTCTGCATTTAGCACCCCATGAAATTCCCTTTCCCCTGCCTTTAATGAAGTGCAGCAAATGATTTCTCAGCCCAGCTCCTAAAAGTTGATTGTCTTGATTAAACTCCTGACCCTGTCAGGACAAATTTGATATTTGCTTTGCAGGGATTATTTCTCACAAGATGCCTTTGATTGGTGTTAATTATGGTGTCTTCAATCTCTCACTGATTGCATCTGCCCAGATCCTTCCAATCTCCAGCCCAGAGTGGCTTGCTTAGCTTTTATAAACACTCATTTTTTTTTATTCCTCCAAAACTGCTTCAGTGGGGTAAAATTGAACAGAAATCACTCTGGGTGAGTTGTGCCAGGGGAATATAAAGGAAAATCTCTTCACTGGAAGGTTTGTCCAGCCCTGGAAAAAGGCTGCTAAAGGAATTAGAGTCCCCATCCCTGGAGATGTTCAGGAATGTGCATATGTGGCCCTTGGGGACATGGTTTAGTGGTGGCCCTGGCATTGCTGGCTGATCTTGGAGATTTTCCCAACCTTAACAATTCTATGATTTAATATTCCTTTAAATTTTCAGCAATTGTACAGCCCAAGGAGATACAGCCTAAACCTGTTGCTCCTTTACAGCATTTTCTCTAAATAATGCAACAACTACTCTGCCAAAAATCTATTTATTGATAAAACATTCCATCTAAAAAAAGGAATGGGTGAGTTTAAGGTGTATGAAGATGCTCTGAAAACAGGGGAAACTAAAAATACCCAGCCAGACCACAGCCAAGGGGCAATAATAGGTCAGCGGCAATAATTTACATTATTGTAAACATAATTCTCTTTTTATAGCTCCCAGTTCTATATATAACCCTTAATCCCTGCATTAAGTGTAAGCAATGCCCCATAAGTAAGAAAATACAACAGGATTTAGTAGCAGCAGAGCCAAGATGGGAAGATTTGGGGCTGGGCTGTAATTTCTTAAAGTCAGGAGCAAAACTTCCATGGAATAAACATTGAAACATTGTCAAGATCTTGATAAAATATCAGGATTTAGGGACAAAGCCTTCTCATTAATTTATTTTTTCTGAGACCCTTTCTTAAAAAAAAAAAAAAAGATAAATATTCCTAATTTCAAATGAACTTTAAAAATGAAATATTTAGTAATATTTAGCACCACTCAAAACCTTCCTACTCCTGTCAAATCATTGGGAAATACTGCAGACACTGGGATTTTCTACAGGAGAAAGAGGGCAAAGCTCCTCTCTTTTATATTTTCTATTTCTTTTCTCTCTGCACTCTTTTATGTTCCCTGTGGAGTATAAAACCCCCGTGGGGAGATGGAAACTGGAGACTCAGGAGTTAAGGAAGAGCAGCCAAAATACTTCAGAACATCCAGCTGCAGATCCCATAAAGCTTCTGAGGATGCCAGTGTTATTCCCAAGTGGATTCCTCTGACACACCAAGGATAGACTCCTTTGCAGCATTTTTTTTTCTGACTTTGCAAAAGAAAAAGTAATTTTGTTTATTTGTTCATCACTGTTGCATCGTAAAAATGAAATTTTTAAGCTTTGTGGTAAAAAAAGAGAAACTCCCTAAAGTTCTGGTGCTTCAGAGGAAATGGAAGGAACAGGAAAGGCAAAAAGCAGAGCAGGACGCTGCTTGTTTTTAATGAACCCACTCATTTGACCATCTGACCACTCCTTTTATGGAGAAATCCAAGGTTTTTCCCATGGCTGCTTTTGGGACTGTTCAAAAATAGGCTTCACTTTTGCCTTGCAAGTCAATTATAAATATCTGTGGCAGAATGCATAGCTTTACCAAAAAATCCTCCCCAGAAAAAAATTACTGTTGCAACTCCCATCACATTTTGGGCTTTTTTCTTAGCATAATCATGTTAATGTTAAAAAAAATAATGCAACAGTTTTCTAAATATAAATCCCCGGGATGGCCTGGGGTGGTTATTACAGAGATGTTTAAGATGATTTGAGGCTCTTTCCTGCTTTTTTCCTGTCCTTTGCTGACATCTGCTGGGTCTTGCTCAGACTGCACAAACCCCTCCCGGTGACCCTGGGGTGGGACCTCCTCCTAAAATTCCCAACGGAGCAGGATGTCTGCCAGCCCCAGCCTGCCACCAGCTACAATTTGAGCTATCCTGACAGTGGCAAGCATCTCCTGCAAACTGACATCTGGAAAAATCCTGACACACACCATGGGGTGGCGTGTAGGTACAGAGTTTGTGGTAATTGGGAGTGGGGCTGGGGCTGAGCCTCATCCCTAACTGGCTACAGCTGTGAAAAGCAGGTGAACGATATTGAAATTAATGAGCCATGGAGTGCCCAGGGGCACTGACCAATCCCACAGAGAGCAGAGGGCACAGGTGCAGTGCATCAACATGAGGGGATAAAAGGTTGGGCTGAAGAACAACCAAGTGATGAGTTTCGCTTCCCAAGGAAAAGGGCTGCAGTTCATGTCCAGGGCCCTGTGGTCCTGCTGGGCTGCTGCCTCCTGCAATCCCAGATGGTGCAGGATGTGTCCCCAGGCTGCCACCACCTACACCTTGGGCTGCCCTGGCAGTGCCCAGCACCTCCTGCAAACGGGGCTGGTGTGTGGGCACAGAGTTTGTGGTCATTGGGAGTGGGGCTGAGCCTCATCCCTAATGGGCTGCAGCTGTGAAAAGCAGGTGAACAATATTGAAATTAATGAGGCATTAATGAGCCCAGGTGTACTGACCAATCCCACAGGGAGCAGAGGGCACACAGGTGCAGTGCATCAACATGAGGGGATAAAAGGTTGGGCTGAAGAACAATTAAGTGATGGTGCCTAAAACTTTTCTCTGTGTAAGATGCACCTTTGCTGTCAGAGGTGAGTTTTGTTTCCCAAGGAAAAGGGCTGGAGGTCATGTCCAGGGCCCAGTGGCCCTGCTGGGCTGTCAGCTCCTGAAATTCCAGATGGTGCAGGATGTGTCCCCAAGCTGCCACCACCTACAGCTCGGGCCGCCCTGGCAGTGCCCAGCACCTCCTGCAAACTGGGCTGGTGTGTGGGCACAGAGTTTGTGGGGCTGGGGCTGAGCCTCATCCCCAATGGGCTGCAGCTGTGCAGGACAGGTGAGTGATATTGAAATTAATGAGCCATGGAGTGCCCAGGGGCACTGACCAATCCCACAGGGAGCAGAGGGCACACAGGAGCAGTGCATCAACATGAGGGGATAAAAGGTTGGGCTGAAGAACAATCAAGTGATGAGTTTAATTTCCCATGGAAAAGGGCCAGTGTTCATGTCCAGGGTTTTGTGCCCCACCCAGGGCCCTGTGGCCTCACTGGGCTGCTGTCTCCTAAAATTCTGGGTGGTGCAAGATGTCTCCCAGACCCAACCTGCCACCACCTACAACTGATCTAGGCTGCCCTGTATGAGATGTCTTGTGGCTCTGCACAACTCCCTGCCAGGAGGGGACAGCCAGGGGGGGTCGGGCTGTGCTGCCAGGGAACAGGGACAGGACAAGGGGAAAGGGCCTCAGGCTGGGCCAGGGGAGGCTCAGCTGGGACAGCAGCAGCAATTTCTGCATGCAAAGGGTGCTCAGGCCTTGGCAGGGGCTGCCCAGGGAGCTTTGCAGTGCCCAGCCCTGCAGGTGTCCCAGGCAGGGAGACTGTGAGGGTTATGGGGTCTGTAGGATCTTTGTGGGCTCTGGGCTCTCTCAGGACTCTGGGGGCTGTAAGGTCTGTAGGGGCTTTGAGACTGTGGGGTCTGGGAGGTTTTTTTTAGTGCTCTGAGGACTATAGGGGGTGGGAGAGTTATGGGGTCTGTGAGAGCTGACATGGGTCTGTAAGGTCTATGGAGGCTATGACGTCTCAAAGTGAGGACTGTGGGGGCTGTGAAGGCTGGAATGGGCCTGGGAGCTATGGGGTCTCTGGGAGCTATAGGGCCTGAGGCCTTTGAGGTCTATGGAATTTGTGAGGGCAGTAGGGTCTGTGAAGGCTACGATGGGCCTGAGGGCTATGGGGTCTCTGAGGGCTGTGGGGCCTGAGGCCTTTGTGGGGTCTGTGAGGTCTTTCTGGGGTGTGAGGGCTGTTTGGATGTTAGGGAGAATTTCTTCGCTGGAAGGATGGTCAGGGCTCAGGACAGGCTGCCCAGGGGAATGGGGGATTCATCATTCCTGGCAGTGTTCAAAAGCCCTGTGGATGTGGCTCTGGGGTACAGGAGTTAGTGGGGAACATGGCAGTACTGGGGGAATGGTTGGATGCGGTGATCTCAGAGGGCTTTTCCAGCCTCTGTGATTTTATCATTCCATGAGCCAGTGACTTTTTTCCTCTTCCCCACTTTGGCTTTTCAGAATGGATGAAAATCCTGCAAAACCCCTCTTCTCCCTCTCAGTAGCACATTTCACAGCTGACAAGGCCCTGGCACAGGGTGCCCAGAGCAGCTGTGGCTGCCCCTGGATCCCTGGCAGTGCCCAAGGCCAGGCTGGACAGGGTTTGGAGCAGCCTGGGACAGTGGAAGGTGTCCCTGCCCATGGCATTTGGATGAGTTTTAAGGTCCTTTCCAACCCAATCGGGGAAGAATCTGTGATTTAACCTGCAGAGCAGGTAGGGAAATTAAAGCAGGTAAAAAATCACAGCGATGCTTTCCTGGCCAGGGCCACAAGGGGGACTCTCCTACAGCTTTATGGGGGGAAGAGGCTTTCAACAGAGAAGAGGAATAAATCAGTTCTTCATCTGAATATGCAAAGCCCATTTTAGGCTTTAAGTTTTTAATCTTTTAATCTGTAAAATTCATTAAGAGGTATCCATTTGCCTTCATGCCCAGCTGCTGCTCTGGCTTCTTTCAGCTCCTGGTTCGATGTTGCAAATTGTATGTTGCAAATATCCTGTTAATTTTTATTAATTAATTGAAGACACTTGCTTGATCCAGTTTAAATAAAAATTACCAACCAACTTCGTGACAGCTCATAGGTGTTCTAAAACCCACTCTGACTAGATTCCAGGGCTGGCAGGACCTGGCCCTGGTACACCAAGCCCTGGAGCCAGATGTTGGCAGTGGTGGAAAGGGCAGAGGGTCACAAGACAGGTTGGGATTTGGGCAGCAGGGCAGGAAAAAAGGAAAAAAACACGGAATGGTGCTGTGAGGGAGGGAAGAGGTGCATGGCCAGTGCTGGTCAACTTCAGCCACCCAGAGGGTCACATCTGCCTGAGAGTAATGCATTAAAAATGGCCAGAAGAAGAACAAAAGCACAAATAGAGGTTTTTATTAACATGGCCATATTTTATTGTGGTTTTCTGTACTTTCTGCTAACACCTGGCTGCCTTGAAATCTCAATACAAACATCACTCTCTACCCCCAGCCACAGCACACACTGAAAACATTTGGAGTTCTCAGACGTGACCCAGAAAATGAAGAGTTAAAACACAAGCCTTGTTCCCTTTAACTGGTAGGAAGAGAATATAAAAGGCACAATAACTCTCAATTTCTAGGGAGTTAATATAATAGCCAGTAAGTATCACCCTGAATTCCCTGTACAGTGCCTCTCTTTGCTGAAATGCAGAAGAAAACCTGAGTATTTCTAATTGAAACTCAGCTATTGTGCTATTTCATTTAGTGGGAGGCCGTGGGTTTGTGGTGAGAGTCACGACTAAAATGGAGCTGAGAATGAGCTGCCAATTCCCACAAAAGTGGAGGTGACCTCGTAGATCCTTTAAAGGCTGCTCCAAAGAGGAGACATTATCATTCTAATTAGGGCTTCCTTTTAGTGGGGAGAAAATTTGTATTGCACTGCTGCCATAATTCTCATTATAAGTGAGCAAATAATTGTTCCTACTTGACACATTAAATTCCTTTTATATCTTCAAAACATTATCTAAACCTAAAAGTCAAAGGAGGTTTTTTTAGGGGTGTTTTTTTTTTGTTTTTTTTTGTTTTTTTTTTTTTTTTTTTTCTGCTGGGGGCCAGTGCTTGAACTGTTCTGCCAGGAAAAGTGCAACAGTGATAGGCACATCACATCTCATGGCAGATGTACGTATCAGACAACAGAGACTGATCCTCACCTCCTTTAATGATCCTTTTTGAGGTCTCAGCTGTGTGTGACAGCACAGAGAGAAAGGAATTAGTATTGGGAGCAAAGGAAATATTTGGAATTCACAGGATGCCAGGGTGTGTGAGGCTGCAGGAGCTCAGTGGGCACCTGGTGTCCCCTCCCTGCCCCAGCAGGGCCATCCCAGAGCCCAGGGCACAGCATTGTGTGCCGCCAGCTGTGCCCCAGCCCCAGGGAGGAGAGCCCCCAGGCCGTGTGGGCAATGTGCTCAGGGCTGGGCACTGCCCAGGGCACAAGTTGTGCCTCCTGTGCAGGGCAATTGCTGGGCTCAGGCCCTGCCCGTGGCTCTGGTGCCATCGCTGGGCCCCGGAGCAGAGCCTGGGCCCTGCTCTGCCCCTCCCTGCAGCCAGGCCCAGCCAGGCCTGAGGGCCCCTCTCAGCTGGGGCTCCTCTCCAGGCTGAGCAGCCCCAGCTCCCTCAGCCTGGCCTGGAAGGGCACCCACATGCTCCAGGCCCTTGCTCAGCTCCAGCAGCTCCTGGCCCTGCTGTGCTCAGCACCCGCAGCTGGACACAGCACTGCAGAGGTGCCTCCAGGGCTGCCCCAGGGCCAGCATCCCTCCCTGCCCTGCTGCCAATGCTCTGCTGCTGCCCCCGGCTCCATTGGCCTCCTATCTGACCAGACCTTTTATTTATCATTTCTATAAAAACCAAACCTTTTATAGAAAGATGGAGATGGATTAAACACCAGCTAAATTCACATTGCTGCTGTTTGCAATAGCATGCAGATGTGCCAGGGGAGGTCTGGAATCCCAGAGTCCCAGCATGGTTCAGGTTGGAAGAGACCTCAAAACCCATCTCATTCCACCCTACCATAGGCAGGGACACTTTCCACTATCCCAGGCTGCTCCAAGCCCCATCCAACCTGGCCTTGGACACTTCTAAATATGCTCTATTTTTTACAGATTTGAGGCAATAAAATCTAATAAATCATATGGGCACAGGCAAGTGCAAAATTGCAGCTGCTAAGGCTGGGTGGGAGCAGCTTTTCCAAATTCCTGACCTTCTTTTGCTGATTATTGTCAAAGAAGGGCAGGGTCTTGATGTTTGGGCTATCTTGGTACTCATGAATGGCACAGGTGGCTCTGAAGTGATAGATTGGCCTCAAATCCTTCCTGAGGAAGCTTCCTGCTTTGGCACAAAGGAAAAGAGTGTGAATTGGCCAATGAAAATCCATCCACCTCCTAGAATTCCATAAACTGGCATGGGATACGTTTATCCTGGGCTGGATTTGTGCTGTAGCAGAGGAGGCCAGGCCTGTCACCTGCAGCTGGCTCAGCTGAGTGCCCAAGCACAACTCAGCTGCTGAGCCTTGGCCAGGTTTCCCTGCAGATCCCTGGGGATGCAGTGATTCCTTTGGGAGAGGGGTAGAGTTTACCAGGATGCCGGGAATCCTTGATTCCCATCCTTCCCAGCTTTTCCTACCATCCCACCCACTTTCCCTGCTAACTTTTTTTTTTTTTTTCCCTTTTCCTAGGGACAAAAATATTTCTCCTTTCCAACCCAAACCATTCTGTGGTCCTGTGTTACTTCCCATGGAGGCTGAACCAGCAGCACTCAGATGAGTGCGTGTCACAATCCAGGAGTGAAGAACTTTCCTCTAAATACCTAAAAGGCAAATCATGCCGGGAAGGAAGCACAGGAATCAAGCTGATGTGTCTTGCAGCAGCAGCAGATGGGGTGATTTCACTGCCTAAAACCCAACAGCTTTGCTGTCTGTTCCTTTAACAATTTTGTGTTAATTTGAGGACTCCCACGTTCTTGGGAAGGCTGGGAAGCTGTGTCAGGAGCAGAGCAGCTGCTGAAATCATTGTGAGCTCCCAGTTTGTGGAGCACTTTGCCCCAAACACATTTCACAGAATCACAGAATTTCTAGGTTGGAACAGACCTTTAAGATCATCGAGTCCGACCCATGTTCTAACACCTCAACTAGATCATGGCACCAAGTGCCACATCCAGTCTTTTTTTAAACACATCGAGGGATGGTGAATCCACCACCTCCCTGGGTAGATGATTCCAGTATTTGACCACTCTTTCTGTGAAAAACTTCCTCCTTAATTCTAGCCTGTATCTCCCTTGGCACAGCTTGAGACTATGTCCTCTTGTTCTGTCTGTTGTTGCCCGGAGGAAGAGACCGACCCCCAGCTCACCACAGCCACCCTTCAGGAAGTTGTAGAGAGTGATAAGGTCACCCCTGAGTCTCCTTTTCTCCAGGCTGAACAACCCCAGCTCCCTCAGTCGTTCTTCATATGGCTTGTGCTCCAAGCCCCTCACCAGCCTCATTGCTCTCCTTTGGACATGCTCAAGCATCTCAACGTCCCTCCTAAACTTTGGAGCCCTTCAGCTGCCTTCCCCTCCTGAAGGGAATGCCTTCCCCTGGGAATGGTGCTTTGGGTTTGTTGGAAGCTGCACCTCATGCCTGTGGGCTTCTCCTTCCTCATGCCCTTTTGGGGACAGATTCCAATTTTTCACCAGCATTTCTAACTTTCATTTCCCAGGAAGATGTGTTTGCACATACCCAGCAGGAGAACCATGATGGTGGGGGGTTCTGTAAGGGCAGAAAGGGAGCAAATCCCCTCTAGACACACCAGGACAGGGCTATTCCATGAGCTTGGGCTGAAATTTGTCATCCTGGCAGCATAATAATTAATTAGCCTGGGCAGCATAATGCCCAGTGTGGCACCTGTGTGTGTCTCCATCCCTGGGCACAGTCCTGCCCTCCCTCACCTTTTGGGAGCAAAGGAAGGAGGAGGCAGTGGTGGAGCCAAGAATGAGAGCCCTGGGATCACCACTCCCCTCCCTGTGCTTCTGCTGCCTTTAATAATCCCTCCCACACCCCCACCCATGTTCAAGGTCCATGTCCTGATATCTCCTCAGAATTCCCACCCTCAGCCCCCAGTTATTTATGCATTTCCAGCCTGCAAGGCAAAAATGTGCAGCAGTAAATTAAACTGCTGGGAGAGACAAAAATTTATTATTCTTGGCTTGGTGATGGGGTAAAGTTTTGAGTTTATCCTTCGTATTCCTCATTTAAACCGTGGTGATTAATCAGCAGTGAGCAATTTGTTTCCCCTCCTCTCTGTAGGACTAGCTCTGTGTAATGCTAAATCCTGCTCAATATTTGATATATTTAAAACCTGCACTTTCATTTTTTCATTAAAAGAGCCTCTCACCCGCATTTCTGAGATAACAACTTGGAATAAAGTAGCTCTTTGTGAATGCTGGGAGAGCGACGCTGTCTAGGTCTGATGTCTGAAATGTAACACATTAAAATGTAATAATCTTTCTACCTGTGCAAAATTCATCAGATTAAATAATGGCCCTAATACAATTTCCCTGGTGACCTTTATTGAGGAAAGAAGAAATTCTTCCTGAGATACTAAAAATAACCACGACAAAGCAGAGTTTCTCTAAACTTTGGTGTTGTCGTTCTCTCTAAACTCTTTGAAACAAATCTAAACCTCCCCCCAGCATTACAACATTTGGTTCTGCACCATTCTCTAGAAGTATCCTATCCCTGGAAGCCCAAAAATATGCCCTGGATTTCTGTAGCATTCCCAGGAACACCTGCCCTGCTCTCATATTCCACTTAGTTGGGTACAATGCCCACAATCTTCTGGGAGCAGAAACCATGATCTGGAGTTGTAAGCACTAAAAAAGTTTAATTCTGGCTTTGTTGCCGTAAAGAGATGATGTTTCCTATTCTCTAAGCAGTTCAAACAGAGCTTTGAAGGTGAAGAAAAAGGTTTTCAACAGTTTGAATCAAGATTTTGTCCTTTCTCTTAGATGAGCTGCTGAAGAGCCACTGCAGAGACACTTCCCTTCCCCAAATCCACCTGGGAATCCAGCACAAACACTTCCATGCTGTTTTCTCATCCAAGCAAAGCTTCCAGGACCTCCTGGAAGCCAAATATTGGCTAAACCCCACAGGTCTGTGCAAACACAGCATCTCCACAGGAATCCCATTACCAGAGGGCAGGGCTGGGTGGGATATTGGGAATTAGGAATTGTTCCCTGGCCGGGTGGGCAGGCCCTGGCACAGGGTGCCCAGAGCAGCTGTGGCTGCCCCTGGATCCCTGGAAATGTCCAAGGCCAGGTTGGAACCACTTTTGCAGGGTGGTTGGTCTTGCTGGGTGACTCCTGAGAAGATCAGTTCAATTTTATCCTGTAAAGAGCAACCATGCTTGCCAGACAGAGAAACGACATTCCAGCTGTCCTGGCTGGTGCCACCTCAAAAGCCATGTGTGAATTACCTGATTCTGCTCCTGTTGTTGGTACAGCTTGGGTGCAGCTCCAGCTTTAGGCTGGGATCAGCTGGGCTCAGTGCAGACGGGAAAATCACTGACACTCCCTTATTCCAGAAATAAGGAAAAAAGGCAAAACTCCTCAGTTCTCATCTGATGGGCTTCTGAGAGCCAGCTGCCTCCAAAATTCACCTGATGAACTGCACTGCTCTTTGGGCTTATCAAAGCTTGAGGTTTAACAGTGCTTTGTAATAAATAAATGTTTTCCTCAGTCTGCAAACAATGGTAACTCAGCACCATGGAACCATGGAATGGCTTCCCTTGGAAGGGATCTAAAGTTCATCTCACCTCACCCTTGCCATGGGCAGGGACACCTTCCACTGTCCCAGGCTGCTCCAGCCTGGCCTTGGGCACTGCCAGGGATCCAGGGGCAGCCACAGCTGCTCTGCTCACCCTGTGCCAGGGCCTGCCCACCCTGCCAGGAACAATTCCTAATTCCCAATATCCCATCCAGCCCTGCCCTCTGGCACTGGGAAGCCATTCCCCGTGTCCTGTCCCTCCATCCCTTTTCCAAAATCTCTCCATGTTTCCTGTGGCTCCTTCAGGCCCTGCAAGGCCACAGTTTGGTCACCCCAGAGCTTCTCCTGTCCAGGTGAGCCCCCCCAGCTGTGCCAGCCTTTCCTCCCAGCAGAGCTGCTCCATCCCTCTGCCCATGCTGGTGCCTGCCCTGGGCTCTCTGCAGCAGCTCCAGGTCCCTCCTGTGCTGGGGCAGCTCTGCAGGTGGGGTCTCACCTGAGCCCAGGGCACAGGGGCAGAATCCCCCCTGCCCTGCTGCCCACGCTGGGGCTCAGCCCAGGGCACGGGGGGGTTCTGGCTCCCAGCTCTCACCCCCAGCACCCCCAGGGCTGCTCCAGCTGCTCATCTCCAGCCTGGATCCATCCCAGGGGTTGCCCTGACCCAGGGGCAGCATCAGTACCTGGCTTTGTTAAACTCATGAAATTCCCATAGGCCACTTCAGAGCTTGTCCGGGTCCCCTTGGGTGGCCCTGTCCTTCAGGAGAGTTTAAAATTTTTCTGCAGCAGCATTTGAGGGGTGGGCAAGTGTGTGCAGGAAAACAAGGTGAGAACCATTTACCCCCAGCTGGAAATTATCCCTAATTTTAACCTTTCCAGTTACACCTGGCATTTACTGGAATGCTGGAAAATCGAGAAGCCGCTTCCCAGCCACTGAGAGCACCACACAGAAGGAACGTGGGGACAGCCACCACCATGGCTGTCATGTACTGGAGACTCCTGTAGATATCAAGCAGTATTCCCTTGGAATTGTGACAGTTCCCCGGAATCATTTCCATGGCCCAAACCAGCCCATTCCCACTGGGTTTTTTCCCAGCATTTGCTAAAAAAAATCACTTATTTTTAGTTTTCCAATCCCTTTTCCATTTTGTTGATTGTTTTCCAGGTTCTGGAAGGATTCAGGCTGTGATGGCAGGATGCTGAGTGACTGTGCTGGGGCATTTCTGCCAGCAGACAGACACTTGTAACCCACCACCACCACCCTGTCCTTTCCCTCGCTCCAAATCCTGGGTGCAGGGACTCCCCACCATTAATACAAACATATTTAATATTAATATTTGATTTCCCAACAGATCCCTGACAGATCTATGGCTCTTTTTTTATAGTCTTAAGTAGTAAATACTTAAACAAGGGAGAAAATAGAAATAGTTCTATTTTCCACCTTGCTTTCCTTTTCCCCTCCCAGTGGGAATTACACTACCCTACCACAACCCCAGAATTTCTCATTTGGGTCTTCCCTGGTCTGAAACTGTACCAGATGCTGTGCTAAGCCACAAAATCCTGCTTGGAGGAGTGCAGGAATTAAATAAGTGGCAGGAGGGGTGATTATCACCTTGATCCACCAGCGAGTGCTTCTGCCACTCAGGGGAGGCTGCTCATGCCTTGCCTCAGCCCGACAAATTTCGGTGCTTAAACAGCTGCAAATTACATCCCAAGACACAGATCTGGAATTCTACTCCCTCTATCCAAAGCTGGGTTAATGCCTTGCTTCCCAAAGGGAAATAAAAAGGATTTTTTTTTACTGGCTCAATCTGTGAGGTTCCTGCTGTTGGTTTTGGCTGCCAGGGCCTGCTCACAGCCTAAAATCCAGTTATTCGTGGCTTGGAATTCCCAAAAGACAAAGTTTGGAATTCTGTATTGATTTACAGGATGACACCCCCAGAAAATAAAAGGGAAAAAAAATACCCCCACCCCCCCCAAATCTTGTACACCTGAGAAAGATTTCCCCACAGTATTCCCAATTTAAAAGTTGAGCTAAAATTGAGTTAATTTTAGAAAACACATCTCCCCATTACTGAAAAAAAGTGGGAATTGTGATCTCTCTGCATTGTGAGAGAAGCTCTGAGCACCTGGAAAGCACAAGGGAGCATGTGGGGATGGAATTTCCCTTGGATGATAAACAGGGGCATCACTACTGACCACCAGTGTCCAACCCCAGGATCCTTCCCAAAGCTAGAGATGCTGTAGTTGGTTTAGAAATAAAGAAACAACTTCTGTTTTCCCTCAGAAAATTGGGAGAAAATGAATATCAGGAACAGAACTGACAGACTTTGCAATAAAAAGTGAGGCAGTGAAATAATAACAGTGTCTTAAACAGGATTAAAATATAACATTTTACTCATTATTTCAAAGAATAGATTTTTTTTCTTTCTTCCATCAGTCTTATCTGTATGTCCAGCCTCCAGCTTAACTCCAAACAGCTGTTTTAGCGCCGGTCCCAAGTGCAAATATGCCAAGAAAAAGGAATTAGGGCAAAGAAACATCTGGTGGGTTTGTTTCCCCCACGTGTGAGAGGCTACAGTGCATTTCTCTTGCCTGAAAACAAGCACCATTTTGCTCAAAATATTTGGTCAGAAACCTCAGCTTGAGAAGGAGGTATTGGACAGAGAAGTCACATCGACACCACATGCAGACAGCTCCCAAAGGCAAACATTCCCAGGGATCTGCTGGGGGAGAACCTGGGCAAAAGGAAACCCAACACAGCCACAGCAGCACAAAGTCCTTTTGCTGCCAGAGCAGATCCATCCTCACCCAGACCTGGTGGTGAGGCCTCAGCAGCTGAAAGGGAAGAGAATGGTCCTGCCAATCTCTTCCTCGCTGATTACACACATTTATCTGCTGGCTCTTCCAATCTTTCCAGAGGAATCCAGGTTGTTCTCACAATTGGTTTGGTTTTACCCCAAAAAAGTTTGCACAACACAACATGACACTTTTCTCATGTGAACATGGTTCTACTTTGTTTTCTTTTGCTGCGTCATACTGGAGAAAACCACTTTGTCTTTTTCAAAAGGTGAAAATTCTGAGCTCCCTGCCCAAACTGTGACAACACACTCAAATCTTCAAGGTAAAACCAGAAATTATAACCAGGTACCTGAATTTATGTCGTGTATTTCACAGGTAATGGGTGCTAAAAGTTTTGGAAACAACTCTGTGTGTCCTGAGACCCTTTGCCCTTCCCAGATCTGTCTGTGCACGTTCACCTCATAAAATATTCCCTTTTTCTCCTCTTCCCTGTGGGATCCATTTGTCTTTTCAGCACGTTTGTGTTCAGTTAGCAAAGTGGAATGGTGATGGCACCGCTTAACCCACCAGCCAGCTGGGCTTGGGAATGGATCCATCCTCTTCCCATTATCTCCTCTTTAGTGCCTCCCACTGTCACAGGCTCATGGATCATCCTGCTTTATTCCAGAGGAATACAGCCATAGGATGACAATTACTGATAGAGCACAAAAGCTGGAGCTAAAGACCATGGAAAGAAGCAAACAGAACTGATGGGGGAAGAGATGAAAAGATGAAAAATTGACCAGAGAAGAAAATTGGAACAAGCTAATTTACAAAAGAAAATGAACAAACCATGGCCAGGTAGCTCTGAATAAGATTAATTGCTACACATTGCCTTCCTCTTTTGCAATTTTTATCTTCAGCTTCTCTTGCACTTTTCTAAGTGGCAGTGCTGTAATCTCGGGAACTTTGATTCCATAACTTTGCCAGCTGGGCGTTGTTTGCATAAATTGCTCTGACTTTGGAACTGGGACTCAAATTCCAGCAGCAGCCGAGGATTTGCTCCATTGACTTGAATGGGTTTATTTTTAATTTATTACTCTGAGGTCAGAAGGCAGAGCTCTGGATATAAATCTTGAACATAAATAGACAATTCCCAAATCTAGACAGTAGAGCCACAAGTACCATACAGAAAAACAAAGCCAGGCAGGTGTAGAACTGTCTGGAGGGTTAAACCAATGGGGGCTGTGCATTTATTAGTAGTTTACTGTTTATTAAACAAGAACTCCAGATCCAAAAAGAACTCATTAATTGAAACCAAGTAGTGTTTAGTGAAATGGGAGCCTGTCAAAACTGGGAGGGGGGACAATGGATCGGTCCAAATGTGAGTGCAAATTTTGTCTGGGAATTTTAAAGCGTGCCGTTTGTCATGGACAACGGATGTGCACCATACAAACTCCGTACGTCTCCCCCTGGGTGACAATAAAAAGCGCAGTTTATTATAAACCGAAGTAAAAACCAAAATTAAAAAAAAACCCAACTAAAATCACAGTTTTGTCATTGGTATGTGGAGGTTGTTCCAAGGGCCCATCCAGAGCTCCTCCTCGTCAGACTGTGTGTGTTCACTGTGCGACTCCAAGGGCTCCTTGACTTCCTCGTGGTCAACAACCGATTCCTGCTCGTCTGTGCTTTTCAGTTTGGCCGCCCCGGCCTTTGTCACTACATTTTCAGCCCCTATAGTAGAGGAAAAGGACACACTGCACGGCCTGGAGTTCATTTTGTCACCGGGGGACGGTCCCTTGGACAACGTGTTCAGCGGGACGCTCTCCTCGTGCGTCACCGCCAGCTTGTCCAGTTTCTTGAACTGCTTCCCCAGCCTCACTGGGGAGGTGACTTTTAAATTGTTGCCCAGGCAGGCGCGGCGGGTGCGCACCACGGAGCCGTTCTGGGCCACGTAGACGTTGCTGCTGCCGTTGGCTTGGAAGCCGGGGTTGCTCAGCCGGTTCCTCTGGCTGGAGTCGGGAGCGCTCTCCTCGCCCGTGGAGCTGGTCTCATACTCTGGGTCCACCACCAACTTGATCCTCTTCTTCTTGGCCCACTGTTGGACAACACAAAGAAATGTCAGGGCAACCCAGCAGTTCATTTCCCTGCCCTTTCTGTTTGTTTATTAATGACTCTCATCAGTTTCTATTAATTTTGTGCCTTTCTCCCTTGCATGTGCGCAGAAACGGGAGAGCCCTGAGGAGGAAGCTGCTGTGTGAGAGATACCTTTAAGAAACTACTCCAAGGTGTAAATTCTAGGAAGGCCTTGGAAGTTTTCTTCCCTTGTGTTGTGAATTCCGTGCACTGGCTAGCTCTGCTTTGTGTGCATCACACATCCAGCAGAGAAAATCCCGGGACATACACCAGGGAAAATCTCAGGCATGGCACTGGCAAAACCGGCTGGTTACAAAAAGAGCAGCTCCATGTAAGGCTTTGTGGCTGTTCCAGACAGGTGGGATCAGTGGAAATGCTCAGGAAGATGGTGGAGAAACCAGGCTTTAGGTTTATATAACTTAAATATTTTTTTCAAAGAAATAATGCAAACAATTTCCATGCTGCTGTAACTCTGTAGTAGCAGTGATTGCTCTATGGTGAGCACACAACCCCCACTAGTTATTATAATTTATAATTGATCTTTTAAAAATAAATGCCTCCTTGCACCACACTGAAAAGAGCTATTACCCTTCTTGAATGAATAATTCAAGCACTAAGATGCCATCACAGTTAACCCCCACTGCAAAACACACAGAGGAAGATGAGAAAAGCAAGTTTTAAGAGAAAAAATCATGCAAGGTACAAATAGGTGATTACTCTTCAGCTTTTGAGAAGTTAAACTTGCTAAAAATTACTTGGATGCCTGTTTTATTGTTCCTGGAAAAGACAGACAATGTTCTTCACATGGATATATTCCAGTGGATCTATTCCTGCTTAGTTTAAGTGGGATTTACATGAAAACATTATGTGCAGCTACAGTGTTGTGCTGTGTGGGGACACAAAGGTGCAGGTAAGTGACCATGGGCCAAGTTTAAAGAGAAAATAAAATAAAATAAAATAAAATAAAATAAAATAAAATAAAATAAAATAAAATAAAATAAAAATTAAATTAAAATTAAATTAAAATTAAATTAAAATTAAATTAAAATTAATCAAAACCACTGTACTGTGATAGGCAGGAAAGGCAGAATGTGGGAAATATAATCCATTTCCTTTCCTGACCGAGCTCACTTGGTCCTCCTGCCTCAGCATTCCCAGCTTGTGCATAACTGGTGTTTGCAACCTGAATCCTGTGATGCAGAAACAGCCCAATGCCAGCTCTCCCAATTATCCCCTGCAGTTTTGGGAATGTTTGTTTTGCTTCAATTCCACAGAGCTGCCCTTGACAGCAGAGAACTCACCTGAAGATTAGCAAATATATTAATACAATATTAATGTATAGGATGAAAACATGGATGATTTTTAGATCTTTACATCCTCCTCGTTATCATTTGCATTCTTCCCTAAATCCCATGTTTCATTGCTTCATGAAAACAAAACTCTCTGTATTTCTGACTGAGTATATCTATAGTGTGTGTATATATATGTATGTATATTTATAGATATATATCCACAGGGCTGGAATTAGTTTGGTTTTCCACAGTTCTCTCTCAAGGACAGTGAAATGCTGGATCAATACACTTTGCCCTTTCCTTTTGGCAGTCTCCAGCCCGTCAGCATTGCTTAGGAAAGACCACACAGAAGGCACAGCAAACAAAGCCACTCCTCACTGCAAACCATCACCTACTGTCACTCCTCTTTAAAAGGAGGTGGAATCACCCGTGGCCTCCGACTCTGTAACTCCAGTACCCAGGGCCTCATCTGACTGGGTCTGGCTGCTTTCCTGGGACACCTTTTTCCTTGTTTTCATTCCTTTTCTGTTGGTGTCAGAGCTCTGAGTCTCAGGGGACGTGGCAGTTTTCCCGGATGTGGCGCTAGCTGAGCTTTTTGTCCCTGTGGTACCTTTGGAAGTCGCACTTATTTCACTGTCTAGGCAAGAAGATTCATTCTTACTGGCAGTGTCCTCTCTATCACTGTCCTCTGGATCAGCCTCTTCTTCACTTTCCTCCTCACTGTCCTCACCAGGAGCAGCTGACTGTCCTCCCTTTCCCCCTCCAGCAGCAGCAGCTTTTGCTGTGGCACTTTTAGAAACTGCTTTGTTTGAGCTACCTGCTGTCTCCTCTGCCTCTTCCTCTTCTTCTGACACCTCTTCTATGGTGTCCTCTATTTCCACACTGGCAGAGGAGGTTTTGCTCTTGTAGCTGGATCCTGAGGTTTTCTTGTGGCTCGTGTCCCTGTCGCTACCTGAGGCAGTGGAGCTCACGGATTTCTGGCTGGAGCGTTTGCCATGGGAGCTGCCTGCCCTGCTTTTCACACTGGACATTTCCGTGCTTCTCCTGCTGCCAGACTCGCTGGTCCCTGACCTGCTGTAGGAGCTCCGTGTGGATGAGCTCTTGGACAGGCTGCCATCCTCATCACTCTCAGACTCTTCCTCATCATCATCCTCTTCTGATGACTCCTCCTCCGACCCGCTGCTGGAGCTGGATTCAGACTCCTCATCGGAATCCCCCACATCCCCAGTCTCCTCATCCGAGTCCACGGTGCTTTCTGTGGCCTCATCCTGATCCAGGGTTATTTTCAAGTAGTCTTTGTCCTCTGACTCAGAGCTGCTGCCCTTCTCAGAGGACTCATCCGAGGCGCGCCTCCTCCTCCTCTTCCTCCTCTTCTCGTGGTCACTCTCCTCCTGCTCGCTCTCAGCCGTGATGCTGATTGAAACTCCCGACTTGGCTTCATCCCTTTCAGACCCTTCCTCTCCACGTGCCAAATCCTTGCCGAGGCCCTCCTGGAATTTCTTGGAGACGCTGATGCGCTTCAACACGTGGTTTAGTTTTCTCATGGAGGGCCTGGCATCCGTAGCTTTCTGGAAGTAGCTTCCCCTGATCATCATGGGTTTGTCCCCGTCCGCTTGGCGAGCCGAGAGCAGCTTGGCATAGCTGGAATCCTTCCTACCTTTCACTTTCTGCAGGATCATTGGGAATATCTTTGCTTTCTTCCACCGGGAATGGGCAGACTCAGCTCTTCCTGGTTTGTGGGCACTGACTGCCACACGACTTATATGCATCGCTCCCTTTAGCCTCCTTTTTCCCTGGCTGCTCCTAAATCCTCTTCCAGGACCATGGCTGAGGTCCATCCCAACACCTACAGGTCTCCCTTCCATTTGAGGCCCTGCTGCCTGGCTTATACCTCTGCTGGGAGGGCCTCTGACTGGAATCATGCCCTGGAAATTATGAAAATTAATTGATTACGACTTGAAAGAGAGTTATAGTGAAAACCTGTACCTTAATATAGGGTAGGAGAAGGTGCAACATTTATTTCCCAGCATCAAAATGAACTTACCTGTTTTAGAACACTTTTCTTACCAAAATTATGGGAAATGGTTGGGAATTTTAGAGTTTTAGAAAGTTCTAGAATAGGCTGGAAATGCACAGCTACCTTACTCTGCAATGTTACACTGAAATGTTCTGTCTTCTCATTTATAACAGATTAAGATCTGGTACTCAGGACAATTGGACTTTTTCTCAAAAAAAAAAAATTTACATTGACTTTCTTCTGATTGCCACTGACATGTTAAAATTTTTTTAGATTTCACTGTGAACTCTATGACAGATGAGTTTAGGTACTGCTTTTCTCAGTGCAAAGTCATAATTTGTAGAAAAAATATTAGTAATAGACTTCTAGAGTCCAGGAGGAGGGACCTTGAAGCCTATCCAGTGCCACCCCTTGCCATGGACAGGGACACTTTCCAATATCCCAGGTTCCTCCAAGTCCCATCCAAACCCAACCTGGCCTTGGACACTCCAGGGATCCAGGGGCAGCCCCAGCTTCTCTGGGCACCCTGTGCCAGAGCCTGCCCACCCTCACAAGGAGGAATTTTTTCCTAATATCCAACCTAAAAGTTCCCTTTTTAAGTCTTTAGCCATTCTTCTTGTCCTGTCACCGCAGTTCCTGCTGAAAAGTCCTCCTCCAGCTTCCTTGTAGGCCCCTACAAATACTGGAAGGTTTCTTTATTTGGTAATGATGCAAAATGGAAACACCTAAGTGGATTTTTCTTAGAACTAAAACCAGATGCGGATACTAAGAGAAGCTCAGCAATTCTTTTTTGTGCCTGGAAAACAAAAGGAATTTAGTGCTGACAAACTTTACGGGGCCAACAACGCTTAATGCTGATCTATACAAAACCTAATTCTAATCAATTCTGGCGTACAACTGGTGAGGTTTGGTGGCCCTTCAAGCTGTTAAAGAGACAGAATGATCCCTCCAGAGCTGGTTCCTTACCTCCTCAGCTGCTGGCCCGTGGGGACTGTAGTAGTAGCCACCGTCGCTCTCCACCACCACCTCGCCGTACTCGTCGTACATTCCCGACGGGGACAGCAGGCGCCGGCGGCTCCCGTACTGCGGCAGCTCGTACCTGCCAGGGACACCACAGCTCCTCAGGACAGCCCAAATGTGCTCACACCTCTCACCACACTGCCAGCACTGTGCTTGTTCACATCCAGAGCAAAGTGAACAGCTTTCCCTGTTTTATTCCCTCCTTTTCTTCCTTAGCGGCAACCAAATCCCAGATATCCTTCTGTTCCAACAGCCCCTCAGGGTAACCTGAATTTTGGGGTCTGTTGGATCAGTCAAAACCTCTCTAAGGACATCAAGTTTCCATCAATCCACCTGATTTTTTTTGGGGATCTTTCTTAATAATCGTGGAATGAAAGAGCAGCTTCCCTGGGATCAGTTGTGGCGAACGCCAGCAGGAATTCCTGAAGAGCTGCAGTCCAATGGGATTTATCAGAACAAGGCAGGATGGGGTTTCTTGAGGGAAATTCAAAAGGCCACCAGGCAGGATGGAGTTCTTGAGGAAAATTTAAAAGGACACAAGGCAGGATGGGTTTTTTGAGGGAAATTTAAAAGGCCACAAGGAAGTGTGGGGGCTTTTTGAGGGAAATTTAAAAGGCCACCAGGCAGGATGGGGTTTTCCGAGGGAAATTTAAAAGGCAACAAGGCAGGATGGGATTTTTTGAGGAAAATTTAAAAGGCTACAGAGTAGGATGGGTTTTTTAGAGGGAAATTTAAAAGGCCAGCAGCTGGCTGGAAACTGGGAGAAGAAAGGATTAATCCCTGAACATAGAAGAAAAGGAGGTGGTGGAAATTAATCTCCCAGGAGCAGAAATACACACACTAAGGGTATAAACCCAGCATGAGGGACAAGATGTGCATTCTGTAAGTGGAATAATGACATCCCTGAAGAAGCAGGGAGTTATCACATACCCCCTTAACCTCTGAAAAGAGTTTTGTTGTTGGTTCACGCCTTTGTGGACACAAAGATTAAAGTAATCCTTAGGTGAAGGGAAGTCCCACGATTAACTGCTGGAATAATAAACATCACCAGCCTGGAAAAGCAGCACTTTCAGAAATAAAGAGGAAAAATGGAACTATACCCGTGCTCATAACTGTAGTAATCCTGGCCATAGTATTCCTGCCCTGGATCAATTCCAGACTCCATACTCAACTCCTAGAAAAGAGAAACACTGACTGAATACAAACAGTGTGAAAAAGGCCCAAATGTAATTACTGATTTTATTATTCTTTATTATGTAATTACTTCTTCTGACTGCAGAAATGATCCCCATCCTGTAGCACAAAAATACCAATGTCTCACATTTGCTCTTATTGCTTATTCTGGAAACAAGTTTGGGTCTAAAAGATTGGAAATGGAAAGATTTGCAATTGCACTGCACAGCAAGGTGCTAAAGCTTCCAGCACCCACTGCTCAGCTCAGCTCCAGCTGCAGTAATCCATCAGCAGCTGACTGACACCAGAAAAAAATCAGCAGTTGGAGAGCAATAGAATGATTCTGCTGGGAAATCTGAAACTGTGGGATGAAGCCAGTGGAAGCTACTGAAAGATGCTCATGGGGAAAATCACAGATCCCAGAGTGGTTTGGAAGAGACCTTAAAGCCCATCCATTCCCACCTTCCACTATCCAAGCTTGCTCCAAGCCCCACCCAACCTGGCCTTGGAAGAACCAAAATGCAGTAAATTTAAGGAATTTAATTAAAATAACATAACTGGGCTCACAATGCCAGAACTTTGCTTTTTATCTAAGAGCCAGGGGGAAAAATTACCTGAGACAGACAAGTCCTTATTAGAAAATGATGCAAAAAACATTTCAAAACTTACAGAACAATTAAGAAATGAAAAATGGTTGTACCTCTGGTCTGAGAAGAGAAGGTCTCAGCAACTGCTGTTGCTACAAAAGAAAATGAGAAAGTGGTTAATTAGGCAGCAACAATTAAAGGGCAGGTGATTGGTGTCTAAGATTAGTAATAAATGCTGAAACCATAGGTCCTTTGGAACTTTTTTATGGCAGGCAGCTGGAGACTTCCATCCCCTGTGAGAACACACAGCAAAATCCTTTCACAATACACCATTTCTTTTGCCTAAATACAAAATCAACTTCCCCATTTTTGTGGTGATTGCCTGACATATTTAACTCAAGAATTTCTATCAGAGGACAAGAGAACTAAGTTCTGTATTTAAATTAAGAGACACAAACCAGCTGTGCAAAGAGATGAAAAAAATCAGCAAATATCAACCTTTATGATAGAAATGCATTTTGGAGTACTTTCCAATTATCAAATGAGATTGTACTGAAGGAAACTCTTCTCCCTGCTATTCATTTCTGGAGAAAATGATACTGCAGGAGCAGCAGACCTCACAGAGCTGCAGGGAGGTCTGTGGAGCCCCACCCCTTCCTGGCAGGTGATTGGGTGTGACATTGGAAAACACATCAGGGATAGAGGGTATGCCCTGGGAAGCTCCTTCTGCAGCAATCCCCGAGCCTGGAGGTCACACTCCTGCCACAATGGATCTCAGCCCCCAGGGATCTACGGCTCATAAACTTCTTGAAGCACTTTCAGTTTCTGGTCTCTATAGCACTCAGTACTCGGGAGTTCCACACACACAATCTCAGACTGGTTTGGGAGGGAATATTAAACTCAGCTAATCCCACCCCTGCCATGACAGGGAGACCTTCCACTGTTCCAGGGTGATCCAAACCTGGCCTTGGGCACTGCCAAGGATCCAGGGGCAGCCCCAGCTGCTCTGGGCACCCTGTGCCAGGGCCTGCCCACCCTGCCAGGGAACAAATATCTTCTTTCCAAATATCCCACCTAAATTTCCCCTCTGTCAGTCTGAACCCATTCCCTGTGTCCTGTCCCTCCAGTTCCTGTTGCAGGGTCCCTCTCCAGCTCCCCTGTGTCCCTTCAGGCCCTGGAAGGAGCTGTGAGGTCTCCACACGCCCTTCCCTTCTCCAGGCTGAGCATTCCCAGCTCTCCCAGCCTGGCTCCACAGGGAAGATGCTCCAGACCCCTCAGCAACTCCATGGCCTCCTCTGGGCCTGCTCCAACAGTTCCATGTCCTTCTTATTTCCGGAGACAAGGCACAGAATTCCAGCTGGGATCTCACAAGAGCAGAGTAGAAGGGGAGACTCCCCCACTCCCCTGCTGCCCACACTCTTGGGCTGCATGGGATACTCACACTGGTATCATCAATATTTGAAAGGTAATTGGGCTCTGGCCTTACCTCTTGCTGTGCATATCCTCGCCTAGAAGTCAGAAAAAGACAAGAAATAAATTAGTATAATGCTGTGAGCCTGCACAAAGATGCCCATTAGCGCTCTTGCTGGAGAGGGGTGAAAGAGAATGTAATTAGAAATAGAATTAGCATGGAAAGAAATACATATCTCTAATACCAAATATGTTTTTCTTTGGGTTTGCTCTGGATTGTTGCATGGGAAAGGTTGGAGAAGTTTGGAATCTTTTCTTGCTTTAGATTGTGAATGGATGAGGAGAAATCCCCAATCCCCAGGAACCAGAGCATCCAGAGATACTCAGCACAGGGAAAAGGGGATTGGGAGAGCCCTGTCCCATCCCCTCCCTGCTGTGCCATCATCCACAGAGGGACCTGTTCCCTCACACATCTGCTCAAGCAGTGAAACAACTTCTCTTTCTCCTGGACTTTCTGTATCCATCAGAAATTGCCCTGGAGCTTGTATTACTAATTTCTTGTACCAACACTATCATTCCAATTACACCTTTCCTAACACTTACCCACTGGTGGGGAGGTAGATCCCTTTTGTTTTTTTTGCTATCTGCTGCTATTTTACCACAGACTTTGTGCTTCTGATCTTATGGGGAATTTATTGTTGGTTTAATTAATTTTCTTGGAGCCATTCCTGGGCATGACCAATGCATTCATGTCTATCAAGTTCTCTATTTTCACGTTTTGTGCCTGAAAGTTGAAATGGTTTCGGCAAAACTAGAGAACAAAAAATTTAGGCCTTGGAATTTTTCTTAAGGATAAGTCTGGATTATTTTTATTATGGTTTTTAAGAAGGAAAGGGTAAATGCTCAAAATTATGTTAGGCTTAACCTAGGACACAGCCAGCAGTCATGGGGAAGTCTTTAATTACACTGAATAAATAATAAAGACCAGAGAAATCCTTTTAATTCTTTAATATCCCCATCTCTAAATCTTTCTATTAATATTCAGCAGATGGAATTGATTATCAGCATTGAATTAATGCTGTCGCCTATATAATATAAACCTCATGGCCAGCTGAAATGAAGATTTATCATCCAAAGACGATATGTGACTCTTCAAAGCCCACTTGAGGGGTGCTGGATTTAGTTTCCATATCGCTTACAACAATCTTCAGATAAAGGAGGTCTGAGGAGAAGGAAGTCTATTACTCTTAATTGCACTATATTGCAGATTAAAGGCATATTATGAGTAATTCTAATTAAATTTGGAATTCAACTTTCATAAAAATAGCACCATGCTGAGTTTTGCTGATATTTCTTGAATAGTTTTGTGTGGCCATGATTAGAAGGAACAAAAAAGTTCCCAAAAGACATAAAATACCCATTCATTCACTACAGCACAAGGATCTATTCTGGCACAACGACAAAGGGCAGGACAACAACATTTGTTTCCAGGAAGGACTGAAAGCTCTCCACAGAGGGAGGGATTGCTTCTGGGAAATGCTCTCAGCCAGACTTCACTGCAGTCTGGGAATCTTCTGTGTGGAAAGGAAAGTGAGGCCATGGAACCTGTGAGGATGTGGGGTAATGACAGCCAGAACATGGAGCTGGTACTCGAGGGGAGAGACAAAGCCAGAAGAACTCACATGGACAAGATGTGCCAACCTTTCCCTGCTAAAAGAGGTTAGAGGAACTGGGATTTGCCTAAAGCAGCATTTCCCCAATTCCTGGCATCCCGGCATAACTTAAATCTCTTTTCATATCAAAAGGAAGATCATCACAAATCCCAAACACTACAGATACTCCTCAGAGGGAACAACTACTTATCAGTTTGCCCTGAAGATTTTCCTGCAGTTCAGAGCTGGAACTGAGGACAAATGGGAAAGAGGATGAGTAATGATAACACCGTGGTTCAATTCCAGCTCTCCACTGATGCCATCTCTGTTCCTGCTCAGGACTTGACCTCATCAAGGTGATGATGAAAGGATGAGAGACACATTGAGGGTCACAGAGGACCCCAACTGACCAAATCAGACAACCTAGAAGGGCTAAATTATATATAAATTTAAATTACCACAGATGTTCAACTTGCTACCAACTCCTACACTGGATCTAATGCTTTGTAGCACTGCAGAACTGCAGCACCATGGAATTGTGGAATGGTTTGGGTTGGAAAGGACCTCTATGCTCATCCTCTTCCACCTCCACCCACTTCCCACTGTCCCAGGCTGCTCCAAGCCCTGTCCAGCCTGGCCTTGGACACTTCCAGGGATCCAGGGACAGCTCCAGCTTCTCTGGTACCCTGTGCCAGGGCCTGCCCACCCTTCCAGGAACAATTCCTTCCCAATATCCCATCTAAATCTCTCCTATTGTGGTTTAAAACAATTTCCCCTGCACCACCCCGATATCTCAATGGAACAGAATTTCCCTGGTACAGCTTCTTTTCCAGTCTAACAGAGTAATTTTTTAAATGAAGGCTATGAAAAAAAAGCCATCAGGAGAACAAAGATTGCATTATATCCAGACAAAATGAATCCAATTTTGTAAAGTTTTAAATTTCATAAAGATTTCCAGAATGAGAAAGTAAATGCACCCCTCATCAGAGAAGAGCTGATTGCCATAACCCCCCCACCCAGACTGTCCTGAAATGATGAAATTAAATATTTAAATTGGAACTTCTGTGTGATGGCCACTCTTTCTGCTTAAGGAACATCCCAATGAATTGTAGCCAGACTGAACCATTGGAGTTTATGTGGTGAATGACTGCACACCTCCACTTGTGCTATGTGACCTTACACACCCCAAAATCAGGTCCTATTTGTGCCATATCTCACTGGGGATGTAAAGATCTGCATGACAGCAGCTGTTTGCAAGCTCTAACACGGGACTTGTGTACTTAAATTTAAATTTCTGTCTTTGGGGTTGATCCAGTCTGAACATGATCTGCCCAATAATTTTTCATGCCCATCTCTGCCCTCTTCCCACTGTCCCCTCACCAGGACCATGACCAGGATACAGAAGGGAACTCTTAAGTCATAATCCCACTCTGGCTCTTCTATCCTAAACATTTTCTACCAAATAGATGCTGAGCTTTGGGGATATGATTAAAACATTGTAGTTGTGCCACCTTTGGAGAAATGAGCAGCAAAAATGTGCACATCTCATAAATGACAGAGATTCTGTTACAGCAAAAATAGGACAATAGATTAATCCCTCCCCTCACATATTTAGCTACTCCTACACCACCTTGATCTTACAACCTATCCCAACAAGGGTTTTAAGTAAAGGAAAATTCTAATGGATCAGCAGAACTTGCGGGATGGAGTTCATGGAGTTTGGCACTGGGACAAACAAAGAGAAACTACCTTGAGCAGCTTTTCACTGAAGCATCCACACATGTCCTAACTTCAGACTTCAAAAACAAAACAAAAAAACAACCCAAAAAAAAACAAACAGGAGAAAAGAGAAAAAGCCAAGCACCATGAAAATGTTGAGTCTGATAAAGAATTAATTACCTTTTTGCTCAGAATTACAACGTTGATACTGAACTGGAGTTTTAGTTTTGCTTCATTAGGTAATATCTGCCTTTCCCAAGATGGTTTTTTGAAGGTGTCATATTAAACTTTTTAGATTTTTGCAAAGGACTGAAAGGAAACTTGCAAGCTGAACCAAACATTTAAATGCCCAAATTGCTTTTACTTACCATTTTTTCAAAGGACAAGCTAATTTACTTTATATATACATTTATAACTGACATATTTATGTAAATGTAAAGATCTGATTTAGACCACTGTGAGCAAAAAAGTTGGTAAGTAAATCCACATTATGTGGATTTTTACAAGTACTTGGAAACCTGTTCACCTGGTGACACTAATCAAAGTGACTTTATTACAATTTCAGTGAGATGTTTCAGCTCGTGACAGACCAGCATGGAAATTAAAGAGAGACAGCAATAACATGCACATGCAAAATCATAAAAAACAAACAACAAATGCTTTGTACATGAAAGGAATTTAGAAAATATAAACTTTTCACATGCAGTTACAATATAAAAAAAATGCAATGGAAGGCAGAAGATGGAGAACAGGAGTGGGGACACAGCCGTATTTGCTGAGACACCAAGAGCAAACCCTTCTTCTGACTGCAGACTGGAACTGAGCTGCCAGAAAAAGTCAGCAGAGCAGAGCCCATGGAGCAGGGAGATGCAGTATGGAATTATGGAATGCCTGGGCTGGAAGGCACCTGAAAGCTCATCCCATGGGCAGGGCCACCATCCCAGGTTGCTCATGGCCCATTCAATAACCCAGCTCACCAAAGCTGAGCCTGCTACTCCCAGGCCTTCCTTGCTTTGATGCCCAATGTGTGGCAGAAGATTCCTTCCAGGTGGGGAAAAATTCCTTTCTTTTTATGGGCAAAGCAAGAGATTCCAATCACAGCTGCAGGAAAATCTGACTGACGTTACCTACAGTGAAGGCTGCTTAAAGAAGTACGGAGCCTGCTGCCATCTATGCCACATCCTTGGGTAAAAATGGACAGTTTCCCCCAAGAATTTACAGGAGACAGACTAAGAACCAGCAAGATGTAGTTCTGAGAAAACAGCTTGGAGAATTGTATTTTACATCACAAATTTCCGAGTGAACGGGAAGGACAGTGTCTCTCCATTTGGGATCAGGAGTGGGCAAAGTTGTGTACAGCAGAGAAAAGGGGGAAAGTCAGGATTTCTGGAGAGTCTGAGGCAGACACTGTGTGCTGCATTAGAGTCCTCCCACTCAAAAAAAAAGCAGGGAACATCCACCTGTGAGCATCACAGAGCTGTCGACTGGGAGGGGAAGCGTTTCTCCAGCTCCTCCACGACACAGCTCAAGTTCCCATTCTGCTGGTTGTGCTCGGCTGCGGCTTCTGGAGTCGGGAGCTCCGGGGTCGGGGCTGGCTTCAGCCTGGGGACGTGCTTGGGCAGCAGGTGGTTCTTGTCTATTTGGCTGTACATGTTGGCCACTGACTTCTCGATGGCGGCCAAATTCTGAATGTTTTTAAGAATTCCTTTGAGCTCCCTGCGGGGAGGAGGCTCTGGCACTGCGGCCGGGGTGGGGGCAGCTGGCGGTTTGGCAGGGGATTTGGAATGCTTGGCAGGGGACAGGAGCTGCGTGCTAAGAGGAGATGGAGAGGAAGAAGAGGAAGAAGAAGAAGGAGGAAGAGAAACTGCGGGTAGAGGTGGAGGATGTGGTGGCAACATAGGAGGGGATGGAGGTGGTGGTGGCAGCGGAGGTGGCAGCTGTGGAGGGGGGGGTGGGGGCATTTTAGGCGGATCTGGAATGCTTTCTACATTTTCTTTGGTCTGAGGAGCTAGAAAACTTTGGCAAAGTGGTTTCTTTGTCCTAGAAGACGGAGGAGTTGGTTTGCGAGTCGGTGGAGGAGAATGTTCCTGAGGGTCGTCGTGGTGAGTGACGATTACAGCAGGGACCACGGCGGCCTCTGCTTCAACTCTTTCAGCACCGGGCGTTGGAGAGGACAGAGGGGAGGAGCGAAGGTGGGGAGAAGCCACCACGCTTTTGGGAGACTGCTCTGGCGCACTCTCTCCCTCCTGGACGCTGGCGCTGTGCGTGGGCGACCGCACGGATTTCACCTCGGGAGACCTCACTTGCTTCATCTCCTGCAGCGCCTCAAACTGCCTCGCCTTCTCCTTCACAGTCAACTTGGGGCCACTGATCTTTTGGAAGAGTGGACTGCTGACATCGTCACTGCTATCGGCGTTTTCAGCTCCTTCCTCCTTGCCCGTGAGTCTCTGCTGCTGCCACTGGATGGGGTCCATGATAACCGGCCTACCCAGGGAGCCTGACATGTGTCTCCTGGTCAGGTGAGTGGGCACCGTCCACGCCCGGTGGCTGCCCCCAAAAGAGGCCTCTCTCCAGGCCAGTCTTGAAGGAGAAAGAGTATCTAAAGTATCGTTCCTTTTCCGCAGGAACCCAGAGGCAGCGGGGCTTTGAGGGAGACCTTCCACGTACAACGGGTTTCGGGTCGTTAGCGGGTTCTCATCGGACAAAAAAGTGATGTTACTCGAGGATTTGGGGAGGTTATTGTTCAGGGATCCATTGATATTGGATTGCTTGTGAGCCTCTATAGCACGGGAAGCAAAGCTGCTTATAACTCTCTGTCGGTCTCCTTCTTCTAAGACTGACTTTTTTCCCCTGCTTTGTTGGAAATGGTAGAGAAGAAAAAGACTTGAAAGAAAAGAAGATAACCACATGTGAGGAAACATGCATGGACATAGGTACTTATGAGAGAGAGAAAAAAAAGAACTTATGACATGAATCAGAGCCATTAAATCACTTCTAGCAAACTACAACCCAACAGCAGGAGCACATCTACTACTGGCAAGACATTTACTTTTGCATCTTCTTTAAGGGGGAAGGAAGAAAAATTAAAACAAGCTGCTGCTTGCTTTAATTTGAAGCTGCGTAGCTACTTGGTGAGTTCAAAAATAAATTCACTTCTTGTTAAAAAAACCTCTTAGATTTCAAAATTATCAGTTCATACTGTGGCCTATCCACCTAGAAGCACCAAACATCACAGAAGTATCAATATGTGAATGAATTCCATCTCTTGTGTGTATGAATTTCATCTCTTCATCAGGTTGAATCCAATAAAATGCCCCTGTGGTTGGGTGACATGGAATTTCTACGCCAAAAGTGGGAGGTCTCACCACTTTCTGGACTCCATCTATCACCTCCCAGTCCCTCATTAACTTCCTCGCTCAAATATTTTTAATTCCACAACCTTCTGAGCAGATTTGAAAATAAACAGTATTTAAAAGGAATAGCCCAAACTGCCTGCTAGAAAAGTGCCCTTCGAGGCCCATTTTAAATAATGCTCACTGCAGGCTAAAATGAGATTTATTTTTCTCTCAAACTGTGAGAAATTTAAGATTTGGGCCTGTGTCAGGCAGAGCTAAAGTACAACATGAGTAGCAATCTTATCTACCTGCACAAATTAAAATATAATTTAAGATTGGTTTTAGTGGCTTAGAGGTGTCAAGTATTTTCACACAAATTCTGAGTTAAAAATTCTAAGCCTTATCTCTACCAAAATTTGAATTTTGGTAAAGGATTAGGAGAAAAAAATGGAGTTTTCCATGATTCTGTGAATGTTGGAAGATGAAGTTTTTTTGATCTCTTGGTCACATTGTTCTGTTTGTTTTGGTGGTGTTGTTTCACATTTCAGAAAACATAACCAAATCGAAATTAATAAGAAATTAATCTCTGGTGGTTAAATAGTCCCTAGCAAAATTGAAAGGGAAATTTAAATACCTAGAAGGAGTTAATTAAGAGATCTTCTTTTTCCTTTAAGTTATTTAAGATGTAAAAGTCCCCTGAGGGTTGTATTTAATAAGAAAACACTTTTGTTTCTTGGCTTTTGTTTCCTGTTTTGATCAGGGGACCACCCAGGCAGGGAATACTCAGCTTCCCGATGTTCCAGCGAGCCAGCAGGACTGGAATTCCCACACAGAGAACCTTGAGATCATTCTCCCAGGGATCATTCTCTCATTTTTGTTTTGCAAAACACACCCAGCAAAGCACCACAAATTGAATAAACTCTCCCCAAGCACTGCAGTTTGCCAGAGCTGAGTGTGCCTAAGGCTTCCTCTGGGCTGAATGAATAAAAATAATTAACTTCACACTAATTAGAGAATCCCAGAAGGGTTTGGATTGAAAAGGACCTTAAAGATGACCTAACTCATCTTGCCATGGGCAGGGACATGTTCCATTGTCCCAGGCTGCTCCAAGCCCCAAAGTCCAGCCTGGCCTTGGGCACTGCCAGGGATCCAGGGGCAGCCACAGCTGCTCTGGGCACCCTGTGCCAGGGCCTGCCCACCCTGCCAGGGAACAATTCCTCATTCCCAATATCCCATCTAACCCTGCCTTCTGGCACTGGGGAGCCATTCCCCCTTGTCATGACACCCCATCCTTTGTCCCAAATCCATCTCCATCTCTCCTGCAGCTCCTTCAGGCCACAGTTTGGTCACCCCAGAGCTTCTCCTGTCCAGGTGAGCCCCCCCAGCTGTGCCAGCCTTTCCTCCCAGCAGAGCTGCTCCATCCCTCTGCCCATGCTGGTGCCTCCCCTGGGCTCTCTGCAGCAGCTCCAGGTCCCTCTTTGAAGGAGCTCTGAATCCTGAAGCAGGCAGCTTTGAGGTCAGCCAACCATTGAATCTACTGAGAGGTGAGAGAAGCAGCGACTGAACTTGAAGGAGCCCCTCCAGCAGAAGGCTCATGCAAGGTGCCACCACCTTTCTGCCACTGGAGCAGATTATTTCAAAAGCTCCTCAGCCTCCTCCTCACTCCACATGAGGTCTCTGAGAGCTGAGGTGACCCCACCATGTTTTTCTGTTTGTGTGGAGCTGTTTCCATAACTGAGGGCCAGAGAGTTCAGGTTTTGTCAGCTCAGAGACTCCACAGGCCTTGCATGGGATTGGAATTAACAGCCAAGGAAGGTTTAAACCCAGCCATGAACTCCCAGTAAACCTCTCTGTTCATGCACTCAGCGTTGGTTTGGCTTTTTTTTGACCCTTTGGCTTTAGAAATAATGCCCTTCAAGTTCAGCAATCACCCCCCTCCTCTCTCTGCTTCCAAGAAGAGGGATAAAGAAGCACAGAAGTATTGCAACTTCCCAGTAAATGTCTTTTCTGCTCAATGGACAAATAAAATATGAACTTCACCTTGCAAGGTTGGATGGGAATTGCTGGAAGGAAAATTAACTAATTTCTACCAGCTACAAATATTAAGAAAATTAAATAAGCTTACTTACTGGTGCCTAAGGATCCAGAGACAGGGAAAAATGAAAATGGTGAGACAAGGCAGATTTAAAACTAAAGAGCTTTGTTCCATTTCATTTTTTATAAACACCAAAGAAAGCAAACAAGACACTGCAAATGAAAGATGACAGACTTAGGACAACTAAAACAGGGAACAATGTACTAAAACTCATGAAAAATGGAGATAAAAGATTTTTTCCAAATAAGAATTTCCTAAGGTATACCTTACCCTGGAGTAAAATATTTATAGCAAAGAAAAAGTTAATTTGTAATTATAATTATTGAAGCCTGTTATTTTCTTGCAAATCCTATGGATTTTGATTTATCTTTGAAGGATTTTTGTGTTTAATCAGTTCCTCAGCATGACAGATAAGCCTTGGTTGTATGCAAAGATATCTGAGAGAAAATATTCCAACTACAGCACCTTTTTGGTGCAATGAGGACTATTTTTTGTCCAAATTAACATAAAGCTAAGCCTCAAAGTCAGTACTGCAGATCTGGGAACTGGCACCTCTTTGGGGCAGTACTAAACCCCAAAAAACCTTTGCAGATAAAACAAAGCACAATGAGGCCTTTTCTAGGTATAGCATCACATAACTAACTTCAGCAGAAATTTGGTTTAGTGTAAAAAAAGATGAATTTTATCCAGATGGCACCTCCCTGCATAAGGGTACAGATGTGACTCGCAAACTGAAGTGCTTCCATTCCAAAAAAACTTTATTTCACACGTTTTTCCTCCCTTCCTGCCCAATCATAACTTGACAAAGCAAAAGGCAAAAATTCAGCCCTGAGGAGAAACTATTCCTACTCCCAGCATTTTTAAGCCCCCTATTTACCCAGAAAACCTAAGCCCTGGAATTATTCCACATGCAGAGACTGCACCCAGTTGTCCAAGAGTTAAAGCTCCGTCATGGCCCTGTAACATTTTATAAACTCCATCACAGCAGCTGGAAAATTTCAACTTTCTGGGCAAAACAAATCATGATTGAAAACGGAGCAATCTTCATTTCCACCATCCACTCACTCCCTACCTACCAAATATTATTCAAGCTGGGCTCTTCAGCACTCCTTGGTTTTCAAGTATAAACAGAGATGAAGAAGTGTGGCAAAGCTTATCAAACAACCCCACCAGTATCACACAAATAATAATTGGCTGGAATATTTTCCTACTGAGAGTTAAATTGTTATTGGAGTCCATCAACTTCAGGTTTACAGAGGCATGAAAAGAGAGGCAGCCTTGCAAGATTATTATTTTATGAGCATGTAAGAGGTAAAAGATGAGTTTATTGAGCTACCAGGGGTTTCTCTGCTTTGATAGTTCCTTTAATTTCAATATTTAAACAGGTTTAAATTTAGAACAAAAACCCCCAACAAACCGAACACATCTTACTACAGGAAATTAAGACTTTGGGGCAGCAATTTTCAGGGAATTATAATTTCAGACAAGTGCAATGGATAAGAATGAATTTTATTGGATGTGTTTAGTCAACAGCTTTGGAAAACGTGGAGTGCTGGCCTGGATGTGCCAAGGAATCCAATCCTGGCAGCAGTGACCTGCTGCAGGATCTTGCTCTTGGGAAAACCATCTGGTGAGACCTTTATGCCCACTTAAAGTCTGATTAAGGTTCCCTCTTCCATTACAAGAAGATTAAAGAGGCTTTTTCCCTCCTCCAGAGCCAGCCTATGTCTTTTCTGGATGTTGGAGAACCCCAAGCAGCTGGGGAATGAAGGAAACCCTTTGCACAGAGACTGCATGAAGGGACTTTATAGAACCCCAGAATAGTTTGGATTGGGAGGGACGTTCAAACCCATCCCATTCCATGAGCAGGGACACCTCCCACTATCCCAGTTTGCCCAAGGCAGTGAATTTCTGGATCTGGATGGATCTCAAGGAATACTCACATGGTGCTGTCTCCAAGCTCCTCATAGAGGTTGTTGGCGGCGGCTCCGGATGGTTTTCCTGCTGGCAGAGCCATCTGCATCCTCGCAGTCTTGGCACACTCAGCCTGTCGCCTTTGGAGAGCCACGGGGCAAGGGAGAAACACTCATCAGGAACACCCCAAAACACACCCCAAAGAAAGCCAGAATGGGAGGTTTTCTATGCTCTTGGCCTGTGGTTAATAAACATCCCCTGGATTTTGTCTTTATGAAAGTAACAACATGATTATCTTCTCCTGGATTTATCAGCTCCTGGTTGTTCTGTTTTGGTGGAATCCAAGAGCTTCCCAGATGTCAGAATGGTTTGGGGTGGGAAGGACCTTAAAGTCCATCTTATTCCACCCCTGCCATGGCAGAGACACCTTCCACCATCCCAGGCTGCTCCAATTCCCAAAGTCCAACCTGGCCTTGGGCACTGCCAGGGATGCAGGGGCAGCCACAGCTGCTCTGGGCACCCTGTGCCAGGGCCTGCCCACCCTGCCAGGGAACAATTCCTAATTCCCAATATCCCATCTAAATCTATTTCTTTCAGTTCGATCCCACTCCCGCTTGTCCACTCACAACTCGTTTTTTCTTAATAGAATTGGCTGGGAAATTTCTGTTCAATGAATGGTTTGTCCCAAAAAACGCCCTTTTTTAAATTAATTTTTTTTAATTTATTTTTTCCATGGGGTAAAATCACAGTGGAAAAAAAAATCTGTTCCCTGTCTAGAAAACAAAGCTCCTTGTGTGGGGAGCGCCACCAGGATGATGTGCCTGATATACCCCAATGACACTGAGTAGCCATAAAAATAAGTCACTTTTAAACTCATCACACCAGGAGTTCAGGAGCAAGTCAACTATAGGAATTTTAAAAACCCCTTATATTTAATAAATGTTGAGAACAAAATTTGTCAGTATTCCTGTGCAAGCTGGAAGAAGCAAAACTGGAAATAAATACTTACTCTTTGAATCTGTTTGGTTGCAAAAAAAAGAGATAAAAAGGGAGGTTAAATAAATTCTCTCCCAACAACTGCCCATAACAGCGACTCTAACAGGAGTAATAAACTACAGGCTACTTAATTATTCCACACATCAAATTCCAGAATTAATGACTTGTTAAAAGAATCAGAACTTCCAGAGCTGAACAGCATTTGGCTGCTATTTTTGATCCTCTGGAAACAATTCTGTAGTCAGCAGAAATACAACTTACAGCAGAGAAAGAAAACAAGACATGAAAACATGAATATTTCTCCAGTTTTTTCTTAAGCAGGCACATTTTTAGACTTGTTTCTTTATATTTAATTATTTTTTAATAACAATATAAATAATATAATCAATACTTTCTTTATCTTTTCTCATTTTAGCATATTTCAAAACTGTATAGAAATACTTTTAATAATGAAGTAGCATCATTTTTGGTTATTATTTAGAAGATGCCATTCTTTTGTGATTATTAAATAATACATAATTTATAAGTACCTTACATGTTTGTGCTGGATACTGGATTTCAAAGGAGTCATTTTTAGATTTATTACTAAAGAAATATTTTAGGAAAAATACTGAGATTTCTTTGGAAAAGGAGTGAAAAAGGCTGGAATGCAAAAACAAATCACGAGGCTCAGGATTTTAATTTAACTTTTAAATTCCTTTCATTTTCTTTGGCACTCTCCATAAAAATACAATTTATTTGCAATGGGCTGCTATAAATCCAACTCCAAGTCAGATCTCTAGATTGGAAAAATGGGATTTTTGGATGAAATGAATTTAAGCAGATTCCTGAGAGCTCCTAAAAGAGATTGATGGTGTTTAGATAATCTAACAGATGCCAAGGAAAAATGAGGCTGCTTCATTTCTTTAAGGAATCTACAATTCAGATAATAGCCACCAATGAATTGCAAGATGAACTGGCTCATGGAAGCAATTTTTCCACAGAATTCTGGGAGAGGAAGAGCAGCTTGGGAATGATCTGCCATCCCAATGGTGCAAAAGTTGGTCAAACTCTTCCAAACTTCTTTAAAAGGCTTTTTCTCTTCACCCAAAATGGAGGAAAGGGGATGTGAATATGATCATTAATTAAAGAATAAATCAGTGAATAAATGGATTTATAAATCTATGAACTGGAATATAATGTATATGTAAATTTATGAATATAATTTTTAATTACAGAATAAATCTATGGTGTATATACACACACACACACACACACACACACACACACATATATATATATAAATAAATAAATAAATAAATAAATAAATGGATATGGAGCCTTTAAGTCCAAATGCAGTGATCCTAAATATGAGTAGACCTGAAAATTTTAGCTGAATGAACTTGTTGCAGATGTTGATTTGAATTAATTTATCAGCCAATTACTGCTTCAGTGTATAACAGGCAAGAGGAAATATCAAAAAGTATCTCTGATGTTGCCCTACAATGGCAGAAAACCAACTCTCCAGGAAACATTAGCAATTAAGAAGCTTGGGAAAAAATATTTTGGGATTTAAGCAAAAACACTGGAATCCTCTAATTTGATTTTTGATTCATTTCTTGAAAAGCACCTTTTTCCTTTTTTTTTTATTTTTGGTATGGAATTCAGCTCTGAATCTTCACTTCTATGTCCAACACCTGGGTTTTGAGCCAGTGCTTTGGCACAAAATTCCTGCACTGTGTTAGGAAACCCAAGATGCACTTTCCATGTTCATCACACCAAGCATTGAGCAACCCTTGTGGTGAGAAGGGGACTAAACCCAGAAATTACTTTATACAGTAGAAATCGAGATAATACATACAAAGTATTATAGAAATGGGCAATAATAAATAGAAATTAATCTAGAAAAGATGAATAATCATTGAAGTGGTTCCGGTACAAACTACAGCACCTCTACTATGACGTTACAACCCTGGAATGTCACCGTCATATTTTCTGAAAAACCCTCTTTGCCCAGGATTCTTCTCCTGGGAAGCTGAGAAGCCTCAGAGAAAAAGGAAAACAATATTATCTCATTTGCTTCTCCTGTGTTTTGCTGCTTTGGAATGTGGTTTGGACATAGTTTATCCAACGTGTGAATTGTTCTGACTTAATGACCAATCACGGTCAGGCTGTGCCAGGACTCTGGAAGGAGTGACGAGTTTTTCATTAGTATCTTGTTAAACCTTCTGTGAGTATCCTTTCTCTATTCTTTAGTATAGTTTAGTGTTGGGAAGGATGAAAGTTTGACAAGAAAGTCGCACAGATATGTGTGCTTAGCAGAAAGATTTTTAAATGTAGAGTCTGAAGAAGGAATAGAGATGGAAGCAAGTTTTGATAGAGAAGAAAAGAATTGCTGAGCCAGTCTCACTGGATAACCAAAAAGGCAAAGGGTTTGTTAGTTAGAAGGGGATTTTATGACTTAGAGCAAAGGATAAACCCACCTCAAACAAGAAGATGTTTTTACCAAGCAAGAAGATAAGCACAGGCAAACAAGCCTGCTGATGTGGCAAGTAGAAAAAAGGTCTCAGAATTTTCCACTGCAAGAAAACTGAGTAACAACTTCTAGCTTAAACTGCAATGTACTAACTTTTAGTGATTGGAGAACAGTAACATGAATATGGTAATTACAGTAGTTATGAGAGGCTAGAGATAATAGTTAAGGTATAGATTGGTTCTACTGCATGAAGATGCTCAGCAAAGAAAAGTATATAATGTATTGTAACCAAAACCAAAGTATATAATGCATTGTAACCTAAACTAAGGGTCTCCAGGCCTGCCTGCAGCTGGAGCTGACAGCTGTAGGCACAGCTCTGTCACCCACAACCCTGGGCTGCTGTAACCTCTCGGATGGAATAAACTGCATTTTGGAGAGCTGCCTGGAGTCTACATCTCTAATTTTGGCTCTTACAGTTTAGTATAGTATTCTTTAATATAATAGAACAACATAAAATAATAAATTAGCCTTCTAAGAACATGGAGTCAGATTCATCATTTCCTTCCTGCCACGGGGGACCCCAAAACCACTCAGCTGGGAGAGGAGGAGGAGGAGGAGGAGGGTACTCACTGGCGGTAGCTGACCATGACGATGAGGATGGCTGGCATGCAGCACAGGAAGATGATGACAGCCAGGGCCAGCAGTGCCCCCTCCGTGAAGCCCACGGCCTGCGCCTGCTTCTTCACGTTGGCCACCACGTCCGGCGTGCGGATCTCCAGGATTCGCCCGCCCTGGCCCAGGTAGGGCTGGAACTCCTTGTTGATATCCAGCAGTTTGCCATCCAGGAACCTTCAAGGGCACAGAAACACCCCGCTATTAGGGCCAAGGTCATGAAGAGAGTTTTAATTAGGGCAGGTTAATAGCCCAATAAAGTGCATACATCATCTCTGTGGGCTTTGGGATAGTGGCAATTCCCTGTAATCCCAGTGCCAGGGACAATTCCAATGCACTTAAGACCAGGACACAGTTTAGACACTGAAAAGGAGGGCTGAGATGAGCTCACCCTGATTTCCAGGGGCACAAAGTTCTTGCTGGCATCACAAAGGCCTTGCTTTGTGCTTTTCCTTCTCTGCTTTGTTCCCGAGGATCAACCAACCCTTCCTGGACTGTCACTGTCATATTTTGTGAAAAATCCCTTCGCCAGGATTTCTTCTCCTGGGAAGCTGAGAAGCCTCAGAAAAGAATGAAAACAAAAATTATCTGATTGCTTCTCCTTCTCCCTGTTTGGAATGTGGTCTGGATATTGTTTACCAACTAGTCAATGTTTGATTGGCTTCATGTGAATTGGCTTTATTTAATGACCAGTCACCATCAGCTGTGTCAGACTCTGAGGAGTCAGTCACGAGTTTTCATTATCATTCTTGTCAAACCTTCTGTCTGTGGCCTTTCTCTTTCTTTAGTATAGTTTTATTATAGCATTTTTAAATATAATATATCATAAAATAATAAATCAGCCTTCTGACAGCATGGAGTCAGATTCTAATCTCTCACCTCATCCTGGGGACCCTCACAAACACCACACTGGACACATCCCTAAGGACCACTGCCCAAAAGATCATCAAAGCAGTGGTGGAGTCACCATCCCTGGAAATGTTCAAAGAACCTGTGGATCTGGCACTTGGGGACATGGGACAGTGGTGGCCTTGGCAGTGCTGAGGATGTTGGATTTGATAACCTCAGATGTTTTTTCCACCCTTAATGATTCCATGGTCACTGTTACCCTAAAATCAGGCAATATTTAGATGATCTGCTCAGCTCCTTTGGGAAATTCTTTGGCTGGCTGGACAAAAAATACATTGTCCAAGGCGTCAACTTCTGAAGGAAAATAAAAATCCTTGGATCACTCCAGAAGTGAGGATTGAGTGTCTCACAAGCTGCCCAGCTCCAAAGACCAAAGTAGGAGATGTGTTAGGATGGAGGATCCTAAAGGGTGAGAACTATAGCAGAATTCCAGATCCTTACACATACAGTGGTTTTCCTGGAAAAAGACAAAGGGATGGAAAACCTCCAGAAAATGTCAAATAAAAAAACAACAAAAAACTTCCATAAGTATTTTTGCGTATAAACTCTGAATGCCCAAAGAAAGCCTGAGATAACTTTGATTTCCTTACTCTGATTACTGATAGAAATTCCACTCCTCAAAGACCTTTTCTTTAAGGGCAGTAATTTCTTATAATTGACTTCTCCTCAGATTAATTCCCTGATAAATCCTCATAGTATTTCTTGTTCCTAATTTTTATTTTGGAATTTTAGGGAGAATCCACTCTGCTCTGGGTGTGTAATGGATGAACTGGATCTCATCACAGGCAGAACAGCTCATCCTGAATGATGAATTTGGGCTGGTTTCATGATACTGAGGGAAAATGGGCTGCTCACCCCCATCCTCACAAAGGTGTCTGGAAGAATAATTCCCATTCCTGATGTTCCACAAACCTTTTCCTTGGTACTTGAGAAAAAAAATCCATTTTCTGACCTAAATGACGGCATAAAGTGGATAGAAACATTCTCTTACTGCTCACTAGATGTCACTGGTGCATGTCCCACGTCCTTGGAGCTGGCAAAAGCCTTCCCAGCAGGACACATTAAATCCCTGGATGATTTTAAGCATCTCTCCCTTGAAATTCTGCTGGCATTTTCTCGACAGAGCCTTTTTAACAGGTCCGTAACTCAGCCGTGAGCGTTTACTCCGTGATGGAACCTGACACGTTGTGCAGGAGCTTCACACAGTTCTCTTTTTAACAGGGGACATTTTCCACTTAATTTATGCAGGAGGAATTTGCTGCATTCAACTGGTTTTTATGCTCCAATAAATCAAAGCCTCTTCCCTTTATAAGATAGGAAAGGAGGCTGAACGTTTCAGTCTGGGAAATTATCTGAGTGCCTTCGGAGTCTTTTAGGGTTTGGGGAAGAGGGAGGACATAGTGAAGTACAGAGACATTTTTGGGGTGTAATCAAACAGATTTGGAGCAAAAATCAGAGGAGGAATGGCTGAGGGAGCTGGGAAGGGGCTCAGCCTGGAGCAGAGGAGGCTCAGGGGGGACAACTTGGACAGCAGCAGCAATTTCTTCATGGAAAGGGTGCTCAGGCCTTGGCAGGGGCTGCCCAGGGAACTTTGCAGTGCCCAGCCCTGCAGGTCTTCCGTAAATGTGTGGATGTGAGGACATGGTTTAGTGGAGGGCTTGGAAATGCTGGGTTAAGTGTTGGAGCTGATGAGCTCAGAGATTCTTCCCAACCTGAATGACTCTCTCCCTGACTAATAAAAACTTTAGGTAATCAATCATAACAATCTGAAGGAAAAATACAGATCTCTCATTGTGTATCAGTTTTACAAAGTACAGGACAGGGAAAATTCTGCATATCTTGAGAAACACATGAGTTTTACCTCCTGCCACTGGCTGCTACATCCACGACTTCTAAATCATGCCTTTGTTTTCCAGGCAAACATTTTCCTGGAATTATTGTGGGATTAATATTATGGATCATGGGAGCCTCATGCTTTGGTTCAGTGGGGTTTGCTTCTCACGGTGCCAATTGTAACTCTGTTCAGCTGCTGTGTCCACCCCCTTGTCCCAGCCCCAGCTGCTCTGGGTTTGGATCCCTGACTCCTGCCTGCATCCCTGCAGCTCTCCCCCTGCTGTTCCACTTCATCCTCAATTCCCCTCGCATCCGACCTTCACAAATAATTGCTTTCAAACAGTGACAGGTTCACAAGAAATTCTCTTAAATCAGAGCCTCCACTCTGCTTTAGAAGCAGGAGCACAGCAGGTGTTCCCAAAAAAGCCCATTCTGGAAAAGCCACAGGAATCTTCCAATACACAATCACTTGGTGAGCTGTATAAAAATCCAAGCTGGCAGAAGTCACTAATTCTCTGCTGCTGGTCCTGGATACATCATGGAATTGTTAAACACTTGGAAAACCACCTGTGGGAATTTATCTTCCTTATTGGTACTTAAATGTTTAGGTAAAACATTTAATTTTTAATTAAATAGGAATTTTTAAAATTTAATTTTTAGTAAAACAGGATGTTCTGTTTCTTTTGGACTTATTCACATTTCTCCCATCATATCCAGGTTATGAAATGATCTTTTCTCCCCCTGATCCCTTTTCTGTCAGATCCAGAGCAGACTCTTGGCTGGCTGAAGGGTGGTTGGGACTTGTGCCTTTCCAGTGAGGAGACAACCATTGCTAAAGTGTCCTCTGACCATGGCAGGAAGAACCCTGAGCCATCCCTCTGAAATCAAACTCCAGGAGAGATCTTTATCTTTTTAGGATGCTAAAATCTGCGTGGATTTGGGTGCATCCGAAATCTCCTGAGTTTCTCCCACTTTTCCATGAAAACTTGGGAACTCCAGCTGCAAAACTCTCCTTACTCCAGTGAGCTGGCAGCCACTCACCTCTACCCTAAAGTCAGGGAAGCATTCCCTGGGATTTTGCTGATTTAAATATTTAAAAGCTTTTGAAGAGAAGAAAAAAAAGCCCTTAAAAAGCTGAGTGTGCAGGCACAGGGAGCATTTTAATGAAGTTGTTTCTCAAATGAATCCCCCTTCCCTTCCTGTTGGAAAATCTGATTTTTAACCCATCTTAACTCTATTCTGCTCTGGGTACTTCACTGGACACCTGAACATCACTAAAAAGATATTTCAATATTTTCAAAGGGTGCCAAAATGAAGAGGGACATTTTTTCTGACCATGAAGAGAGTCGGCAAAGGGAAAAGTTTATTTTTCCTGAAATTCAAAGAACCAACTGCCTCCCTGCTCAGATAAAAGCTGATTTTCATATTCTGATAGTAGTGGATTTACTGAGAGTTTTCCAAAGGGAGGAGGAAAAGGGTGTCAAAATCTTGGATAAAACTCGGAAAAGACCACAATGACACCATTCTGGGAATGACCAATACTGGACTAGTGACCAGACAAACACCCAGAGCACCACTGAGGCCTGAAAAGACCCAATGACCATGGGGATACCTAAAAACAAATGCAAGGAGGAGGAAGGAGGCTCTATTGTCACCCCCTGAAAGATGTTATTGCTATTAATTATATTTAATATAATTTTAAAATATAAAATATAATTTTTTTATATTCCTACTTCAGTTAAATGATGCTGGAAGACTAGAGTGAGTTCAGAGAAAACTTCAAGTGATTAAAAGAATTAAAACATAGCCCAGAGCAGAACTTATCAAGAATAAAAATACAGAGGATGATGGGAAGAGGAGCCTAGACCTTGGTGAGACCTAGAAATTAAAAGCACCAATGGATACTTAAATTTAGCACCCAAAGTTATAATAAAACTGATCCTGGAAAAATTTAAAAAAAAAGACACAAGGCCTAATTTTTGACAGGGAACTAACCTGCAGTAACAACCCCCAAGTTGTAGTTGATTGGATTGTCTGGTGCAATTGCTTTGCTGACAGATATGTTCCAAGCAGAATTAATTTGGGACATTAATTTCTGTTCCAAGCAGAATTAGTTTGGTTCCCAAACTTGCTCAGACTGATTCCCAGTGATCTTTCCCAGCCTACAAAATCTGAATATCTGCAGAACTCTCCTATGCTGCCGTTCACCTACACTCCACCAGGAGCTTGGGAGAAGCAGCCTTTTCCAACCTCATTTCCCTGCTCTCGTTTGCAGCCTTGTCCTGCCAGGCTGCTGAGGACATGCTCAGTGCAGGAAGAGCCTGGGGGGGTTCTCACCAAGAGAAAAATCAACACCAAGGTGGAACATGTGAAAAAAAATAATATAAACAACCGAAAACAAAAAAAAACCCAAGAAAACAAACCAATCAAAAAGGGGGTGTTTTTTTCTTTAGAAGAAGAACTTGATTTGCATTTTGAAGAACCTGATTTTCTGTGTGGAGGTGTGCACTGGCCCATGTCCCAGTCTATGTTTTACACGAGGTGCAAACCACGTCTGCCCCTTCCCTTCCCTTCCCTTCCCTTCCCTTCCCTTCCCTTCCCTTCCCTTCCCTTCCCTTCCCTTCCCTTCCCTTCCCTTCCCTTCCCTTCCCTTCCCTTCCCTTCCCTTCCCTTCCCTTCCCTTCCCTTCCCTTCCCTTCCCTTCCCTTCCCTTCCCCTGGAAAGAAAAAAGAGAAAAGAGAAAAGAGAAAAGAGAAAAGAGAAAAGAGAAAAGAGAAAAGAGAAAAGAGAAGGGAGAAAAAGAAGAGAAGAGAAGAGAAGAGAAGAGAAGAGAAGAGAAGAGAAGAGAAGAGAAGAGAAGAGAAGAGAAGAGAAGAGAAGAGAAGAGAAGAAAGAAAAAAGAAAGAAAAGAAAAAAGAAGAAAAGAAAAGAAAAGAAAAGAAAAGAAAAGAAAAGAAAAGAAAAGAAAAGAAAAGAAAAGAAAAGAAAAGAAAAGAAAAGAAAAGAAAAGAAAAGAAAAGAAAAGAAAAGAAAAGAAAAGAAAAGAAAAAAAGAAAAGAAAAGAAAAGGAAAGCAGACCCAAACAGAAACTGTGGGAAGCCTGAAGGTCACCACTGCAGCACCAAAGCCTGAAGATCACACAGGACTTTGTGTGCATAGGAAGGAAATTCCTTGCAGGAATTTGAGTTGGAAGCTCCTCCACGGGGTGGACAAAACCCATTACAAGCTGTCATGGTGACAATGTCATGGTGACAATGTCTGAATCATGTGGATTGGGGCAATTTAGCCCAAGGCACTGGACTGAAGTAGGAAGTGGCAAATTCCCAAGGAGATATTCATGCAGCAGCTGTTTCAATGGATTTTTCTGCTCCTATTATGCTGAACCAGTTTCTAACAAACCAACAGCTTCCCAAACAATCCATGGAAACGGAGGGAGATCAACAAAACCAACACTCACTTAAAAAGTTCATTCCTCATGATGGCTCTGTTGGTCTGTGGGTCGATGGCGTAGACCATGAGGTCGGACTTGGTGTAATCCTCCTCAGAATATCCATCCCCAAACCTCCGGGCTCCGATGGATTCCACCACGACCGTCGCCCCCGGGATCTGGTCCTGGACGTAGCGTTCCAAAATCCTAAAGGGAAGAGGGAGCTGGAAAGCTGCAGTGATGGATTTGGGCCGCTCACCACTGACCCCAGCCCAAATGAGGTACTGATAGGAAAAACCCATAGGGTGAGAAGGATTTTGACCTTCAGAGCACTTTTGAAAAGGAATTGCTGCTCCACATAACCTCTGAAGTGCTGAACTCCTGAGAAAAACTCAGCAGTGCTTGGAGAGGTATTCAGAAATTGTGTCCTTAAGTCCAGCTCTTTGTATTTATGACCCCAGTTGAGTTTTAAATGGCTCATGGGAATCACCGCCTATATTTCACACAAAATCCCCCTGTCAGCCTTTTATTAAGTTATATGATTCCAGCACTTCCATCCCAGCCTTCCACAGGGTGCATTCTATAAATTTTCACCCAGAGAAACAACCACTTGAGCAATTTTTGGTGGGATATTTCATCCAGGCCTCCAATATCACACAACATTTCTGAGGGGGCTGCAATACCTGCTCCAAAAGGCACCAGGTTTTACAGGCAGGAGGAAATTGGAATATTGGGCTGACATTTTTACCACAGGAAATAAAATCAAATAAACTGCATCAGGATTCCACAAGCAAGGAAAAAAAAAAGGCTGATAGAATTTAGAGGTAACAACAATATCAACAAAAAACCCAGCAACAACCAGACTTGCTAATGGTTGATGAGATTTCCAATGTGGGATCAAGAAAGGTTCACTCAAAGCTGACAGAGAATTTTATAAACAAAGGCATAAATGCAAATATAATCAACTCTGTACAAAAAAAAAGGAGGGAGAAATAAACCAGAGCATTTGGAAGCATAAAAATTCCATCTAAACTTATAAGAAAATATAGAATTTCCTGGGGCAATTAATGTGATCAGAAAATCAAAAAGCAATAGCTGAGCTGGGAGGCAAAAGCAAGGGAACTACAGGGAATGTGTTGTTGATCCATCAAGGATGCAGCAGGGTGTGGAGAAAGACACATCTCCCACAAAAAAATGACTTTAAGGTACCACTTGTTCAACACAAAACCTTCTGCAGGTGTTGAGGTTCCATTTTTACTGTTGTGTTTTTTCTTCTGACACAAGATTTCCTGATTTTTTAAGACTCCTGATTCGCATTTATCCAAGGAAAATCTCTTCTCTTTGTGTGGAAATTTAGTGGGCCCTCAAAACCCGTTGTAAGCTTTTAAGCTTTTTTATAAGATCTTGAAAAATTCAAGTATGTCAGAGGCAGGTCATACCTGAGGAGTGAATATATGGAATTACTGCAGAGAAAATAGGGATACAGATTGGTTGAAACAGTGCTTGTGGAGTGGTGTCCTCTGAACAAGCTCTCCTGTTGTTTGCAGATATGGAAAACTCTGCTTATCTCTGCTTCTGGCATGCTCTGCACTGGCAGCCAAGGTGAGCACCTGTCACAGACACCTCAGCAACAATAATTCCCCCAGGGAAAACCTGCCAGGACCAATCTGGGTTATGGAGATTACCATAAAACCCCACTAAACATGATGGGAGTGTAAGTGGCTAAAACGAAACCACAACCATTCTCAGAAGGGTGTTTGGCACAAGGTGTCAGGCAGAACAAATGTATAAAGGACTTGCCTCCATAATTAGCATTTAGTCATCTTCTCTTGCTGCAGGAGGAGATGAATTTCATGGAATCACAGAATGCCAGAATCCCCCCTGTGCCCAGTGCCCACCTTGTGCCCAGCCCAGAGCACTGAGTGCCACCTCCAGCCCTGCCTGGGACACCTGCAGGGCTGGGCACTGCAAAGCTCCCTGGGCAGCCCCTGCCAAGGCCTGAGCACCCTTTGCATGCAGAAATTGCTGCTGCTGTCCCAGCTGAGCCTCCCCTGGCCCAGCCTGAGGCCCTTTCCCCTTGTCCTGTCCCGGTTCCCTTGTACAGAACTCTTATTACACCCAAGACAGAAATGCTCCATCAGGGTGGAAAGTTATAATGTGGGGTCACTTCTGGCAGAATCAGTAACAAGATTCCCTTTCCTCACTAATTCCTGGCATCCTGCTGGAATTCATTGCCTTTGAGAATATCTTTGTCTAAAACATTAAAACTGAAGAACAAACAGAATATTTGGGAAAGGGATGGAGGGACAGGACACAGGGAATGGCTTCCCAGTGCCAGAGGGCAGGGCTGGATGGGATATTGGGAATTAGGAATTGTTCCCTGGCAGGGTGGGCAGGCCCTGGCACAGGGTGCCCAGAGCAGCTGTGGCTGCCCCTGGATCCCTGGCAGTGCCCAAGGCCAGGCTGGAACAGCCTGGGACAATGGAAGGTGTCCCTGCCCATGGGATGGGGTGGCCCTGGATGGACTTTAAGGTCCCTTCCCATCCAAACCAGTCTGGAATTCTGTGATATCACTTCCTGAGAAATGTGTACATTGCAGCCATTGGCTGTACTGACATTGCAGGAAACCCCACAAAGTCCAGCAGAATAGCAGCAGTGTTCAGTTTGAAACACACAAATTGCATGTTGAGGTTAAAACAGAGAATAAAATCACACTGAAGACTGAAAAGCTGCAGCTAAAGAATTCACTTAAAAATAGGGCAGTTCCCTCTAGAGCTGTTTGAAAAATCCTTCAGCTGAACTTGTGATGCTGAAAAAACACTGTAGTGTTTTAGAACTCCTTTGGAAATGGCCACTTGCTTGCAGTGCTACTCACAGAAGACAATTTTTTTAGATTCCTGCTTTCAAGTAACAGCAGCATCCGCAGCTCTGCTGTGCTGATCAGCAGAATTCAATTTAAAATTAGTCTGCCACTTGTTAATCCCATGAGGGTTATCCCCATCGTCCCAAGTGGCGTGTAAAGGGTGGAAGCAGGAGCAGAACAGGCAAAGAGCCTTTCCAACTGCTCCAAGTCCACAGGAGCTGCTCAGCAGTGAGGGAAATGCCTCCCAATGCATCCCCATGAGCACAGCTCTCACGATTCCCTGCAGTGACACTGGAAAAGAGGAGTTCTTCTGCCATCGAGGGATCCTGAGGCCCAAATGTCCCTGAAAATTCTGAGGTGATTTTTTCTCATCTTTAGATGCAAAATAAATGTAAAGGCAAAAATGTTGAGCTGTCCCTTGGATGGGGAATTCTGCCTAATGAAGTCCCAGAACGGTTTGGGTTAGAAGTGACCTTAAATCCCATCCAGTTCCACCTCCTGCCATGAGCAGGGACACCTTCCACTGTCCCAGGCTGCTCCAAGCCCTGTCCAGCCTGGCCTTGGGCACTGCCAGGGATCCAGGGGCAGCCACAGCTGCTCTGGGCACCCTCTGCCAGGGCCTGCCCACCCTCCCAGGGAACGATTTATTCCAAATATCCCAATATTCCCATCTATTCCTGCCCTCTATTCCAATCTATTACTGTCCCATCTATTCCTTGGCAGTGGGAAGCCATTCCCTGTGTCCTGGCACTTCCCACTTTTGTGAAAATCTCATTTCCAGTCTTCTTGCACATCCCCTGTAAGTACTGGAAAGGGGATTTCAGAACATTTCTGAGCTGGTACTTCCTGGAACATCCCTGAAAGCAGCAGGTCAAACCCCAAAATTTGGAAAAAAGCATCACATTCCCAGCCTGCTCTCAGTGCCATGTCCATGTGTTTATATCCACGCCTGAGGTTGCTGTATCCCCTTCCAGACAAGATCCTGGAGAATATAGGATTAAATTTAGGGGTTCACCCTGGCATCATAGCAAGAAGTTCTTGAGGAATTAAAAAACCTATTGTGTTTTTGGAGCACATAAAATATTTTAAGAAATAGAAAAAATACTAACCCCAAATATTCTTTCTTTCAGGACTCAGATTATCGAAGACTTGGAGTGAGTAATGTTGAAAATTCAATATCCTGCATAATTTTTGGCCAAAATTCTATTTCCCAAAAATAACCTGGTGCAATAATAATGATAAATTTGTATTCTGAGTATTTGAAAGCACAAATTTGGCAACCATGCAGAGCTGAGAGCATCCAGCCCCCACCATCAGTATCAATGCAGACTTTTCAAGCGCTTCAATTAACGCCTCAATTCTGCTCCACTTCAGCCAAATTCTGCCTGTGCGGAGTTGTTGTGGGATTAATAATTGTCAATGAAACCACTGGATTTTCAACTGGACTTCCCCAAAGAGCCAAGGACCAATTCCAGCCCCTCTGGTGCAGTCAGTGAGAGATTTAGGGGGATACACTGGAGCCTCAGCTCCCAGACTCCTTATTGCAACATAAATAGAGCTCAGGAAAGGGTCTGCTCATCCTGTGGTGCCTAGGGTTTATTCCAAGCCTAAAAACATCACTTTTTTATAAAATAGCCTTTCACAAACATTATTTTTCTATCACACATATGTTCAGCAGCACAGAGACAATTCCCTATGCATAGAATAGAATAACATATATAATATTTCATAATAACATATATAATAGAATAACATATATAATATTTCATAATAATATTATTAATAGTATTTAGAAAACAACCCAGAGCCAATGCCTTTATATCCACTTATCCTAATCCCATAAAAGTAGAGAATTAAGGATGGAAAAGGCCTTGAAGATTCAAGTCCCACTGTCACCCCAGCACCACTACAGGCAGATTGGTTTGCACACCAGTAAGGAAATTTGCTTTCTTACACACTGCTGAAGTTGCTTTCCTTCTCTTTGTGCTCATCCTGTAAAATCCTGCCCTCCAAAATCCCTACACACGCTCCAATTTTTTTATTTCAGCCTCATTTGTCCCGATTACAGAAGGAGCATTGCGCTCATCCAATGAATAATACCCAGAGACATCTCCCCTCTGACCCCCAGGACAATCTCCAGATCTAAGCACAAAAGGGCTTTTCCTGCAATTGTCAGCAATTCCTGAGGAGAGAAAGCAGGAGTTTACAACTCTATCCACTGCATTAGAGAGCTTTGGAGAGCTCCATTAGCACAACAACCCCGGGAGTTACGGAGAGCAGGAGCTTGCTGAACCGCGGCTTCCCAGCTGCCAGGGCCAGCAGCAAGTGGAAAAGCTGGGCTTATGGAAGCTGGGGTCTCTATTACCCAACTTAATAAAGGTGGCCTGCAGTTATTAATCATCCTGATTGCTCAGGAGAGAGAGTGGAACAGGCTCTGTGAACATTACACCCAGTAGTAGTGTACACATTTTCCCAGCAAAGCCAGACCGGCTGGACATGAAACAGGAGACAGCCAGTTAGTGACAAATGTCCCCCTAATATATTTATTTCATCAGATTTTATCTAACTCAATCAATTCTGTTATTATCTAATCTATTCCTAATGGAAGCTTGCAATTTAATCTGGAATGAAACATTACAGTGTGACAAAGTGATGAGAAAAAGGGGAGGGGAGGTGGAGTGGAGGGGCAGGAGCGAAGTGACCCCAAAATGTTCCTGTCAGAGAGTAAAGGGTAAAGGACAAAGCAGCTACAGCTGGACCTGTGACTCAGGAACCTTTCAAAAAGGGCAGGAAACCAAGTGCCACCTGTGGAGAGGGCTCAAGGGCAAGGTCACTGCCACCACCCCAACAGGCACACAGTGCAGTCAGCTGTAATTAGACTTAATTCAGTAATTATCTGGCAAAAATCATACGGTGAGCATGGGAATGTGACTTCTCATGTGGGAAAAGTAACAAGACTGAGTGATTTATACCCTGCAGCTGAGATGAGCTGATTTTTTACCCGTTCGGGGACTGAGGAGAAAAAAAACCACAACTGCAGGGAAATCATCCACGTCTGAAACACTTCCCTGAAGTGTGTGTTCCAGCTCCCAGATATAAAATTTATTGTCTCATATACTATGATTAGACATAAAATCTTATGTGATGCACAATGTACATGTGCTGTACATTATGATCTATAATTTACAGCAGTATTTACTGCTGTAGTATTTTATAAAATCTCTTTTAAGTGCAGCACAGTTTCTGTGCATTAAGTAGAGTTCCTTTGAAGAATGATGGCAGTCAGCTTTAGATATGCAAACCATTAAGTTGGAAGGTTCAGCATTCATATTCCTTAAAAACTCCTTCAGCAATAACTCCAAGAACCAGCACTTGATTCTGCATTTGGATTTTCAGGGAAAAGCCTGCCTGGCCACTTCTGCATTGTGTTAGAGGGCTCAGCATGGATCTTGTTTACCTGGGGAACTGCCCCATTCTTTTCAGAGCATAAAACTGGCTAAGAAAAACATGGTTGAAGTGAGGGGAGTGTTGAAGATTGCAATGCAAGATGTTTTCCATTACCATCTGTATGGCAGATTACCTTTGTCAGGTGGGCAGTTTGCCTTATCTCTCTCTTTGAGTGATTACAATCACTCCCCCCTTGGGAGGGGACATTGCTGATAACAGACTATTGAATGTCACTGCATGTCTGATAAGAACTACAACATCCCATTGGGAGATGCTCCGCCCAGAGGGAGGAGCCAAGCATTGCTACCCAGATATAATCCAGAGGTTTTTGAGACACCAGCACAGCTTTCTCCTCTGGACTCCCCAGAGGAACAGCAGCTGTCTCTCCTTCCACTGGATCTTCAGAGGAAGAATACATCCTTCTCTACAGATTCCCCTTGCTCCAACAGAACCACTCCTGACACTGCAGGAGGGCTGCAGCCACATTTCCAATTGGACTGTCACCAACAGCCCACAGGGTGTCAGGTTGGGTTCTGACTCTGTCAGTGTTGTTCTAGTGTACTGCATTGTTTATTTTATCCTTTTTTTTTTCCTATCCCTATTAAATAACTGTTATTTCCTGCTCCCATATTTTTGCCTGAGAGCCCCTTAATTTAAAATTTATAGCAATTTGGAGGGGTGGGGAGGGTTTACATTCTCCATTTCAGGGGAATGCTCCTGCCTTCCTTAGCAGGCAGCTATCTTTCTAAACCAAGACAGGGAGAGACGCTGGAGAGCTGCACAAGAAAGACCTGGGGATCTTGATATCCCAGGGGCAGAAGCAGGAGCAGGAGCAGAGCATTGGCAGCAGGGCAGGGAGGGATGCTGGCCCTGGGGCAGCCCTGGAGGCACCTCTGCAGTGCTGTGTCCAGCTGCGGGTGCTGAGCACAGCAGGGCCAGGAGCTGCTGGAGCTGAGCAAGGGCCTGGAGCATGTGGGTGCCCTTCCAGGCCAGGCTGAGGGAGCTGGGGCTGCTCAGCCTGGAGAGGAGCCCCAGCTGAGAGGGGCCCTCAGGCCTGGCTGGGCCTGGCTGCAGGGAGGGGCAGAGCAGGGCCCAGGCTCTGCTCCGGGGCCCAGCGATGGCACCAGAGCCACGGGCAGGGCCTGAGCCCAGCAATTGCCCTGCACAGGAGGCACAACTTGTGCCCTGGGCAGTGCCCAGCCCTGAGCACATTGCCCACACGGCCTGGGGGCTCTCCTCCCTGGGGCTGGGGCACAGCTGGCTGCACACAATGCTGTGCCCTGGGCTCTGGGATGGCCCTGCTGGGGCAGGGAGGGGACACCAGGTGCCCACTCAGCTCCTGCAGCCTCAGCCCATTTGTGACTCTCTGACTCTCTATCTTTGATCCAAACTCTCATTTTAAGCCACTCCACTATTCCAGTTCAGAGGAATTGATGTGATATCTCATCTATACAGCAGTGTACAGAGGAATTTACTTCCCAAGATAGTTCTATTCCCTGCAGGATGGGAGAAGCTCAGAGCTCTCTTGGCAGTCTGGCTTATCTGACTTTAGGCAGAGCTTTAAGTGGTCACCATATGAAAACCAAGGAATTAAATGCTCTGAGAACCACTTTGGCTGTTTTATTTCAGGAGTGAGATTCGATTATGCCTCTGGGTTTCTTCCAACAGAGGATATGCTATGATTCCATGAAATGCTGTTCATTGCCCAACAAACGAGCACTCCCCTAAATTTCCATATTTCAAGAACACTCCATCATCTGTCTCCACCAAGTTTTCTGAAGCAGAGGAGCACACACTGAATTTTCCAAGAAGCTTCAGCCTATTTTCTCTGCCTATCCTGCAGCAGACAGAAAGGGGCTTCTCTGCACAGCCATAATTAAAGTGGGCAAGAGAAAAGGCAAATGGGACACTGATGAGAGTATGAAAAGCTTGATGAAATTAAAGCAGTTGGAGGAAAACACTAAATGACTGCAAAAGATCCTATCAGAAGTGTCAGCCAAGACAAGTCTATTGTATTCCTCAAAAAAGTCCTAAGCCAAATATTGATGCTTTAAATCTCCTCTTCCCTGCTTTGCTCCTTTTGTATGGACCATTAACTCCCACCCATCTGTGGCTGTGCTGAGGTTGGAAAAACTGAATTATGTAATTCTTAATACCTCATAACTCCTTGTGAAAATGACAGGACCTGGTATAAGTTCCCCTCCAAAGTTGTTTAAACCACTATTTATTTTATTGTGAAAAGTCACTGTAATTCCACAGATGACTCATGTGCCCCCCTCCCTAACATTCCCCATCACCAATGTTGGCTAAATGTTCTATTTTCAGGGATTAGTATTTTCCAAAATGAGAGGAGAAAGAGCTGAGTAACTTGTGTAGTGACTAATTTAATTTACAGACCACAGAATGGTTTATGTTGGGAAGGGATCTTAAGGATCATCTTGTTCCAACTCCCCTGCCACAGGCAGGGACACTTCCCACTAGACAGAGCTGATGATAGTCTTTTTATCTGTTAATTAATTACACATTAAATTTTTATAAATTACTGCATTATTTGAAGTAGCAAAACTACTTTTGTCTGAGATTCCAAATAACTTGTTTTCCTTTTGCCTGTGGTTGCACACACAGAAAAAAAATCACAAATACTTATTTTGTTTTTATAGGCTGCACGAATTATTAAACCTGTATAAAAACAGGGAGAGGGTGATCTTTTAAATTTAGGAGGAAAACATGAGAAATTTGAAGAGAGTCCTGAAATAAATAGATTTCACTGTGAAATAGACCTCTATACACAGCTACAAAATTATTTTTGAGATATTTGTTCTCTACAAATATTTTCCGGAATGAATGGACCTGTTTGAAAACAAGTTGATGTAATTCTTCTGGCAAAGGCTGTTCTTAAAAACTTATTCTTAGAAAAGGAATTCTCCAGCTACACTGATCTGCCCATGGTGTTTGTGAAGGTAACGACTTCCCAAGGTGACCTGGAGAACTCAAAACCTGATTTTTTTAAACTTTGTGCTCGTTCCAAAGCTTTTTTCACTGTGAAATACAGAATTACAGAAAAGTTTGGGTTATAAGTGACCTCCAAGGCCACCAAGTCCAACCATCAACCATCACCACGCTGCTCACCACTAACCCACGTCCTCATGTGCCAATTCCACATGGTTTTGAACACTTCCAGGCATGGGGACTCATCACTTGTCTGGACAGCCCCTTCCAATGCTGAAACCACCCTGTCCATGAAGAAATTCTCCCTAAATTCCAATCTAAACCTCCCCTGGTGCAGCCTGAGGCTGTTTCCTCTCCTGCTGTCACTTGTTACCTGAGAAAAGAGCTTGACCCCACCTAAGAGCAGCAGAGCCTCCTTTTAGGAAGTTATTCCTATTTATAGGCAAGCCCTCCTTTTAGGAAGTTATTCCTGGTTCTAGGCAATCCCTCCTTTTAGGAAATTATTCGTATTTATAGGCAATACCTTCCTTCAGGAAGATATTCGTATTTGTAGGTAATCCTTCCTTTCAAGAAGTTATTCCTGGTTCTAGGAAATAATTCCTATTTGTAGGCAAATCTTAGGAAATTATTTTAGGAAAATTTTAGGAAATTATTCCTATTTGTAGGCAATCCCTCCCTTCAGGAAGTTACTCCTGGTTTCAGGAAGTGCAGTCCCCATGAGTTCAGCCTGAACAACTTTGTTGGTGGTTCTGATGTTCAAATTTCTCAGAGCCAACGCACACTTGGCCCAAAACAGAGGGAGAAAAGGGGAGCATCTCCCAAATCTCCAGGAGCAAATCCATCAGGAATTTTTCCTAGCCCAGTGAAGATATGAGGCACTCAGAGACTTTTCCAATGACTGGCTCCACCACCAACCCCAAAGTATTTCAAATTCTATGCACAACCACAAGCAGGATGGACCAGACCTGTGGGAAGTGCCACTCATCGCTGATTGAAATGACAAAAAAAAAGGACAAAGATTGGTTATAGACTATTTCCTACAGCATTTTCTATCCCATATTGACTAATTCCATGACAGCAAGTAGAGAAAATTGTCTCTGTGTTACAAAAAGCCAGAAGTGTACACATGTTTTGTCTGACCAGATAAAAAACCTCCCTCACTCCCTGATCCATCCAATCCCAAAGCCAGGGAATTGTCAGATATTTGGAGATGAAATAAATTGATTACCCAATGAGCTGGTCTTTGTTTTGCTCCACGAGGGTGGGAGGAACGTTGGAGACAATCACTTGCATGTCCAACTGATTGACCACAGAGACCTGGAAGGAAAAGAGGGAAATTCAATTGGCACTGCCAGGCAGAGCCCCCTCCCCATCCAACAGCAATGGGAAAATTCCTCTCCTGCCTCCACACCACGCCCTGATATCCACATCTCCCCTTTTAATTCCAAATAAGAGAGCTGGGAAATCTTGCAGCCAAAGCCCATAAACATCAAAGATTTAACTGGAATTGTAATTCCAGGTCTGCATCAGAATTACGGATTTTTAAGGTGGGAACAGGAAAAGCTGCTCTTAGTTTAGATTTGACTTAGTGAATCTCACGGGCTGTATTCAAAATTACTTCTGAGCATTTGGGCAGTTTGGATGCCAGGAAAATCCTCTCTTGGACCCATGCAATGTGCACCAAGGGAAATGGAAATACAGGATTAATTCCACAAAATCAATGCTACTTTGTTAGAAAATCAGGAAGGAAATTGTTCATTTACGTTGAAGTGATCAGTGAGAGGTTTTATTTTAATCTCTAATTGTTTTAGCTTCTCCCTCTATCCTAAAACTGCACATTTTGCAACTGAGCTTTTTCCTTTAAATAAAAAAGAAAAACAAAGGAGGAAAAATGCTTCTAATCCACTCAATACTTGTGTGCTTTGGTGGAATAAAATTAAATTTCAGTTTTCCACCGAGGTATGGAGTAACTTCGGAGCAAATATCTGGCAATTTTTGTTTTTTACTATGAACCCAAAACCACTCCAATCTGTTGAGGATTCTGGAGGAAAATTTCGAAAACTAGGCCAATGTTAAAGCTGATAAATTTAAAAATCAAGGGTTAGTTGATTCTAAAAGAAATAAACAAGCCTTGATTTTCCAAAGAGGAGCCCTGGAAGCACAGCAGCAGAAAAACCTAAATGTGCTTCCACATCAAACACTGATTCACCAGCTTTGAAGCTTAATTCAACTTTAAATATTTAAATGTTCTTGAAATGTCATCAGATGCCCTGATCAGCACGTACAGGCTTCTGTGTAAGAAACACAGAATTATAATGAGCTCCAAATAAAAATCATGCAACGGAACTGGAAAGCAATGATTAATTTAATAGAATTAATTACATTAGCCAATTCAAGCAACCACTGTGCACCCAGGAACTGAAAACAGCATCAAGGCAACACCAAAAACAAAGGCAGTGATTCTTTAAATATGGAAGAAATCACAATTATCATCGCTTGTTCATGTACAAAACCAGGGATAAACACACATTTGTGACAAGTTATAGGAAACCAAGGGTGTTGGACAAAATCAAGCGACATTTGAGGTTTCCATGGTAACATTAACTTGCTTGTTATCCCCATTTGTAAAGGCAGGCAAAGCAGAAAATTGTTGGTAACCTCTAGCCCACGAGTGATATCCCTTTGATCCCAAGCTTCTCTCATTAGGCACTTCCCAAGCTTTAAATTCAGCAAGGCAGAGCCTACCAAGACTCTTGATTGTGATATGGCACCATTGGACTCCTGGGAGTAGCTGTGACCCGAATGAGGAGACGCCTTGAACCCCAATAAACATTTGATTAAAGATGTTATCTATGACATCATAAAGATGATATCCAGGATTTCAAATCATGATAGTGAATATCCACTACCTCCCCTTCCTCAGCATCTTTAGGTGCTTCCTTGCAGCAAACTCATTTTAAAATGTAATTCTTGTATTTCTTTCATCTCACAGATGCTGAGAAGGAAAACTCCATCACGTGGAAGCAAACTGTCAAGCCACATCTGTCTGACCTGAGCCATCCTGGTGTCCTTCCCATGGGTTGTCCCCACCAGTGTGACAACCTTTGATCAGCGGATTTGGCAGATCCTGCTGCTCCCAGAGCTGTGCCAGGCTCTGGGGAAGCATCCTGGTCCCAGCTCTGGAGGATACCTTGCTCTGCTCAGCTTCTGCCCAGCACTGTACCTGCCTCTTCTCCCGAGACCTCCTCCCAGTGCAGTCCTATCTTGTTCTTCTGCATGGGAGTAATTAAATTAATTTCTCTTTTCACTTTTAGAGCTGGTTTTGAAAGAAATAACATCTGAGAGCCTGAGCCTCTGACCCCACAGCAGGAAAATCCTGTTAAAATCATGGGAAAGAATCTCAGTGTATGGATCGCACTTGGTGCATAAAATCGGAGAATCCCAGAATGATTTGGGTTGGAAGGACCTTAAAGCCCATCCAGTGCCACCCCTGCCATGGGGAAGGACACCTTCCACTGTCCCAGGCTGCTCCAAGCCCCGAAGTCCAGCCTGGCCTTGGGCACTGCCAGGGATCCAGGGGCAGCCCCAGCTGCTCTGGGCACCCTGTGCCAGGGCCTGCCCACCCTGCCAGGGAACAATTCCTTGCCAACATCCCATCCAGCCCTGCCCTCTGGCAGTGGAAAGCCATTCCCTGTGTCCTGTCCCTCCATCCCTTGAACATTGTCTCTCTGTATTTCTTTTGTCTTCTTCAAGCACTGCAAGGCCACAATTTGGTCCCCCCAGAGCTTCTCCTGTCCAGGTGAGCCTCCCCAGCTGTGCCAGCCTTTCCTCCCAGCAGAGCTGCTCCATCCCTCTGCCCATGCTGGTGCCTCCCCTGGGCTCATTCCAGCAGGTCCATGTGCCAGTGTTCTAGGCAGATAGGGTTGGTCTGGAATTGCATCTCCAGCTCCTCCAAGTTTCCAGGCCTTGCTCAAAGCAGCTGGGTGCACTGCTCATCACTCAGCCAGCCATCAGAAAGAAACCTCTATAAATTAATGAGACATCCTTCACTTTCTAATGTTAATGTCGATTCCTTCTGGCTATGTTTTAATATCCTATTAGCGCCTAAATTACCTGAGAATTCCCCATCATTTTGGGAGGTCAAGCATGAGGGTGTCATCTTTTATGTTTACTTGGAGAACTCCTGCAGAATTCACCATACCAATGATTCTGGCTCTCATCTGTATCCTTTGACAGTGTTCCCATGAAGTGGATAATGCACTCCATCCCTTTCACATTATGCTAATATTGAGCCAATCCATCAAGTTTATAGGTTTTAAGGAAATTTAGCTTGGATGGTTTCAGTGCCTGGACTAAGTCAATGTTCTTTGAACAGCACAAAACCATGAGCCTGACACCTAAAGATGCTGCCAGTTCTGGAATGCTGCTTTCTCAGGAACTGAAAAGTTCATTCTTAGCCCAAAATTATTTGTTAACATAAGCAACTAAGACAACTTGGACATGACCAAGGGACATAGAATCATGGAATGGTTTGGGCTGGAAGGACCTTAAAACCATCCAGTGGCACCCCTGCCATGGGCAGGGACACCTTCCACTGTCCCAGACTGTTCCAAGCCCTGTCCAACCTGGCCTTGGGCACTGCCAGGGATCCAGGGCCTGCCCACCCTGCCAGGGAACAATTCCTAATTCCCAATATCCCATCCAGCCCTGCCCTCTGGCACTGGGAAGCCATTCCCATTGTCCTGCCACCCGAGGCCCTTCTCCAAAATCTCTTTCCATCTTTCTTGTAGCTTCTTTGGGTCCTGGAAGGCCACAATTTGGTCACCCCAAAGCTTCTCCTCTCCAGGCTGAACATTCCCAACTCCCCCAGCCTTTCCTCCCAAACTGGTGCCTCCTCTGAACTCACTCCTAACAGGTCACAAAATCTTTTGGTTTAAGAAACGAAAAGCTTTATCCCACTGCCTTCAAAAAAATTAAGCACAAGCACTTGATGGCTTTTCTCTAGATCTGCCTGGAATGAAACTTCCTGCAGTGTTTGAATTTCCTGAGGAATTATTCCATACCAATAATCCCTGGCTGATACTTACGAGCACGTCTGCTTTGCTGCTCAGTCCTTTGCCGTAATCATCGGTGGCAATGACCTGGAACTTGAAATAGGATCTCCTCATGTTTTTGAAGAGCATGGCAGTTTTGATCAGCCCCGTGTAAGCCTCGATCACAAAGCCCTCCTTGCCGTCCTTGATGGGGGGAATGATGAGCCTGTATTGCATGGCACTGTAATTCCCAGTGTCCTTATCATCAGCCTAATGGGGAAAAGGAAACAAGCACAGGCAAACAAGGTAAATATGCATGGAAGGAGTCATTAACCTTGTCCTTTAAATAAAGTTACATCTTGGCCCAGCAAATTTCTGCCACTCTGACATTTAAAACATTATATCCCAGAGCAGGCTGCTACTTTAAATGCTTCATTTAACTTTGCTGCACTCAGTTTTGCTTTTCCAGCAATTTCTTCCTCCTCTGTTGGCATTAAGCTGCTCCAGAAGAAAGAAAATAAAAATTAAAAAGTAGAAAAATATAAGTTGACTTTCAAGTCTGCAACAATACCTTAAAAATATAAGTTGACTTTCAAGTCTGCAACAACTGCTTAATTATGAGAAACCTCCGCTGCCAAATTCTCATTGAAAAAAAATTATCAAAGAAAAAAACATCTCAGCAACCTCTGCACAGATTTGCACAAAAATGCCCTTCATATTAGATATATTCTGTTGGAGCACAGGTATTTTTGGTGCAATCAAGTAACTTTTTATTAAAATAAGGAAGGATTGAGTGGCATTCCTGCAGTGGTGCACAGGGCCCTGCTGGGCGCCCCAGTTCAGGACGCAGAGCTGTCCTGGCACCGTTGCTGAACTGGATCAGGATGCAGAGCTGGCATCAACCAGGCAGCCCCAGGAATTGTTATTCCACCTTCCCTGCTCCTGACAGCCCTGTGTAGCCCCATCCTGGTCTCTCCAGCCCCATTCCTTATGCTCCTGTTCAGTCTGAATCCAGAGGGAAGTGTTTCAAGGACCTTGACCGAGCTTTCCTGTGCTCCTTCCAGGGATCAGCGAGGTGGGAGCTAATTAATGCCTGAGCACTCATTAGTCTTGGTCACGGCCCCAGCATCTGGGATACTTCAGAATCTATCAGCAGGTTTTTATGGAAATATTGGCACTGCTCCTGAGGCCCGTCGCTTGAGCTAATGCTGGAATGAAAACCAGCCTTAACTTTGAATAGGTGCATGTAAAATCCATGGAAAATCCTTACAGTGCCATGACTTAAGAATGAAAAACAATAAGGGTTTGTGTCAGCATGAAGAGTTTGTAGAATCATGGGATATCCAGAGCTGGAAGGGATTCACAGGGATCCCTGCACAGACACCCCAACAATCCCGCCCTGGGCATTCCTGGGAATGTTGTCCAAGCTCTCCTGGAGCTCTGGCAGCCTCAGGGCTGTGCCCATTCCCTGGGGAGCCCGGGCAGTGCCCAGCACCCTCTGGGGGAAGAACCTTGCCCTGATCTCCAGCCTGACCCAGCTCCAGCCATTCCCTGGGGTCCTGTCCCTGCTCACAGAGAGCAGAGCTGTTTATGAGACACCACAGCTACTAAAAGAGAATTATCTGTGCAAGGTCATTAAGCCTTCAACAGGGGGCCATTAATCATCATTAATTGTTTCCTCACCAGCATTGAACAAGTTCTATACGGTGGAAATCATACCTTCTGGTTTTTTATTCATTCTCAGATAATTTTTCAGGGAATACAAGCACCATAAGCAATCCAGGTGCTCAAAGCTGTGTATGCTCCATGGCACTCCAACTCCTATCAGCCCAGATTTCCAGACAGAATCATCCAGCACTTAAAGGATTACATCCAGGCTGGTTTAGCTGGAAAGAGCAAGTTTCATTCAGAACAGCCCAAAAGATGAGCTCCTGGAATGACACTGGCTGTCACTCATCACAGACACACAACTGGTTAAATTCCCACTCTCAATATTTTGCTTTCTTCTAAATTCACAAAGCTTCATCTGGCTCGACTACCAAAAGCATATATATATAAATTGTGTTAGGTTGGTTTTCTTCTCCAGCTCCACAGGGTTTTTTAAGGCTTTTAAAACCCAGAGTGCTGCCTCCTGGGTGAGCTCAAACTCCTTTATTAGTGATTTTAAGAAAGATGGGAAGGTTAAAAAGCTTTCTGAAATTTACTCTGTTCTGTTAGTCAAAAAAGCAAAGACATCAGTGGGCTTTTCCAGAGCATTCCAGCTTTCCAACTGGCACAGGGAAATACAAGCCCACAACATCCCAGAGCCAGCAGATGGGAGCCTGGCAGTGGAGAGTCAGGAAAATTGTTGGCTTTCCACATAAATAAATTGCTGAAGGAAGAAATGAATGTGAAAACACACTATGTCACAGAATAATGGAATTTTTAAGGTTGGAAAACATCTCCAAGATCACACCAGCCAACCTTTGATTGTCACCTTGACCATCAAATCACATTGTGCAGTGCCACATCCACTCATTCCATGGACACTTCCAGGGCTGGTGGCTCCACCATTCCCTGGGCAGCCCCCTTCCAATGCTCTGCCACCCCTTCACGAGGAAACATTTCTAAAATCCAACCTGAACTCAAGGAAATGGCTGGAGAGAAACACCAGAGTGATGTTTGGATGGTGAGAAACAACGAAAAAAATTAAAACAGCACCTCAGCTGTGCCTGGAGTGCCAGGACACGAGGAATGGGTTCAGACTGAAACAGGGCAGGGCTGGATGGGACATTGGGAATTAGGAATTGTTCCCTGGCAGGGTGGGCAGGCCCTGGCACAGGGTGCCCAGAGCAGCTGTGGCTGCCCCTGGATCCCTGGCAGTGCCCAAGGCCAGGCTGGACTTTGGGGCTTGGAGCAGCCTGGGACAGTGGAAGGTGTCCCTGACATGGCAGGGGTGGCACTGGATGGGATTTGAGGTTTCTTCCACCCCAAACCATTCTGGGACTCCAGGGTAAATTCAGCTCATGCAACACAGCTCAGGATAAAACCATGACCAATCCAGAAAAGTCTTGCCTAGCCAAACCCTCTTGTTTATCTATACTCAGCTTTGCATGGTGGTAATGGAACTGGGGAGGAAGGAAAAACAGAATTCCTGTAACCCCACATGGCACATGAGGGACCCAGCAGCAGCCACAGGAGCAATGTCCAGCCACAGGATCCAGCTCCTTTTGGGACATCCATGAGCAAGCCAAGTTTCCCACTGAGTGCCCAGTGAAGTCCAAAGGCTCCCTAGAGGTGCCCTGGAGAGCAGCAGGATGACCTTCCAATAAAAGGCCAATTTCTTTGTTAAAATGGATTTATGAGCTTGGTTCAGCTGGGTCAGAAGCCCATCATATTTTTAATATTGGCAAATTGTCTCTCAATAAAATGTACAGCTTTTAATAGTCACTGCTTTCAATGACACCAGAAATCAATTTCACCTTCAGCATTTCACGCCTGGAGACGTGTGTGACTAAAAACAAACAAAATTTGGATCCGAATTAAGGTATTGATGCTGCAGGCACAGGCATTAAATGAAGTCAGGCCTTCTGCACAAAGCTCAGGGCACTGGAGCTCAGCACTAATGAAATGTTCAAGTCTTGCAGCTGAGCTTAAGGCATTAAACTCCACTGAAAGAGGCCTTTTGACATCTGAAGCTCACAGCTTGTACAGTCCTGCAGAGTTCAGGTGCCTCGAGCTGGCAGACAGGCTGAGTTAATTGCCACCAGTTCTGAGAGCTCAGTGCCACCCCAGAGCCATCAGCAGCCCCACCACCATCACAGCTCAGGCTCTTTCCACATCCACCCAGAGATGTGCAAACAGGTGCCAAACAGGCTGGGAAAATGATCAGATTCCAGCTTCAAATATTTAACTTTGTTGTTTGAATTCCCCCTGTCTCTGCTCTTTGGCTCAAACCTAAGGACACTGGGCTTGGCAGGACCAGCAGAGAGAGCTTGTGAGCTGCTCCCAGGAACCTCCCAAACTTCTCTAATCCTAGGAAGGATGTTTGCTATTCCTGTAATTTGTCCTGAAGGTAAATATTTTTGACACTTCATTAGCAAGAGATCTATGACATCTCAAGAGTTGCATTATGACTGTCAAAGAAGAGAAAGAGCTGCACTTAATCTTAATATTCCAGCAGCATGTCTGCCTTTTGTTCTGCACAAGAAATACAGATGTCTCCTAAATCCTGCTGTGATTGAGGGCTGATAAATATGGATGATCTCAGGAATTACCAGGACAAATTCCAGCCTCCTGTGATTGAGTGGAGGTGTGCCCACAAACAGGGAGCTGGGTCAGGATTGCTGCTGCTGCTTCCAGCCCTTTCCCATCCCCTCTCACAGAGGAGGATGAGGCACAAATCTTGGGGTGCTCCCTAATCCCAGCACAAAAGGAGTGAGGATATTTTTACTCAGAGGCACGTGAGGCCCTGGCAGAGGGTGCTCAGAGCAGCTGTGGCTGCCCCTGAATCCCTGGAAGTGTTGTTCAGGTTGGATTTTGGGGCTTGGAGCAGCCTGGGACAGTGGAAGGTGTTCCTGCCCATGGATGGGCTTAAAGCTCCTTTCCAACCCAAACCATTCTGTTGTCTCAGTGATCAACCCCTTCTTTTTCTCTCCTTTGCAAGAAGGCCCAACAAATGAAGCCTTTAAAGCACAGATTAATTAATCTCTGGCTCCATATGACTGCACAAGCACAGCTTGATGGCAGAACACCCAGGCAGGCTGGCAAACCCCGCTTGCTGTTACAGCAGCACACTGACCCTTGTCACCAAAAGTCACCAGTGGCATGCTTGGGATGAGCATAAAAATTATCACTAACTCCTGAAGCTGTATAATCATTGATGATTCCACTTTTTATCTGATCTAAATCCAGATTTGCTGCTCAGAGTGAAACACAGTTGTTAATTTGAAATGCTTCCCACCTCCCTCAGAGGGCCACCCTTACCCACAAGCCCCAGGCTGCTAAGGGGGCATTGAAAATGGCAGGATTGGGATTGGGATGCTGAGGGGAATTTTTTCCTCCCTTCCTAGCAGATGGCAGCTCCAATGTTCCCAATTAGTGGCTGGCACATAAAGCAGTTTTTAGAACCAGACTGTTTTTGCTGGTAGGAATTTCCAGATTGTTGCAGATTTCCAGTTCTGACAGCACAGCTGTCACTGGGCTGTTTTAGGGGAGGTTTCTGGGTGTTGTACAGACACCTAAGCCTGGAAATTTGGGGTAGCCATTGCAATTTTCCTTTATTTCCTGTATTTCTTCACTTCCGTGCTCTTTTACACCCTCATCTGGCTCAAGCCCTTTGGAACTCATGCTCCTCACCTTAGTTTGCCACTGGCTGCACCAGGAATGTTTAGCCTTGATCTTAAAAAACATTTATATTCATATTAAACTTATATTTAACATAAAATATTCCATATTTAATACATCAGTATATAATATATCAATATATCTGTATTATAGTAAATATGGTTGGTGGTTATTTCCATATATTCTTTAATATTCATATTGCTTTGAATTTATATATCAATTTATATATCAATTTCTATTTCTTCACTACATCACTGATACTGATCACTGCCCAGCTGACTCCCAATACCCCCAGTGCCAGGAATTTTCTGAGAAACACAGGTAGGAATAAATCAGGTGAATGGGAATTGCTCACTTTGTCCTCCTGTGGTGGCTATAAACCTCCCAGATGCCAAAGGAAACAGGGATTCCTTTTGGCAGGCTGTCTCATGGGAAAAGGTGTTGAACAAGAGAGGTTCCCAAAGTTGGATTTTGAAGCAAATAATTGCAAAAAATGAATTTTATTGTTATTTTTCTTCAAGTTAATGCTTTAGAGAATAACTTTTTGTGTGTGTGTGAGGAAGTAAAGGCCACACACATGGATTTCCTCCATGGGATGGGAATGATCCAGGCACACTCCCCACTCCCAGCCCCTCTAGGAGCCTTTACTCAAGAAGGCACATTCAGGACCACCAATCTTCAAAATGCCCTCAAAGAAAAAAGTAATTGAAAAATCTTCAATTACATGGGAAAAAAATCCCAAAGGGTAGGGAATTCTCTGATTGTGCCAGAGGAAAATAAAAGGAAAGTAAGAGAGCTTAGAGTAAAAAGTTCAGAAAGCCTAGAAAAAGCAGGAATATGATTTTTGAAGGAAAAATGCCTGGCATTCCTGTAATATTTGTCTTAGCAGGGCACACAGCTTTTTTGGGGGCCAGATGTTCCAGCAGCTGGAGGCTGCGCTGTTGTCACCGCAATGAGCTTTCCAAGGAGACTTTTACTCCTACCAAGCATGTTGTCTCCCTACTCTGGCATCCATAAATCACATTTTAAGCAAGGAAAGGTTGTGAGTGGCAAAGCAGTTCAGTTTTGGGCATGAGTCGTGCAACAGCCAAAGGAGGGATGAGCCAAATGCTGCGCTGAAAGCTCCCCCGGGTGCCCAGGGTGGAATCTCAGGAATTCCAGAACTTGCCACTCTGAAGATTCCCTTGTCATCCCAAGGAAAAGGAAATATCAAAATAAATCTACAGGTTATAGGCATAGATAGGAAAAAATTTGGACATTTAATAACAGATCTGTGAAAAAAAAAAATCAACTTTGGTATTCTCTCTCTAGCCAGGAATTTTAACTGTTTCTTTTATCCATTGTTTTAGCTCATTGAGGGATCTCTAAGATGCTTTTGAAGTGAAGAAAAGAGGAATTCCTGCTCCCCAGAACATGCAGCCTAAAATGGCTTTGTTTATTTTGCTCTCTTCTGTTGAGATATTCCAAGGATATTCGATATTCAATAAAGGATATTCAAAGGGAATAAAGTTCCATGAAAAATCTGATTAGAAAGGGGCAAAGAGCACAGGAAAAGGCTGGAATGAAAATATTGTAGGAAACAAAGCATTTCCATCAAATACAGCCAATTCCAGAGCCTTGGATTCACTGGCATTATTTAGGCAAGATTCCTTCCCTGCAAACATTTTCAGGACAAAAACACCTTTATAAACTGAGCAGGAATTCAGACAATTCTCTTTCTTCACTAGAATCAGGACCTCTGATATTTCCCTCATTTAAATCTGTAATAATTCAATAATTTAATAAATAAAGTAAGAAAAGCAGAGGTTAATAGTGTTAATATTTGAAAAGCAAGAGCTAATAACATTCCATTGTAGGGAAAAGCCAATTCCTGCTGGTAATTTCCCTAAAGATTCTTTTGTGGATTTATTTCCTGAAGCAGATAGAAAATATTGTGTTTGGGGCTCAAGGAAGCCTGGAATTCTGAGGGGGAGCAACAGGAGTTCCATGAAAATACCAGTGAAAAGCAAAATAATTCTAGCACAAGGAAACACAAAGCAAAGATCAAGGCACAGAATTCATAATTAGAGGCTCTGCATGTTACATCTGGTTTTAATTAGTATATTCCTAATGAAAAGCACAAAAAGGTCTTTAATTAAGGAAATGGACTCTCAAACAGATTGGAAATTCTGGGTAAAAAATCGGAATTGCAAAAAAGGGGAATTGAAACAGCAAGGAGCAAATCCTTTGCTAAAAATTGCCACTTTATTCAAATATGTCCCTTTTTTAAATCTTGGAGCATCAGTACCTCCCAGCTTTCAGGGGCTACTGCTCGTAATCCAATCAGATCCATAGAGAATAATTAATGTGATTTATCACTCCCCAAATTAATTCTGATTAAAAATGACTTTTGGAAAATGATTTGTGGTATTCTGCTGAGCTTAAGCATCCTTTTTATCTACTTAGAGGAATCTTACTATGAATCTGGAGCAAAGCAGCTCATTATCCTTCTCTAAAAGGCTTTTATACTCAAATTAATGTATTTAAGAGGATGCTGCTGGCAGCAAACCCAATGACCTTAGAGAGTTGGGAGAAACTTCATAGGATTGGCCTTGGTACATATCAACTGTTTGGATGATGAGGGAAGTTTTTATCCAACATTTTATTTGTCTGTTTGTTTCTAAATTCAATTTGTGTGGAAGATTATGGACTCAGGATTAATTTTCTTCTCTCCTTTATTTTTTTCTTTAAATTTTAATTTATTTTTGGTGTTTGATTGTTTTTTATTATTTGTGAAATTTTGTCCAAGGCAGAGTAGAGCATGACTGAAGCATCTGAATGTTCAGTGGTGTATTTGTGATCAATTGATCCAAAACTGATCTACATCAACTACTCTATTAATAATTAAAGACTACACTCCTAATTATCCCCGTAAGTTATTATGTCCTGTTAAAGAAGAACTCACTGTGGGATTTTTGGGCTGTTTTTGGAAGTTGTAGTTTTGCATCTTGTCATTTGAAATGCGGGGAGAGTTGGGATTGGCCAACCTGGACAAGAGAAGCCCTGGGAAGACTTGGGAGCCCCTTCCAGGAGCTAAAGGGGCTCTAGGAGAGCTGGAGAGGGAATTTGGGAAAGGGATGGAGGGACAGGACACAGGGAATGGGTTCCCAGTGCCAGAGGGCAGGGCTGGATGGGATATTGGGAATTAGGAATTCTCTGATTCCAATATCCCACGTTTGGGGCTCATCAAGGCTATTGTCAGTGCCAGCAAGAAAATACTGAGAAAACCACTTTCTTCTCAAAATCACTCAGATGATGTGAAAGAAACTGAGCAACTGTTAATGAATGCAGAAGATGAAAGCAATTGCATGAAAAACACCTCCTAAGAACCTGAATTTCCCCCTGGAATCCAAACCTGAATAATTTCTACGGTGCAAGCTCTGCGTGTACTTTATTAATGTTCTCCTAAGTTTCAGCTTGGAAAGCTGCTCATTTCATTCTACTCCTCAAGAACAGACATTCATTCGATTAATTATTCTCAAACCAGGCTGGAATGGGGATTGTGTTTAACTAACAGAGCAATTACTTTTGCTTTCTAAAGGCCAGGAAAAAAGGTAACGAGCACTGACTGCTGCAAATGCTCCGTGCTACAACAATAAATTCCAGCCTGATCCTCTGCAACAAAAGTACTCTTTAATTATTTCTAATTTTACTTTCACTAAACACACAATTATGTTTAATGCCATCCACTAATACCAACTCCTGGCTTAGGCCTCATTCCATTTTGTGCCAGCAAAACCAGGGAGGATTGGAACAGAAAAAGCCGAAAGACACAAAACTGACATTTCTTTTGCTCCTTCTTTGTGGACTGATCACATGTTTTGTGTCAAATGTCTCTAAAGGGCAAAAGCAGATTCCCCTCATCACCCCAAAATTTCCCTTATCTTTTCTCCACCTATTTCTTATCCCCCTGACTGACACAAAAATACCTGTGCCTAAGAAGTCCTCTTGGAAAACCAGGAAGGATTTCACAGCCTGTCCACATCTTGTGGGACGACTCCAAATGTGTTTTGACATTTGTGCCTCATGATTCATTTGCTTTCATACAAGGAACAAAACGTTCCTTTCCCTAAATTACTTTGCCTTCCAGAGTTTTTTATCTACTCCAGTGCCTCTGTCCTCTTATCTCTCTCTACAATTCCCTGGAAGGAGGATAGAGCCAGGTGGGGATGAGTCAAGGGAGAGGAGAGGAAACAGCCTTGAGTTGTTCCAGAGGAGGTTTGGATGGAATAATTGGAAGAATTTCTTCATAGAAAGGGTGGCTAAGCATTGACCTGGTCAGTGGTGGAGTCACCATCCCTGGAATTGTCCCAAAATGTGTGGAAGTGGTGCCTGGGGACATTTTTGGTGGTGACCACAGTGGTGTTGGCAGATGGTTGGACTTGATGGTCTTAAAAGTCTCTTTCAACCTTAATGATTCTGTGATTCTTCAGGAGTTCTGAAGTTCATGGATTTGACATGATTTTTGGATTTGCCACCATTTTTGGATTCCTACTTTCGATGAAGTAGAAGCTTCCCAATTCCCCGCTTCTCTGCCATTTCTGGGCTTATTTTGAGAAGGACTCTCATGAAACCAACAAAAAGAAAAACAAAAAAAAAAACCAAAAAACCAAAAAAACAAACAGCTAGGAACAACTTTATTAAGCTTTGACCCTTTTATCATTCCTGGTGCTCTAAACATATAATTTATTTGTTTTATTGAAAAAAAGGAGCTTTTACTCTTGGCTATTATTATCTGAGATGAATTGTAGTCTGTATATTATATTTCCATTAATTTTTGCTCCCTTTGAAACAAAAAAAAAAAAAAAAACCAAACCCAAAAACACACACAAAAAAAAAAAACCAACCCTGTGATCCTGTGGATGATTAATCTTATGCTCACTTTCCTCTCATTGCAGACCTAAAGTTGCTGGATTTCCCCTTTCAAACCTAAATACAAAAACCAGCCAAAATAAAAAAAACCAAACTTCAGGTGAACACTGGCATTCAGCATAACCCAAATATTTAAATCTTAACAGATCTAAAATGAGGGCTACAAACTGGTATGAGACACAAGCACCAAAACTGACTACAAACAAAACCTGGGTTTTAACTCAAAATCATCCTTGTGCCAACATCAACCATCAAGCAGCTTTAGAAGATGCAAATTTCAGAATTTTCTGTAAAAAAATCAACCAATGAGTACAAATTTTCCATCTGTAATTGAAGGTTATAACAAAAACTTGACCCTTACCTTCACTTTGAGCACAGAAGAAAACATTCTGGCATCTTCAGACACCCCTCCAATGTACAGTTTTTTGGTGAACACAGGTGCATGGTCATTTTCATCCTTCACCTCAACAAAGACCTTGGCTGTATTACCTAAAAGAGGGTAGGAAAAGGCAAAATAGGAAATTTTACAATAATTTGTAACAACTCCTGGTATTCATGAATTTACAGCTCAGGGAGATCAGGTAAAATGAGTATAGGCATAATAAAATAAAAATAAATCTCTGAGACAGCATAGAATGCTAAAATTGGATAATCCCAGAATATTTGAGGCTGGAAAATCCCTGCCAGCCCATGGAGTCCCAGCTGTGCCCAGTGCCCACCTTGTGCCCAGCCCAGAGCACTGAGTGCCACCTCCAGCCCTGCCTGGGACACCTGCAGGGCTGGGCACTGCAAAGCTCCCTGGGCAGCCCCTGCCAAGGCCTGAGCACCCTTTGCATGCAGAAATTGCTGCTGCTGTCCCAGCTGAGCCTCCCCTGGCCCAGCCTGAGGCCCTTTCCCCTTGTCACAAAGAGCTCATTAACAGCATCTCTGCACTTTGCTTTATCTATTTTAATTGTTCCTACTGCCATGCAAATTCTTAATGGCTGATTCAGTCCTGGTGTCTATAAACTCATAAATGGTCACACAGAGTTTTGGCTCAGCAGCCTCAACACTTAATTAATTTCCTGTGTTAATTGAAAGCACCCCCAAGCCTGTTCTCCTCCCAAACCTGGCCTGGCCCTGGGGAACTCCACCAGCGCTCAACACAAAACACCAGAGCTTCAACACAAAACACCAGAGCTTCAACACAAAACCCCACTGTTAATTTGGTTTTATTAAAGAGTTCCTGCTCCAGCCTATTGAGCAATAAACATCTCCATCCTTCTGCAAGGGGAAAAAACATCCAGCAAAAACCACGGACCTGGTGCCAAACAGATTCCACTGTGCAGCAATCTCCACCAACATCTGCTTCCCTCTTTCAGAATTGTATCATCCAGAAAGATTGCTGGAAATGATGATATCCAGTTCATTAAAACCACATTTGCAAGTGATAAATTGCCGCCTTTCTGAGCTGGTCTTCCCAGCTCCTTTCAGTGCCAGGATAATTTCAGTGTTGCACAGGTGCTACTGATCTGAGTTACTTGTACAATGCAGGCTCTTAAGAAAAGGCTTAGGAGCTGTATGCTTAGGGGAGGAAAATGTTGATATTTCAGAGTATTTCTGACATGGCCAAAGTGATATTCTGCCTATCTGATGGTCCAGCTGATGGGAAACAAATGATGGCCTCATAAATGGAAGTGAAATGTGAAAAAAAATCCTGTGGGGTTCTTCAGTGTGGAGAGAAGGGGGGGAAAAGAAAATAAAGAAAGGAAAGGAAATTACACTGATTGTCAAATTTCTCTTTTCTTAAATTAGATCCCTAATGTCTCTGGCTGCAATACCAAACTATATGGCAGGAAAATGAGCTTCCCAGGCAGACTTTCCCACTGCAGCTCCACCCTTCAGGGAAGAAGGTGGCATCAAAAGCAGGATTATGTGTGGAAGCAACCTTGCCCTGCTGAGCCCATAGCCAGTTCTATCACTGGCTGCCACCAGTTTGCTGCTGGATTTTAGCAGATCCTGATTTTATCCATGCCAGTGGATTAGGTGCTGGCTCACCTGCCCTGGTTCTCTCTAATTCAAATTAAACATCATTTGCACATCGCTCGCTTTTGTCGTGTCAGGCCAGTTTGGGTGAGGTGGCTGAGCCTTGTGCAAAGTTTGCCTTGCAATTTGCTCAACTCCCCATTTGTTTGATTTGCTGGCAGTCCTCTGAGCTGCCAAAAGGCTGATTTGTTTAGCAAAGGGTGGATGCTCTGAGAATGGAGAAATGGAAGTTATTACATTAAGCACGAAGCAAATTAAATACCCTCCATATCCACAGGCCAACATTAGGACTGTCACCATTGAATATCTACCTGCATTTCAGCTTCCTGCCTGATTTCTGGCCACAGTCCTTCATTCCAGCAGGTGGAGTGGAATGTGGCATCCATGAGCTCCTTGCCATCCCACCTTTGGATCCAAATCCACAGCTGGCTGCAGGAAAGGGCTCCCCATCAGCTACACAAGTTGTCTTACCCTCACAGTGGAATTCTCACTAAAATCCCTCAGCAGCAGCTGTGCCATGTGGGGAAGGTCATGCCAGACACTTTCCCATGGGGATTTTTCCAGTTTCTCTGCTTAATTCAGGAATATTCCCTGCACAGGGGCACTGGTGCTCCCAAATCCATCACTCCTGCACTCCCAGCCTGATGGAAAAGGCCACCAATGAAGCACACTCTTAGAGAGTCTGGTCCAGACTCTGTCATTAGACTCATTTTTCCTTCATATTCCAAATTTTTACCTGCTTTTCTAAATGCTGGGTGTGGCTCAAACCCTCTTTGTAAGGACAGTGATCATCACAGGCTATCAGTATTCACATTCACCTTCCAGAGGGGAAATTGGTACCCCCATGCATGAAAAACCTCCCATCTTTGGAGTTCTAAGTCTGGAATCCAGCTCCAGTTACTTTTTTTCTTCACGGATTCCAGGAGTTGAAAGCAGGATTTACTCCTTGGTGGTATTTCTTGTGAGACCTCCCGGAATCCAGGTATAAAATCTTGTAACTTATGACTGTGCTGCTTAAAGAGCAGAACAAAAAGCATCTTTCCCTGGACAAAGCTGCCAAGGTGGCCAAAAAGAGGCAAGAAAATTGATTTCTGTGGTACCTCAGTCTCCTGCAAGGTTCCTTTTTCTCCAGCCCCCTGCAGATGAGCTGCAGTGCACAGAAAATACAGAACTGCAGCTGTTTCTAAGTCATCCTCAGCTTACAGGAACCAGCTAAACAATCACTGCCAAGAGTTTTGGATCTTTCAGCTTCTGTGGTTTGCTTAAAGGGAGTGAAAACAGCTTGAAAGCTGCTCTAAAGCAAAGCTGAAGAACCTCTGAAACAACTAAAACGAGTAGACCATGAATAAGTAACACAGAAAACAAGCCCAGCAAAAACTCCTGGGTCACCAGGGTGTGCCAGCATTTCATTCCCATAAGTTTTTCCCAAAAATCTTTTCTGAAAGTTCTTTTCCAGCCTCCCCATCTAAAAATGTGCCAGGTCCATGTGAGCCTATACTTGGCTGCAGAAATGAAGCTGAACTAAAACAATGGTTTTTGGACACTGGGACAGCATCAAGGATGTTTTTGAGTGTTCCCAGGTGAGTTTTACTCAGTGTTTTCACCAGCAGCACTGCACTTGCCTTCTGCAACATTCCAACCCAGCCGTGGGTACAGCTGCTCTTCAGGCATGGATAATTCTCACACAAATCCCTGCATCTCCAAAAAGCAATTCTGTAGGAGCAGATTTTCAAAGAACCCTTCCAAAGTTCATCAGAATCCAGCTGGGAGGGAGAATTGTGATTTGCCAGGGCTTAGGAGCACTTTGCTTTACTCCTGCCTTACAAGTGCGTGGAGCAGGCAGCACTCTGTGCTTTGGCAGGTGAGCTGTGCTGAGCTGCAGCTGGGCTCCAGCTCACATTCCTGCATTTGGCAGGACCAAGCAGGAATCAGCACTGAATATTTTTCAGTGGCACTTAGATCCAAATGAGCCCATAAAGCCTGAAGAAGACCATCATGTGCTGTCACTGCTCGAGAGAGTGCAAAAAGAAGCAAACAGCAACGTGTTTGGAGCAGCACAGACCCGAGGTCTGATTTAAATCCAAATAAAACCTCTTTTTCTCACAAATAATGACCTGAGTGGGAGCTCAGGTTTTGTGTAGCCTCTCTAAAATGCACTGCTCTGCTGCCCAAAGAAATTGGAAGTTTGTCCCAAGCTCCCCCAGAGCTGTGAGGCAGCAGGATCAGCTCTCCAGGCTCTGCTTGCATGGAGTCCATCTGTCACAACTCCTGGATTTGGGAACTGCCAGAGCAGCCAGCTTGGAAAGCACTGCCAGCACCAACTTTTGCAACTAAAAACATAAGGTTGCTTTACTGTTACATCAACACCACGGGGACACAGAATTCATGCTCATATTTAATGGAGTGGAATTATCATTCCCAATGACTACGGAGCAGCTGCAGAATTTCAGTTGTAAAACTCCCATTTCCACTTTATTCCCAAGGGGTTTTTGGGGTTTAGAAAAGCAAAAACAGAAGGAGACAGGACTGGTGCCTTACCCCAGCCCACAGAGCAAAGCCCTGCTCAGAGCTGGGTTCAGCAGAACCAGGACAGTGCCTTTGTACCAGCACTGGGGGTGACAAAGGTGCCAAACAGTTCTACCTGACCGGATAAAACATGGAAATAATCAATGGAAGGGTGTTGCAGACATCTTTTTATGAAAATCCTTTCTTAGGATTTTTTCCTCCTGAGAAGCTGAGAGGCTCCAGGAAAAAAATGTAAACATTGATTATTTGCTGCTGAGGAATGCAACAGGTGGATCTGGGATTGGTCTCATGTGGGGGTTTGGATTTAGTGACCAGACACGGCAGAGCTGGCTCTCTCTCTGTCCGAGCCAGCTGCCTTTGTTATCATTCTTTTCTTTTTTATTCTTAGCTTAGCTAGCCTTCTGAGATGAAGCTTTTCCTTCTATTCTTTTTACTATAGTTATAATGTAATATATATCATAAAATAATAAATCAAGCCTTCTGAAACATAGAGTCAACATTCTCATCTCTTCCGTCATCCAAGAACCCCTGTGAACACTGTCACAGAAGGGTGATGTTGCTTTCAAATCTTGTGACAGCAAGATAAAAACCCTGTCTAACATGGTCCTGTCATAGAATCATCCAGGTTGGAAAGGACCTCCAAGGTCATGGAGCATGACCTGTGACCAATCTCCACCTTGTCACCCAGTCAATTAATTCCTCTTAAATACAGGAAAAACCACCACGGGGTTCTGTCATTACCTTTGCATCTCTAGGGATGTGAAATCACAGAATCCCAGAGAAGAGACCTTAAAGCCCATCCCTGCCATGGGCAGGGACACCTTCCACTGTCCCAGGCTGCTCCAAGCCCTGTCCAACCTGCTCTTGGACAATTCCAGGGATCCAGGGGCAGCCACGGTTGCTCTGGACATGCCCACCAATCCATGTTCTACAGTTCTACAACTGGGACCAGGCTGAATTGGGAGGTAGAAGCCTCTCTTTGCCCTTCCTTGTCCATCCTGTTCAAATGCTCTTTGTTGTTGTTGAAACAAGCCTTTGTTGAATGGCAGTGCTTTCTCTTTCCTGCTCCCTCTGCTTCCACACAAATCCTTCTGCTCCTCCTACCCTTTACCTTCTCACTTCAAGGAGCATCAAGTTCAACTCCTGGCCCTGCACAGGACAGCCCCAAAACCCCACCTGTGCCTGAGAGCATTGTCCAAACTCCATTAATATTCAAGGTCCTTCAGGGCTCAGCATCATCAGAATCCTCAAGAAGAACTCCAAGCTTTTAAAGTCATCGTCACCATCCAACCCAGCTCATCTTCCAGTCAAATGAAGTGAAACAACACAGCAATTTCATATCATGAAGTTTCAGTTAAAGTAACTCCTTTAATGAGTTTGGCTGTGTTGAAAACAAGAATGTGACTTTGCATGATTTAGCATCATCTATGAAACCCCCAGTTTAAGTCACCAATTTGATGTTCTCATACTCCAAAGAACATCTCAATTTACTTTCTCTTCTCACATATTTATTCAATTATTGCCACACTATCACCTGGCACCATCACTCAATGACAGGCTCAGTTACACTTAATGCACTTTCACTTTTCCCCTGCTTAGATGGATACTCCAGCTCCTACTTCTCCATAATTATTTCCTATAATACCATGACTGAAAACAATTTTATGCCCATCTTCTGAGCTTTGTGACATTCAGGCCTGTGTGCTGGCTGAGCAGTTTGTCAGGGCTGTGTTATTTACAGAATCCCAGGGTCACAGAGGCTGGAAAATCCCTGCCGGCCCCTGGAGTCCCAGCTGTGCCCAGTGCCCACCTTGTGCCCAGCCCAGAGCACTGAGTGCCACCTCCAGCCCTGCCTGGGACACCTGCAGGGCTGGGCACTGCAAAGCTCCCTGGGCAGCCCCTGCCAAGGCCTGAGCACCCTTTGCATGCAGAAATTGCTGCTGCTGTCCCAGCTGAGCCTCCCCTGGCCCAGCCTGAGGCCCTTTCCCCTTGTCCTGTCCCTGTTCCCTGGCAGCACAGCCCGACCCCCCCTGGCTGTCCCCTCCTGGCAGGGAGTTGTGCAGAGCCACAAGGGCCCCCTGAGCCTCCTTTGCTCCAGGCTCAGCCCCTTGCCAGCTCCCTCAGCCCCTCCTGGGGCTCCATTCCCTGCCCCAGCTCCGTTCCCTTCCCTGGACACGCTCAATGTGTATCTCGAAGTGAAGAGCTCAGAAATCCCTGCAGTTCCAGAGTAGGTCACCAACAAATTCCAGAACAAATTCCAGAACAAATCCCACTGATCCAGAGGTATCCAAGACCAAAACTGGCAGGAGGTCACTGCCAGTGGGTGTCACAGCTCTGTACTAATTCAGTGTTGTGTAATCCTTGGGCTGTGCATTCCAAGTCGCCCAGCTCCAAATGATTCATCAGTTCAACCTCAGCAAAGCCCACAGTGATGTGTTAATTGTGCCCCATCTCCTCCCACTGCCGTTCATCAATTCAGTGCCCTGAAACTCAGAAGTAGTGTTTAACCTGATTAAAACTCCTCAAAAATAAACAAAGTGCCAAGAAAATGGAAAAGAATTCATTGTATAAACGCAGGAATCAAATCCAGAGATCAAGGGATTTCCATCACGAAGTCATAAGTGATTGAGCTGGCCAGACACTACTAAAGTATTTTAAATATATATATATTTATAAAATTCTTTAGCCATCCCTGCAGCACAGTGTATATTCTAAGGAATAGATGTGTTGTATACTCTTGGAGAACCAAAGGCACCCAGCTTGTGCTCCTTTAAGCTGGCCTGAAGTCAGACTCCAGTCATTATCAAGCATTCCTGAATAAAGTAATTCAGCCATCACTTTTTGGAAGTGCTGCTCACTTGGGAGAGCTGCCCTAGTGCAGAATGTGAGTCAGAATAGGGAATGGAGGGAAGGACCTGCTGACTGCCTTGAGTCTTCAGCCATGTCAGGAAGGCTTGGAGAAAGCTGTGTGCTGCATGGGAGCCTGATCTGCTTGCTGGGTATTCCTTGGCTGTATTTTTATGGATATAACCTTACCTGGATTTCTCCCAGGCACAGAGAGAAGCAGGCAGCTCTGGCAGGTACATCCTTGATGGTGGATAAACCTGCACAGGATCTCACCCTGCTCTTAACAAAGCCAAGCTCCTGACCACTGATTAACCCTGATGTGTCACACACTCCACACACTCAATTCTTATTCAAGGAAAAAGAAATACCCAGGAAAATCCTGGCTCAAAACCCCAAAATCTCCTGCTGGTTCTGTGGGTAGCATTGGAAAGGTGAAGGTGTTGGAAGTGCCGCCCCTGTACAGTGTCTCAGGCTATCCCCAAGATTTATGGCATGTTCCCAAATATTTGAGCACCTTCAATAACACAGAATCCCAGAGTGGTATGAGTTGTATGAGTTGTAAAGGATTTACAAAGCCATCCAGTGCCACCCCTGCCATGGGCAGGGACACCTTCCACTGTCCCAGGCTGCTCCAAGCCCCAATGTCCAGCCTGGCCTTGGACACTGCAGCCACAGCTGCTCTGGGCAAGTCAGGCTGACAGATCCCAAAATGTACCATGGGCTGTGATCCCAGCATCACCATGACCCTCCTAAAACACAGCAAGGTCACTGGAGAGCAGTTTCAGCCTTCTCAGCAAACACCAGCAATATCTCTGTGAAAAAGATGGTAAAGGAAAGGGTTTTGACACTTACTTTTGGAGGGAACCCGCAGGTTGTTGGACTTCACCACCTGCAGGGAGTCTGCCTGCACCCGGAGCTCGTAACTTTGGACACGTTCATAGTCCAGAGGCTTTTTCACAGTGATCACTCCTGTTCTGTTGTGAATGGCAAACACATCTGGAAGCCAGCAAAAACACAGGAATTTTATGAGATGCACAAACTGGGATTTTCAATGCCCAGGGGTTTTATTTTGGGGATGGATGACACAATTCTCTGACACTGCCAAGCAAGTCATTCCCTCCCTGCCTCCCTCCCTCAGGTTTGGAAAACCCCACCTAGCTTATCTCTGAAGATATTTTTAAGCAGCAGAGTGGCTTGATCTGCCCTGCTACTGGAATAACCAACCCAGCATCACAGAATCATGGAATATCCTGAGCTGGGAGGGACCCAAAGGATCAGAGAGTAAAACTCCCATCACAGATGTGTTTTGAGTACAAATGGAAAGATGGGACAAGACAAAGAGCCCAATCTCACAAAAAAGGAGGATGGGATGGGGAATTCTTTACATCCCTCCCAGTAATTCTGTGTTATTTTGGCAAGATTTCCAGGTGGAACACAGACAGTATCCCAGCAGGATGTTTTGTTTGGATATCAGGCTCTAATCCAATATTTGTTACAGCATGGCTGAATCTATAATCCCTTAAATCAGATTTTTAAGCAAGTCAATTCCATCAAAGCTATTTATGTTTATATTTTGATGTGCCATGGACTCACACTATGTGGCATCCACAGGACTTTTCACATCAGTGAGAAAGATTTTCTTGTAATTTTGCTAATTAATCTGATCTTTAGCTTATCTCCAAAGGCATGATAATGGTAGTTACAGAATCATAGAATGGTTTGGGTGAGAAGGGACCTCAAAGCCCATCTAGTGCCACCCCTGCCATGGGCAGGGACATGTTCCAGCATTCCAGGGTCTCCAAGCCCCAAAGTCCAGCCTGGCCTTGGGCACTGCCAGGGATCCAGGGGCAGCCACAGCTGCTCTGGGCACCCTGTGCCAGGGCCTGCCCACCCTGCCAGGGAACAATTCCTAATGCCCAATACCCCATCTAAACTTCTCTGTTCCAGCCTGAAGCCATTCCCCCTTATCCTGTTCTTTACAAAAAATCCCTCTCCAGGTTTCTTGTTGCTCCCTTCCAGCCCTGGAATTCCCTCCTGCTTGTCCAGGTGGGATTTCACTTTGATGACCTGAGAGTTCTTCTCCAACCTTCTGTGATTCACCTCAGCAGCTTTACTTCTCCACAATTTCTTGCAGATCTCCCCATAACCACAAGACTGAAATATTAATATTAATATTAATTTGATTACACTTACCCTCCTCATTCCCTGAGACAATGGAGTACACCACTGTCTGGTTCAAGGCGGCCGCGGTGACAACGGTGACCACGGTTCCCTTCGGGGCACTCTCACTCACTGGGGGAGGCCTGCAGAGTGGGACAGAAGGATTTGTGTTACCTTCCCGAGCAGCAGATCGTTGACACTTATCCCTCAGGTTAGTATGGCCTCCACCTATTCGTCTGCCAAAGGATCTGTTATGAGGGAAAATCATATTAAAAAGGAAAATGTTTAACCTTTGAGAATGTAAAAGTCACTGAGAAGTCCAACAGACAAGAGGTGGCAACGTAAATATGTAATGATTCTTGGATCTGAGAAGTGGGAAAGCAGGGAATAATGAGAAACAAGAACCACCATGTCACAGATATCTTTTATTGAAAATCCTTTCCTTAGGATTTCTCCTCCTGAGAAGCTGTGAGGCCTCAGGAACAAAATGCAAACAATGGTTATCTGCTGCTGTGGAATGCAAGAGGTGGATCTGTGATTGGTCTCATAGAGTTGTTTATAATTAATGGCCAATCACAGTCAGCTGGCTCAGACACTCTGTCCAGACAGAAGCTTTTCTTATCATTCTTTCTGATTCTATTCTTAGCCAGCCTTCTGATGAAATCCTTTCTTCTATTCCTTTAGTATAATTTTAATGTAATATATATCATAAAATAAAACAAGCCTTCTGAAATATGGAGTCAGATCCTTGTCTCTTCCCCAGTCCAAGAACCCCTGTGAACACCGTCCCACCACCACAGCCTTATAAATGGGAAATAAAAGACAAAATAGATATTTTCTATATATACTTTATATATATATAGATCTCTTTTATAATAGATCTTGAATATATTCAAGTCTACTAAGAAAACTCAGTAATGTGTCAGAAAATGACACAAGAAAACTCATGCATGGGTAAAATTCCATGCCTTAAACAGGAATCACATTGGGGCCACCTCTACAGGAATTTCCACTCTTCACAAATATGAAAAAAAATTTCCTGCCAACACATTTGGTACCAAAATCCAGGATGCTTTTTAGGATATGAACTGCAACCCAAGGCTACCCAACCTCTGTAAGGGTGGGCAGGCCCTGGCACAGGGTGCCCAGAGCAGCTGTGGCTGCCCCTGCATCCCTGGCAGTACCCAAGGCCAGGTTGGACTTTGGGGCTTGGAGCAGCCTGGGACAGTGGAAGGTGTTCCTGCCATGACAGGGGTGGCACTGGATTGGCTTCGAGGCCCTTTGAACCCAAACCATTCCATGACTCTGTGCTGATGTCTTTAAATCACCAATCCAAACAATTTCAACAAGGAGAAGTGAAAGGTTTGAGTTCATCTCAAATTCTCCTCCTCAGATTTTCCTCATGGCAAGCAGTGGTTAAATTCACGCTTCTAACTCTTCACAATCAATTTACAAGGAAATTTTGACACTCGTCTCTGAATGTAGATGGGGTTTTTTACTGTATAATGCAGAGTTTTAAAAATGACACTCATTCTATAGATAACAAAATAAACACCAGATGAGGATCTGCTCAGAGAGGCTCCTGAGTTTGAAGATGAGTTGTGCACTGATATTCAAAATTCTGGACAGAATCTACAGCTGCTTCAATATCATGGAGGTATTCAGAAGGCCAAATGACACCTGGGGACAAGGCCTGGTGGTGGCCCTGGCAGTGCTGGAGGAACAGTTTGATTAGATGATCCCAGGGGTCTTTTCAGGCCTAAATAATTCTGTGATTCCATTAATATTTTATCACTTTTCCCTTTCATCTTTCAGGTGGTTTTCAAACCCCCCAACCCACAGCACATTTTCCCATTCTAAGGGCAGGGAATGGGCACGGCCCTGAGGCTGCCAGAGCTCCAGGAGTGCTGGGACAATGCACTCAGGGACAGGGTGGGATTGTTGGGGTGTCTGGGCAGGAGCTGGGATCAATAACCCTTGCGTGTCCCTTAAAATTCAGGATATTCCATGGTTATATCAAAGTTGGAACCCCAGGACACAAGGACACAATCCAAACTATTGAACCCAAACTTCTCCCACCAAGAAGTGGCCAAACTTCCCTTGAAGTCTGCTTTACAAACACTTCCTTTGGAATCAATGTTGCTTTGAACTTCCTACAAAAATTTAGGGATAATGAATATATGGAATTAAGTTTTGGATCATGCAACATGATGGTGATCTCCTCTTTTTTTCACTGAAGGAAAAATCCCCTTTTACTCAAAACCACATGCCTGGAGCAGATCCCTCTGCTCCCACTGTTCTGTGTCAGTGGCTGGAATAAAATTCCTTAATTTATTAAGCTCTTAAATCATTGCTATGAAAAGCTTTTTAAGGTGCATTTAACCAATGCAAATGCTAATCTTAGGGATTAAAAACATGCCAAAAGGCAGGAAAAGACAAGAGCAAAACCTTTCAAAGCTGGAAGCATTTAAAGCTGGAGTTCTTTTGATGAGGTCAGAGAGGAAAATGTCCTTTTTATGTTGCATTATAGATGATTTTGTTTGCTTTGTCTTCTAAAAGTGTGGGAGTGTTACAAAAGCCCTACATTTCATTCCCAGCACAATTCCAGCATATTTCTGCAGTGGGAATGACCTGATAGCTCCCTCTGCCAGTGCTGAATCCAAGGGATTGACAAATCAATAACAATTAGTGAGAGGTTTTGTGTTTGCTCTGGAGGGAAGGGGAAGAACAGCACCTCTCACTCCTCCCTATGATAATTACACTGATTTCATTCATTTCCTTTAATTCCAGGGATTGGGAACAACAGGAGCAATGCATCAGCTGCAGTAAAATCCAGCTCATCCCTCCACAGCATTCGTCTGGATTGTGGAAAAGCAAAACAGCAAAACATGAGCATCCAACTTCCTATATCCTGCTTTTATCCTGTGCTTCCAGCTCTAATAACCTTTCTAAGGGAATAAATTCCTTATTTTCCAATGTTTAATGGCTAAGATGAATAATGGTGCTTTTTTTTTTCCCCTGACATATTATTTGAAGATGTTTCAGGGCACAGGCAAAGGTGTTTTAATGCCATAATTTTGCATCGCTGCATGATAAAAGCTGGAATTTTTGTGGGAAGAGGAAAGCAGGAGAATCAAGACCAAACCACCCAGAAAAGGATGAGAAAATATCCATGGGAGTGGAAGGGAAGAGAATTTCTGTGAGTCAACACCACTGGGGGCAGAGAGGGTGAAGGGATTGGTTTGTCAGTGTCACCTGGGCAGGGTTGGTTTGTCATTGTCACCTGGGTGGATGTGGGTTTGTCAGTGTCACCTGGGTGTGTCTCTGCCTCCCAGCCCAGTGCTGGCTCCATGGAATCAGAGTTCTTAAGGATGGAAAAGACCTCCAAGACCATCAAGTCCAACCATCAACCAGCCCCATCCTGCTCACCACTAACCATGTCCCCAAGTGCCACATCCACACAGTTTATCAACACCTGCAGGGCTGGGCACTGCAAAGCTCCCTGGGCAGCCCCTGCCAAGGCCTGAGCACCCTTTGCATGCAGAAATTGCTGCTGCTGTCCCAGCTGAGCCTCCCCTGGCCCAGCCTGAGGCCCTTTCCCCTTGTCCTGTCCCTGTTCCCTGGCAGCACAGCCCGACCCCCCCTGGCTGTCCCCTCCTGGCAGGGAGTTGTGCAGAGCCACAAGGGCCCCCTGAGCCTCCTTTGCTCCAGGCTCAGCCCCTTGCCAGCTCCCTCAGCCCCTCCTGGGGCTCCATTCCCTGCCCTGGAATTGCTTGAAATGTTTGAAACATTCTCAAAGAAATGGTTTCTTTCTGAACCACTGAACTCCCCATCTTCTCAAACCTGTGATTTCTGATTTCTTCCCAAAACTCCCATGCACAGGACCCACATCCATCCCATTCCTGGATGTGAGAATGTCCCTTGCAATAAATTATAAAATCCACCTGCATCCCACAAATCTCAGGGATAAACCACAATTAACACCCACTTTAATCCCCATCCCACCTCAGCCTTATCCAGAGTTTTAATCTCCCCTTCTCCACACAACCACCCTTTGACCATGACAACTTTAATTTATTTAATCCATTTCCAATCTTATTTTTTTCCATGACCATCCCAGCAATGTGGCATTTAGGCCCTTTGATTCACTTTAACTTTTCCACAGGAATAATAAATGATATCTTGGGAGCATCCAGGGTGGAATGGACACCAGGAGAGACCTCGTTGATTTCTTTGAGTATAAAACCACAAAATGCATTTTATCCCTCAGAAAATAAACAAAGCAACCACAAAGAGCAGAATTAAAATAAAGACATTATTTGTGCACAAACCTACTGAAAATAAATACAATTAAAAAAAAAAAAAAACACTGAATTTGCTATGTCTTAATTATTTGTGTCTTGATCAGAGTGGGAAAGGAAGACTGACCATGTCTCCATTACATTGCAGGGCACAACTACTGGAAGTGTCCAAGTGAAATTTTAACTTTTCCTCTCTACTTTTCTGCTTCTTCTTTTTCCCTGTGCTCAACACATCACTCCCAGACCTCTTTAAATTTGCCTGATAGCCAATATGCTTTAAATTCACCATGAAACTTGTCTATCTCCAAAAGCATGAGTGCGAGATTTAATAAAAAATTAAATTTCAAGCCAGCAAACCCAATAATAATTTGGAAAATTGGTTTAGAGCTGAAGCTTAATAGTGGGATGTGAATGGACTCCATATGAGCAACTTCAGTTGCTTCTACTTTGTGACTTTATATTTTATATCTATTTATACAGAATATTATAATACAAAATATTTATATATATTTATATTTCAATTTATGCAGGTCCATAAAAAACCCTTAGAAATTAAGTTTTGGTGCTGTTTAATTAAATTGATGACCTCAATTTGATTAGCATTGAGAGTATTTTTATTTTTAAGGTGGTGGGAGGGCCAGAGCAGCTGTGGCTGCCCCTGGATCCCTGGAAGGTATCCCTAAAACATCTTCAAGGCCAGGTTGGACAGGGCTTGGAGCAGCCTGGGACAGTGGAAGGTGTCCCTGCCATGGCAGGGGTGGCACAGGGTGGATTTTAATGTCTCTTCCAACTCAAACCAGTCTGGAATTCCATGATCTCTATGGCAGCTCTTTTAACCCTTTCACTAACACATAATAACTACCTTGACTCAATAAAAGATAGACCTGGACATATTTAGAGCAATAAACCAGCATTTTATCAAGTTTTATACATGTTTCAGAGCAATAATTCATCAATTTATCAAGTTTTTGCTTTCCTAGTAACTGCTTGAACAGCTTGTCCCAGGCAATGATAATTTTTTTTCTGGAAAATAATATTGTTGTCTCAATTTTAATTTTTTGTCTTAAGCTTATCTTCAGAGTGTCACATATTCCTTCCTAGAATTGATTCCCTGCCTTTCTGTCTCAATTCCCAGACTGGCTGAAGGCACTCTGACCTTCCCATGGTATTTATCTCCAAAACAAATGACAAGGGAGTCTGGACATTGCTCCTGTGGTCCTGTCTTAACCTATTGTATTTTAACCCAAATGTCAGGTTTTGCTCTCCTGACCTCTCTGTGCTCATGTTATCCTTCCAATCTTCCCAAATTAAACCTGAGGCCACAAAGGCAGGAATATTACTGGCAGGATTCTGCAGAAACAGAGAAAAAAAGGAGGAAAAATGCCCACCAAGCCCAAAGTAGGGCAAAGTCACACACTTGCATTGGTCAGACTGATGGGATAAATTCCAAGGATAACATGACTGGAAGGAAAACACATTGCTGGATGCCAATGGGGTTAATACTAAAATTATTGATAATTTCAGTTCCATATCCACACATAGAGTGATTTAATGCTACATTTAATTAATGCGGTGTTGGAAATTTGGCCCTCAGCCTTTCCAAGCACAGATTCCTTGCTGGGATCTGGCTCCCTGAGCTTTTTTCCTCCCCAGGAAACATCCCACCAAAACTATTTTCATTGAAAAATAATTCCTAAAATTCTAGTTTCCTTTTCATGTGGTATAAAGAAGTATAGGGTTTTAATAAAATGCAATCAGCACTACTAACACGAGGAAAAGTAGGGGGAAAAGGATCTTTTTCCTGTAATCACCTGGTAACTTGCTCCCTAATTTTTCCATGGCAAATCCTGCTTCAGCGCCTGCTGGAGAAATAATTTAGCTTTATAACCACATTTGCTAATTTTTTATTACAAACCAAACAAAGTACCAGCAGAAAATCACTCCAAACCACTGATTCCAAAGGGAAAATCACACACATTTTCCTGGATCCAAGCTGCCACTGATGTGAGATGCAAATTCCAAATGTTGGAAGCTCCAGCTTAAGTGTGAGGAAAACATGGACTTCTTTTACCCCCACATCTCAAAAATGCTGCAACTAGAAGGTTATCTGTGGTATTCCCTGAATAAAATGTAAATTCAATCCTAGGAAAGGTGAGAAAAGCAGTGGAAGGACCTGGATATGCTGGGAAAAGGATGATCCAAATGGAATTGACCAGCATTAAACAAAATATTTTGAGAGACAAAACACTTTTGAGGGACAAAAATAACCCCCTGTGGACTCTGACAAGAAAGGGAAAATGATTCCTGAGGGGAAAAATGATCCCTAACAGGGGAAAATCCGAGGGAGTTCTGCCAGGGGGAAGAAGGAAAACTTGCAGAGGTTTAAAGAAAAGCATCTAAGGTGGAATTGATATCCTGGAAGTGCCCAAGGCAAGGTTGGATGGGTTTGGAGCAGCCTGGGACAGTGGAAGGTGTCCCTGCCCATGGCAGGGGTGGCCCTGGATGGAATTTAAGGTCCCCTCCAGCCAAAGCCATTCTGGAATTCTCTGATTGATCAGGGCCTCAGCCATTCACAGATATTGAGAACCATGGAAGTGAGAACTGAGATTCTCAGATATTGAGAACCATGGAATATCCCAAGTTGGAAAGGACCACTCTTTCCAACTCCTGAGCTCCAACCCAGAGCACTGTGGATGCTTTTTCCACCTTTCTGAAGAAAGCACCAAATTACATGCAATAACCATGCAATGCCACTTTGCAGGCTTCCCCATTCCCTATTTCCCAATGAGGAAAACTGTCTGAGTGAACAGCAGGAATCCAGAGAAATGGGAAAAATCCCTTCCTGATACAGCTCCATGATTTTATTTTGTGAAATCCTTTTGCTTGGATGGTGTTTGACTCCAATATAAAGGATTTAACTGGGTGGAAAACATTATGACACCTCTTCCACTGAGAGAAAGTGAGCTCCACGTGTCCCCAGATCTCCCTTTTTAGGCAGAACACATTTCCACAGCAGTGCTGGTGCTGGGAGAGAAATAAAATTAAATAAAATGCCACACTACACTTAGATTGAGTTACAGCTTGGAATTCACAGCTTCCCATATTTCCCCATAAAACTTCAGATTGCTGGGCAACTGGACACATCTTTGCTGACAGGCTGGGGAGCTGTAATGCAACACTAACAGAAGCTGTAAGTTTGCAAAATTCCCCATTTTTCCTGTTCTGGAATGACTGAACACCTGGTTAGTGTGCCCACAGGCACTAATTAGGAAGCAATGATGCTGCTCCTGGTTCCCATCCCATTCCCTGCTCCAGCTACGAGCAATGACCTTCCCCTCGCAGAGGATGTGGAATTTATTAATTAACACAACACCAAAAAGACCCCAAATCCTTTTCAACTTTTACTCTTTTAAACGGAGGACGTGCTCATAAAGAGGACAGGCTTGCTAAAAATACCTCTTTATATTCATCTGAGGTTCCAGTCACATCTGGTCTCCACTGTTCCACAGCGCTACTAATTAATATCTGTTAATTAAGAAATGAAAGTGCTGCCTAAGTTGTTGTGAAGTAATGGAAACTTTTGGATGAAATCCTTGATCCAGAGGTGATCTGGGTGAAGTCAGGACAAAAGAAAGAAGAGCTTGGGAAAGGGAAATTTTTTTTCTCAAAAAATTGAATTATTTGGTTTATTAGGTTTTAACCATCTTTTTTTTTTTTTTTTTTTTTTTTTTTGGTTGCCCAGAGGAGCTGTGGCTGGAAGTATCCAAGGGATGCTGGACAGGCTTGGAGGCTTGGAGCAACCTGGGGTAGTGGAAGGTGGCCCTGCCCATAGCAGGGGTGGGACAAGATGAACTTTAAGGTCCCCCCCAACCCAATCCACTCTGGAATTCCACAGTTCTTTATCCAGAGACCATTTTGCTGGCACAAAGCAGAGATCAAAACTAGTATTACAAACATTTAATAATTTGTGTGAATTTCTCACCCTGTTTGGAGCAGGGATGTAGAAAATATCCCTGTCCCCACCGACCCAAGGCTGGAGACACTGCACGTGTCCACGTCTTCAACCAGTTCTTTAGAAAACCCCTGGAATCTGACAGCCAACACCCTGAGGGAGATGTGGTGACAAAAGCAGCATCAGCTGTGTCCTTCTCTGGCTCCAAAGGTCAGCTGAGCCCAGCCATCTCCACCTAAACATCCACACCATCTGAGGTGGCCCAGCCACGTCCAACTAAATGTCCACACCATCTGAAGTGGCCCAGCCATCTCCACCTAAATGTCCACATGCCTCAGCACTTTGATTCTTTGGGATTTTTGCCTCCTTTCTCCCCACTGTGTTTTCATGGAACAATGCCTATCTTGGAAATCACTTTGTTTGCCAGGCACTGCTGCCATCAGCTCTCTCTAAGTCATCCTCAACCAACCCCTACCAATCCACACCTGTGTGAGCTCTTCCAAGGATGGTGCCTCCACCCCTGCCAAGGCCTGAGCACCCTTTGCATGCAGAAATTGCTGCTGCTGTCCCAGCTGAGCCTCCCCTGGCCCAGCCTGAGGCCCTTTCCCCTTGTCCTGTCCCTGTTCCCTGGCAGCACAGCCTGACCCCGTCCTGGCTCCAACCTTTTTCCAGGCAGTTGAAGAGAGGGAGGAGATTGCCCTGCTGCTGCTCTGATTCTCAGAGGGAGTGAAACATCTCAGAGGGAGGGGTGGGAAACATCCCAAATCCCACCTGGCTTTTGTGACAGTGTTCACAGGGGTCTTAGGATGAAGGAAGAGATGAGGATCTGACTCCATGTTTCAGAAGGCTTGATTTATTATTTTATGATATATATTATATTAAAGCTATACTAAAAGAATAGAAGAAAGGATTTCATCAGAAGGCTAGCTAAGAATAGAGAAAGAAAGAATGATAATAAAGGTTTGTGGCTTGGACAGAGAGTCCGAGCCAGTTGACTGTGATTGGCCATTAATCAGCAACAACCACATGAGACCAATCACAGATGCACCTGTTGCATTCCACAGCAGCAGATAACCATTGTTTGCATTTTGTTCCTGAGGCCTCCCAGCTTCTCAGGAGGAAAAATCCTAAGGAAAGGATTTTCCATAAAATGTGTCTGTGACAGGCTTTCTCTTGCCAGTCCCCTCCAGAGGAGCCAAGGATGCAGAAGATCCCCTCTGATGGACTTCAGGGGGGATCTCTCACAGTTCCTCACAAAGGAACTGTATTTTATCCCCCACTTATAGTAAATCAACTACTCCATTCTATATTTTCTGGATCTCAGAGCCTTCAGCTGCCCTTTGCTGTTCAGTATGGAGAGCACAGCAGCATTTAGAAGTCTCCAGAATAATTTACAATCCAAACAAAGAAGGTGGGGGTGAAAAGAGACCAATTAATTTGCCCTAAATGATGCAATAATGCAGAGGGAGAGAAAGTGAATAAACACCACTCTGCCTTCCTGCACTTGACTGGTGTCTCCTCTGGAAGTCACTCTGAACACAGATAATGATCAATCAAAGTCTCCCTGGGTGTGCAGAGGGCTCCAAGCAGTGCTGGTGTTCCTTTGGCAGAGCTGCCAGGCTCTGCAGGTCAGCTCAAGGCAGAGTGGCACTTTCATCTCCCTTTCTGCTCATGCCATCTGCTCCCTCTCTATTTTGTATTTGTTTTTGATTTTGTAGCACAGGCTGCAGATTTATTTGGTAAAACTGTTCAACTCTGCCCTTTCCCTAAATACACAGGGAGGAAGTTTGTAAACCAGCTTGAGAACAGCGCTGGAATCACCCAGATTATGATAATTAGACAAACAAAGATCAATACCAATCCACTCTAAAGCCACTAATTCTCAATCCATCTGACTTTCAAGCACCCACATCCAGCAGCTTTCCATTTTGCAAGGGGAACCATTGCTCTGTGCTGCCTTTCACCCTTAAGATATCCCGTGTCACTGGAAAATGAGGGTCTGTGACACCTGCCAGCTCCAGCTTGCATCACTGTCCACAAACCAAACACAAAGCACAGCCTGCAGAGTGTGACAGTCCCTGAAAACCTTAGGAACCAACACTAGTCCTGCTCCCAAATATCTGAGAGTCTCAGAGATGAATCAGAAACTTCTGGGGTTGTTTTAATTCCATTTTTGACATTGAGGAAAATGAATAACTGCCTTTGCTGTCCTCAAAAGGTTTTAAGAGCTTCTTAGCACCGTGCAAAGAACTTCCCAGGAATGGAGCTGTGCTTTGGAAAGGGAAATCAGGCTGTCCAGATAATCCTGAAGAGTTCACAGGGACACAAAGATAACCTGGCTTATTCAGGTGTTGTCATCAAAAGGTATTACGGGCTACGAGTCACTTTGTACTGCAAGAGTTCTTCATTGCAGTGAAAAAACATTCCCCGCTCCTGGGATAGAACTGGAGATCAAGGCAGGCTCAGAAATCTCATAATCCCTGAGTGGTTTGGGTTGGGAGGGACCTCAAATCCCATCCAGGGCCACCCTGCCATGGGCAGGGACACCTTCCACTGTCCCAGGCTGCTCCAAGCCCCAAAGTCCAGCCTGGCCTTGGGCACTGCCAGGGAACAATTCCTAATTCCCAATATCCCATCCAGCCCTGCCCTCTGGCACTCTGAACCCATTCCCTGTGTCCTGTCCCTCCAGTTATTGATGCAGGGTCCCTCTCCAGCTCCCCTGTGTCCCTTCAGGCCCTGGAAGGAGCTGTGAGGTCTCCACACACCCTTCCCTTCTCCAGGCTGAGCATTCCCAGCTCTCCCAGCCTGGATCCACAGGGAAGATGCTCCAGAGCCCTCAGAAATTTCTGAGCCCTCTCTGGACTTGCTCCACAGCAAGTTTGCTCCAACAGACACCTGCCTGCCCTGATCTGAAATTCTAGTCCCAAATGTTTTTATTTGCTTTTATAATTTTTATAAACTGCACACCTCTGGAAGATACCTAAGGAACTGCAGGGAGTAGCAGGAGCAATTTATCTCTCTTGAAAAATCCTTCAGCAAAGGATTATTATCAAATGCAAAGTTTGTCATTTTGCACTGGTCCTTCAGATTTCATATTTGTTCCAAGTTAAAGATAAAATTAGGAGAAGAGAGGCATGTTTTTGCTGTTTTTCATTTCTTTAAGTGGGAATCACTCAAATCACGAGGACAAATACAGCACAGATAATGATTTTTTGTCTAAACTTGTTTAAATAGCTGAACAAACCCATCATTTAGGGCTTACTGATGAAAATTTATATTCAATTTCTGATTCTGATTCCCTGCAGTCCTTGGATTTAGAAATATCTGTACAAACCCCACTACATTCTGCTGCTGATTATGTCACTACAGTGGCATAGAGAGAACACATTGCAATTTCTTGATATCTTGATGCTGCTTGCCCTGATCCTATCACTTCCTATTATTGTACAGATGTCAAATTCATGAACACATTCTCTGCCACAAAATTATCAAACTAATCAGCCCACTTTTTAGTTTGCTTTTGATCAAGTTTAAGACACTGAGGTTGATGATAATGAATTGTCAGAGGGTAAATTTGTGAAATTATGTCTCTGTGGTGATAATAATCACCTGCACTTCTAACACTGAAGAGGTCGAGTCTGAGTCCTCCCATGCCTCACAAAAATGGTGTAGAGGATTAAAAAATGCCTCACAAAAATGGTGTAGAGGATCACAAAATGCCTCACAAAAATGGTGTAGAGGGTCAAAACACACTCCAGGAAACTTAACCTAGAGCCCTGGTGATCCTAGTCCCAATTCCAGCACATGAAATTTCTTTGTCCAAATGACTTATTTTTTCAACAACTTCTGAGGGCAAAATTTCAAGCAAACCTTCCCTCACCATCACCATCAGCCCCAATATTTCCAGCTGGTGACAACCTGCTCAGACAGTAAAATTCCACCACAACAGAGTATTTTTGTAGCTCTATTTCAGACTAGCCTTCAAGCAGGACTACATTTTGGCTTTAAAACCACCAGTTTTAGGGTGAAAGAATGAACTCCTTACCTGTATTCATCCTGTGTGAAGCGTGGGATGACTGAGGGCTGCAGCACCACAATTTCCACCATGGTGGTGTTGAACTTCACTGGGTCCCCATCATCGTAGGCAATGACCACCAGCTACAAACAACACAGAAAATCAGGCTCTGACTACACAAAAGAACATTCTTCATCCTGACTTCCAGCAATTCTGGTACTTGCAGGCGCTAAAAAATCAGATGTGATTTTCTTTTGCTGCAAGTCACACGCGGTGTAAGAACAAAACGCGGAGGAAAAGACGGCCATCCTCTGGTTGAAACTGCTGGAAAATTTACAGAAACAGAGTAAACTGGAGGAATTTTTTCCTGGAATGGGCTGTTAAACATTGGAATGGGCTGCTCAGGGAGGTGTGGAGTCCCTATCCCTGGAGGTGTCCAAGAAACCCCTGGATGTGGCACTCAGCGCTCTGGCGGGATTGGTCACAGGTTGGACTTGATGATTCTGGATGGCTTTTCCAACCTCAATGATTCTGTAACTCCCAATATAACAGGAAAAGCCCTGGGTGACAATTATCTGTTGCTGACATTATTATCTAGAACCAAGGGCTCAAGTTAGAATAAAAAAAATTAACATTACTTCCAACCCCCTCTAAAACGTCCTCTGCAGAAAAGAGATGCTCTAAGCTCAAACATGGACAAGACCAAATTACCTTTTCTTAAATGAGGCCTGTTATAAATAGTGTGATTTTTAAAAACCTTTTCTCATGTCGATTTGATGATTTAATTCAGGATTTTGTGCTGGCACAAGCAGGTTAATTTGTTTTTAGCTTCCACATGAAATGTGCTTGTGTGCGAACTCCAGTCCACTGAAGAAGGAGCAATGGGCATTTTTCCAGTTTTCTCCCTAAATTTTTTCCTTATTCCTGGAGGTTGCTACATGAGGCAGGTCTGCACCTCATTCTACCAGAACAGTTTCAACTCATTTCTGCCAGTCCAAGCTATTCCACAATAACCTCTTTTTTGCCAGCCAGTATATCAGGAAAGTCACCAATGCAACATATAATTGCAGAAATTATCCAGATGTTAAATAGTGACTGGAAAAATTCCCAAAGGATTCAGCAGCAGACAAGCCCAGTGGTCCTGAAGCAAATACCAACTCCAAGTGTTCCCATCACTGATTTCTGGAGTCTTCTCTTTTTTCCTAAGAATCCACATTTTCTGAAAAGTAATTCCCTGCTGAATGTCCCATTTACTGCCCTGATATGAAACAGTGTGGGAGAGATCCCAGTTTTGGAAATAGGTACTAGAAATAAAATAAGTACTAAGAAGTAAAAACAGCAAGTTCAGCAACAGCAAAGTTCCACTCTTGGTGATGGTAAACAAGAAAAAATTCTTTCCTCCCTTAGGTTTTATTATATTAATTAGAAATTCAAAAGGACTTAAATTAGCACTGTCCTAAACCAGGGACTGCTCCAGCTCAAGCAGCCCTTGATGGGACACTCAGGAGTGGAAAACAGTGGACAGCTTTATTCCTCATAATGGAAGGTAAGCAAATAAACCTCTCTTTAACCCTCATTTAAGAAATAAGTAACTGAAAGAAGAAGAAAACACTTTAATGAGTGTAAGGAAGTTTCCAAGTTGGGAAATTACATCAAACCCAAGATATTATGGAGATTATTTTTTTCCCTAGTGAGCCACTTCTATCTTCATTTTTTACTACCCCATGGATCTTAAAGGGCAGATGCTCTACTGCTTTAGGTTAAAATCACACCTTTATCCACACTCATTCACTCCAGACTCTTCAGGACCAGTGACAACAAAATGGGAATTTAGTTTTCCTTAAAACCAGCGTTTTTACACTCATGAACAGGAATTCCTGAACTACCCAGCAGTGCAGTAACTTTATTTACAAGACATCTTGCTCTTCTTATAAAGTTCTCCCCAAATTCTCCCCAAAAGCCCTGTTGAAAGTGAACTTGGGGAAAATGAAGGTTCTCCAAGGTGCCTCCCTGTTTTCCCCACTCTCCCAACAGGTGCAACCAGATCCCTCCAAGACATTCCTGAAATCACAAAGGCACAAAACACATGCCAGGAGAAAAAGGTGGAAACAAAGGAACAAACAGAATTGAAATTTTGCACGGAAAGCCAATGAAAGGTTGGATTTGATCTTGGAGGTCTTTTTCCTTAATGATTCTGGAATCATTCTATGCAACAGAAAAAAACAAAGGCGAACCATGATGGTAAAAGAATCCCAGCAAATCCAGGGAATTTTGAGGCACTGCAGCTGAATTTGTACCTTGAACACTGTGCTGGGCTCTTCATTGAGGTTCACTCGGGTGACGACACGTCCAGAGTTTTCCTCCACATCAAAGATGCTGGCACTGTAGGGAAACTGGACAACATCCACCTTGTAGCGAACCAGACTCGCTGGGGTGCCCTGGAAGGCAAAAAGAGGCAAATTGGAGATTTCTGGGGTTTTATACACCTCCTGAAGGATTAAAATCTAACATTGGTGAGGCCATCAAGCAAAACTTGCTGTTTGTCCCAAGCAACCCCTTCAATCCCCACCAAACACCTTCCATGACAACACCTGAGAGGACCAGGAGGAAAAATCACCAGAGGTTTGGAAAGAAAAGGGCTGAAATGTCACCTACTTAAACCCAGAAGTGTTTTATAAAAAATGAAATTTTTAAACACAAGATGGGCATGGCTTAAGGCTGGTTAAAATACCTTTCAAAAATATTTTGACTTGATATAAAACTCGTTTAAGGAACTTAGCAGTGGTTGAAGAAAATGCTGTTTTGCAGATGGATTTTAAACAGTTCCATAAGGAACCCTCCCCATAGACTTAGTTCCATAAGGAACCCTTTTCTTTCCATAGACTCCAGGGGAACTGGATCTCCTCTCTGTGTCTCCTGTAGGGTTTTGTCTCTGCAGGGTTTCATTTCCAGCAGACACCTGGTAGGGTGAAGTCGCTCATGAGAACCATATTTTGCAATGGGAAAACTTCTCCCAGCTACTTGTAGGATGTCTCATCTGCCTCTTAATCCACACTAGGAGGTCTAGGACAGATTCCCTCTTTGCACATTAATGTCTGAACAATGGTTTTCCAGCATGCCAAATCTGGTTATGCAGAGATTTAGGACATTTTACAAAATTCCAATGAAATTATTTCCCAAATATATTTGGGAGTAGATTCAGATTTACTTCTGTCCTACAACAGCATGATTTAATTTTCTGTTTGCCTCTGAGTCTTAAGCTCAGATCAGGCTTTGACCTTTATGTTGTGTTTAAACAGCCAAAACATCATTAATGGTGGATGGCTGAATTTTACCTGTATTCAATGATGTGCTTTGTTGGGATTGGGAATATATTCTATGTCCCATGCCAGCCACAAACTACATGGAAACAGAACATTTCCTTTTGTAAACAGCAATGGAAATGGCTGCAAAAGTGATTTGAGCTCACTAAATGCTATCAATGTTTTGCTGATCCAACACAAGTCATTCGAGCGTTGCCTCTTGGAGCTCTCCAAGGAATTCCAGCCTGGGCAGGGTTTATGAGGCCATCAGCAACTTTAATCATCCCAAATGGGGTCTGCCAGGCATGTTCCAGTGGTTAGCAAATTAATAAATGGTTGTGTTCATAGTTAAAAGCACTTCACACATGCTACAGAGGGCAAATCCTGGAAAAAGTGAGAAATTTCTGGGACCACGGCATAGCAGAGTTCATTATCAGCTTTCCCCCTGGCATTCCCTGCTTCAGTCATTTTTCTTCAATGTTATAATTAAGAGCAAATTACCTGCTGAAATCCAGACTATTTGGGCTGGAGTAATGGCCTTAAACTTGCTTGGAAGACTAAGAATCCTCATCATCATTAAAGCTCCTCACACCAGGTAATTTGTGATTAAATAAACAAAAATCTCATCAGGTTATTGTTGTTCCTGATGTGATTATCAAGTACACTTTGCTCCTGTCACTTCAGAAAAATAACAAAACCAGGATTTATTTTTTATTTATGGCATTTTGGCACTGATGTAATTAGAAAAATCTCCAGAGAGATTTCCCAGGGAAATCTATTTAGAAGCGAGTTTTAATTATCTGAAATATTAATCATCTTTTGCCTCTGTTCTAAATTAATTTAGAGGCATTATTATGTCTGCAGCAAAACTTGAATCTAGCTGATAATATTCCCAAACAAACCACAGAGCAAGGATTGTGCTTGGCAGGAACCACATTCATTCTCTCCAAAGTTTCCCTGAGATTCAGGACTAACATAAAACTTTAAAAAAAACTCATCCAGCTCCAATTATTTCTTCCATGGCTGCATGATTCCTTAAAATTCCATTTGCTTGGGGAAAATGCTATTTATTTCTGACACAGAAATTAAGGTCCCTCCCAACCCAAACCATTCTGGGACTCAAACTGGTTACAGACACAACATTTCTTGGCCCAGGAAAGAACGGGGGAAAATGGATTTTGTTTTCATTTGAAATTGACAGGTGAAGATCCCAAATGTGCCTGGATTTCACGCCTAAGGACCAGTATGGAATGGCAGCATCATGAACACAAAGTTATTTCCCAGGTTAATCTCCATATATTATTTCCATGTGTAGATTTCAACTCAAATCTGAATAATTTGTATAATAAGGAGTTCAATAAGGAAAGTTTTGTAAAGCTAGTGCCATGGAAAAAAATAGAAAGTGGTGCTAAACTTTCCAAATTTACAGGTTTTTGTAACTTACTTTGGTAACTTACTTTTTACTGGTTTTTGTAACTTACTCAAAGTAACCATGGAAGATGGGGCAGCCCAGAGCAGGTGGATGAGTTTGGTGGGTCTTACACCAGTTCAGGGTTGGGAATGGTGCATTCGTGTAAATCCACCTTAATTTCATTCATATAAACCCCAAAATTTGAAGGGTTTTACTCTTTATAGTAGGTAACTCTACAAGAGGGCTTGAAATTCTGAATTACTAAAGCTGGAAAGTCTGAATTTTAAACTCTCACAAAAAAACCCACCAACTTTTAAAGCCTTGAGATAAAATTACTTGAGGAACTCCTGGAATTTGCAGCTTGTGTTTCATATCACTGAAATTCCACAGGAAGAGCTTTTAAAAGATCAAGGTCTGGCCAGTCTGAAAATGGTTTTACCTCCAATTAAAATGCAGTGAAATCTTTAACTGAATATCTCATAGCCTGTTACTTTTAGTGAGTGCATGGAAGACAAAAAGGACAATTACTCCCAATTTGACAAAAGAGCTCCACTGAAGGAAAGCCTCAGGAGGTGTTGGGAGAATGGATAAAGCATTAAATGGGATGTTCTGCAGCCCTGGAAGCTGGCTGCCCATTAAAATTAGTGTTCTGCATCTGTTTCTATTAACATTTCCAATAAAAAAAAAAAAAGGCAGGATATGGAAAGGAATTGCCCATGGCAGAAATATCCCAGCTTTTACAGTGATAACCCATATCAAAAAAGGGATATACAGGAAAAACAAACACTCCTTTTTATGTCAGTCCTGGGAATCCCCTCTGATAAATAAACTGAGCATTTATCAAACAGCTCCTGGTGCCCTCCTGCCCACATTTTTGGAGGATTAAGAGCTTTGAGACCACTCAGAACCATTTTTTCATCTCTCATTACCAGGCCACTTCAGTGAGGCATAAAATGTTCAGCAGGAAGAAAACTCTCCTTGTCTCCAAGGGATTTATCCAACACTAATCCAGACTGTTTTCTTCAGCTACAGAGGATGATCTAAATGCCCAAAAAAGAGATGGTTGGCAGTAGGTGCTGGCTGGGACCCTGGAGCCTGTGCCAGCAACATCCAGAAGTGCAGGTGACTGAGCCAGGTGCTGCCTTTGTCCAGGCTTTGGAATCTTTCCCTGAAAAGGCTGGGAAATATCTAACAGAACCCAGATCTGAGCACATTTGTGCTAACTAAAGCAAAGCAGGACTTGAAATATTTTTCATAGAGGTGCTTCTACCGCTTTACTCTGCTCAGGTGAGACCCCACCTGGAATTCTGATACCTCCAACATAGGAAGGTCATGGAATTGCTGGAGAGAGGCACCAGGATGAGCATAGGGATGAAGCAGCTCTGCTGGGAGGGAAGGCTGGCACAGCTGGGGGTGCTCACGTGGACAGGAGAAGATTTGGGGCGACCAAATTGTGGCCTGAAGGAGCCGCAAGAAACATGGAGAGAGACTTGGGACAAAGGATGGAGGGACAGGACACAGGGAATGGCTTCCCAGTGCCAGAGGGCAGGGCGGGATGGGATACTGGGAATTAGGAATTGTTCCCTGGCAGGGTGGGCAGGCCCTGGCACAGGGTGCCCAGAGCAGCTGTGGCTGCCCCTGGATCCCTGGCAGTGCCCAAGGCCAGGCTGGATTTGGGGCTTGGAGCACCTGGGGACAGTAACCTTGAAGATCATCTCCTTCCAACCCCATCTCCACCTCCCCCAGGTCTCTGTGTCTCAGTTTTATCCCATTGTGGGCAGCCGGGCAAAGCCAGCTGGGGATTGACAGCACAAATCCAGCCAAGGCTGTGTGGGTGCTCCTGCTCACCTGGAATTCCAGGGGTGCTCCAGAGGCAGAGCTTCCCTGCACAGGGTCACCACTTGTCCTGCTCACAGTATGCAACAACCTAAGCTTACCCACTCCAAGGGACTAAAAAACCCCAAAAACTGGAAAATTTCTTAAGCTGCAGCCGGACACCACCTCTGGAAAGGAAGCCCAAGCTGATGTGTGAGGGAGAACTCAAAATTAAAGGGATTGTTCACATGGAAAGATGCTTGGCTGCCTCAACAATTCCTGTTGCAATGTGCTTAAAATCAAGGCTTTTTATTCTTGTAAGGTTTACCAGTTATTTAGAAATAACTGAAGCTGTTTCCAAGCTTTTCCTTGGCAGCCATGGCTCTACTTTATCCTCATCATTTCCTCTGGCCTAATTTTGTTGCTTCTTGCTCAATATTTCATGCTTATACCTGGAATTAGGTAGAATTACCTAGAATCTCCTCTGGGAAAGGCAGAGTGAGCAACTTGAGGATGCACCAAGTAATTTGAAAAAATATTTATTTATTTATTTATATAAATTGTTACTAATTTAAAAATGTAAAAAATCTAGTGTTGGTTGTTCCAAACAACCAAAGGACAAAATGTTGATTCACCAGATTTCATGGAAACAAAGTTTTCAGGCAAAACTTCCCAAATTTCAATGACCAGAAGGGTGTTTCAATTTTATAACACGTGTAAAAGTAGCTTTTAAAACATAATTTACATTCTCAGTCGCTGCAAATAGAAAGAGAATTTAAACTAGAAAAGAAAGGAGCAACTGGTAAGAATTTAAAGTGACATTTACTCAAAACAGCCCTGCAAATCTTGCTGTGGCCTTTAGAGAAAAGCTCTGGGTTTTATGTTTTAATTGACATTTCACCAAGGACCTGAAGAATAACTATCAGAGGTCTCTGATGCCTTCAGGCCAAGAGGTTTTGACCACTTTGAAATCCACAGGTCGAAATAAAAGCATTACAAAGTATCTCTGAGGAAGTGCTTGACTCTGGCACAAATTATTTGTTTTAACTGAGCAACTCTTCATAATAATCAGAAATTTGCAGGGTTTTTGCTGCAAAACCCATCCTCTTATCAACAGCATATTCTCACGATAGCCTAAGGTTTTAGGCACCAGTTAAATTAAGAAAATCCCACATTTTCACCCAGAGATTTGTTCATATGGATACACATGGAAGATACACAGAGTTGTAAATAGCTCAGTGTGTGAAGGATTGATGGAAGGATTTTTTAAAATACAACCAAGAGATGCTTTCATCTCCATCTCCAATAAATGAAGTTCTGTTGGATTAATTTAACAGTAAAAGCTCACTCTTACCCCTATAAGCTATAAATTCCTAATTAATTTAGGAAATACCCACAGAAAACGACATCCTAGGTGTCTTTCACCCTCTTGTGCTTCACCTAAATTAATCCTTGTTTATTGAAATGGAGAGCCCACCTCCACTGCCACCATTCCCAGCTCCTCCTCCTTCCCCCAGAGCTGCTCTTCTGCTCCTGGAAAAATTCAAATTTGCCTTATCTGCAGAGAAATCCCACACAGGTGCTGGGCCTTTCCAGCTGGATCCTCACAGCATCCATATTCATTTGACAACGTGGGGGTTTGCTGAAAACAATGCTTGTCTCTGTGGAGCTGATTAGGTCTGAAAAGCTTTTATTGCAGATGATGGAAAAATCTGGCTGGGCTTTTATTCTGGATGTGGGAATTACATATATTACTTGCAAAATAACAACAGGAAAAGTCAAGCTTGGAGACTTCAAATTAGTTGGGCTCTTATAAACAGGCATATTTTAAAGCTACAATTATTTTTAATAGATACTTATTTCTTTCCTTGAACTGATAAAATAAATGTATTAGTACCCTGCAAATAAGATTCCAACAGGTTTAAATCCCCCAAACCACAGAAGTAAAGTATTGATAACTAAGAATATTCCATCCCTTAAGGCAAGTTTAGAGCAAGGTCCCCTTGCTGAGCAGAGAAAAGGCTGTGTGCTCTTAAACCAAATTTCCAGTGAATTCACATCAAATACTTTGTGACATCATTTAATGTCAAAGCCAGCTTCAAATAAATAGAGATTTTTATAGTAGCACAGGCTGGCTCAGGCAGAAAAAGAAAAAAAGCCATTTATGCCTGGTAATTTTACTTTTAAAATTAAAAAAAGATGAGGGACAAAACTACCAGCTATTATTTTAAAATAACAAACCCCTTTCCAAACCTCCTTTAAAAGCTTTCCTCCATAGCTGGCTGACTTTTATGGCCCTTGCATTTATTAGAGGCTTCAGGGTAACTTCATTTTTAAATCTTCATAAACATCAACAGGTGCTCATGTGATAGTGACAAAAAATATTACAAAATGTTCAGTAGGGTTTGGGGTTGTTAAATGAAAAATGAAATAACTTTGCACTGGAAATGCTGATTGCACAGGTCTGAGGATTATAAATGCCCTTAATCAGAACTATTTTGTTTCCCCTCAGTGATCTCTTAGTCTTCAAAACTTAGACACAGCAATTATAAAATGGAGCTTTTATCAGAATGGGCAAAATATCTCATTTTAAGGCAACAACATTTATTTAATGTTAAATAGAAGCTGCCCAAGCCCCAATCATTCCACATTTAGCTAAGCTGTACCTGATTTGTGTCCAAGCACTTCATCAGCTTTTAATGTGCAGGGCACATTCCCCCTGAGGATTATTCTCCTTCTTATGCCAAACACTGGCAATTAAAAATTAAACCTGGCTGGTAGAGCAGCTCTGGCTTTTCCTGTCCTCAGAGGATCATCTGGGCACTGATGTTCATCAGGCTCTGATGACAAAAATTGACATCAAACTTCAGAACAGGCCATGAGTCAGAGGTGTGTGCCCAGTTGCGTCACTTGAAGGCTTCACCAGGAAGCAGCAGCAAAAAAACAGGGACAAAAATAAACTTTATCCCCAAATTAAATGCCCTGGGTTCAAATATTGGCTATGGAACATGCAGATGGGGAGCTCTGCAGTCCCACACCAATGTGGGATGGCTCAGCTGGAATGTGACATCAAACAGCGCCAACCTCACCAAACTGTGGGTTCTCTCCTCTTGAACTACCCCAAAGACAGGACCAGCTCCCCTTCCTGCCTGTTCCTCTCACTCTCTGAAGCTGGTCAAAGAGCTTTCCTAAAGCCTCCCTGACAGCCAGGAGCTGCAGCATTGATTTTCCAGCTCCAGCAGGCAGCCTTGGAAATGCAGCCTGTCCTGAGCAGCAAAGCCAGGCTGACATGAAACAAAGGTAGCAGCTACTCCTCTGTGAAGCTCCTCATACTCTGAGTTGATGAGAGAGCAGGGGCACTTCAGAGGGTTGGATTTTGCTCCCTTTTGGGTGTGGAATATTGAGAGAAGTTTTTCCTTACCGGGGGATCCCGATCCTCAGCTGAGACCGTGGTGATAACGGTGCCCTTGACGGCGTCAGGAGCAACCATTCCCCTGTAGAGCTTCTGGCTGAACTCTGGAGAGTAATCATTCATATCCTGCAAAAAACACAAGTCACAGTTTAGCCCTGGAGTGTTTAACAGTTCCCTGCTGTCTGGGGACTTGCAGGGGCACATTGAACATTTCTATAATTGTGAAACTCCTTTCTAGGGAAAGCAGTGGGGTGTTTTGCTATCAATGGACTGGAAAATTCCTATTCCTCTGGTAAAACCTTTAACCACAGAAAGCTCTCACTCAACACCTGATCCCAAAATCAAAAATCCAAGCTATTTTATTGCTAAAAAAACAGAAGGGAAACTCTATAAGGCTACAAGATATCAGGACATTCACATCTGTGAAAAACCTCAAGGAGCCTCCCCCAGACCACAGCACCTGCTCTGGGCCCAGGATCCCATTTTAGTCCTGTCCCAGGGACACCAAAGGATTCAATATGCATTTTATACATGACAGAGTTTGGTCCTGGAGTTCCAGCAAATTTTCAGATGCATTCACAAGTGGTTTTGTTGAGTCTCTCCCTCCCTCCATAGGGATTGCCATTCCTAGGCTCTCCCAATTCCATTAACCCTGCACAAAATGAGGGTGTGAAGATTCACAGAAGAATGGATGTGGGACTGCTCAGCTGCAGGGAATTCTGCAGGAAAACACAGCCCCACAAGAGAACAGAGCAGAGAATTCCACACCACCTGCTCCTGTGGCAGCAGGCTTGGCTCATTTTCCAAAAGGAATGAGCTGCTCTGGCTTGATGGTGTTTGTTACCTCTAATAGCCAATAAATTAAGGGGAAATAAGATGTCCTCTGAAAGATAAATGGACATTTGCACAAATTCTTGTGCCTGAAGTAGGCAAGGATACATAAATATATGTCTATATTTGTATACACCTAAACATATCTCAAATATTTTGCAGGGTCATCCAGAGTTGCTTCTCTTTGTGTGGAGATTAAAAATAAACTCCGGTTTTTATTTTTCCTTTTATAAAACAAGATGTCTACCAAAACACTTTTTCCAATAAAAGTTTATTCTCCTGTAGAAATTCTTTATGTTTGTGGTATATTCAAATCAGACCAGTGTGTCACTCATTTAATGTTGTGTGTTATTAATTGGGTGATGTCACTTGGTCCAGTGACAGAAAGGTGTCCCTGCCCATGGCAGTGGTGGAAGGGGATGGGCTTTAATGTCCCTTCCAACACCAACCATTCCATGATTCCATGGGAACCTGGAGGCAGAGACTGGAATCCAAGGAGAGCTTTTCCCAAAGCACTGAAGGAGGAGGCAGCGGGGGTTTAGCACCCAGATATTAAATATTTCCATTTCCAATTCAGTGGGGCACAAGTATGAAAGATCCCTTGGTGTCCCCATAAACCAAAAAAATACGAATATCCCATGTACAGTGACATTCCCAAGGCTATTTTATGCTGGGAATGCTGCACCTCAGGGATTTTCTGTGTTTGATCAGTCGGGGAGCACCTGTGTTAGTATCAGTGCATTACAGCAAGTGACTGCCTTAATGAGTTTTAAATTACATATTGATTCCTCCTTAGTGCCTGCCTTCCCTTCCTGCTTTGTTTCTCCTCTTTGCCATTCCCAGATGACAGTCACACTTCCCAACATTTTTGTTCAGCATTTTCATACTCGCAGGCAGGGCAGGGTTTGTTTCCTACCAATCTTTTTTCCTATAAATACCAGCCCTGGGAATGAGCGGTGTCCTGCTCAGAGAAGGAGGAATGTGGTGGGGAAGTGGGATCCCTCCCAAATTGTGGTTTTTCTGCACTTCATCCTTGATCTTTGTCCAGGGAAAGGATGTCAGGATCCTGTAGTGCTTTTGTGCTGCCCCACTGGAGCAAGGAGGAACAAAACCAACAAAAAGTGGTAGATAAAGAGTATCTGTGGTAGGGAGACAGCTTTGGGGGTGTCATGCTTTGCCTTTTGCTCTGTTTTGTAAATAAAACTGTATAAAAATAGAATAAATCTGCAGCCAGAGAAGCGGTGACACAAAGGCTGCTTTGTAGTTGTCTGTCAATATGTTATTATGTATTATATACATAAATCTGTTATTACCTTACTGTCAAAATAGAAAGCCCAGGTATTTGAAAGTGTGAAATATGGAGAACCCATTTCCCAGATTTCCCATTTCCATATTTTGGAGCATGTCTGATCATTAATAGGAGCCTGGATTTGAGTTAATGGCAGCCTGGATTTATGTGGCTGGAGCAGTGAACTGGGGAAGGTGTTAAGATGCCGCAGTTTGGCCCCATTTGTGGGACTGTGCCTCACATTTAAAAGGTGATTTCATGAGTTCCTACAACCTCTTTGTGGGAGGTTTACTGCCCCATTCCTGAACCTGTGCTTGGGGATTGCACTCATGTTCTGCATCCACTTCTGTGCAAGGGTTAGAGGTGTTTTAAGAAGGCATCAGATGTAATCTTCAATTATTTACCTGTTTACAAGCAAAACACATATGGGGCTTTGGGCTCTGCTCAGAACAAAGCCCAGGACTTGCTCCAAATATTTGTTCTCCAAAGTCTCTCTGTGCTGAAAACCTGAAAACTCCCTCTCTGCATCTGTCCAGCATTAAATTCTCTTTGATAGCAATGACTGGATTGAGGACCTTGGAGAGAGAGAATTTACAAGGGCCTGGAGGGTGAGGACACAGGGAGAATGGGTTCCCAGTGCCAGAGGGCAGGGCTGGATGGGATATTGGGAATTAGGAATTGTTCCCTGGCAGGGTGGGCAGGCCCTGGCACAGGGTGCCCAGAGCAGCTGTGGCTGCCCCTGGATCCCTGGCAGTGCCCAGGCCAGGCTGGAGCAGCCTGGGACAGTGGAAGGTGTCCCTGCCCATGGCAGGGGTGGCACTGGATGAGTTTTAAGGTCCTTTCCCACCCAAACCACTCCGGGATTTCATGATCCACCTGATTTCACCAGATACTGGCATATCAAGAACTTCAAGTCCCTTCCCATCCTCTTGGCCTCTCATAATGAACACACATTAATTAACACCAAGTTCAAACCCTTGTGGTGATGCTGATACGGGCAAAGTGGCTCCTTGAAATTTGTCTGTGAGTGGGTGCAAGCTGCTTTACACAGGGCTTTGAAGCTGCACAGAACAGGGCACAACTGCATCTCTTTCCCATTTAGTGCTCAGCAGGCCCTAAAGTAGCTCATCCTATAAATTAAGGGATAATACTCATGATGGAATACACGAGGCAATAAATGACTGGCAAATGATTGAGCTGATCACTTGAGATGGAAGGAAAGAAATAAATCTGTTTACCAGCAGTGTAACCCAACCCCAGGCTCGTTATTCCATTAGTGTCACCAGAAATGAGAAATATTTTGGAGGCAATCCAGCTGATTTTTTTTCACCTTCCTGTAAGTTTTATGAGGCTGCTCTTTAAATGGGGAAAGATGTTCATTGTGTGGCTCTTCCTGCTGCCCTCAGGGTCCCATTGGCCTCCTTGGCCCCAGGACACTCTGCTGGCTCAGGGACAGCTCGGTGTCCCCAGGTCCTTCCCCACAGAGCTGCTCCCCCAGCCTGTGCTGGTGCCTGGGGCTGCTCCTCCACAATCACTGAAGAACAATTTAAATAATCCTGAGATCAGCACTGAGCCCTGGGGACACCTGCAGTGACACTACCAACCACACCCTGTGCCACTGATCATGACCCCTGCGATCATCAGTCAGTTCTCAATCACCTCACTGCCTCCTCATCCTCATTTTTTTGCATTGTCAGAACTGAAACCCTCTGTTTTTTATTCATTCTTGTTGCTCTCTCGCTTTCAATCCTTCACCTGTGACAATGGCTTCATTCCACTACACAATGTCCTTGAAAAACTCCAAAACAAACCAATCACCAACCCACAAAGAAGAGAAAAGCACTTCTACAAACAAGAAAAGGCAAAATAATACCAAAAAATGCTGGTAATAAGAAGAGAAGGACACAGCATAAAATATGCAGAGGCTTTACAACCCCATGACACAGAAATTCTCATTATTTATGTTTAGGAATGCAATTCCCACTTAAGAGCAACTCTTTCTGTTATCAAACCCTATTACCACAACAGCTCCTTCCAAATGCTATATCCTAATAATTTGAAGTGAAAGTATTCTGCCTTTTCCAGTACTGGGAATCATCTGGATTGGGAGGGGATGCTTGTGTGTACAAGAAGCAAAACCAGCTCAGCCCTCCCAGACACCTCATGGCTTCTTCCAGCTTCAGGGGAAATGTTAAGAAAGCAGTCAAATGAACCTGAGAATGGGGAAAAGAGAAAAATCTTGGTGTGTTTGAGGTGGTGGGAAGAAATCAAGGCCACTTAGACTATTCCTCCTTGGAAATACTTGAATGGATGCAATGATTATTGTTCTATGACTCCTTGAGAGGAGCTGGGTCAGGTGGGGATCGGTTTCTTCTCCCAGAAAACGACGACAAGACAGAAGGAAACAACTTCAAGGTGCGCCAGGGGAGGTTCAGGTTGGATATTAGGAAAGGTTTCTTCACACAAAGGGTGGCCAGATATTGGAAGGGGCTGCCCAGGGCAGAGTGGGATTGCAAACCCTTGAAGTGCTCAGAAGAAGAGTAGATGTGGCACGTGGGGACACAGTTTAGCGGTGCAGCATTAATGGTTTCACTCAGTGATCTCAGAGGCCATTTCCAATTAAATGATTCCATGAATTCATGCATTCACCTCTGGCTCTCTCTGCCAAAGGGAGCCCCAGGACATCCTCACAATGCAAGGAGCCTTTTGGCTGCAGCAGAGGCCAATGACTTGCTCCATCCCCATGTGAGGGTACAGATGAAGTTATTCCTCCTGCAGTGAAAGCCCCGCTCTGCAATCTGTGCCTCGACCTAGTTCAGGGCAGGTTAATACAAACTATTTGTAACTTGTCATGCCCAGGGCTGAGAGTCCAAAGAACAGCCCAGTGTGCATCCCCCTCCTGCAGCCACAGGGAGCAGGGGGCTCTGGGTGTGCTCATTCCATTGGAAATCTCACAAATGATGGACGACACCATCAGACATCCATAGCTGCTTAACACAATTCCATTACCCAGGAAAAATTACAGTGCTTGCAGTGAAGAGCTGGGCTGGGAGAAATGACAAATGTGAGCAGAGCAGTGGGAGCCCCAGAGGGCTGGAGAACTCAGTAATAACACAAATAAAGTCCTCAGGGTTGGAGGGGCTGGATCTGTGATGGTGACATGAGCTTGGCCCCAGCACTGCCTCTGCTTCCCTCTGGCTCAATTTTGTGCTCTTATGTTGGGGGCTACGGGGCATCTGCACTTGGTTGAGTTCCTATTTGGGCTCTCAAACCCTGTATTAAAGTAATTACTCAAAGGCCAGCCTGTAAATAAAGGGAAAGCTGAGGAACTACTCATAGGAAACACACCCAGTTCCTGCAGCAGGAGCAGAAGATGCTGAGTGGGAGGGAAAGGGTGGCCTGTTCTTGTTCTCACTTGATTTCAAGACTCTGCACCCCGCTCCTGCTGCTCTGACTCTTGGATCAGCCTTCTGAGGTGTCTTGAGGATCCTCCCCATCTCAAACAGGGACAGCACAGGGCTCTGCCTTCACCCTCCACCCTCTCCCATCACCCCTGTGAATTCTGTATCTGGGAAGTTCATGTTTAAGCTAAATTTAAAACATCCAGACACCTCTTGTGACCAATGCTCAAAATATCTGCCACCTGACATAAAGCCTGCTAATGACATCTGCCCAACACATTGGGATATTAAATCTGGCTTTTCCACAAGTCCTCCCCCATTCTCTCAAGTGCCACTCAAAATTCCCCTGTCCTACCTCTCACTCCAGCACCATCTTCATCTCAAGAATTTAAATAATTTTTGGATTATGTCCCCTGATCTGTTGTAAAACTCAGCCTGCCACTGAGTATGAAAATAAATTTGATTTATTTTCTTTCTCACCTAAAGTATCCCCTGCTTGTCCTCCCTCCCAGGCCCTGTTCTACCCCCAAACACCTTTTATTCTAAACTTTTTACTTCTGGCTCCAGCCTGGTATTCCAGCCTCTCCAAAGCATCATCATGCTCCCATTTTTTGCTCATGTGTGGGAAGAGTTTCCAAGAGAGCATAAACTGATTTTTTGATCCTATTAATCCCCTCCTTAAATTCCCTATTCCCTCCTTTGAATGTGCACAAACTGCTGGTACTGAGGCCACTGAGCTGAACTGCAATTTTCCCTGAGATTAATTAATACAATCAACCACACAATCAGACCACAGCTTTTCTCTGAACACAATCCTACATGAAAACCTTTAAAAAAAACCACCTAAACCAACCCAAATTATTCTTTCAAAAATTCAGTGTGCTGGGAAAAGGTTTCTTTTATGAAAAAAACCCTGAGGTTTGAGCAATTTGCTCCATAGATGTCCAACAGAAGCAGCTCAGGGAATGATGGAAAAGCTGTTTCCTGCCAATGACGTGGAATGTGCTGGGGAAAAGCACAGATTAGTCAGGAACAGGTGACCTGCACCTCACACTGAGACATTCTGCAGACAGAGAGGCATCACAGAGGCCTTCTGGCATTGTCACCAGAGCTACTAATGGGAGACATTTACTGTCCTAAAAGAATTGTGAGCTCAGTAGGGACTGACAAACAGAATTACTCAAAACCAAGTGTCAATTCAAGCGCCTGCAGATACAGAACAGGCTGAACCCTTATGACTGGCAAATGGTTTTCACAGACATATTTAAACTGAACATTTGTGCTTTTGGTCCTGCTACAATTTTTGCTCCTTCACTGAAATCTGAGCAATTAAAGTCTCTTTTCTCCCACAGTTCACAGAAACTCAAGCAACTGCTCAAAAGGACAGAATGATTCACAGTGCTGCACTTTGGGAATGCCATGGGTAGGATTGAGGCATCTGAGCTCTCCTCTCCTCTTGGACACAGGGAAATGAAGATGGGGAAGTGTTTTAGTCACAGATAAAACAGTTTCCATTTGTGGATCATTCCCAAACAGACACCAGCACCCCTGGGGATGCCCCTGAAACCTGAGGTGAGGCTGTAGCTCACTGCAGTTCATGGTCCAAGACACTAAATCAGGCTGTTCCTTTGCAGAGCTGGATTTCCCAGTAGCAGAATCTGGAATTCAGGCTGTGCTGTGCCACACCAGCACTCAACACACCCCAGCGGGTCTTAAGGTCACAATTTGTGGGCTGAAAAGTGATCATGTCACTTTTGCAAACTGTAGCCATAATATTTTCTGAAAAATCCGTTCTTTAGGAGTTTTCTCCTGAGAAGCTGACAGGCCTCAGGAACAAAATGTAAACATTGATTATCTGCTGCTGTGGAATGCAACAGGTGCATCTGGGATTGATCTCATGTGTTTGTTTCTAATTAATGGCCAATCACAGTCCGGCTGTTCAGACTGTCTTGGTCAGTCACAAGCCTTTGTTATCATTCTTTTTCTATTTTAGCCAGCCTTCTGATGAAATCCTTTCTTCTATTCTATTAGTATAGTTTTAATGTAATATATATCATAAAATTATAAATCAAGCCTTCTGAAACATGGAGTCAACATTCTTGTCTCTTCCCTCATCCTGGGACCCCTGCAAATACCACCGCAGCAAACAATTCCATGAGGGGTTTATTTCAGATTAGAGATTATTTTAGAGATTCTAGAGGACAAAACATTTCTATTTGTGTCCGGTGTTCATTGATTTCATAAATCCAGGATTTAACTACATAATTGCACATTGGGAGAACAATTACAGCTGTTACAAAATGTGAATAGAATAAGACTCATATTAGCGAGGTGGAGGAGAGCAGGTGTTCCACCTGCATGGTAGTGGAATATTCGGGGAGAGGATGCTGCTGGCTGAGGAGTGCTCCCTTTACCTTGACTCTGACGGTGACAGTGGCCAGCCCAGGTGGCATGGTGCCCTTGCTGTCGAAGGCTTCCACGAGGAAGGTGAAGGTTGCCTCTGTATCATAGAAGGATTCATAATCCAAGGATTTCCGCAGCGACAGCTCTCCGGTGTGCTTGTCCAGGGCAAAATGCTCCCGGGCTTCCTCAGTGCGGATCCGATAGTTCACATCCGCTCCCAGGTCCGCGTCCTTGGCCTGCAAGGAACAGAGGGACATCACACAAAACCCATCCTTGTGGAAACCCAGGGCACCAGGAATATTTCTCTGTCTGCTCTGGGGCGCCCTGACCCCCAGGGCAGCACTGACTTTGACCCTCATTCATGGAGAAAGTTTCCTGGACTTCAAGATAAACTGGAACCTGTAGGAAAGACATTCTTTGGTGTTCTTGGGAGCCAGCAAAGTCTCTTCCTGAGGAAGACACCAAGGTTGTCACCATGGTGACGTGATGAAGAGAAAGTTAAGTTATATGGACATTAGCTGGCTCCTTCATCACCTACTGAGAACTTTGTTTCTTTCTTATAACCAATGGGCAGTGAATGTGTCTGTTAAGTGAATGCAAATATCTTGAAAAAGTACAAAAGCAACATGTTGCTGTAATAAATCTCTCTTGCACCCTTCTGATGGAGTTGTGGTACTTTGTGCTGTGTTGTGCTCTATAATGACATGAATCCACAAGAGTGTGCAATAGATTATAGAGAGCAGTGTAGGTGTAGCACTTGGTGAGAAATTGAGGGTTTGGGAGTTTTAGTGTGTTGTGGATGGAAGCAAGGTGGAGGGCACAGGGTGTCATCCTGGGTTTCTTCTTTATTCTTCTTCTTCCTTCTTTTCCATGGGTTTGGGTGGCATTTTGTAATTGGGCAGAAAAGTCCCCATTGCAGCTCTGTGGGATCAGTTATTGGGTTAAAAGGGAAAATAATCCAGGTGCCGGCTCTTAATTGGATAGTTTAGCTTTAAAAGACCTTGTACCAAGAGACTGTTGCCATTTTGTGCCTTCTAATGAAAAGCTGCCCAACTCAACAGTAGAGAGACTGTTTTACTGATAAGAAATGATAAACACCTGAGTCTGAACATGAGCTACTGTCTCAAGTGCCTTCAATGCAGACCCAGAGAAACTGAAGACCAGTACCCTGACAACTGGGACCCCCACACATCCTCACAAAATATCCCTCTGAAATGTAAAGGGCAAACTTTTGAGGACATCTTGAGTTTATTTGTGTTGCTGTAATTGTATTCAATGTGCACAGACCCAAGTAATGAAGAATTCACTGAAAGCTTAAGCTGTGGGAAATGAGCACAATGTTCTGGGAAAATGGCAGTGGAAACTGAAGCTGCTTTTAGCTCTCCAGCCTGAGCACCTGCTTTTGGCCACTGCTAGGATCACAGAATTCCAGGATGGTTTGGATTAGAAGGGACCTTAAAACCCATCCAGTGCCACCCCTGCCATGGCAGGGACACCTTCCACTGTCCCAGGGTGCTCCAGCCTGGCCTTGGGCACTGCCAGGGATCCAGGGGCAGCCACAGCTGCTCTGGGCACTCTGTTCCTCCTCACCCTCCCAGGAAACAGTTCCTTCCTAACATCTGATTTGTATCTCTCCTCTTTTAGCTTTAAACTCTTCCCCTTGGCCCATAGCTGTCTGCCTGTGTAGATGATGGCAGTGTAGGTTTTGCAGTTTCATAATTGCTATTATTTCCTAAATAATCTTTTCTTTAAAGGGTTTTTTTGGTACCTGGCTAAAGGCCAAGCATTTTTCAGAATCACAGAATCCCAGAAGGGTTTGGGTTGAAAGGGACACCAAATCCCAACCAGTGCCACCCCTGCCACTGGCAGGGACAACTTCCACTATCTGAGGCTGCTCCAAGCTTCATCCAGCCTGGCTTTGGATACTTCCAGGGATCCAGGAGCAGCCACAGCTGCTCTGGGCAAAAAAACATATCCCCATGCTCCAGCTCACAATATTTTACTGCAGTCTCACTGCCGAGTTAAACAAGAACCCTGAATATCACAGAACAACCACGTGCCACCTTCACTCACCCCCTCCTCACCTCCAGCTGCAGGAAGACAGTTCCTGGTGGGAGATTCTCTGGCACACAGACAGTGTAGGAGGCGTTGGTGAACACAGGGCTGTTGTCATCAATGTCCAGCACCTTGATGGCCAGGGTGAGCGTGGAGCGCCGCGGGTCCACGGCGCCGTCGGTCGCCTCCACGATGAGCTCGTAGTGATCCCTCACCTCCCTGTTCAGCTTCACTGCCGTGTAAATGCTGCCGTTGGACGTGATCCTGAACAGATTCTTGAAGTTGGCCAGGCTGTAGTGGACCTGCCCATTAACCCCAGCATCTGCATCTGTAGCCTGAAGAGACAGCAGGAAAACCATGGGTTAATGCATGAATTGCAAACCTCCGAGGGAGATGCCCACGGGACAGAAACCAGGTGAGGCATGGAATGATTCTGCCAAATCTGTGTTGTCTGGGGCAGCCTGCCTCTGTCTGAGCTGTGACTGAAGATAAAACATGTCACAGAAACAAATGGCTCCATTCCCAGTGACAGAAGCCGGGCTAACTGGAGCCCTTGAGGAGAAAAGGCACATTTAGCTGCCCAGCCTGGGAAACTTTTGACAGGACAAGAGGACACAGCCTGAAGTTGTGTCAGGGGAGGCTCAGCTGGGACAGCAGCAGCAATTTCTGCATGCAAAGGGTGCTCAGGCCTTGGCAGGGGCTGCCCAGGGAGCTTTGCAGTGCCCAGCCCTGCAGGTGTCCCAGGAAGGGCTGGAGGTGGCACTCAGTGCTCTGGGCAGGGATCAGGCACAGGCTGGACTCAATCCTGGAAGTTTTCCTATCCTAAATAATTCTGGGATTCTATCCTATGTTTCTCTGAACTTCAACAGAGGATGAATTTGATGCTTGTGAAGCCAAGCCCTCAGATAATTCTAATGCTGAAGGATCCTCAGGACTGGGTGGTGTCTGAGAGGAATTTTTATTTAACACTGAAGCAGTGTTTCATTGCTGCCCAAATCCTTGTGGAATATGAATTTAGATGAAGGATGGATGCAGACAAACAGAAGGGACACGTGAGTTAGAAATTTCCTTCCCACTTAACACATTTGTCACACTCAGTGATATTTTCATTGCTACTCTCTGAAGAACTACTTAAATTTCTGTTTTGCTCCTGTTCCTGTTCTCCAAACCCAAACATTTCATCCTTATTCTTCTGTGCTCAGAACAGGCTGATGATTGCCATAGAAAACCACCTCAATTTCTTTAGTTGGCATCTTTGTTCTCATACACTGCAGCTAGCCTCAGATTTCAGTGTCAGCCAAATAATTCTTGTTATCACATAATTATAGGGATGGACAAAATTAATAGGTTTTCATAAAGCTCTCAGGTTGAAATGCTAACCTGTTATTTTGCCTCCTCTTAATTAAATTAGGGTGTGATGAACAAGGTTATGTAAATTATACAAAGGGCACTCTGCCCTACTCTATTCTCATTTATTTGCCTTTATGAATGACATCTGTGAAGATCATAAGAGATTTGCATATTTTGTTTTCAGAACAGTCACCGGGAATGCTTAATTCCGGTGATGGTGTTCATTGTAAGGCTTGGTAATGAAACCATTTATCGTGCTAGAAATCAATTAAAAGTTAATTAAAATTGCTAATAAGGAAAACAATCACTGTGTTTCTTCCCTGCATCGTGCCCACGTGCTAAGGAGGGTTTGCTACAACTTCATTCTGACTGGTCCATTGGTACATAGCATCCTTCTAATCCACATCTGTCAGCTGGATTTATTTAATTTCCAATCAATTCCATTTCCTCTGTAGAAATAACAGATCTAAAAAATCCCAAACAAACAAACAAACAAACCAAAAAGCCCCATAGGAGTCTCCAAGAGTAATCAGAAATACGCCTATAATTGGAAACCGTGACAAAAAAATTCTCATGAGGCAACAGTTTTGCATCAGGTTAGTTTGGAAGCATGTTTTGGAACAGATAAACTTCTTGTTCAGGAAAGGAAATGAAAATTACTTTCAAATATATGGCAGGCTTTGCAACTGGGTTCCATAAAACATGACTGTGAATGTTGTGAACCCATTTGCGCACATCCTTAGGCAGAAACACCTTTGCCACATTCTGCAGGACTGATTTGGCTCACAGAATTTCAGAATCACTGAGGCTGGAAAATCCCTGCCAGCCCCTGGAGTCCCAGCGGTGCCCAGTGCCCACCTTGTGCCCAGCCCAGAGCACTGAGTGCCACCTCCAGCCCTGCCTGGGACACCTGCAGGGCTGGGCACTGCAAAGCTCCCTGGGCAGCCCCTGACAAGGCCTGAGCACCCTTTCCATGGAGAAATGGATAATTCAATATAATCCAATTATCTAATTGGGACTATACCACCAAAACACTGGTGAAGAATTAACATTTTTATCACTCTAAACTTGAAAAGAGATTATGTTCTCTCTATGGATAAGAAAGAAAAAGAGTTTAATCTGTTTCCTAAAAGAATCCTGTCTCAAGGGTGCACAACCGTTCCCACATGGAAATAATTTCCCAGAGCCTGTGGGAAGCAGCCTCTTGGACAAAGATTTGGTGTTGGTGTGGACACTCTCTGTCCCTCTTTCCAGTCATCACTTTGTACAAAAATGGACAATTTTAACCCCAAATTCCAGCCCTAGATCTGTCACAAACAAGGCTTGGTGGCACTTCTGGTACAAGACTTGCCAGGAACTGAAAGAACAGGAGGTGTGGAAGATGGGGACATTTCAGGAAGTTCTGCTTCAAAAAAAACAGCCCTGGTTGAATTTATCCCAACCCTGACAACAGGAACCAGTGACATCCCAATAAATTTATCTACATTTGGTCATTACCAACACTGGGCTGAATTCCCTGACTGAACAGGTACAGAAGTGGGGGAAAGCCAGGAAACAGTTTAGGATTCACCTGAATCCTAAACAAAGTCCCAAAGCCAAGGAGAAAACAGCAGGACTAAAAAGAGGTGAGAACACATTCCTGTGCTCCTCATGGCTTTCCACCACAACTCAGCCCCAGTGACTTGCACAAAAATATGGTGAGAGTCCTGAAGTTTTGGTAGGTAAAGTGCCACCAGTTGACAGCAGCCCCTAAAAGGAGCTGCAGATGTATTTCCATGCAGAAGGCTCTGCACAGCCTTGCAGAGGCTGCTCCTACCTGACAGGAGGTAGCAGAAGCAGCAGCTGTGATTGCTGAAGGCAACACAGCCCTCAAAGGCCACTGGGGACATAGGCACCACAGAAACTGAGACCAAAAAAACCCCAAACCAGAATAAAAAATCCCCAAACAACAGGAGAGAACTAAAAAAAAGAGGTAAACTACAAAAGGAATAGAAGAGATGCCTAGACAGGGCCATAGTGTCATTGCATCTCAAATGCTGGCCCATTTCTACCTTGTCCATCTCACTGAATCACAGAATCCCAGACTGGTTTGGGCTGGAAGGACATTAAATCCCATCCAGTGCCACCTCTGCCATGGGCAGGGACACCTTCCACTGTCCCAGGCTGCTCCAAGCCCCAAAGTCCAGCCTGGCCTTGGGCACTGCCAGGGATGCAGGGGCAGCCCCAGCTGCTCTGGGCACCCTGTGCCAGGGCCTGCCCACCCTGCCAGGGAACAATTCCTCATTCCCAATATCCCATCCAGCCCTGCCCTCTGGCACTGGGAAGCCATTCCCTGGGTCCTGTCCCTCCAGTTCCTGTTGCAGGATTCCTCTCCAGCTCCCCTGTGTCCCTTCAGGCCCTGGAAGGAGCTGTGAGGTCTCCACACAACCTTCCCTTCTCCAGGCTGAGCATTCCCAGCCTGGCTCCACAGGGAAGATGCTCCAGACCCCTCAGCATCTCCATGGCCTCCTCTTGACCTGCTTTAACAATTCCATGTCCTTCTTATTCTGGAGGCACCAGAACTGTGCACAGAATTTTAGGTGGGCTCTCATCTGAGCAGAAGAGAGGGGGAGTATTCCCTCTCTTCACACAGGAATGAGCCCAGGACACATCTCCTGCTGTTTATCCAGAGTCAGGAAAAATGTGTCCATGCAAAGAGACAGAGCAAGTACTGCTGATATTGTGGTGACTCCTCAGATCTCCAGGATGACTCTTATTTCTATCTCTAATTCATTTAAGTACTGCATGATAAAACAAACATGGAAACCTAGGAATATAAATTACACCCTACTTTATTTCCCAGAAAATCCATCCCACATTTATTAGAGATGCCATCACCTACAAGGTGACAGCCTTTACCTGACGTGGTAAATTCAGATTTGTGTTACCAGCTTTGCATCCACATCACCAGCAAACCCTCAGCAATATGAACCAACAGTGCTCCAGAGTAACAAATCATCTCCCTCCATCTCAAACAGCAGGAAAACACAGTCCTGGGAGATGGGAATGACTAAGATACCTCTGAGGGATCATTAATTCTGAAATATAATGACAAGGGCTTGAATGTCAACAATATTCATTATATCGTTATCACCCTTTGCAAAAAAACCTCTTATTGTACCCTCAACTCTGGCTCATGATGGTGACAGGATTTAGGCAGGTTAATTGAGGATTTGTGCCTGAAATTTTGGAGCTGGAAAACATCAAAACAAGGTTACTACTTGGTTACTATTCCAAATCAGAGACAAGTATGGTGAGTATCTGTAGGAATGTGATTTTTGTTGGTGGAATTACAAAATCATCTTTTGTCTTTTTAAAAGGGAAATAAGCTCACAAGTTTTTTCTTTGATTAGGTGAAAAAGGCATTTCATAGGCTTGGGGAACTTCAAATTTAAGAAACAGGAGCCAAAAAGTCTCACTTGAGCAATTTACTATTTCTGATATCCCTCTTTCCTGAAGGCTGAAACATTTCTTAGGGACCACTCTGCCACAAAACCAGCTTCCTTCAGTTTAAATTTCCCTTCTTCAGGAGCAAAAGTTCCCCACAGTCCCCACCCAAGCCAAGCAAACTCCTGATTTTGGACAGCTCCCCCAGTATTCCACAGCTCAAGGCAGGAATTGTGCTGGAGGATCCAAGTGATGCTGTTGGTGAGAATTATAGTTCTCGTGGCTGATAACATGATTCTTTTATACTAGGGGTTTAATAGGTTTATTATTGAGGGTTTAATGGGTTTATTACTCTGGGTTGGAAGTATTCCCAAGCCCCTCGTTTGTTCCAAACAGCAAATCAAGTGTGGGTGGGAGTGTTAGATTGGATTTTGGACTTGTTTTGCAGGGAGATTACAGTTTGTGCCCACAGGACAAAATTAACATCTCCCAGATGCAGAGGCCACAAATATCTGAAATGTGCCTGACCTCTTTGTCATAAACCAAATATCTGTAAATATTTTAAGGAGGGAACAACATCAGTCATCCATAAAAGTTTGGACTTTCCTTCTTCCCTAAAGTTCAGAAAGGCTTTTCCTCTCTTTTGCTGCTTCTTGCCAGATTTTACACAGTCTTTAATTTTTTAAATTTTCTATGGATGGATGGAGCAGCTCTGCTGGGAGGAAAGGCGCAAGGCCAGGCTGGACATTGGGGCTTGGAGCAGCCTGAGACAGTGGAAGTTGTCCCTGCCCATGACAGGGGTGGCACTGGGTGGGCTTTGAGGTCCCTTCCCACCCAAACTATTCTGCAATTTTTCGATTTTGGCTGTCTTGCTATTTCAAGGCAAATTCTACTTCTGTGACACCCAAGTGCACACACATCCTTTGGAAAAATCCTGCAGGTTTTATGAACTTCTGCATCCTACTGAATTCCCAGGTCATGGCAACTTATCCTTCACTCCACTCACAGCAGAATAAAGGAAATACCCTCTAAATTTTCAAATACTGGCATAATTTTCAAACACTGCCCTATTTTTAGGCATTCCACAAGCCTGGATGAAGAAGAACCCTGGATGATTGCTTCCATGGTCTCTGCCAATTCCAGTGCACCTGGAGGGTTAATTCCAAAACCAATGATATGTGCTTCCAAACAAAACTGCACATTAAGAGCAGTTAAACCCTAAGAGCAAATATAAATGAAAATAAATGAAAATCCAAAAGCTCATGGCTGCAAACCTATCACTGGATGGGCTGGTGAACTTCCTACATGAGTTAATCACATTTTAATGCTTCATAGCTTCAACCAGCCCAGCTTTCTTCAGGCTGGCACACAACAAAACCCTAACCTTGGAGACTTGGTTGTTCTTGAAGGATGATTAAAAATTTGGGGTTTTGATGAGTGTGTTGTTTGGCAATGATATGATCAAGGGATTAAACCAATGCATTTGCACACTAGAAAAAAATAAAACACCAAAAAGCCCTCTCAAAACAAAAACTTTGTAAATCACAAATGGGATATACTGTTTAAACTCTGCACATTTATCTGGGCTCCCAAATATTTCCCTTAAGTTATTTTTTGGAGTTTCTCTTGACTTTGAGTTGAAAGCAACTTTAAAGCCCATCCAGTGCCACCCCTGCCATGTCATGGATACCTTCCACTGTCCCAGGCTGCTCCAAGCCCCATCCAACCTGGTCTTGGGCACTGCCAGGGATGGGAATCAGGCATCAAAATCCTAAAAGGGCATGAACCAGAGACATGAAATCACTGATTCAGAAGATTTAGTTTGGTGTCAAGCCAAAAGAGATAACAGGGCTTAAAGGTATCTCAAAATGTAAAGTGTCAGCAGGCAAAACCAAGAATTCCTTTCATGGAAAATCCTTGGACTCTCAAGAATCAAGTGCCATGAACATGCTGATAACAAATATCAATATTTCCACTGCACTAAAGCACAAATATTATCTGGAGGGCAAAGATGCAGATGAATGAACAAATATAATAAATTTTGTGAGTTGGGAAGACAAGAGTACAGCTTTTGAAATTCCTTTTCCTTAAGAGGCCACATTATGGGTGGCAAGGAACTTTTTTGACTTCTTTGATCTGTGCCCAAGCTGATCTAAGTTCAAGGAACAGTGGAAAAAGATGAGGAACTGTGGCTGCAGCCATTGCTGCCAAATATCCTTCAGGAATTCCCCCGTGCCAGCAGGAAGAGGTAATTCTGCCCAGCACTGGTGGTTTGGAATGGAAATAAACAGCCCAAATTTATAACCCCACCTCTTTCTCCTGATGCCACAACTCTGGACTTGAGATATCAATGTTGTAAGGGGAATTTGCCAGTTAACAAACTTGAAAATCCAGCCAGAAGCACATGAAATTCTTTTGTGACCAACATCTCCATGAGGATTTTGAGAGAGACAGTGCTGAAAGCATTATTAAACTCCTTTCTATCCTCCCTGGGGACAAATTCCTTAATAAACTGAAGGAAATTATATCACCAAGGCTCCCTCCCAATGATCTTGTGATCATCCAACCACTTACAAGAAACGAAGTCTGAACTTTCTCTGCTTGGAGTTCACCTGCCACATTCTGATTCTCTGATTTTGGGGTCTGATTTGCTTTTTTATGGATTCTGACTCAAATCCCAGCTGCTCCTGTTGGTTTTACATCTATGAGATGAATTCAAGCTACATTGTTAGCCACTGGGTCATGCAGTGAGCAGGAGTCTTGGACTTATTCTGGGTATTTGAGATTTACTTCAGAATCTGTGATTTTACTCTTTCCCAAAGGCTTAAGTCCTTTTCTTTCTGGATTGTCCTCTCCTGCCATTAAATCCCCTTTTTTCCTGGATTTTTCCTATCTCTTCCACCTCTAATTTTAATTCCTTTTCCTGCTGGATTGTCCTCTCTGCCCATAAACCTCCTTTTTTTTCCTGGTCTTCTCCTTTTTCCTCCACCTCTAATTTTCCTTCAGGTTGTCTTAAAATCCAGGAAATTTGGGAATTTAATGTCAGGAGCCTGTATCTTTAACACAATGTGTAACCTGCAGTGCAGGTTTTAGGAAATCACACCCTTCACACCAAAAACAAGGCAGTGGGGATTTAGGAAAACTCCGATTCCTTTCTAGACTTTTCCACAAGACACTGTAATGTAATAAAATCATAGAATCACAGATGCTTTGGGATGGAAAGGATCTTAAAGCTCATCTCATCCCAACCATGCCATGTGCATGGGCAATAATTCCTCACCAGCATTTTAAGGAGTTTTTCCTGCTTGTAGAAACACAGGAGGAGCTGCTTGTGGGAGATCTCCAGAGGTCATTTAGTCCAACACAACAAGCTTTACCCAACAGCCGTGAAATTTAAATCGGGCTTTAGATCCAGGGTTTATCACCTTATGAATTTATTAAATAAAAACAGGAGCCTGTAAGAATTCACTGATACCCACGGACAGAAAGCTTTGTTGGGAACTAATTACATTTCATCAGCATTCAGGAGGACTAGTACAGTACAACCAAAGAAATTCCTCCAGACTTTTCCAGGAGGAAGAATAGGTCCATCCTAAAACCCAACTTTCTTAAAGCATTTATTTTGTAACTTACAACCAAACAGGTGACAGAGGTATCACACACCCTGCAAACTGTTCTCATTACTGGAATTAATTTATTCTGTTTCCATTTTAGGGAAGCTAAAGGGCCAGAGATACTTGAGCACATAATTCTTATCCCTATTTTCCATCTCATTTCCTTCCCTATTTCTCTTTGATAGCAACACATTCATGCTGGAGTTTTCACACAGTGCTGATCAATGATACCAAAATATCCAAGCATAAATGAACTATGGGCTTGGGTGAAAGAATCCGGATATAAATATAACCCCAAATGAATAAAAACTTCTGTCAAGGGATGCCTTTCCTCTCCAGGGCCCCATCAGCTCAACAGCTTTTTATTTAACCCCAGCTGCTTTTTTAGAGTCTGCAACAAACTGCTGGGGACTGTCTCCCCCCTGCCCAAGGCTGTGAACATGCTTGCAGATCAATATATTGATCCCTTTCCTAAGTGTCATTCCATCTTTTTTACCTCCCATGCCCCTGGGATTGATGAAAGTGCAGTGTACAATGCAGAACATCCTGATGCCCCATCTCCAGCTGGTTTAGACCACAAGAAAGCGCCTGAATTTCACTGTGGAGTTCCCAGCTGGAGCTTTTTGGATTCCTGGGTGCCCTTTGTGGAACTTGCACACAGCAGCAGCTGCGCTCCTGCCTTGCTGGGGGATGCCGAGGATCAGAGGGGAAGCAGCAGCAGGGAATCCAACCCACCTCTGACTGCCCCAATTTAGAGAACACAGTGTGAAATAAAAGGATTGGAAACACGCTGGCAGCATTATCCTGTCTGGCTTTTGTTCTTTTCATCTTCAAGAGGCTTCTGGAGTGCCCACAGGCAGCACTCCTGTGCCAGGGCCTCCTGCAGCTCCAGCTGGCAGCAGAGCAGCCAGAGAGGGAGAGCACTTCCAAGGGTGGATATTCTCTGCCTGCATGGAATAAATACTCCAAGTGTGGCATTCACATTCTCTGATAAAATCTCTTCACCCAGCATTTTTCTCCTGGGAAGCTGAGAAGCCTCAGAGAAAAAGGAAAACAATTCTTATCTCATTTACTTCTCCTGTGCTGTGCTCACATGTGGAATGTGTTTGCAGATTGTTTACCCACAGGTGATTGTGTCATTGGATTCTGGTGTGAATTGTTTTCACTCTTTGGCCAATCAGGGCCAAACTGTGCCAAGACTCTGGAAAGAATCATGAGTGTTCATTATTATCTTTTTAACCTTTTGTCTGTATCCTTTCTGTATTCTTTAGTATAGTTAATTATAGTATTCTTTATTATAATATAGTATTCTTTATTATAATATAGTATTATAAAGTAATAAATAAGCCTTCTGAGAACATGGAGTCAGATGCATCATTCCTGCCTTTGTCAGGGCATTTCCCAGCAAATACAACACCAAACTGTCCCTCTCCCACATGAAACCTCTCCCTGCCTTCCTGCTACATCTCCTTGGGAAACCAGCCCCAAATATTATCAAAGTACTTGTGGGAATCCATTTGAAAGTCCAACTTTCCCACTGCAAACAAAGCAGAGCATGGGAATCTCTGGGCTGTGGCAGGAATTATTCCTGGGAGTGTTCAGATTGATTTATATCCCAAATTACTTAAAATCCCCGTTCCTGGAAGTGTCCAGGGCCAGCCTGGACAGGGCTCACAGCAAGCTGGGATGGTGGAAGGTTTCTCTGCCCATGGCAGGGCTGGAATGGGATGAGATTGAAGATCCCTCCCAACCCAAACCACTCTAACAATGAGCCCAGTCACCCAATCCTGACACCAAACCTCCTGAGTCAAAAATCCTGAGGGATCAAAGTGCTTGAGCACCCTTTTCCATGTCCTTCCTCACCAGGTTCTCTGCTCATGTGAGCAGCAGGGACAGATCTTGGATTTTAAGGTAAAAATCTCTTGCTATTTTTTTTTCCCCAGGTAAAATGGGAAGGTGGCATTCCAGAGGGAAAGGGACACCACAAAATCTGTCTTTTTATTTAAAATACTCTGTTTGACTGCTCGCTCTGGCAGATTTTAGGCTTCTATTTGAAATGAGTAAAAAGCAGCTTTGTTAATCAGTGGGCTAATTTTTGGTAGGGAAAACACACAGCACTATAAGGATTTCTTCTTTCACCAGGCTATTCCCACCTAAAATAGCCCTTTATATACATTTTATCCACATTAAATACAAAATTTATTCCCATTAACACCTCTCCCATACCCACTGTGGTACTATCTGAAGCACAACACACCAAAAGCTATTTCAGTTTTTAAGGAATATCCTCAAACAACACAGCTACACCCAAACTCTCATCACCATTATTTCAATAACCTCACTGGAGCCAGAAAAAAAAAAAAATCCAAATGCCCCAATTTCTCTTTTCTATACCCCAGAATGGCATTTCCAATGGGTATCCCTACATCAATTTGCAGTTGTGAACATGAAAGAGGAGAAATACACCCAATATTTAGGCTATAAAGAAAAAGCTTTCTCCATCCAGGGATAAATAGGACAGGAAATGACAGAAGCAGTTTCTGTCACTCCAAGTAGGAATAAACTATCCCAAGACCACAATAAATATTTTCATTTCCACACAACTTAGAAATTGCACTCATTTAGAAGCCAGGGAGCTTCTTGTGGCAATTATTTGTTGTATTTTACAGTTCTGTCACAGCTAAAAATAGAGGCAGGCTCGTGTTTGAGAAGATGATTAAGCCTTGAGGGCCCCAGCAAAGCACAAAATGGATTTGAAGTATGTTTGGGACTGATTTGAAATGTTCCACCTGTACGTTTTAGCATGCAAAATGAAAAACAACCACACAGGAAGGCAATGACAAAAAGCAGAGCAATAATTTAACCATTTTTCAAAACTGACTTAATTGCATCAAGGGATCCAAACTTTGTCCAAGACTAGCTCTGATTTCTTATGAAATAAAATAAGGATGTGAAGGAACATGATTATTATGGGTATTTGGGTTCCCATGGTACCCAAAATGTCCTGATTTCTGAAGCTTCTACTTAAGGAGCTCCCATTTTCTTTTGATATGATTGCTGCTGGGAAAAAAAGGCTCATTTTCCACCTAAGTTCCTGAAAAATGCTTCCCAACTCCTCTTTTACCTACAGTTCGTGCTGGATCCAACCTTAGTGCAGTAGATATGAGACATTATATTCAACTTCTAGATTGAAAACCCTTCTAATTAATGTTTCCTTCTTTCCCTTGAGTCAGGAAAAACAAACATTACCAAAAAAGTGATGTTTTCTTCAAGAGACTGAATTCTCATCCAGAAGACCCCCATGTGTTATAAAAATTTACAACTTCAAACCCTCAAATTTACATTAACCCCTATTTTTATACCAGGTCAGCAGTTATTTCACTCAAGAGTTAAACTGATTTACCCCCTAATGGCCCCAAAATTTCCTCTAGGTGTGACAATTTCCTACACCCAGGTGTCACTTGCTCAGCACGTTTGAATTCTATCTCAAAACAAATAATTTAAAAATGTGGCAACACTGTTTTGACCCTGTAAATCTGTTACCAGCAAGTTTTTACAGTGGAATTTCCTAAAAAACAAGCTTTTTAATGTGCTGTTTCTAAGTGACAAAGTGTTTTCAGTATTTAGCACAGAGAAGAAAACAATTTCAATATTTTAAAGCCCCCAAATGTGACTTTGTAGCCACAAATGGAGAGTTTGCATTTCAGCTGAAGATATTTGGATGGGTTTTTATCTGAGGCACAATTATTTCGTGCTCCTTCCTCATCATCTGGACAGCTTGGATAATAAAATACACAATTTTATTGACTTACCCTTACTTGACCAACAAAAGCATTGGCTTCCTCTTCCTGCACAGAGAGGTTTCTGGGGAGAAACATGTCAAAAACTGGTCCGTTGTCATTGACATCTGTCACCACTATATTGACAGTAGCAGTCGAAGTCTAGGCAGAAAAAGAACATTTTGAAGAAATTCTCTTTATTTTACAGCTTCCCAGGTGAGAACCCTGCTGTTACTTATCGAGCAGAATCACAGGTAAACAGATAATCAATTTTTTAAGCACATTTTTGTGAAAAGAGAAGCATTTCAAGAGTTGATTTTGAATTTTTGGAAGACAAAACAAGCTCCAGACTGACTCATACATTAGAGATGCATGAAAAATATCCCTTATCTTTTCGTTTTTATACACTTTATTTTTTATACACAGTTCTTTAAGGATTTAAGGAGTATTTGTTATGAGTAGAGAGAAAAATCTGGAAATACCAAAATTTGCCAGAATGTGAAAAGAAAATTAGTGAAAAGAAAATTAGTGATTTATCAATCAAAATTACACCACAGTGATGCTGATTAAGCTGACTAAGTGGCACAATCATCTTGTATCATCCTCCTGCATCATCCTCCCCCCACCCCATCCTGATGTTCTATTTAACAACCCAATTTTAACATCCCAGGAGGTGGGAACAGCAGAATTAACTGTATTTAATATAAAATTGTTGTCATTATATTGTAAGAGTTCTATTGTCATAATATTGCAAGGGTTCCATATTGCCAAAGTTTTGTACCACCCTTATGTTTCTCGTGGGCATCTCCTCTAAGCACTAACTCTGCTGTCCTCACAGCAGCCAACTGACTCCAGTCCCCCTTTTAACCAACCAATCCACTCTTTTATAACACTCTTCTTATTGGCTACAGCTGTGGCCTGCTAAAGTCAGGCGTGCTCCTAATCCTTAATGATTAACCCAGCTGCAAGTCTTTAGGGGGTAAGATTACTTTCTATACTACCTTTATTTACCTATATTCTATTCGCCTACATAAAACATCAACAAAATATGTCTGTGTTACCTATGGAAATTTTCTCTCCCAATCCAAAAGGTGGAGAGGTGCTGGACTTGAGTCACATCCCTTTACTCTGCTCCCATAGACTGAGAGCTACAGATTAAAACCCCACACTGTTGTATTTAATAAATTATTGTGTTTAATATATTGATTTTTAAATCAATGAATCCAACTCAGTGTCTTAAAAGCTTAAATTTTGTATGTTCTGCTGCTTTGCATCAAATTCCTCTGAGGGAAGTTTGGGCCCTCTTGGGGGGCCTGGAGCATGTCCAGGGCAGGGAATGGAGCTGGGGAAGGGGCTGGAGCCCCAGGAGGGGCTGAGGGAGCTGGCAAGGGGCTGAGCCTGGAGCAAAGGAGGCTCAGGGGGCCCTTGTGGCTCTGCACAACTCCCTGCCAGGAGGGGACAGCCAGGGGGGGTCGGGCTGTGCTGCCAGGGAACAGGGACAGGACAAGGGGAAAGGGCCTCAGGCTGGGCCAGGGGAGGCTCAGCTGGGACAGCAGCAGCAATTTCTGCATGCAAAGGGTGCTCAGGCCTTGGGATAGGTTTAAAAAGGGAGGTTCAGAGCCCCCATGGCTGGCAGTGTTTAAAAAGTGAGAGGATGTGGCACTTAGCAGTTGTGGTTTAGTTACAAGGTGGCGCCTGGTCACAGGGTGGACTTGATGACCTTGTAGGTTGTTTCCAACCATACAAATTCCATGATTCCATGAAATGTTTATAACAGGACACTCCAGGAATTACACTGTGCAGATGTGACCCCAGAAGAAATCCCTTTGCTTTAGGAAGAACAAACCTGTTTGAAAGTGGCACCTCACAGGCTTCGTAGGGAAACCTGCAACCATCTTCTCTTAACAAAAACCCAAAACCAGCAAAAGAGAGAAACAAATTAAAAAACAAAACCAAACAAAACCCCAATCAAAAAGTCTGAATGGAGACCTGCATCTTCTGGTGCTCTGTTGGTGGTGGAATCAGCCCTTCCCAGATCCAGGTGATGTGCTTTCAGCGTCCCAAAAGCTCCCAACATCTGTATAAAATAACTCCTCACCACTTAAAAAATTCAAAAATTCAGAGGATTTTGAACCAAGACAGCACAAGGTGCTACCAGGCTGGGACCTTCTGTTTACTGAGCCCCAGTTATTTGCTAATTGTTCTTGAAACTGCCATTCCCACATCCCATTTCTAAAAGGAAAATGAACTTTCTGCCTTTTTGTCCAGGCAAAAGCCACTCCAGAATGTTTGCTCTGCTGTGATGCACACTGAATGTAAATCAGCTTTTCCAAAGGTAACTCAGCTCCATGAAATTCAGGGAAATAAACACCCTCACATTTAATAAACTGAGGCAACATGGTGTTAAATAACAATGGCTTAAGGCAGAAATTCCCATTAGGAAAAGATTTCTTTTTATTCCAGACAATTTTCATGGGCTGTGGTTGATCATCTGCAGCATTTTGTCTCCTTGAGAGGGTTTTATAAGGAAAAACGGAGGAAGGAAAAGAAATGTTTGGGATTTTTTTCCCAACTCTTGCCTAAGGATTTACAGTATTTTTCACATTCCTGGTCGTTCTTTACTCATCTTAAGCACCCTCCCTGTCAGCCAACACATGCAGGTCAGTGCTCCATTTGTCATATTTAAATTTTGACTTCTGAATTTAAAAGACAAGATTTTTGCAAAGAAATATTTTTCAAGGAAAAAAAAAAAACACACCTTATTGAGATGCCAAATACTAGAATTAGTTTAGGAAATTTTGTCAAATGCTCCTCTCCCTAAACTTGCAAGTGTTTGTCAAAATAAGATTGTGTAAGAAGACCAACATTTCAAGTAAACCCTGTTTTTACATGAGTCATAGCTTAGAAAATTATCAGATGTGAATGAATTCAGAAATCACTGTAATAAGACCAATATTTCAAATAATCTTCCTTTTTTGTTATAATCACAATTTAGCAAATAACCAACAGTGGATGAAATCACAAGGGGCATTCAAAGCAGACTCTGGGTTAGCAGCAACCCCCTGGGCTCTCTTCCTTAAAATCAGTAACAGACTCGGAGAAAAATACTTCAAAATCTCCCTATTTCACCCAAATACAGGAAACATTTGTTATCTCACTGATGTCTCAGCAATGCCCACCTTTACCATGAAGTGAGACTCACCTGTGTATCTTAGAGGGCAGCACTTCTCTCATTAACAGCAGAAAGTGCCTGGATCAAAGATAATTGACCAAAACCAATGTTTTTACATCCCCATTAGATGGCTCCAAAGATTTGTTGAAGCTCCAACCTCATATTGATGTGCTGTTCTGAAAAAAGCCCTTATTTGACAACCAGAATGAATTTCAGGGGCTTCTCCAGAACTGCAGCACAGAGCAGGGTTGGGAACAACTTCATCAGCCCTGCTGGGAAACATGGAAAAGTCACCAGACACTAAAATCCCAGACTAAATAATCCCTGCCTGTGTTCAGGGATAAACCAGAGCCTCTTTTCAGCCTGGCACTGGATCAGAACATATGGAAAAATGTGGAGACCCTGGCACAGGGCGCCCAGAGCAGCTGTGGCTGCCCCTGGATCCCTGGCAGTGCCCAAGGCCAGGCTGGACATTGGGAGCAACCTGGGACAGTGGAAGGTGTCCCTGCTCATGGCAGGGGTGGCATTGGATGGGCTTTGAGGTCACATAAAAATCATGGAATCACAATTTATGTTGGAAGGGATCCTTAAATCCCATCCAGTGTCACCCCTGTCATGGGCAGGGACACCTTCCACTGTCCCAGGCTGCTCCAGCCTGGCCTTGGGCACTGCCAGGGATCCAGGGGCAGCCACAGCTGCTCTGGGCACCCTGTGCCAGGGCCTGTCCACCCTGCCAGGAAACAATTCCTAATTCCCAATATCCCGTCCAGCCCTGCCCTCTGGCACTGGGAAACCATTCCCTCTGTCCAGGTCCTTGTAAAGAGTCTCTCTCCATCTTTCCTGGAAAATGAATCCACAATTTCCTAAACAATTATAAAAAGTCTCAGAGGTTTTTAGAGGATGCTAAAAGAGGCACAGAAACAACATAAAAAGGTCTTCACAAATATTTAAATACCCCTAAAATTCTTTAAAGAATTGGTTCCCTAAAATAATGAGATACACCTAATTCACAACCAGTTTTCCAAGGCTAGTCTTCATGCAAATCCAGCACAGGAAAGTTTGAAAACTTCTTAGCCTGGTAAAAAATGAGGCTTTTCTACAACAGAATCATCAAGCACAGTTTGGGAAGGAACCTAAAGCTACTCCTGGAAATTTAACCAGGGAAAAAGCCATCTCAGCCTCATATCAGGCATTTCCTGTTCATTACTGGAGAAACCCTGCTAACTTCTCTTTTATAATGAACATAAATAAAAGATCCAGAGCAGCAGTTTATATCTTTCTTAGGGGCTCTCAAATATTTCTTACATAGATAATTCTTCCCTAAGCAATAATTGTAAAATTTACATCATCTGCACAAGTCCTAAGGATGCCAGGCCCTGATGAATGTTATGGATGACAAATCTGAAGGAAATTCCACTTTGTTTTTATTTTATTTGTATTCTGTCATTTAAATTGAAGTTGGGAATTGATGAGAGCATTCTATGCCTTGGAGAGGAAACATTCTTGGCTCTGATGTTGAGCAAGTTTATTAATTTGGACAAACTCTTAGACAAACCTGTCAAGTTCAGAGATAAGCAGTTTGCAAATAATACAAATGGAGGCAAAGCCTTTATTTGATCAAAAAAGAAATGGTAAATAATTCTGCTGATCTCCATATCAGGATTTATTGATATTCATCTCAAGAAAACCATATCTGAGTGGGGACAGAATTAACAATTCTATGATTCCATTTTCAGACCTTCTTTCCTTCCATGAGAAGTTTAAAAGAAGTATCTCCCAACCCTCACCAATCTATAAAGAGGAAATTGCCAGCTGGACTGCAAAGAAATTTTGGAGAGAAGACCCTGAGGGGAAGGGAAGTGTAATTCTGTAGCTTGTCAATAATTACACTAATGAGAAAAAATCCCAATAAGCTGGAGACCAGACAAAGAGAAAAACTGTCAAAACTCCAAAATAAAGCCCAAAGGGAAAGCTCCTAAAATGAAAACGTCATACATCACAAAAGAGAACAGAAAATACGAGTATATGAACAGAAAATATGTCCATGATTTTCTCTTCATTTTCATGTGGAAAGGAAGAGAAAATCATGGACATTTAAGGAACATTCTTGACAAATATATAGCATTATCTTTCTTCTGACAAAACCACATGTATTTATTTCAAATTTCTCCCTCTGAAAGGTGAAGATAGGAATTCTTGCTTTGGAATTGCATCCAAATACACCCCAATTTGTGAACACAAATTGAGCTTGGGATGTGGTTTCTCCTTCACCTGCCACTTTGCCCATCCACAACTAAAAGCTCATTACTTGGGAAATAAAAGCATTTTCCTGCCTGCTCAGTTAATGCATCCTTAATTGTTTGTTGTGTCGGATTGTTAACGGTGACAGGTCGCATTTTCCAGGGAAAACCCACGAGCCTGTTAATGCTCCAGGTCATAACTCAGAAAAACAATTATTTGGGAAGCACAGCTGAGCATTTTAAACCATCAGGAGTATTCCAGGGAAAAGTAATGGAAAGGTGGCAGCCAGGCCACCCCATTCCATGGAAAGCCAAGGTGCTGGGTGAGGGCATAAGTGGCTCTGGATTAATTCTGATGGAATTAGCAGTGCCCCAAAGTCAAGTGGTGTCACCATGACTGTCACCACACCACATAAATCAGTTAAATCAGGCTTGAGGCTTAGAAAAGAGAAACCTCAATTACTCCATGGCACAGCACTCTTGTCAAAGCTCTCTAAGGTCTTTTGGTAATGACACAGAAAAACGATCAAGAAAAAATATCCAAAAACCTTAAATAGCAATGACATAGAAAAATGGGCAAGAAAATCAAAAAACCTTAAAAAAAACCCAAAAATTCAGGTGTATGGGACCATAGACTTTGCAAATGCAAAAATGAGCTCAAAAGACTTCATTGATGATGATGACGGGGGTTTCTCTAAAGAATATCAGGGATCAAAAGGAAAGACAATACCACATTGTATCCTATCCTAAATTCCAGGATTTTAGGGCAGGCACAGAGCATTGGCCTGCCCTGGTGGCAGCTGTGGAGGAAGGAGGTCCATGATGAAGAATCCAGGAACTGGAAAAGAAACAGAGATATGTCTTCTCCAGTATGAGAGGAAATGACCTGGAGTTGTGCCAGGGGACGTTTAGCTTGGATATTAAAGAAAATATCTTCACCAAAAGCATTGGGAAATACTGGAACAGCTTCTCGTGAAGTGGTGGAGTCCTCACCCCTGGAAGTGTTCAAGACACGTGTGGATGTGGCACTTGAGGACATGGTAGTGGTGGAGCTGGTTGATGGTTGGCTTTGATGATCTCAGAGGTGTTTTCCAACTTTAAGGATTCTGGGACATTCAGAACTATGGGAAAGGCGTATCCAGAGGAAATGCTGCTCCCCACAAGTGTGAGGCAGGGGCTGCTGGACCCACAAGCTCATGTGGGAGGTGTCCTGCTGTTCTCCAAACTCCTGGAGACACCAAAATGGGAAGAAAAATCCATTCTAATGCATCTCCCTGGGCCAAGGAAGATCCTGTCAGGGCTGGGGATACCTGAGCCTTGCTTAGCTCCATGGAGAAAAACATCCCTGGTTTTATGAGAACAAGAGAGTCATCATGTTGAGACAGAAAACTTCCAAAGCAGTCTGGGATAGATTTCTTCCTGAAAGCATCAACAATTTTCAAGCATGGCAACCTTTCCCAGCTGAGGTATTCCAGGATTTTACACGCTAATATTTAAAAACTTTTAATTTTGCCCCTTTGCTTTCATGTCATAATGGCTAAAAATCTTTGTTCACACAAGAGTTTGGCTGGGAAATATTGTGGATATTGAAATTCTGGAGTGCTGGCCTCAATTTCTGAACCAATATCACTGGGTGAAACTGCAAATGCTGAACTTACTCAGGTGAGTATGAAAGACCAATACAAATGTTCCCTTTTCTCCACTGTCTGAGGGCTTTTTGGGCATCTTTATGTTTGAAAGGTATGGATTAAATAACCACATTTAAATTGTCAGTCCTGAGGAACATCAGCTCCTGACACCCCCTGTGCAACTGGAACTTATCTGGGTATCCTATGACTGTTGTTTACAAAACCAAGCTGCAAAAATGTACAAATGCCAATTATTCATGGTGCAATTGAGGAGGAATGTTCTCCTGGGCTGGGTTTGTGTGGCAAGGTTCTGATAGTGGGGGCTTATAAGACTCCTGAGTCTTTGCTTATATTTTTCTTCCCTGTCCAGCTGAGGAGGGCAGGGGTAGAACAAGGTCAAGCCATCACATCTCACTGAAAAAAACCCACAACAATTACAACAAACCCCCCCACACACACACACCAGTAAAGTATTTTTCCTCTGAATGCCTTTTAAATTAAAAAAACTCCAAGCAAATACAGGAAATAAAACCCAAAAGCTGACTTTGAGTAGGTTTGACTCTAATAGCTGGTTTCATGTTGGATGGAAAGGGATCAGGTTGGATATGTTACCAGCTAAAATATGTTAATGGGATTTAAATGACATTTTACCTGCCTGGGGAATTAATTTTGGGATTTTAGGCAAACTGCAACAAGGCATCTGGTGACATCACCAGTTTTCTGTAGGCACTAATGGAACTGCTCACAAAAAGCAGAGCTGGATGACAAGCAGCAGGTGAATGAGCTTGGGGAGCAGTGGTTTTGTAATTTTAGAAATATTTTCTTTTCCTAGAAAGACACTGTTGCTAAAACAGTGCTAAAAACTAGTTGAAAAGCAAAATTGCTCTATGAAATGGCACCACTTGGACCAAGGATTTGTGTCCTCAGAAGGTTTTGGCATGGTACCAACCAGGAACTTGGAGTGAGTCCTGACCCTCCTCCAGGAGAAGCCTGTCAAACAGCAGGAGCACATCCAGAAGGGCTGCAAATCGAGGGAATTGTAAAGACACAAGGAAGCCTGGCAAATCAGTCACACCCACTGTTTCCTGGCATGGAAAAGGCCTGGAGATTAAATGGCCTGGTTGAGCTGCCTTGTTTCATCCATTTGTTTGTAAAATGAAAGCCAAGGAGCTTGTCCAGCCTTTTTTGCAATCCTGGCAAGCCCAGCTCTTAACTCTTTTCAGCTACTGGCACCAGGAGCTTTGGTCAACGGAGTCCTATTGCTGGACAATCTTAAGAAGAAATGTGCCCCACCACTGATAGAAAATATGAACTGCAGAAAGCGGCTACAGGCAGGGAAGGACAGTGACAAAAACCCCAAACCAAGCAGAGGGAACATGCTCAAGCTACAGAGTGTGCCCATGTTTCACCCTGAGAACAATGCACACACACCTGAAGCTGCAAAATTCCAGGGCAAAACATCTGGCATGAAATCACAGAGTCATGGAATCAACAAGGCTGGAAAATATCTCCAAGATTATCAAATCTGCTCTGTGACTGATCCTCACAGCACTGAGTGCCACCTCCAGCCCTTGCTTGGACACCTCCAGGGATGGGGATTCCAAAGCTCCCTGGGCATCCCCTGCTAATGGGATTGAGGGAGGAGAGGAGATGAGATAACAGAGTTCTTAAAGTGGATTTTGTTGTTACAACCAGTAACAAGAACTTCAAGAGGTACCCAACAGCTCAGTCCAGGGACAGCTCTAAAGGAGCCCTCCATGGTGTATTTTGGATGGTTTTTCCAGAGCTGAGCTTCAAACACCATATCTCAGCTCACATACAACTATTTTTTTGCTAAGCACTGTGCCATGATTAACAGGATTTCCTTTCAAAACCCCAACTATCACCTTCAGAATGTTAGAATTAATCTGCTGGCCACTTAATCCCGGGGCAAAGCGAATGAATCTCTCTCTAGATGAAAGGAAAAGGAATGAGCTTTTCAGTCCTCTTTTTTTTTTACACCCCAGAGAGTATTTCAGGAGCGTAACACAGCCTGAACCAACTTGCAAGTCTTTAATTTACATCTTCAGATTTCCCAGCTGAGAGTTTGAGATCAAAACCACCAAACTCACAGCTGTGAGAGCAGTTCACGAAGAACAAACCCACAAAAGCTGGAACCAGGTTTTTCATGGAAAAGGTGGAGACTGTTACAATTACTCCATGTTGCCACTAAATTGTATAAAGGCTTCCTTGATATTTTTGGGTGTGTGTGTAAATTCTGAGTAAATCCTAGGTAAGAAGGCTTAGATTGTAAGATGAAGAAGCTAAAAAGAGCAGGAGAAAAAATAATAAATGAAATTTTCTTCTGCCATGATGGGCACAGCTCCAAATCTCAGAATTTTCATGATCACTCTGCAGCAATGTGTCAGACATAGCTCTGTTTCAATCTCAAATCCTTCTAGAATAGCCCATTCTTGTTATTTATTAATTATTATTGATATTATTTTAGATCTGCCCTTATACAGAAGGCCAGATGTACAGAGATTTCTCCCCCACCTGTGCTATTATTCCATGGCAGAACTGCTGCATTCACAGCAGCACAATCCAGCAGCAAACTTTCAGGAAAAATAATTCCATTGCCTCTGCCTGATCAATAAACACATATCCTTAAATAGTCTAATATTTTGTAATAGGAAAATGGAAAAAAATCACCACTTCGTTATATAAAACACAAGTGTGAGCAGCAGTTGGTGGGGCTGGTTGTGGGGTCACATATGGGTGCAAACATAGAAGACCTGGAGATAGCTCTTGACAAAAAAATTGCTATTTTTGAAAGAGAAGTGGGATTTTTCCAGATTTTTCTGAAGAGCTGGACAGTCAGTTGTGGAAAAGAGCTGGATAAAGTACAAACCACCAATAAAACTTCCACATCTGGGAGAAGGGAAGAAGAGGAGCAGGTGTTGAATAGCACAGAGAAGAAACAGAAGATGAACATCTGTGAATCCACAAACCCTTGGCTGTTAAACAATAACACAAAGCAGCAGCAAAATCCCTTTGTCCATGATCTAGGCAGAGACACACAGGCTTCACCCACACCAACCAAAGGAAAACTCCCAGATTTCAAATACGTTTGGTCAAGATCCATGGAAAACACACAATCAGACCACATGGAGGTGCCCAGTGCTGTCCAGCCCTCCAGTGAGCCCTCAGGTTTTAGCTTTTATATTTTTTCAGATTCTGTGCTGCTTTAGTGTGTGGATCTGAGCTTCATATTAAGGGATGGCAAGCTATTGGAATTTGGCAAGGAGACAAAACAATTCCTTCTCTAGCTGGGGACCAAGGACAACTGATCCAAATTTTAGACCCAAGAGCAGAAACAACATGGACTGAAGAGAGAAAATAAGAAGGATGGGACTGCATAACCAAAAGCTGTAATTGGACAATGAACTCCAATATGCAAATGGAGCAGAACTTATGAAAGTGAGACATACCATGACCCGGTGTCCATTTTGTGCCCATTTTGATTCACCTTGGGTGCAGCCCTGGCTGGGCTCTTGTGCTGCCCAAGGTGCATCCGTGGAGGAGAGCCTTTTAATAAATCCCTGCTTTATTCTTTAATTCTGCTCTAGGTCAGCCTTCCCAAGGCCCCAGCAGGACACTCACCCCGTCGGGTCTGCCGTCCGAGGCCGTGACGATGAGGATGTAGCGGTCAGTGCTCTCTCTGTCCAGCGGCTTTCCCAAGGCCAGCAGGCCAGAGCTGGCAATGAAACAACAGCAGGACACGTTAGCAGGACACTGGGAGAGGTCTGTGAGCACCTGAGCTCCATCAGCTTGCTGACAGCAAAGCTCTTCTTTGTAGGATCTTTAAGGCTTTCTGTGAGTGAAAGCCAAGAAAAGCCACGAGCCAATTCCTAATGCTCCCCACTCAGATACAGGAATAATCCTGGATTAAAACATCAACCTGTCTCAGGAGGTTTGGGTATTTAGGTTCACAATCTTTCCCTCACACCAAATTAGAATTCTTTTGCACCAGGAATTAATAAGCCCCAGGTGGTTACTTGTGTTCCATCATTTATTGTGGGAAGTTGGCTCACCACCCTCCCTCCCTCCTGCAAGGAAAAGGATACTTTGGATTGCAAATAATAATTAATGGCTAATAATCGGTAAAATAAAGGGTGGTGGGCCAGGCACAGACCAATCTGGTGCTTGCACTTCATAATAAACCCTCTCTTTCTTACTCTATTTAAGTTGGAATTCAATTTAAGGAAAATACAGTTCTTAAACAATGCTCAAAAGGCTTTTCACTACAGGCTAAACCATAACAAGTCAGGAAATTAAAGCAAAAATTGTCCCTGCCGTTAGTCAGGAGCTGACAGGTAAAAGGGTTTTAATTAATCCCTGGCCACTCTTTTAAATGGAATCTTTCCACCTCAGTGAGTTTCTCTTACCCAAAGTGTTTTAAATAAATAAACAGTGGCCAGTGACAAAGCCCAGAGTGGATTTTGGCTCACAAAGCTCTCATTAAAGGCTGACAGCCCCTGGAAGGAGCAGCTGAAGGTGTCTGAGCACAACCCTTTTCTCTCAGCTCCTCATTCCCTGGGCTGACAAGTTCCAAGCCTGTTTTCCAAGAGTGTCCCACTTACCTCTGAGAGAGATTAAAAACTTGCTGAGGATCTCCATTCTGAATGAGGTATTTGATGGGATCACCCTCTCTATCGAAAGCCTTAGGGAAGGAAAATTGAGGATAAAATTCAGTCAGTGGCAAAGGTTTCCTCTCTTCCCTTCTATGCAGAAACTGGGGAATTAAGTTTTAGGAAAGTTTCCCACAGGGATGACACCAATCCCTGTTTCTAAAGCAACTCTGGTTATTGATGGGCTACTCAAGATAAAGCTGGAGCACATCAGAATTCCTATGCTGCACAGAAATGACAATATCCTGGATGCAGGATAATAATTGCTATTAATTATTATTAATTATCTAATTATCAAATTACAGCTACATCCAGCAGCATGAGTATGAAATTCAGGCTTTAATCATTTACTTCTATTTTTCTGCAGCTCCACACTGATTAAACTGAACTTTCAGTTTCCTTTCTTCCCATTCTTCACTTCCATTTTCTATCAAGATCCCACTTTCTGTTATTTTATTAGAATCCCAATCTTTGGCTGATGCTCCAGTGAGTTCCAACTGCAGCTGGATAAAGTACAAATCATTCACCCCACTCACCCTCCCCAATAATTTGCTTTTTGGGGGTTGAAGATCAGGGTAAGGCCTTTAAGAACAGACATTAACAGCACCAAAATGAATATATTCCACCTATTAGGTTTAAAAAAAATCCTTCAAAAATTGAATAAATTATTTTTGATGCCTCTCCTGGTGCCACCTGAGTCCATTTCTTCTGGTCTAGAAGAGAAGAGGCCAACACCCCCTACCTTGCTCCTGTCAAATTATTTCTGTGGGCCACAATCAAAGGCTGCATAGCTTTGAGCTGATCACCTAATAAAAAGCAGTTTTTGACATAAAACCCCATGAAAAATAAAAAAAACCCCAACTTAAACACCCTTCAAAATTAAGAACAGAAGCACAAACCATTTAAATGTGCAGGCAGAGCAGGGAATGCAGTAAGAAAACAACTTGGCTTAGCCAAATAAAAAAGAGGGGCTAAGTCAGATGGAAGGGATCAGCACAAAGAAAGAGCAAGAAAAACTGGATGGGGACACAGCCAGAAGTCAAGGCAAAACAGGAATAGAAACAGAAGAGAACACAAAGGACAACAAAGAAACGTTTAAGTTACAGAAGGAACCTGAGGAGTGGTTTGGAAAGCAGAAGGGATGATGTTGAGAAGGGCAGACACGTAACACTGCCCCTGTTCCAGCTCCAAAATAAATTAATTGGGGTAAAACTTCAGCTGAGAGCTGGGCAAGAGTCAGGAAGAGATGATATTCATAAACAGAGCATCTTTTCTGACATTGAGTCAGCTGCTGGAATTCAAGCCTGGTGAAGTCCATTCTGGTGTATACAAGGGCTGAAGCAATCTCAAAGCCATAGAGATTGGCCCAAAAAAAAAAAAATTTTTTCTTTTTGGGCTCTCCCAGAGGATTAAAATGCTGGAAGGCAAACCCAAGGTCTGTCCTTCATGGAGGAATGAGCCAGGAAAACATGCACCAGGCAGGTGGAGTGCAATTCCCAGAAACTCACAAATATTCAAATTATTTGTAAGATGGATGACACAGAACTGAATTTCTTCAGCACACAAGGATACGGAAGCAAAATTTAATCTGATTTTCCAACAGGACAAGTCTCCTGAACAGGGCAGAAACTGTGGCTAGATAAAGCCAAGCCATGGTGCAAGCTTTTCCTATTGCTTGGTGGGATATTTTCCCAAGGAGTTCCAACAACAGTCTCCAAGTGGAGGGTGGGATTAAGCAAGAATTAAACCCATCATCAAAATGAAGGCCAGGCAGTAGTGGGTGGTGCTAGTACTGACTCAGTTCTGCATGGATGTGTACAGGTCTCCCAGCACTGATCAATATTCCCACCCACAACATCGATGACAGACTGGGAAAACTGTTTACAAATTCCATAGGTGGCACGGAGTGACAGGAGGTGTGGGTGGAATTTGGATCTCCTTGGCCTGAGGATATGAACAGTCAGGATGTGAGCCAGGAACGCAAAACGCTGCGAGCACGGGAGGCAGACCAGGGGAGGAGCTGGCATCTCTGGGGACTGTCCTTGCTCCTGAATCACCAGAATCCCATGGCTGCTCCTGTCTTTAGCCCTTTGTCCTCCTTTTCCCTTCCCTGCAGGGCATCCTGCCCTCCCTTCACATTAAGATGTCTCAGGGGGTATCATCATGGTCTGCATTCTCTCATAGCAAGTCAGGGGCTCTCAGAAAGCCAGAAAATCAGGCTAGCTGTAATTGATTTGATTTTCTCCTTATCCCCACAGAAAATCTTCATTAAAAAAGGGGAAAAGTTGGTTTAAAAAACTCCCGCTTTTAATCATTGCTTTTAAAAACTCCTGTAAAAGCAAAGAACACAAAGTTCTTGTGTACAGAAGAAAAGCCCCCAAGGCAAGGGAGAAGAGCAACTTATTCCTGATTTTTTCCAGATCAATGGCACAGAGTGATTCCATAAATTGGACACAACAATTCCATGTTAGCTCCTTGTTCAGCACATAACTGGACCCTGCTAACAGCCCCATTTGTTCTGCAGGCTCCCAGAAAAATGACAGCATTTGCATATTTTAATTAATAATGGTTGGCAGAACATGAAGCCATAAATGCCTCCCAGGCATGCAATAAACTCTGAGGTTTATTTACAAATTAATGCAGTGGAGATCATTTAATATTGCATTAATATCAAATGTTGTTAATTAAAACACCAGTCAAGACCAGCCGGGTGCATTAGAAAATAAATAAGGGGATAAGAAAGAAATAAAGCTCTCCATCATCAGCATAAGAAATTTTAATGGACAAGAAAAAAGTGAATTTTATTTTTCCAAAGTCTAAAGGGCAAATTTAAAGCAGCTACATTTGCATTGTTACTCACCCTAATGTTTTGCAGACCTTCAGATTTGATAATTTGGGAATACTTAAAAAGCTTTGCTGGCTCTCTACAGGATTTTGTAACCCTCCTGCTGTATGCACAACTACCAAATTATTACTAAGAGAGAGCCATAAAAGCATAATTTCTAAACCTGCACCAGCCCAACACTGATTGGATTGATAAGACACAGGAAAAGAAACATCACTGTGAAAATTTACACATGAAAACACTTGTGCAATATTTGAGGCCTGGTGATATTCCATATAGTCCATGGAACACAGGCAATAAAACCCAAATCTGCCTAACAGGGAATTTTGTGTTGCCTGGAAAAAGCAGCACAGGATTTCAGAAGTTTAAATATTCAGTTAATGAATGTTTAAAATATCCTGGTGGATTTTGCACAGGAGGAAATAAAGGAAGATGAAAACAGAAATATGCTGCCCACAAGAGAATACTTTAAATCCAGATTGAGGTTTTAATGCAGGACAAGGGAGCTGGACTTGGAACTGGGTTGGGAGAGATTCTTAAAGCCCACCCAGTGCCACCTCTGCCATGGGCAGGGACACCTTCCACTGTCCCAGGCTGCTCCAAGCCCCAAAGTCCAGCCTGGCCTTGGGCACTGCCAGGGATCCAGGGGCAGCCACAGCTGCTCTGGGCACCCTGTGCCAGGGCCTGCCCACCCTGCCAGGGAACAATTCCTAATTCCCAATTCCCAATATCCCATCCAGCCCTGCCCTCTGGCAGTAGGAAGCCATTCCCTGTGTCCTGTCCCTCCAGACCCTTGTAGGAAGTCCCTCTCCATCTTCCACATTTCTGGTAGTCCTCAACTACCAAGACCTACAAGAGATACAGTCCTGGACTAACCACCAAAGCTGAAGCCAAGCACATTTGGGATTTAATAAACAAGTATTTTTCATGAAATACAGGATCCCTGAGGTGGAGAATCCCTGCCAGCCCCTGGAGCCCCAGCGGTGCCCAGTGCCCACCTTGTGCCCAGCCCAGAGCACTGAGTGCCACCTCCAGCCCTGCCTGGGACACCTGCAGGGCTGGGCACTGCAAAGCTCCCTGGGCAGCCCCTGCCAAGGCCTGAGCACCCTTTGCATGCAGAAATTGCTGCTGCTGTCCCAGCTGAGCCTCCCCTGGCCCAGCCTGAGGCCCTTTCCCCTTGTCCTGTCCCTGTTCCCTGGCAGCACAGCCCGACCCCCCCTGGCTGTCCCCTCCTGGCAGGGAGTTGTGCAGAGCCACAAGGGCCCCCTGAGCCTCCTTTGCTCCAGGCTCAGCCCCTTGCCAGCTCCCTCAGCCCCTCCTGGGGCTCCAGCCCCACCAGGTCCTTCTTGGATTGGGGACACAGCCCTGGAGGTCCCTCAGCAGGGCCAGCCCAGAATGGGCTGCTTGGGGTTTAGTGAAACATTAAAGCAGATTATTCCATTGGAGCTTCACTTTCCAACCACATTTAAATCCCATCAAATCCTTCAATACTAAAACCAGCCAAGAGGTTTTTTTCTGCCTCCAAAGATCCCTCAGGCCACAGATTCCAGCACCTGTCAAGGAAACACAAATGTTTCTGTTTCTCAGCAAGTTCCTGGCTCCTGTTCCTCTTTGGGGCTTCCAACCCCAAATGTCTCTCACCGGGGAGGAGAAGGCTCCTGAACAGCCTGGCCCTTCCACTCCTCCCTCCCTGCAGGCACCACAGATGTGCCAGGAGTTAATTGGCAGCACTGAGCTAAATTAGTCATCCTCCCTCAGCACAGGTGACTGTCTGAGCTTAACCAGCCAGAATAATCCCAGCCTTTCAGCAGGAAACCATTTTAGCAGGAGTTTTCCCATCCACCTGCTTCAGTGAGTTAATTAGAGCTCCTTTATTTCACTACTGCTAAACACAGCATTAAGTAAGTTCCTCATCCCTCAAAAAAAAAAACCTCAATGAAGAGTTGCCGTTTATTTCCCTATTATGCACAGCTGGTTTTGCGGCAGAACACAATGCAGTAGATAAGGAACAGTAAATAAATTAGGAGAGAATTGATTTTTTAACTATTACTTCAGAAAGGGGAGGTCTGGTCCTGGTGCATGAGGATGAGGGATGTTCCTGCTCCTGGATCTGGCCAGAAGCTGTTGCATGATCCCTGATCCCAGGGCACAAGGTCCCACTAATCCTGGACCTGGCAGCACTGGGATCTCTGCTGCCTCTCAGCCTGTTGTTACACACACCAAGGGGAGAAATATCTTCAGGCATTTTTCAAAAACAGGCTAGAGAAGGCAAGTTGCCCAAAATCTTACTAAAATTCCCTACGAATGAGGTGCTGAAGCACCTCTGATCTGCTGGCAAATACAGAGAGACATTCTAACACAATAAATACAATGCAGTAGATCAGGAACAGTAAATAAGTTAGGAGAGAATTGATTTTTAACTATTAGTGCAGCAAGGGGAGGTCTGGTCCTGGTGCATGAGGATGAGGGATGCTCCTGCTCCTGGATCTGGCCAGAAGCTGTTGCATGATCCCTGATCCCAGGGCACAAGGTCCCACTAATCCTGGACCTGGCAGCACTGGGATCTCTGCTGCCTCTCAGCCTGTTGTTACACACACCAAGGAGTAGAAATATCTTCAGGCATTTTTCAAAAACAGACTAGAGAAGGCAAGTTGCCCAAAATCTTACTAAAATTCCCCATGAATGAGGTGCTGAAGCTCCTCTGATCTGCTGGCAAATACAGAGAGACATTCTAACACAATAAATCACACTCCTTTCAAGTTTCCAGCCACTCAGAATTTTTTCTAATATAACTATCATAGAATCCCAGAGTGGTTTGGATTGGAAGGGACTTCAAAGATCAACTTGTTCCACCCCTGACATGGGCAAGGACGCCTTCCACTATCCCAGGCTGCTCCAAACCCCATAGAACCTGGCCTTGGACACTTCCAGAGATGCAGGGGCAGCCACAATTTCTCCGGGCAGTGGCATTTGCAGCCTACAGCATCTTTTACAATATTTAAATCAAACAAAGAAGTAACAGAAACAGCCAAGTGAGCCCTTTTTCTCTGCAGTCCACATAAAATGGGCTGCTGATCAAAATGAAACAATTACCAATCCTTTTGAAGTGCCCCTTTTTTCCCCTGGATGCAAGGACTGGCTTGTGCATGGCATGACACAGAGGGCAGGAAGGTGGAGAGGGTTTCAGCAGCTTCAGGGAGTGCCAGGGTGCGGAATCCTTAAAATCAGAGGGGTTTGGGGAAAGCTGCAAAAGTCAGGCCTCAGAGACAGCAGAACTGTGATTAGAGCTAAGCAGTAGCCATGAGGTTGGTCAGCAGAAAAATTATGTAAAATGTAGAAAAGCAAAGACAAATAGAACAATGGTCTGTGTATTAATGCTTGTCTAGAATAACTCCCTAAGCTACAGAAAAGTTTATCTAGCAAAATATTAGGAAGTTTTAAGCTTAATAATGGAGCTCTGTGCGTTGTGTTTTAAGGCTTACAAGCAGGTATTGTATTCGAAATAAGCAGGCATTGTTTAACCAAAGGTGTGTGCTTATGGTGATTGGATGGAACTACTGTCATTGTGCTTTTGCTTTGTGTGATTGGTCAAAAACTTTTAAAGTGAGTTGTAACATTAAGTTCTTGGTCTGCTGCCTGGGGTGTGAGCTGCTGGCATCTTCCCACTGTCATAACCATGGAATAAGACTGATGCTGGAAAATAAAACAGCTCAAGGCACGTTCCCAGCAGTCCTGTCCTGTTTGTGATTTGTACATGGACCCTCAGCCAGGGAAGCCTGTGCACCTGGAGTTTGTGATTTGTACAGAGCCCTGTGACTGTGTTCACAGGGGCCTTAGGATGAGGGAAGAGACAAGGATCTGACTCCATGTTTTAGAAGGCTTGATTTATTATTTTATGATAGATATTACATTAAAACTGTACTAAGAGAATAGAAGAAAGGATTTCATCAGAGGGCTAGCTAAGAATAGAAAAAGAAAGAACGATAACAAAGGTTTGTGGCTCAGAGAGAGTCTGAGCCAGCTGACTGTGATTGGCCATTAATTACAAACATCCAACATGAGACCAATCACAGATGCACCTGTTGCATTCCACAGCAGCAGACAATCAATGTTTGCATTTTGTTCCTGAGGCCTCCCAGCTTCTCAGGAGGAAAATTCCTAAGGAAAGGATTTTTCATAAAAGATGTCTGTGAGAGAGCCCCTCAGCCAGTGATCCCAGGGCAGCCTGTGCACCTGGAGTTTGTGATTTGTGCAGAGCCCCCATCCAGGGCAGCCCCCTGTGTACCTGCAGGTTCAGGAGAACAGCGCCGATCCTCATGGCCTCGCTGACCTCCAGGCTGTACATCAGCTGTGGGAAGCGTGGGGGGCTCTGGTTGTTGGGAGGCAGCACCTCGATGTAAACAGTGGTGATGGAGCTCCTGCAGGGCAAGGGCAAAAATACCAGTCAAAACCAGTCAGAATCAATAAATCCAATCCACAAGGCAACCCACAGTGGTTGATTTACACACTGTGTGTTCTCGAGCTCTAACAGCTTCCCTTTGCTCCTCTAAAAACTTTTTTTTTTTTTTTTTTCAGGATCAAAATATTTTTTCTTCTGGATCAAAAGGAAAGCAAGCTGTCACATTCACAGAATCACTGGATTGGGTTGGAAGAGACCTCCAAGATCATCGAGTCCAACCCAGCCCCAACACCTCAGCTAAACCCTGGCACCCAGTGCCACATCCAGGCTGTTTCTAAACACATCCAGGGATGGTGACTCCACCACCTCCCTGGGCAGAACATTCTAGTACTTTATCACCCTTGCTGTGAAAAACTTTTTCCTAATATCCAACCTATATTTCCCTTGGTGCAGCTTGAGACAGTGTCCTCTGGTTCTGGAGAAAGAGCCCAACCCCACCTGAGCACAGCAACCTTTCAGGGAGCTGTAGAGGAACTCTGAACAGGAAGAAAAGCTCAATTTTCCCCAAAGCAGCTCAAAGTGGTGCAATTTCAAAAACAGAGCAGTGAGATATCAGTGCACACTCCACAAACAAACAGCTCCAGATGTGCTGTGTCCTCTGCAGGCTCAGCTCAAATTCCAGGTTGGAAATTTTGCTATGCACAACAACCACCCCTGGAGCATCCCTGCTGGCAGCCAGCTTGCTTCCATTGCTTGGAAAAGGGGGAGCAGGAAATGCTGGCAGAGAAGGAAATGCTGGGAGAAGGTAAGCACACAACTCTGCTGTAATGCTGTGGGTCAGTAATCCCCATTTCAGAGCAATAAATCCCATTTCAGAGCAGTGGCAATGCAGGAGGCTGCAAACCCTTGAGCTGCACTGAATCCCTGTCCCAAACAGACTGCAAACAGCATTCCAGATGGAATATTGAAGGTTCTTTGGGACACCGAGAACCCTGCACAGACCATCCTGTAAACCCACTTGATATCCAACAGCCTCAATTGAGAAAGGGAGCCAGGAGTCCCCCAGGAGATGGGAGATTAAAAATCTGACTTTAAAGGATCTTCCTCTTGCCTCTCTGCTCCATTATCCCACCTGCCTCCCCTCCTGGATGTCAGCACAGCATCCCCACCCCACAACAAACTCCTGAGAAGAGCAAGTGCTGTGCTGCAGGTGTAGCTTTTCCCCTCATAAATCCTTGGATTTATGTTGATATATCTCAGGTTTTAGAGCCACAGGAAAGAAAACAAAGGGATTTGTCCCAGAGAAGAAAAGAAGAAGAAAATCATCAAATTAAAGAGCTGCTTATTGCAGAGCTAGCAAACTCCAGAGCTTTTTTAGAGGGTCCTACCCAAAATTACCCAACATTTATTGTTGGGATGGATGGGATATTGGGCATTAGGAATTGTTCCCTGTGAGGGTGGGCAGGCCCTGGCACAGGGTGCCCAGAGCAGCTGTGGCTGCCCCTGGATCCCTGGCAGTGCCCAAGGCCAGGCTGGAGCATCCTGGGACAGTGGAAGGTGTCCCTGCCCTGGGACTGGATGGGCTTTAAGGTCTCTCCAAGCCCAAACCATTCTGGAATTCTTGGAATAGTGAGCAAATTTTCTTCATATATTTAAGGCAAAATCACAGAAGGACAGCACTAATAGTCCACAAACTAAAAGCACTCTAATATGAAATGGCTTTTTTTGCAATTCCAATCCATTTTTTATTAACACCTTGCATTTTCCCCTGTGTCTTTTGTGTGGGTTATAGCCCTGTTAAGGACCTGGCAAATTCTCCTTTGGCATGGGAAGGGGATGGGACTGAGCCAAGCACTGCGGCTGGTGTTTGCAGGTGAATACACAGAGACCAGCACAGCATTTGGGAACTGCAGAGAGCTCCCAAAATCACTCCAGCATGAAAAAACAGCTATTGTGCTCCACCAGCTGATTGAAAGTCAACTGCATCCCCATCTCTGCTTAAATCATCTCCACATGGAATCATGGAATGGTTTGGCTTGGAAAGGACCTTAAACTCATCCAGTGCCACCCCTGCCATGGCAGGGACAACTTCCACCGTCCCAGGCTGCTCCAAGCCCCATCCAGCCTGGCCTTGGCACTGCCAGGGATCCAGGGGCAGCCACAGCTGCTGCGGGCAATTATAAAATTCAGGATGAATGGATTTCCATCCATGTGGACCAACCTATCTTGACTTGCTCCAGCAGAACTCTGCATCACCAAGTGATATGAATCCCACATGCAGCAATCTGAGGGATTGTGAAAAGCTTAAAGTCTGACCTGAAGTTCTTTGATTTTACAAATGCTGTTATTTTTTTTCCAAAACCAGAAATTGTTGTGCTTCAATATAGAAATGGGCTGTGCAGGGAAGGGGTGAATTCTCCAGCCCTAGAAGGTTTCAAGAAACAACTGGATGTGGCACTTGCCGCTGTTTATGTTGAACTTGGAGGTCTTTCCCACCTTAACAATTCCATGATATCTCAATAACTTACATGAATAATTATAATTAATCATACTCAAACCCCAAATCTCAGTTGGGACACAGCCACTCACCGACACTTTAAAATGTCATTCCATGGAAAAAAAAAAAAAAAAAAAAAAAAAAAATACAAACCTACACAGAATTGCAAATTCCAATTTAAATTTGTGTTCACAAAGGCTGCAGAGCTAAAATTCCTGAGCCAGGTCAGTGGCTGGGTTTTGCTTTGTGCATAAGAAAGGCAGAAACTGAAATCCAGCCACTTTCCAGGTGACTTTGGTTATCCTGGCAAAGCTTTCCATTTCTTATTTGCCTTAAAGGCATTTTCAGAGGAGAAAGCCCAGGCTCCCAACAACCATCCTCAGAAATAAATGTGTTTAGGCAACACAAAGATTTCTCCAGCACAAAAGGAGCTGATGGCAATCAGAGCTGTAATGTGGAGCCACACCATGGGGATCTCAGACTCTCTGAAGGGGAATTACTGATTTTTGGCCTTCTCTTTGAAGCACTACACAAAATAAATGCATAATTGTCCTCAGTCTTCTCCTCAGCACTACCAGCAGCCTGCTACCAGCTCGAGAGGGTTTATCAAAAAAGCAAGCAGGAGGAAAAAGAGAGTGAAATTCAACCAAGGGACTGCTACCAGATGTTAATTTTATGAACAACTTAACAAGTTGAATGGACAGTAATTATAAAATATGTGCACACAGCATGACCTGCTTTCTTGGAGACATGACAGAAGCAGCAGGTCCTGAGGAAAATCCAATTACTGAAATCCTAGTCTTGTATTTTATTTCCTTCTTACATTTCCCATTTGAAGAAGAGGTTTTCACTTTACAGCTGTGGGAGGTTTGAATGCTGGAACCTCCTGTTCCTACCTTCATGCTCTTTGGATAAGGAGGTTGCACATTACCAATACCAGGCTCAGAACACAAGAGACATTTTTTGTTACCTCCACAACTTCATGACATGAATTTTGGCACACTTAGAACACAAATTCCACAGAAATAGGTAAGCAGGGCTTGATAGCTTTGCTGGTTTTTCAACATATAGATCATAGAATGGTTTGTGTTAAAAGGGACCTTAAAGATGATGGTGTTCCCCTCCCTGCCTAAATCCTAAATTTGCAGTCTGCTCTTTTTCAGATGGGGTACAACAGAGATAATTCTGCCCTTAGGAATTTTGGTCTTAGCAGGGACACTGCACACCCTACACCTGGAGAGGTTCTCCAGCTCAGCCACCCCATTCTCTGGGATCCTGTTTGCATTTTCTGAACAAAAAGCATCTCCCTTCTCACTTGCTTTCTTCTTCCCACCCCTTCACCTCAATGAATGAACAGACATGCACAGTGACAGCACAACTGGGAATTTTTAAACAACAGACCATGGCAAGCAAATAAAATCATGAAAACCCAGTGCTGTGAGGGAAACATCACTAAGGACCACAAATATCTGTGATATTTTTGCCCAACATCCAGGAGGAATGATGAGGAGGACTCCATTGATATCAGAAGGCTAATTAATTACTTTATTATACTATAATATTCTATAATACTCTATTACCTTATATCTAAGCTGAATCTGCCAGGCACTCAACTGCACCATGTCACCGTGATATTTCCTGAAAAATCCCTTCACCAGGACTACTTCTCCTGGGAAGCTGAGAAGCCTCAGACAAGAATGAAAACAATAATTATGTGATTGCTTTGGAATGTGGTCTGGACATTGTTTACCAACAGGTGCATCTTTGATTTGGTCCATGCAAATTGTTTTTACTAATGACCAATCACAGCCAGCTGTGTCAGACTCTCCGAGTCAGTCAGGGGTTTTTATTATTCATTCTTGTGAAACCTTCTAATGTATCCTTTCTCTTTCTTTAGTATAGTTTTAGTTTGTTATTCATTTTTATAATATAAGTACATAAAATAATAAATCAGCCCTCTGAGAACTTGGAGTCAAATTCTCATCTCTCACCTCATCCTGGGGACCTCACAAACACCACACACAACACCTCTTGACTGTCAGCCAACAGTCCCAACACACATAGTTGGCCCTGATAGGCCAAGGAAACCAAACACCAACACTTTGGGTAAACAATCTCCATATTTGGAGAGAATCTCCATTCTAATTTGGCACAAACACAGGCACAGGAAATGAAACAAGGATTGTTTTGATCATTCTTTTCTCTGCTTCTCCCAGGTTCAGAGAATGCGAACCCCGCACACAAAGGGCAAGAATTCTACTGCGTGTGCCATTTTTCCAGAACAGAGGTGTGGCCTAGAGACATGGGAGTGTGGCCCAGGTGTTATGGCTGAGCTGCTGGAGTAATTAGAGGGTGCATTAATTACCTTCTCTGCGCAGGGGGGGCACAGTCAGATGCTCTGACGGTGAGGGCGTAGGTGCGCCCCACGACCAGCAGCACCCCAGGAGCGATGGTGATCAGGCCCGTGTGCTTGTTGATGATGAAGTCCCCCTGAGCCCCAGCCAGGATTTCGTACACTATCTGCCCATTGGCTCCCTCATCTGCATCCACGGCCGTCAGCTGCAAGGCAAAACCACAGCGTCAGCAGGAGAACACCTCCGGAGGCTCTGGGAAGGTGATTCCGGAGGAGGAGAGGAGAGCTCGGACATCTGGAATGCACACAGGAATTTCTAACAAACATACAGCTGAAATGTACAGTAATAAGTCTTTCTAACAAAGATACAACAAACAATTCTAATTTCTAACAATTCTAATTTCTAACAGAGACAGCTAATAAGTCCACAGGTTCTCAGAAGGTGATTCTGGAAGAGGAGAGCTCAGACATCTGGAATGCACACAGGAATTTCTAACAAACATACAGCTGAAATGTACACTAATAAGTGTTTCTAACAAAGATACAACAAATATTTCTAATTTCTAACAATTCTAATTTCTAATAAAGAGACAGCTAACAATTCCACAGGTTCTGGGAGGGTGATTCTGGAGGAGGAGAGGGGAGCTCGGACATCTGGGATGCACACAGGAATTTCTAACAAAGATACAGCGAAATGAACAGTAATAGGTGTAAAAACATCATGAAGCAGAGAAAAACTGCTTGCTAAAGACTGCAAGTCAATTATTTTAGGGTACAAATTAAGAAACTTGTTTAGACTGAGCTTATTCCCTGTGGGTTGGAATATATAAGACTTTCTCATGTGAGAAGATGACTTTTTGGTCTTCTTTGACAACTTTTGTCATTCAATAGTAATGAGAGGTTTGTATTTATTTTTTTCCCACCTTTCTGTCCACTTTTCCAGGTGACAGCCCTGGTAGTGCCAGCAAGTCCCACCTCCAGGCCTGGCATTCCAAGTCCTCCTTATGCAGAGCTGGAGAGCAATGTTTGTATTCATATGCACCTACTGCTGTGGAAGCCAAGGGGAAGGGAAATGGTAGTTGCTCCCATATAGATACACACCTGGAATCCTGGAATCAGGTGGGAAAAGCCCTCTAAGATGGACAAGTCCACCTGTTAACCCAGCCCTGCCAATGCCACCATGTTTCCAAGTGCCACGTTGTCTTTAAATGCCTTGAGAAAAATCTAAATCCTGGCATTAAATCCAAATTTCAGTGGTGAGCATAATGAAATGAGGGGGTTCTTCTCTTCACCCAGGAAAGGCAGTGGGTTTATCCCTTTTCTGTAGTGAGCCACACTAAACAAAGACACTCATAGACAGGAATTAGAGCCCAGGGAATATATTTGCTTTTAGTGAATAATGGAAGAAAATCCCAGAGTGGTTTTGATTGGGAGGGACCTTAGAGCTCATCCCATTCCTCTCCTTGCCATGGGTGGGGGACGCCTTTCACTATCCCAGGTTGTTCCAAGCCCTGTCCAACCTGGCCTTGTTGTCTCTTCCTCCTTTAGGAGTTGTTTTGCTGATACACAGGTTCCTCACCTGCCTCTTCATTCTGTAGGAAAACATTCCCTCAAACAGCACAAGGAATGACAAAGTGACCTGAGCATCACTGGAACATTCAGGAGGCACAGGATCCAGCTGTGCATCCAGCTGGCAGTGGAACTTACAGGGAATGATGGCACCATGGGGTCCTCTGCTGCTCCCAGCTCCAGATGAGCAGTGGGAGGTGGGGAATGGGAAAGGGCACCAGCAGGGGTGACAGCAGAGCTGTGCTGGGATGTCCAAAATAATCCCAGCCTCAGGAAGGATCCCTGCAGGGATCTCAGTGTGAGGATAAAAATTCAAAGGTCTGTGCCCTGGCTTTCCTGACACAAACACTCCTGCCCTGGGGCAACACGGATGGAGGAGAGGAATGCTGGATGTCAACAGCAAGGGAAAACCTCAGCAACAACTGCAAGGCCAAGGATGGGATCAAAAACCACTTCCTGAGGCAAGGCCAGCCAAACAGCAGCCTCAGTTTCTGCCTCTGGGTCCTTGTCACTTGTCACCTTGTGACACCTGAAGTCAGGGACAGGAACTCCCTGGCAGTCCTGCCATGCTATGATAGAAAATCAGAACAGTGCAGCATCACATCAACTTCAGCAGCTCACAGCCTCCCACAGCACCACCCAAGGCTGCCAAACCAGCACCCAAAACTGCCAAATCACCCCCTACAACTGCCAAACCAGCACCCCAATCTACCAAGTCATCACCTAAAGCTGCCAACCACCTCCCAGAACTGCCAAAGAACATCTAAAGCTGCAAACCACCGCCCAAAACTGCCAAACCACCGCCCAAAACTGCCAAAACTCCTTTGCTCAAGGATAGCTGAAGATTCAGAATAGCAGAAACCAAACCTTGCCAGTAAAACAAGAATAAACCCCAAAGCTGCAGTATCTGAGTAAATCCCATTTGCACACAACATTGGGCACCAAGGGGAGGATGTGAATTCATGGAATCATGGAATGGTTTGGGATGGAAGGGACCTTAAAGCTCATCCAGTTCCAAGGGCAGGGACACTGTCCACTAGACCAGGCTGCTCAGAGACCCATCCAGCCTAACCCTGGACACTTCCAGGGAAAAACTCAGGTTTTCTACTGGTTTGTAAGATAATCTTGAACCCTCATGCACAAAGGCTCAATCAAATACAAAATTTCATTTAGAAAGTCATAAATATTCTGCAAACCAAGAACTAAGCCCACAATAGCTTTAAAAACAAATCTTAAATCATCTCCTACAGCATTTTAAGACACGTATCATGAACATAGGAGAAATGCTTGAAATACTCCAAAAATCATGGAACAGAGGCCATCTCCTCTTAAAAATTCAAAAAGCAAATTAATATTTGTGTGTTTTTTGTTTTTTTTAATCTATCTCATTCTCTTATTTCTTTTGGAATTCTGAAGGAGCCATGCTATGAAAACTGCAATTTAATTACTTCTTCTATAGCTCCTATACATACCTGGGTGTGTTAATTAACCTTGCAGAGAATAATTATCCACCCAACTGACAGAGCTGTAAAAACCTTGTCTGCTGAACTTCAAAAGTAACACATTGTCACAAAAAAAAAAAAAAAAAAAAAAAAAGACAAAGCCTTTATGCAAAATACAGGGTCCTGAGGATTTAATGGCAGGATTTGGAACCTGGCCAGTTTTTACTGGGACGACATCAAAAAAGAAAATTAATTGACTACACAAGCACAGAGATTTAGGAGGTTAATTAAACCTACAAATGCTTGGAAAGATAAGTAATTTGAAAAACATTTTGGGGGCAAAACCAAGAATCAAACTTGGGATTAAACTGAATTAAGGTTTAGCTGCTGCCATAATATATGATTCCAGAAATCCCATCTCCAGCTGTCCCAGCCCGATAGAGCTCCATAGTTAAAAAGATTTAAGAAAAAGGGGCTAAAATGTAAAGGGAGATGAGCAAAACAAGGTTTCATTTACTCTGCTAAGAAATTTTCATCCAGCAGGATCAGCTCCATTGCATCAACATTTAATGTACTAAAAGTTTGGCAAAATAGGTGTGGATTCTGCTGCAGCAAGAAGTGGGTTTTTGGGGAGGAAAATGAGATTTAGGAGTGGCTTTTTTGGGATGAAAAGGAGATTCAGGAGTGGTTATCTAAGAAGGAAAAGGAGGTTTGGGAATAATTTTCTTGGGGGCAAAAAGGAGATTTAGAAGTGGTTTTCTTGGGAGGAAAAGGAGATCTAGGAGTGGTTTTCTTGGGAGCAAAAGGAGGTTTGGGAATGGTTTTCTTGGGAGGAAAAGGAGATTTATAAGGGTAGCCTTAAGCTCACAAAGATATATTGGTCATGATATAAAACCTGCTCAGACTCAGTTCATTACTGGAGGAAACTGGGCTTCAGTGTTTGACTTTGAACCTTCTCAGAGCAACATTTGGGGTCACCTGGTCCTGGACAGATAAAATGATGACCAACATTCCCTGCAGCTTTCACCAGATTCAGTATGATGGAAAAAATCCAGGATTGTCATGGAGATATTCCTGAGCTTGAGTCACCCCCACATGATGATCTCTGAGTAGGTTAAATTACTTTTTCATTATCTCCTCCAGGCATTCCATCAAGCCTCAATCCATTATTTTTTCCTTGACTCTGCAGGCATGTTGGCTGAGCAATGCAAACAAAGCCCAGTTTTGTTTTCTCTCTCGGATAATCAGGTTTGCTTTGGAAACGGGAATTAATTACCTGATGGGCAAAAGGTTGCAAATAAACATATAAATAAAAGATGAGGTGAGGTTTGGAGAGGACTTCTGTGAGGATTGTTTTAGGGAAACATTCAGGAGTGGTCAGGCATGGAACAGGTCACAGCCCCAAGGATGCTCAAGGAGTTTGGACAACATTCCCAGGGGTGCACAGGGTGGGATTGTTGGGGTGCCTGGGCAGGGCCAGGGCTTGGATCCCCTGTAATGCAAATGTAATTCCATCAATTACATTTACAGCCAGTTCACAAGTTTTCCTGTAAAGACCAAACACAAAAAATTTCCTTATGGGAGAGGAGGTCCATCTCCAAGATGGATCCATGAGGGTCCCTTCCAGCTGAGGATATTCCATGATCTTAAGATTTGGAATATCTATAACTAAATTGTCTTGCTCTTTTATGGCACAATGCACATTTAAGAGCTGTAAATCAAGAATTTAGGCTAAGCTGGACCTTAAAAATTAGTTTGTACTGGTGCTATCAGACAAAATTGTTTCAGTGGGGAACAGGGCACTGATCCCCTGCGTATTTTATTCTCCATTTTCCATCAGGGAATAATTTAATTGTTCTTGGAAGAGAGCCCTTGAACCTGAGTCATGCCACTGCACTAGAAAATGAGGCAGAAATTAAGATATGTAGATAATCTGAGGTAGGATCTAAGAAGAGCAAAACTGAGATTGTTCAGCCTGGGGAAGAGAAGCTTTGGGGTGACCAAATTGTGGCCTTGCAGGGCCTGAAGGAGCCACAGGAAACATGGAGAGAGACTGGGGACAAGGGATGGAGGGACAGGATAAGTGGGATGTCTTCCCAGTGCCAGAGGGCAGGGCTGGATGGGATATTGGGAATCAGGAATTGTTCCCTGGCAGGGTGGGCAGGCCCTGGCACAGCTGTGGCTGCCCCTGGATCCCTGGCAGTGCCCAAGGCCAGGCTGGACAGGGCTGGGATGCTGGGAGGTGTCCCTGCCATGGCAGGGGTGGCACTGGATGGGATTTAAGGTCCCTTCCCACCCAAACCATTCCATGATTCCATGAATTACATTTATGGCCAGTCCACAAGTTTTCCTGTAAAGACAAAATACAAAAAAATCTCCTCATGGGCCAAGATTTAGGTGAATAATACTTTTTGCCACCCTCTGTCCCTTCCCAGTTCTCTCATTTTCCTGCTCAATACTCCCTATTCCCTGCATCCTGAATACAAAAATGAGAGATGGCTAAAGAAAACCAGTGGATTTAAATTATTGAGATGAAATTGTTGCACCGCTGCTGCAAACTCCACCCATCAATGTGCAACTCATTTCAATATCTGAGTCACAGCAGTGAAAAAATGGGAAACTGGGCAGAAAAAATATAATAACATAAAAAAGATGGAATTAAGTACTTTACTAGGTTTACTGTTAACAATCTTTCTACAGACAGTTATAATTTACCACATTTAACTGTTTTAAAGTACAGATTTCTCAATTGAGAAACTCTCAGGGAGCACAGTAAAATACCTATGAAAGGAGAAGGAAAAATGAGAAAATTTCAGGTTGAAAGGAGCAAAACACATAGATTTAAACTTAACTCTTCTCAACCAAGGCCTGAAACAATTTCACAAGTACTGAGAGGAGACAACTGAAATAAAAATAAAACCTCTTTTTGTCACTTTTCTGAAAGGGAAAGAAGGAAAAGTCCTTTGTCTAACCACCCAGGCAAAAAGAAAATAAAAATGGGGGAAAATAGAATTCTGCTTGTAATTTATATATTTGTCTGCTATTTGTGGTTATTTTCAAGCAGAACGTAAGAATTTTTAAATTTCCTTTATTTTTTAAGAGTGTACCAGACAGCAAACACAAGTAACTTAAAAGCTTTTATGTTTTGGGGCTATTTTCAAGAATAAAATCAAAACAACGTCCCACAAAATGAGGCAGCAAGAAAGCACAAACTGGGGTTATTTGTCCATTTTATTTGTACATTGTCCTGCAACTGACTCGGGGAAAAAATATAAGAGATATAAGAATATTACCCTAAGGATAATAAAACCAAGTGGCTGAAAATCATTCTGATTATTACAGATGGTTATGAGACTGTCCAGACACTCTGAGGTCAGTGTTCTTTTTCTAACCTGCTTTTCTCTGATCAGACAAAGTGGTTTTATGAACTTGTTTTCCCCTGGGAGCTGTCAGAGATGAGAATCCTCTCCCAGCAGAGGATCCTGACCCCAGGAGGGAGGGTGGGGTAAAGGGTGACTTTGCTCCTTGTAGAAACAATAAGATGAGCACCTCTCAAAATCATTGTGTCAGGGTTCAAAAATGGGAAAGAAAAGTCAGTCTGGCCTTTGAGAAAGTCTCTATAAAGTCTTTAAATATATGAAGTGTATATATATATATATTTGTAGGTATTTTATACCTAAAGATTGAGCAACCTACCAAAGAGGGCAGCTGCCCAAAATCCTCATCAGGGAGTCATGGAACAGTTTGAGTTGGAAAGGACCTTAAAGCCCATCCATGACAGGTGTCCCTGTCATGTCAGGGACACCTTCCACTGTCCCAGGCTGCTCCAGCCTGGCCTTGGGCACTGCCAGGGATCCAGGGGCAGCCACAGCTGCTCTGGGAATTCCATCCCAGGCCCTCCTAACCCTGCCAGGGAACAATTCCTTGCCAACATCCCATCCAGCCCTGCCCTCTGGCAGTGGGAGCCATTCCCTGTGTCCTGTCCCGAGTCCCTCTCCAGCTCTCCTGGAGCTCCTCCAGGCCCTGCAAGGCCACAGTTTGGTCACCCCAGAGCTTCTCCTGTCCAGGTGAGCCCCCCCAGCTGTGCCAGCCTTTCCTCCCAGCAGAGCTGCTCCATCCCTCTGCCCATGCTGGTGCCTGCCCTGGGCTCTCTGCAGCAGCTCCAGGTCCCTCCTGTGCTGGGCCCTCTTTATTTCTGGCATCATCACCAGTCCTCTGAAATCCTAAGACCTGACCCTCCGGTTTTTGGTTTTTTGGGTTTTTTTGTTTTTTTTTTTTTTTTTTTTAAGCTGAGTAATTGAGAAACTCAGATCATCTGGCAATGTGGGATGAATTGAAAAACAACTCCTCTCCCGAACCAGCTGGAATTTTCTACCTTCCCCGTCTGATCAGATTATAAACTCACAAAATCTGCAAGTAGTCATGTGCTGACTCTGCAGACAGAAGCATGGATTTGGGAAAACTTCACTCTTGGAATTTAAATTTTTAGCAGAGGTGAGCTAAAGGCCCTAACTTCCCTATTATTCCTTTCCCAAATAACCTGTTCTTGCTCAATTTTCCTAAGAAATGTGTCCTCCTGCTCTTTGAAAGCCTCCAGGCTTGGAATACGTTTGCAGCTGCAAGGCCAGGGTGTGTTTGAGAATCTGGAGAGCAGCACCTTCCCTCTGAGCACAGAAACACTTCAAACAACCCCAGGAGCTGCTCTGCTTCATCTCAGGTACCATTAACACACCTCAGGCAGCTCAGGGCATCCTCAAGGCCAATTTTGAGTAGAAAACATTTTTTTTCCCCGGCAAAAATCTCATTTAGCAACAATTTCTGTCTCATGCTCCCTGGCTCCTTCATGACAACAGTATTTGCTGTTGTGTTCCCACCCAGACTTGTGCAGCATTTTAACAATTTAACTATGCTTCAAACTTTTCTCTTTCTCTCAAATTTTGCTGGAAATGCCCCTGTGGCTGTTCCTGATGGTTTTTAAGCACTCATGGCCAAATTGATGAGGGGACAAAACACCACAATAAAAAGAGTTGAAGATGCAAAGGCACAAGTATATCTCAATTTTCATTTCAGAAAATGCCACTTTCTGAACCATCTCCTCATCACTACTACACTCAAATTAATTCCTGATTACTGTTCATAAAATGGCATTTTATACTTAAGTCAGCTGATTAATTTTATTTTCCCAGTATTGCCACTGCCTTCAACCACTCTGGAAAGCCACCAATGGCATCTTGTCTACTCATCCATCTGGACTGGCAGCACTCAGAGCAGGGCTGAGATCTTAGAATTACACAAAAAGAGCCTTTTTCCTTTAATTTCAGTGGCACCAGGATTCACCTCCAGTTGTGGTCTAAAACAAATCAGTGCTGGCAAAATTTAATTGAAACTGCTGCTCTCTGGAGCCTTGTTCAACCCATTTTTCATTGCTCATTTGCTCTACAAACAAAGTTGCAAAAACCAGCAGGTTTTCTGGCATGGAAAAACATTCCTGGTTATGTCCTACTCCACTGCTTACCTTTTCTCCCAAAATGTTTTATCTCAATGTCCTGCCAATAAAGGAGGATTTTCTTTTTCTTTTTGAGATTTTTCAGCTGAAAATTTTTTTGTGGAACCTCAGAGGAAGCTGCTGAGCTGCAGCTCTGACATTTAGTATTAGCAATTTTGAATAGATATTTAATTACTGAAGTGGATGCAGACGCCCAAACTTCATTTCAACCTTGTTTCAGTGCATTTCTGATTGAGATGAACAAGGCCATGTACTCCTAACAAAAAGTGAGTTAACAAAGGTAATAAAAGCCCTGAAATTACCTTAATAACACCTTCCCCAGGCTGCATATCCGTATAGATCTTGACACTGTAGGAAATGTTGGAGAAGGTTGGGGTATTATCATTTGCATCGATCACCACGATGTTGACAGTCACTGGGACACTCTCCTGGACTCCATCAGAAGCTGCCATCTTGAAAGGGACAAAAAAAGCAGGACAGGAAGGTATTTTAATGGTGTATTCTCAATACAATTCCAAGAGCAATCCAATCCCAACAGGAGAAACTACAGCCTGACAACCCAAAATCAGCATTTGGTTTCTCTCTGCATTTACAGTTACAGGAGGATTCAGCATGTGCAAGACTCAGGGCAAATGCAAAGCAAACACATCCAAACCTTTCCAGTACAGAAGCGAGAGGGAATAACTTGGAATTTCCCAGGGATGAGGCTGGGATTGGAGCTGCTGAGTTCATGGGTTTTCACCTGGGTATTACCACACCTAGGATCTCTGTTAAACCTTATGGCTCAGGTTTCAGCTTTTATATTTTTCAGATTCTGTGCTGCTTTAGTGTGTGGGTCTGAGCTTCACACTAAGGGATGGTGAGCTCTGTGCACAGAGCAGGGAGACAAAACAATTCCTGCTCTAGCTGGGGACCAAGGACAAATGATCCAAATCTCAGGCCCAAGAACATAAACAACGTGGGCTGAAGAGAGAAAAACAAGCAGGATGGGACTGCATGGGCTAAAGCTGGAATTGGACAATCAACTCCAATATGCAAATGGAGCAGAAATTATAAAAATGAGAGACCTCATGACCAGGTGTCCATTTTGTGCCCATTTTGGTTCACCTTGGGTGCAGCCCTGGCTGGGCTCTTGTGCTGCCCAAGGTGGATCCATGGAGGAGATCCTTTTAATAAATCCCCACTTTATTCTTTAACTCGGTTCTAGGGCAGCCTTCTCAAGGCATCAGACCTCCCAGACAACATTTTGAGGTGGGAATTACTCTTTTATTCCACAGAGGAATCTGAGCTCTGCTTTCCAATGACAATGGACAGAAAATAGGGAGGCACAGACTGGAAACCCCTGCAGAAGAACTGGGTTTACCCACAGCCCATTTCCAAATAACTGTGGAGCTGTTAAGGGGTTCACCCACAACCTGAGGGAATACTAAATCCATTTAAGCTTTTTCTCCTCCTCATATATTTTTTTAATACTACTGGCTGTGCTTTCTGTTCATCTATTTTTTTTTTTTTAATTTGGGCCAAAAATAAAGAAAAAAGCCCAAGACAAAGCTCATGTTTCTGGCTCCAGGGATTTGGGGAAAAAGGCAATGAGAAAACAAGGCTGGGAATAAAAAAGAGGGTTTAGATCCTGCTGTGGGATGAGGAGCAGGTGCCAATCCTGGGGCCATGGAGAAGGTGCTGGCAGGGGAATCTAAAATGCTGCACTCAACAAACTCATCCTTCACCGCTCTCCCTTTTCTGGGTGATAAGCACTGTGCTGATTGGATAAGAAAGATTAGGCAAAAATCACATTTTTGTGTGGGCAAAATCCCGGACAACATCCTTAAGACATGGTAGTATTTTGTTAACAAAGCAAAAGTGATTTTATTTACTTGTAGCTCTATGGATGCAGAGTTTGTTTTGTATTAAACTATATTATAATATAATATTGCAATATCTAGATTATAATATTAATAATAACAATTAATAATAAATTACTTAATCATTAATGATAATTAATTATAATTATTATAACTATAATTAATGGTTAATTAATGATAAATAATTAATTATATTATATATAATATGGCTATTGTAATATATTATAATGTTTTGCGGCAGTTCTACTGTAAAGAAGAGGCTTGAGTTGATCAGCAGAGAATCATAAATTCCTTTAGGTTGGGGAAGATCTCCAAGATTGAGTCCAGTCCCTTCTGTTAATACATTTTTCCTAATATCCAACCTAAACCTCTGGATACCAGTCAGAGGGACAGAAATTATGCCTTGTTTTCTTGTATTTTCCTTCCATTTGTGTTTCTATTAATCTCTGACCTTGTTGTTTTATGTCTGAGCAAGATTTTTGTGTCACACCATTTTTCTATTTGCAAAAATATAAAAGATACAGCGCTGATGTCTGATGGAAATATTTTTTACACCCTAGAGATAACAATTGCCACTATAATGAGCAGACCTTTAAATTTTGCTCTGAAACTTGGAGATAAATAGCTTTTGGATGTGAGAGGGTTGTATTTTTTGAACTTACAGAGAAGGTGTAGAGCTGCTGGACCTCCCTGTCCACGGGCTGCAGCAGGGTGAGGTAGCGGGTGATGCCACTCGGGGTCACAGTGAAAAACGTGGTGTAGTCGTTCAGGAAGAGATGGAGCTGTGGATCCTTGGTCTTTCAACAACATCAAGGGGAAAAAAAAAGAGCATTTTGTTATTAATTCAGAGGGAGACTAAATCTCTAATTAAGTCTCCAACTCGCTGCAAGTGCTTGTTTGAGTTGAAACCTAAATAAGCACAAATGATGTGATTAAAAAATCTAAGAAACTGTAAAATAAAAAAAAAAAAATTTAAAAAACCTCACTTCTGGCCCATAAATCTTCGTGATGAAAAATGTATTAAAAAACCACTAGAGTAAGAAAATCCAATTGTAAACAAATACCTGTTTGGTATATTGTTTTTAATAAGTGTCTTTTTCTCCCCCATTACACAGGATTTTTTTATACCAGACACAACTTAATGTGAGAAACCAGATTCAAGCATTTATCTTCATATTAAAACCCAAAAGAAGCTGAACTTGATTAGAGAGTAATGAAACAGCTGGGTTAGTGTACTGAACAAAGAGAATAACATGTGGTGAAGTATTTCAGGAAAGAGAGGCAGCTCAGGGGGTCTCTTTAGGTGCCAGAAAGAATAAAAAAAATATTTATGCAGAATTAGGAATTTCTCAGCTGATAGGGAGAAAACATCAAAAATGAACTGAACAGTAATATTTTAAAGTAAAAAGCCTTGTAAATTTACTCATGGCTTCTTGATGGCTTGGGTCACTCCTGATTTCCACCTCTTTCGAGGTGTTTTTTGAGTTATTTAACTGATTAGACTCTTCATGAGTTAAATTTTCAATCAAACTACATTTCTTTTTGGTACCCACAGTATTCCAACAACTTTCCTGTAGGAATTGTATGGACAATTATTTGTCCACGATCTGGTTGATTTAACCTGACCTCCTGCTGCCCTCGCTCATGAGTTACAGAATTTATTTCTGTTGGTAAGGGAATGAAAACTCCAGGAAAATGCGAAAGGCTGGGAGACAAAACCTATAAAAACTGCTTTTAACTGCTTCCAGGGATGTGGAGATGAGAAACCAGAGGAGTGGTCCCAGCCTTGATAGAAAATCCAGGATTTTACCAGCTGCTTTCCAATGTCATTCCACAAATCCCACCCCTACAGAGGAGGCCATAGGGAAAACCGGCTGAATCCCAAAAACAATCCCAAAAGGAGAAAAGCTGAGTTCAGCAAAAAATCCCCAAAGGAGCATTACTTCTTTGAACTCTTGCTGAATCCAAGGCTCTCCTGGAAGTGTCCCTCCATTAGTGCCATTCCTGGAGGATTAAAACTCTTGGGAGCACAGGACAGGTCCCCAACCCCCAGCTGACCAGGACAGAGCAGCACAACACCAGGACAGACAGAAACTGCTTTAAATGAGCCCAAATAAAGCCCCCAAACAGCAAATATCCCACTATTTAAATGAGAAAACATTCCAGGAAGCCACGGGAAAGAATTATCCAAGTGTTCCACGCCAGTGGCTCCTCAGTGCCTGAAGCTGCAACTGCAGCCCCCAGGAAAATGAAAATTCAGTTTACAGCCAGCAATGCAAACAGCAGCCTCTTCATTCCAGGAAAACTTAGGGAAGGTAATTGCCCATAATTGCTCACTTTGTAGACATCATAAAGTCCGTTAAGAATTTAATTTACAAAACCCCTAGTTAGTGTTGCAGTTCTTGCTTTCATGTCTTTTTGAACACTAATAAACAGCGCTTATTTCCTAATTTATTCCTGAGAAAAACCAATGATGGCGATCCCAAACACTCCTGGAGTAATGTGTCCTATTCCTTTGCTATCTTTTTCTTAGAAATGTTCTCCTAATATGGAAGGTAATTGCCTTTACAGCAATCAATGCCTGTTTTACCACCTCCCAGGCATGTCAGAGCCACAGAGCAATTTATTCCCTTCATCTGGAAAAGCATTGTTATGCTTGGACATTATTACCAGGGATATTTGACATTATTGTCCCATTTTATGCTGCCTGAAAAGCCAGTTTGGCTTAACTGAACATCACATGTGAGAGAGAACAGCCCCAGCTACACTGCCAACACAATTTTCAATAATTTATTGTTTAAAATAATTTTATTTTGCAGTGTGGAATTCAGCATTGTGATTTCTGGTGACATTACTGGGTCATGGAGACAAGGCTGGTCTCTCATAAATTGTTTAATGTGGAATTTCAAGTAGAAAATTATCACAATCCACACAAAAGAGCTCACATGCAACCTGCAAAGAGCATTTCAAGCACACAGCTCAAACCTGAGGTACTTTTGAATTAAAAAAGCACTTTTGTAATACTCAGGATGTCTTTGAAGATTTCTAATAATTTAATGAACATTAAGAAACCACAATGTATGACTTTATGCCCTAAATTGGGTCCAATGTGTTTAAAGGGCTCTTTGCAGGCTTCACAAACCAAGGGACAGTCCCAGCCTCAAACATCACCAGGGCAGGGAGAAATGAGGGAGGAAAGAAAGGAAGAAATCACACAATTAAACCCAAAAAAGGTGTTTTGCACACATAACACCCAATACCTACAGGGGTGGCACCTGGTGGGACCTACAAAGGAAAACACAAAATGAACACTTGAGGAAGCACAAACCTGGGACTGAGGGACAGCAGAACATTGGGGGATTCATGGTTACAGATAAAAAATCCCCAACAAAATGAGACACACAAAATGCTACACCCAATAAACAAAGCCTGGGCCCGAGTGTGTTCTGCTTGAAAAACCTCTGGAGAAATTCCTGCATGGATGTGGATGTTCCACCCCTGCTGCTTCTCAGATGCCACCAGGGGTTACAACTCTGCCCAAAGCAAAGAGTTTTCTAAAATTGATGAAGATGAAATCAAAACTATTGGGATAATTATGAGACTGAGCAGATAGGTATTTATTCTGTGTGTGTTTCAACAATCCCAAAAGTTTTTGGACAGGATCAATTTGGTTTTGAAGTTCTCCAGGGCAGCCAGAAGAAGTTCCGAGAGTATCCAAACTGTTCAGACTTCCCAATTTACAGACTCATCCCCTAAAAGCTGCAGTGACAACAAAGACACTTTGATGACACAGCTGAGTTTTACAACATGTTCAAGTGGAGGATGATCAGCACTGAAATGCCCACGAAAAATTTGTTTTGTTGGAAGGGTGTTTCCAGCATCTACCCTTCTTTTTTCCAGGTGGAAGGAGAAAATCTTTTCCATGTTCACATGGAAAATCTGAGATCCAGAGGAGAAGCAGGGGGAATTCTGTGTCCCCAACACAAAAAGATGTGGATTTGTTGGAATGAGCCCAGAGGAGGCCTTGGAGCTGCTGCAGGGCTGGAGCCAGGCTGGGAGAGCTGGGGGTGCTCACCTGGGGAGGAGAAGGCTCCAAGGAGAGCTCAGAGCCCCTGCCAGGGCCTGAAGGGGCTCCAGGAGAGCTGGAGAGGGACTGGGGACAAGGGATGGAGGGACAGGACACAGGGAATGGCTTCTACTGCCAGAGGGCAGGGCTGGATGGGATATTGGGAATTAGGAATTGTTCCTGGGAGTGTCAGGAGACAAAAACCATGAGATATTCATCTTAAATTAATCAAGGGAGACACACAGTGCTACAGGAACAATTCAGTGTTAGTATTTCTAGTTTTTCTTAAGTGTAAAAATAAAAAAAAATTTAACCCCTATCTTTATAAATCCTAAAGGAATGAAAGCAGCTTTTTGTCTTTGCCTTGATCTTCTGTTTGTTTTAATAATGATATTAATGGGCTGTTTAGTGCTGGGAAGGATATTTCCTGAGTTATTACAACTGCTGGAGTGTCACAGCAGGACTGCCCAGGGCCACCAGAACTGTCCCTGTGAGAGAGCACTGACTGCAAAACAATTGCAAACAAAAACTGGGAGTGAAAGAAGCAATCAGGCAAATATCAGAGAAAAATACTTTGGTATTTAAAATGCTTCAGTTGTCCTGGTTAAAAAAAAATCTATTCTTTTTTCTTTTATAGTTATATTACTGAAAATTCATAACCTGCACTTGCAGCTGCATTTAAAACTTATTTTATCCATTACTTTCTCTGTCTGCTCACACTGCTGTCAAGACATCCTTAAGTGAAATTCTTTCAAATTTCCCACAAGTTCTCTGGAAAAAAAAAAAAAAAATCCAGAGAATCACAGAATGCCCTGAGGTGGAAGGAACCCACAAAGATCATTTGGTCCAGCTCCTGGTTCTGCATGAGATAACCCAGGAATGCCAAGGCCAGGTTGGACAGGGTTTGGAGCAGCCTGGGACAGTGGAGGATGTCCCTGCCATGGCAGAGGTGACACTGGATGGCTTTAAGACCCCAACCCATTCCATGATTTTTACTCAGTGCAGCTTTACCACTAACCTTAACCACTGGATAAATTAATCTTCTCCCATGAAAACCAAAGAGGAAGTAAAAAAGAGGCTTGGGAAGCCTTGTGTAAAGAGCTCTCAGCTCACACAGTTTAAGTTCCTCATCTCAGCTTTGGTTTGCTCAGGTCTTAAGGTACTCCTGTAGCTTAATTTAATTTATGGCATTTAAACAGAGCACTTAATTATATCAGCACTTGGCAGGGCTGCTCTACTGAAAGGTCTGTTTGCAAAGTCCCATCTATAAATTAATTTCTGCAAGGTTTATAGCAGTTCTCTGTCATATTCCCACAGGGTTTCAATTTAGAGTGGGTTTTGTTCATTTTTTTCCTCAGACACCCAGTTAAGTGAGCACTCTCTTTCAGCATTTACTTGAGGACATGGAGTCATTTTAATATTTCAATTAACAGGCAGAATTCATTATGTTTGATCAGGGTCACCACTGGGAACTGGGATGCACCAGCACAGAGGGGGCTTGTCTCAGTGTTTCATCAGCAATCTTTAAATTTAAATATATTCCTAAAGACATGAATTTACTGAGGTACAATGAAACCATCAGGACACTGAAACCTGCAGAAGTTAATGACCATTCCCTCTGCCAACAATCCCACCCTGAGGTCCCATCTAGCTCCATGAGGAGCAATTTTAGTGTTTGGCCATTTTATATGGGAGCTCTATGCAATTGCTGCACTCCCAGCTGGAATTCTGGGAATTCTCCTGCCCACAGTAGGTTAGAAGGATTCTGTGAGTCCCTAGCACTGAATTGAAACACAGGCACTTCCATCTGGTTCTCTCACATCCATGTTGCACCTGTAGCGTGGCACAGCTTTGGAAAGGGCTGTGCATGAACCAGGTGATGCCAAAGGAACAGGAACATGGAATATTTCCACCTAGGGAGGAGGCTGATCCCCTCTGGCTGTGTCAGAGAATCCTAGAATGGTCTGATTTGGAAAGGACCTTAAATCCCATCCCATTCCACCTCTGCCATGGGCAGGGACACCTTCCACCGTCCCAGGCTGCTCCAGCCTGGCCTTGGGCACTGCCAGGGATCCAGGGCCTGCCCACCCCCACAGGGAAAAAATCCTGATTCCCAATATCCCATCCATCCCTGCCCTCTGGCACTGGGAAGCCATTCCTTGTATCACTGCACACCCTTGGAAAAAGCCTCTCTCCATTCATTGAGATGTTAATACTCCTGAATTTCTTTATCTCTCCCAGTGACAGCAGAATTCCACAACAAGAAGAAAACCCCAAAACAGATGTTACTACTTGGTTACTATTCCTCTGGAGAGGCCTTTCACTCTGAGCAATGTTACACCAAAATCTGGCAGAGCAAAGAATTCAATGAACTTTCAGCCTCCTACTGTTCCTCCTACTCCTCTTTTTGCTTGAAATGAGGAATTCCTTTCTCTGTGAATCCCTTTCCCATTTCCATGGTGTAGGGCAGGCTGATCCCTGTCACAAAATGCATTTTGATTCCTCTGTGCAAATAAGCATTCACCACCTTGAACAGAACAGAGTCTTCCGGAGATGTGAGCAAAACAAACCAGAAAAAACCCATTTCCAAACCTATCTGAATTCAGAACAAAACCAAAACATCATAATGAAATTTAATTTTTTTTTGTAATCATTGATCTTAATAGGTTTGTCTCAATAAAAAATAACCCAAAAAAAAAAAAAAAAAAAAAAAAAAAAAAGAAAAAAGAAAGGAATCCTGGAAATAATAAAAAGAAGCAGCTGTACCTCCTCCACATCGTTGTCCAGCACCACGAGCTGCAGGGGGGAAGTCAGGTTCCGGTTGTCCGAGATGGTCGTTCCCACTGGGGAGGATTCCAGGATGAAGCCCTCGTAGGTAGACCTTGTGAAATAAGGCTTCTGGTTGTTCTCATCCAGGATCTCGATGTGGAGGTTGGCAAAGGCAGGGAGAGGGTGGCCGTTGTCTTGTTCAGCCTAAAACAAAATCACCTCATTTATCAAAGGTTCCCAGTTATGAACATTGACTGGGGATGGTTCTATTTAGGAGTTGTAATTCAGTTAAAAAATAAACTTTTTTCTCAGGTCCCCCTACCATGGAACTTAACATCATGGAAAAGAGAAATACCAACTAAAAATTAGCAAGGAGACAAGAACAGGATCAACTTCCATCACAGCCACAAGAAACCCAAACCTTGTGCAAACACAGCTCCTTAAACTCTCAGGATTGAGACGTTTGCAAAAATCTGAGGGATGAAAGAAAACTGGGAATTGTGATTGCACAGCAGAACTCACAGCAGCAGCAAGAGAGTTAAAAGGTGGGAACAGCACACATTTGCTTCCTCTTTCCTCAAATCCACCTTTTCAGTGTTACATGAGTGGGATTTTAATTCTGATTTTGCCTATTTTTAAATTCCAGACTAGTTTGGGTTAGAAGGGATATTAAAGTCCATTCATTCCCACCCCCTGCCATGGCAGGGACACCTTCCACTGCCCCAGGCTGCTCCAAGCCCTGTTCAGCCTGGCCTTGGACACTTCCAGGGATCCAGAGGCAGCCACAGCTGCTCTGGGCACCCATTCCCAGGGAAGTTGTGAATGCGTCCAGCAAAATTCTTTACATCCATGAATAACCCCCCCATCTCAATGGCAGCCCTGCACCACCCCGGAGTCCTGTTCGCTGATATTTTTCACCTAATTTATTCTTATTCTCAAACTCCCTAAAGATAAAAACACTAATTGCCCATTCCAGGGTGCTAATCCTATAAAAACCTACAACCTACTTTCTTTTCCTGTAACCTCCCAACCAACAACTAATTAAAGCAAAGAAACAAGGGAATTAGGAGATAAAAAGTAATTTGGTCTCCAGTTTATTAAGAGCAAACCAGCTTTAATTACAGTCCTGCACATGACACTGCAGCAAGACAACAGTCAGGGCATAAAAAGAGTTTCCTGTTCCTATATCCAAAATTTCTATTGCCAAAATCTGGGTGCACACAGACCCTGGATCACAAAAGAGAGATTCCTAAATTCCTGTTGTTAACAGGATTTTCTGTTTGCAGAGGTTTTACTGCTAATCTGGTAATTCCCCCTTTTCAAACTGATAATTCCTCATTTTTCAAATTGAGAGTCCAAGGAATCTCAGTCTGAAAAAAATCCATTTGACTTTATCATAGTTATAAAAAATTTCTTATTTAAACTTTTCTTATTTAAACTATTATTTTAAACAAAAAAATTCTTATTTAAACTATTTACATCTTTACTTGGTCGGAAAAATGTTAATTCTCTTAGCTTATAAAACAGCAATAATTTTATGATAAAAACTCTATTAAAGAAAAAGAAGTATTAAAATTTTATATTTCAAATAAAAAGAAATATAAGCATAATAATCGTTATTTTCTTCAAAGGAGGCAATGACAGCTTAAGTAATCCATACAAATCTAATTCTCAGTTTTTAAGAAAAAATGGATTTTTCTTTTTAAAATAAAGCTGGAATACTCTTGAACAACAGGAAAAAATACCCCAGGCTCCAGTCCAGTCAATGCTTCACTGAACAAAAATAAATTACATGGGTCAAAATCAACATCACCAAAATTACCTAGCAGGACTCTGACCCAGGGAGGTGAAATTCCAAAAACATCTGGAGATAGAATTTTTGCCCCAAAGTACTGAAAGCATGAGAGAAAATGCCAGGACAAGTCTGCTCCTCAAGCAACACACACTGCTGGGATTATGTTTTATAAGCAGATCCATCATGGCATCACAGAACCCTGGAATCTTTTAGGATGGGAAGACTTCCAGGATCATGGAGTCCCAGCGGTGCCCAGTGCCCACCTTGTGCCCAGCCCAGAGCACTGAGTGCCACCTCCAGCCCTGCCTGGGACACCTGCAGGGCTGGGCACTGCAAAGCTCCCTGGGCAGCCCCTGCCAAGGCCTGAGCACCCTTTGCATGCAGAAATTGCTGCTGCTGTCCCAGCTGAGCCTCCCCTGGCCCAGCCTGAGGCCCTTTCCCCTTGTCCTGTCCCTGTTCCCTGGCAGCACAGCCCGACCCCCCCTGGCTGTCCCCTCCTGGCAGGGAGTTGTGCAGAGCCACAAGGGCCCCCTGAGCCTCCTTTGCTCCAGGCTCAGCCCCTTGCCAGCTCCCTCAGCCCCTCCTGGGGCTCCAGACCCTCCAGGGCTCTCCTGAGGTGCTCCTCCCCACAAAACTAACAATGATTGTCCATCATTAAATTCTCTTTTCTTCTCCAAGTAAAATCGGTCCCTTCCTGGCCCAAAGTTTCTGTACAACCCCTGTGAGTTACTCTACAAGAACACTTAATGTTTCTCGCTATAAAGAGATCCTAAAAAAAGGAAAATGCAAACAACAGAGGGTCTCAATCTTCTGAACAGCTTGAAACACCACAATAATGGCCTTGCTTTAATGTCCAAGTGAACCCAGAGCTCAGTGTGGGATAAAGTCAGGAATATTCACCCAGGAAGGTGTTGCAGGCTTTGTTGAAGTGCTGGGAATTGCACACGGCCAAACACAAAGAGAGTTGTTTGCTCCCAAAATTGGACTTCAAATTTGAAACCCTGGAGCCCAAAATAACAAAGCAAAGGAGTTCTTCCTCACTGAGCACTTCCACTCAAAATCACTTCAGCTTTCTTTCATGTTCACCACTCAGAATGATGGAGTAATATTATTTTTTTTGTTTCCAAAGACACGACTATTTAAGGAAAAAAAGGGTAAGCTTTGCCAACAGCCACTTCTTTTTGCCTTTTGTTTGAAACAAGGAATTTCATATTACAATGTGAGGAACTGATTTGCTTTCATATGTTCCATGAAATCAGTCCTAGAAGCAACACCTGATTACGAGCAGAGCAGAGATTACTCCATAATGCTCCAAAAATATAAAAAAGCTGTAACATTAACAATTTTTGCTCCAGTGCCCCATTTCTTGGGGTTTTTCTTAGTGTGGGGTTTTTTTTTTCTTCTTTGTTTTGTGGTGGTTTGGGGTTGGTTTTTCTGCTGTTTTTGGTTTTGTTGTATTTTTATTTTTAAGAGATGAAGTTATACCTCATGAGAGTTGTTCCAGATATTGAGTCCTCTAATGAGAGTGCAAACCCTTTTCCTTCACATTGCCCTGTTAAACACTTGCCTAGCCTTGCTGGACAAAGGTCGTTTTCTAACACACATTTTGGAGCACAAACAGCAAACAATTTACATTTTCTTCACCCAGAAAGCCACTGGTATCTAAGCCACAAAACATTTGAGTTCCAGTCCTTCAAAGAAAATGCTTTCATGTCAAAATAATGGAGGATCTCTCAACTCTTCAAACTTCTACCAAGATACAAAAGAAGCAGCACAGGATTAGATTCTGGTAGTTAAGAGCAGCCAAGGGAAAAAAAAAAAAAGTGAAATGTGTTAATTCTCACAGATATTTAAATGTTTTTATTAGATCATCTCTGCTGAATCTGCTTGTATCTATAGTGTCCATAATTTTATCCTGATGGGAGACAGCAGGAAAGCAGTTCCAGGAGGGATGCAAGGAGTTAATGGAAGGGTGTAGGAATAAACAGGACCAATAGGAAATGCACTCCTTGAAAAGCAGCAGATGAAACAACTCCCTCAAAAAATGAAAAATTAGAGCAACGCAAAAGGCTCCCTCCTGGAAGCACAGAGAACTCCAAGCTGGAAAGGACCCACAGATATCACTGAGTGGAATTCCAAGCTGGAAAGAACCCACAGGGATCATCAAGTGGAATTCCAAGCTGGAAATGAGCTACAGGGATCATCAAGTCCAGCTCCAGGCCATCAGCACAATCCAGAGCTAAAATATTCTCCAGCCAGTTCCCAGTGCTCCCTCTCACTGCCAAAGCAGCAGGTCCTGTCCTGGAGAAACATCTAAAACAGAGCAAAAGGTGGATCCCTTTGATAAAACCCAAGAATTCCCATTTCTCCATGGAATCCCAGAATCCACTTCAGAAATCCTTCATCCAAAAAAAAAGAAATCTGTCCTAAGGTGCAAGGAAATTTAATTGTTTTAGCTATGACACGCCCATGCTGCTCCTTTTCTCCACGACTACAGAGTTATCTGAAGTGTAAAACAGGCTAATTAGGATTAAAAAATAAAAAACAACAAAAAAACAAAAACTCAACAAGCAAATGGGGGTTTTGTCTTCATGCCAGATCTTTTGATAAAAGTGGGAAGGTTCATCCCGGGAAGCAAAGAAAATCACAAAAAAAAAAAAAAACAAAACAAAACAAACAAGCAAAAAAATTAAAAAACAAACCCAAACCAAATTAATAATAACAAACCCAAACAAATAAACAAAAAAAAAATTTAAAAAATTGCTCTGTCCTTCCAATCCCAACAGGAAGATGAGCAAGTGGAGCTGAGGGGAGAGTGGTGCATTAAGAAAAATGGGAGCTTCACACGTCCTAAAAAAATTGGGATGTCAGAATTTATTCCTGGTGAAGGGCTATGCACAAATCCATGTGGAAGAACAGCAGGGGGAGCTGCAAATTGAACTCCAAGAAGATCTCAGATTTAAGGAAAGCAAAATGAGGCGGCTGAGGGTGGAACCAGATGGGCTTTAATGTCCCTTCCAAGCCAAACCATCTTGGGATTCTCTGATCTATTATTTAAATGGATGGAATGAAAATCAGGAGCAGGGAGAGAGGGAAGGAAGGGCAGGGTGACCAAGGGGCTCCTTTGGAAGGGGAGATCACTCAGTACAACTGAACAGGGAAGGCAGGGAGAAAGGAAGAACAGCATTTATCCAGATTTAGGCTGAATTTTAGGATTGGGGAATAATTCCCAAGGTCAGCATGTACAGCACGAGGAAAGAAGCACTGAACTGGATTAAAACTTGGCTTATGAGCAAGGAGCACAGAACGTCTTTAGAACACAGGAAAAAGGTGACTGGTGTCACTGTGGCAGGGGAAATTAAATCATCACAAAGTGTGTCCGGACCCTGGACTTAAAAAAAAAAATCAAAAAAAAACCAAAACCCAAAGCATCCACTTTAGGGCCATGGGTAAAGAGTACCAGAAAGACTCACAATGCTGCAGGGCAGTGAACAGTAATTACTGTTAATAATAATTAATTAGATTGTTTTCCAAATATTACAGCTCTTCCTTCTTCCCTTCAAAAAAACCCCACCATATATAAAGCCATTAGGGAAATTTTTAATTGCTGAATGTTAAATTTTACACAGAAAGAGATTTTTTTTTTCTTGCAGAAAGGAAATTTCTGACAATAAAAGCATTACAGGACATCCCAATTATTGACTTAAATGATTTCATTACTCTGAGAGTTCTGACACAAAATTTAGGGTCAACCTTACTGATCTGAAGAAATATTGTAATTATTTAAAGGAAAAGTTTGGGTGCCCTGGACCATTTTTTTCCTTCATCACCAAGACAAACCCTGTCCCTGCACTCAGATTTTTAATTCTGCATCAAATCCCAGCACTGTATTAAACACAAGAGAAGGAAAAAAAAAAAAAAAAGCTGTCTCAAAGAGAATTAATTGAATTCTGAGTTCACCTAAGGGCTGAACCTTTGAAAAACTAATTTAAAAACTTATTGTCCTTAGTGCCTACACGAGATGCACAGCCAAACGAATGATTTGGAAAATCTCAGCCTTGACAGCAAGAGGATGGAGCAACTCTTAATGAAAATGAACTTCTTCCATTCTTTTCCTAATCTGTTGCCCTGAGTAGAAACCCCAAAATCTAGAGGAGCAAAAAATAAGCACAAATCTTCTGAAATGCAAGAAAATTAAGACATGGGAAGAGGTAAATTTAGAGCTACCCAAACAAAGGTAACAAAGGTGAATAGATGATGGAGCCAGGGGATCAGAACAGGCTGGGAAGAGATAAAGGCTGAAATTTTTGCAAAAATCAACCAAACCAGACACAAAGTTTCTGAAAGGGTGAAAATAAAAATTAAAAAAAATTAGATCATTCAGAACTTTTTAAGTCTTAAAACCTATGGAGCATTTCTCTAATCCAAGAACTTCCAGTCCAGTGAGCCTCAACTGATGGACATCTCCTCCTTGCCAGGATTGTGCTGTCTGAAATTCAGAATAAAACAGCCACAGAATCACCAAGGTTGGGAGAGTCCTTCAAGGTCAAGTCCAACCCAGCATCACCTCTAAACTGTGTCCCCAAGGGCAGGTCCTGATGTCTCCTGAACATTTCCAGAGAGGGTAAACTCCAACACAACCCTGGGCAATTTTTTCCAAATCCTGACCACTTTTTCAGGGAAAAAAATAATTTTTCTTTAATTTGAACCATCCCTGGTGAACATGGATAAGAAGAATAACTCCAAAATCCTGCTTGAGGCTGCAGCCAAACACAGGAGCCTAGAGAAGCAGCTCAGATCTCCCTGGATTTCTCTTTTTATTTCTAAATTTGTCTTCCATGAGCCAGCCTGGCTTCCCCTTGAGCCCAGGCCAGCATTCAGCCCCACAGCACTGCCTGTCCAATTTGAGTCACAGGAATCACAGTTTGGGTGGGAAGGGACTTGGAAAACCATCGCACTCCACCCCTGCCATGGCAGGGACACCTTCCACTGTCCCAGGCTGCTCCAAGCCCCATCCAGCCAGGACTGGGGCACTACCAGGGATCCAGAGGGAATTCCATCCCAGCCCCTCCCCACCCCACAGCAAACAATTCCTGCCCAATATCCCATCTTGATCTCCCCTCTGTCAGTCTGAACCCATTTCCCTTGTTCTGTCCCTCCAGTTCCTGTTGCAGGGTCCCTCTCCAGCTTCCCTGAGATCCTGAAAGGTGCTGTGAGGTCTCCACACAACCTTCTCCTCCAGAGAAAAACCCATTTTGTCTGTTTGTATCCTGCCAGCTCCTTGTCTCAGTTAAGAATTCCTCACCCTGGCACTGCAGAAGAGGCTCAACTGCTGCTTCCTCCTCACTCCCACCAGCACTGCATTTTTCAGGTGTCTGTCCCAGCTTCTTCCTTCCCCACCTGGAGAAGACTCTGTCCTGCCCTGTCCTTTTTGGGACACTGTGCTCAGGACACCTGGGTCTGTTCAGAGCTGCAGTGCTTTGCTCCCTGTTCTTTTCTCTATTTTCACTAATGATTTCTAACGCTCCATTTCCATTTAATACTTTATTTTTTTTTTTTTTTTTGGATCACCAAGCCAACCTTCACACTCTGTTCCCAGTTCCAACACCAAGATCTCATTCCCAAGTCAGGCCAGAACCAATCATTTCCATATAAAAGTTCAGGCTGATCCTTCCTGACATGTTTCACTTTATTTTTAAGCCATGCCTAATTTTATCAGCCATTTTATCACCAACTCAAATTGGTCTTGCAAAGTCCCTCTGTAATTCTGCAGTCAGTCCCTGAAGTTCCATCCCAGGAAGTGTTTGGAAGACATGGGGACATGGAGTAGTGGTGGGATTGGCTGGGTTAATGGATGGAATTGATGATTCCAAACTAAATGATTCTGTGATTATATCTTTGTCTCTACAACCAAAATATTTTCCACATATTATATATATATTATGATTCTGTAATATCTCAGGATCAGAATTAGCTATTACTTCAGGAATTCAACCACTGAGAATTCCCAAGATGGTCCAACCTAGAGCTGTCCTCCGCAACCTCCCTGTGTTTCAAACCTGACCAATTTTTGCCCTTGCCAGTGGCTGGCAAACATCCTCTCCCAGTCTCCTTGTATTTCCACTTGGAATAAGAAACAGCCCTGTGCAATCACACCAAAAATGGCACAGAAATACCCCTATTTCCTGCCTCCAAGGTTTGTCCACAGCTTGATTCTGAGGCTGATTCTGAAGCAATTCCTGTAACGCAGGAATTTTTGACAACCCTGAGACCAACAGACAGGACAGATCAATGAGGCTTCCATTGGAATAAAAGAAAACAAACAACCTCCAGAGTGAGGAACAGGAGAGCATCACTTCCTGTTGCTCCTGCTGAGATCCATATCAGGAGAATCATGGACATTGGGAAGAGTTGACTGTTGCAGTCAGGTAGAAAAATTATAAAAGAAAGGCCTCATAAAATCAGGCTTGCTCTGTTATATGGATGGCTGACCTGTCATTTCTTCTAAGCAAGGCTAGGTGAAAATAATCCTGGTATGAACAGTTGGTTAACATAACAATCCATTCCTGGGTAAAAAACAATCAGCACCTGTATAAACATTAAATTTAGCCCATGATGATCAGAATAAAATACATAAACAATTGAACAGTAAAGAGATTTGATGGACAAGTAAAATACCTTTTACTAACCAATAAAATAACTGGCAAGAAAGCTCCTGACCAATTGGAGTTACACATGAGGTCTGTAAAATTGTGTAAAAAGGAGTTATGTGAATAAAGAATGGCCTTTTTCCTGCATGAAGAAAATGGAGTTCTGATTTTGAACTACACTGGGACTGCTGGGGGCAACTCCCTGATCCAAAGAACCTCCCTGAGAAAGGAATCCGAGAGCCACAAAATATCCTGAGCTGGAAGGACCCACAAGAATTATAGATCCAACCCCTGGCCCCACACAGACACCCCAACAATCCCACCCTGGGTATTCCTCGAGAGGTTTCCAAACCCTCCTGGAGCTCTGGCAGCCTCAGGGCTGTGCCCATTCCCTAGGGAGCCTGGGCAGTGCCCAGCACCCTCTGGGGGAACAACCTTTCCCTAAAATCCAACCTCAACCTGCCCTGGCACTCAAGCACTGGGCAGCCATGCCCTGGGAGCAGAGATTGGAGCTGCCTGTGCTGCCCAGTTTGGCTGGAAATCCCACTCAATTCAAAAATTGCAGCCAGGAGAAATTCCAGAGTGGACACTACAGCAGAAACGTTCTCCGTCACCTCTTGCACAATGGGATCCCAAACCAATTCCCCTCAAACACTGGAACTGCAAACACTCTGCTCCACTCTGACCTTCTAAAAAAAACAGGGAAACACAACCCTCCTGTAGAGCTGTTTCTGAGGAATTGTCTGTCACTGGGTTAGTGACAGCCTTGGCTGAAAGCCCTCCTGGGACCACAGGGATACATCCAAAAGATCCTGAAAATGCCATGCAAGAATATTCTTCAAAATCCCCTACGTTGCCCTGGCATGGTGTTGAAGCACACTTCTGTCACCATCTCTGTGGGAAAGGCACCAAAACAACCCAAGGGACACAAAGGAATTCTTTTTCACAGAATTCCAGACTGGGTTGGAAGGGCCTTAAAGCTCATCCAGTTCCACTAGCTCAGGTTATAAGACTATTCACTATGAATCATAAAGCTCTTACATTCAAGGAAAAGTCTTTTATTAATAAAAGTCAGGCTACAAATGTTATTTGAAGCTGGGAGTCTTATCTTTTCCCTCTTCTCCCCCCCCCTTTTATTTTAATAATTTAATTCAAGTTTTTATGGAGATGCCCAAGTCACATAAATCCTCCCTAATTTCCAAAATACAATCAAACACAACAGTAGTTTATGAATTGACCAGCCAGGCTAGATGAAAACCCACTCCAGAAGTACCAATTTAGTTAAATTGATAGATAACTTGATTTAGTTAATTATCTAAACTACTCTAAAGCAATTTAATTCTACCCCTACACAGGTGCCCACATGAGATTACCAAAACACTCCTCTATTTTTCCACCTGATGATCTAGAAATCCAAGCATTTTTAGGCACTAATACAATGCCATTAGTAAAGGAAAATCAATTTTTGCAGGAGAAATAAAATGCTTTCCCTGATTTTGAATCTGACAAAGATGCATTTTCATTAAAGGGGAGAAAATCTGATGTAGTCCTGGATAACTAACATAGACCAGAGTGGTACAACCAGAAATGGAAAAGGTCTGTGAGGGTGGGGAGGTCCTGGCACAGATTCTCAGAGAATGTGGCTGCCCCTGGATCCCTGGCAGTGTCCCAGGCCAGGCTGGACAGGGCTTGGAGCAGCCTGGGACAGTGGAAGGTGTCCCTGCCCTGGCAGGGGCGGCACTGGATGAGCTTTAAGGTCCCTTCCAACCTAATCCACTCTGGGATTCTCTGCCCTTCGTTAGCATCAAAATATTGCCAGTTTTTTTTCTTTGCTGTTGCAAGTCCCACAGGTTTTATAGCAGCTTTGAATAGACAAATGTCATGATTTTTCCTTAATTACTGGATATCAACACACTGCAAACACTGAGGAGAAACTCCAGCAAGTTGATCAAAATTGCCTCTTCCTCAGGCGTGGTGAATTCTCCACAGCACAGGAATTCCATCCATGAGCACTTCCCAGGCTGTGCCAGCACACCAGCCTCCCACAGCCCATCCTCTTTGCAAATGGATCACAGTGGAAGTGCCACTTTAGATTCTGGCTGATTGATAAATACCCCCTGCTCAAACAGGAAAGGAGCAAAGTGCATCAATTTGATTAATTCTCCCATTTGCTTCATACTTTAAAAAAAAATAATAAAACATGTCTGTTCTTGTTACCAGCTCTAAAAAGTGCCAATCTCATGACTACAGTGCAGTGGTCATGTCACTAATCTTAATTAAGCCCTTTCAGTTTAAAGGTTTAATCCACATATTGTGACAGCCTTGCTGTTGCCACCTGGAAAATTCAATGGGAACCCCTCAAAAATCCACTTTTTTTTTCATAAGGAAGTTGTAATAATGCCCATGGTTGCTTGGCAGGGAATGGAAGTGCTAAGAACTTCCATAGAGGGCAAAATTGGTTTTCTCCTTGCTTCTCATCTAATATATTCCAGAGGTAAAGAAAAGCAAAAATCCTGCATTTCTGATTCAGATGTTTAGGGTTTTTTTCATTGTCTTCCTCTCTGAGAATTCAACATTTATCAGCAATGCAGGTGAGCGCCCTCATTTCCTGCCCACCTTCCTTCCTGCATTCAAATATTCCTGTATTGACTTAACCACCTTTTCCATTTTGCAGTTTTCCATTATATCTTAACAGAAGAAAAAAAAATTGATTGTCTCATATCAGAGGGAATATTTTAAAGACTAAACTGAGCACATGCTGCAAAAATAGCAGATTTTCTGTTTGAAGGGAAACATCACACATTGCACCCCTCCAGATAAAACAGAATCAGATCCTACAACCGCGAGAAATGAGAAATGTGCAACACGAGAAGCTGAATTTGGTACAAGCCTGAGCCATTATTCCAGTAGTCCCTGAAGGATACAGCATAAAAACTTTTATTGGTTTTGCAAGTGGCACATAATCATTCTTACAGAGTGATCCTTTTCCTTACTGTTTCCTTATTTTCCCTGACTGCACATTTACCACAGCAACAGGAACCTACTAAACACTATAAACACGGCCATTAATGATTGGAGTTGCTATTTAGGCACAGAAAATACCCTCTCCCACCATTAATTGATTTTTTAATTGACATTTTGTGCAGTCAAGGTTTGGGAAGAAAGAGCTACAGGGCTTTAAGCTGTAACTCCTTAAGGATATGGAGAGTCATGGAATGGTTTGGGTTGGAAGGGACCTCAAAGCCCATCCAGTGGCACCCCTGCCATGGGCATGGACACCTTCCCCTGTCCCAGGCTGCTCCAAGCCACAATGTCCAACCTGGCCTTGGGCACTTCCAGGGACGGGCTGTGCTTTAGGGCATTTCCCAGTGCTAGGAGCCGAATGGGCAGCAGGGCAGGGAGGGATGCTGGCCCTGGGGCAGCCCTGGAGGCACCTCTGCAGTGCTGTGTCCAGCTGCGGGTGCTGAGCACAGCAGGGCCAGGAGCTGCTGGAGCTGAGCAAGGGCCTGGAGCATGTGGGTGCCCTTCCAGGCCAGGCTGAGGGAGCTGGGGCTGCTCAGCCTGGAGAGGAGCCCCAGCTGAGAGGGGCCCTCAGGCCTGGCTGGGCCTGGCTGCAGGGAGGGGCAGAGCAGGGCCCAGGCTCTGCTCCGGGGCCCAGCAATGGCACCAGAGCCAGGGGCAGGGCCTGAGCCCAGCAATTGCCCTGCACAGGAGGCACAACTTGTGCCCTGAGCAGTGCCCAGCCCTGAGCACATTGCCCACACGGCCTGGGGGCTCTCCTCCCTGGGGCTGGGGCACAGCTGGCTGCACACAATGCTGTGCCCTGGGCTCTGGGATGGCCCTGCTGGGGCAGGGAGGGGACACCAGGTGCCCACTGAGCTCCTGCAGCCTCACACACCCTGGCATCCTGTGAATATTCACTACTCAGATATGAATTATTCACTGCTCCCCCAACCTGACCTGTGCTAATGATACCTCAGGTTTAGCTTTTATATTTTTCAGATTCTGTGCTGCTTGAGTGTGTGGGCCTGAGCTTCATATTAAGGGATGGTGAGCTCTGTGCACAGAGCAGGGAGACAAAACAATTCATTCTCTAGCTGGGGACCAAGGACAAATGATCCAAATCTCAGGCCCAAGAGCACAAACAATGTGGACTGAGGAGAGGAAAACAAGGATAGGACTTCATAACCTAAAGCTGGAATTGGGCAATTAACTCCAATATGCAAATGGAGCAGAACTGATCAAAGTGACAGATCCCATGACCAGGTGTCCATTTTGTGCCCATTTTGGTTCACCTTGGGTTCAGCCCTGGCTGGGCTCTTGTGCTGCCCAAGGTGGATCCATTGAGGCCTTTTAATAAATCCCTGCTTTATTCTTTAACTCTATCCAGCCTCTGTTCTAGGGCAGCCTTCACAAGACATCACTGGGATTCTTGAAACACTCGCACAATGATCTGTATCACTATGTTTCAAAATGGGCTGTGAACTGAACACATAAAACAGAAACTAGCTGCATTCTTAGGACAACAGGGCTCATAAAAAGCAAGGGGACAAGGGATGCTGAGCTTGTTCACACACTGTAAAGTGAAATGTTACAACTCTGCCAGGGTTCATTCTGTTTCTACAAATGCTTCACACCCTCCTTCCCCCCCATGGAGCTAAGTGATGCCTGACAGGCTAAGACACAACACGGGATCTAAAGAAGGGAAGATGAAGCTAATATTTTGCAAGGATGTCAGGAAAGAAGCCAGGAAAAAAAAACCAGAAAAACACCAACCTGAAAACCCCCACTAACAACCAAACCAACCTCATCAGGTCAAGGAAGAAAAGGCTAAAAAGGAAGAGAAAACCACAGAAGAGACACCAGGCCCACACTACATTTTCTACAGAGCTTTTTGTTTTCCAGAGAATATCAAAACACTGAAAAAATTCAGCCCAAATTACCTTAATAACCAAGTCAAACTTCTGATGTAAGTCCCTATTTATTGGCTTGAGGAGTGTCAGTTCAGCTGTTGTGAGATTCATATGGAAATACTGGGGATAATCCTCAGGAGTACCTGCAAAAAAAGACATGAGGTTTGAACAGCTCTGAAAGGTTTAGTCCAGCAATGTGTTTATTTTACTCATTAATCAAAGGAACAAAGCCTCATTCTGTTATTGGAAGGATAAAATATTTCCTTATGTGTACACAGAGCTTAAGGATACTATGAAGTTATGTGTTTAATATTATTAGTTCCTTACTCTCCAAAACCACAAAGATTCCTCTCAACTGGGCCTCCCTAAGTACTTGATAACAGCAGGAATATTGTTAACAGCACATAAATAATAGATATAAGTAATAACAACGTGGTAACAACAGATAGGTTATTTTAGAAATCCTTCTGGGAAAAGTTTCTCCTCAGGGAGGAAGCATTAAGATGAAATTTCAAATTATTGTTAGCTGTAAGTGGTGTTTTCATGGATGTGGATTTCTAGGATATTCTCCATTCAGAGCCTGAATAGATTTAGGAGCCCATGGAGATGGAGAAAAGGCTGTGCCTGGCAGCTGCAGCCTAAAAATGCACCTGTGCCTAAAGCCAAAAGCTTCCAGCACTACAGCCTGGCACAGGAGGAGGGGGAAATCCCAGCTACAGCAATTCTGAGCCCTGGGATTCTCAAAGAAATGGTGCAGAAAGGCCCAGAAAGCCCAAGTGTTCCACACAGAGTGAACTTCAGCACTCCCAGCTCAGCAGCACATCCCAAGGAGCCAAAACTCTGATTATAAGAACCCTAAAAGCTTGAAGAGTTCAGGTCTGCGAGCAGCCCTGTCAGCAGCTGAGGGCAGAAGGCATTCCTGGCTCAATGGATAAGAACCCCCCAAAAAAAATCCCTGAGCCCCTAAAGCTGCCCTGGGAGCAGCACAACCCGGGCCCTGCCAAACCCTGCATCCAGCCAGGCTGAGACATAAACTGAACACAAAGGAAGATAATTTTCCTAATAAATGCTGCTGGTTTTTGTTCCCTTTACAACTGCAATGGTTGGAAAGTACTCTCAGAAAGCCAGGAGATAAATTACTGCAATAATTTAATTTGCAATCCTCCAATGACAACCATCTGCTAGATAAATTACACACATAATTTTATAGATAATACAGATTAAAATTAATATACATAATAAATAACACAAGTTATATATAACTAATATATAATATATACTACATTATACATTATCTGTATTATATATTAATATATATCTCCACATATATTATTTTTTCTGTGACTTTCTTAATCTACACCAATATCATCGACCCAAAAAGCTGCAAAAGAATCACCATGCATTATTTTTTCTCTTATACCACCAGCACAAATGCAGAGCTTCAAGCTCCAGGTCCCGTATCTCCTTGCCCTACCTTTTAATTTCAAGTTCTAATTAATTAATCTAATCTTTGAAGACCTCAAGGCACCCAGCAGGAGCTCCAAAATTTTAGCAGGTAACAGGTTGCTGTTTTCAGAGGCTGCACATCACCAGGGATGCTGCTGAAGCTAAAAAATGTCACAAAATTAGGGAAAAATGCAAAAAACTCTAAGACAGGAGGAAAAAAAAAAGTGCCCTAAAGGAGAACAAATACATAGGGGAGGAGGGTAAAAGTCACAAAGGAGCCTAGAGAAGGGAAGATGAGGTTGATATTGTGTAAGGATAGCAGGCAAGAATCCAGAGGGAAAAAAATGAAAAAAAAAAAAAACCCAAACAAAAAACTCCACTCTCAACCAAATCAATCCCAGCAGGTAAAGGAGGAAAAAGGCAGCAAGGTGAATGATAGAAAAATTTTTAAAAATTAGGGATAACACAGGTGGATGCCCAAAATCCTGACTGGGGATTCCTGCTCAGCTCCTGCCCACCTCAGGAAGAAATTCCTGGATTTTTAAGCTCTGGGAGCCAGCTTTTCCAGGAACAGGGATATCTGCTTCTGCATGTACAAAATAATTTCCATTCTGACAGCACAGAGCAGCCCTCAGTCCATCTCTACCTGTGCTGAAATCCAGGGATGAGCTCTGAGTCTCCTGGCTCCAGAAATTCCATGGGTTTGGAGAGGCTGAGGGATCAAAACATGAGAGGCCAGCAAGGGGAGAAGGAAAGGACTCCTCAATTTGCTTTTTCCAGAGCCAGAGGAGAGGTTTTGTGAGGCTTGATATGGATACAGGACTGGTGAGGATCCCCCCTTCCTAAAAGTTATTGGGCATTTTTTTGGCTCTTTCTTTAAAATATCAACCAAAAGTGCCCAAAGGTGGCAGCAGAAATCACAGAGCCAGTTCCAAAGGCAAAAAAAAGCTGATGATTGAAAGGAAAATTGAGCTTTTCTCAAGGATTGGCCCCAGAGAAAATAAAGGCTTCGAGTTATTCCTAAAAAGATTTTACTAGTAATTTACTATTAAACATAATACATTTTACTATTAAAAATAATAAAATTTGAGTCAAAATAGAAGCATTTACTGGTAGAATCAATAACACTGCTAATAAAAAGAAAAAGGAAATAAAGGGAAGGGCCTTGCTTCATATCTGGATAAACCCAGGGAATGTGAGTGTATTGCAAAGAACTAAAGAGATTAACATTTCCAAAAGCCAATGATTGGAAAAATTAGTGTATTACAAAAAAATTTAAAAAAAAAAATCCCATTCCCAAATCTTAAATATATCAAATATCCACAGTGTCCGGAGCATGTGTCTTGCACAGGTGAGCAAAAAAAACTCAAATAAAACTGAATCAAATTAAATAAAATTAAAATAATTCTAATAAGTAACTTATTCCTTCATTCCACAGGTTCAAACCTCCCTGTGTTTAACAAAGGACATTCCCAAAGATATCAAGGAGAATGAGGTTTAGAGCTAAAGAAAAGGGAGGGAGAAAATCCACATAATGAGAAATATCTGCAAGGGCCATTTTCTGTGCAACTGCTTCATATTTTCTGAGGCTAAAACAGAAATAGCAAATCCTGGAAGAGATGAAGGCAGATTTAAAATCCAAAAAGAAATCCTTAGGAAGAGCATGGGGGAGGGAAAATAAAGAAAATCCAAAGAGAAAACCAGACATGACAGGAAAAAAAAAAAAGAGCAAAGGGAGGGTAAAAAGGAGGAAAAAAAGAAAGTACAAAGAAGCAAACAGGGAAAAAAAGGAAAAAAATTAATGTGAAAATAAAGATGGTAGAAAAATAAGCAAGGAAAAAGAAATGAGGGAAAAAGATGGAAAAATTAAGAAAGAAGAAAAGAGGAAGAAAAGAAAAAAGATGAAAAAATGAAAACATAGGGGAAGGAAACAAACAGAGGAAGAAAAAAAAAACAGGAAGAAACAAAAACAACAAACAGAGGAAGGAAAAAAAAATTATCAGAGGAGGGAAAAAAACCCCAAAACCAGGAAAATATAAGGGGAAAAGAAGGAATAAAAGAAAAATAGGAAGGAGAAAAATAAGGGAAAAAGAAGGCAAAAAAAGAAAATAGAAAGAATAGGAAAGGAAAAAGAAAAATAAGTAGAAAGGAAAATATTAAGGGCAAATGAAGTTAAAAAGAAGGAAAATAGAAAACTAGGAAAATAAGAAAAAAAAAAACAAAAAAGAAGCAGGAAAAGAAGAAAAGATGTGTGAAGAACAAAAAAAGAAGAAAAAATATCAACAGGTAAGGGAGGGAAGAAGGGGAAAAGAGGAAAAAAAGAAAAAAGAGGGAGAGAAAAAGAAGGGGAACATAAGGGGGAAAGAAGAATAAGAAAAGTAAAACAAAATAGAAGAAAAAAAAAAGGAAAAAACCAAAGGAAGAATGAAGGATGAGATGGAAAAACAAAAGCAAAAAATAAAAAATAAGAAATAGAGGCGGAAAGGAAAAAAAAAGGAAAGAAAAAAAGGAAAGAAGGAAAAAGAAAAGAAAGGGGGAAAAAAAGCAAGAAAATGAAGTCCCCAAACCAACCCAAATTGCTGCACCACACCTTTCTGAATTATTTCTTGGAGGTCCTAACAGCCACTCCAATATTCTCAACATCCCAAGTTAATGACACACAATCTTTAATAATTTCACTCCTAAAGAACACTGTAAATTATGCAAAAAACCTTCAGAAGTTGGCCTAAAAGTGGCTCTAGGGGTGGAGCTGTTCCTGCAGAACTTAGGAATAAAATCAATTTATGACGTTTATAAGTAAGTCCATTTGCAGAGCTAAACTTCCACAATGAGCTCTTCAAACTCCTCACTTGCACCCCTTCTTGGCTGGGAAAGCCATGGAGTTCAACACAGGGAAGATAGGGAAAGATGGGATTCCACAAAATTCCCCCTTTCCAAATGCCACAGAAAGGTCCCTGGGTGGATTTTGGGACCAGGTGGAACCCTGAAACTGCCAACTATGGTCACATCCCACAAACCCAGAAACAAATGGCAAACACAGGGAAGCAAAAGGAAGAAGAAGAGAGAGCAGCATAACCAACTAAAGCAACTTTAAATTACAAAGGAAAGCTCACAGGCAGCAAAATTGGAGGTGGATGTGCTAAGAGCCTTGGAGCTGCCCTGTGCCACATGATTTTTGGGATGAAATTTGCTTTAACTGCCTTTTTTTAGCCTCTTTATTTTTGGTCAATGGAAAACACATCCCAGCAGAGATCTCCTTTGCCTCCCTGTGTTGTTCCATTCACTAAACCAGACAACAACGCTGGATTTAATCTAAATAAACACTAATAAATAACCACAAGAAATCAACTTCCACAAGGCAATAAAACACCAACAGGCAGAAAAACAATTCCAAACATCCCACTGACCACAAGAATAATTTTTAATGAGGGTTCCACTCTCCCAGGCAATCTTTTCCTGGCTGATAATAAGCAGATTGGGAAGGATAGGAAAAGTAGCAGACACCAACCAACTAGGATGGAGTAGAGGATGCCAGGTCGATCTGAAGGAGGCTGGATGTTCCTGTCCTGGTCTATGGCTTGGATGGGTGGAGTGACACTGATGGGATTCACATGGACCTGAAATGAAAAAACACATTGGAAACAGAGCAATTAGAAAGCCAGCAGAGAGAGCTGGAGGCTTGGCACAACAACATTTCACAGGGAAGAGTATTGGAGGAAGAAAAACCTTCAGAATGAGAAGAATTTACAGCTCATGGCCCCTTTAAATCCAAATAAACAGAGAAACATAAACATTTCTATAGCAGCCTCCTTTCTGAGGTACAGCCTTAGGACAGATCCTAGAGGAAAAGAACCACAAAAATTCCATATGGCTTGTATGGAAGGGACCTTAAAACCATCCAGTGTCACCCCTGCCATGGGCAGGGACACCTTCCACCATCCCAGGCTGCTCCAAGCCCCAAAGTCCAGCCTGGCCTTGGGCACTGCCAGGGATCCAGGGGCAGCCACAGCTGCTCTGGGCACCCTGTGCCAGGGCCTGCCCACCCTGCCAGGGAATAATTCCTTCCTTATATATATCATCTAAATTTCCCCTCTATCAGTCTGAACCCATTCCCCTTTGTCCTGTCACACCAGTTTCTGATGAAAAGTCCCCCTCTGCCTTCCCTGTAACCCCTTCAGACCCTGGAATAAGCTGTGAGGTCTCCACACAACCTTCTCTTCTCCAGTCCTAACTCTCCCAGCCTGGCTCCACAGGGAAAGTGCTCCAGCCCCCTCAGCAGCTTAGAAGCTGATAGTAAACACTTGATAAAGGAAGCTCACAAATACTTGACTACATTTCTATAAATAGCCCCTCTAATCAGGGATTTCAACCATCACACAGTGAAACACAGCAAATGCCTGAAAATAGGAAAACAGCACGTTGAACTGGAGCATCATCAGGAGCTGGGTTGGTTGTGATGCACAAATACACACTGCAAAAGAAATTTAAAGTACAGACATACCACAGTTGAGAGGGCCACAACACACAGAACATCACCAAGCAATCTCAGATAGCTTCACCCCAACCAGAGCAACACCTCACCAGGTCAGAAGACTTCAGGTATCTGCTCACACAGAGTAACATCCCAACACCCCAGAAGGCTGCCAGCAACTGCCCCTCCTGTGCTTCAGCCCAACCTTTTATCCCCTCGTGTTGATGCACTGCACCTGTGTGCCCTCTGCTCCTGGGGGATTGGTCAGTGCCCCTGGGCTCATTAATGCCTCATTAATTTCAATATTGTTCACCTGCTTTTCACAGATGTAGCTCATTAGGGATGAGGCTCAGCCCCACTCCCAATGAGCACAAACTCTGTGCCCACACACCAGCCCAGTTTGCAGGAGGTGCTGGGCACTGCCAGGGCAGCCCGAGCTGTAGGTGGTGGCAGCCTGGGGACACATCCTGCACCATCTGGGATTGCAGGAGGCAGCAGCCCAGCAGGGCCACAGGGCCCTGGACATGAACTGCAGCCCTTTTCCTTGGGAAACAAAACACCTCTGACAGCAAAGGTGTGAGTTACACTGAGGAAGGCTTCAAGCATCATCACTTGGTTGTTCTTCAGCCCAACCTTTTATCCCCTCATATTGATTCACTGCACCTGTGTGCCCTCTGCTCCCTGGGTGATTGGTCAGTGCCCCTGGGCTCATTAATGGCTCCTTACCTTTAATATCCTTCACCTGTCCTGCACAGCTGCAGCCCATTGGGGATGAGGCTCAGCCCCAGCCCCACTCCCAATGACCACAAACCCTGTGCCCACACAGACATTGCAGGGAAAGCTACATAGGACAAGCGTGGATGGGTGTGGGAACAATTCACCATTATTTGGAAGTGAATTGAAATGCTTAACATCAAGATGGAATTGTAGAATCATGGAATGGTTTGGATTGGAAGGGATCTTAAAGATCCAAAATGCCACCCCTTCCATGGGCAGGGTCACCTTCCACTGTCCCAATCCAACCTGGCCTTGGACACTGCCAGGGATCCAGGGGCAGCTACAGCTGCTCTGGGAATCTCACAGGGCCTCCCCAACCCTGCCAGGGAACAATTTCTTCCCAATATCCCATCCAGCCCTGCCCTCTGGCAGTGGGAAGCCATTCCCTGTGTCCTGTCACTCCATCCCTTCTACAGAGTCTCTCTCCTTCTTTCTTGTAGCTCCTTCAGGTCCTGGAAGGTCACAGTGAGATCACCCAAAAACTGGTGCCAGCATTCATTTCTGTCAATCCAGCCTCCAGTGGAAACTCCAGAGCTGCCATTCCCAAGTCCCACATTTTCAGTGACCTTGGCTGCTCAACCAACCACAAAGGTACCACACATGGATGTCTGCACACCAGGCTTTCCCCTCCCTGCATGACAAAAACCCTTAATGAGCTCTGTGAAAAGCCAGACACCCTTTTTTTTTCCCCCACATACAACTGGTCCTGGCAGCCCTTCCTTTGCAAAGCTCTGTGTTCTGCAAGAGGAGACTTGAAATTTAGCGTGGGAATAGGAATGAGATGAGTCCACGCTCGGCCAAGTTTTGGCAGAGCTGTCAGAAATCATCCTGCTGAGAGCTGGAAGGGAGCTGAGAGAGCTTTGGCATTGCTGAGGGGAATCTTAGAGGGAAAAGGGATGAGCAGGAGGGGGAGAAGGAGCCAGGGGTGGAGGAAAAGCAATTTATTGACCCTTGTGGGCAGTCCCATGGTCATTGCCACCACACCCCAAGGTGTGTCCCCCAGACATTTCCAGCAGGTTTCTCAAATCCAGAGGCTCTTCCAGCCTTTTCCACACCAGAGTAATTTAAGATACAGACATGTCAGGGATAGGCACATTAAAAAGTGAGGGTGGATGCCCTTGGCCTCCCAAACTGGGGCTGGGAAGCTCCTCACTCCACTCCTGCTCATGGCTGTTGTTCCTGTCCCTGTCCCACTAGCCAGGTCCTTTGTCACTACACAATTCCATTTGGGATTCTCTGAAAAATTAAACTCTTAAAAGTATAATGAGGGAGACGAGCTCAAAATAGGCAGAAGGAAAGAGAGAAGAAGATATATTTGACATCTGCTTAAATTTTTAAATGGCTTTAGGATGGCATAGAAGTTGCACGGGAAGAGAGAAGATTATGCAGAAAACTGACCAAGACTAAAATGCTATTTTTAAATTCACTGATCAGTGGGAGCCGTCTCAGAAAACTCCACGTTTGAGTTAGAAACATGAAACCAATCCCATCTCTTAGTCTGGGTTTAAATTCACCATTAATGCCCAGAGCAGCTGTGGCTGCCCCTGGATCCCTGGCAGTGCCCAAGGCCAGGCTGGACAGGGCTTGGAGCAGCCTGGGACAGTGGAAGGTGTCCCTGCCCATGGCACAGGGGGTGGAATGGGATGAGATTTAAGGTCCCTTCCAATCCAGACCCATCTAAATCTCCCCCCTGTCAGTCTGAACCCATTCCCTGTGTCCTGTCACTGCAGTTCCTGTTGCAGGGTCCCTCTCCAGCTTCCCTGGATCCCTTCAAACCCTGGATGTGACTGTAGGGTCTCCCCACAGCTTTCTCTTCTCAAGGCTGAACAGCTCCAACTTTAATAATTTAAAGCTGTTTTGAATTAAATTGGCTGATGTGCCTTGATGCAAAACTCAAGGTGGTTTCATATTGCTTTAATAATCCACAGACAATGCAGCATCTTTTTCACTCAAATTTAGAAATTAGAACCACAAAAACATCAATAAAGCAATAAAGCAGCCATTACATTAATAAATGGGTAATAGCACATTAAGAAATTAATCAAAGCACACATAGGGAGCTTAAGAGAGTGTGTATATGCTTTAAATCAGAAATAATTGTTTTAAAAATGAGGAGTCTAAGTAGGAGTCTTCCATAGGCATCCAACGTCCCTGAAAGAGGCTGAAAAATCCCCTACCAGGCTCCTTCTCAGGAGATTCATGAGGAGATGGAAGCTCATTAAAAGGAAGGGAGGACAGATTAATGAAGGAGTGAAGTGTCTGAGGTGCCCATGGGCGCCAACTGGAGGCAAAGTAAGAGCACCAAGGGGTTTGGCAGGGAAAGGATGGAGAAAGTGCCAGGAAAGTCAGCATGGAGCCACAGCAGGGCTGGGAGATCACTCAGAATAAACAGCTGGCCTTCAAATACCAACCTCTGCCATGGGGAACATGAAAAGCTGCCCAAACTCTGGCAGGTGATTAAAAAACAAACAGATCTTGCCCATCTGAGGGTGGAACATGCAGTCATTTATTTTCCTCATTAGGGAAAAGCTCCCTCAGTTATTGGTGGGGTGATTAATTGATTTTAGGTGTTCAGTATAGCTGGGTTGGCCAAAAAGCAGAACCCCAACCCCACCTTGCAACTTTTAGCACAAATATTAATAAATTTTTTAAAAAAACCTCCTTCAAACAGAGTCGTGATGGGGAGCCTGCCAGGGAGTCTGCAGGGCCACGAGATGATCAAGGCAGAAAAATACTTTAAAAAAAGCTCAGAGAGAATAAGGTAGCAGCAAAAACCTCATTTTCCTCTCCCCTATTTTTGTGTTCAGCATGGAAGGACAGCAGCACCTTCTCCATGAGGGATATCCAGCAGGACCTGCAAAAATCCATGGCCTTCAGAGATGTCATGGATGGAACAAGGCAAATTTAAGAGTCCCATTTGTGCCAGGGGGTTTTAGACTCCTACTGAGCATTTTGAATAAAATAAAGATAAACTATTTTATTTATTAAAAGATAAATAAAAGACATTTTTAATTAATGTATTTAAATGATGCTTAATAATTCAGGAGTGCAGTTGCATTCAAAAATCCAAGCGGGATTTTGGGGCACCTGCCTATGTATTGATTTCACCATCCCATGATCCCATGGAATGATTATGAAGGAATTTATAACTGAGATGCAGAATATGCATTTGGAGATTTAAAAAACAAAAGAAAAAACACCCCCAAATCGACATGAATTTAAAATAAAAGTAATATATTTTTTAATATTCCTATATTTTTTATTATTATTATTATTTTAAGATGTCTAGGAATGCCAGGCTTCCATTAAAAAGATGTGGACAGTGTAGAATTCTTTTTAAAGTCAGGGTACAACAATAATTGTTACACAGCTGATAACAAGGATTTAAAAACTCAGATTTTCTATTTCTTCCATCTACCTGAGATGTAAAGCTGAATTTGCCAACCATAGATACTTAGGGAAAACTTCCTTTGGGCAAAATGAGAAGGAAAAGAGAGGAAATGGCACATTTTGGGAGTTGGAATAACACAATTTTCTTCTCAGAGCTGCTTTTTCCATTTGTGGGGAGGTTTGTGGTGTATTTTGGGGGGGTTTGTTGTGTATTTTGAGGGTTTTTTGCTTTTTACCATAAAAATCATTGCATTCTACAAAACTGAAAGCCAATTGAAGCCAACATCCCTCAACTAGAAGGTTTTTTCCTGAGCAGATAATACATTCCTGAGAGGTGTTTTCTGCACAACTGAAGACACCAGACCATGAACCAGCTCCAGGTTTCACTCTGGTGATGCTGCACTGATGATTCACAACCACTTGAGCTCCCACCAGAGACATTTCTGGGGCTCAGGGACCAGGGCCATCACACAGGTGGAAAATACTGCAGGAGGATAAAACTGCAGGAGGATAATACTGCAAAGGATAAAAAAGCAGGAGTTCCCAAAGTTTTGTTTGGATTCACCAAGGTGAGCTCAAGAAATCCACTGAGAGAAAGCACAAAAAACTTCACTGTCAATTTATTATTGAGCCAAACACAGCAAGACATTTTCTACCCACGAGTCCCACCAAAAACTGAGTTGTTAAGGCACTAGGGTGGCCAGAAACCTAAACCAGAGAGACCTGGAGCTCCTGGAGTGGGGCCACCTGGGATTTCAGCCTGAGCCACCCTGGGATTCTGTATTAGCACAATCAGCCCCCACTGGATATCTCACACCAATATTTGACAACCTGAAAATTATTATTTTTGCAGGCAGCTCTAACTGTGGCCAGTGCACTTCAGATGAAGTCTCAGGACCTTCCCCCTGCATCATTCTCACAGCTCAGCTGAGGAATTTGCTGCTGAACTCTCATCCTGTGGAAAACAAGGCTGAGGAGCTTTTCTCCAGATGGAAAATGTCACTAAAGCAACACACATTGCCCCTGGTGCCATCCAGAACCCCTTCCCAGGGAGCCCTGCACTATTAAACCAGCAAAGTCCTTGAGGAATTGATGAATCATTACGGTGACACAGGTTCTCCTTGTGCTTTCCTGAGCTTGGGATACGAGCTGTAAGTGGGAAATGAGCTGAGTTCTCTCCATGCTGTGCAGAACTGCCTGTGGCTTTGCCAACACTGAGCACTAAAACAGCAGGGAGAGCTGCAGAACCATTCCAACATCACTCCTTGCTGCTGCCTCAGCTGCTCTGCCAGCACAACAAGGGCTGTGACAAAACACTAATGAGCAGAAATCCATCACAGAGCACTTGCATGTCAGCAAAACGTGGGCAACGTTTCAGTGGAGCTACCCAACCACAAAAGAAGTCAATCCAAAAAGCAGGAATCGTGCTACAAATGTAGGAGGTGCCACCAAAATCTCATTGTTAGTCAAACCATGTCACATCAAATCTCCCATTTGTAGGGTCTCACCGTTCTCCCTCTTTTTTTGCCTTCCCACTGGCAGCTACACGTTCCTGCCTTTGATCAGAGTCTCACATCAGGAGCCTGCAGGAATTCCTGTGCTGCTCTCTGAAGGCTGATGTGACACACAGATGTACAGGAATCCAGGGGGAATGGGATCCCCTGACCCTTCACATTGCCACAACACAAGAACCCAAACTGTGGGACAAAACCTCACCTGAATGCTTTGGAGAATTTGGAAGCAAACCCCAAGCATGGATTTAAAACACACTCTGAAGCTGAAAGAGAATAAATTCTCTGTAGAAAATTGTTAGATCGAGTTGTCACAGGAGATAAAAAGAGGTTTACTTAGCAAAAATTCTGGGCCTGGAAACACTTCCCAAGAAAGGGCACAACAGCTTGAGGAAACCAAATCTACATTGCTAAACCCCTTTTAAAAAACACCTTTTATAGCTCCCTATCAGTTACTAGCAGATAATCAATAGCTTATCAAAGCTGTGCATTTTGACTTTGCTGAGTGATTAACTTAAAATCACCAAACCAGGTTAAAAAACAGCCCAATTTTGTGAACTTGATCCATTACCTTGAAGTCCTCAACAATCTGGTGCCCTCTGTAGGGCTGCAATTAGAGTGAAAAGAGGAGGGAAATGCAAATTGTCAGAACCCAAGACATTCCTCTAGCTACCCTAGAAGACTCAAGACCTTAGCAAAACCCCAGAGATTTAGAGCTGATTCACCCCATTTATACTTCTTAGAATTACAGAATCAGTAAGGTTGAAAAAGAGCTTTAGATCATCCAGTCCAACCATCAATCCACCGCCATTAATCCACATCCTCAAGTGTCACATCCACACCTTTTATTTAACCCCTCAGGGAAGTGATGGGGCAGCCACAGCTGCTCTGGGCAAAGCTGTGCCAGGGCCTGCCAGGGAGGAATGTTGTCCTAATATCCAATCTAAACCTGCCCTCTGGCACTGGGAAGCCATTCCCCTCTTGTCCTGGCACTCCATCCCTTGGAAAAGTCTTTCTCCATCTTTATTGTAGCTCCTTCAGGCCCTGCAAGGCCACAATTTGGTCACTCCAGAGCTTCTCCTCTCCAGGCTGAACAATCCCAGCTGTGCCAGCCTTTCCTCCCAGCAGAGCTGCTCCATCCCTCTGCCCATCCTGGTGCCTCCTCTGGACTCTCCAGCAGCTCCAGGGCCTTCCTATGTTGGGCCCCAGAACTGATCTGCAAATTTAAAACTAAACTAACTTTTCTCTTTATTTATTTTCCAGAAGTTCCCCTTCATTCCCAGAGCCACAGCTAAAAAGCCACAGTGGGTAATTTATGCTGATGGTGACCTGGCCTCTCCTGTCTTCTCTGGGGGTAAAAAAGTGTTTTATTGACCAATGGGAAAAATTAAGACACAGGATTAATTGTTCAATTTACCTTCTTTCTAAACTCAGCACTAAATTATCAAACAGCTTTTAGCGTCTGATTTAGCCGCTCAATACAACCCATGGCTGCTCCCTCCCTGGGTTTCTGTCATGCCCCATGTTTATGCAATTTCTTGAAATGAAAATTGTAAAATTCAAATATCCTGGCAGCTTGGGTTGTTAACAGAGTAAGCTGTCAGAGAACACAATTTCTTCCATTCATTTGTAAAAAAAAACCCCAACCTTTGAGAGGAAAAAAACCCAACATTTTGAAGGAGCAGCAAGAGAGCATAATGAACCCAAGTGTGGAGGAAAACAGAGACTATTTTTATCAATGATGTCTCCCAGGAACAGCAGGGCCAAAAAAGAATTGAATTTCATCAGGATCTGATCACAGCGCTTACTAAATTGCTTTTTCTGTATCTGACATTCTTGATAAGAAGTGTCCCCAGAAGGGGACTGAATGAAATGCATTATGCAATGAGCTTCCTGCCTCAGCACAACCACAATTCAGGCCAGAGCTTCTCCTCCTTCCAAGGTGATGACTGGCACTAAAGAACAATAAACATTTCCTTTTTGACATTTGGCTTTTTTCCCACATAGCTATGAAGTCTATTTCCTTGATTATCCCTCAAACTCTTGATGTGGGTTTCTTATTATCCTGATTTCTGTGCAGAGGAGCAAACTGTGAAGCCTAAGACAGGCACCTACATCTCCCCAAAAATCAGAAAATATTCAACAAACATGTAGCACCACCATAATGACTTCCAGATTATTATTTTAATTTCTAAGAGTAATTTTTTCGCAAGTAAAAAAATTTTATATTAGCCCAATTTTCTTTCCTTATAAATGCTATTTCTCACAGAGGGATAATTCTCTCTATCATATATCTACAAATATATATAATTATAAATATATGTATATATATGTATATCTATAAATATATGTATATATGTATATATATATATAAATATATATGTATAGATATAAAGAGATAGATATTGATATTTATATTTCTCTTCCTAAAGATAACAGGCTAATAGCTTCTCTATGTCTTTAGAAAAATTAGCCAGACAATAATACATCACAAAAGGCACAAGAAGTTGCAAGCAAATGATAAAAGAGGAGAAAGATTTGATGAGAAGATATAACCAGTGCCAATAATTTCAGCTGTATGGAACTAGACAAAAACCAAAAAAAAATCCCAGAGAATAATTCATTTGAAATCCAAATTAAAAAAAAAAGAAATATCAAAATGAGCAGGTCAGTATTTTACCCAGGCCCTTTGGCTGACTCTCTTTATATACTGATTTTCCTCTCTTTTGGGTACTCAATGAGCACTTCTCCAGTCCACGAGTGGCAATGTCATCTGGAAGTACCTCACTACTAAAATCCAGCTGTATCCACCACTGTCCTCTCCTCATTAAAGCTTGCACCCCTATCAGAAAAGAATTTTAGGGAGAAATTTTGTGGCCAGAGCCAGCTACAAATTCTGCCTCATCATTATTAAACCTATTTTATTACACTAATTTTAATGTAATGTTAAAAAGTGGCACTTTTAGATTGAAGGTTATAGGAAAAAATTGGTTTTGCCAGCTAAATTTTGGATGTATTTTCAATAAATCTGTGCAAATTTTCATGTGTGTGTGTACACACTTTAACTGTAACGCTCACATCCTTCATCCTTAAGCTCATCCTGACATCTTTTTAGGGTGAAGCAGGAAAATTTTGCATTTTATTAAAAGTATTTCTTTTGCAATCCCAGGACAAAAAGCAGGAATTATTTACCAAGCACACCCCTGCATCCCCAGCACCGCTGTGCTGCCCAGGGTATGGATCCAGAGCCAAATGGAGATGAATCCCATTTACTCCTTTCAGGAGAGGAAGTTCCACTCACCAGGAATTTCCATGTTCTCCACAGGAAAGACCTTTAGGATTCAAGGAATATTTTCCACAAAACAATTATCAACAGCATGGAGCAGAGCAAACATGACTGTCCTGGGAAGGGGGATTTTCCTTTCATTTCATTTCATTTCATTTCATTTCATTTCATTTCATTTCATTTCATTTCATTTCATTTCATTTCATTTCATTTCATTTCCAAGAGTGATTTCATTTTAACATGTACTCACAAATATTCACCAATTAAGGTTTTGCAGCCCATGTTTGATTAATTGAGGAATTAATCTGCACCCTCTGAATTGTGACAACAAGCTGAAAAGAGAAATAATTCCTCCTGACCCCTAAGGATCAGCTGCAGCTCAATGGGACAACCCAGGCACTGAAATAATTCTCTCTGCAAGGCCCAGGGATGTGACAGAGAGGAGAATTTTTCTGGAGTGAAGCTGGCTAATAAAGCATCACTGCAAGAATATTTTGTTTAAATGTCAACATTTAAAGCCTTCAAATGCTTCCAAGTGACATTTAAGGATCAAATAAATTGCTACATATGTTTTCTCTGTGACAGCAGCTCCTCTTGGTGCAGTAACAAACACAGATCTATGGGAGAGAAAACAGAATTGAATCTTACAGGAGCTCCTCAATCTACACTTGGGTGTTGATTAGTTAATTAATTGGGTTTTTAGCCTGCACAAAAAGGTGGTTTTTGCTCATGAGCCTGCCCTGCTGCCCACACCAAAGCCCTGGAGATCCCTCTCCATCCTTGGATGGGTTGGATTGCTGTGGCTGTGACCAAAGGTGGAATCAAAGCAGCTCCTCTTCCTTCCTAAAGGAAATTCCTGCTCATTTCAGAACCACTGTTACTCCTTCCAAACAAGCTCAGGACCCTTTTCCTTCTCAACTCCTGGCAAAGCCACAAGAACTGAACATTTTCTCACCTCTAAGTTCCTAACCATGATGAGAAGTAACAGGCAATTGATGAAACATTCCCAGATTTGATTATCAAAACAAATTCCTTCATTTTAAATTATAAAATCAGTCATTTTTACCAGTTTACTCCTGCCTTGATAACAAATCAGATTTAAAATTTAACCTTACACCTTGATGAAGAGCTAGAAAATTTCCCTGTTTTCAGCAGCAGCCAAATTTCCATCTTCTGCAAGGCTCCCAGAGCTGCTCTTGTGCCACCCAGGGCTTCTGTGTCCCACAACCCAGCCCCAGAAATACCCAAAATATTCTTCTCTCAACCCAAAACCAGCTTCAAAGTGATCTGCAGGGAGATTTTTCTTTCCCTGTTTCATTTTTTTGACCAAAATCTTCTCACTTTCTAGGCAAGCTTGATCCTTTTCCCCTTAAAACCTCCACTTTTAAGAATTAGAACTACTATATATATATATATGTATATATTTTTTTTTTTACCCACAGACAGAAACTCATCTTCTGAACCACAACTGGGTTAAAATCCCCTGAAGTAAAGTGTCTTTCAAACTTTATTCCCCTATTCTGCAGCCTTGTTATAATTTTCTCAACCACACTGTTGTTGGAAACATCTGGTTCTTAGGACAACCATTATATTTTGGAAATTAAAATCATGGTTTTGTTTGATTTTGAGGGGCACACCAGGCAAATGAACTTCTCTATCTGAAAAATATCTATATTTAAAGATACAGGTTAATCTTAGATTAACAGGGACTGTCCTGCCTGATCAATACATCAGCAAAGGGAAGAGCTTGCCTGGCTGCTAAGGGAGATTATTCTCAGGTTTATGCATTCACATATTAAGGTTCCTGACAATTTTAGTGACAATTCTTTTTAATTAGCCATCCTGGTATCCTCCCAAATTAAAATTTAATCTGTAACATCACATCTTTGTGATTTTAACCTTTTCATGCTTCGTTACTTTTCAGTGACATTTTCCTTAAAAAAAAGACCCTACCTATCAAGGGATGGCATGTGGGGGACAGACAAGCAATCCTAAAAAAGGGAAGAAAAGGGAAAATCACATCAGCAGACTTCAAACACCTCTTTTAGCTCCCTATCAGGTATTAGCAGATAATCAATAGCTTATCAAAGCTGTCCATTATGACTTTGCTGAGTTATTCATTCAAAATCACTAAACCAGGTTAAAAACCTCCAATATTGTGAACTTGATCCATTATCTTGAAGTTCACATCAATCTGGTGATCTCTGTAGGGCTGCAATTAGAATGAAAATAGGGGGAAAATGCAAATTGTCAGAACCCAAGATATTCCTCTAAGACTCAAGACCCTAGCAAAATCTCAAAAACCTTAACACAAAGTCAAAACCACTTGTGCCTTCCATCTTAACCCATAAAAAAAAAGTTACCAACTTTGTGTAAAGATTTACAAGCCACAAAAGTTTAAGTAAAATGTTAGCGAATTGATCACAAAGTGAAAAAGTCAAATTTTAAAGATTTAAAATAGAAGTTCCAGAAGCAAGATGAAAGAATCTGTGTCCTTTCTTCTTCTTCTTCTTGTCCTCCATCTTCTGCTTAACAGTAACACTTCTAAATTACTTTAAAGTAGAGACAGACTGTCTAACATAAGTGAAAAATATTAAAAAAATATTGTGAATAGAGTACAGACAGTTTTTAGTATAAAAAAATAACACTGCCCCGAGGGTGGTCAATGTTCCTCAACCCAACCTGCTAAACAAACCTCAGCAAGTAAAAAAAAATGTATTAAATAAAAAAAATGAACAACCTTGAAAACCAAACCAAAAAATCTCGATTTCTTCTTCAGTCTCAAAGCTAAGAAAAAAGGATTTTTAATACCTCAAAAACCATTTCAGCAACACAAATGAAAGGTTTGCCTGGAATAAACAGGGTGGCTGCAGCCACCAGAGGATTTTATCATTGTTTTTGCCTTGCTTTCCCCCTTGCAAAGCACTTCATAATCACCTATCTGTTCATCTTGCATCTCTGCTGAAATTTAATTAGAAAAATTGCTATCTGCCTCCAATGGCAAGAGGCTTGGCCACAACTCTGCCTTCTTCTACAAAAAGCACTGCAGAGGTGTCAGGGAAGTCAATCTGCATTTCCCCTCCACTTGTCTGAGTTCCAGCATTTACCTAAATTGCTACTGAAAAATGAATCCCTGCAAAAAAATGGGACAATTTGCTCATCTTTCAGTGGTACAGGGACTGTTCAGAGCCTCAGTCATGAAGTTCTTGTCCAATTAAGAACAAGAATGTAGAGACACAGCCATTTTTTAAAATATTTCTCTTTTTATCTCCTGAAGTGACACCAATGCCCTGTCCACCAAATAATTCTTGGGATGAAAGTACCCAGAAACTCCCATTCATCTCAGCCCAGCACTAATTATCTTGCACCAAAGATTTCAGTCTAATTAACAGCAGGGCTGGATGCTGCCTATTCAAAACATAAAATCTTTTTTTTTTTTTTTCTTGCCCAAAATGATTTGTATAAAGAAAAACAATTCTCCTAATGATGAAAACTCTGTTTTCTCTGGAAGGCAGACTTTGAACATTTCGTTTTGCCAGCAGACACAACTGCAGTCAGTCGTGGGCTAATGCCAGCAGGAAGTGTAAATTCCACCCCCTACAAAGCATTTAGCAGCAATCCCAAAACTGGACAGAGCTTGTTCAGCTGGGAAAGGAATAATTAGAAACAAATCAAATCCCAAATAATTTCCTGAGGCTTGATGCCACTGAGCACAAATGGAGCTCGTAAGTCTCGGCAGGCCAAAGCCTGGCAAAGCTCTTCTATCACGTTTGAATTTAAAAAGCCAAATCTTGGTACAAATAAGGCAAAGAAAATAAAGGCAGATTGAGATTGAACTGCTCCAGAGACCAACAACTCCCCAAATTAACTGTGAACATTTGTAGTTTAAAATGTCCCATATCTGACCAACAAACATAAAAACCCAAAAAAGACAAGACAAAATGGCAACTGAAGATGATTTTTTTTAGTTTAATGCAGTTTGATTGTTATTAGGGGTGATTCCCTCCCTGTGAATTGTCTTTAAGCAATCAGGTTTAGAAGTCATCAGGAAAAAAACCCAATTATTCTGTGGGATTTTACCACTCACACAGGTTAGAGAGGCACTCCTCATCTGCTCAAAGCTTCTATGAAAGTGGATTTAGCCACACACAGCCACTTTAACTCAGCCCAAAATCTGAAGGCTGTGTCTTTCAGTGTCCCAAAAATCTTCCTTGGCAGCTGCATGGGAGTTCCAGGTGAACCAGCAAATCTCTCCCACTTCAGGAGTGGTTACTTGGTGTTCATTCCATGGCAGATCCCTGGATCAAATATCTTTTGTACCAGCACTTCCCACAGCAAAATAAGATAATAATTAATTTATTTATTTAGTGATCATTGGAGGAAATCTAGAACATTTTGTTGAACGTTTCTCTTTGATTAGTATAATCAAGATGGGGAGATGTTGTTTCCAGAATTTTCACTTGTGCTGCTGCTACTGTAGGTTTTATATTAATTTGTCTCTGGGAGAAAATTCCAGGAGGTTTGGGAGGAATTGGGATTTGCAGGGCCAAAGGAACAAAATGCAAGGGAATTCAGTTGGAAGAAACTGTCAGGTGTTTGTCATCCTCAAGCCCAGAGGTACCCAAAACCAGAATTAATCACAGAATTAACTAGGCTGGAGAAGACTTTTGAGGTCATCAAGTCCAAAACTAATTCAAGTTCAATTTTAAGCTGATTACTGGTAATTAATTAGCACATCCTGTACAGTGCTAATTAATTACCAATAATCAGCATAAAATTGATTTGTCCAGAGCTGATTAACACCCTCTGGAAGTGTCCTGGGCTCCCAACCCCAGCTCACTCAGTGGGATTACACCATCTCCTCAGAAAAATGCAGATTTCTCCTCCTGAATCCAAACTGATGGAACTGAAGAGGTCCTTCTCACTAATAAAGACTTATAGGGGCACTTCCTGTTCTTCAGTGTCTTATTCCACCCCTCTCAACTTCACTGTTGTTGGGAAGGTTTTATTTATTATTTTTTAGCCTTTCACCTCTCCATGCTCTGCTCAGGCTCAGCTCCATGAGGTCACCTAAGCCCCACAAACGCTGTGAGGTCCCTTCAGACAAAATTCCTGAGGATTCTGAGCATAATCAGTACAAACCTAAACCCCTTCCATCCAGGAGGATCCATCAGAGGTGCAAGAACAAGGAACTTGTAGAAGAGTGAGGTCCAATCTGGACTGAGTACAAAATCTTTGGTGTCATGTGCCCATGGGGACTCATAATTACCCCAGGAAACCCCAAAATAACCCCATGGAACCCCATAAGTACCCAACGGAACCCCATAATAACTCCATGGAACCCCATAATAATTCCATGGAACCCCAAAATAACCCCATGGAACCCCATAAGTACCCAACGGAACCCCATAATAACTCCATGGAACCCCATAATAATTCCATGGAACCCCATAATAACTCCATGGAACCCCATAATTACCCCATGGAACCCCATAATAACTCCATGGAACCCCATAATAACTCCATGGAACCCCATAATATTTCCATGGAACCCCATAATAACTCCATGGAACCCCAAAATAACCCCATGGAACCCCATAATCACCCAACGGAACCCCATAATAACTCCATGGAACCCCATAATAACCCCATGGAACCCCATAATTACCCCATGGAACTCCATAATAACTCCATGGAACCCCATAATTACCCCATGGAACCCCAAAATAATCCCATGGTTGCAAATCTAGCCCAGCAATTAATTAAATAAATCTAATCTATATTTTGCTGCCTAACAGGATTTTCTTCTTTGCATGATGATGGAAAATACAGAGTGTAGAAGTGGAGGAAACCTTCACATTGTGAGTAGGACAGGAATTAACTGAAGGGGGGAAAAAAAGGAGGAGAAATTATCTTGCCCATGTTATGAGATATTCATGAGGTTGTACTTTTTAACTCCATGTGATGACTCACACATCTGATAATAAATGCTAACTTATTCAAGTCTTCCTGACACAAGAGGGGGAAAAAAATTAATTACCAGAGCTGATCAGACACAGAAACACTGAAATATGATATAAATATAAGGCAATGTAACAACAACTACAAAAATCCCCAAACCTAATCAACAAACAACACAGGTTTTCTTGGAAATTGAAATTCAGCTAACAACAAGTAATTAATTCAGAACTTTTTACCTCAGTAAATTCATGGGTAGATTCCAACTAGACTGGACCAAAATATTACTCTTACCAGTGACATTATATGCTTTATTTTAGGGTCAGCTGAGTGGACATCTTCCCCAATAAAGCAAGACTTCTCCTTCCAGCTACTGCCTCTAAATAATTCAACTTTGTTCCTCATTCATTAATATTCCTTCTCATCTTCATTGAAAAATTAAAAAGCAAATTAAAAATAATTTTTAAAAAGGTGGTGTTAAACTAAAAATAATCCTTTAGCCTTGGGAGTAGGGTGATGGTAGCTGTGGAGTAGCTTAGTAAAGAATATAAATATAATATATAAAAATGTAAAGGATAAATGCAATATAAATATTTCCTAGCTGAATCCAAGTATCATTCATATCTTCTAAAGGAATTATCTCTTAAAAGCCAAGTAAATATTTGAGGTTCAAGGTATAACTTCTTCCACTCAGGTTTATAAAAAGTGCTGCAAAAAAGATAAACAGCGAAGAATTCGTGGTTCATCAACAGAACCCAGGGCTCATTTCATAGATCAGGGGCAGTTTGACACAAGAAAAGCTAAAAAACAAACAAGAAAAGCTAAAAAACAAACAAGAGCAGCTGGCCCTGAGCACGCTGCAGCTCAGGAAGTTTGAATAAATGAGTTTTCAGCTCAGTACCTAAATCCCAGGTCAGATTGTTCCTGGCCCAGCCTCTCTCCCTGGCAGACAGTGCTTTGTCTTCCAGCAGGGAACGTGCCTGGACAAGGGCAGGAGCAGAGCTGGAATCATCTGACTGAGAGGCAGCACCACAAAAACTGTCTGGTGTGTGTTATACCTTCAGATAAGCAGATAAAAACCCATAAAAACACCAGTTATTTGTAATTCCTGCCTCATCTGCTCCCACACTGGTGACTATAACAGATCTGTGCAGGTGAAATGGGATCACATCCCTCATCCTGCACAGTCTGGGTGCTCACCCTGAGGAGGTCCCACACTCAGCTGGACAGGGAGCTGCCCCTTTCCTCAAAATGCCACCAAACCCAAAGCAAATTAAAGCAGAATTTAAAGTCAAGGCAGTTCTTCTCCAAGTCCCAAGCACAACACAGCTACAAAGAGTTTAAGTACACCAAGGTGGAGAGGAGTGTGTGTGGGGAAGATGTGGAAATCAATGCTCCAAGGTTAAACAGGGATCATGTCTCCCATCCCCTGACCCATCCCAAGGATAATTGCAGCAGGAGTCCTGAGGCCACACCAAGCAAGACACCAAAATGTGTGGGATGGGAAAAGAGTGCAAGGCACAGGACAGGAAGGGAGATAAGGCAGGGAAGAGCAGGAATCTCCACATTTCTGTCTTAGGTTGGAAAGGGGAGTGTGGATTCTATTGCCATCTGTCAGAGGTGGGGCAGTTCTCTGCTGTTAACTGGGCAGTTTTCTTATCTCTCCCACAACCCATCCTCCCTCCAGGAGACCTCTGCTGTTCATGGGCCATTAATTATTAATTATCTTCTGTCCCTGGCCAGTGAGTGTCCCTGCATGGCTGATCCAATCCCACCATCCCATGGGGAGATGCTCCGCCCAGGGGAGGAGCCAAGCATTCCTGCCTGGATCCAATCTGAGCTTTGGGACCCCACAGCAGCCTTTGCCCCCTGCATTCCCAGAGGAGCAGCTTTCTGCTGCCCTGCATGGCCAGAGGAGCCCAGGCCCATCTCCAGCAGCCCTGGAGCTGCAGAGGAAAACTCCCCCTTGTGCAGGATCCCTGCTGCAGCAGAGCCACAGCTGGCACTGCAGGAGGGCTGAGCCCCCCTGGGATGGGGCTGGGACACCGCCCTGACACACAGGGGCCAGGGACTGCTCTGGCTCTGTGTTGTTTTGTATTACTGCATTGGGGTTTTTGGATTTTTTTTTTTTTCTTCCCTAATAAAGAACTGTTATTCCCATCCCCATATCTTTGCCTGAGAACCCCTTAATTTCAAAATTATAATAATTCAGAGGGAGTGGTTTACATTTTCCATTTCAGGGGAAGCTCCTGCCTTCCTTGGCAAACCATTTCAAACCAAGACAACTCCCAACCTCAACCTGCCCTTGGCTGGAGGCAGCAGGACACAGTGTGTGCGCTGTGACAAGAAACCAAAGTTACAAACCTTAATGCCAAAGCTTAACATTATTTTAATGTCATCTTAATCTCAGAGTTAATCAGGTGGGGCAATATCTGGTGGGTGATTTGATTGGTTCTGCCTTTTATTATTCTTAACTATATGAGTCAAAGGTCACATATCAATATTAGTTCAACAATCCCTGTTTCTGTTTTTCCCACCAGAGGTGCAGATCTCCAAGCCGCAGCTCTGCTGTAAGGAATGGCACTTGGCACCAAGTTGCAAGAAGAAATGAAAAAGTTATCACCTCATTTTGGGATTCATGTGTGCATGGAGTGTGAAATGAGCCTTACACTCACCTTTACCTGACCCCATGGATGGATTAACTGAGAGACTTAGCACAAGGGCCTACATGGGATAAACCCCCGTTACTCATCACTGCCTCTGGATCAGAACCTATTAATTGCAACAAAAATCCTTTCAGGGGTCAGTGGCTAATGCTTCCTCTTCCCAAAAATCTTTCTCCTACGGTTTATAACAACCCTCAATGGGAGCAACATCAAGTCCCCTCCCAAAAGTGCTTCTTGGGGATAATTTGAGAGCAAAACACGGACAGACCAGGAACAGCAATTCCAAAATGTACCCAATTTCTCTAAGATTCAGCCCTTGCAGCCAATGGGCAGTTTGGCAATGGATCCAAGCTGGAATTTCACCATCATCCTCCAAGGCATCTCACCTTGGCTTCCTCTTGGTTTGGGGCACAGAAGACAGTGTCAAGCACCTTCTAGCTCACAGGAGAAGACAACAGGCAAACAGATAAAACCTGGAAAGATCCCAGAGGACTTACAGGGTCTGTGAGCTCTGGCAGGCTAGCTTGGTAGGTGAGGGGCCTGCAGTCCCGGGTGTTGTTCACCAGCACACAGGGCAGGAACATTGGTCCCAAATCGTCCCCATCCAGCACATCCACGGTCAGGGTGGTCGTGCTCGTCCTCCGCTCGTTCAGGTTCTGGGCTCGGTCCTGTGGAGCAAACCAGGTCCAGCTGGTGAGACTTCCTGAGCTCACAATCTCCTGGAAAAAACCTCCTAAAAACCTCCTATAAAGAACCGCCCCAAAGGTTTTAAGCAAGGCTGAGGATAAAACATGTAAGTGTCAGAATTATCCATGTTCCAGGAGTAATTACAGGAACTTCAGCCTCAGAGCTGCGGCCTGAAAGGCTCACAACTAAAATTAGGGGAAAAATTGAAGCAATGCTGCAAGACATCTAGAGCTCAGAAATAATACAGCTTGGGAAAACTACAGGACTAAAAACTACAATAATGCAGCATGTTTGTAGAACATAAAAGGGCCCCGTGCCTTATTTATAATCAGAAATTGTTGTGGTTATACCCAAAGTACACATTAGCAACAGTTCAAGTCTTCCTTCTTTCTTTAGTGAAAAAACATCGTGACTAGCTAATATTTTGTTTAAAATACTCAAAAATATTCCCATTTTCACAGAGGAACTACTGCATGAGCTTTCCTTTGCAGAGCTAAAATCTTGGGAGGGAATATGTGCCATGAATTACATCTTGCCCTCCTATTCTAATGTAACACTGAGAGAAAAAAAAGCAATTTTTAAATTTGTTTTTTTAATTTATGCTTATGAATAACATCATCTATGTAAGATGAAGAGCCCATTGCTCTAAATTGGATTGAATATGGAAATGCATATTGTTCTTTTCCTATTTTGCAGTTCACTCAGTTCTTGCACCAGCTTCACATTTAGAGTAAATATGGGAATTTCTGCATTCAGCTTTCTTCACGGTCAGTGATGAAAAACAATCCCAGCTACCAGGAGCAGCTTTCATCATCAACTAAACTATTTCTCCATTCCTCCAGTAAGTGCCTTTGAGTAATTCTGGATCAAAGCAGATAGAGAGTAATTAATTTCCAGCAGTATCTTCAGGATGCAAGGACAACAAAGCACTGGCAGTGTAATCAGAGGAATGTGATTGCACAGTACACACCAGAGAAAATTCACTGCAGCCTGTGGGGTTACAGAATCCCAGAATGGTTTGGGTTGGGAGGGCCCTCAAAGCCCATCCAGTGCCACCCTTGCCATGGCAGGGACACCTTCCACTGTCCCAGGCTGCTCCAAGCCCCAAAGTCCAACCTGGGATCCAGGGGCAGCCACAGCTGCTGTGGGCACCCTGTGCCAGGGCCTGCCCACCCTCATAGGAAGGAATTCTTTCCCAATATCCCATATAACCCTGCTTTCTGTCAGTTTGAAGCCATTCCCCTTGTCCTGGCACTCCACCCCTTGGAAAAGTCTCTCTCCATCCTTCTTGCCAACTCCTTCAGGTCCTGGAAGTGAGGTCATCCCAAAGCTGAACGATCCCCCCCAGCTGTGCCAGCCTTTCCTCCCAGCAGAGCTGCTCCATCCCTCTGCCCATGCTGGTGCCTGCCCTGGGCTCTCTGCAGCAGCTCCAGGTCCCTCCTGGGCTGGGGCAGCTCTGCAGGTGGGGTCTCACCTGAGCCCAGGGACAAGGAGCATTGAGCCATCCTTGGGGCCTTGGCTTCTGCTGGCAGAATGCTGAACATGCCACAAAATGAATAAGAAAAGAGACTGCAAAATGTATCTGCACTTCTGTGCTAGAGAGATGACAGGAATGTGGAGGTGTGGATTCAGGATCTCCTGTTGCTTCAGAGCAAATATCATTTCCCACGAACAAAGATGTATCACAACAGCCGTGAACAACAGAAGAGAAGTTTTCATTTCAGTTGTTATCAGAAGGACAAAAAGGGAAAAAAAATCCTTTCACAGCCCTCAAGGGCATCAAAACCCCACTCTGATGACAGATATCTGAGATACAGTTTATACATCACTTTTCTGCTCAGTTATCCACTGCCAGCCACTCTGGAAAAACCTCTCTGTACACTTGCAGTATGACTTGAAGGAAAAATCACCTCTTTATAACAAAATGCATTTCCAGCCTGAAGAATACAATGAAATTGTGTCCATTAAATTCATCTGAGTGACAATTAGCCTTGCCAGATTTGTTGGAAAACGGGACATTTAGTGCCGTGAGGCTGCACTTTTCTGCATGGGCTGCACTGCACATTTGCAAGTTGCTCCTTGTGCCAAAAAGGTTGGCTTGTCACACACTGAGCAAGCTTTTTTAAGCAGTAATAATATGCCTGAGCTTTCAACAGGCTGGATAAATCTTAAATTAGATCTTCAGCAGAAGAGGATTTATCAGAGCTGGTATTTCAGCAAGTCTCTGCCTTTCCTTGGGAAGGAAACTAAACTCACACCTAAATCAGGGGCACAAATGGCCTTCAAGAGATTTATACTCACATTTGCTTGAACAATGACAAAATAACGAGTCTTTTCTTCATAATTTAGTCTTTCCCTCAGAACTACTGCTCCAGACAAAGTGAGAGGAATATCAAAGGTCCTGTTGGAAGTCTGCAAATGAGAAAACAACACAATAACATTGAACATGCCTTAAAGTTCAGATGAAGCCACAAAGCTGGGCCACAATGGGATGATCCTTTGGTCGGTATTCCAAGGCTGCATCTGCCCTTCAAATCAGAGATTATAAAGCTTGCTATGTTTTCTCCCCACCCAATTCCCTCCTGAAGAACCCCCTAGTAATGAATCTGTACAGAACAGAATTCTTTACCTATCTGTTACTACTTCCAACCACCAAAGTCTGACTGAATCTGCTTCTTTCCCCTATGCCATCCTGAATTTGCAGTGGTGCATTCAAATCAAGTGCTCAAGCAGCAGAGATAAGAAATCCACATCATTGTACTTATCTGCTCTTTATTCTGCCTTTCATGAGGGCAATGAAGTGCTAAACAAGCATAGAACATCAACATTTAGGTGCCAGTCCATGCATACCTTCCTATCTGAGAAAATTCACATTTCAGGGTAAATGTAGATGTTAAATGGAGTGAAATACAATTTGTTCCGTGTATTTGCTTCCACTGACTCAGGTGACAAAGCTGGGGCAAAAACTGGCAGGAGGGCACACATTTCTGACCTGAGATCCAATTGCAATTTCATTATCAAATTAATCTAATTAAAAACACCTCCCATCTTTCCATGCTTCAATCTCTCAGTGCTGAAGATAGTTAATATTTAAGTATTTTGAACAGGCAACAGCAAAAAAAGATTCCAAACACAGCAGAGGCACAGAGCAATGTTGTTTCTTTACATCACATTTTTACTGCCTTTTTCCTTGAAGAGCCTAAATAACTGCTAAAAATGAAGGGTTTTTTTCAGCAAATAAATGAGAATGAGTGTTAAATTCTGTGTGCTGCATGGGGAATTCAGGGTGGGCAGGAAAAAAGGATTGGGATGGGCATCCCAGACTGATAAATAACTGGAGATAGTCTTAGTTTGGCACTCACATTTTAGGATAAAATATTCCTAGTGCCCACCAAAGGGGGAAAAATCAGCAAGGGGATTTATACTGAGGCAAAACAGAAATCATGGAATCCCAGAATGATTTGGGTTGGAAAAGCCCATCCAGAGACACCTTCCACTATTCCAGGTTCCTCCAAGCCCCAAAGTCCAACCTGGGCTTGGACACTTCCAGGAATGGGATAGACACAATTTCTCTGGGCATTACCGAAAGTGAAATGATCCAGCTGCTGACAGTGAGAGGGAAGATAAATTCATCTGTGGTTACAGAGCTGATTGACAGAGAAAACACTTGATATTAAGGAAAACATTTCTTCATATCCAACAGCAACCTCTTCTTCATTTACTACTTCATATCATAACCATAACCATAACCATAACCATAACCATAACCATAACCATAACCATAACCATAACCATATAAATATAAATATAAATATAAATATAAATATAAATATAAATATAAATATAAATATAAATATAAATCAAGGGGAAAAAGCCTGAATGGCTGTACCTTGTCATTAGGATTGTACTGGATGACATATTCTATCTGGCCATTGGGACCATCATCAATGTCAATAGCACCATTGTCTCCAGAAAATCCTGTGAAGATGGTTGTTCCAACTGGAGTTAACTGCAAGAACAGCAAGAGATCCTCATTAAAACCTTGAGGTTTTAATTTGAACCTTATTTTTCCCCCTAGCTCTGGTCTATAAACATCATGACAAAACTTCATCTTTAAAAAAAAAAAAAAGACAAAAATGAGAAAAACACTCTTTAAACCTGAAAGAACCCATGAAATAAATATAGATTAAACCCAATAAAAGCTCCTTTTTCAGACTCAGGAAGGAAAACAAGGATGAGCAGCAAATGTAAACAGAGCTTATTTGACAGCATCTTCATAGCAACGTGAACAGAGCCAGATTAATATTGTTACATGCAAACACAAACACCCAGAGAGCTCCATGGCTTTGAGCAAACACAGGAGTGAAGCTGTTGCTCCAATATTGCGTTGGCAGCAATTGAATACCCATTAAATGATGTTTTGAAAATGAATCAATTTATAATTATCCTCGCGCAGATAAATAGCACGAAATCAAGGCCCATTGAGAGCAGAGACAGAAGATTTCTTGGGAGTCATCGTTTCTGAATTCAAATATTCAGGAAACTTTGCAAGTCATCAACCTGAGGGGGAGGAACAAATGAACAAACACTTGTGGGTTCAGCACAACCCTTGCTCCTTGGCGCTCTCCAGATTTGCGGCCCTTCAATTCCCACTGGCCCCTCTTCTTTCCTCCAGAACTTACACAAAGTTGCTGCACATATTTAAACCTAGAGGGCCTAAAAAGGTTTGAAATGTTGGAAGAAGAGCAGGAGGCAAAGGACCGAGTCATTCCAGCACTTGGTGCAGATGCGGATGTTATTTCACGTTCCTGTTTTGTGGTGCTCACAATAAAGCAAAGACTTAACTCCCCATTTCCTCCTGCACTCATAGTTCCTGTTTTATTTATAAAGCTGCTAATTAAGGGTGTAATGGTAGGCAGAGTTATCTGGGAAACATTTTCAGGGCTGACAATACTGAATCTTTGAAATAAAAGTCACCAATTCGAGGCCTTTTTACGGTTAAACAAGTGGGGCTTAATTTATTACACGCACTTACACCACAACTCTTTATGTTCATGTTTTGCTGCTAACTTGGCTTATTTACTCCTGGAACAGGCAGCAGAAGTGTCACACGTGGGTACAAGAAGTTGAATGTGCCCTAATGGGTTGGGATGTGTGTGGGAGAAGGGGAGAGAAGACCAAAGTAACCTGAAAATCAGCTGGGAAAAGTTCCAGGATGGTTTGCAGGGGGATTTCCCACCACTGGGGATGGGCTGCTCCTTGATATCCACTCAGGAACCCCCTTGCTGCCTCCTCAGTAGCTCAGGAGAGGAAAATCCCATGTTCTTGAGGGAAAAGAGGGAGACCAGGCACCCACTGCCTGGGTGGCCTCTGTCACCTCTGCCCTGAGGCTGTGGGGAACATTGATTCAACATCCTGCCAGGAAAAACACCCTGGGATGGGGACAGAGGGACACTAACCAGCACTGTCCCCTATCCCAGGCTCAGCATCACTCCTTAACCCCCAGCTCCTCTCACCATTTTCTCGCCACTCCTTGCTGCCACATGGCAGTTTCCCCTCTCTTAAACCCCTTTTCCTCTCTCTTAAACCCCTTTTCTCCTCTCTTAACCCATTTTCCCCTATCTTAAACCCCTTGCCCCTCTTTTAACCCCCTTTTCCCCGCTCTTAACCCCTTTTCTCCTAACCCCCTTTACCCCTCTCTTAAATGCCTTTCCCCCTCTCTTAACCCCTTTTCTCCTCCCTTAATCCATTTTCCCTGCTCTTAACCCCCTTTCCCCCTCTCTTAACCCTTTTTCCCCTCTCTTAATGTCTTTTTCCCCCTCTCTTAACCCATTTCCCCCTCTCTTAACCCCTTTTCCCCTCTCTTAACCCCTTTTCCCCTCTCTTAACCCAGTTTTCCTGAGTTCCATGCAGCTGGCTGAGGGCTGGGATGTGCCCAGTGCTGGAGCCTGTGGATGCCTCAGCCCAGAGCAGCTCCCACCTTTCCTCACAGAGACTCCTCAGGTCCTACCTGGGCACTGACACCCTGTAACTCAAAATAAGAGAGTTTAACCAATTAATCCCTGTTTAAGCAATGGTTCCATTAGTGGGAAGAGCCAGGCACGGTGCTGGCTGGTCATGGCGTGGCATGGGATGGAAATCTCCCAGGTTTCTGCTGGCCAAACAGGACAAAGTCCTGGTGCTCCCAGATGGATCTGAGTGGAGCAGCTCTGCAGACATCAGACATGTAGAATGCCAGAATGCTTTGGGTTGGAAAAGACATTAAAGATCATCTAATCCCAATCCCTTCCATGGGCAGGGACACCTTCCACTGTCCCAGGCTGCTCCAAGTCCCAGTGTCCAGCCTGGCCTTGGGCACTGCCAGGGATCCAGGGGCCACAGCTGTGCCAGGGCCTGCCCACCCTGCCAGGGAACAACTCCTAATTCCCAATATGCCATCTAAATTTCCACTCTGTCATTTTGAAGCCATTCCCTGTGTCCTGTCCCTCCATCCCTTGTCCCCAGTCCCTCTCCAGCTCTCCTGGAGCCCCTTCAGGCCCTGGCAGGGGCTCTGAGCTTTGCCTGGAGCCTTCTCCTCCCCAGGTGAGCACCCCCAGCTCCCTTCAGAGCAAAGGGGCTCCAGCCCCTCCATAGCTCCTTTGGACTCATCCCAACAGATCCCACTGCTGGACACCATACTGCAGATGGTGTCCCATATTTAAAAAACCAAAACCATATATTTAATACTATTAAATATTGCAAAAATGCTGTCACATCCAAGCAGCCCAGGAGATGACAGACACCCTGGAGCTGCTGGCACAGCTCCCACCAGCCCTTTCTGACAGCGTGCAGATAAATAGTGGCCAACATAAAAAGGCTCCAGCACCGTAAAGCACATTAATAAGTGATAACAAAAGAGACAGTTGCAAAAATGACACATCAGTAAACACCAGAACTCCAATTCCATGCTCTAACAGTAAAAGTCAAAAGCTAAAGTCTTGCATTTGATCTATTGCACCCAGAATAACTGACTGCAGATGTGCAGACCTTCAGGACACACACATTTCCATTTTATCTAAGTTTTCTTTCCTGCAACATAAATGATACTAGAAAAAAACACTGGGAAAAAACATCCTTTCCACTCCTTCATAGCAGAGCTCCAGCAGCATTTGGACAATGCTCTCAGGGGTGCACAGGGTGGGATTTTTGGGGTGTGTGTGCAGGGCCAGGGGCTGGAGTGGATGATCCTGGTGGGTCCCTCCCAGCTCAGGATATTCCACGATTCTGGGATTTCCAGCCTGCTCAAGATCTCACATTAGAGATTCCTGCAGCCTTTTGAAAAATTTAGATGAGCTCTTAACTTGATGCTTCAAATCCACTTCCAATCATCTGGGAGAGGCCCTCAGCACTCCAAACATCACCAACTTTTTACACAGAGATCTCAGCATTGTGCTGATTTTTACTATGATATTTACCATTAGCCAGCCATAACACATTTTCCTACAATTTGTGAGGGATTTCTGAGAGACTGCTGTCACCTCCTTGTTGGAACAACAAGGAGGAACTCAGTTCCCCTGATAAAATATAATTTTAGCCTGGAGAAATGGAGGCTCAGGAGGGTCAGGTTTTGCTGTCAGGGAACAGGGACAGAACAAGGGGAAACAGCCCCAAGCTGGGCCAGGGGAAGCTCAGCTTGGATGTTGGGAAAAATCCCTTCACTAAAGAATGGAATTTTGTTTCTCCACAGGAACTTTTGGTATGTTCCAGGGAAAGGGCTTGAAGTTGTGCATCAAAGGGTTAAACCATCAGAGTGTTTTACCTTATGAAAACAAAAACTTTAGGGATTGCAAAGAGACAATTCCAGGAGTGTCAGCGACAGCCTGAGAATAATAATCTCTGTGGGAACTCAATCCAGTGGAAAAGAATCATGGTGACACAAAACAAGGAAGATTCCAAAAAGAATGCAATTAAACAAAGAAAGAGGAGATGCACACAATAAATCTTCCTCTTGCACAGTCTACAGCTGTAGCACTTAAAACCTTCCTTCAGTGTGATTAATGGCTATTAGAAGTAGAGATGCAGACAGAAGCATTCAGCTCTTCCATAAAACATTTGGAAAATGAATTTCCCTATTATTGCCTATTTACAAAGTTAAAAATGAATAATTTTTCAGAGTGGCCCCAAAGAGCAGAGCAAAGCCAGATTTACAGTTAATCATTCTGAGCTAACACTCTTTTGATGATGTCTACCTGTAGAGATTAATTATTTCGATACCACAAGGAAAAAGGAATAATTACACCACCAGAAATGAAAATTCAGCACAAGTTCTAATTCTCAACAGCCCAAACCCAAAGTTTTGAGATGACTGAAGTTCAAGAAAGGCTCTTATTTTGCCAAGGATTCCTAGCTCTGCTAAACTGAAAGAGGAAAAAAAAATGCTTCGAACTAAATAAATGAACCAACCCCAAAATGTTGGATTACAAGCAGCTCTAAGGTTACATGCATTTAATAAATACTGACTTCAACAGTGTTCTAGGGGCTCCACCTCTACTTCCAAACAGAACCTGCTATTAAAGGCTCCTGACTTGCTCTGTAGGACTCAGCAAAGTGAAAAACCAAGAGCAAAGAAAGTCAGTTTTATAAAACCCAGGGAATGCAAAACTGGAGCTGCATTTAGCTCAGATAAAAATGATCAGATAAGTTGTGTTGAACACAAAAATCAGACACCACCACTGGGCCTCAGCAGTACAAGATTTTACTTCCTAATCCCTGTATTAAGCTCCATAAATTTAAACCCCTTGTGGCAATGCCATATATTTGCCTGTGGAATATTAACTGAGCTGCATAATTCTTCTGAATTTTAACTTAGCTGCAGAACTTGGGTTTAATATGGTAATAACTCAAATCTTCAAGTCACCAGTACGGTCAAATTTAGCCCCAGGCTGTCATTGTCAGGAGTTTTTCCTAACTGAATAACAATGGGATATTTTCATATAAATAAAAATATGTCATGCAAAAAACCAAGGGAATAACTCTGCAGAGGATTTCTCATTATCATAAAAATGGTGACATCAACCTTCACTTGTTTTTGCTTCCATGTGGAGATTCCAAAGGCTTGGGAGAGCAGTTGGAGTTGGCTGAGATACTTGGACTTGTAAAAGCATCAAAAAGGGAAAGGGAAACTGGCTCCAAAATGGTGGGGAAACAGAAAATCTGTTTTCAACCAAGACTATAAAGAAATAGATTTTATTTGTAACTTAATGTGGATCCCAGCACTGCCATTCCCAGCTAAACAATCTCATCCAACAAACATTCCAGCCTCCATCAACACTGACAAGGACAAGCCCAGCTCCATACTTCTAACAGAAGAATTAGAATCCTGACCAAAAAAGTGTTCCTCAATAAACAGGCAATGAAGATTTTGATTTTTAGCAGCAAAAGCCACATTTTCAAACCACTCACATTAATTCCTCTGCACATTTTGATTTGGGATCACCTTTACCCATAGTCTTCTATAGGTACAAGTGTGGGAATGATGGAAGGAAACACTTAAATCCCTAAGGATTGTTGGACAACAGGCAGAATATTCCAGAGACATTCTTTATGTCTTGAGATGTGTCAGGGTTCTGAGGGTCCAGATGAAGGTGTCTGAGGCAGCAGAGTGAGGAATTATGAAGACAAAACATGCTGGAAAAAAGGCTACAAAAAACCTGGAGTAAGGAAGGAAAGGAAGGGCCACCATATCCATGACCACGTGAAACTGGGAAAGACAAAATTGGTCTGCAGAGGATTTCTCATTATCATGAAAATGGTGACATCAACCTTCACTTGTTTTTGCTTCCATGCGGAGATTCCAAAGGCTTGGGAGAGCAGTTGGAGTTGGCTGAGATACTTGGACTTGTAAAAGCATAAGGAAGGGAAAATGAAAACTGGCTCCAAAATGGTGGGGAAATAGAAAATCTGTTTTCAACTAAGACTCTAACGAAATAGATTTTATTTGTAACTTAATGTGGATCCCAGCACTGCCATTCCCAGCTAAACAATCTCATCCAACAAACATTCCAGCCTCCATCAACACTGACAAGGACAAGCCCAGCTCCATACTTCTAACAGAAGAACTAAAATCCTGACCAAAAAAGTGTTCCTCAACAAACAGACAATGAAGATTTTGATTCTTAGCAGCAAAAGCCACATTTTCAAACCACTCACATGAATTTTTATGCACATTTTAATTTGGGATCACCTTTACCCATAGGTCTTCTATAGGTACATAAAAACCGTTCAATTTCTCCAAAACACAATAAAATCTACTCCTCATTTGAGTTATTTTATGTTCCTTATGCAAGAGAAATTTCTGTACTTTTTGGTTTACAAGCAACCAGAAAACAGAAGCAAAAATTAACCACAAACCTTTCGTCCCAGTGCATTCCTGTTGCTAAATTCACCAGAGGCAGCACCAATTATGAGCAGAATAAATGAGCATTAAAACATTTAATCACTCATTAAAACCTTTGAGAGAGTCTGAGATGCTTTGTGAATTATTTTTTTGTTAATTAATTAATGAGAGCATGAACTCACAGGGTGCTGCTCAAGGGCACAGTGGTGCCATGTCAGATGTTATCCATGGAACAGAGATAAAATGAAAAGAAGGAATTAATTAAATCAGGGTGCAGCTGGTGGAAAGAGCAACAGTGCATTTTGCCCAGCAATAATTCCAATAAATGCTTGGTGTCCTCAGAACGTTGCTCAGTTTCTGAACACCAATAATTGGGAATGGTGCATTTTGCACTCTGCCTTTTGGACTTCTCCCTAATTATGGAAAATCCTTGTTTTCTTAGCACAGCCATACTGCCTGTCTTTGGTTTCACTGCAGAAATGATGCAGGTTTTGGAAGTGATCTGGGTCCTGCAGCACAACCCACACAAGACCAGAAACATTTTTTACTCAGGACCAGAAACATTCCTGCACCGGGTCTGTAGAGCCAGAGAAATTCCACAGCCATGTGAAAGTCAATGTGAAAACCATGGACAAGCCCATGGAGGACCTTCCCAGTGCTCCCAGATTCCAATGGGAAGTCACATGGGCAGCTGGAGTGCCAAAAATGTTTTAATTAAATTTAAATTTAATTCAATTTAAAACCAGGAAGTTTGAAAAACCTTGCTTATCCTTATCTCAGTTGCAGGTCCAATATAATGTGTGGATTTGGGAGGGTTTTCCTCCACACTTTTGGGTGAATTAGTCCTCACATCACCAATGGCCCACTCTTTTCCCAGGGCACATGTGTGGTCATGGAGATCAGAGACAACACAAGGACAGGTTGAAGAGCTGAATCTCCAAAACACAACAAAATAGAAAATTTCTTCAAATCAAGTCTATTAAAATCAAAGCAGCCATGCTCTTTCACAGACTCCCACCTCACAAACCAAACCCCACCAGGCTGCATATTTAATATAATTTATTTCATAAATGTAACTCTACTTCTTTCAGTCTTCATCAGCACAAAACTGACCCATCTTTCCATTTTCCACATAATTTCAACCCACATAATTTCCATTACTTCATGTAAGTCCCTGTTTCTACTCATTACTAAAGCCCTGACATGCCAACTCTGAAAACACAGGTTTTTTTCTGTATTCCTTATTGGAAGATTATTCAGTCCCTAACAAAATTAAAAAATTCATTGGAAAGTGAAATGAAGTTGTACCAGCTCAAGAAGAAAATATTTTTTTTTTCCTTCAAATAACACAGTGGTCCAATCCACAGTTCTCTATTAAAAAAAAACCAACCAAACAAACCATAACATAATAAATAATAGAAAATAAAATAATTCATTTCATAGGCACCAGAGCAACAGCAATAAACCACATCTGCACTTTGCCAAGCTTCAACATTGTTAATAAAACTTAAACTGGTTTTTTACTGTCTTTTCCTCAACCATAGGTTTGTTGTTAAAAGTGCTTTAATTTAACAGAAAACAACGCTTCATTCATGAAGACACTGCTTTAAATTTGGGTGCCTTCTGCAATATTCCTGGTGAAAACTGTGCTGGTCTTTGTATTCCTTAAGGAAAAGATGCAGGATAAGATGTTAGATGAAGCCTACCGACGTGACAAGCGCAACAGAAAACAACTGCATTTTTTTGGTTTTCAAGGAGAAGGCAGTGAAAGCTGGGATTTAGCAGTGACCCCACCCAAGGCGGGGGGAGGAGGAGGAGGAGGAGGAGGAGGAGGAAGCTCTGACCTCGTTGACGGCCACGTAGTAGTGCTCCTGCTGGAACTGCGGGGAGTTGTCGTTGCGGTCGCGCACCACGATGCGCACTTCGTGGTTGATGATGGTGCCCACCTTCTTGTTCACACACTGCACCTGCACCACGATGGACTGGATGGACATGGGGGGCTGCAAGGGGGAAGAGAGGTTGTGGTAAAGGACCTGGAAAACGGCAGCTGTTTGAGCTTTTTGTTTATTGTTATTGGAATTCAATGGATGCCAGGAGAGCTGGGGTGGGAAGGGACCTTCAAAATCATCTCGTTCCACCCCTACACCTTCCACTGTCCCAGGCTGATCCAAGCCCTGTCCAACCTGGCCTTGGGCACTGCCAGGGATCCAGGGGCAGCCACAGCTGCTCTGGGAAATCTGTGCCAGTGCCCCACCATCCTCATCACAGGGAACAATTCCTTCCCAATATCCCACCCATCTCTGCACTCTGGCACTGGGAAGCCATTCCCTGTGTCCTGGCACTCCATCCCATCCCTTGTCCATCTTTCCAGTTAGCTCCTTGAGGCCACAATTTGGTCACCCCAGAGCTTCTCCTCTCCAGGTGAGCACCCCCAGCTCTCCCAGCCTGGCTCCAGAGGGGCTCCAGCCCTTGGAGCATCTGTGATGTCCTCTGGACACTCCCCGAAGTCTTTCTTATTTCTTTCCTGTCTTGAATTGAAAGGTCAAGTCTGAAATTAATCACATTTGCTATCACTTACATTCACAAATAATTCAGAAACAACTTTCAGTATGGACAATCCTGTTTTTCTCACTGCAGTGAACACAGCAGTGCTCTAAAACTCCCAAATTGATGAATGGACAAAGAAATTTAGGCTGGAATGGCTTTTACTACTCTTTTTAGTAAGATCCAAGAGTTTTTAGGCTGCCTTTAATAAGCTGCAGTCACTACTAAATATATTTGGATTAATTAGCCAAGCTCAAAAATAATATAATTATTTGAAATTAAAGATATTTGATAAATATTTGATATTCTGAGTTTGCAAAAATATGTAAATAAAAAATGCCACAATGGCAAAATTTGTTTATGAAACCAGGGACAAATCATCCCAGCACCTTTCAGCAGCTTCAGTTTTGATTTATCACTGGTCATTCTTCTTAAAGTTTTGGAAGAAAAGCATGGAATTTTCTTTTTATCTGATTTTATTTGGAAAACACACTGCCATTCTTAGTAACAATCAATGGAATGTAGGAAGATTTGCTGTCAAGAAAGGCAAGAAATAAAAAAAGGACAGGATCAGGCTGACTGAATCAGCAGGGAGAGAAAAATAGGAAGGACATCCAAATATATGGAATGTGATAATTTGTGAATCCCGGACTCCAATTTTTGATCTGTAATAAAAAAGTTTAATCTAAATGTTCAACATAATAAAACTCCCAGTTTCATTGGTACTGCAAAGTGTCAAGTGGATTTGAGTGGAAGGATGGGAAAAACAGGTTGGGGTTTTTGTTAACCAAAAGAGATCATTCATCCCACACTGAATGGTTCTGTGGTGATGGGGTAGAACAGCCCTGGTTCTGAAGGCTGGAAATGTCCTTTAGGAGAATCCATAAGGCTGGAAAAGACTTCCAAGACCATGGATTTCAGCTGTTGACCCAGCACTAACCTGTGTCCAGAGAAGAGCCATATTAATAAAGCCCACGACACACATTTCATATTTTCACTCAGGGTCGCTCTCCTTTTCTTTGTGTTGTGAGTGACTGCACTACCCTGAGGCCATGCAAAAGAGGCACGGGGGGGCTTCACAGAAAAAATCTGAACCACCTTAAAGCCCAGATTTTCTTCTCACAGCCCACCAAGCTTAAATAGCCACAGATGAATGACTGAGCACAGTATTAGAGGTAAGAAGTGCTCCAGTTCATGGCAAAAATTAATACCTTAAATACCAATGTAAACACATTATTACCTGAATTTAATTAAGAAATGTACACACTTCACTTGTTTCCAGGGGACTTGAGTCTACTTCTGGCAAAGAACATGCCTGTGAAGTGTCTAGGAACTCACAATAATGGGAATTTGTTCAGACTGTGACTAATATTGAAACTCAAATAATCTGATGAGGTTCTTGGGGTAAAGCATCGACTTTGATTCATATTAAGGTGACAAAAAAGTGTCACTAAATAGCCTTGAAAAGAAAAATTAGCAGTGATCCAATATGGCTTTTGGTTCCTACCTCCCTATGGAAGGGTGTGGGGTGATAAGAATTGACCCTACATTTCCTAGAGTGATTCTCCAGCCTTACCTTCCATTCTAGGCTCTCATTTTTTGCTCTGGCTTAAAATTAAATCTGAGAGGCCAAAGCTGCTCCAGCAGCTGCTGGCTGGCACTTGAAGAAGTGCCAACTCTCCCAGAAAGTCTTCTGCCACCATGACCACTCTGCCACACTTTGTGCTTTGCATGGGAAAACAGTTTGTGAATTAAAACAAAATTAAGAACAGCTGAATTCAATTAGTGCCTTTCACCAGCAAATGGAAATGAGGAGAAATTTGCATGTTGTTTTTGGTACTTATGAATTTATCTCAAAACACATGGAGAAGAGAAATTAATCAATCAAGCTAATACAAAACAAACTTCCCTGCACTCCAAGGAGAGCTCCTGAGTTTCACAGCATTCTTGCCATATTGATTAAAGCACTTGCAAGTCAATTTTACTTGCAGGTTCTGTCACAAGGTTGCAACACTGTGAGGAAATGTCTCTATTTTTAGAGTGTTTTCTCCTCAATGAAATTAGCCTAGATGAGAACACTCCTATTTATTTTGTGCTTTTCATCTTTCTTTTTATAAAAAGCAAACCTACCCTGGCAATATTTCCTTAACACCAACAGGAAGGAGCACAGCAAATATATTTGAGGGTGCCTTAAAAAAAACCAATGTGAACCAGCACATTCTCAATGGAATGAGATTTTATTTTTATTTATTCTGTGCTTTTCATCTTTATTTTTATAAAAATCCAACTTTCCCTGACAATATTTCCTTAACACCAACTGGAATGAGCACAGAAAATATATTTTAGGCTGACTTTAAAAAAAAAGCACGCGAAGCAGCACGTTCTCAATGGAACATGTCAAGCTTTGTGAGTGAATTGAGGCAGCCACGACTCGTCACTTCTCACAGCTCATAATTCAGTGTACACAGGGAAAGCAGGCTGCTAATAAATGTCACAGGGCACAGGGTAAGCAGCCAGCAAGCCAGAATAAAAATTTAATTCAACAAACGAGTCAAGTTTGGTCAGATATAAAACTCTTAACGTCAGGTTTTTTTGGTCTTCGTTGTTGTGTTTGTTCAAAATAATATTTGCACATAAGGTCAAGTTCCTGTGTGCTCCCAATAAATCCTAAAAAGAGGATCAGATGAACTCTGTTCCCATCCATCTGGGGAGAAGACAGATGCAGGGATTATATTCCAGCAGGGTTTGTGTGCATGGTGAATTGGAGGTGAAGGTGTTTGTGGAGGAGGAGAAAAGCAAGGCCAGACTCACGTCTCTGTCCAGCACGCGGCCGGTGCTGTTCAGGTACAAGGTCTGCTTGATGGGGTCCAGGATCACCCAGTAATCCACGTTGTCCTTCAGAGAGAGCTCGATGGTGGGGTCAGGCCCTCCTGCTGTGCCTTTGATCAGCATGTTGTCAACCAGGATAGTGCCTGCAACGACAGTGAGCAGCCCAGGGAGGAATTTATAGGGAATCCACATTCCTGTGTAGTTCTGCAAGCACTGCGACACTGAAAATGCTGTTTTCTACCTCAGCTTTTTGCTGTTTCATGTTTTGAGTGATGTTTAAAGAGTCTGAACCTTATTATCTGTAATAAAAAACTGCCTGTGACACTGCAGCTGTATCAGACAATGCCAGGAGAAGCACTTGCAATGCACAATGATTTAAATTGACAATGAGACCTGTCACATCCAGCTATCTACTTAACAAGATGAGCTTTTTCTTCATTGAGCAATCATCCCCCAATCTCACCTCGAACAAATGAAAGCATGGAAATAACAACCAAACTCGGAATAAATTTTCTGCATCGAGAACGACACATCAAGGTGATGAGGGGAGGAAAAAAGCACAGTTACATAAAGCTCTCCAGGAAAAAAGAGGGTTTGTACCTAGAGTTGCTCTGAAACACAAACTGAACTGCAGCACAAGGATGTGGAGACTACAACCACAAGACAAAGCTGGTACTGAGAGGAGTAGCCAGCTCTCAACGTGGGTCTTGCCATGGAATCACAGCAACCCAGAATGGTTTGGGTTGGGAGAGATCCTAAAGATCCAAAATTCCACCCTGTGCCATGGGCAGGGACACCTTCCACCATCCTAGGCTGCTCCAAGCCCCATCTAACCTGGCCTTGGGCACTGCCAGGAATCCAGGGGCAGCCACAGCTGCTCTTGGCACCTCACAGCAAAGAATTCCTTAAATGTAACTTAAGTTTTCCTTCTATCAGTCTGAACCCATTCCCTGTGTCCTGTCCCTCCAGTTCCTGTTGCAGGGTCCCTCTCCAGCTCCCCTGTGTCCCTTCAGGCCCTGGAAGGAGCTGTGAGGTCTCCACACACCCTTCCCTTCTCCAGGCTGAGCATTCCCAGCTCTCCCAGCCTGGATCCAGAGGGAAGCTGCTCCAGAGCCCTCAGCAACTCCAAGGCCTTCTCTGGACCTGCTCCAACAGTTCCATGTCCCTCTTCTGCAGAGCAATGCACAGAATTCCAGATGGGATCTCACAAGAGACCACCTTGTCCCATCCTGCTCCCTTTCAGCAGTCAGCCCCCACAATATACACAATTTCCAGTGGAAAACACTCCCAGCTCACTTCCCCAATATCAACCATTACAAACCACCCCAAGTGTTGCCCTCCAGTGCCACAGATTTGCACACACTGAATTTATAACCACTATTTATAACCGCTCCTCTGAAAAAATGTCATTTTTCTGCAAAATCAGCACTCCCCAGTTTGCTTCACACCAAAATATTAACAGGAATTATCTTTGTGGAAATTCACCAGCAGTTATGAAGAAAATCTGTGAATGTCAGTAGCAGCACAACATTTAATTTAGGTTAAAATATTTACCATGTAACCTCATGTTATTAAGGGCCCAAATAATTTATTTCAAAGTGTAGCACAAAGTTTCTTTACACCTTCACTTTATAACAGTGACTCTGTATAAAAATATTCATCTAAGAGGGGCTGATGTTTTTTTGCTAAAACAGCAAAAAAATCACTGATCTTAACCCCAGCAGACTAGTTTGCAGTCCTGTGGGGGAAAACACCACAGTGAGGTCTTTTCAATCGTTTATTGTGAAAGTACTTTTTTTATGACACAGTAGAGATGGTGGGAAGAAAATTGCCAAATATTTAGGAATAGAACTTCAAAACTTTGCACCAAATACTGGTTTCAAGTTCAAGAAGCAACAACTTTTTAGCCACATGACAAACATTGGTTTTACCCAGGTGTTTTATGGCTCTTGGCACAATTTCCTATTCAGTAACATCTGTACAGTTCTACTCTGCTCCAGGAGCTTGGCCTGGCACCTTTTGGGAAACAAGCACTGGTTTTAAAAAAAGGAGGATTTCACCAGGAAAATACAGTTCGTTTTAAACCCTGTGACCCTGGCAAGTGTTGATGTCTACTGAGCAAATCCTGTCAAATCTATAAAATCCACCAGTTTGTGCACTGCCCTTAGCAGTGTGTCTCAATGATGATGCAAAGAAGGGTCGCTAATCCAAATTCACTTATAAAAACATCTAAGCAACTTAAAATCTGTGATGATGAATTTCATAGTCTGCAGTCAACCACCATCACTTCACTGAACTCACTGCCTCGATTCTGCATCTCGTTGGACCCTGCTCTGCTTCACTCTCTGCTTGGTTTCACAAAGCACTTGTGCTTGCTTTGGTTTGATCCAGGGATTCTTTTCTTCTTAAAAATGGGCTGGATTTTCCTCAGATATTCATGAAGCACCTGTACTCTCTCTCTGAGAGACAGCAGTCTGCAAATCAGCCTTTTTAATAGCCATCCTTAAAGTTTTATTTTTCTACTTTATGAAGTCTGATATTTCAGAGGCCTTTCCCCCTTACATATCTCGAAGTTTTTCCTTACATCCTGCCTAAAATACCAGGGAGGGAACCTCCTAATGATAAATCTGATGTGTCTGCACGAACAGTTTTTCCATAAATGCCAGCACTAAAGCAAACCAGTCTGGTGGTATTTGTAACTTGCTGATACAATCAGTTTACAGAAAATCTGCTTTGAAATTTTATTGCACAAGCAAAAACTCAAACAATCACAGAATCCCTGAGGCTGGAAAATCCCCCCAGGATCACAAAGTCCCAGCTGTGCCCAGTGCCCACCTTGTGCCCAGCCCAGAGCACTGAGTGCCACCTCCAGCCCTGCCTGGGACACCTGCAGGGCTGGGCACTGCAAAGCTCCCTGGGCAGCCCCTGACAAGGCCTGGAATGGAATTCCAAAATGGAATGATGGAACTGGGATTGTGGGTGTGGAGTTTGAATAGAAGTGTGTAATGTAACATGGTGGGAAACTTAAGAGTGTAAGGTTTTAGAATACAGTAATATACATAAACAAGATGGAGGTTTTAGGGCAGAGGCTGGTCCTTCTTCTTCATCTTCTTCCTTCCCTTCTTCTTCTTCACCTTCTTCTCCATGGGTTTGGGTGGTTTTGTGAATTTGGATAAAAAAGTCTGCATTGCAGGCCATGGGTGGTTGGTTATTGGGTTAAAAGCCAAAATAATTCAGGTGTCATTTCTTAATTGGACAGTTTATCCTTAAAAGGCCTTGCAGAGAGAGAGATGGAGCTCCATTTTAGTTTGTTAGAGTGAAGTGCTGTAGAACTCAGGGTTTGTGAGACTGTGACATAGATAAGAACTAATTGACCCTTTGCATGCAGAAATTGCTGCTGCTGTCCCAGCTGAGCCTCCCCTGGCCCAGCCTGAGCCCTTTCCCCTTGTCCTGTCCCTGTTCCCTGGCAGCACAGCCCGACCCCCCCTGGCTGTCCCCTCCTGGCAGGGAGTTGTGCAGAGCCACAAGGGCCCCCTGAGCCTCCTTTGCTCCAGGCTCAGCCCCTTGCCAGCTCCCTCAGCCCCTCCTGGGGCTCCATTCCCTGCCCTGGACACGCTCCAGCCCCTCCATGTCCCTCCTGGATTGGGGACCCAGAACTGGACACAGCCCTGGGGGTCCCTGAGCAGGGCCAGCCCAGGGGACAGGCCCTGCCCTGGGCCTGCCCTTCTGTCCTTTGTGCACAAGCCACTGGAAAGGACACCCAGGACTATCATTAGGGATATTTTTCCTGGCTAATTAAGAAAAAAGAAAAAAAATTGATTGCCGATTTTGAAATTTTGATTGCCCATCACCACAAGCAGATTTTAAGACCAGCTTTCCATCTTCCATGGAGAGCCCACAATCTGGCTGATTTTCCCTGATTAATGACTGAGGCACCTTGTGGAATGACCATACAGATTTCCAAGGGATTACTACAGGATAAGCTTCAAGGAATCAAAGTCAAGGAAGCTGTTGGCTAAAAAAGCAATAAAAGCAGCCAGAAACCAACAGGCTGGACAAGAGAGGAAAGATGTTTTATTGCCAGAGGGAACGTCATTTTTCTGAGCTTGTTGCAATTATTCAAAAATGGCTGCAAAACAGGACAACAAAATGAAAAACTATCAAGTGCTGTAAGTATTTTAACAATTTTGGAATCCAGGAGCTGAAAATCTTCACTAGGCTGAAATAAAAGGGAAGGTTTTGATTTTACAGCCCAATCTCAGGTGAACATTCTGTGGGAAGGGCATTGCACTCAGGTGCAAAAAGCCATGAAATGTGGGATCTGTATGCTCTGCTGAAGACAGGAGCCTGGCAGTACCCTGTTAGAAGTCACTTCCTGAATGATTTTGACACATCCTGGGATCATTTTAGTTGAATGTTTTGGCAGAACCCTTTTGTAAAGTGTGAGGGAATTATCACTGGTCTGGGAATAAACCTAATTGAATCATGAAGTGGTGTGGGCTGGAAGGCACCAATGTGGTTGAAAAGTCTCTAAACATCAAACAAGGCTTTTCTCTGCATTTAGATCTATTTTTGAAACACAGGAATGTACTTATGGGATTGGGCTGTGGCCTGCAATGTCTTTAATTGTCCAGCAATACTCTGCATCCCAAGTGGAAAAGCAAAATGAATCTGCAGAAGATTGGAGAACTGAGGCTCCTCCTCCAGGGGTTCATTTTCTACATTTCAGGCTTCAAAACCATCTCCTTCTGGGAATATTTTTCTATTTTCCTTAACATTTCCAAACTCTTTTGAACTTGCTCTAACTCTGAATGACACAGAAGGCAAATGCAACCCCTCTCTCCAAAGCCTGTTCACACTCAATTGCTACTCAAAATCCAAGCTCTGTAAAACATAATTGACAAAGGACTGCTTTTAGGATGAAAAAAACTGAATCCTGCTTCATAATTGAAATAAAAAGCATTGATTGCAAATGCAAATACCAAGATCAGCCCAAAGACCCACCTAACCTGGTGGCCTGGATGCTGAGGACAGATCTGGATCTGAAATTGAATTCCAGCTCCCTCTTCCACAAGATCCTTGGCTCCAGCATAACTTTGTCCATGATCTTACTGGCTTTACAGGTGAAAAAAATATGCTTGAGGTATTTGCAAAGCACACAGGCTCTTCTTTAAGGGGTTTTAAAAGCTCATACACCGAGAAGGCAGCAGCATTAACCCTGTTCATCTGCCCAGGGGGCTGGTGATAAAGCTTTACAGGCCTCTTGGTACAACAAGGTGCAAGAGGTGACAAAAACTAAATGGATAAAAATTGATCAGTTGGAAGATGCTCAATATTGGTATCGACTGCTCGAGTCCCTGGCAGCCCCACAAGAGTAAAATATTCCCTGAAATGAAATTCTGAAAAAATATTTCCTTTTTGGTTTTTAGTTTAGCCAATGGGACCAGAAACAGATTGATAAGGTTGACATAAGATTGTCCATTACTCTGTATAAAAGAACAATGCTCCCAGAAATTTTAGCCTGCTGGTTCTTGATAAAAAACATTCCCAGGTTGGTGCTCTCATATCAGACACAAAAAATGGCCATGAACAAAACTGGTACTTTATAAAGCACCCTATACACAATGAAAAGGTTTTCAACAAAAAACAAAAAAACCCAACCAAATAAACAAAAAAACCCCTCAAAATAACAAAAAACCCTGCAAATAAAACAACAACAACAAACCACAGGCGAAAATTTCTGGGAGCATTTGAAGAAAAAAATATTCCTCTTTGTACCAGACAGCCGAGAAGTAATGAAAATGCACATCCCACAGCCAGTGGTGAGATGAAACCTCTCCAGGCTATTCCAGCCTTCCCTGTGTTTCTTGCCTCCCTTCCCAGAAGACTTTGGCAACTTTGAAGGTGATTTCCAATTTTTAGGACACAACAAAAACAACATTCTGAATAAACAGGCTCAACACAACCACTCCGCAGGTTTTCCAGGGAGGGAGTTTCAGGAATTATGGAAATTTCTTCCAGTGCCACAGCCTTTGGTCAAAAGGAGCTTGACCACCCAGAGGGTGCTGGGACACTGAAAAGGGAATGGACATGGCACCAAGGCTGCCAGAGCTCCAGGAGAGCTTGGACAATGCTCCAGGTGGGATTGTTGGGGTGTCCTGGGCAGGGCCAAGTGTGGGACTGGATGATCCTTGTGGGAATCTTCCAAATCAGGAGATTCCATGAGTCTATATAAGCATGTTAGCACCAGCAAGCTTCCTATGGATGTTTTCCTGCACATAGGCAAACTCCTCAGCCTATGGGAAATAATAAAAACCAGCATCATCCCTGAATGATCCTAGGGAATGATCCCAGGAGTCATCCCTGCATTCCATCAAGGGCAGAAAATGAGGGAAAATGCTTTCAGAATGACTCAAATCCAAGTGAAGAAGAAAAATGCTGCTGTGCAGCAAAACCAGAGCAAACCCAGGTTTGTGTCCTCACCTCAAAGCAATGCAAATGAACACCCAAACTGGCCAGAGAATGGATCCAGGCACTGGGATAAGAGCCAAACATCCAGCTCCTCATGAAAATCCAGGAAAAAAACATGAGACTCTATAAATAAAGAGGGGATCTTCAGCACTGGATGTCTTCAGACCAAACCTTCTGAGGAAAACATCTTCTCCTTGGATCCAGCTGAATGGACTGATGGGTCTTTATTCTATGGTCCTGATATTTTGAGACAGAGCAGAAACCTCAGCAAGTTTTAGTTCCATCCACATGGATTCACTGAGATTGGTAAAGACCACTGAGATCAACAAGTCCAACCTTCAACCAATATATGGGGAAGGAAACCATAAATATGGAAATATATGGGGAAGGAAACATTCAGAGAGGATGGGGAACCAGTACAGGGAAACCTTGGAGCACAAAGGAGCTTGGGACCAGAAACTTTACACAATTCCAACTTACGGGATGACATTCCCAAAGCAAGGGATGAGTTCTTGCCACAGCACTCAGTTCTGCAGCCACTTTTCACCATGAGATTTCTCCCATTCCCGAGAACAAGTTCCTTACACCTTCCCCTGATGAAAGCTCCAGAGATTATTTTGCTACTTTGGGGAAAAAATATGTATATTAACAAAGTTTGTGCATATTCCCAGGCAGGAATAAGCTCCTGGGAACACAAATCCTCTGATTATGTACATTGATTATGGAGTTTGGTACCTGCAACCAGAATGATTTGCACTTAAAAGGAGCCACGCTCCCAGGGATATCCAAGTTTTCCCATTTGAATATATTATCACAAACCCAATCTTAGTTCTATTTCAGACCTGGTTTACTTTATTGAGACTATGTTAATAAATGTTGTATTTATTCTTTGTCTGCTCAATAGGTCCCAAGCCAAAGCAAACCAAATTTTACCCAGTTTATTTTTGTTCACCTAACTCAAATCTGCTCAAGTCAAAAGCCCAAGCACTTTCTTTTAAATGTATGTTCATCTTTGCTAACTTTGGAATTTCTTTTGATAAACTTTTCCTCAACTTCATGGGTTGAATGCACTGAAACCATTGTTCCATCTTGTCCTATTGAGGCCAAATGGGGCAAATTTAAACCAGAAACTGCAACCTGCAAAATGTACAAGGACCGGTCCTTAAATGGGACAGAAATTCACACCTAGAGCTCAAAAAGCACAGCTCCCAAAAACACTGATATTGAAAATTAGAATTAATTCAGTGTCCACTGCAGTGATTTATTTTGGAGGCAACTGCAGACTGTGTGTGATATCATTGGTGTTTGCAGTCCTTCCATTCTCTCCTGAAATCCCTGACTGATCATTTTCCAATAGTGCTGGTTTTAAGTCCCTGGGAATATTCCCTGTCAGGTTTGACAAGTGTGCAGCAGCACAAACTGGTTTTCATCAGAGATCTGCCTCCTTTGGTGTGTTAGTGGTTGGTTGGGAAGACAAGGCCACGCTTTGGGTGCCCACCACCCCAAGACCAGGGAGCAGCCCAAGCTGACACTGGTGTTGGTGTCACCTTCAACTATGCCAAATGTGACCCAAAAATCCCCCAGGATTTTTGCTCTGCAACAAGGAGACCAGGGAAGGGCTGCAGGCTTGTAGGGTCCTCCTGCTAAATGGGAAAACCTGCAAATCCCCACAACTCAGTGTGGGAAGAAAGAGAAAGTTGGAGCAATGAGGCTGTCTTGGCTCTTTTCCTACACATAAACCCAGGATTTTGGAAGATTGGGATGTGATACAAAGGGCCTGTGGTGCCTCTTCCTTGATGGTCCTTTATACACAAGATCCCCATGAACTGGAGCCCATGGTTGTTCTGTTTCATTCACATTTTCCCGAGGGTGCCATACTTCCATTCTCATTCAACAGAAAATGGAAAAATATCTAACTTTCATTCTGATTCTAAGAATATGACATCTTTGGAAATACAGTTTTATGCCACCGAGGAGATGCCAAACTTTCCTGGGTTTGTTTCTCAAAAATAGGAACCCATCTTTCAGAATTAACCTTAAATCTTAAGAATTAATCTTAATCCCATCTCTGGGACTGAGGAATGGGGGGGACTCATCTCATCTCATCCCCCACTTGTGAGTGGGGCATGGCCTTGGCCAAGGAAATTCTGATGGAAACTTTCCTCCAAATGAATGTTTCTGCACAAAACCCAAAGAGATGAAGATCCATCACGCTTCCCTCACACCCCACATATCCATGTAATCCCTTTTGGAGGTCCCAGATACAGTCTGGGGCTGTGCCAGGTCTCAAATAAATACTTAAAACTGGTTTTGTAAATCTTGTTTGCTTTTAAATTCCTTGAGCCACTTCTCAAGCCCATCAACAATGAGGTTTATTTGCTCTCTGTTTAGAAAAGCCTCATTTACACTTTAAACACACAAGGACTCCTAAATAATGAATCAGAGCAGTTCTTTGGGAGCCCTGTGATCAGCAGTGGCTGCTTAAGGTGTGAATTAAATGACTTGAATGTTTTCACCTTAATTTGGAGCCATCCTGGGGTCTGTTTGCAAACCATTAGGAGAGGAGCAGCAGGAGCCTGCGCTGCTCTGCTCTAACCCTGAATTATTAAAATTATCAGAGCCTGTCTAAACATTGCTCATGGGTTTGCATAATTTTTCTTAATATTTCCTTGACATCTTCTGTGCACCACATGCAGCTGTTTTCTTTTATAAAGGAGGCAAAAGAAGGACAATTTACTGATGCTTTTCTGTTGTCTTTGTCTGTTCACACTGGTTTTCCTGCAGGAAAGCATCCCTGGGGAAAAAACATGAGCATTGCCAGCAGACCTGGATTTTCTTGGTGCATCCCAGAGCAGAGCCATTAAAACTTATTTTCTAAATGTGTGCTCCAATGTGTTTAGTCTGAGGTTGGGTCCAGTCTCCCAGTTGTTTCCAGATGTTGGAAAGGTGGACACACTGTAACCTGAGGCTCTTAAAAAGGGAATAAAAGGGAGAGTTTGGGGGAATGTAAGGATGGACCCCCAGTGACCACAGAATCCTGTAATCACAGAATGGCCTGGGCTGGAAGAGAACATCTTTAAAGTTCATCTTTTACTCCTGCCATGGGTATGGACACCTTCCACCATCCCAGGCTGCTCCAAGCCCCAAAGTCCAGCCTGGCCTTGGGCACTGCCAGGGATCCAGGGGCAGCCACAGCTGCTCTGGGCACCCTGTGCCAGGGCCTGCCCACCCTCACAGGGAACAATTCCTAATGCCCAATATCCCATCCAGCCCTGCCCTCTGGCACTGGGAAGTCATTCCCTCTTGTCCTGGTACTCCAGGCTCTTGGAAATTGTCTCTCTCCATGTTTTATCTTGGTTTCTTCATGCTCTGCAAGGCCACAGTTTGGTCACCCCAGAGCTTCTCCTGTCCAGGTGAGCCCCCCCAGCTGTGCCAGCCTTTCCTCCCAGCAGAGCTGCTCCATCCCTCTGCCCATCCTGGTGCCACCCCTGGATTCATCAAACACAAAAAAATTATCACAGACCAAAATTTTTGTCTTCAACTAAATTTGGATACAAGTCTTGTTAGGCAATAATTCAACCTCACAATATTCCTGCTGTGAGATCCCTCCTATTTTTGCCCAGAAGGCCAAAGGAATCCTTGAGGTGAGGAGTGGAGCACTACAGAGGAAGAGCAAGCTGGATTTTGCAACAGATTGAGGAACATGCACAATTCCTTATCTATTTCACCTTCTATGAGAACAGGGAAGCATCCTCATTCACAGGAGAGAGCAAATCCTTTCTTTTCCTGAAAATTGCTTTATCAGAGAAGTAAAAAGTGTAAAAAAGGCCTTTGTTATCCATGAATTCTACAGCACCCTTTGTAACCTACAGCTGTGCATCAGCCTCTGATCACACTGCTGTCAAGGAGTCAGAATTCCAAACAACTGGCCAGAAAGTGGCTGAGTGAGGATCACACCAGGTTTAGTAGCAGAATCCTGGATTTGGAGATTTTGGGAGCCAACAGAGGGATGGATAAGAGTGACCAGAACTGGTACAAACACCAGTCTGACATCTTTCTATCATATTTTCCCCCAAGATTTATTGTCAATAAATCTGCCCCAGCTCCTGGTTGTGTTTGCAGACATCCCACTAGAAACATATGAAAACTAAGAATACCTGGCACTACATCCTGCCTGGAATAATTTTATTTTCCATTAATAAAAGCTTTTCCTAAGCAGTTTTGTTGCTCTTGCAATCAAGCACTGCCTTCTTCTCCACACTTTCAGTCTCTGGAAGTGTTCAAGAACAGGTTGGGACAAGTGGAAGGTGGCCCTGCCCATGTCAGGGGGTGGAACAAGGATGACCTTTGAGGTCCCTTCCAATCCAAACCACTCCATGATTATGTGATTCTTCCTCACTCAAATTCCAAGTCCCTAATGCCACTAAAGTGCTATCATCAAAAACCAATTTTAAGCAGCAGTTTTGCAGTTATCAGGGGAAAAAGCAAACCTGTAAAAGCCACACTGCTCCCCAGAGCCAGTCAATTATTTCACCCTTCCCTGACCTGGCTGTCAGGGAGGCAGCAAGGACATAACCAGCATCAAAGTGTTACCTGAGGAGCAGGCTTTTAAACTTTTCACCACCTGACCTGCAAACTATGATTGATTTAATTTTCCCTTTCAGTCAGACCTGCTCCTTTTCCACAGGGAAATCACCCTCACCAAAATGTTCTTTGAGCACTTCTCACTCAGCACCAAGTTGAGGGAACTGCAACCAAACATTTGGAGGAGGTTGCTAAGAACTCACAGCATTTCACTACACCTGTGATCTGAAAGCTCTTCTAAAGACTAAAATCTGGATTAGAAAGAATATTAGATGTGATTAACTAAATTTGTGCTGTTCTGTTGCCCTGTGGAAATGAAAATGGACACGGAAATGAGTGGCAGGCTGTTTTCCCAGGTAACAAAGGACAGGGTGGAAGGAAATGGCCTCAGGTTGCACCAGCGGAGGTTTAGATTGGATATAAGGGAAAATTCCTACACAAAAAGGGTTCCCAAGCACTGAATGGGCTGCCCAGGGAATTCAGCATCTCTGGAAGCATTCAAAAACCTTGAGGACCTGGGTCAGTGCTGGGCTGATGTGTTAATGACTTCAAAACAAGCTTCTCTTGGCACCCTGTGCCAGGGCCTGCCCACCCTGCCAGGCAACAATTCCTAATTGTCAATATCCCATCCATTCCTGCCCTCTGGCACTGGGAGCCATTCCCTGTGTCCTGTCCCTCCATCCCTTGTCCCCAGTCCCTCTCCAGCTCTCCTGGAGAGAGAAGTACATTTAATATGACTTTCCACAAAAACCTATAAAAGAAGAGACAAGAAAAAAAGAATTAACAATTCTTAAAAGTAGAACCAGCCTCAAAGCCACACAGAAAACTGGGAGTAACTGGCAACTATTATTTCTACTAAATGTTTTGTTCTGCATTCAATTGAGTTATAATCTTTCACAGGGAGACCCTGCAGGCTCTCTGGGCAATCTGCTCAGGGCTGTTCCAGCAGCTCCTGGCCCTGCTGTGCTCAGCACCCAGAGCTGGACACAGCACTGCAGAGGTGCCCACAGGGCCAGGATCCCTCCTTCTGAACCATGAAAACAAATAATCCACATTTTTTGAAAAGTTTCTTACACAAACATCATCCAAATCACCATCCAAAACAAGATTCCTACACCATCCAAAACAAGACCTTGCAATAGGAGACCAAATGAATGTCAGGAACTGAGAGAAGTTTTCAGGTGCTCTCTCAAGGCCAAGGCTTTTAACTTTACACTGAGCAATTCCATCAAGACACTCTAAAGAGCAAATTTTTTGTGCTGTTGATTCTTTCTCTCAGTATTTCCTGGCTGTGTCTCTCCTGAACACTCTGTGTACTCCTTTGCTTTCTACAGGAATAGAAAACAGAGTGTGTAAGCAGATTTCAGAGTTAATTGTAAATAGGAACATGGAGCCTAATGATATTAAATGGAAAACCTTGTCAAGTTTAGCAACAGATCATTTGCATCTCCTTTATTTTGTTGTACAAGTTCCCTGTTTGCATAGAAAAAAAAAATAAAATACATGTCAAGCTGCTTTGTAAGTGTCTGGTATCTAATAAGGATGAAAATAAGAATCTCAGATGCTAATGAAGCATTGTGTTTATTTGCCAAGGAAATTACTGGAAGGCAAATTACTCTGACAATAGCAAAAGGGAGGAAAGGCAGGAAGACCTGCCCTGCTTTCCAGACTTCAGGGCACTTTTGGTCCTGACAAGTTGGTTATTTCCCAAAAAACAGCTGGGAACAGCTTGGGAGGTGCCACCACCCACATTTGGGTGCCAGTACTGGTTTTAGAGGATTAAAGGGAACAGGTCCCTGTCACAAACACTGATAAATCCATGAGAGAAGGACAGAAGAGAGCAACAGGATGGAGTCAACTCCAGGCCTGGTGAAGGTGAGATCTGGCCAGCACATCCTGGGAAATCCATCCCAGAAAAATTCCAGATGTGGCAAAGTGTGTAGAGAAGCAGCTGCCACACACATCACCCAAAGCCCACCCCAGGTTAGGGACAGATGGCAGCTGCCACCACCAGAGACCACCAAAGCCCCTCAGAATATTCATTCCTCTGTGGACACCTGGAACCTGAGCTGCAGAGAACCCCCACAGCAGGAATTTGAGATAAGATCAAGGTGAAATGAATGTCTGGGGGTTATCCCAGGCTTAGGGGGAGGTTAACAAAGCTGGGGAGAAGGGGTGGCTGAGGATGAGCACAAAAGAAAAGCAGAATTTATGAGACACAAGGAAAGCCAATCCAAATGGGACAAAGGGAATTAATTCTGGCAGGGACAGATTGTAACCACCATCCCAGAAATCACCAACTCAAAAGAAAGGAAACTCTTAGCAGGCACTAATCAGCATTGGAAACAAGGGAATTATTTAACCAGTAGTGTAAGAAACCTGTGATGCCCATGAGCATTAATTCCTTCCTTGCTGAAGTGTATAAATAAGGAAAAGCTCCAGAGGACTTTGGGAGCCTCCATCACTGAGATACCCAGGATGAAGAGACACCAGCAAGACATTGCTGGATCCAGGGATGGTGACAATCTTCTGCTGAATCTGTCTCTCTCTCTCCTCTCTTTTCTATTCCTTCCTATCTCTCCACCTCACATTCATTACTACATAAATCCCATATTATTGACTTCAGCACATGAACTTGTTTGCACCTTAATTCAGGCACAGGCATCTCACACTAATCAACTCTTAATAGAGGCCAAGGGTGGTAATTGAACAGACACACTCAGCCCACACCAGTTGGCTTCAGAGACACAGAAAAGACCCTGGTGCTGCTTAATTCACAGTGCAGCACAGTGCACGGGGGCTCAGAGCTAACAACAATCCAGTGGAAAATAGGAATTTCCTTCCTATGGGTTGGAATGAAATTATCTTGTTCCCCTCCAGCCCATGTATTTCTGGGATTCTACAATTCAGACTTTGGCTTCAGCAGCCAAATTGCTTCTAGGTCTCAGCATTCAGTCACTGGTGGCTGAGGTCAGTGCCTGGAATCCCCTGTTGGAATCTTCCCCATTATCTCCATGGGACCAGGATGGTTTAAGGTTTTAAATGAAGGATTGTATTCTTCCCTGGCAGGGTGGGCAGGCCCTGGCACAGGGTGCCCAGAGCAGCTGTGGCTGCCCCTGGATCCCTGGCAGTGCCCAAGGCCAGGCTGGAGCAGCCTGGGACAATGGAAGGTGTCCCTGCCCATGGCAGGGGTGGCACTGGATGGTTTTTAGTTTTAAGGTCCTTTCCAACCCAACCATTCTATGATTCCATTATTCTATTCATACCTTGTGATTCCAACTCTGCCTTCCACACCCCCTACTCAGCCAGAGGCATCAGGTGAGTTCCTGTTTGGCTTTTCCACACTGAGCCCAATTCAGATCGCTCACCACAATCCTGTGCACTGTTGGTTTTATGCTCACATTTCCTTTTTCCTTCACTGGATCCTTTCCCATTTCCCAGTTTTTCAGCACGCAGAGGTGAGAACCACCCTCCATTTTGCACTCTGAGGTGGAGCAGTGCCACGTGGGTGTGACATCCCTGTTCCTCCTGTCCTTTCTCCTGGCAAAGTGCCTAAGCATAGGGAGTTTGATTTACTGTTGGAGAGGACAGGCAGAGGAGCTTGTCCACAGTGATTTGTGAATATATTTCAGAAGCAACACACTCCAAAGAACATTTCCTTTTGTTATTTCAGCCTCCATCTCCCGTTGTTTGAGATCATTTCCACTTGTATCAAGAAGCCTTTGAGTCCTCAGGGGCTGCTTCCTGTGAAAAATTTGCAAGTTTAATATTTGGATTGTTCCAGACACGAGTTAGGAGCTGCTCAGAGAATTTACTGTATAAAAACACCTCTCTAATCTAATCTATTACCAGTTCTCCATCCCATGGTGAGGAAACACCAAAAATGTGTTATTGGAATGTATGGGGCTTAATAGGCTGGAGTTGGAATAAAATCAGATGTTGTATATCTGAAGATGAGCAGAGGTAAAACTTTACATAGGAAATATATTCTTGTAAGATTTAATACCACAGGAGCTGTTTGTTTGCCTTGTAAAAATCTATTAACAATTCTCTTTTTAAATGCTGCTACAGTGTCAAAAGAAGACCTAACATTTCTAAGTAGCCTGATAAATTCACCTCGTTGTTTATGGCTTTTTTTTGGAGGGGGGTTGTGACTGTTCCCAAAACCAGCCCTGGGAAATGCAGGAAACCTGAGGAATCTAAAGGAAACTCTGGGAAGGAGCTGGCACCAGGCCAGAGCAGTTTCTCTGCTAAGAAAGATGCACTGATGGGGCACTCTGTGATGGCTTTACTGCAGGAACAGTATCATAAATCTATGTTTCTCTCCATAAACTCCACTGGTGTACAGTGTATTAAAATGGCTCTTAATAAACTGCACTCCTTCCCTCTTGCTTGCCTCCCAAGCACATAAAATAAACACCAAGAAAAGGAACTAATTTACAAAATGAAGTCTATTTTTTTTTTTTTCTGAGAAGAAAATAGTGGCCAGTGGCTGAGGGTGACAGTGGTGTCCTTTGGATTGATATTAATCAACACCTGTTGATCATTCATTAATGATGATTCATTAATGTTGATCATATCATTCATTAATGACACAGACAAAGGGATGGAAGGCACACTCAGGAGGGTTGACACCAAGCTGAGGGTGACCTGATTGTGACCTTCCAGGACCTGAAGTGGCAACAAGAAACACGAAGAGAAACTCTTTAGAAGGTCTTGGAATGCCAGGACAAGAGGGAATGACTTCCCAGTGCCAGAGGGCAGGGCTGGATGGGATATTGGGAATTAGGAATTGTTCCCTGGCAGGGTGGGCAGGCCCTGGCACAGGGTGCCCAGAGCAGCTGTGGCTGCCCCTGGATCCCTGGCAGTGCCCAAGGCCAGGTTTGGAGCATCCTGGCACAGTGGAAACCATCCCTGCCCATAGCAGGGGTGGAATGGATGGGATTTAAGGTCCCTTCTAAGCCAAACCGCTCCAGGATTCTGTGAGAAAAGCACTCACCCAAAAATTTTAATCCTCTGAGGCAGCCCCAAAGCTGCCCTGCTCCCCAGTTTTTCTTTCCTGCAGCATCACTGGCACATCATCTAAATGAGTTTGCTGACCCCTGGCAGTCACAGCTGAACATTCAGAGCCGGTTTCCCTTTTGACAGGTCGCTGCCAAACACAGGGTTTAATTTTTTTTCTCAGTTTGCATAAGACTCTCCTTGAAGAGGTCAGAGCATCCCAAGGGAAATCTGGTGTCATTTGAGAGGCACAATAACAGCCCATTACACAGGCCAATAAACAATGTTGGAAGCAATTCCTCTTGGACATTCAAACCCTTTCCCTTTTCATTTTCTCTTTCTGTTATAAAGAGTCCTGTCATTTTCTGTACATTCTTGCAATAAAATAGAAAGGCTGAAAAACTAACTGGTGATTTGTTGAGATGCATCTGACTGTGGAAAAACCCACTCCATTACTGGAAATTAAGAGCTGACCTCAGGGACCAGACATGAGCCACAGTCAATATTGAGTGTTAACTTTGTTCCATCCCTCTTGTTTAGCTTGTGAGACAAATTATACATTAAAATCTGGTTTGATCCTGTTCCATTTCAGCCTCTGCTCCAGGCACTGCAGGGATGGTCTGCATGGACACAGAGAGGAAGGGGCTGTTTACACAAATTCCCAGAATCCCTGAGACTGGAAAAGCCCTCGAGGATCACAGAGTCCCAGCTGTGCCCAGTGCCCACCTTGTGCCCAGCCCAGAGCACTGAGTGCCACCTCCAGCCCTGCCTGGGACACCTGCAGGGCTGGGCACTGCAAAGCTCCCTGGGCAGCCCCTGCCAAGGCCTGAGCACCCTTTGCATGCAGAAATTGCTGCTGCTGTCCCAGCTGAGCCTCCCCTGGCCCAGCCTGAGGCCCTTTCCCCTTGTCCTGTCCCTGTTCCCTGGCAGCACAGCCCGACCCCCCCTGGCTGTCCCCTCCTGGCAGGGAGTTGTGCAGAGCCACAAGGGCCCCCTGAGCCTCCTTTGCTCCAGGCTAATTCCCAATTTCCTCCTTTTCTCCAGGCTATTTCCCACCCAATCCACCAAGGCTGGGCCATGCTGGGACCTGGCAATGGAAATCAATTATTCTCTACACACATAATTAGCAAAAGGATTTAGGAACAGAAAATTTTCTTAGGCTCAAGATTTTGCCTCTTCTGTCCCTATACTGAGGGTACAAAGACAATTTGGTTGTGTCATTCCTGGTCTTGCTGCTGCTCCCCCTGTGCCAGCACATCAAACTTCCTCCCTTACATTCCCTTCCACAGATATTGTGGATCTCTCTTACCTAACTTGAAGCTTTCAACTTTGCCATTCCTAGATGGTTGCATCTGTGGGGTTTGGGACAGGGAGAGGCCATCAGGGGTGAGTCTGCAATGGAAACACCACTGAGGTCCTTGCCTGGGCTACTCAGGGTGTCCCTGACTGCTCCTGGGCTCCCACTGTGGCCATCAACCTTGGAGCTTTTGGTGCCAACTCCTGCTGATGTTCTGCTGCTCTCCAACCTCATCCTCTCCCATCACTGCTGTTCTGACATCCTCCCAACCCACACTTCCCCCCTTCTGACCTGGCCATTTTTCCTCCTGAAGTCTGATTTAATGGAAGTGAACTGAAGCAAACTGATCTTTGCACACCTCCAAACAATTCAGCTGCGAGGAGCCTTTAATGAACCCTTAACGACAGCAATTCCAGCTCGGGGCACAAGGGAGCAGCTGAATGGTGGGAAGTGCAAGTAAAAAATGGGTTTTAGCTGAAGCATTCACAAGCCCTGCTGCTGGTGACAGATACTTGTCATATCCCAAATGAAGCTAGGAACAAGCTTGATTCCTTCTAAGATAGATCAGTGTCTTCACTCCCAAACATTTTCCTAGTAATGGAAGGCAATCATGCCTCCAGCTTGGGAAGACATCACCATTTAGAACAACACAGTCAGCTTGATTTTCAGAAAAGAGTGATGGGACATGATAAGAAGTGGCCAAAAACTCTCAAGCTGACTTTTCAGTGTACTGAACACAAATTCATATAAATATCAAATAATGAAAACAGCCTGGTGGTTGAGCAGCACTCATAATGTGCCATGAAAAGCTATTTTCCTAATGGACATTTGGGGATTTGGGCACAAAGTTGCTTCCACATGCAGATGTTGGACAGAGAAACTCTCAATCAGCTCTGCAAAGCTGAAAGGATTTGTTCAATTTAGAACTGACCTGAAAAACACATTCAGAATAAGGAGAATAATCAATGTTTAGGCAAATAAAGTTCCATGGTTTGACTGAATGGCACATGAGGAAGTTATAATACAGTTTATGACTGGTAATCTCATGATCTGAGACCTCTGCTAGAGTAAACTGAAGGAAGGAATGCCTGAATATGTTAATTGAAATAATGAACTGCTGAAATTCCACAGCTCCTGCAAACTGGGCTGAAGCAGAGCTACTCCAGGTTCAGACCATTTATAACAAATAATGAAAATAAAGGCACAGAAAAGGGGGTGATTTGGTGGTAGTGGCACTCTGGAGTTTGCTGCAATGGCCAACTCTGTTATCCAGGGGAATCTACCAGGCTTGCTGGGAGATTACATCTCTAATGAGCAATTTGAGTTTTGCAATCATTATGAAACATGGGAATTAAGAAATATTAACAAGACTTTGGGTTTATTCCTCTCTCACTTTTTCTTTTCCATTTTTATTATTATTAATACATTTTACTTTAATCCCAGAAGTGTTTGGATTGGAAGGAACCTTAAATTCCACCCAGTTTCACTCCCTGCCATGGTCAAGAGCACCTTCCACTATCCAAGCTTGCTCCAACCTGGCCTTGAATTCCCACAACCTTGTTTTTGCTCGAGTACAGGTCTGCACCTCTTGGAAAACAAAATATGCCCCAGCAGGAATCACCCTGGATCTGGAATCCACCCAGAACACTGTGGCCAGTGCTCACTGCAGGGAAATCCCTGGAAATAAGGAGCTGTAAAGTGTGCAGAGCACCTTTGCTCTCCTATTAATGAATGCACCAATGCCCCATAAATGCAGTTATTTTACACACTGTACAATGCCCAGACAGCAAAGAATATCAAACTCAAACACAAATTCCATTATTCCACCAGAGAGTTTCAGCTATGATTTCAACTCCACACTCTTTGTCAAGTTAAAAGACACTGTATATATATTTTATATATTTAACAGCCAATTGCTTGTTGTTTATTCAGAGCTAAAAACTGAGTACCAGCTGTGGCAGCTCCCCACATTGTCCCCAAAGACAGCAGGGTGGTTGTTTTGATCCAACAGCCAGTTCATTTTCATGGCAGGCAGAAAGGAAGAAGGAAGCTTGCCAGAAGCATGGATTTCACCATAAGGAAGGGACTGGCAGGTGGTTCTGGGGCACAATTATCCTGGATTTATACATTTATTGGTGTAATCCTCAGGCCTGGCTATGGCGCCTATGATTATTTGGCTTTATCTTGTTATTGCTACAAAATTCCTGTGACACTCTGCTCAATCCCAGCAGAAATTTCCCATAGATTCTCCCATGCACTACAACTGCTCCTGCTTATGGTTTTATTTCAGTACATTTGCATCCTCTCAGAGTTTGCTGTTTCCTTCTTGGAAAATATTTTTGAAATCCATCCCAGGAGCATCAAACTCAAACATGGGTTGCTTTTATTTTCCAAGCTGAGTAGATTCTCCCTCTATTCCTTCCAGCTTTCTTCCTTCTCTAACTCTTTCCAAGGAGGCTGCAGATATTTTTTGTGTGGTGCATTTAACAGCTCTAAGGGAGCCATCAGCTTCCAATCACCTCCAAGTTTTCCCTCTTTATGGGGGGTTCCAATCCTGTCCAACCTGGTTTTGGACACTTCCAGGGATCCAGGGGGAACAAATGCTGTGGATACCCTGTGCCAGGGCCTCACCACCCTCACAGGAAGGAATTCCTTCCCAAAATATCCTATTTATCCCTGCCCTCTGGCAGTGGGAAGTCATCCTCTGTGTCCTGGCACTCCAGACCCTTGGAAATAGTCCCTTCTCCACGTCTCTTGTTGGCTCCTTCAAGTCCTGAATGGCCACAATAAAGTCACCCTAAAACCCAGAGCTTTTCCTCCCACATATTACCATGCACACCTCATTGAGTATTTGCTTCTGCGAGGACACCATGAAAGAGTTTAGTAAAATCAGTAGTAAAATGTGGCGTATCAATAACTTCTACCTGAATTGGACACCAAGCCTTGGCTGCACGTATGGCAGGGAGGGCTGAAATATCCAACTTCTCCCTTTCAGACATGACCCTTCTGCCTATGGAGATGCCAGAGACCTCGTTGTCTCCTTTGCCCCATCCCTGGAAGTGTCCAAGCCTGGGCTGGACAAGGCTTGGAGCAGCCTGGGATAGTGGAAAGTGTCCCTGCCCATGGCAGGAGGTGAAACAAGATAACAAGATGGCTTTTAAGATCCCTTCCAACCCAAACCAGTCTGGGTTTCTGTGATTCCTTTCCTTTTATAAATCTGTGCTTCCTTCAGGGCTTTAGTGCAAACAACCCTTGTTACTCTCATTTGCTGCTGCTGTACAGCTCCCACTGGTTCCCTGCCTTTCAGCACATCTGTGATGCATCTGTTCCAACAAGAGCTCCAGATGTCCACAGCACATGCATCTCACCACGCTGCTGTGGTTTTCAAGATTTCAAGCATTAGTACAAAAATCTGCATATTTGGTCTTGGTCTGGTTGCTTGGCTGGTCTAATCGGAATAAAATCTTACAGCCCACGGCACTTCTTCCTTGTTTTCTACCTGAAGTTAATCAAATCCTACCCTATCCCTGTATTTCCTCCACAGAAGATGAATTCCCTCAAATTGCTCATTTGTTGAAACCATTCATTCCTCAGGTTCCCTCCAGACTTCTAACCATAAATGCCATTTTGGCTGAAGTGAAATTCATCTGAACCAGCAGCTATTAAAAGGAGACATGAAACTCCATAAAAACCTTGGAGGCACTGCTGAGCAGGTTATTCACCTTCTGCTTCTCCCCTTGTTTTATCATGGAAAACAGACTTCAGTGGGAATATACCACATGTAATCTTTACATCAGCTACATCAATCTGGGCAATAATTTGCCTGGCAACTTTACAGAGCTGAAAAACGAAAAAAAAATAGGGCTGGAAAAGACTTCTAATAAACTGAAATCCAACCAAGAACCAGCACCACCACTGTCACCACTAGTCCATGTCCACAAGTGCCACATCCACAAGTTTTTTCAACACTTCCAGGCATGGGGACTCCACCACCTCCCTGGACAACCTATTCCAATGCTTGACCACTCTCTCCATGCATAAATTTTCCTTGATATCCAATCTGAGCCTACTGTGGCACAAGTTGAGGCCATTTCCTCTCATCCTATCTCCAGTTTCTTAAGAGAAGAGATCGACCCCATCTGGTTCCCCCTTCCTTTCAGGGAGTTAAAGAGCAATAAGATGTCTCCTCTGACATCAAGCTGGCTGCACCCTCAGCAGCCTCACTGATTTTTGGGAGCTCATTAACAGCAGTTTTGAAGATCCCACGGGTAACTCTCATTCCAGTGTGTCCCACACCCTCACAATTCACCAGGAGAATATTTCCAACCAGACAAATCTTGGGTTAATAAGCTTCCAAGCAGTAATTCCCAGTTCTCTGCTGGAATAGTGGGTAGGTCACACAAAGGCAGCAATTTCAGGCTTGAACCCAAGTCTTCTGTGCCAAACCATCCAAGTTCTCTAAGAACAGGGGCTCAGACAACCAGTACAGTCAGCAGCTCCAAAATTGTTCTTCTCTACCTGAAATTATATTTAAATACTGCCACAGTGAACATTTCCCCCCATGCTCTTACCAGGAAGAAACAAAATATTTCATGTTGGATCCAATTACGATGCAATCAATTTTAACTGATTCTGCTCTGAGTAGGCATAAATATTTCTCATAAAGGAAGTTAGGATAATTGATTGATTTAGATTAATAGAGAGAAAGTGAACTGTATTACAAGCAGCTGGGAATTAACTTTGTCCTTGCAAGCATGAAACAACACCAAAGGTCTCTCAGCCTTCAAATATGTATAAAAACTCCTTTCCTTTTCAGAAAGGAAAAGGAGTTTTTCCAAGAGGGCAGAAAGACCCACTTAGCACAGCAGGGATTTAAAGGCTGGAACATCACCGACTTCCTACTGCCATACTAATGACCTGTCAACTTTGAGTTCCAGGCACAGCTCTTGATTTTAGCTGCATAATGTCCATTTCTGTATTCATGATCTTGCTTAGAATTCAAAGTGGAAGTTCCCTTTTTTGTTTGTTTCCCCCATCATGATTATTATTTTAACATAAAAAAAATCTGCTACACCCTTTTTTTTTAATTTCTTTTAATTTTTTTCCCCTCTTTTGGGTATTCAGGTGTTAAATGAATGACCACTGAGGTCATTCTGAGGGCTTGCTGACCAAAACTAGGAGTTTTTCCTTGTCTCCAGCTGGAAATTACCTGCATGAACATGGCTGGAGATGGGGCAGTGTTTTGTCAGGAACCAACACACATGACTACATGGTTGTCCCTTCCTTGATGACTGGGAAGGTCCTCCTTAAGCACCCAAAGAAGATGCACCCTCAAACCTCATCTGACCTTCAGCACAGCCTGGATTGCTCCTCAGGGTGAGGAAGAGCATCTCAAAGGAGCCTCTCAAATTGAGGCTTTGAGAATAGCCCAAAGGATAAAGGAATGAGGCGAAATCTGTGCTGCAAATCCTTGGGAAGGAGCACCCCCCCATGCTGCTTCCTGAGCAGAACAAGCTCCAGCAATCATTCCCTTTGCTGTTTCCTAATAGCTGTAAGTCTACCTCAGCTCAAAATAAACTCTATGGAAGACTCCTAAAAAGGCTGATTAACATGGGGATCACAAAAACATTAATGCACCACAAAGTTTTGAAAGATTCCTCTCTCAGAGAGAGGAAAATCCACCCCTGCCTTTGGAAGAACCCCAGATCTGACAGAACCCCAAACCTCTGTCACTCTGGCTGATACAGGGCCATGGGATTCCACATCCCAGCTAGTGGAAGAAAAGGGAGAGGAGTCTTCTGCAGGGTCAGCACATAAAATACAGACATCTCCTGGGGTGGGCAGCTCAACCGTCATGGAAAGCCATTCCCACCTGGAACTGCCATCAGATTCTATGAAAGCACCAGTCCAGCATTTAACATTTTTACAAAAAACTCAAACCCAAACCAAACCAGGGTCCCAATGGAAACCGTTAAGAAAAACATCAATCCCATAACTCAAATGTTTTTCCATGATACCCAATCTGTGCCACTGTTGCAGCTCCATCCATCACACCCACTGACTGTTCCCTCTGGATTTTCCAACTCCTGGCCAGAATACTCTGGCACACAGCCCCTGGATCAGACCCTGGGGCTGTTGGCTTCCTCTTTCCCACCAGCTGTAACACCAATGTAAAACACTGGCTGCAATTAGTGGTTTCTGGGATAAATGAGATGAAGCAAGGTCTCACCACAGGGGAATGATGACACCTGCTAAGATTGTCATAATGTTCTTCACAGAAAAAAAAAAAAAAACGTTACAGGGGGGTAATTAAGTTTCCCTCATCAAAAGACTACAATATATTTTCCACTAATTTTAAGGTTATGCAGGCACGTAACTCTCAAGGGAGAAATCAACCAAAAAAAAACCCAAACCAAAATTATTTCATCAGGCAAAACAAAGCAAATCTTCCAGAAAACAGAAGTCATTGAACACTAACAGAGTGCATAGAATCATAACTTTGGGTTGGAAAGAACCTTAAAGCCCATCCAGGGCCAATCCCTGCCATGTGCAGGGACACCTTCCACTGTCCCAGGCTGCTCCAAGCCCCATCCTGGTCTTGGACACATCCAGGGGCAGCCACAGCTGCTCTGGGAAATCTGGTGCCAGTGCCCCATCATCCTCATCACAGGGAACAATTCCTTCCCAGTATCCAACCTAATCCTGCCCTCTGGCACTGGGGACCCATTCTCCCTTGTCCTGGCCTTCCATCCCTTGTCCCAAATCTCTCTCCATCTTTCCTGTCAGCTCCTTCTGGCCACAGTTTGGTCACCCCAGAGCTTCTCCTGTCCAGGTGAGCCCCCCCAGCTGTGCCAGCCTTTCCTCCCAGCAGAGCTGCTCCATCCCTCTGCCCATGCTGGTGCCTGCCCTGGGCTCTCTGCAGCAGCTCCAGGTCCCTCCTGTGCTGGGGCAGCTCTGCAGGTGGGGTCTCCCAAATGTGAGACAGAGGGAAAGTTGATAACACCAGAGAAACAAAAGACCTGAGGAGAAACCTGTGACTGACCAAGTCAAGCCCCTGGAAGCAGCTCCAAGATCCTCCATTGTTATGTTTCATAGACAGCCAAAAATCAGAGCTGGTGTAGCAGAGCATCTCTGTCCAAAGGACAGAAAAGTCAGCAGCACTGATTATAAAAACATCAATTTTCCAGCAGGAAAAGGTGATTTAAGCCACAAGATGCTGCTGGAACCCTGGTTACTGGCACTGCAACAGAGGACAAGCCAAAGCAGTGTTGACAGTTCTGTGCCTCTGCTCCCAGCACGTGGATGTCTCCTGGAAGAGCCAAGAGTGCTCAGATCCCTTGGCAACAGTCCTGAAACAGGGAAAGCAAACACTGTGCCATTCTTTAATCCCAGTAAATACACACATCAGCTGGAGGCTGATCCCAGGCTAAACAATGCAGGCAGACAGAGGAGACCAAATGCATGCTACAGGAATATAATGCACCTATTAACCTGGGACAATGGGGAAAAAAGTACATGAAATTGGTTATTTGTAATGAAATTACAAGCCTGGAGAGCAGAGGGAATGCAACTTCCTAAGTTTAAATATCCATGGCCTCGTATCACATAAGGTGATTATGAAACTATGAAAATAAGCTGGATGAACATTAAATGGATTAAGAGCAAGTGAGCTGAGGTCTCAAAATGCAACCAAGAAGAAATCCCTGCATTAGCCACGTGTAAACACACAGATCCAGGCCTGGGAATGGGTTGGAAATGCAGTGTCCTCACTGGGAAGGGGCTGGACACCACCTAGATTATACAAATTATACATTATTCTATCACCTAGATGCTGCAGAGCCCCTCTTTGCTTTAATGAGAAAAAGCTTTGCAGGCTTTGAGCATACTCAGGGCAAATACAGGGGCTCATGGCAAGCCCAGTTTTCCTCCAGCACCTCCCTGCATCCCTGCTGGAGGCGGGACATTGTCCAGGAGCACTGACACAGGGTGTAGGTGTGTAACCATGGGATAACAAGGGTAATGAGAGAGCTGGCAAACGAGCTTGCAAAGCCACTCTCCATCATTTACCAACAGTCCCGGCTCACTGGTGAGGTTCCGGATGACTGGAAGCTGGCCAATGTGATACCCATTCACAAAAAAGGTGCAAAGGAAGATCCTGGCAATTATAGACCAGTCAGCCTGACCTCAGTACCTGGCAAAATAATGGAACAGTTTATATTAAGCGCCATCACGCAAAATTTACAAGATGGCCAGGGTATCAGACCCAGCCAGCATGGATTTAGGAGGGGTAGGTCATCTTTGACCAACCTGGTCACCTTTTATGACCAGGTAACCCGCCTAGTGGATGCAGGGAAGGCTGTAGATGTTGTTTACTTGGATGTCAGCAAGGCCTTTGACACTGTCTCCCATAGCATACTCCAAGACAAACTGGCAGGCCGTGGCTTGGACAGGGGCACTCTTTGCTGGGTTCAGAACTGGCTGCATGGCCGGGCCCAGAGAGTGGTGGTGAGTGGTGCTGCATCCAGCTGGCGACCAGTCACCAGTGGTGTCCCTCAGGGGTCTGTGCTGGGGCCAGCTCTGTTTAATATTTTTATTGATGACATGGATGAGGGTTTAGAGTCCTTTATTAGCAAATTTGCAGATGACACTAAGCTGGGAACACGTGTTGATCTGTTAGAGGGACAGAGGGCTCTGCAGAGGGACTTGGAACGGTTGGATGGATGGGCAGAATCAAATGGGATGAACTTCAATAAGACCAAGTGCTGAGTCCTGCACTTTGGCCACAATAACCCCCTGCACCGATACAAGCTGGGGACGGTGTGGCTGGACAGTGCTCAGGTGGAAAGGGACCTGGGGGTGCTGGTTGACAGTCGGCTGAACATGAGCCAGCAGTGTGTCCTGGGGCCAAGAAGGCCAATGGCATCCTGGCCAGTATCAGGAACGGTGTGGCCAGCAGGAGCAGGGAGGTCATTCTCCCCCTGTACTCAGCACTGGTGAGGCCTCAGCTGGAGTGTTGCGTCCAGTTCTGGGCCCCTCACTTTAGGAGGGACGTTGAGATGCTTGAGCGTGTCCAGAGGAGGGCAATGAGGCTGGTGAGGGGCTTGGAGCACAAGCCATATGAAGAACGACTGAGGGAGCTGGGGTTGTTCAGCCTGGAGAAAAGGAGACTCAGGGGTGACCTTCTCACTCTCTACAACCTCCTGAAGGGTGGCTGTGGTGAGCTGGGGGTCAGTCTCTTTCTCCAGGCAACAACAGACAGAACAAGAGGACGCAGTCTCAAGCTGCGCCAAGGGAGATACAGGCTAGAATTGAGGAAGTTTTTCACAGAAAGAGTGGTCAAATACTGGAATCATCTACCAAGGGAGGTGGTGGAGTCACCATCCCTCGATGTGTTTGAAAAAAGACTGGATGTGGCACTTGGTGCCATGATCTAGTTGAGGTGTTAGAACATGGGTTGGACTCAATGATCTTAAAGGTCTCTTCCAACCTAGAAATTCTGTGATTCTGTGAATGTGGGACACAGTGTGGTGCTGTGAGCCAAAACTCAGAAAGTCAAATTAATCCAAGTCCTGGAGAGGAGCCCAGGCCAATGACTACATCCTACAACTTTGATTTCATCAGAAATGCTCTAAAACTCCCTTTTTCTGTTTTATCAAGCAGAAGCTGAGGAATACAATGCCCAGACTTGTGCTGCCTTAAGGTCCCAGGGAAAATCTTTCACTGTGGAGAACAGCAGCCCAGCAAGCCTGGATTCCCACCATGGGGAGAAGGAAGGTGAGTTTTGTTTCAGAAGGAGAATATTATCCTTTAAAAGCAGGATACTTCCTTTACAAGTCAAATATTGTTGGAATCCAAAATGCAGGGAATTCTCAGAACTTCTGGCGTGGAAGTCAAAGCTTACAAGATTTGATTTGAGTCCTTGGAAAAGGCTCCCAAACTTAGGTGCTAGAAGTGAGAATGTGGATTTATAGTTTAAAGCAGAAACACGTTAAGCTAAATAAAGGAAAGTTTGGAGTTTAAGATATTGAAACAATAAAAGCAGTTACAGAGGTAAACAATGAGATTAGAATGCAGTACTGTAGGTTTGTGTGTCATAACACGATTGGCTAAGAAAGCTTGCACTGTAGCATGGGTCCACAAGACGAAATATTTAAGGATTGGGTCAAAAACATAAACATTCTTGTTGGCAGTGTTTTATTGCTCAATAAATCCTTAAAAGGTCTTTTAACTAGAGGTCTTGTGACCTTCTGAGCCATGTGGTGAAGAGGTGAGCCAAACTCACCCTTCCTGCCTGTGTAGAAGATAAGAAAAATAAATTCCATTATCTAAAACCACTCAGAGGTCCCACCTCAAATTCCTTCATAAATCCCCATAGAATATATTCTTTTAGAGGTGGAATATTTAACTTTTCAAGTGCTGTATCAACAATGGGATGGGGATGGGATTGCTCATTAATAATGCTGGTGATGACTGGGAAAATGAACACTGTGAGGTTACAGCAACTTGATCATTTATTCAGCACTTCCCAGGCTCATCCCTGCACCCACCTAACACCAAGTTTGTATTTTGGCTGGAGCTGGAAGCGTGTTCTGCTTCCCTGAGTCCCTGATGGCTTTGATGGGATGAGGCAGGGAAGGGTGAGAGGCTTAGCTCGACTCACAGCTTTTCCCTCCTTCTCCATTTCTGGGTTTAACCTCACAGACAGCACTCACAACCCAAAATTAGCCCAACATCTGAAACTCAGAATACACAGAGCTACTCCATGGATGCTTGTTATGCTTAAAGGCTAATTAGAGCTAATAAAAATAATATCAAAATGTTCAGGGCTCTGCCTGGCTGCTGAATGAGAAGGATGGTGCAAATCAGTACTGAAGGGAGAGCATATGTGTGGTTTTAATGTATTTTAATGTTTACTAACCCAGCAGAGACATCTGACACCCACTAGGCATGTTTTCAGATAGCTGAAAATTAACAGAGATCATGGCACTAATTATAAAAACAATTAAACAAAACCGAGGCAGCACATTTTAATTAAAGAATCTTCCCTTTTGTTGTTTTTTTTTTTTTTTTTAATCTATGCCATGTCATATTTCAACAGTAAAAAAAATCCCAACCCAAAGCTCCAATGTGCTGTCAGTTGGGTGAAATTGCCCTTGAAAAAAAGCAGCCACCGTTTCCCATCTGTCTGCAGAATAAAGAATTAATGAAAGGAAACCCTTAGTCAATTTAAAAATAATGAGCCATCAATATGGAGCTGCTTCAGCTCTATCAAACTGAATTAACAACTCATGGTTTATTTTTTATTTCTTGCCTCTGTCTTCTCTCTGTTTTTTTTTAACCCAGTTGATACTAAAAGGCAAAAATCCTAAATTTCACACTTCCCAACCACCCAATTCCTTGTCTGGTTATAACAGCTAAATTTACTAACTTAAGTGTGGCTTGACCTTACTAAACCAGGGGTACAACTTTCTAGCACCTTTTTTTGACACCTGAACACCAAGCAGGCATCAACCATGCCAAGGACTTGGGGAAAACCTGGCATAAGCAAAGGAACCACCCAGAGCAGCTGGCTTATTAGAATTAATTCTAATTATAGGGATAATTCTACTTGTACCCCAAGTTAAAACAACCTAAACACCCCCAGGTGATGGAGGGAACAGTTTGCTGAAGATGCTGGGTTCCAGGGAAGCACAACAATCATCCAGAACAGGCTGTGAGCCCACAGGAGGCGTCTTTAATCCTCTCACCCCACACTGAAGCTTGCACGAGCACTGCACAACCCAAGCAGGCAGAACCCCACACAAAGCTATTTATATCCAATTTTTATCACCTATTTCTCCTCTCCCCCTCCACACTGACCCAGTAAGGCCCAACAAAGTTCATATATTTTGAATTAACGATGAAAAACACGTCCTGCCAATCCACCTCCCGTGCTGGCATTTACTGGTGCTCAGGAGCTGTTTGTAATCTTGTATTCTAACCACTATCAATTATCATAAAAAGGTTGAAGTCTTCACCTGCTGTTTGATAAATAATGCATGAGAGAGCTTAACAACAGGCAAGAAATAGCACGGCCAGATCTTTAACACTTAATATCCAACCAGCCCTGGTCCCCAGGGACCTGAACAAAAAGCCAGTGCTCCAGGGGCAGAGCCTGGGCAAAGAAAGGTGCTTTACAAGTGCCTTTCACAGAGTTCCACAGATCAAAACCCGTGGGTTTGCCTGAGATGTTGTTAATAAAATAAATGGAATAGTAGGAGCTGTTTGAACTGGTCTCACGTGACATTCCAAGGGGGAAAAGTAATATCTCAATAACCCGAGAGCTCTGTGAGAACACTGATTAAACAAAGAGGTATTCCCCCATCTTAATGATTCTAGGAATTCTTCCTATGAAAATTCCACTGTTACCAAGCTTTTGTATTTAATTTTTTGTCCTTTCTTCTTTTTTTTGGTCCTTGTTTTTTAATCCTTCAGGCCCACCCTCAAGCTACACCACCAAAGAAAAGCAGCATATCCTTCCCTTTCAGCTCCTCTCAGCCAGAAATCCCTAAAAAACCAGAGCCCCCAGTGGGAAAGGTGGGAGGAATGAACAGCCATGGTGACAACTCACCTTCAGGAGAAATGGTTCCTCACTGCTGAGATTAATTAAGAACCTGGAGGAGCTTCAGCAGGGAGCATTAATGCTGAGCAAAAGCATGAAACAAACCCCGTATGGTCACTTGACAAATTTAACACCTTAAAACATTATGATGGGGTTTGAAAGGGTTTTAATAACCCAGGGCAGCCCTTCAGCATCTCATGGCAGGTGGAGGTGAAGCAGGAAATCCCTCCCAAAATCCTGGAGGGATGAGCCCAGCCTGGATGCCCAGAAGAGAACTCCCCTGTCCTGCTGCACGCACAACTTAGAGGGAAATGCACATCCTGCTATGCCCAGGCTGGAAAAACCCACTGGAACACACCTGAAACCACAAGATTTTTTTTGATCAGAGCTTTGCTTTTACAAGAGGAGTGGGAGAAATGAACTACAATCCTTCATGGCCAAGGGAAAGCAAGGAAAAGGGAAGGGAAGGGATGGTTCCAAGGACATTTCTCTTGGAGAGATGGATGCTGACAGCCCATGGGGGGTGTGGGGTCCCACAGAGAAATAGGTTTAATGTTCAATATTAGCTTGTTCAAACAGGTTCAATGTTGAATATTCTAAAAAGGTCATTATATATACATACATATATACACACACATATACATATATGTATATATATATATTCACACCAAGCTTAATGTATATTCTAAAAATATTCTAAAAACACCAAGGGTAAAAATAAACACCAGGAAATTCCTTTAGTAAATAAGTAACAACAAAAGGACTTTCACTTATCCGATTTAGAAAGCCAAACAAAAAACTAAATCTTTTCTTTCCCACACAAAGCCATGGGGGAGAACAGGAGTGTGTAGAAAATTACACCATAAACATCAACCATTTGATGACCCTCTCTCTTTCCTTCACTGGCAAACTTTTTACTATCTGGTGAGATATATTTTACAAAAAAATTTCTGAACCTAAAAGACAGATAATTCAAGTTTTGCCTCAAATTGGTTCCTAAAGGATGTGGAAGGAGGGATATGCCTCTTGTTCTAACACAGCAACCACATCATGGAGTGGTTTGGGTTGGAAAGGACCCCCCTCTTGTTCCACCCCCTTCCATGGACACCTTCCATTATCCCAGGTTGCTCCAAGCCCCATCCAACCTGGCCTTGGACATTTCCAGAGCTAGGGAACCACACAAGAGACCAAGACAAAGCCAGAAAGGAATTCCCCAGGGATCTCTGATCTGTGGGACAAGCAGAGCTAATTCTGGAAAGGGAAATCGATAAAATGTGAACTTTGACAGATAGGAAGAGAAACTCACAGGCCACAAAATTTAGAAAGAAATTAGGACATTCAACAGTTAATTACAGTGTGGGACCATCATTCCCAAAAGAGTCCCCAAAGGGACTCAGTAAGATTTTTGTTTGCAAAAGGAATGAGACACAAAGGTGCTAACAGAGGGAACAACAGCAAATCACAGATCATTGATGCTGGGACCATTGAGTTCAACTGTTGACTCAGCACTGCCAAGGCCACCACTGACCCATGTCCCCAAGTGTCACGGACATTCCTCCAGGGATGGGTGGATTTGTCACCACTCTGGGCAGCTGTGCCAGGGCTGGACAATCCTTTCAGAGAGGAATTTTCCCAATATCCAAAGCTCAGCACTGGCACAGTGTGAGGCCATTTCGCCTTGTCCTGTTCCCCCCTCAGCTGCCTCCTCATGTCAGGGAGTTGTGGAGGACCAGAAGGACCACCCTGAGCTTTCTTCTCCTCATCAGACTTGAGGATTATCCACCAGAAACCCCAGAGAGGGGAAGGAACAGCCCATGGGCCCCATCTCAGGCCAGCACTGCATCCTCTCTCCCAGCCTCTTGTATGCCGGCAAGAATTGGATGCATCAAACACAGAGTGTGGAGCTGCATGTGAGGGGAAACAGGATTAGTAACCAAAAAACAAAAAGAAAAATAAAAGGAAAAGAAATAAAAACTCTCAAAACACACAGCCACACTTGAAAAGTGAGGTGGTTCTCCCTGCTGCTGCTTTCCTCTGGGATGGCCTTTCTAAAAACTATTAATTCCTTCCATGGGAGACAATTTGTCACAGAACTGCTCTTTTAAACTTCACCCTGTTGTGAAAGTGACAAAATAATAGGCCCAACACGAATGCTCAGCAGTGCATTTCAGAGGCAACATGTGCCAGGCTTTTCATTGTGTTCATAAACCATCCTGAGAAATAAAATTTTATGCCTGGTAGCAGCAACATATAATTATTCTTCTGAACAGAAATGAGATATATTTGGGCAAAAACTTAGCACTGGCCTGGTTAAACCCCCTGAGATTCCTGCCCCTCCAACAACTCCCTCAAACACCTCAAGGAAAAAAAAAATGGGCTTATCAGAAGGAGAAAATGATCCCTAGGATTGGGGTAATGGTATAACTTTGAGGTAGCCAAGAGGTCCAGGCTTAATGATTTATTTTAATCAGGCTCAGTGTTCCTAAACAATTGTGTCAATAGGATAAAAATGTGCAAAGGCAGAGTAATGATGAAAAATGATGCTTGAATAAAGGAGGAAAAATCTCTCAGAGTCATGGAGCAGAACATTTGGCTTGATTAGCATGACTTTGAAAATCTGAAAGGATACAAGGAGTTTTCACATGAGACTGTGTAACAAAATAAACCAACAAATGAAATTTATGTTTGAGCTAAGCAGGGCCTTGAAATCCATCATTTATTGAATCATTTAGTGTTGCAAGCACTCTGCTGTTCAAAACAAGCAATAACTTAAGTGTGATCCCTATTACTGATTCAAAGTTGGAATTAAGAGAAAAATTCGGATGTTCTGGAGCAATCTGCTTACAAACACAGGGAATATGAAGGAGAAACATATGATCCGTGAATTACTAAGCAATTATCCACCATTTTAAGATCAAAACAAAATTAGTACAAATAAAGGAAGCTGGGAATGACCATTATAAAGTCAAGTTTTCTGCTTCCCTTCCCCTTTTTGGGGGAAAGAGTTTGAAGGGTTTTGAAAACATTGAGGACAGCTCATTATTCACCTGGTCCAGATCCATGCTCCCAGTGCCACATCCAGACACACCTTGAAGAATTGGAAATGCAAAGCCATACCTGCTCAGCCAGGTGTGAAAAGGGACTGCGGTTATATCATCACTTTAAATGGCAATTCAGGTGAGGTTTCCTTGGAAGGAAGTAATTTTTCAAAAGCATGCCTGGCTTACAGAAACATCTCAGAAAAGTAATGGGAATTTTGTCCTGAGGGACAGACTTCCCAAGGTTCTCTCAGGTGCCTCCTGAAGAGACACAGAATTCCAGGATGAGTCAAAGCTGAAAGGAGCTCAGTGGGCACCTGGTGCCACCTCCCTGCTCCAGCAGGGCCATTCCAGAGCCCAGGGCAGACGGATCTGGAATATGCCCGGGGAGGAGACCCCACAGCTTCTCTGGGCATGGACCAGGCTCTGCTCTGCCCAGCAATGGCGCCACAGGAATGGGCAGCAACTGATGCCCAGGAAGTTCCACCTGGACATTTTTTTTCCCCAACTGGTAATATGCTTTGCTTTAGTTCCATTTAAACACAAAAAGCTACCTTCAAGCAGTTTCAAAGTCAGGGAGACACAAGGCAGACCAGGCTGGGAAATCAGAGACAAAACGTGTTAGAGTCATGGCTCTAAGAAGAGGGAGATTTATTTTGTTGTGCATTTAACTCCAAGCAAATCAGGCAAAAGCCAGGGAAGATGCTTTCCCAATAAGGATTTATTAGTGGTTTTCTTTGATTGTGGATGTGTAATGGGGCAGCAGAGCAGGACTGCAGCAGCACAAAGGAAACTCCAACAGGACATCTGCCCCACTCGAGATTTGCTCCCTGATTTGGATGAGACAACTGTAAATCCCAGCAACAGCATAACTGCATTTCTTTAAGAAACATGTTACAGTCTCCAAAATCAAGTTTTCTCTTTCCAGCTCATGATCAAGGACTATCAGAACAAAGCTCATGGGTCACTTTCAAGAAGTTGGGGTTTTTTCCTTCCCTCAACTAAGGGATAGGGGATGATAAGGCAAGAAACAATACAGACAAATATTTTAGAGATGTTTAAATCCCAGAATCCCTGCTCTGGGCTCTGTTTTACACTCCAAAATTAAAGAGACACCAAAACACTTGGAAAGCACATTGCAGTCCTGGACACCAATCCCCAACCATCACCTTCCATTCCCTGAGGCAAAACTGACTTTAAAATGCCCTAAAATGTATCAAATCCTGCACTGCTTTACTGAGACTGTGACAATCAATCAGGAGAAGACAATCAAAGAATATTGCTACTGAAACATCATTTGCTGTTGCAAAACTGAATGGAAGAAATAATTAGGGGAAATATGCAGTTCTTCATTGGCAAAGGTAAAAAGACACCCTGGGAATATGAATGGATACATACCATAATTTGAATAATTTATTCTGACTACTCAAACTGCCATAGATGAGCTGTTCAGAAAAATCCAGTCACTCTGAGGAGAATTTCCAGTAAAAAAGGAAATCCCAAACACATTTTGAAAAGGCCTCAGCATTACAGAGCACAACCGTGATCCACAACAATTACTCCCACCTCAAAATGGAGTTAAATTCCTATTTTTTGCCATTGAAACATCACTTCTCATCCCTGAAGGTAATTCAAGGACCTCTGTTCCACCTCTACCAAGAACAACAACACCAGCTTAGGATATTTGTCCAGACAGCTGACAGCTGAAAATAAATATTTCCAACTCTATCCCTGTTTTCTACCCTTAAGAATTAATCAGTTTCTTAAAGGACAACTTTTCTCTATTACTTCCACCCTAAATTATCTCCTGCTTTTCTGAATTTTTAATTTTTTTTAGATACATAATTTAAAAAAATAACCGAAAAAGGAGAATTGCAAAGATCTTTAACAACAGCTCTGTTTAAGTCCCAGCCAATGCTGATGTGCTGATAAACAGAAGTAGAATAATAAACTGATCCATTTTACAGCTTCCTCAGTCTTTACACATTTGTCCTACAAGAAAAACATGAGAATTTAAATCCATGGCATAAAACCAGCATTAGACACCAAATTGATTCATTACTTCCCAATGAAATCCTTAATACCCAAATCTGGAGAACACATCATTTCGGAACAGAAATGAACAAACAGGATGGAATGAAACAAAAATAATTTCCATAAATTTCATCCTCTTTTCCCATCTCATGAATTTATAAACTAAATCAAATTGTCAGGAAAGAAGTGATATTTCCTGGTGAACATTTTGATTGAAGCAACCTGCAGGCAGAGTTGAGAAGCAACATCTATGAGCCAACTGCTGACATGAAAAATGGGGAAAAAACATAAATGCGAGCTATAAAAAAATTTAAAATATTCCATATTTCATCTCACTGAAGTAATTTGTTAGCTGAGGGAATTATGGAGGAAATTGTGGACAGTTCTTGGACCAAAGCATTTAAAAATAAACCAAGTCAGCTACAGTTGGGTGTCTGTTGATTCCCTGGCCTTGTCACAGTCTTTCCATCCCCATCTAGGGAGACAGCAGCAGGAAGTCCTTCTGCAGAAGTTTTCCTGGAATGTTCATCGTTGCCAGGGGATTTCTATGGTTCAATTTAACCCCTTTCTCCAAGTCTAATCACCATACTCCTCAACAGCCCAGGAATGCTTTGAACAACCCAGAACTAGAGCCAGTACTTCTCACAACCCAGAACTAGAGCCAGAATTTCTCACAGCTGCACAGAGTCTGGGTTGGAAGGGACTTTAAATCCCACCCAATGCCACCCCTGCCATGTGCAGGGACACCTTCCACCATCCCAGGCTGCTCCAAGCCCCAAAGTCCAGCCTGGCCTTGGGCACTGCCAGGGATCCAGGGGCAGCCACAGCTGCTCTGGGCACCCTGTGCCAGGGCCTGCCCACCCTGCCAGGGAACAATTCCTAATTCCCAATATCCCATCCAGCCCTGCCCTCTGGAACTGGGAAGCCATCCTCCCTTGTCACTCCATCTTCCAAAGGATCTCTCTCCATGTTTCCTGCAGCTCCTTCAGGCCACAGTTTGGTCACCCCAGAGCTTCTCCTGTCCAGGTGAGCCCCCCCAGCTGTGCCAGCCTTTCCTCCCAGCAGAGCTGCTCCATCCCTCTGCCCATGCTGGTGCCTGCCCTGGGCTCTCTGCAGCAGCTCCAGGTCCCTCCTGTGCTGGGGCAGCTCTGCAGGTGGGGTCTCACCTGAGCCCAGGGCACAGGGGCAGAATCCCCCCCTGCCCTGCTGCCCACGCTGGGGCTCAGCCCAGGGCACGGGGGGGTTCTGGCTCCCAGCTCTCACCCCCAGCACCCCCAGGGCCTTGTCCCTTTTGAGCGGCATCCATAGGAAACCTCCAGGCCCCAAAGGAGCCCAGGGATAAGCAGATAGAGCAGGGGTGTCCAGCCCTGTTCTGGGACACAGTCAGTGTTCAGCCACGTGGGTACAGGAATCAATACAAATCCACTCCTTCTGTTAGAATTTGTGCACAACATTCCACAAGGGTAACAACTTCTGACAGAAGTTCCTCAATCTGGCAGCTATTGGATCTAATGGATCACCTCTCTTCCCATATGAAAAGACAAATTTGGAATAAACTCCACAGAGCGAGGTCTAATTTGAGCAGATGTTATTACATGTGCCTGGGCCTGATGCAGCTCAGATTTGTACTGCTGGCTAATCTAATGTCTTAGACCTGGGATTAATGACCACCAGAACAGCATCAGCACCCAGAGAATCAGCAAAACACTGCTGAGACTCATCATCAAAATCTCATCATCCACCTCAACTGCACCCTGAGCTGGAATGGCCAGACTGGGCCTAGACAGATTAAAAATGGCCAGACTGGACCTAGACAGCTTAAAAATGGCCAGACTGGGCCTAGACAGCTTAAAAATAGCCAGATTGGGCCTAGACAGCTTAAAAATAGCCAGATTGGGCCTAGGCACTTAGCATAAAAATGGCCAGACTGGACCTAGAAACTCAGCCTACAAATGGCCTGACTGGGCCCTAAACTCAACCTAAAAATGGCCAGATTGGACCTAGACACTCAGCCTAAAAATGGCCAAACTGGGCCTAGACACTCAGCCTAAAAATAGCCAGACTAAGACTAGACACTCAGCCTAAAAATGGCCAGACTGGATCTAGGCACTCAGCCTAAAAATAGCCAGACTGAGCCCTAGACTCAGCCTAAAAATGCTCAGACACGGAGCCTAAAAATGGCCAAACTGGACCTAAACACTCAGCCTAAAAATGGCCAGATTTAATTCCAAACTTTATTTTTTGGCTGCAATACCTTAACTTAGATCTGCACACCACATCTCCGTTGCCAGACAAACCAGATTCCAGGTCGGTGAAGATAAATTTGAAAAGGATGGTCAAAAACCTAAGGATGGTCCAAAACATTCATAAACACATTAGGGAGCTGTAAGATTGTCTGAAGATGTGGGGAAAATCTATGTGTGGGCAGGGAGGCATAAAGACAATGCCATGAGCTAGATTAAACATCAACTGAAGCACTTTCTCCCTGGAAACATTTCACAGGAATGATAACAACATGTAAACTAATAACTTGAATTTTTTTCCATTATAGAAACACTACAAAAAATAGTGCACCAAGTAAAAGCAAATTGCAAAGAGTCTTTAAAGTGCCTTTATGGGAAAAATAAGAAAAATCAAGATAAAAAAATCACAGTTTGATGCCTTTCCACATCTACACATACACTGCAAACTTGGGAAATGCTGTTCTCAGAATCCCTTGAAATAAAGATGAAAATAAAGTAAAACTAAGATGACTTTCCTTCATAAAGCTGATTTTTGAATGATAGGAAGCAATAGGCAAAAGTATTTTTATTTAAAATTAAAGAGTGAGATGCTCATGAAAGCAATACAAGAATATAATGGGATCATTCAGGCTGGAAAAGTCTTCCAAGATTGAAGCAGCTTCAAGTCATTAATGAAACAGGAGGGAAAAGCAGGAAATGAACATCCAGCCACAGCTCTTAAGGAATGCATTTCTTGATACACCTGTGCTCAGCCACAGCAAACTTCCAAATTGATTTTACTAAATAACTTTTCTGGGATAGCAGGACTCTTCCTTCTTTATGGCTAATTAGTTCAATTCCAGCCCCACCCTGGTGGACACTGAACATTTAATTGAGTAATGAATATTCAGAGGCATCACTCCCAGTCCTCATCAGCACACCTAAGCCCATCTCTGGAGGGAAGCTACAGATTTTGTGCCTCTGGGGACATTTTCTTCAATCCCTGTGGATTGTCCCTGAAAACCAAATTAAACCAGTTTGGACCAGCATGGGAAACATCAATGTAATCACATCCATTCTTCCAGCATTACAATATAATAAAACTGAAAATAAATTGGTGCAAGAGAATTAGGGGGAAGAAACCCCACACCTTTGTTTCCTGCATTTTGTGTCCTATTTCCCATGAGTGCTTCCCCACAGGGGGTTATGGAAGGGGATTTGTAGCAGGGTCACATATCCTCTGCCTCCCCTGGAAGTCAGGCTGGAGAAAGGTTGCTGCTGAGAGAGCAGGAAGATGAAAAGCAGGAAAAATAACACTTGACCCACCTACAGCCATGAAAGCTGCACTTCCATGTGTCAGACACCCCCAAGGAACATGGAAGAGAGCAGGAGGTTTGGGATTAGCTCCCATTATCCATTAGAGCACTCACTCATCATAAGGTAAGCAGGGAAAAAAAACCACCAAAAAAAAACCAAACTACACCAACACTGACTGATTTTTCTAGGATGGGAAAGAACACAAAGCATTCCTAACTGTGGAATTTTTTTGTTCTGGATGGAGCACCAAGATGCCAGTTCCTATTTGTCCTCCACATTAGGGGAACTCGCTTTGGTGTGCTTGTTTCCTCTACCCCAACTTCTGCTTTCTCTTCCAAATTCTAATTTAATCTCTAAATCTTTAAATCTTGCCTTGTAGAAATCTTTTCTCAAGAGTATACTTTCCATCAAAAACCCTGCCCAAAGATTCAAAGCCCTTGAGAATTTCAGGCTGCTCATCTGAAGGGCTGCTCCACATGGAGGCCTCCAAAAACTTGGGGTACAATGGCAATGAGAAAGTCTGACCTAGGAATAAGACTCATTCAGGCTTTAAATCAAGTTAAAACCAAGTCTCAAATCCAATAATTAAATAAAAAGAAATCCATGGGTGAAAGTAACTCTCTGCCTATAAAAACCATCCAGAAAAATTCAGTTTTGCTCTTAATATGATCTGAAATACTATCACCCAATTCAGTTCAACACAGGGAAAATCATACAATAATTCATTCATTCCTTCAGAAAGGTCAAGTTCACTCCTTCCAGGATTGCTCACATGAGCACAATTATAATGTAATTTACTCTTGCACCTAAATTACTTGATATAAAGAGATATCCATCCCATGGCAGGAAACTGTCAAATATTAACATCTCTGCTGATTTCAAGAACATCTTTAAAGGTCAGGCACAGTACCTGTGTGCCTGACTGTGAAAACAAGCAAGAGTTATTTGGGAAAATGTTTTTATTCTGTGAGATTTGCTGGTCTCTGACTTCCTGTGAATTAGGAATGATTGAGCTCAATGTGCCATGGCACAATGGAACTAAATATCTATTCCTAAAGAGCAGGATTTTGTTTATTGCCAGAACACCATGGCCACGTGCACTGATGGAATAAAATGTCCCAGCCACTGTTTTGAGATCTCCATCCTTACAGAAGTCATTCCAACCCCAACAACAGATCATTGGAAGCAACAGTGCCACGGAAGAACTAAAATAAGGATGAGATTTTAGACTTTAAGTGATCTAGAGACTTGTTTGTATAGGCAAGAACAATATTAGGTGGATTTTTATTCCTGCATCTCAAGTTTGGTCACTGGAAATGCAGTACACCATGTATTCCTTATGAAGTTTTGTATCTCAGACTGAGTTGGGTTGGAAGATGCCTCCAAGCTCATCTCATTCCAACTCCCTTGCTGTGGGAAGGGACCCCTCCCACTAGACCAGGTGGCTCCAAGCCCTGCCAAGCCTGGCCTTGGACACTTGCAGGTATGGGGAGTTCACAACTTCAACCTCACTTTCTAAAGGTTTTCACAAAGTTTTTTTTATGGCAAAGTTGGTTTGGATTTATTTATAACTCCTTGCTGTTAGCACAGATTTATTTCTAATGAGTAGGGAGGATGAAAGGCTACGAGAGATGAGCTATGGCACCCAAACCATTTCAGCTGAGGGGGTCATTCCACCAAAACTGAGCAGGCCACAACTGGAACACATCAGGATTCAACAGCAGCTTGCCAAGAACCAACACATCCAATTCAAAGAGCACATCCATCTTCAGAGCCCTCCTTTGGACTCTCCTGACTACAGGGAAACCATCCCAGGAGGAGGGAAAATACCCTGGTTTTTACAGCCACCCCAGTACCAGAAATTTTCAGCACAAAGGTTTATTAAAAATTGGTTTGTTGAGGAGTTTTACCCATAAATGCATTTATCCATCTGACTTTGAGCAATTCCAACAAGGAAATCCTCCCAGAAAAACAGCAGAGAGGTTCCACCAGCATCACCTGGCTTTATTCACCATCTCAAGCACCCATATCTGATAAACCACAGCCACACAAAGCACAAAAACAGACCCAGCTTGCAAGGTTAAAAAAAAACCCAAAAAAACAAAAAATCCCTAAATACACAGAATAAAAAGCAGGAAAGAATAGTAACTTACTCTCAGGAGTAACAGCTGATTGTAACAGAGTAAAGCACTTCATCCCATCAAGATATGCTACACAACTGCAATGCTCAGACCACAGATTAACAATCTGAGAACTCTCTGATTTGTCAGGAGAATTAAAATACTGAAAGAAGGGACATTCATTTTCTTTTGAAAGTTCCATGACTACAACCAAGTTCTTCCATTTCAGAGGTGTCCATCAACTCATGTTCCTAAACTTAGAGGGAACCAACAAGCAACCTTCCAAAATCCACGTGGGAAACCCAGAAGACCACTTTGTTAACAGTCCTTTCATGCTGCAGAGTAAAACTTCAGCTTTATTCAAACAAAACCAAATACTGACCAGGACTTTGTCCTCTAGTACCATCCCACTGACTTAAGAAAAATTAAGAAGGTTTGTTTGCCACAAGGGCCTTAAAGAGTGGTTATAAATAATTTGTGTTATAAATAACTGTGGGGCACTCACCGTTGCGACTCTCCTCGTCAATGGGAACTATTGTGGCTGGAGGACCTGCTCTGGCCAACTTGCAATCTATAAAGATGAAAAAAAGAGTTATTTCTCTTTCCAAAAGTAGGATCTCTGGGGTTTTGTTGTTGGGTTTTTTTTCAAGTCAGCATATTTGGCATGCTGAAGGTGAGTACTCCCTTAAATGTGATGCAGGTATGAGCTACAACTGGTAGTAAAGTTATAAATGCTCAAAACAGAGCTGTTTGCTTATCCCTAACTCAGAGAAAATTTGTAAAGCAAGGGAGGATGTGATCAAAAAAGATCTCAGGTATGATCCATATTTAAAACACCTAAACTGCAAAAATGTTATATGGTTTTCCCTCTTCCTTTGCAGGTCATGAACAACATCCCTCAAACCATAGAATCATGGAATGGTTTGGGTTGGAAGGACCTCAAAACCCAACCTTCCACTGTCCCAGGCTGCTCCAAGCCCCAGTGTCCAAGCTGGCCTTGGGCACTGCCAGGGATCCAGGGGCAGCCACAGCTGCTCTGGGCACCCTGTGCCAGGGAAGGATTGTTGTCACATTCCACCATGATCCAGCTGGATGGCTACACTAATGAATCTGTCTGTGTTTTTCTCCAGAGATCCTATCAGGAATCTCAATGTGAGTCAGGACACAGGGAATACGATGGTAATTTAACCCAAAGAAATAACAAAGGAATGATTAAAAGGTATAAATCATAATTAAAGCTTCACAACAGAAACAAACATAATTTGTATTTAACTGCAACGAAAAGGATCTACTTAGTGAATGGAATTTTAATAACTCTAAGGAGAACGCAAATGAAAAGCAGACGAGCAATGTGCAGGAAGTCATATTTTGCCATCTTACCCTCATATTGCCAGTCTGGAGTCAAAAGTTTAGAGTCATCAATGGAAGCAGAGCAGAATAACGAAAGAAAATAAGTAAGAGATTGTTCGTTTACTCAAAAGAGAGGTTCAAAGATATCAAGCAGTACATGCAGAGCTAGCAAACACATAAGTGTAGCTTTAAAACACATAAAAGCATGATCACCACATGTGATGGCTGTTTTAGGACCAATCAGGTTTTCTACATTAAACAGCAGAAAACCAATATCCCCTTTTAAAACATATGGAAATAAAAGTTCATTAGGAAGAGCTTTTAATTTTCCAAGAGCATCATTGACTCAGTGAGAAAAGAGACAACCATTCTCCTTCCCAATTCTCCACTCAGGACTATGTGAGATTGCCCATGATTTTATAGACCTTAAGAGGCTCCTCTGAGGCATAGCTAACCCAAACTATATTTGTGTGAAATTATACCTTCTAATCAAGCTCTGGTCTCAAAATAGGAAAGAAATATTCAGGTATTACTGGTTTGGTTTGGTTTTTTGAGGTGTATATTTTACACACAAATCCCAACAGAAAATAATCTGTAAATTAAACAAAAGAACAAGCAGAGGTAAATTCTGTTTCTCATCTTATGGTAAAAATTACACATTTGTGGACTTGAAAGGACCCAAACTACAGCTCCTTACAGGCTCTAATTACCCCAGCACAGACACAACCTACAAAGGGAGGTGAGAACAGTGAAGCTCAGATCTCCACTGAGGTGACACCTAAAGGACACCTCTACAACACTGGGTTTTCCTCCAGCAGCAGCAGCTTTGTGTTGCCCCTGAGAAAAGATCTCCAAGATCACCAAGCCCAACCTGTCACCAAATATCTCCGTGCCCACTTCACCACTTTAAAGCATAAATAAAATCACTAATGCATGAACTCTCCCCTTCCCTACTCCTTTCATTCTTATATGGTCTACTGTGATACATAACAATTGAAAATTTTCAGTTTGTTTGGGTTTTAAGAATTAAATTAAGTATTATTTTAAAGCTTTTTTGTTTCGCAGGGTTTAACAGAGCAAATAAATCACCTGGAAAACCACATCTTTCATACCACTGTAGTTTCCTACCAGCACACTGTGTGGGCAGATAAGAAATGTTTGCATTATCTATATGAAATATGGCCTTTTATTTTTTTTTTCCTGCTCTCATTTTTTTCACTGGATACAATAAACCTTCCAGGGCCCTAACAAAACCAACTTTAACTTTTTTCTAGAGATGTATGTTTTCATTTTAAAGAGGTTCAGGATTTGGGGAACTGAAGGACCCTTCAACAAACTCTTAATTAGGGCAAAGAAGCTCAACAATAAAAACTTTTACTGCCACTTTGTTTTCGGGAATAGCCCTGCTATACCCCATACAACAGCAATTGGAAAAATAAAAATAAAAACTAAACTAAATATAAAATAAAAATCCATAGCAGGGACAATTTTTAAGTCTAAAAATTGCATATATCTTAATAAAAGAATGGTCAACATTTTTTAAAAAAACTCCATGGAGCTTTCCCCTATTTTCTCTGTTTCCAGATATTTTCTCCCTGTTGGGTGTACCAATGAAAGTGTCAGCTAAATCAGGCCAACTTCTAGGTTATATTCAATTAAAAAAATCAAAATTATAAGCCAAATCACACATTTATTAACTTTTCCCAAAGCTGGTTTTCCATCAAACACACCTGAATTTCCAGAATGAAAAACTAAACATTGTACATGCATTTAAAAGGAGTGTTTAGCATTTAAAAGGAATGTTCACCAATGCAATGTGGATCTTGGGAGTCTCAGAGAAAAGGCAGGGCTGGCCACTGAAATTCAGCAGTTTGCAGAGGATTTATTGCAAGTGTGAGCAGGTGAGGCAAGAAAATTTATCATGAGATAAATTTCAGTGAAAAGAAGAGATTAGAGCAAGAGCCAGAAGCATGGGAGGGGGAAAAACCAGAGAAACAAGGATGATGGGAGTAGCAAACTTCTGGATTAACCCATGGCACCAGTAAGAGATTTGTGAAGAAGTTTTATTGCATAGATTAAAGTTAACAAATTATTTCACATCATTTCACCATGCCAACACTACCCAAACTTCCTTTTTCAGTCGTCACCTCACCCTTCCCGTCTGCAGAAACAAACCTAACTAAGCCACAGACTCAGCTCCACATCCATCACCACACTCTGAACAGATAACTCTAAAAGTGCAGTCAGACACAACTTTCCAATTCAGAGACAATAATTTTAATGAAAAACCTTGAAGACAAGTGGTATGTTGTAAATATTCATATGGGGAGGAGGGTTCCTTTTTTTTCCCTCTCACAAAATATAATCAATAAGCAGCAATATGGGTCCAAAAATCCCTAAGCTCAAGCACTGTCTGTACAACCAGGCACCAGTCAGAGATGGTGGGAATTCCTGTGGATGTGAAAAACATCTTTGGACTGAGCCAGGTGCAGAGAAAAGTCATTGCCATCATGAGGAGGATGGAGAGCCAGTCTTATAAAGATGACAGAAGTTGGAATTTATTTAATCAAGGATAATGGAAACTCTCTGGAAATACACTTGGGTAAATAAGCAAGGAGGAGAAAATAAGCTCCTTAAGATAAAGAGCAACACCAATGAGCAGCGTCCCTTAGGAAATTGTCCTCAGTGCTGTCACATGAAAGAGGCTCCATTTTTTGGAGAATCCCTGAATGTTTGGACTGAAAGGGATCTTAAATCCCATCCATTCCACCCCTGCCATGGCAGGGACACCTTCCACTGTCCCAGGCTGCTCCAAGCCCCAAAGTCCAGCCTGGCCTTGGGCACTGCCAGGGATCCAGGGGCAGCCACAGCTGCTCTGGGCACCCTGTGCCAGGGCCTGCCCACCCTGCCAGGGAACAATTCCTAATTCCCAATATCCCATCCAGCCCTGCCCTCTGGCACTGGCAGCCATTCCCTGTGTCCTGTCCCTCCATCCCTTGTCCCCAGTCCCTCTCCAGCTCTCCTGGAGCCCCTTTAGGCCCTGGCAGGGGCTCTGAGCTCTCCCTGGAGCCTTTCCCTCCCCAGGTCTCCCAGCCTGGCTCCAGAGCAGAGGGGCTCCAGCCCTCAGAGCATCTCCAAGGCCTCCTCAGGACTCACTCCACTTCTCTCAATTTTTTCTCCAGTATTTTGTTGAAATGATCCTCAACAGAAATTATTTCAGCACTAAGTCTGCTTTATTCAACCCAAAAATGCACAGAATAGCTGCAGCCCCAAAGGTGACTTAGGAAGGAAATATTTCCACAAGACTTTAAAACCAAAGAGCAGAAAGGTGCCCCATGTCAGTGTATGGGCCTTGGTAGAACTCTTTTAGCCATTATTTTACCTCTTCCAATTTTACACTGCAGTTTATTACCAGAATGTATTACCAGAACATGCCTCTGTTCCAATTTTCTCAACAAAAAAACAAGTTGTCCTTGAAATTCCTGGGCATAATGGAGTTGTTTTTGAAGTCAAATCATGATAAATCAAACACACTTTAAAAAGGAAAAGCATTCCATAAATGAGCTTCCCTCCCTACAGTTTTCATGATGCATTTTACGTTTAGGCAGCAATGCCCCTGCCCCAAACTCCTTACAGGAAAGGCAAATAGAACTTGCTAAATAAAACAACAAGCTCTGAAGGCTTTCCTAAGACATTGCAGCAAATAATTTCTGTTCCTGTTGTTAACTTCACTGTTTTTCATAACAGTGCTTCTGCTTTACCCTTCTTTAATCAAGAGAAGGGGATAAACAAAGGGCCTCTCTCCTTGGGAGCAAAGTGAGAACCTCTTTAGCAAACTCTCCATGTAACAGTGTCAAGGCTCAGCTCGATTTGGTTTCTGCTGGCTAATTTTCATTATTTTAATTTCTAATTATTTTTAATGAGATGGCTCAGAGGAAACCCTCAATCACTGTCCTAGGTGAGACACTCAGCAAGGTCAAACAGCCTGAGTACAAACACAGCAACTTGAATAATCAGGTATTTTCCCAGCAGACACCTCCTGGATCATCTTCCTTTCACCTCTGAAACCCCTTCAAATCCCCTTCCCATCCAGCATTTCTATTCCTTGGAGGACTTCTCTCTGTTTTACAGCAAAAACCACAGAAAATAATCCATAAAAAATAAACCATGGTTTAATGGTCAACGAACCAGCTAATAACAAACTCCCAGTGTGGGGAACCAACAGGCAACACCCAGAGGTCTGCAGACACCCAAGAGGAGAGAGTCTCCAGTGGGAGGTGGAAAAACTGGATGGTCTTGGAGGTTCCTTCCAACCCAGAGCATCCTGTGACTCTGTGGTCACAAAAGCTGGGGTTTGCCTGACAGCCAAATGTCCCCTCCAACCACCCCTGTGTCCCACAAACCATGGGGGTTTGCAGTTCCCAGCAGCTCCCTTTCTCCTCGTGAGCTCTTCTCTTCATTCCCACCATCCCAAAGGCTATCTGCACCCTCACAGCCCCTCTGCCACCTCCAAAGGCACCAGCTCCTCCAGAAAAGGCTTTCACAGGGTTTTTCACGCTAGTCTCCTGCTCCCAGTCACTGCAGGGACTCTCAGGATGGTTTGGGCTGGAAAGAACCTTTGGGATCCTCCTGTTCTAACCCCTGCCGTGGACAGGGACACCTTCCCCTGTGAACAACGGGTTGAGGAGCAGCTGCAGACACCTGAACTCCTACACCACTCTCTGTGTGTGGAGGTTGCCAGGCTCCAGCAGCTTTTGCAAATCTCTTCTCAGAAACTTTTGTGGGAGGCCCCATACTCACCCTCCTCACAGGGACAGCTGAACCTCACACACACTGAGATTGACAATGCAGGCATCAAGGCAGAGGAATCACAGTCATCCAAAATTGTATTTATACCCCCCCCACCAAATACAATCACTTGGAAACCCCAAGAACCATTTGTACTTCCTCTATCCCTAAATTCCAGCTCAATAAAACATTTGAATGAGATGGGAGCAGCATCAGGAAAGGGTTATTCTGGGCTTGGTGTCACATGGCTTCAAAGTTTATTAAGAAAAAAAGCTTGGCCCACAAAGGCCTTAAAAATTTAAGTGACTTCAAGCTCAAAGAGTCTCCCACAAGACTTGAGAATGGATTTGTATTTGCATTAACAGAGCACAGCTGTGAGAAATAAGTTCCTTAACCTAGTCCTACCCCTCCAAAGACAAAAGAAGTTTCACCTTGACACAAAAAAGAAGTGAGGAGCTCTTCAGGGAGAACAGCACAATCATCACCTGGAAAACAAACAGCCAGCCTCAACCTTCCTGGGGAAAACAAACAGCCAACCTGAACCTTCCTGAGACACAATTCTGGAAATAACTGCAACCTCCTCCTGAGCACTCCTCAAATAAAACTGGGGAAAAAAATCCACTTCCTTATGCTAATCACCAGCTCTTCTTCCAGCTGCTGCAGAAACACTCAATCATTACCCTGAGTTATTTCATTATTTGTCTTATATTCAAGTTTGCTTTTATTTAGTCAGATAAATTGTTCCATTTGTTTTTATTTAAACAGTCACAGGGAGTGCAATTTCAAACCCCTGACTCAGTTCCTAGCAGATACTCAGCCCAATTGAAAAGATTTTCCATTTAATAAAGTTCTACACACTAACTGTTGAAGGAAATTATTTTATTTGTTGGCAGAAGAAAAGTTTATTTTTTATTTTTAACTGAAATGAGGACCAGACTCCAAATTTTGTCAGGAATTGTGGAAGGCTCCTCAGCATCAATCCCTTATTTCCTAGGGCTGCTCCCAAGACAGGAAAGAACAAAGTATTAACTCTAAAATTTGGGGGTTTTTATTAATCTTCCCAAATTCTACCTGATTGCATGAGAGTGTGCAGCATCCAGAACATCACGTTCAAATTAAGACTGCTCCAAGTCATGGCTTATTCACATGGTACCATCCCATCACAGTGCAGGAAGAAGCAGCATCCAGCCATTCCCTCCCAACCTTCTATTCCCTCCATGGCTCCAATAAACCACTTTATCATCCCCAAACACTGCAGCAAACCAGATTTTATGGTGAGTTCAGGGCTCTGATCCGCTTCAGTGACTGTGTGCTGTCAATAAGACAAATGGCAAAATGGAAAATTCTTCAAGGAGACACTAAAAGCCACTTTCTTTGATATGCATGTGAAACAAAACACCTTGAATGGCACAACATCCAATACAGAGAAAATTTCTGTGGGAAGGAGGCAATGACAACTTTGATACTACAAAAAGCCTGACCGAGCAAGCAAGTCCAAATTATCTCCCACAAAGTGGGAGCAGAGTTCAAAAAAAGCCGAGGGGACTTTTCTAGGACCTAGAGGGGAGCTAAAAGGTTGGATTTGTTATGTTGCTTCTTTCCCTCTGTGTTTATAAGTATTTTCATTTAGCTCGAGAATTAAAGCCAACTCTCAACATTCACCTGTTTTAGTTTCAAGGATATTCTTTTCTTCAACTATGACTCTTTTCCATTGTGGAGAAAGGAAGAATAAAGCTTGTGAAACAGAGTTTGGAGAGTCAGAGATGAAGAGGGGCTGAGAAAACTAGGAATGCTCAGCCTGGACAATAAAAGGGTGTGTGGAGATCTCATAGCTCCTTTCAGGGCCTGAAGGGACACAGAGGAGCTGGAGAGGGACCCTGCAACAGGAACTGGAGGGACAGGACACAGGGAATGGGTTCAGACTGACACAAAGGAAATTTAGAAGGATAGCAGGAAGGAATTGTTCCCTGGCAGGGTGGGCAGGCCCTGGCACAGGGTGCCCAGAGCAGCTGTGGCTGCCCCTGGATCCCTGGCAGTGCCCAAGGCCAGGCTGGACTTTGGGGCTGGGAGCAGCCTGGGACAGTGGAAGGTGTCCCTGATATTGCAGGGGGTGGAATTTTGGATCTTTAATGTCCCTTCCAACCCAAATATTCTCCAATTTTAAAATATTTAAAGGCTTTTCTCCCCATTTCCTCTACATGGTTAAGCCCACCAAATGCTTAGAGAAGTCTTGGAGATACAAAGTGAGAATCACCAAGTCCCATCCTCAAGCCTGAGTCACTAATAACACTGTGGCCACTTTAAATAAGGAATGAAATTATTAATGAGGAAACACACTTGATTTCTGCCTGACCACCAGCTGGAAATTACGAGTTTTTATGTGAGGCACACACAAGATCCAGGATGGAACAAGCCCAGAACTAAAGGCCAGGGATTCACTAAAACCCTGCCAGCACAATGAGTGCCACGAGGGCAGCTGTGCCCCTGAGGTGGCTGGTGATAGGACAAGCTGCTGAAGGAGCACAATTCAAGACATCTCCATCTTTCACAACCCCAGCCTGGGGTCTTTTATGGATTGAAACCCCCAGCAAAGCTCCTGGGAGCTGGCGATGCCTGGGAAAGCAAGAGCAGCTTTTCCAACCTGGAGAGGCCAGGAGTGAAATTCCTTCCGGCTGATTTAAAGCACCTCACATTTCTCCCTGCCTGAACAGGTGTTTCTGTTCCCAGCCGCACTTGATTCCCCGAAACACCCCAGCTGCTCCTGAAGGAAGCAGTGCTTTGTCCTCACCTCCACTTCCACCCAGCAGGGAACATGTAGATTTTACTGTTTCTCTTTGCTGATTTAAAACCGGAGATAGCTCAGGGATGCCACTTGCTCGGTTTCTCGGCTGTTTAGGCTTGTAAGTTTTCTGTGAGCTGTTTAGGTGTTCTGGAAAGGCCCAGGGATGGCCTTGAAGAGCCCGGCGCTTCAAAGGACGAGGAGAGACTTCTGATCTTGTCTCGGTCTCGGTGTTTATTAATTGTTTATCTAAAAGATTTTCTTTCAGCCCGACAGAGGTCTGCACAGCAAGTCAGCCATGGGCACACTGCGAGCCCCCGGGCGGTCACTTATCTTTATACCCTAAGTTACGTGTACAATATTTATCATTTTTCCCCAATACCCTCTACCCTTATTAACCGGTGCACTTCTAGTAATAACCAATCCCAAAGTGCCACCATCACCACAGAAGATGGAGGCCAAGAAGAAGAAGAAGAAGAAGGACAGGACACGCCCCAATTCCTCCATCTTACTTCTTTAGACCCCCCTGTACCAAAATCCTAAACCCTGTGTTTTACACTCTAATTAACTTATCCCTTCACCATTCACCCAGTGAATTCCTCCCAGTCCTCATACAGGTCTCATCTCCTGTGTAGGATCAAAATCTTGCCACCAGACACTTCTGGCAACATTCCAGGACTCCCGAGCCCCCCAAGGGTGGTCTCGGTCACTCTGCACCTCCATCCTGAGGTGCTGAGATCCCACAGGAACACTCAGGGGGGAAAAACCCAGCCATGAAAGAGTCTCTAAAACTCCATTTACACACGGAGGGCGCTCATAAAGAGCCACATAGAGCCATACATTTCAAGTGGGTAACCAAGCAACCCCAGAGCAGGGGAGAATGCCCCGCCTCGTTTCCTGTGTGGCCATTCAGCTCCACAGCTGGGCAGCTTCAGAGGAGCTTGGCATAACCTCCTACATTAGCTGGCTTGTGCTGCCATGGCTCTGCATTGAGAAGGGCATAAGAAGGGCTTTCACGGGCTATTTGCAGCTCTTCCTGAGAGAAATCCCTAATTGCAGAGTCTGGGAAGGCACCCCAGCAAACCTGAGCTTGATTCAGACCCATCTGAGATCCTGCTTAAACCACCCAGAGTTTGTGTGCTTTGATCAGAGCTAAGCCCTGCTCTAAAATTTGGAGCTCAGGCATTCCAAAGCACGAGGGAGAGGTGAATTTGGGGTTGGGTTGGGTTTGAACTGGACAAAAAGTGAGGCTGGGTGACAATCCAGTGCAAATAAAGGACAAAAAGCAAATAAAGACCATTATGGAAAGCTCCTGTTCCATTTCAGGACACACAACCTGATCAGCTAATTTATCTCATGGCTTTCTTCTTCCATTCTTTTATTTTATTTTATTTACAGATACAGTATCTCTAAAGGGTTTGGGACCTGCAAATAGCCCTGCCAGTGCTGTGCTTTGCTATTTTATTTTTACAGCTTGAGATGAATGCAGAACCATCCCTCTTTCAGACATTGTGCTTTTAGATTGAAATAACTCCCCATTTTACAAGCAGTTTTGGAGTTGACAGGAGTCTTTAAAAATCATACTTGTGCCTGAAAACACTGTAAAGCACATAAAAACATGATACTATGCCAAGCAGCAGCTAAAATTAACATTACCAAAAGTCATTTTTAAGACCATTAAAAAGCACTGGATGAGTCAAGAGAAGCTGCAATATCTTCAGAAGTGCTTTCAAAAATTGATTAAACCTACTTTTAACCATTCCTATGCCCCCAGCATTCAAATTTTATCTTATTTTTAATATTTGTCGAGATTGCATTTTCGCTATTATTTCCCTATTTTTCACTCTCCGCTATGAGAGCTCTGTCTAAAATGCCTGTAATGCATTTAAGAAAGAGCTCTCATAGAGGAGAGTGAAAAATTTATAATGTTGGAACTTCAACTCATTCTTGGTACTATAAGCAACTTTTAAAGTAAATTTTGACTGCTGTAGTAGCAGTAATAAAAGCAACTTGGGAAAAGCAGTTGGAGATACTCCTAACATTTCATATTGTTGGAATTTCTTTAAAATCAACTAAATTGGCATTTATTAACTGAAACATGAGGTGAGCCAATAACATTCATCCTTGCCATGTTCCTAAAGGGTAAATTTGTCAGGTTTACATCTTAGGTTAAATATTGAAGTTGAAAATCATATTTAATAACCAGGCTTCTCATCTTGCCCTGAAGAATTTCTCCTATTTCAGTCCAGATTTTTATATGTCTAAAACAGGCACAGAAACACCTCAGTTTGTATTCTACAGAACTGATGGCAATGAGCTAAGAGAAAGAAGCATTAGAAGTAATTTTTTAAAGTAATTTTAGGGGGAAAAAACCTCCATGGAATTTTGATATGTACACAGGAATATGATTCTCTGTAAAAACAGATGTCAAATTTTAGAATAGTTCAATACCACATGAACCACTGAATGTATCAATACCATTGAATGCATTTTTGTGGTTGTGATTTCAGTGGCTTCCTTTAAAAAGGAGCACTTTATAAACTGCAGTAAGAAAGAATTACACAGACATGAAACCTCCAAATTTGGAGTTTTAAAATTCTAAACCCCTCCCCTCAACCTAAAAAATTAGCAACATCCACATGTTATTTAAAAAAATGAATCAAATTGTCTGGTAGAACAATTTTGCTCCACTGAAGTCACCTATAAATATTCCAATAATTCCAGAACCTTCCCCTTGGTGCCAGTCTCCAGCAGGTAACCCAGGAAAACGGGTGCTAATTAAGCTGCCACTTCTAGGATTGTTTGTGTTCCAGAGAATTAACGGCCTGTTTGGGGAGAGTTACATATTGTGCCTAGAAATAGCTCTCTCCTGTCATCTCTAATGAAGGCAGTGTTGATCAACATCTCCCTGTAATTTAATCAGGACCCGGAGCAGTAGTGGCAGAAGGTGAGGACGTGGCTTTGCCATCCCAAGACATCCCTTTGTCTTAAAAGACACTCAATTCCCTCAGCTCCTCAAACTCTCCCTTAGACATTGCTAAAAATACCCAGAAAAAATAGGTTGCCACAAGTACATCTCAATTAAAACAATGCCATTTTCTCCGTTTTTCCCAAAAATGCAACCCTGTTCTGGAGGAACACATCCTACAGTTGAGGGACTGCCCTGAATTGTCCACCTGAAAGCAGGGAATTCTGGAATTTCTTCATTCTCTCCCTGCAGGCACAACCATCTGCACCACTGAGGACTCACCTGAATGTTTCAAGGCTGGACCTTGGTACTGTTGGCTTAACTAAACCACGATTTAATTCCCACTGAAGCTAAGACAGGATGCAGTGCTTTGGAAAGATTTTAGATTTTGGAATCTATAATCTTTGGAAAGACTATAGATTTTAAGTATCCAAACTTAGCAACCAAAAAAATGCACCAACAGGGCCAAAAATGTTGGTTTTAAGCCCATTTCCAGGCAGACATGCAGTGGTAAAACCTGGGAAATGGCAGGGAATGAATTTCTACTTACACTGGAGGCATGATAAAATTATCTCATTTTGCACAGAGAATTCTGACACAAAGTCAGGGATGGAAAAAATTGCCCAGCCAAGGACATGGAAAGTGCTGGACCTTGGTACTGTGGCTTAACTAAACTGTGCTTTAATTCCCACTGAACACTGCCATGAGCTGACAAGGTGCTGTGCTTTGGAAAGGCTTATATATTTTAAGTATCCAAAATTAGCAACCAAAACAAGGCCCAACAGGGCCAAAAATGTTGGTTTTAAGCTCATTTCCAGGCAGACAGTGACAGAACCCAGGAAATGGCAGAGAATGAACTTTCTACTTACAATGGAGGATTCATAAAGTTACCTCATTTTGCACAGAGAATTCTGACAAAGAGTCAGGGATGGAAAAATTGCCCAGCCAAGGACATGGAAAGTGCTGGACCTTGATACTGAAGGCACCTAAGACATTGTGCAGCCCCCGAGTCCCAGCCATTGGCATGTCCCCCATGCAGGAATAACATGGAATAAGGAGACTTCCCAAGAAGTGCCACCCTTGGAAGTGTCTCTTAATGAATTATGGTCCAATGGGTTCAATAATTGAAGCCTGAGCTGATTTCTGACCATCCTAGAGCCAGCCTCTGTTCAAACAGCCTGAGTTAATTAGGAAAGCAATGAGGACTGCAGGGCTGGAGAGCTACAGAGAGTTATTTGTGGCTCTCCTGGTGAGCTGCACACTTTGGAGACCTAATTTGTTGAGTAAAAACCAAGGTTATCTTGGTTTTTATAATTCAAATCGTTCCCAGTCCACAATGTGTTACAGGAGGTGTGCTTTGGCTTCCTGTCGCACAGTTTATCATTCATGTTTTGAGGTAAATTCACAAAATATCTCCAAATTTGCAAAAAAAAAAAAAAACCAAAAAAAAAAAACCAAAAAAAAAAAACCAAAAAAAAAAAAAAAAAAACAAAAACAAAAACCAAACCAACCAAACAAAAAAAAGCCACAAAAACAAACAAAAAAAACCAACAAAAAAACAACCCAACCCAGAAAAGAGCAGGACGAGAAAGGGGGAATGCAAAGTGCTTTCTTCAAATTTAATGTTAGAAAAACCTTTTGATGAAAAGCATGAAGGGGGAACTTAAGAAAAAAAAAGGTTTAAGTGCCTGTTTAATAAGCAAACCATATCCTGAGATGGAAGGACAGATCTCTGGCATCTTCTCTTACTCCTGACACAATCTCCTTATCATCATCTTTCGAAAGTTTGGGTCCTATTAATCCAAAACTGTCTGAAAACTGCAAAATGGTGAGAGCCTTTGCTTGCCTTTGAACCAATTTAGGATTTGTTTTAATGAATGGAAGGTTTACAGATATTTCCTCTGTAAAGCAACTCTGTGAGGGAGGAATTATGGGATGGGACAAAGGACTGTTGGACCTGGCACCTGTCAGCTCACAGTGCTGCCAAGCATCCACCTGGAGAGGATTCCCAAAAAATGGTGTTAGAATCAGAGAGGAATTGTGGAATCCAAGAATGGTTTGGGTTGGAAGGGACCTTAAAGCCCACCCAGGGCAGGGACACCTTCCACCCACTAAACACCAAAAGATTCCTTCCAGAAACTTGAGTCAGGATGATTTTTTGTGGCTTATTTTTTCTTTAATAACATGGTGAAAATAAAATGTAAGCATGGTTCACCTGCTGTCTGAAACCTTTAACGTCAACCAACTGATAAATTGCAAGGAGAGAGCTGCTGGGTTTCTGCAACATTGGAAAAGACATTTCATATCCCTTGCAATATTGACTCCAGAGCCTGGAAATATTTACTTCTCCATTTTTACCTCCTTAGAAAACACTTTCAAAAAATAAACACCTTACAGGACAACCTGATTACCATCAAAGTCTCTCTGTCTGGCTCCACTCTCAGGAGAGTTGAAGGCATAGAAAAAATATCATTCCCTAAAAGGCAGCAGCAGAGGTGTCCAAGGAAGGGCTGGAGGTGGCACTCAGTGCTCTGGGCTTGGGCACAGGTTGGATTCCCTTTTCTTGGAGGGCTTTTTCAACCTCAATGACTCCATGAAATGGTAGAAAAAAAAATCATAAATTCTGCTACTGGTGCTGGAAAGAAGCTGAACTTCCATTTTGTGTTTGTTTACCTATGTACATTAATTTTATTTTAATTTACACATATAAATTAGCATAAAATGCAACTCAGCTCCTTGTTGCAAAGACAATCAATTAAAAAAAATAATAATGATAATAAATAAGGAGGATATTTGCTGGCGGAAATTAAAACTGATCATCTCTCCTTGTAAAGATACAACTCTGCTCAGTGTTTTGGTTCCTATGGAAAATGGGAAATGCTAAAGGAATCTCAGCCTCTGCCCATCAGTGATGTTTCCATAGACCTAAGGACACATGAAACCCTTCCTCAAACATCACCTGCCTGGAAAGGACAGAATTCGGAGTTATCCTTGCTAAATCAGCCCAATCCAGGTGCACATCCAGGAAAGTTTTCCATCAGCAAGGATGAGCAGCAAAAAACCAAAAAAACCCAAAAAAAACCCCCACATGAGTAATTTGGGCCCACAGGCTACACAGAGGCCACCAGCTGGAGGACAAAGTGATGCCTAAAGCTGGACTCAGTTTAATTTCTAATAGCTGGAAATAAAAGGATTCAGGGCAGCTTTCAAATCCTTCCTGTAAGGTTTTCCCCTCAGAGATAGCACAGGAAATAATCCTGCAGATGAGACAGCAATTGCATGGGTATTTATGTAGGATTTAAAGTCTTCTTAGCATTCAGTAATGCCCAAATTCTTCCCCTCCTAATTCCCTTCAGTTTTTGAAGCCCTGTTTTTTGATTTTATCTCACCTACAGCCACTGATAAAGAGGTAGCACACCTGACATGGAGCTGCTCAGCCTCTGCTCCAGCTCCAGGCTGGCTGAAATGGAGAGCTTGATTAATTTTGTATTAGCCAGCTGCACAATAAATCCCAAGCCATTGATTACAAGGGAAGAACAAGCAGATAAGGTATTTTCTTTGCAGACCTCCAGTATTTAATTATACAAAGGTTCTATCCACAGGGTTGGTGAGAAAACAACTGAGCACAGCTCTGGGAGCTCTTTATTATTTTCTTTGTGAGATTGTTCATGTTCTTTAAGTTTAAAATTAAGTGTTTGGTTGGGGGCAAGATTCTGGTTCATGATGGGTTTAGTTCTGGATAAAGAAGAAATCAGATGTTTATCTGAAGCCATTCACAGTTTGCCTTTCCCTGGCAGTTTGTTTGTAACTATTTCAATTATCAGACAAGAGTGGGGTCAGTGATTATGTGGAGTGAGTTTGGATACTGAGCAGTTCAATGATATTTAGAATACTCTGGTACCATCAGGCTTCTTGCACTAGCAGAGCCTCTCCTCACCTGTTAATCATCATCTCCTGAGCAGAATAAAAACACCAAGCCTTGGAAACCAAAGTGCTCAGCCCTTGGAGCTGGAAAAGAAGCACTGCTGTGCCACTCTACCCCTGATTTTCTTATCTAAACAGATCAAATTGGAGATATGAGCAGCAGTTGACTGGACCAGACGAGGCTCTGTCATCGTGATTAGCTCCATTTGATTACAACTTCTTAATTGCTCTTGTGCCTGAGATCATTAACTGAAAACAGAGGGGGAAGATTCCCTGAATATTCCAGATGGGACATTGGGAATTAGGAATTGTTCCCTGGCACAGCGTGCCCAGAGCAGCTGTGGCTGCCCCTGGATCCCTGGAAATGTCCAAGGCCAGGCTGGCTGTAGCCCATCCTCTAAGTTACAGTTTCACCCTTTACTAGTTTTATTTTCCCCCTTTCCTTCTGTAAATAATACAAAAAAATGCACTTGCACATCATTTGTATTTGAACGTCCCATATATCTTATCTCCTCTAACATATGCAACTGTAGGAAGTTTTCACAGCCTTGAATTTATTTCCACAGCAGCCATCAATCACTCAGAGATGTTATTTTGCTGGCTTTGTTGATAGAGATTTTGTTTATAGTTCCCCCTTCACTGAAACACCATATTGTATAAGATCTGATTCTTAGGATAAACTCACAAAGTACCTTTGTCCTGGTAGGAAATCTATCCCAATTAAATGGGGCAGCAGTGAATCCTGTGGAGCACAGCACTGCAGAGCGAGAAGAGGCTTTTGTTTGATAGATGGATTAGGAGCACTAACGTGGAGTTCTCTGTATATTTTCTATAAATTCAACAACAACAATAAAAAAATCCAAAATAAATTTTAAAAACACCCCAAAGCACTGAAGAACCTGTTTCCTTTGTGTTTCTGTAATAGCAGAGTAACTACTCAGAATCATAGAATAATTTGAGTGAAAAGGGACTTTTTAAGAGGTATTTTTAGTTCCATCCCCTGCCATGGGCAGGGACACCTTCCACTGTCCCAGGCTGCTCCAAGCCCTGTCCAGCCTGGCCTTGGGCAGTGCCAGGGATCCAGGGCCTGCCCACCCTTCCAGGGAACAATTAATTCCCAATATCCCATCCCTCCCTGCTCTCATCCAGCTTAAAGCCATTCCCCCTTGTCTTGTCACTCTGCATCCTCATGAAAAGCCCTCTCCACAAAATGCTTTCCTTTTATATTTAGCACAAAAGCCTTCAAACTGTCAGAAAGTCACAAAGAACACTGCCCAGATTTGTGCAATTAGACTTGCAATAAAAAAAATAAAGGAAAACTTGGAAGGCTTAAAAGAACCCACTGAAGAAGGAGCAAAGCTGCAGTTTTTGGCTTGTGGATGTGAAACTTCACCTTCTAAACAAAAAAGCAGCACATTGAGCTTTATAACAGTTCAGGTGGCTAGATCCCAACCATTTTATCAAACAAAAAGTCTGAGGAGTCAAGAAATTTTTGCCAAGAGTAAAATCTCTTAACAGTTGTAAAATAAAACAATAGTAAAGCCATTGGGTTTTGTGTTAGAAGATGGGAAAACAGAATTTCAACACCAGAAACTTTCATCCAGCACCATTATGTGGAATAAAAAAACCTACTCCACTGCGTTTTCTTTGATTTTATTTTTTTCCTGTAAGTTTTTCCAAAATTTCTTATGATTTTGCAGTAATCAATTTTTGTGCTGTGTTATTTAGAATTGAATCAAAAGCCTGGCCACTTCTCAAGAAACACAATTAGGCTGCACTGGCCAACTGGTCACAGAGAAAAGTGACACCAGGCAACACCAGAAACCTTGGTTTAAGTTAAGACCAGCTGGGAGATCAAATTAAATGTTTAAATGAGGGAGACCCAAGATATTTAACACTGTGTGTTCCCCTCTAGGACCAAATAATTCCCAATTCAAACAATTCTGCTTAGAAATAAGGTGTGCAATTATCCCCATAGCAGACTTGCCCAACAGGTCAATCAAAAGGGACAAACCTATCAAATATTTCATCTTGTATCAATATTGCTGGCAAAATCAGATTATAAATCAGAGATATTCTGGTACAAAACCAAAATGAAGATATTCTGGTACAAAACCAAAAAATGTCTGACATGGCAAGGTCTGCCCAGGGAGGTTTGGAGTCCCCATCCGTGCAGGTGTCCCAGGAAGGGCCGGAGGTGGCACTCAGTGCTCTGGGCTGGGCACAAGGTGGGGATCAGGCCCAGGTTTAGAGGTCCTTTCCAGCCTAAATAATTCTGGGATTTTATGGTCTCCTGCTCTGAACTTGTCAAGATGCCCAAGAGGTTGCAATTCCTTGAAGTTAAACCCCATTAAAATGTTTCTGAAATGAGAAGTGATCATGGAGCACCATTAAATTCACAAAAAGGAACTGAAACAATATTGAAGGCAAACACAAACTCATACCACAACCCTCTTCCTGTGCAAATCAGCTTTCCAGGATAATTCGGACTAGAACTAAACCTTCAATTGCAGACAAATCTCATTTCTCTCTAATCCAACTGAAAACCACATTTTCTCTTCTTGCTTCCTTCCCCACCTCCTTGGCCCTTCCCACTGCAGTCCTGTTAAACAATGTGCAGCAGGATAATTTGGCATTATTTAAACATTTGTTTTCTGCCTACATATTCAGCTGTTCATCTCCCTGCCAATTTAAAACTCGCCATGCCTCAATACACTGTCTAATAAATGCTGCAAAGCACAGAAGTTTTTTTTTTGTTCTTACTATTTTTTCCCAAACTAATCCAAAAGTTGTCTTTTCAGCATGTAAAAAAAAAAAAAAAAAAAAAAAAAAAAAAGGAGAATTATTGTCTTTCAACAGAGATTCTCCAGAAGACATGAAAGTGTTTGGATGGGAGTGATCACACCTGGGCATTCAAAAATTACAGCAATGTCTGTGGAAAATGTGTGGGAGAGGGTTTGGTTTGGGGTTTTTGAGGGTATTTTAGGGTTTTGGGCTCAAATTCCCAGATATTTCCTCACCATGGGCATTCCATGAAAAATCCCAGAGTTTCCATGAGCTTCAGTCAGAAAAAGCCTTCTGAAGGAAGAGTCCAAAATCACCATCCACAAGGAAGATTTTGGGCACCGGAGGTGATTCAGAACACACAAACCCTTTCCCTGAGGGATACAGCCCTGATTCTGTTCTTGTTACGTGAAAAATCAAATCCCACAAAAACAAGTTTTGATCAAGCTGAAGTTCCTGCGCCTTGTTTTAAACAGCTATTTCTCATTTAAAAAAAAAAAAAAAAAAAAAAAAAAGAGAAAAAAAACCCAACAAGATTAAACCACAGTAAGAGGGTTTCTGTAATTTCTAGCACAGTTTTCTATCCACATGAAACAGTCACATGAGGATGCAGAAAATAATTCTTAGTGGTAGAGACAAGGAGAAATGAGAAGGAGGTTTGGGAAGAAATATGTAAGGGGCAGCAGGTAAAGAAAGGATTCCTGACCTTCCATGCCACCAAGAGACAGGAATTCTGTGCTTCCAGACTGTTGCTACAAATAACATTTTGCCAATAAAATCTAAAATTGAACAGGCAACATAAATTACTGGTGGAGTATGAAATGAAAGACATGACACTGAGGCAGATTTTAAATCCTGCTAGTTGTAGTGTCACACTTTCTTTGAAAGTCAAACTAATTAAATTATGCCCTTCAAATAGAGTTTCAAAGCCTGATTTCCTTCCAAAGTTAAAATATGTACATTTCAGGCTTCCTAGTAAAGAAACAGATTCCATTTATATGAGCTGCCTTAGTACTAAAATCCAGTGGCCTGACTAAGCTGTAAATGTGTTTCTGCTGAAGAGAAAAACCAGAAAGGAAAGGTCCTGGCCTTCCAAGTCTTCAGGAACAGACACAAAATGTCTTCATGAGTGAAGGATAAACCAGAAAGTTCATGACTGAGGAGCTGCAGTGGCTCTGCTCACACACATGGCTACAAACCAACATATGAGAGCACAAACACAGTGGTTGATGATTTTTAGGAGTTCAGCCCTAAAACATCACTGGAGTTTGAGCTATAAGTCCCAAAGTGCGAGCAACTCTTTTGGAGGGGACACAAAGTGTTCCAGAGCACTTTTAGGGGGGTTTCTGCTTTTCCTGCACCAGGAGTTCCCTTCTCAGGTGGGAGCAGCACCTTGAGGAACCCAGCCCTAGGAGGAAAAGAAATCAGCCCCAAGAAAAGAACCAGCCCCAAGAAAAGAAAAGAACCAGCTCAGTTCTCACAGCCTTCCCTCACCAAGGGATGGTTCAGGACAGTTAAATCTTAAAGGAATCAAAGAGCATTGATGTTTGATAGCCGGAAATCCAAACAATCCAACACATGGGCAGGAGAAACACAGCATCTCAAGGTGGTTGAGGTGGAAGGAGCTCAGTGGGCACCTGGTGGCACCTCCCAGCTCCTCAGCCTTTCCTGGGCACCCAGATGCTCAACTTGATAGCAGAAAAAAAACCTTGGGAGTCCAGTGCCTGAAAGAGGCTCATTCCCAGCCAGATCCCACGGTCTGGTGGTTCCAAGGCTGTTGGGATTTGGAATTTCCTCCTTCTCCAGAAGCAGTCTCCTGCCTCATCCCTCCCAGCACAACCACAGGGAGATCTCAGGATACTCAGTCCCTTTTATACCAAGGCTAAAATCCGTGCATTAACTGAAATGAACCTCGTTTCAGTGCCCCTATTTTATGAATAACTCACTTCTCACCGCAGGGAAATTCATCTTCTGTCGCCTCAAAATGCTGCTGGTGGCACTCAAAGACACTTTGAAGAACTAAACCCTTCAGAGGAACTTAATGGCTCCACTACAACTCCCCAACATCAAGAAGAGCTCTTTTCCCTGTAGGAACAAGGGCACAGCTCCCAACCAAAAGCACCAAGTGCCCATAAAACACACTAATGACTCCTGTTCCCAAGAACAGACACGTTCCCTCAGGCAAGGACCTGTGGCATTTCTCTCCTCTCCCTGCATCTGTACAGTGCAGGGCTCAGGGAATGATCCATGAGCTCCAGGTACTCAAATATGCATTTTCCCCAGTTAATTTCCTGCCTAACTATAATAGATCAAGATGTGAAACTATTTTCTTTCTAAAATAGCCTCTTCAGGTGATTTGTAAGGCCCCTGAGTGATTCAATTTTTGTAGCAGAAGATTTTTAGACTGAATAAAGACATTAACTAATAGAGGGGGCCTTCAAAACCAGGTGAAGGGGTTTGGGGTGAATAGTCCTGGTGGCAAAAGTGAACAGTTGTGTTTTTCACAGAAAAAAAACTTACTTAAAAAGTCATCCCCACTCAGGGAAGTGGCAAAAACCATTTAAATTTGGTTTCTTTGTTACTTGCTGATAAGAAAATATCCATCTGCAGAACACTTAGGAAAGGAAATCCATATTTGGATGAGCAAATCTTCTGATTAGCCTCAGTTTTATTTTGTTTCTCTGTGAAATTTTGTTTCAGAATGAAACAAAACCACTGAGCCAGCAGTGAGATCCATACCCCACAGTGCAGGTGTCCATGGCTCATCTCTTGTTCCACAGTCAAGCAGAAAGGAAGGAAAAGGAAGGAAATGAGTCTGAAACCAAAAGATTGGAAGAACTACAGTGATAAGTCCAAATAGAGCTGAAAAAACCAACATTAAATAATCAAGAGAGCATTCCTTCTTAGCCATACATGCCCAGAGAAATACATCCAACATCCTGTTTGCATCTCCTCTGGGATAAACAAGTATTATTCCTCAAGTGAGTCAGAAGGGATGATTTCATGAACAGCTCCAGGAGATTTCTGGAATGGAGGCTCTTCTAGAAATCCTCATCCCCAGCATTATTGGACTTGCTGCTCTTCAAGGTCTTGTCCAACCAAAATGATCCTGTGGTTCCATTGGCTCCACACCAAACAGAGGCAGGACTTGAGTATTGACATTTTTGGGGTGTGACAGGTCCCTGGGTCAGGGGAATGTGAGGGACAGGTGACACCAATCCCCTCAAACACAACCAAATTTACAAGGTAACAAAAGGATCAGGATGGGCTCATCTCTGAGCAGATAAATTCAGGATTTTTGTTACTATTCTTCTTTTAAAGCTATAAATCTTCAGGACAAATATAAGGACCTTCAAGTGTTCTTTTCATTCACGTATAAAAAAAAAGTGCAAAATCACTTTAGGTTAAAAGCAGCCCCACAAAAATCTTCTAAAAGCCCTTCAAAGATTGCATGGTATAAAGCAGATCCCCACAAGTCACAGCCCCATTACAATACTTCTGAAAACCCCAAGAACAGATCCATTGCAAATTTTGTGGGTGGATCTCCACATTTGCTTTTGGTTTTTAAAAGGGATCTGAATGATTTTCTCTTAATCTTCTAAGAGTAAAGAATAAATTATTGGTGCCCCACCCCAGCTCACATTTGTATTTTCATGAATTATATGGACTCAACATAATTAAATATGTGAATTGGCAAATAATTGCTGCTGGATTGGTTTCACCTGGCATAAAAGGGCAGAAGGTTTTGAATTCAGGAGCCTTCTTTGGTGGCCAAAAATTCCTGCTAAATTTTTTTTCTTTGAGCCATAGAGATTGGATTAGAGAAGGAAAAAAAAGGAAGAAATTTGATCCTGTGTTTCCACCTTCCTCTACCCTGATTCCTTTAGCCTCAGAGTTTGCCTCTGAATTCAATAATGCAGCACTGGAAAAATAAAAGAGACTTCAGCTGACCTAATTTCACATATTGCACAGCTACAAGTGACATTTCTACTTTTACTTAAGTTAAAATATTATGGAAAAAAATCCAATGTTTGCAGTATTTCTGCTGTTTGGAAGAGAGACAACAGCAGGAACTGTAAAACCAGATCTCTTCCTTTCAGAAAACCAAACCAAAAATACTCACAATATTCCCCATCCACACTCAAGCCTAACTTCTGGTGCACCACAGGATTGAACAAAAGGATTACAGCATGAAATAATTGACATTAAACACTGAATGGGCTCATCAACAGTAAATTAGGACCGATGGCATGGCTCTGTAACAAAAGTCTTGGGGTTTTTTAACAATTAGAGGGGTGGGTTTGAATACAAAGGGACTACAGTAGATGGGGAGAACTTGAATTTCACCAGGAGCAGATGGGATCCTGGGGAAACTTCCTACTGAAATTTAGGAAAAAAGCAGCCTGACCAAGGCACTCCTGGATGAAGTGACTTGGGCACATCATTAATTGCTGTGGCTGGGGAGGATTTGGTGACACGGGGGGTCAAGTAAAACGTGAAACAGAGAAATTATGAGCTAATGAAGCAAAATGCAGCAAGAGGGGCAAGAAACTGAGTCAACATCCACAGCTCCCACTAGGAAAATGGAGGATTGGCACGCTGGCTGCAAAGAAATGGCCCATAATTCCTGCCAGAGCTGATTTATTTATTTATTTATATTTATTCTTCTGCTGTTAGGAGAACTACACTGGTGGGAAATGGCAATTGCCAGAAGAACACATCTTTTCTATAGGTTATATTTCAGGTTACAAATTCTGTTTCTGCACATCAGAACTCCTCCAGGCCCAGCCCTAAACAGAGTTTTCTATTTAGCTGTAAGAAACATATTTCCAAGTAATTATGCCTGTAAGCATTGCCTCATTAGCTGGGTGCCATTTGCTGAGTCACCAGTCCCCCACCTTGGCTTAAATCCATTTCCAGCTCATTTTTCCTCTATTACACCCCTGTGAAATTTATCCAAAGTGCTTTTAGCTCCATTTACCCTTTCCTGAACACAGTATGGGGGAGGAAATCAGTTCAGTTTGTATCAGGGTGCTGCATATTCCTCAAGAAACAGCATTTCTGAACTGTCACCCTGAAAAAAGCAGCAGGAATTTTGGCTACAGCCAGCAAATTTATACTCATTATAACAAAGCTGTCCTGTTCAGGCCATGTAAGAGACCATTACCAAGGATAAAATCAAGCATGGGTTCTGTGATAAATATATTGGCACAAGCCAGGCTAAAAAAAATCCACCCCAAAATTATGTTCAGACCCCTTTGAAGTAAGGGAATTGCTGTATTTACTGAGTCACAGGACACTGCCATCAAAGAGTGGTGGCCCTTCCCTTCCTCTAAATCACCTGGAAGAAAAAGGATTCTCAACAATCTTGGGATAAGGACACAGAGGTGAGAAATTGCCATATGAGTGTAAAGGAAATGGAAACCTGAGGGATCCCTTTTTCCCCTCCAGGAGATCAAATTGTTCCTGTCCTGTCTGGGACATCTGTGTTTTGAACACTTCACCATCGCTAAAGACCAAAAATCCTCATTTTATCCTCCTCAAAGATGCCTTTTTGGAGATATGTGATGCTGCCAGCATGAGCACAAATAAAAATCCCACTGAAAAGTGTTGCTTTTTTCTTTTTTTCTTTTTTTCTCGGCCTGCCGTGAAGGTTCTCCACAGCCCCATGATCCTGCTTTGCTTCCCACCATTATTCCCACTGCTCTCCCATGTCCTCCTGTGCTGCTGGACATGCCAGAGGCCACCCTGCCTCCTCTCCTCCACCCAAACCAGCATTTTCCTCCTCAAACCACCACCAAGGTCAACCTCTACCAGCCTGATGGCCCCACTCCTCCACTGCAATAAATGAGTAAAACCCAGTTAATTGTAGCCCAGCACAGAGCAAATATGTGAAATGTGAGCAGCTTGTCCACTTCAGTGTCAGGAGTGACAGTGATTGTGACAGGGTGTAAAAATGGAGAAAATTAAATTAGCTTTCTTGTACATTATGGGGAGGGTTGGGCTGGGGGATGGAAGGGAATAAAAGGACATTTGGAGAGCAATTAGTAGAACAAGAAACAGAGACTTTCAACTGGATAGCAAAAAACAAAGCATAATTCAAGCAGGACTGAAGACTTCCCATGAAAGCAAAATTACTTTACTTCCAAACTGACAAAATAGAGGTTTTTAAACCAAAATCCAGATGCCAAAGTCATAAATTTGTACAATTACAGCTCTACCCACACGGAGTGCCATGGATAATGAGCAACTTCATTACAGACATTCTGAAGCCACACTCAGTTTTCACTTATCCCACTCATTATTCCCAGGAGTATTCAGGAACAACTCTGACAGAATTTGCCCTTCAATGCTGTTAAATTGTTCAAAAGAATAAACCCTAATCAGTTATCCAGGCCTGTAATTTTTAATTACCAGAGATCACTGGCAGAACACATTTCTGCTGTCTTTTAATTAAAATTCAACCAAGATGCTCTGGGGAGGAACACAAGCTACTGGTGCCATGTTTCAGGGTTCCTGAAGAATTGTTTCTCACTGTGGATTTTTTTCCCAAATTTTTGGTCATTAGCCATTCTCTCAATCTGCTGTTCCAACCATAACTGCTGATTTATGAACAAAGTAAAGTGTACTGTTAAAGCTTGCACAATGAAAACGACAAAACCAATTTTGATGCTCGAGTCCAACATTGAATAATCACAACTAAAGATTTTATCTTGCCTGCTAAATCAACAGCTTCAGGAAATGCAATCATCACTGGATGCTGCAGCCATGAAACACAACACACACCCAGACCTTTCTTCCTTGGAACCTCTTTTCCTGCCAAACTACTTCATCAAATATTATTTTTTTTGGGGGGAAAAAACCCATTCCAATGAAATTCCAGAGGCATCCCAGCCCTCCCAGAGCTCCACCCCTCAGCCAAGCCCTTACCTTCATCATTCTGGGCCAGAGCCCATGCCAGGACAGCAGCGAGTGCCGTCCCCACTGTGAACCATTTCCAGAGACAAAGCTGCTGGACCATTTTCTGTCAAACTTCACTCAAGGCAGAGCTGCAAGAGAGGGATTTGACACATTTATTACTCAACCTGCACAAAGCTGAGCCACTACAAACTTTTTCACAGGGGATACTAAGGGCATGGCCTTGTTTCAGCCACAAAAATAAATAAAATAAGGAAGGAGAACCCCTAATTAGCATTAAAGTGTGTACTCATTAACTCAATAACTGTGCATTCACAGCCCTCCAAGTCATGAAAATGCAAGGTTCTGGCTTAAATCAGGTCTGATTTCCATAATTTCCCTGCAATAAAGTATTCATGGTATCCTTCCTGCTTTCAGGCACTTTGGAGGAGCAACTGTAGCAAAGAAATTGCACTGATTAAAATGAGGGTTCACTGCAAAAAGCCAGAGGGACCCAGGATTCAAAGGCATTGCCTGGGAAAAATGGGAATGATCCCGAAGGGTGGCCTTTTTTAAGGACACAGGCTGTTGGGTTGTATCCAGGAAAATTAAAAAAAAACACCACTAACACCACACCAGAAAAAACAATCAACAGAGTAAAATTAAAAACAAAGAAAATCAAACAAACATAAAAAAAATACAAAACAAATCAACAAGAAACCAAAAAGCAAGCAAACAACAACAACAACAAAAAACCCCACAAAAAAAAGAAACCCCCCCAAGAAAAATAAAAACCCAAACCAAAACCCCACAATCCTCTCCCTTCCCTCCCCACCAGGCCCCCAAAACAAACAAAACCCACCCAAATAAACAAAAAATTCCCCACCAAAATCCCCAAGACAAGTCTGGCTGAACTCCAGTGTACCCAGAGTACAGAAGATTAGATAGTTAAAGAAACTCTGGTTCATGGTTCCAATAAAAAGAATTAGCACAATTCTGCAGCCCAGAATTGAGCTATTAAAAATATTCATTCAAAATTAAAAAGTTTGGGATAAATACAATGGCAGGAGCATGGAATGAAAAGAGATTTTCAGCAATATAAACCGAGTTATTGTATAAAAAAATAGCTGTATTCATTAAAAATCAAATAAACTTGCAAAACAATTGTGTGCCAAGAGTTTGAGGAAAACCTGTGGGTTTTTTTCCACAGGGGAAGGAGAGCAAGTAGGGAAATGCAATAAATCAGACCGAGTGGCCCATATTTACTCAAGTATTTAAAGTTCCTAGGTGGTTGATAATATAAATAAAATATATGTATCTTGAGTTTGCTTGCAGGACAGCTTGCATGGGTGGGATTTCCAGGATGTCAGAGGTTTTTCCCAAATTCAGTGATTTTATCCTGAGGTTTATGAGGCTCCCTCACATCAAGTATAAATATATAAATATATTTCCCTTTGTCAAAGCCATGGATTGAAGGTGACTTTATTGGATTTTAATACCAATATGCTGGAGAAATAAAGGGCAGCAGCAAAACCATCTCAAATTCTACACTGAACACATTGCTCCACTCTTCATCCAGGGGTTAAGGATGCAGAGAGGCCTTTCCAAGCTTGAATTCCCCTCAGGTTGGACTCTTCCCAACCTACCCAGCAGCAGGATCTTGGTGCAGGCTGCACCAAGGAGAAACCTCAATATTGGCCATGAAAGAAGGGAAGCCCCAGCACAGATCTCATGGGACTGTTGGTTCCCATTTCAGACCAACATTTATCTTGACAGAGCAGCTCCAGGTCACAGAACCCAGGAACTCAAGCCATGCAAAGCACCCTCCTTCTTCCTTCTCTTCCCTTGCCCTTCTACAGCTGTTTCTGACCAAATTCCAGCAGGGAATTGTGGAGCCACAGAATTCTTCAGGTTGGCAAAGACCATTCAGGTCATGAAGTTCAAGCAGCACCACCACCGTGGTCACTACTAACCCATGTCCTGAAATGCCACATCCACACGTGCCTTGAACAATTCCAAGGATGAGATTCCACCACTGCCCCAGGGCAGCCCTTTCCAACCCTTTCCATGAAGGACCTGTCCATGAAGTGCTTTACAACCCTTTCCATGAAGTGCTTTCTACCCCTCTCCATGGACAACCTTTCCATCCGTCTCCATGGAGAACCTTTCCATGAAGTGCTCTACAACCCTTTCCATGAAGAACTTTTCCATGAAGTACTTTCCATCCCTTTCCATGAAGTGCTTTCCAACCCTTTCTATGAAGGACCTGTCCATGAAGTGCTTTCCAACCCTTTCCATGAAGGACCTTTCCATGAAGTGCTCTACAACCCTTTCCATGAAGAACCTTTCCATTAAGTGCTTTACAATCCTTTCCATGAAAAACCTTTCCATCCCTTTCCATGAAGTGCTTTCCAACCCTTTCCACGAAGAAACTTTCCTCAATATCCCATCTAAACCTCCCCCAGCATGACTTGAGGCCGTTTCCTCTCATCCTCTCAACTTATTCCCTGGGAGAAGAGATCCAGCTCCCCTCTCCTCACTATCAGCTTCTCTCAGGGAATTGTAGGGAACAACCTCAGAGAGAAGGCAGCAACCCTGACAGCTCAAATGGGAAGTTAGAGGCAGCTCAAAGGAGGATTCCAGACCCTTCCCAAAGGAACTATTTATTATTCCCATGTGAGAAGAGACCAGAACTTCTTCAAAGGGCTTTTTCCCCTCCCTTCTTCCCAAAATGTTCATTTGGTTACTGTTATGCAAACTTAGCACATTCCAAAGTCATTCTAGAATTTGCAACAGCACCTTCCCAAAAAACACAAAAATTACTTTTCTCGTTATACATTCCTGCTGACTACTTGGAAATCAAGGCTGTTTCCACATTACCCAAACAGATTTCAGTTAATCATCATTATAAAACCTCCTGGGAATTCTGGGGATAGGAATTTCTCAGTATTTCACCACTGTCTGCTCCCCTGTTAACAGAATTTCCTGAAGGAAGTGGGCTCAGCTGCTTTTCCACTCGAAGCAGTGCAATTCCATTAGGTGCTATTGACTCCAGCCTTTTACACCTCAAATCTCAGAATACAGAAATTCAGGAGACTCATGGTGTCTTCAGGTCAGTCTAAGTAAAAAATCCCATCCAAACAGAGATTTTAGGTGTTATCACACCTAAAAAGAAGTGCACAAACTCACTTCTGAGGCTTCTGATATTTGATTTTACAACCTTGAAAAACAAAATAAATCCAGCTCGCCAATCACGATGTTCTATTTTAGAAAGTTATTCAGAGCTCAGCTGACACCCTTGAGCGGAGTCTGCTCCTGAGAGATTTTTAGGATGGAATCTTGACAGATTTATTTTTGATTTTGATGAAATGTCAAGTTAAACCACAAGGATAGCAACACTGCTGCTCCCAGAATAAGCAACTCTCTATGCAACTGGACTACAACACAAGAAAAATCCTGATTTTTTCCTTCAATTCATACCAGAAAAAAAAAAAACAAATTACAAAAACAACCCCAAAACAAATAAAACTCCCAAAAGCCAGAAGTATAAAGTGCAGAAAATGACACTATTAAGTTCAAATGATTCTGTTAACTTGGAAATAGCTCAGAACAAATCACAATTTACCACAAAGTGCCAAAAGGTTGACAACCTCTAAGAAATAAGGTTGAACTCCAGCCAGGGCAAGGAAAAACTACGAATTGATGAGAGAAGGAGGATCTGTAAAACAAAGACGCACAAAATGTCTACAAGACTCAGTATTTTCCTGAAAAAAAAAAAAAATCTCATTTTAAGAGATGAAGGAAATTAATCTGAGTTATGACATCTAAGCACTTTGAATGTATTTAGAGGAACAAGAATATGACTTATATAGTAGATGAATAATAATAAGTAACTTCCAATTAATATTTCCTTTTAGTTTTGGTGTTACTACAGGTTTTAAAACTTTGCTTTCATTAGAAACTGGAACAGGGAGGAACATGGCATTGGTCAAAATAAAGAACCATTTTCTGTGCACCTTGTGCCAGGGCCTGCCCACACTCCCAATTCCTAATTCCCAATATCCCATCCATCCCTGCTCTCTGGCAGTGGGAGCCATTCCCTGTGTCCTGTCCCTCCATCCCTTGTCCCCAGTCCCTCTCCAGCTCTCCTGGAGCCCCTTCAGGCCCTGGCAGGGGCTCTGAGCTCTCCCTGGAGCCTTCTCCTCCCCAGGTGAGCACCCCCAGCTCTCCCAGCCTGGCTCCAGCCCTGCAGCAGCTCCAAGGCCTCCTCTGGGCTCATTCCAACAGCTCTACATCTTTTTTGACTACTTGAAATGAATCAGTGGGGGAAATAAAAGAAGAACATCTAAATTTTTGGCCAGATTTGCCATTGGCTCCCACACACAAGAACTGCAACATCCACACCCAATTCCATAGGAAACATGGACTGTGGGAGTGCCCACACCACCCAAACCGCCACCAGCAACAACTTCTGAGCGTTCTCCACAAGCAGCAAATCTGAAAACAATTTGGGGGCAAACACTTTGCAGTTCTTGCTCCTACAGTGGGTTCAAAGCCCTGACAAACTTCAACAGAAATCACTAAGTGAGCATTATTAATTCATTAGACACGTCAACAAATATTTGCTATTTAATGTATTTGTCAAAAACAGTGGTTCCTGAGACACTGCTGTGGCTGGATGAGTAACTCAGCATTTAAAAAAGAAATACCCATTTATATCTGTGCTATTATTTACTCAACAAGCCTGAACTCCTTCAAGCATCATGAGTGACCCACTTTGCTTATTGGGGATGCTCTTTGCACCTTACAATTGTGATAAATCTTTAAAAATATTTATTTTTTAAAGGTTGATGGGACTGAATTGCTTTAACACAGCAAAAAATTATAGTGGATGGGGATTTTTTATAAGATTCATCATTATTACTCATCAGCTGAATGCTCTTAAAGTTTGTAGACGTGAAACAGGGAGTGCGAGTTTTCTTATTCTGGAGAACTGGTGCCATAATAAATCAGAAATGCCAGTAAAACAGCAGGAAAAAGCTTCTTACAGAAGCCAAAAAGGAGAGGAACTTGCTTTAGAGCCTGACAAAGCTCCTGGGTTAAAGCTACAGTTCATTAAAAACTCTGTGTCCCAAATGTTTGATTTTTGCCACCCAAACAATTCTGTTGAAGTGCCAGCATGAGAAAAAGCTGCCGGAACATTATTTGACCACAAAAGAGACACACGCCAAAAAAACACTCCAAAATCTGTTTTGCCTCATAGTGCTGATAGTCACCTCACCTGGTATGGAATTCATCTCCATGAATTCCATGGAATATCTCAGGGGGGTTCCTTCTGATGAGCAGCTCCTGAGCCCCTCTCACTGGGGCTGGAAAAGATCCTCACCTGAGGCTTAACCACAAAATCAAACCCTAATTCCAGCTCAGGATATTCTGGAAAGGTGAATCTCATCCCACAAGGTCCCTCCCATACCCAAGCCCTTAGCCCCTCTCACTGGTGGGGCACATCTGCTGGACAACACCCTCACCTGAGGCTTACCCAAAAAATAAACCCTAAATCCAGCTCAGGGACCCCCTCTGGCAGCTTGGGACATCCTGGAAGGCTGAAGATCAGCTCACAGCCCTCTCCCATACCCTGAACCCCTCTCACTGGTGGGGCACATCTGCCAGGCTGGAGAACAGCCTCAGCTGGGCTTAACCATAAAAATAAACCCTAATACCAGCTCAGGGATCACCTCTGACAATAGTTCAGGACATTCTGGAAAGGTGAATCTCATCCCACAAGGTCCTTCCCACACTCAGACCCTGAGCCCCTCTCACTGGTGGGACACATCCTCTGGAAAACACCCTCACCTGTGGCTCAACCACAAAAATAAACCCTAAATCCAGCTCAGGGGAACCCCTCTGGCAGCTTGGGACATCCTGGAAGGCTGAAGATCAGCTCACAGCCCTCTCCCATACCCTGAACCCCTCTCACTGGTGGGGCACATCCAGAGCACATCTGCCAGGCTGGAGAACAGCCTCAGCTGGGCTTAACCATAAAAATAAACCCTAATACCAGCTCAGGGATCACCTCTGGTAGCTGAGGACATACTGGAGAGGTGAATCTCATCCCACAAGGTCCCTCCTATACCCATAGACTGAGCCCCTCTCACTGGGGCTGGAAAACACCCTCACCTGAGGCTTAACCACAAAAATAAACCTTAATTCCAGCTCAGGGCTCACCTCTGGTAGCTCAGGACAGTCTGGAAAGGTGAATCTTATCCCACAAGGTCCCTCTCATGCCCAGGCCCTGAGCCCCTCTCACTGGTGGGGCACATCTGCTAGAACACGTGGAGAACAGCCTCAGCTGGGCTTAACCACAAAACCAAACCCTAATTCCAGCTCAGCAATCACCTCTGGCAGCTTGGAGCATCCTGGAAGGGTGAAGATCAGCTCACAGCCCTCTCCCACACCCTGAACCCCTCTCACTGGTGGGGCACATCCAGAGCACATCTGCCAGGCTGGAGAACAGCCTCAGCTGGGCTTAACCACAAAACCAAACCCTAATTCCAGCTCAGCAGCTCAGCAATCACCTCTGGCAGCTTGGAGCATCCTGGAAGGCTGAAGATCAGCTCACAGCCCTCTCCCACACCCTGAACCCCTCTCACTGGTGGGGCACATCCAGAGCACATCTGCCAGGCTGGAGAACAGCCTCAGCTGGGCTTAACCACAAAACCAAACCCTAATTCCAGCTCAGGGATCACCTCTGGTAGTTTAGGACATTCTGGAAAGGTGAATCTCATCCCACAAGGTCCCTCTCATGCCCAGGCCCTGAGCCCCTCTCACTGGTGGGGCACATCCAGAGCACATCTGCTAGGACATGTGGACAACAGCCTCAGCTGGGCTTAACCACAAAACCAAACCCTAATTCCAGCTCAGGAGCTCAGCAATCACCTCTGGTAACTTGGAGCATCCTGGAAGGGTGAATATCATCCCACAGCCCCCCTCCCATGCCCAGTCCCATATCCCATCTCACAGCCCCCTCCAAGCAGGAGAAAAGCCAGGGAAGGAAGATTTCACCTCTGAGTTAAAACCAGTTCTGGCTCTGATTCAGCTGCAAGTGTGACTAACTCTGTTTGCTGAAGTCAAATATCTGCTTAAATGCTTTCCTGAAGAATTATTCAAGCATAAGCAAATATTTGGCTGTGCTGGTGCTACAGTGAATAATTTACAGTGCAAATCCAGCCCTTTTCTCCAGCTTTGGAGGTTCCAAAAATGCAAACACTACTCCAGGTTTTATTTCACTGACACTCCTTGAGCAATTAACACATGAGTATTTCAGCCTATGGACTCTTGGATTTACTCAATCCTGTTAAAGTGCTCTCATGCTCTGGGACTGGCACAGTTGAGTTGGATTTTATCATCCTCATCTCCTTGGATGAGACCTTTCAGGAACGTGAAGATTTTTGAGATGAAATTTCAAGATCAAACCTGCTCCCACCTCAATTCCCTTCTCCCAGCTGCAGGGTCTGTTCCACATAAATAAAGACATTTTAAAAGGTGGAATATTGATATTGGATCTCTCCCTTTTCCTTGTGTTACCAAGCTCTTGAGTTTTTTAGCCTCATTTGGAGGCAACATTTTTAGAAATGTTAGAACACAATGTTTTAGAAACACAAGAACAAGGGGAAAAAAAAGACAATTTTCTATGAGGATCTGAAGTAAAATTTCACCAGCAACTTGAAATTTCTCTGCATTTTCTCTATATCTACATTCAAATAATTCACCTTTAAACATTCCTGCTTGTCCCCATTCTTCTAAGGATAACTGGTTTTATTCCTTTCCTTGCCCCGCTCTTCAAGACTGTTATTTTCTGTGCCTGTCTTGCATAAATCACTCTCTAAGAGTTGATGAGATGCCACTGCAAGGCCAAAGTAAAGGCTCAAAAAAGTAATTTCAAATTCCAGTGAGAACACCACAGCTGTCCCTAGGCCTGGCTAGGAAAAAGTCAATGTAAAAGTCAATTAACAAGAAATTTTTACTTCAATGCAGAAATCTCTACGCTTATTTCAATTTTGCACCCCCAAAAACTCCAAAACAGCTATTTTCCTACATTTATAATTGTAATCACAATTACATTGTACAATTTTAAATTGATTACAATTATAATTGTAATCAGATGCAATTATAAAGTTCTTTATTTTCCATCTCTGTGTACCAATGGTGGTCATAAAATCCCAGGATGGTTTGGGCTGGAAGGGACCTTAAATCTCATCTCATTCCACCCCTGCTGTGGGCAGGGAAACCTTCCAGACCCTCCAAGAGCACTCTTCACCCTCCTGGCAGCAGAACATCCTACAGATGCTGATTTAAAAGGATTAAAACTATTTAATGCTGCTGATTGTCAGTGAACAAAGAAGACTGATAAATAGATGGAAGGTTTGCACAGAGAAAACTCAATTAAACTCACAGAAATTTAAAAGTTTTATGGGATAACTGAGGAAGGGAGAGAGAAGCACTTTTGTTTCCTGCTTCCATCACTAGCAGTGATTTATTTCCTGTCTTTTTAACAAGGAATGCAGCTATTGGATGGATTAACAGGATTACAGCTTCTCATCACTCATTCCTGTCCATAAAACTCTTTTTTCCATGTATTGTCAATTTATTTATTCTTGTTTCCAGCCCCCCTGTATGGATTTCACCTATAAAATGTTGTTTCCACAGAAGGTTTTGAGTCACAAAAGCTGTTTGGCTGTGCCACTGTTCATTTGAAATTCCTGCTGTGCAGATAAAACCTCCAGAAAGGAGAGAGAGCAAAGATATTCTAAACCTGATATCAGAGCCATAGACTTCAGCTGAAAAATAGCATTAACATAAAAAGATTAAAATAAATACAACCCATATTAGGCAGGAGCAGCTCAGTCCATTCTTCAACAACCTTGGCCTTCACAAAATATACCCACACAGCTAAAATTACACATTAAAGTGCTAATAATGAAAATATATAATTCGATAGAAAAGTCCAAAGATTTGTTTCATTGCTTTTACTGCAAGACAGGTATTGGATTCCATGCCAAAAACTTCCCCATTTCTCCCTTGCCAGAGCATTTTCTCTCCAAGGATCCTTCCCTGAGATTACAAAACATAAAGGAGAGAATCCAAGGGGTAAAATCTCTCTGACACTCTCTGGATTTTGTGGATCCCTGCCTTCCTTACAACACAGAACACAACTCAGAGCTCTCATCCACCCAGGCTGGCTATTCCAAGACACTTGGCCTCCAAATCTCCCAAGGAAATCCTTGTCTTCCACCCTTCCAGACTCTCAGAAATGCTCCTGCCCACTACTGAATGAAGGAACTGATGTGGCATTTCCAGCTTTTTCTGTTCTGCTGGATCTGTGGGTGATTCAGGTGTTCAGCTGGGGTGTGCCCACATGCTGGGACACTGGGATGGGCACAGGGCACTCATCCAGGGACAGCTGGCACTGAGTGCCCACCAGAGCTGCTGGGGATGGATTTAAACACACACAGGTAGTGTTTGATCTGCTCAAGTATCTCCTTGGTGAAATATTCAGCAAGAAATGGCTTCTGAGGAACAGAAGAGAGGTAAAGATAGGATCTTACAAGATGTTGTGGACACAGGAAAGTTAGGGGAATGACTTTGGGAAAAGTGCAAACATAGGGATCTTCAGATGGTTCCTGGCTGCTACAGGGAGAGTTTTCAGGCTGGAGGTAGGCTACGCATGCCAGGGATTACTGCTATAAAAATGGTTTGGGTTGGCAGAGACTTTGTAGATCATCTCATCCATCCCCTCATCCATGGGCAGGGACAACTGTTCCTCCCTGCTCAGACCCTGCTGAGCTGAGCCAAAACTCAGCCCACAAAATTCTCTTCTTGTTCAACTCAGCCCTGGCTGTGAATCCCAGGATGGTTTGGGATGGAAGGGACGTTAAAGTCCATCCACTCCCACCCTTGCTATGGGCAGGGACACCTTCCACTGTCCCAGGCTGCTCCAAGCCCCAAAGTCCAGCCTGGCCTTGGGCACTGCCAGGGATCCAGGGGCAGCCACAGCTGCTCTGGGCACCCTGTGCCAGGGCCTGCCCACCCTCACAGGGAGGAATTTCTTGCATCTATTTCTCCAAGATTTCTCCTCTGGTAGTGGGAGGCCATTATCCCTTGTCCTGACACTCCATCCCTTGCCCAAAATCTCTTCCCATGTTTTCTGTATCTTTTTCAGGCCCTGCAAGGCCACAGTTTGGTCACAGCAGAGCTTCTCCTGTCCAGGTGAGCCCCCCCAGCTGTGCCAGCCTTTCCTCCCAGCAGAGCTGCTCCATCCCTCTGCCCATGCTGGTGCCTGCCCTGGGCTCTCTGCAGCAGCTCCAGGTCCCTCCTGTGCTGGGGCAGCTCTGCAGGTGGGGTCTCACCTGAGCCCAGGGCACAGGGGCAGAATCCCCCCTGCCCTGCTGCCCACGCTGGGGCTCAGCCCAGGACTGGGTTAAGAACCAGGGAAATCCAGGGAAAAGCACTGCACCTCACCCCAGTGCTGTGCAACAGAGAATTCCACACCAGCACCAGCAAACTTTGAGCTGGAGGGAACAGCCACAGGGAAGTGATGCACAAGAACCTCAATCCTACATTTCAAATGGCTCCAGCAAATTTTCCTGAGTGTAAATGCAGCACATCCCTCAGAATGGGTTAAAGGAGTTTTGTTGGACATGAAACATTTCATTATTTATTTAGACATTTGACTCACAGGGCTTGTGCTGGTGGTTATTTCTAAAAGATCAGCCAAATGGGTTCACAAATGTTTGTATTAAGGAAACCATTAAGATATCCAAGTAACAGTCAGATCATTGAAGGAAATCCAGGAATACCACCAAAACCAGAGCTTAACAACCCAGCAATAACACATCACTCAAATGGATGTTTTAAAAGTGGGCTATTTTCAAATCTCAAAAGCTGTCAAAGTAAATAAGATTGTTTCACCAATTTCCTGTAACATTTCATAAAGGAAAAAAAGAACATTGTTTTCTGACAGTCCTTAAATGAACAGTACCCTTACACTCACACAAGGTCACAAGTTTGTCTCTGACTGAGGCCAGATGTGGGAGAATGGACAAAAGCAAACAAGGAAATGCACTCAAAGATTCAGGGATCACTCCAGGAATGGACAGCCCACACACATCCACAGGTTCCTGATAACATTCCCCCCTCTTCCACTCACTTTGCATCACCCTACTTGATATTTTCATTGGTACTGAGCTGACATTTCCATGAATCCAATGTGTAACCTGGTGTTGAGAAGACATTAGGTTGAGCTGGTGACATTGAATAGACTGGAGACAGCCAGCACATCATGGACACTCAGAGACCTCCTCATGGCACATCAGTGAGGCACCACATTCCTGCCAGGGCATTGTCACAAGTTCAGGCATCAGATCTCAACCTCTGAGGCTGGAGAAGAAGCTTGGATAAAGGTCTGGAATGCCAGGATGAGGCAGAATGGCTTTAAACTGCCAGAGGGCAGGGCTGGATGGGATATTGGGAATTAGGAATTGTTCCCTGTGAGGGTGGGCAGGCCCTGGCACAGGGTGCCCAGAGCAGCTGTGGCTGCCCCTGCATCCCTGGCAGTGCCCAAGGCCAGGCTGGACTTTGGGGCTTGGAGCAGCCTGGGACAGTGAAAGGTGTCCCTGCCATGGCAGAGGCGGCACTGGATGGGCTTTAAGGTCCCTTCCCACCCAAACCATTCTGATAATAAACAAAGTTTCACGAAGGAGGGAAGAGACCTCTTTTACCTACAGCAATATAAACTGGCCCAGGGTTCAGCAGCAAAGACATAAGGATAAAAATTCCTCACCAACAGACAGGAACACAGAGGAGAGGGCACCCAAGGCATTCAGAGGGAAGGAAAACAGAAGACAAAGTTCATGATGGGCAGTTGGGCCATGATGCCCTAAGTTTTAGCTTTTATATTTTTCAGATTCTGTGCTGCTTTAGTGTGCAGTTCTGAGCTTCACATTAAGGGATGGCAAGCTCTCTGCACAGAGCAGGGAGACAAAACAATTCCTGCTCTAGCTGGGGACCAAGGACAACTGCTACAAGCTCCATGCCCAAAAAGTATAAACAATGATGAAGAGAGAAAAACAAGCAGGATGGGACTTCATAACCTGAAGCTGTAATTGGACAATTAACTCCAAGATGCAGATGGAGCAGAATTGATAAAAGTGAGAGACCCCATGACCAGGTGACCATTTTGTGCCCATTTTGGTTCACCTTGGGTGCAGCCCTGGCTGGGCTCTTGTGCTGCCCAAGGTGGATCCATGGAGGCCTTTTAATAAATCCCTGTTTTATTCTTTAACTCTGTTCTAGGGCAGCCTTCTCATGGCTTTCCTTTTCCACGAAGAGTGAGCAATGCCAATCCATCCTGGAAGCTGCTCTGTCCACACTTCAAGAAGGAATTTTAGCACAGTGGTGAACCTGAGAGGTGCCAGTGTGGCTGTAATGTCACCAAACAGGTGACACCCAGCACAGATTCCTGCTCACTGCTGAAGGCAGGGAAGGGGAACAGACTTGGAAGTCATGATATTCCTACAGGAGAGAGGGTCAATTTGTGGACATGATCCTGAGACAGCTCCTCTGAAGAAAGGGGAAGAGGCATTCCTGTGGTTTGCAGCAGAAAGGTATCTACAGGTCAGCAGTGCTCAGTGAGGGGTCCCCTCCTGGGGCTGTGTCCACAGTGTCCTGAGGCTGCCAGGATGGGGAGGTGTCACAGACATCTTTTATGAAAAATCCTTTCTTTAGGATTTTTCCTCCTGGGAAGCTGGGAGGCCTCAGGAACAAAATGCAAACAATTATTATCTGCTGCTGTGGAATGCAACAGGTGCATCTGTGATTGATCTCAGGGTTGTTTTTAATTAATGGCCAACCACAGTCCAGCTGTCCAGACTGTCTCAGTCAGTCACAAGCCTTTGGTAACATTCTTTTTCTATTCTTAGCCAGCCTTCTGATGAAATCCTTTCTTCTATTCTTTTAGTATAGTTTTAATATAATATATATAACAAAATAATAAATCAAGCCTTCTGAAATATGGAGTCAGATCCTCATCTCTTCCCTCATCCTCAGACCCCTGTGAACACTGTCACAGGGAGGGACAAAAAAGGCCCTGGCAGCAAGAACACAACAACAGAATTACAAGAAACATTCATTCTGAAGATAAAATGTGAAGATAAAACGAGTTTTCATTCAGTGTCAGAAGAGATGCCTTTCAACCCAGGTATGTATTCTGTGGGATTGGCAGCAGGTCTGAGATTTGGGGTACTTTGAATCTGTTCCCTCAATTTTTGTGGCTTTTCTCCTGAAATGTGTAAAGAGAGATGGAAGAGAAAGGAAAGCCCTGTGGGGTGTGAGGTTGGCTGTCCAAAATAAAAGGCTGAACTGCAGGAAACACCATTTTGGTGCAATTCAGTTGTAAAAACAAGAGCAAACCACGAACTAAAGGCCAGATGAGCTGGCCCACGCACTTTCCTACTGCTGGGTGAGGAGGGGAAGGTGTCAGAGTGTGGAATTAAATGCCAGGTGAAAGTCTGCCAGCTCCAGAGTTCAGCCCTGGCTACAAACAGAGGGTTGTCAGCAGCTCTGTGAGGATCTAAATGCACTGAATACCTGGGCAGCTCGGGAAAGGAATCTTCATTTGGCTAAAAAGGCACACTGGGACAAATAAGATATTCATGTATGCGGAGAGGGATTGGGAATTTGTCAGCTTTTCAGCTATTTTCCCTTCTGAGGAGGAGGCACAGGGAGAGGCTGTGGCTACAGAGCTGAAGTAAACAAAATGCTGGGGAGCATTAGGAGGGAGAGCAAGAGGGACTAAATTAGAATGACATTATATAGGACAATAGGAAACCCCTGGAGCATTAAACAAAGAGTTTGCTGCCATCATTTCAAAAAAGAGACACCAGAGAAGGACAAGGGCTCAGGAAGGACACTGGGTGACCTTGCGCTCCTCTATCAAACATAAGAAAGCCAAAAAAATACAACCCTACCTCAGAAATCAGACTGGTTTGGACTGGAAGGGTTATCAAAATCCATCCAGTTCCACATTCCACTGTCCCAGGATGCTCCAAGCGCCAAAGTCCAGCCTGGCCTTGGACACCTCCAGGGGCAGCCCCAGCTGCTCTGGGCACCCTGTGCCAGGGCCTGCCCACCCTGCCAGGGAACAATTCCTAATTCCCAATATCTCATCCAGCCCTGCCCTTTGGCAGTTTAAAACATAGAAAAGACAAATTCCCAATGATTCCTTGCTGCAAGAAAGGGACATTACAGACATCAAGTAAAATCTTGATCAGCAAAGCTGCTGTAGCAACAAATTTTTCCCATGACACTGTAATATTTCTGTCCTAGAGGAATACAGACAGGAATAAAAGCAAGAACACACACAAAGAAATCTCTCTCATGCCAGCTAAACACTCGGGCTTTTTCAGGAAATCATCAGAACAGAGAAAACACTCTAGTCCCAGTTGTTTCCTCTCCAAACAACAATAGCTTTAATTATGCAGATTAAAACAAGGACATCCCATGCTTCAGGGCTTTTGCAAACTGCCTGCAGGAGCCACCAGGGAGCCCCCAGGTAGTGCTGTGCACCTCACCTCAGGTAGAGGGTTCAGGGACACATTTCCTCTCTCCAAAACATGCAGTGAATCAGAGGAATGTCTGCTGAACAGAACAGATTAATGGCTTCATTCTGTTGCTAATTGATATGCTCTATTTTGCCCCCCAGCTGTGTGATATAAACTGAGTAAAACATATAAAAGCCCATAAATGAAGTGTGAGTTTGCTCACAATTCTCTCTACACTTGTTCCAAGCTAAACTGTCTGGAGTAAGAAATTTACTTCACCTAATTTGAATTTTACTCCTTTGCCATCATTTTGGTCCTCAGCACACAACAGAGAAGAGGGAAAGTTCTACCCCCTGAGAGCATAAGGCAGTCAGGTTTTGGGAAATTTGGGCTTAAATCCAGCTGTTTCAACAATGTCCTGATTCCAAAAGTGACAGCACAACCCAGGAGGGACCTTGTGGCTCTGCACAACTCCCTGCCAGGAGGGGACAGCCAGGGGGGGTCGGGCTGTGCTGCCAGGGAACAGGGACAGGACAAGGGGAAAGGGCCTCAGGCTGGGCCAGGGGAGGCTCAGCTGGGACAGCAGCAGCAATTTCTGCATGCAAAGGGTCAATTAGTTCTTATCTATGTCACAGTCTCACAAACCCTGAGTTCTACAGCACTTCACTCTAACAAACTAAAAATGGAGCTCCATCTCTCTCTCTGCAAGGCCTTTTAAGGATAAACTGTCCAATTAAGAAATGACACCTGAATTATTTTTACTTTTATCCCAATAACCAACCACCCATGGCCTGCAATGTGGACTCTTTTATATCCAATTGCACAAAACCACCCAAACCCATGGAGAAGAAGGTGAAGAAGAAGGACCAGCCTTCACCTTAAAACCTCCATATTGTTTATATATATTGCTGTATTGTAAAACCTTAAACTCTAAGTTTCCCACCATTTCGTATTCCACTTCTATTCAAACTCCACACCCACAATCCCAGTTCTGTCATTCCATTTTGGAATTCCATTCCAGGTCTTGGCAGGGGCTGCCCAGGGAGCTTTGCAGTGCCCAGCCCTGCAGGTGTCCCAGGCAGGGCTGGAGGTGGCACTCAGTGCTCTGGGCTGGGCACAAGGTGGGCACTGGGCACAGCTGGGACTCCAGGGGCTGGCAGGGATTTTCCAGCCTCAGGGATCCTGGGATATGTCACAGAAGTGAAAAGAGCTTTTTCCTGGAGCTGACTCCTGATTCACACAACTGATGTGAGGCATTCCTCCCCAGGGGGGAAAAACTGGGGAGAAAAATAATCTTTCAAGACAAAATATCCTGATAACAATAAGATGTTTAGCCTTGGAGAGAAGCCATCAAAATCAAGGCACAATCTTGAGAGACCTTTGGGAAATTATCCAAAATAGGATCCAGACAGAAGTAGTGCCACTTGACCTGAGGGGAAAGTCTGAGGAGACACAAAGAAGTAGAGAACATCACAGTAATGACATCAATGCCTCACCCTGGTTCTGAAGTTTAACTTTTCAAAGCTTTCTCATTAATTGCCTCTTGAGGGAATCAGATGGTTTTAAACTTGGTAGGAGCAGATTTCTTTAAGACCTACAGCACCACATGCCAGGAGTTTAGGATCTGTTACACCACTTTGAGAGGTCAAGGGGGAAAGGAAGAAATCAAAGTAAAAATGAGAGCAAGGCTGTGAAAAAAAATGAAAAAAGTTCATGAGAAGGCATCTTTGGATAAACCTCAGAGGCCTCTTGGATGGATGGGAGGGCAGCAGCTCTTCCAAATTCCCCTCAAGAGGCAGATTTACCCTGGAACAAGACCTGGATTTACTCTGGAACAACTTCCACCTCCTGCTAACAAGGTGGCCATAAATCACCTCAGCACAGGAGACCTCAATCATTGCTGTAAACAACATTACCCTTGTATTGAAATTAATCTATAGATGGCTCCTGTGAGGATGTTTCTCCACTCTTGGAATTGAAAGTGTTTTCCAAGTTCTGTTGAGTTCCTCCTCAAATCTTTTATGCATGAACCATTTTCCTGATGCTTTAATCATCATTTACACCTTTCCAGAACAAATGCAGAGATGCAGAAACACAAGCCCACATCTTTAGTTATCACTTAGAGTGCAATCATGAACACCCCACGTGGCTGCAAACACAGCTGATGCAGGCAGATTGCAAAATCTGGCTCAGCAGATGTCCCACCAGGAAACCCTCAGGGCACTGGGGAGTTATGGAAGTGAATGTTGGGTTTCTGTGCTCAAATCCCCTTTTAGGAATAAAATCCTAGTGTTTCTGTTTTGGGCCCTTCAATTTAAGTCTTGTTTTTGAACAGACGCTCACAGGGAAAGGCTTTTTCCCAGCTGAGCACTGCAATTTTTATCACATTTATGACTTTTAATCACAAGACATGTTAAGTGTTCTACAGGTAGAGTGAAGCTCATCCCAAACCCCACCATTTTATAACAGAAAACCAGGAAATCCATCAATGTCACACAACTGCTCTTTGGAAATGTACTCCACTTCCAGCAGCACTGGAATTGCCTAAAGAATTTGAGATTGAAGGATTTTTAAAAGATACATTTAAATGTTTGTCTTTTTTTGTCCCAAACATAAATATTCCCCAAAGTCTCCTGAAAAGCAGGCTGCCCAATATGGAAAATTTCAGCCAAAAATGTTAATCAATACTTGAAACAAAGTATTCTGCTCAGGATATTGTACCAGCTCCGCTCCAAACTGGAAGTTTAACAAGATTTGGAATTTTCAAATTCATTAGGAACACAAAATGACCCAACTGCTCTATTTCTTAGTGACTGCTCTAGATTTCTGTCCAACTCATATTAATAACTATGCCTCTAAATTAATGAATTCTCCTTCTAAATTCTTGAAAGGAGGAAGTAGGGCTCAAAGATTTTGGGGTTGATATCTTGCTTTCTTAATGGGAATTATAAAATCATACAATGGATTGGGAAAAATCTTTTATATCATCTAATCCCAGCACCAGCTTTTCAGGTTTTCAGCCACTTGAGAATTGGGCTCATGTAAGGAATGACCAGAATCACTCTCCAAAAATATTTATGGGGTACAAAATTCTGAGAATTAAAGCTTTCCTGGATGATCAAAAGGAGCTGAAGAGCAAAGTTTCCAACACTGCTGAATTCATCACATCTTCCCTCTATTTTTCACCAGAACACCAAATCCTTGTCCTACCTGTATAAACTGGAATTAATTAATATTTGTGCCTCCCTTTCCTCATGCTGAGTTCTATAGAAATGGGTATTTATAAAAGGATTTTCCCCCTTTCTTGGAGATGGCACAGAAGGTTTCTGATACCAAAGAGCCCAAAGTCATGGAGACCTGGCACAAAGCCCAGGTCAGGTCAGTGGACTGATGGTGAAAATGGGAAGCAGAGCGCAAAAAAATCCTTGTTAAAGTCAAGGGAAGAGCAGGACAGGGAAGCCCGGGGAGCTGGGCAGGACAAGCTGCACTCCAACCCAAGGATCAGTGACAGCAATTTTAGGATATTCACAGAAAAGGCCTCTGAGTGGATGGGATCTTTACTGCCTTGGAAGGCTTTGTTTGCAGGCTTTGCCAGGCAATAAATTGATTTAGCAAAATGGCAGGGTGGAGGGAGGAGGCAAGAAACAGGAGGTGAATTCCTCCCAGAAGAACATCAACTCTCTGACTGTTCTGCAAAAGGCAGCTGAAGGATTTACTGATCTGCTGGAGTATTTAATGAAATTATTCTCCTGAGCACAGCTTTTATGAGCTGGATCATTGCTATCTCTCCCCCAATAACTCACTCCCTTCTCATTATGCAAAAAAACTTGACAGAAATACCTCAACACTCATCATTCCAATCACTCGTGCCACTGCTGTTTAAAAATCATCTTACACTGCCACTTCCGCTCATTCCATGGCATAATTCAGCACAACACTGCTAAAACCCAATTCAGAGTGTCCCAAAACACAGAGTAATTCTGGTTTGTGGCAGAACACCAAACCCATTCCTATTTCATATCAAAGTTTTGTCTGAAGTTAATTAAATGGCCAATCTGACCATAAATCTGGTATTAAAACTAAATTCTCTTCGCCATTTAAAAAAGCCTAACAAATGGATGAATTGCAAAACAGAAGGTGGGATCTCTGAAAAACAATTGAAACTTCATTCCTACTTCAGAGGAGGCAAAGAAAAATAAAGATTCTAGAATCAGTTGGCTACTATGAACTTCCTTCATACATAAGAGCCTCTTACATTTGAAAAAAGAAATGCAATACAGAAAAAATTTGGCTTTATTTCCAAAAATTTGTTGACTTCACCTGTGTTAGAAGTAAGAATAGGGAAGAGGCAGAAAACTCTCAGATTTTAGTTTCCACACTCCACTACTGATCCTACAATAGGACAGGTAACAATAGCCTTGTTCTAAGATCTGTGAGAGAAGTTTCTTATCTAGGTGTACGAAAAAGAAAAAAGAAAGCCACCTTCTAAGAATGAAATTACCCATGAAATCTTTTTTCATCCTTATAAAGACGAAAGGTCATCAGTTAGGACAAAGCTGTGGCTGACCAGGCATCTAAACAGAGAGATCATTAAGATTGCAAAACAAAGATGAAAAAAAAAAAAAGAAAAAATCCTAGTAACAACTTATTTAATGTATTGATAGCTCAGTGTCTGCATTGGAAAAGGTGGGAATTATCTATCCTTGCTCCCCCTTCCCCTCAGTCACTACACAGTTCCATGACATCCTTCTTCTGTCCTTCCTTTTCCATGAAGTTCTGAAATCACTTAGTTATTCTTCAGAGAAGAATTATTTACAGTCCTGTAATTAAATCTCTGCTGAATTTCCCCTGGATTTCATGAAATCTTAACAATGGTGGGAAGTGTGGGACTAATTCCCAGAGAAAACGAACACAAGGTTTTTCCACCTCCTGTGTTTCTGTGGAGAAATTGAAAAGTCTTTTAATGCAGTCCAAATGTTTAAGGAAAAGAGAAACTCCCAACGTTTCATCACTGCTCCAGGTTCATCTCTTCATGAACTCACCTCTGTGAGCTTTCCCAGGGAAACCATTCCTGCATTTCCTCTCATCTTGCAACAGTGCCCTGCACCTTTCAGAGATGGGAAAAGCAGTTTCTCTCCTCACCACCCACCAGGAGAGGACATGAATCCCAGCAGGAATGCTGAGGACAAACCAACCACAATGGATCATGTCCCTGTCTAATAATTCCAAGAGCTAAATCTCTCCATCAGCCTCACTCATCACTGGGATGCAACAAGAGCAAAAGTTTCTTGGGTAGAAAGAGGTTTTTTAAGTCAGCTTTTAACAGTTAAAGGCTATCAGGATATTCTTCAATGAACACAAATTATTTGTCTTTCCACAGAGTAGTCATTTCCACACCTGTGCTCCCAAACAAGAGCAGAACCCCTGGATTCCCCATTTAGGTGAAGCTCATGGTCAGGGTTGTGTGCAAACATCATCAAGACTGGCTTCCATAAATTAAACCACAGGAAAAAGAAGCAGAAAACACAAAAAATAAAGGAAAATCAAAATATTGCAAAACCATGCTCAGCTAAGCTCTGCCATTGCTGTTACTCCTTAGGTCTGAGTTCTGACCAAAACCCAGTCTTCAGGGAAAAAAAAAAACAAAAAAACAAAAAAACAAAAACACAACCCAGCAGCCTGCCCTTTCCTCAAAAATTCCACGATTTCACAAGAGATGATGAACCAAAAGCTATACAGAAGTTTGGGAGATAGCAACATACATGGGAGGGAAAGAAAATATTTATATACCCTGGCATGACAAAAAAAAAAAAGTATTTTTAAAACCAGCATTCAATAAAGCACAACAACTGCATTTGCTAAACCAAATCCCAAGTCCTGCTGGGCAGACATATGGTACATAATAAACCCAAAATTGGTTAGAACTGCTGAAATACTATTGGATAAATGAAATTATTTTCTAACAATACTTAGCTACTGGGAACAGCTCCTGCCTTCATACACCAATTACTGCTTAATTACTGTCAGGCCACACTTCCTAAAGGAACAGCAGAAGGGAATTTATGGCACCAGTAAAGGAAACGTCTGGTACGTCAGGAGGAAGAATCATTATTGTTTGGTACAAACTGGTTTCTAATTCAATGGGCCTTGGACACTGCCAGGGATCCAGGGGATCCTCCAGCAGTGGGAGCCATTCCCTGTGTCCTGTCCCTCCATCCCATGTCCAGAATCTCTGTCCATGTTTCCTGTAGCTCCTTCAGGCCCTGCAAGGCCACAGTTTGGTCACCCCAGAGCTTCTCCTGTCCAGGTGAGCCCCCCCAGCTGTGCCAGCCTTTCCTCCCAGCAGAGCTGCTCCATCCCTCTGCCCATGCTGGTGCCTGCCCTGGGCTCTCTGCAGCAGCTCCAGGTCCCTCCTGTGCTGGGGCAGCTCTGCAGGTGGGGTCTCACCTGAGCCCAGGGCACAGGGGCAGAATCCCCCCCTGCCCTGCTGCCCACGCTGGGGCTCAGCCCAGGGCACGGGGGGGTTCTGGCTCCCAGCTCTCACCCCCAGCACCCCCAGGGCTGCTCATCCCCAGCCTGGATCCATCCTGGATGTTGTTCTGACCCAAGGGCAGCACCAGCACCTGGCTTTATTAAACCCCTGAAATCCCCATGGGCCAGTTCTGGAACTTGTCCAAGTCCCCCTGGATGTTTGGGGGATCATTTCACAGTCATCTCACACAATGTACAGAAGAAACAAAATGAGTGTTTCCACATCCAGAGGTTCCCAATTATTTTAATCCCTCCTCCCCAACAGAAGGGCATAAATCAGGCTGCTCATAAATTTCTGCTCCACTGAGTTTGCAATACAAAAGCAGTTTCTTCCCTAGGGACAAAGAGAAGTAGCAGCATTTCAGAATTCCACCATTTCTGGGAGCAGGCCTGTTTCCAAAAAAAACCAGAAAACAAAATACAGTATTTGGAATACTTGAGTAGCTAAAAAAAGTAAAATAAAATATCCTCCTCAAATGCTTTTCAGCACTCTCTGCTCTGGTTCTGCTACTCTTTTCCACCTCATAGTAGGATACACCCCATTTCCTACCTGAAGGGCAAGAAAATGGAAGTTTGCTGAAAGCCAGAGCAGAGGAAAAACTCCTCATCCATTTCCACTCAGGGCTGTCTGCTGCAAAGCCCCAGGCTTCAAGGACAGTCAGGCATTTAAGGAAAAATGTCTTCATTTTTGTTCCTCAGCCCATTTGAAGCACATGTGATAAATCTGCAGAACAGCTTGCCAGGTGCTCATTCTAAGGAGGAAGAAAATCAGGGCATGAGAGGGACAAATTTCAGTAAACAGATTAATTATGTTAAAATTAATAGATCTGAAGCAAAGAGCCACAAGGGACAGTGTCCTCCTCCCTGCAGACTGAATTATTACAATAAAGGCCAGCATTGGAAAAACCACCTGACACAAAGCTCCAGATTCATCCAGATTTCACCTTAAGTCTTTAATGAGATGAAATAAAGCACCAAATAAATAAGAATAAAGCACAAGTGAGGAAAACATGTTCAGTGTTCAGGCTGCATATACAACATCTTTTATGTACATACACACCTTGGCCCCAGCAAAATTAGCTTAATGCTCCTTTTCAATAGCACTCAGCATCTTGAAAACTCTTTAATAATCCCTCTAATAATCTCTAATAACTGAAATTTTAAAATTTGGAGTGAACTTCAAGCTTACTGGAAAGAAAAAAAGACAATGAAGTATTAAAATGACATTTTGATTTTGAATCTCTAAAACTACATAGAACCACTTGTAAAAGAGTTTTTTACACAAAATTTTACTGGTTAAGACATAATTCCTTAAAATTCTTCATTCTGGATGCTTCTTTCCCATTTAAATTACCTTTCAGTTATATTAACTTTTAAAATTTAAACTTTTAAAACATGACCATATTTCTCATAACCAGTGTCTCTTGTAATCCTAATGATGCAGTACCCAAACCTGGCTATTTAATTCTCATTGTTCATGGAAAAGTGTGTTCAGTTGACTGTTTAAACTTCCCACTTCCATCAGATCATATGGGAAGGCACAGAAGTATCAAAGTGGAAGGTGTTATAAGCAATTTACTTTTTAATTAATCTAAACTTGGAGCTAAAATTATGATACACAATTTAATTTTATGTTTTAATCAGTCCCTAATAGTGCATTTTAATCTCCAGAGCACGCACTCACATTTGGAAGGGTGAAATGGAAAGCTCAACTAAACTCTCCACCTCACTTGAAAAGAAAAAAACAGTCCCTGAATTTTAACTAACACAAGAACAACAGGTTGAACAAAGCTTTGAATAGTGAGAACTGAGGGAAAATCTCCAAACTTGGTCTCACTTCAAACACACTTGATTAAAAAAAAGAAAAAAATAATATGAAATAACATCAGAAATTACTAAATCCCCAAACAATTAATGGAAAAAGAGACACGTTCCACTATCCCAGGTGGCTCCAAGCCCCATCCCAGCCTGGCCTTGGACTCTTCCAGGGATCCAGGGGCAGCCACAGCTGCTCTGGGCACCCTCTGCCAGGGCCTGCCCACCCTCAGAGCTGCACAGGATCAAGTGAACATCTCCACCCTGGCAGAAATGTCAGGTGTGAAAACAAAACAAGAAATCCTGCAGTAGACCTTCCCACACAGTCAACCATCAGCAGGTTAAACAAGAACCAAAAGCTCCAACAGTGAGAATTCTCTGTAGCAAGCTTTCCTACTGAAATGAACACCAGAAAATTTTAAAAATTAGGTTTTTAGCCACAGAATTATTAGGTTTGAAAAGCCTTCCCAGCCCCTGGAGTCCCAGCTGTGCCCAGTGCCCACCTTGTGCCCAGCCCAGAGCTCTGAGTGCCACCTCCAGCCCTGCCTGGGACACCTGCAGGGCTGGCACTGCAAAGCTCCCTGGGCAGCCCCTGCCAAGGCCTGAGCACCCTTTCCAAGCAGAAATTCTTCCTGAAAATTTTAACCATCAAGATGATTTAAAAAAAAAAAACCCAAAACCATTTTATTTCTGAGGCACCTTGCCCAGCTTGCCCCAATGGACAGAAACCAGTGCAGGGAGAACATGTGACATGGTGAGAAATCTCTCCCTGAAAAGCCACCAAGTTCAGATCTCATGTTTGGGACTAAGCAGCTTCCTGGGGACACCAGAACCATCTTCTCAATGAAGTAAATCAAACAGCCACTGACCCAGGCAGACATTTTCACACAGAGCACATGTTGAGGAGGTGCAGCCCCCAGGCTCTGACAGGATGCCCAGGCAAGCCCATGCTGACAGACCTTTTAGGCTCCCAGTAAAAAAAAAACTGTCAGAACAAGAAAAAATGAACAGTTGGGAGTGTGAAAAAAAAAAAATTGAACTTGATCTGAACATCAATTTAGCCTCTGGGGCAAACTAAAATTACTTGGCTCTTACCAGCCTGGAAACATCCAGCTCTCTGTCCAGGGTGATTCATGTTCCAGGCTGAATCATCAGAAGTGATTAAGAAAATGTAACTCCTGACTTGGTCTGAAGTACCACCCAGCACCTGATGAAAAGATCTTGCCCTGAGTCCCTGCAGACACTGAGAAGGACAAGTGTTCAGTGCTCCAAAAATGAGTGACTCCCCCATTGTCTCCCCAAACACAAGAATATCCCCAATTCCATGGGTTAGTAAAATGCTGAGAGTTTAAGAGTGGAATCACCTTGTTCCACCAAGTGAGGGCAGAGAAAAAAAGAGAGTTTAGTGTATTTCGCAATTTATGGTTATGAAGCAAAATCCAGAGGGTTCCATGAGGGGAATATGTTGCTTTAGTGAAGGAAAAGGAATAAAGAATGAGACACACATGAGGAGAAAAACATAGGTCCCTCCTCTGTCCTCCATCAGAACCACTGACCAGGCACCACCTCCAGCTTGCCCTCACACAAAAAAACCAAAACCAGCACAACTCTTCTATTTAAGATTCAGATGAGTGCCAAAATTATTTTTTTTAGTCTAGTAATCAAACAATTCAAACTAATATTGCTCAAAGTTGGAAACACATTTTTAGCGTTTGCAATTCCTAGGAATTCAAAAGGGGATTTTCAGGCTTCAGTAAAAACCATCCAGGGATTCCCAAAGCAACCTGAATGTGAACACCCCTCTGGATTTCTTTAGTTTTAAATCTGTCTTGGAGGTGAGCAAGCACTGAATGACAGATCTGAAAGAAAGTGAAACAACAACAACAGAATCCCTCTTCTGAATTCAGTTGTTTCACACTGGATATTTAAAAAAAAAAAATTCTAGAAACTTATAGGCAGTAAGGGCCAGGAGCTAGACTTGGATGATCCTTGTGAGTCATGATTCTTTGAAAATCTTGGAGAGAAGTAGAGAGAAGAGACACAACAGTTTCTTCTGAGCAAACATGGAATACTACATTGATTTTCTTTTAACAGGCACCATAAGGAAGATTTCTCTGCAGAGCAGGCTCCACTGAGCAGCTGAAAAAACAAGAGGTTTTCCTCTCACAGTGGCACGAGATTGTGTGAAAGAAACACACTGAGATGATCTGACTCCCAAGTTGGGTCCAATTCCACAGTCCAGGTTGCTCTGACATCTTCCCATGGAACAAAATGCAGGCCAAGAAGTTGTACTGCACATTTTCCACAACAAACAATTCACAAAATTAAATAACCTGCTTCCAATTCTGGCCAAAAATCATTTCAAGAGCAGTGGAAAAGCCAACAATGTAGACATATCTTTAGCTCTCCTCAAAGATAAAGGTTCTTGGAGCAACCTGGATAGTGGAAGGTGTCCCTGCCCATGGCACAGGGTGGGATGGGATGGAATTCAAAGTCCCTTCACCTGCCAACTGCTCTGTGATTCTGTGAGGGAATAGAGATGACAACTGTCCCACTTGAAGATGATTATTTGTGAAAGCCAGAACTTTGCACAATTTCCATTGCTCCTTTCAAAAGCTGATGATTCAGAAAGAACTGGCTGGAAAGGCTGGAGAGTCAGCAATTGTGGCTTGGCTTATTTTCATCAAGGAGATTGGTGACAATCACAGCTATAAGAGCAGGATCTCTCCCAGCAATGGATCTCATCCCCCTCCCTGGCCCTGCTCTGCACATCCCATACACACCAAGGTGTCCAGTGGTGAGGGAAAATGCAGGACAGGGTGTCCAAACCTGTCCTTTCTCCTGGTCATGCTTCAGGAAGGAAAACAGCCAAGGAAAGCTCAGTCCAAAACAAAGTGTGGTCAAAGGGGACAAACTCAGAAAATAGAGAAGGTTGGAAGGTTTCATATTCGGAATATTGCTTCAGTGGAGGAAAAGGAAGGAAGAATTAGAGCTGGAGAGAGCTGTCCTGTGCCTGCCAGCAGCAGGGACCACAGGGACACCACTCCAGCCAGTTAACCCAGTGCCACCTGGCTCTGCTCATGGGGACCTCACCCTTGCCAGACCAGCTGTGAGAGAAGATGAAGCCCAACAAGGTTTATACGAGCTCCTAAGTCAGACTGGTCCATGTCAGGACAAAACCTCTCTTATTCCATGTTCACTCCTCAAACGTCACCACTAGAACAGCCTCCCCCTCAGCATGCCAGAAAACAGCAGGAAAAGTGGCTGAACTCAGACTGGAGAAGGTTGGAAGGTTTTATGAGGGGAATGTTGCTTCAGTGGAGAAAAGGAAGGAAGAATTAGAGCTGGAGAGAGCTGTCCTGTGCCTGCCAGCTGTGAGAGAAGCCAGTGGTGTCCCTACCATGAGGACACCAGCCAGTTAACCCAGTGCCACCTGGCTCTGCTCATGGGGACCTCACCCTTGCCAGACCAGCTGTGAGTGAAGATGAAGCCCAACGAGGCTCAGGTGATCTCCTAAGCCAGACTGGTCCACGTCAGGACAAAACCCCTCTTATATTCCATGTTCACTCCTCAAACGTCACCACCAGAACAGCCTCCCCTTCAGCATGCCAGAAAACAGAAGGAAAAGTGGCTGAACTCAGACTGGGGAAGGTTGGATGGTTTCATGAGGGGAATGCTACTTCAGTAGACAAAAAGGAAAGAAAAATTAGAACCATGAAGGGAAAAATGCAGGTCCTTCCTCTTTCCTCCACCACAATCATTGTCCCCATGTCCCAGCTCCCCACAGAAAACACAAAACCAGCCTAATTTTTCTGTTGAAAATTCAGAGCAGTTCCACAATCTTTTATTTTTTTAATAAGCAAGCCTGTAAGAGGAGCAATCCACTTGTAGCTGATGACTATTATTTACATTTGTAATAATATATTTCAAGAGCATAACTAATAGCCTGCAGTAATTTAGTCAACAGAATTCCTCCATTTGACATCCCTTTGGAGAAATTATGAAACAAACCCTAAACAGATGCTGACAAGCTGTTCCCAAACACGGATGCAACATCATTTTAAAAACTGCTTAACTAATCAACATTTGAAAGTAAAAGTACTGCTTGTGACCTGCATTATCATGCAAACTGTGTATTATTTTTCCCTTCTGAATCTAGAATTCATTATCATATTTGATTTATCATGCACGGCCCTACAAACCTTATCTACCTTCTAGCTTCTCAGCCCTCACAGCACCCTGATAATTTAATACCTCATCTAAATCTTTGTTTTCCTCATCTCATCAAAATATGATCCACTCATCAACACAAAAAAACCAATCAGCAAAAAATACCACAGAACAATTAGAAAATACAAATCCCAAACCTATTGCTGAAGCAATGCCCATAGTAACTCCTGTGGCCCAAGCATAAGATGTTTGACAAAGATTTACAGTTAAAAATAGTTTCAAAGCAAGGGAAAATTGATAACATCCCTTGTTAATTTTTGTCAACAGTTGATTACCTTTAGTCAAATATTTACAGCTTGTTTACAATTTCAACATCAACAATTTTGACTTGGAGTCATTTGATTTTGCTCCACATTTGACTGCAAGAATGAGGCCCTCAAGCACACAAAAAAAAAAATTAAAAAAATCAACCAGCACCAAAAAGATCATCCTGCTAATTACTTTTTAATTACTTTTTCTGCTTGTGTAAAGTGTGTTGGAGCTCCACAGCTCTTCTTGTTAAAGCTTTATTATTAACATATCATTTTAGCTCTGAATAAGAGCAACAATGATGTGAAATACCCAGGTGTTCACAAGGAGCTTCCAATATTCCCATTTGCCTGTTCCACCTGGTTCTTCACCCTTTTCATATCCATCAACCCTCTAATTTAGGCAGCCCAATTTCCAGTTCCTCCTCACCTCAACAGCCCACATGAGCCTGGCAAACAAGGACTGCAGCAAGCCCACTCCATCTTCCCAATTATAGGAAGTTTACCTGACCTGAAGGACATTTAGGGAATCCTGAAATAGCCAAGAATTGCCACCAGAGCTGCTGGAGGCAGATAGATGACAGGCAATCAGTGATTCCAACCAGGAATAAAAGCCTGGTTAGCTCTAAAGGAAAGCAGGAGGAAGCCTGGAACAGCCACTAGGATTCTGCTCTTCCATAATTATAGTCCAGCAATAACATGCTGAAGGTTCATCTCTACGAGGAGTAAAGGGTAGAAAACCAAGGCCCAGTTATGAGCAGAACCTCTCTGTTGGTAATAAAAATTAACAACAAATTGCTGCCTCTGTTATGCATTAATACAGGGTTCTACAGGGAAGCCTTGAAAAGATTTTGCTATTTCTTCTGGCACCAAAGTCAACAAAAAACCCCCTAAAAATCACCAAAAAACCCCTACAAGTATAAAAAAATCATGTCCATCAGATAAATCTAATAATAAAAAGGGATGCTATAATAATGTAGTAATAAAACAGGATGATAAACAACAAACCAGCAGGAAGGGAGCAAAAACCCAAACACCAAAAAAACCCTAAAATCACACAAACCTTTGACACAGCTGGAGAGAAAAGAAAGGGGAAAATCCTCTCAGCAGCTGTAACCCAGTGGCCAAAATTCCAGCTTTTCTTTTTGTATTCCACCCAATACACTGCTACTCTTTATTTACTAACTACTGACACATACAACTTGCTTCATAAACCCACATCAAACTACAGCTCCAACTCTTGCAGCAGTAAATATTTGTGTCCAGAAGCATTTTCAGTGAAATTGTCCCAGCCAAAGTTGTATGAACTACAGGTCTCTACTACTATGATCCAGTTTTTCCCAAATATAGACAGAAGAGCAAAATGCACTGGGGGTAAAAAAAAGCCTCAGAAAGGGAAAACATCCCAGGCATTTTTAGTTCTGCATCTCAAAGCAAAACACTAAAGGGGAAAAAAAACCAAAAATAAAACTCAGCACATTCAGATTCAGTATAAATCCCAATGCTGGATGCATGAAGGAAGAACAAACCAAAAGAGCTTTCTCAGGAAAAGAGAATATTCTGAATATTCAGGGAAAGGGAGTTATTTTCTGGGTTTCCACAGATAAAATATGACACTAAGAAATCCAAAATGTAGGTACAGGACAACAGAGATGAAGGAAAGGTATATCATAAGGTTGTGTTTTCTTCATTGGTTTGTTGTTGCTTTGCCATCAGTCACAGATGTGGATCTTGCAGCCTGCATTCCCATAAAGGGGTTATTCCATGAGGGAGCAGGAGGCTTGAGGAAGAGAAGGAGCAGAAGGAGAAGTCCTGGAGATGGGCAGGGACAACCCTGGGCACCAGCACAGACTGGGCAGGAGCTGCTGGAGCAACTCTGTGGGGAAGGACTTGGGGGACACCGAGCTGTCCCTGAGCCAGCAGAGTGTCCTGAAGGGGACACCGAGCTGTCCCTGAGCCAGCAGAGTGTCCTGGGGACACCGAGCTGTCCCTGAGCCAGCAGAGTGTCCCGGCCCAAGGAGGCCAATGGAGCCGGGGGCAGCAGCAGAGCATTGGCAGCAGGGCAGGGAGGGATGCTGGCCCTGGGGCAGCCCTGGAGGCACCTCTGCAGTGCTGTGTCCAGCTGCGGGTGCTGAGCACAGCAGGGCCAGGAGCTGCTGGAGCTGAGCAAGGGCCTGGAGCATGTGGGTGCCCTTCCAGGCCAGGCTGAGGGAGCTGGGGCTGCTCAGCCTGGAGAGGAGCCCCAGCTGAGAGGGGCCCTCAGGCCTGGCTGGGCCTGGCTGCAGGGAGGGGCAGAGCAGGGCCCAGGCTCTGCTCCGGGGCCCAGCGATGGCACCAGAGCCACGGGCAGGGCCTGAGCCCAGCAATTGCCCTGCACAGGAGGCACAACTTGTGCCCTGGGCAGTGCCCAGCCCTGAGCACATTGCCCACACGGCCTGGGGGCTCTCCTCCCTGGGGCTGGGGCACAGCTGGCTGCACACAGTGCTGTGCCCTGGGCTCTGGGATGGCCCTGCTGGAGCAGGGCGGGGACACCAGGTCCCCACTGAGCTCCCTCAGCCATCCTGGGAGAAAGGAATACAACTCTTCTGGTGAGCACTAAGGAGTGAGGGCTTTAGAGAAAGCCCCACCACAACACAATGCTCAGAGAGAAGATAATTCAGGCTGTCTGAACGTGTTCCCAGTGAGGCAACTCATGAATATGAACAACACAACACTGTCACCACTGCACCAAATCAAACCTCCAAAGGCTGCAAGGAAAAAACACCAACCACTGAAATAAATAATTGTCTTGGTTGCTGGGAATCTGTCTCTCCCACCCCAAAAGAGTTACATGTATAAATTTCATACAGACTCTGTTAAAGGATAATCCCTTCCATTTCATCTCTAGTTTCAACCATTTCTCCTCTAATATGCACTTACTGTATTTATCAATCTTACAGTCACAAGAATTATTGAGAGAGGAGATGCAGCATTTTCAACCAGCAAAATTTCCAAGATAAACCTTTCTCTTGGCAGCAAATGCTTGTGGATTTTGGGGATGTGGATCATTACCCATGGGGTTCTTTTAACACAATCTGAAACATTGTGTTTAGGTTTAGTTGAGCTTTCCCCATCTGCACAAGGAGCAGCCTTTGCTTTATTTACAGATTTACCAGGTGATAGATCTATCCCAAAACATTTACTGGAAATGAGAGCTATAAAGCAGCTGATGGTTGGATTTTCTGATTAAATGCAAGGTACAGGTTCAGATCTGCTCTGTACACTCACACCAAGCCAAGAGCAGACATAGAGAGGAACAGATCTTACACCCCTCCACAAGCACCAACCCATTTCATCCACAAACTATTGTCCTTCTGGAAGAGATGTGCTTTTGATGAACACAAAAATATCCCCTCCTGCCAAATTCTCCTGCACTGCAGTGGCTGGGATATGTATTTGCTTGTGTTAACAATGATCATTAGATTTCTGAAGATAATTTGAGCATTATCTACAGAACCAGCAAACGAGCCCTCAGAGACAGCTCAGAGTGTGGCATTTGCATTCCCTTTCCTGAAAATACTGAAAAGTTTGGACTTGCCATCTGCCTGTGCTCTTTGTGCAGGGAGCATCAGCTCCACTCCAAAATGCAGTTGTTCCTCTTATCTCACACACATATTATGGAAAACCAGATTGGTTTGTGTTGGTGTGACTTAAAACTCATCCTGTTCCACCCCAGGGACATCTTCCACTATCCCAGGTTGCTCCAACCCCATCCAGCCTGGCCTTGGCCACTGCTAGGTGTGGTGAGTCCATGGGAAACAAATCTGGATGAATCTGAAGTTATTGCACGTGATTGTACGTTGGTGGACAGCTGCTTTTCCAAGGGATGGCATATTCCTAAAAATAATCCCTGTATTCTCCTCCCCTCCCTTCTTTTGAAAGTCACCTTACTGGGAAAGTTACAAAAGCCTTAAAACAAGAGAAACTTTCTAGTCAGGGCAGACAGACCCAAAACCACATCAACCCAAAATCTGAAGCAAGAAACATCACCATGGCTGAGAGCTCCCAGAGACATGAGGACATATCCAGAAGTGCAGTAACCCAAATGTGCATTAGGCAGACACTCTCCACAAAAAAGAGAAAAGGACCAGAATTTAAGAAGAGATGCAACTTGAAGAATGAATATTTATAGGAAAATTAAGATAGATGGAAAACATACTGCAAGGAAACAACAGCTGGATCTGAGAACTACAAAACAATAAGAAGATAGTAACAACAACCTGAACAACTGTAACAAAACTCCTGAAAAGCAGGAAGCATGGCATCCATTTCTACAGGTGGGAGGAACATCCACTCCAAAGGTTTCCCCTGAAATGATCTTTTCTTTCAAATAACTCTTTCAATGAGTTTTCAGCATTCTTACAGCATCACATCCCAGAATGGCTCAGTTTGAAGAAGCCCTCAAAGACCATCATGTCCAACCTTTCCCCCAGCACTGCCAAGGCCACATCCACAATGCTTTTAAATCCCTGTAGGGATGGTGACTCAGCTTCATGCTGCAAACACAAGATGCTATTTGAAGAAGTGCATCAATAAAACCATGTTAAAAACCAACAGATGGGAGCTGGAAAAAAAAATGGTTTTTTGGTTCTGCCTTTCCTGGAACAGCACCTTATTTCCACAAGGACGAAGATCCAAACAACAAATCCACAAATCCTAGCTGGCTCCACCACACAGTTTGCAGGAGGACTATTATTACCCCAGCCTCCTTGCATGAGATTTAAATTAGCAGATTCAATTAGGTTTGTGCAAAATAAAATCCAAGACAACGCTGGTATGGGTATTTCCTTTTCACAACCTGTTATTCCCAGTAAAAGCAAAAAAACCCAACCCCCTGATTAAAGTAACAGAGGAAATTATATTCCTTTATAAAGGCACTAATTAGGTTTCTGTGGAATGCTGGAGGGGGATGGATGAACCCATCCAATCTACACGGATTTCACAGTTCATTTCCAACCTCAGCCAAATCCCAATTTATCTCATTAGAGAACAATATTTCTATCTCTCTTTTTTAGCTCTAAACCAAAGCCAGGACATTGGAAGCTCCAGCTCCAAACCAGTGGTGGGAATTTGTGGGGAAAACAGGGAACACTTCAGCAGCAGGGATATCCCAGGGTGACAATTATTGTAAGCAAAGCAAGAGGCAGAATTCACCCTGCCCGAAGCATTGGTAGCTGGGCTTGTGTTGCTGCAGATGCTCCAAGCCTGAATTAGCTTGGAAAACTCTGCAGGAGCAGGACAAACTCTAGCCATCTTCCACCCAAAGAAATCATGGATATCTGAGGTAGAATTCCTGAGCTTGCCCAGCAATCTTCATGTTCCTGAATTTCCACATTTCAGACCAACATATCCAGTCCACAGACTGAGCCTGAGAAGAGCAGGACTGGCCAAGTCCTCAAAACTGCAAAAAAAATCCTGCAAAAAATTGGGTTTGAGAGTAGCACCTGCAAGGCCTTAAAGTGAGTTTTGGCTTCAGAGAAATTTGACAGAAGAGCAGGAAAACCCAAATCTACTTACAGGAAGCAATGGAGGAACAGAAAGTGGGGAAGGAAAAAAACCACCAAAACCTAAACACCTGGAGAAACCTGAGGGAATCAGCAAGATCCAGGAGGCAAGCACACACCTCTGGTGGTGTGGATCAGCAGAGCAGCCCCCTCACCTCTGTGAAAAGGTCCCAGACCTGTTCCTTGCCTCCAGAAAGGGATGAGAAACTCTTAGCTGACCTCAAAAGGTTATGTGATAATGGAGATCACAACCCAGCTGCTGAAAGCAGGTGCAGAAGGAAGGGGCCACCAGGGGTTCAGGGTTTTATTTTTAAAGAATAAAAATAAAACAGGAGGCCAACAAGGTGAAAACCCCAAAACCATGAAGGCAAGGGTTAAATCCACCCAGCTGCTGACTTTGGCAATGCTGATGCTAATGCCAAACTATTAAGTAAAGGGCAAACAAATAAAAATACAGTATAACTGCAAGTCAATACCTTAAAATACAATCCAAAAAACATCCCCCAGAACAAACAAATCGGTTCAATAAGTTTCATGTCCTTTTCAAAACTGTTCTCTTATTAATATGACTAATAAAGTTTGGCTACAACAAAGCAATAACCCGTGCATGAAAAATGAGTATAAATGCAGTTATTGTTTGGAGAAATCAGGGTGCACACACTTAAGAAGCCCACAAGAGCAAAATAAAGCTCTGTTCACAACAAGAATATTAATTCTGGATTAATTCATTGCTGTTTCTTTTAATGTGCTCAACAGATTTAGGCTCATATTTATGGCACTTGAGGAGGAAAGCAGGTGCATCACCCACTCAAGACTTAGAACACCAATTAACCCTTTGCTACATGATGATAAGCCAGCAGACAGCACAATGCCAAAGTAACCAAGGATTTTTTTTTTTTCATTTTTAAAGCAAACCTTGAGCTGCCTGAACCCTTCCCAGAGGAGGCACTTGGGCTGGAGCTGGGAATGAGCCCTGCCATCAGGCACAGCCTGGGTGATGTTTATAAACACACATATGCTGCACTGAGCAGACTGCATTTCCTTCAGGACACAACCCAGCCTTCCAGGCACACAAGGCCAGATTTTCTCCTATTACCTCACCATCTGGTGCTGTTGTCTGAGAGTTGCAGGTCTGAAAAGCACTCCCAGAACACATTTTGGTGTGAGTCCATGTGTGTGCTGGCTGAGACTCACCTAATTACCTAGAGAAATTCCTGCAGCTCTCTCCTCTCATGAACACACATTTCTAACAGTCTCATGGTGTTCTCTGAGCAAACTCAACACTGCTGAACTGCCCTGCTGTGCTTTGGGGTGATTTATACACATGGGGGTTCTACAGAGCTCTGCATGCTGCTATTCAACTTCTCTGGGAATGCTGGAGTCTGCAAAAGTGCTGGAAGTTTCTCTTCCTCTGTTCCCCCATATTCCCACCATGGCCAGCTCAAGTTCTTCTTTTCAAGGGCTTGAAGCAACCATGGTGCCCCTGCATGCTCTAAAAATCTCCGAGTCACTGCACTCCAAGTCTCTGCTGTTGATTCCATCTGCAATCACAGTGACCCCAATCATGGCTGGGCTTCCAAAATATTTCAGATCCACATGAAATGTCACTAGAACTCACCTACACACTGCTGATGCTTCCAGCAACATCTGTCTCAATGCTCCTTACAACCACATAAGTGAAGCTTGAGGTCCAGGGATGCTCCAGCCCAGCAAGAGGGAAATTTCACCCATCCCAAATACAAACATTTCAATTAATGTAATTTGTGGGATCTCAGCACCTCAGAACTGAGGTGCAGAGGCACTGAGACCACCCTTGGGGGGCTCGGGAGTCCTGGAATGTTGCCAGAAGTGTCTGGTGGCTGCACTTTGATCCTGCACGGGAGACGACACCTGTATGAGGATGGGAGGATTTCAGTGGGGTAAATGGTGAAGGGATAAGTTAATTAGAGTGTAAGACACAGGGTTTAGGATTTCTGTACAGGGGGGTTTAGAGAAGTAAGATGGAAGAATTGGGGCATGTCCTGTCCTTCTTCTTCTTCTTAGCCTCCATCTTCTGTGGTGATGGTGGCACTTTGGGATTGGTTATTACTAAAAGTGCACTGGTTAATAAGGGTAAAAGGTATTGGGGAAAATTGATAAATATTGTATACGTAATTTTGAGTATAAAGATATGTGACTGCCCTGGGGGCTCGCAGTGTGCTCATGGCTGGCTGCTGAGCAGACCTCTGTCGGGCCAAGAGAAAATCTTTTAGATAAACAATTAATAAACATCGAGAAAGAGAAAAGATCTGAAGCCTCTTCTCGTCCTTTGAAGTGCGGGCTGTCCAAGGCCACCCCGGGCCTTTCCAGGTCACCTAAACAGCCGAGAAACCAACAGTCATTAAAAACTCCATCTGCAACCACAGCAACCCAAATCATGGCTGGGCTTCCCCAATATCTCAGATCCACACAAAATGCCACTAAAACTCACCTACACACTGATGCTTCCAGCAACATCTGTCTCCACACTCCTCACATGCACACAAGTAAAGCTTGAGGACCAGGGCTGCTCCAGCCCAGCAAGAGGGAAATTTCACCCATCCCAAATAAAAACATCGCAATTAATGCCATTAAAAACCCATCAAAGCCACATCTGTCCCCCTCAAATGTGTGTGTGGGGAAAAACTATTTTAAAATCCACTAAGACTGGAGAAAATACTTTTCACAGGATGCAGTGATTTGGCTTTAAACCAATTTTTTAATTAATTAAACTACAAACAGAAAAAGCACTAACTAGCAGACTCACTTGAATTTATTTCTTATTTTTTCTAAATAGTTTGTACAAGCTCTCTGTTAAGTTACATGCACAACAAACCTGCTCTGAGACCCAAATTTCAGCTGCATGGGATAGGAACATCAAAAACCAGAGAAAAGGTACTGATTAATTGCTTCTGCAATTCTCCAATTAAAAAAAAAAAAAAAAAAAAACAACAAAAAACCAAACTAAACAAACACATGCTTGCAACTGAAGGAAAAAACAAGCTTGGAAACAATCTCATTTTATTCATTAGAAGTGGAGTCCAAACTGCTTTGAAGTCTGAGCTCTACAATTTCAGGATGGGAGGGGAAAGACTGAAAAGGGTTTGCTGTTTCCTTTTTATTTTTTAAGCAGCATCTTGTGCAACATTTATCAATTCTAAATGCAAATTAAGCTGGGCTTAATTCTGCATTTGTATTCCAAAGGCTGATTGCCACATGCTAGAGTAACAAATAACACAGGAGATCTTAGGAAAACAGCAGATAACACAGACCTACATTTCTAAAACTTAAATTAGATTCTGTTCACACCATCACACACACAAAAATTAAAAGCCCCAAGAAGGTTTGAATACAGAAACTGGTAACTTATCACTTTGCACAAGAGTAGGAACTACTCTAAGTAAAAAATTTTATTCTTCCCTTTAAATTTCAACTCAGATAAACACAACAGTGTTTCAAACTTCACTCAAGCACTTCACATTCCCCAATTTTCTCATGCACAATAAAATCAAGAGGCAAAATCTCTTTTAAAAGGCTACTACTTCTTTCACTTACCCATCAGAGCAAACCCCACACTTCAGCAGGAACCCAAACTTTTTAAAACACAAGTTTTTAAAAATTACTCCCAGCAGAAGGAATTCAGGTTTCCAACTCATGCTTTAAGCATCTTTCTTTTAATATTAAGACATCAGACTCTCTCCTCCCTTCTCCCACAGCTGAACAGACAGAGCCATGTCCAACTTTCCAGCACATTCCAGCTGGTTGGGGGGTTTTGGGAAGAGGAGGAGAGTGAAGCTGCCACAGGTTTCTGTCATTCCATTCTCACCTGGCCCAGCAGGTTTCTCTCCAAGGACACAAACCTGCCCTCCACAGTCACTCATTTTATTCCCTGCTCAGTCCCTTTCCTTTAAAATACATTTTAATACCTGCAGGAACTGACCAAGAAAATTAGGAGCCAGAAGAATCATCTCTCAGCAGACAAAACCAGAAAAATGAGCTGCCCCACAAGGAACCCTGAAGGGTAGATGTGAAGCTCAGATGCTGCTTTGACAGCACTGAAAAGCATGGATGGCAAGTTTGCCTTTAGATTCCCCCTCTGGGCTTGTCCCCAAAGCCTTTTAAAGCATCTTGTTGGTTTTACAAGGAGAAGACAAGATAATCACTCTGACAAATGGCAACATTTACATTTGGGACATTAATTCACTTCTGAGCACATCACCTGTCTGCCACTTCACTCCCACAACCAAGTCTGAGGCCTTAAAGAGCTGGGATTTAAGCCCAGCCTTGTAAACCTTTGTATTCAGCTCCTGCCTCACCCTGGCAAAAGGCTGAGGGAGCAATTTTCTCTGCCACATTTCCCCTATAAAACCCCCCAAGCATTCCCTGCTTGACTCTGTGGTGTGTTCCTGACCTAATTCATGCTGCAAAACATTCCTGGAGTTCAGCAGGTGAATTCTCCCAGTAAGGCTCATATTTGTTCCAGTGGGGAATGTGCACAAAGCAATTTAACCTGGATTTTCCTTCATAATATCCATGCAGCAGCTTCTCATTTTTTTAGCTGCCTGCATGGGAGTCAGTCCCTAAAAGAAAAGAGTTCTGGAAATTTGGATTTCAGTGAAAATGCTGATATTTGCTTTATTCTCACTAACCAATTATTAGAAGCTGCTGAGCACCTGAAGAGCTCAAAAACCAGAGAAAAACACCAAAGGAGTCCTCACCACAACCCCAGGGCAACTTGGGGTTTATTTGGAATTTGTCAGGGAATCATTGCGTTTCCCACAAGTCAAAACTTCTGTCCAAAAATACCAGAACACAAAGTAGGATTTGCAAAATGTCAAACCTATAAATCCTGAAAAGCTGTAATTTGTTTCTTCCCAGCCTTTGGGAATTAATGGGATTATTAAAAGCAACATATCAAGAATGGGAAAAGATCAAGCCTTTATTAATTTATAGAGCAACTGATTAAGCAATATTGCTGCTCTGCAAACTAAAACTAACATTTAACAGGCTGTTAAATAACTCCCATTTATAAATACCCCTTCAAAGTGGTAACCTTTGAAAAATTTAGGATTAACCCAGTTTGCAATTCCATCACGACCTACTGGGGAGTGATCCACAGGAGATGAAGGCTGGAAAAATGGCAGGTGATGTTTTGTGAGGAAGATTGACAGTCCCTAAACCAATGGATTGCAAAGTGTAATTTGTATTAGTCCTGATGGGGCAGGCAGTCCAAAACCCTGATATTTTCATATGAATGGCACCACAAATGTTTGGTTCACTCCCAGCTCCAAAGCTCTGCCCAGCACAACTCCAATCATCAAACTGGGAAGAGCCAGGCAGCACCTGAGGCTCAGGCTGCAATTAATACCCCACTCCTACCTGTGGAAATTGATTTTCACAAAGAATATACAAACTCCAAACCTAAACAGCCCCAGCAGAGGAAACAGAGGTGACCCAGGTCTTGTGCTAATCCCAGGCTACAAAATGACAAGGAAATTGCAGAATTTATAGATTACCTACTGCAAAAACTCCAGGGAACGTGCAGCCATCTCTCTGAGAAGAGATCTTTGAGCAGCCACCCCAAAATCAGTTGGTATTTGAGTGCTCAGTGGTCTCAGAAACACCAAAATAAACACAACTCCACATGGCTGGATCTTCAAGAGAAATTCCTGCCAAAACAGGATTTACTGAAATGCAAAGCAGGATTTACTGAAACACCTGTTTCCTATGTGACATCAACACCTGACCAAAAAAAAACCCCCCATAATTTCTAAATCAAACAAGTGACAGGACAGATAAAAATGTTCCATTTCTTACCAACAGGTTGGATAAGAGTCAAAAGATGTGCAACCATCATCATTTCACAGACAAGATGCTGTAGCAGCAGCATCCATAGGGTTTATTTCATTTTCCTTTCTTTTTTTCCCTCTCTTTTAAATGCAAACCCCACTGTCTGAGTAACACACAGGGAAAAATGAGCTTGTGCTAACCCCAGCCATGGCTTCTTGCAGCACTATTTGAATTCCAGAACCAATTAGGGGGAGGATGAGAGTGTCTGTACCCCAGGGGAAGATTCACTACTGAAGGATGTTGTGATTAGCATCTGCAGACTCACTTTGGGGGGAAAAAAACCCAAATAAGTTGGGTAAAAAAACCCAAATAAATTGGGTTAAACACAAATATAACTGAAATTAAGCAAAGGAAGGAGCCTCTGCAGTGGGGTTTAAATGTTGTGTTCCCATGATTGCAGCCAGTTCCCAGGACTCAGAAACTCAGCTCCTAGAGAGGCAGAAGGGGAGCAGGGAGTACAGGGTATCCAAAGCGCTGAAATGGGAAATCTGCACTCAGATCCAGCCAGGAAAAATAGCATGGCTATATATAGGAGTCTGCTGTATATTGCATGAACTGCACTGAGATCCTGGAAGGAAGCAAAAGCTGTTGGAGCCTAAAACCACCTCAGGGAGAGAATTTAGGGAAAGGGAAGAGAGGGGAGCACAAGGCAAAGGGGGAGGCACCATGCCTGCTGCCATCCTTACTGTGCCCTCCTCACTCCCCCCTTGGATGAGATCCTACTAAATTCATCAAATTAATTATCTTGCAAAATTAGAAACCCCTTGGAAGGAAAAACAACAAAAGAGAGTTCAGGAACAGAAGGATTACCAAATGAGCTTCTCAGATGGCTGTGCACAGGTATAGAACAAGGATTTAACCACCTGCTTCCACTGTGAGCCTCAAAGCCACCTGGCAACGTCCAGATAGAAGAATTTGCCCCATAACTTCATGTAAATATAGGGCATAGTGCTTGAAACAACACATATTGCCTTAAAAATAAATGTATCAAATTTTCACAGGAGCTTCAACACATGGAAATGCAACAGGAATAACTGAGAGCTGCTCATGGGACTACTGAACCTTCATTTTTCCAGGCAAGGAAACAAAACTCCATTTGAAAGACATCACCAAAATTATTTCTGACCTAATTTAAATGATTACCTAAAAAACCTAATAAGCTGCAGTTGTAATTAGATAAATTGTATACTCAGATTGATGAAGCTTGTCATTTACAGCAAGAGTCCACATTCCTCTTGTTTGTAACAAGAATGCTCCGTTAGAATGTTCTTCCATTGGGAAAGCTCCACCAGTTAAAGCAAAGAAACCAATGGGAGGTGCACTTTTAACATAGGGCTGGCTTAAAGTCCTTGAAATTGGCCTGAAAAGATGTTTTTGCAAAGCAATGATTTATTGCCCCTGCATTTAAAAATACCTCTTCCTGCAAGAGGGCAGGGCTGGATGAGATATTGGGAATTAGGAATTGTTCCCTGGCAGGGTGGGCAGGCCCTGGCACAGGGTGCCCAGAGCAGCTGTGGCTGCCCCTGGATCCCTGGCAGTGCCCAAGGCCAGGCTGGACTTTGGGGCTTGGAGCAGCCTGGGACAGTGGGAGCTCTTCCTGCCCATGGCAGGGGTGGGAATTTTGGATAAGCTCAAACTAAGTCCTCTCTGAAATCACCACAGACATTGCAGATGTTTACAACCATCCTGCCAGTGGAAACTTCATACACCAACCCCAGAACCACAGAATCTTTTAGGTTGGAAAATCCCCCCCAGCACACTGACTTCAACCTGTGCCCAATGCCTACCTTGTCCCCAGCCCAGAGCACTGAGTGCCTGTCACAGCGTATGCCACATGTCACAACTGAGATGGCCACAATACCCAGAATATCACCAAACAATATCAGAAAGCTTCACCCCACACACAGTAACACCTTACCAGGTCAGAAGGTTTCAGGCATCTGCTCACACAGAGTAACACCCCAACACCCCAGAAGGCTGCCAGCAACTGCCCCTCCTGTGCTTCAGCCCAACCTTTTATCCCCTCATGTTGATGCACTGCACCTGTGTGCCCTCTGCTCCTGGGGGATTGGTCAGTGCCCCTGGGCTCATTAATGGCTCATTATCTTTAAAATCACTCACCTCTCCTGCACAGCTGCAGCCCATTGGGGATGAGGCTCAGCCCCACTCTCAATGAGCACAAACTCTGTGCCCACACACCAGCCCAGTTTGCAGGAGGTGCTGGGCACTGCCAGGGCAGCCCGAGCTGTAGGTGGTGGCAGCCTGGGGACACATCCTGCACCATCTGGGATTGCAGGAGGCAGCAGCCCAGCAGGGCCACAGGGCCCTGGACATGAACTGCAGCCCTTTTCCTTGGGAAACAAAACACCTCTGACAGCAAAGGTGTGAGTTACACGGAGGAAGGCTTCAAGCATCATCACTTGATTGTTCTTCAGCCCAACCTTTTATCCCCTCATATTGATTCACTGCACCTGTGTGCCCTCTGCTCCCTGGGTGATTGGTCAGTGCCCCTGGGCACTCCATGGCTCATTAATTTCAATATCACTCACCTGTCTGGCACAGCTGCAGCCCATTGGATGAGACTCAGCCCCAGCCCCACTCCCAATGACCACAAACTCTGTGCCCACAGTGCCACCTCCAGCCCTGCCTGGGACACCTGCAGGGCTGGGCACTGCAAAGCTCCCTGGGCAGCCCCTGCCAAGGCCTGAGCACCCTTTGCATGCAGAAATTGCTGCTGCTGTCCCAGCTGAGCCTCCCCTGGCCCAGCCTGAGGCCCTTTCCCCTTGTCCTGTCCCTGTTCCCTGGCAGCACAGCCCGACCCCCCCTGGCTGTCCCCTCCTGGCAGGGAGTTGTGCAGAGCCACAAGGGCCCCCTGAGCCTCCTTTGCTCCAGGCTCAGCCCCTTGCCAGCTCCCTCAGCCCCTCCTGGGGCTCCAGCCCCTCCAGGGCTCTCTGAATGTGAGCTAACAATAAGCAGGAAAGCAGCAAGGAAACATTCCCATTCCTCTGGAGGATGCAGCATTTACTTTTATTTCAAAACTCTTTAGGAGTCACAAGAAAAACAAAAGTAATGGCTGAAAGATGCTGAGATGCAAGAGGAAAATTCACACTAGGAGCTCCATCAGCACTACTCCGGGTTTGGATGAGACAATAGGAATGCGGGGGCACAGAATCCATCACTGCCTAATGCCTTTAAAGGCTGAGAAGGGAAATGTTTTCAAGGTGAAGGACTGCTACTCCTATAAAGAGGGCAGAGGCTCTACAAAACCTTGGGCCCAGCAGCCTGGAGTTCCTCATTTCTCTGGGAATTTGTAATGTATTGCCATTGCAAACAACTGCACGGAACACGGAGCCACCTGCACTCCCACCTGCCCTGGAGGAGGGTTACCCTGAAGTTCTCTTGCCTGGATGACACAAAACACCAACAGCTGCAATAATAAAACCTTTGGGAGCAAAGCAAAGCCTTGGAGAGCAAGAAGTGGGGCGATTCACAGCTCTGAAATGCTCCTGGGGCCAGACCTTACCCCAGACCTCCCCTTTAAACAACAACAGGAGCCCCCAGCCCTTCCCTCCCTGCCCAAAACCCAACAACACCTTGGGAATAATCCCTGCAGCAAGAATGAACAGCACTCATCACAGAAATAACTCCATTTCAAGGTACATAAGATGTAATATTAAATCAATAATTTAAATATACTCATGGCTTCTATTAATGTAAAACACCTCAGAAAAAAAAGCTCTACGTCCCTTCTTGACAGTGAGCTCTGAAATACTGCAACTATTCCTGCAATAAACACTCAGCTTCTGTCCTTAAATTTAGTTGGCCTCTCCAAAAGTTGCCAGAGCTCCAGCTTTTCTCTGTTTATTTTATAAAATATTGATCACTGAATTTGATGAATTAACTGCAAGCCAGAAATTTATAACAAGTGTGAGGCATGTAAGGATAAACTGCAGTTTTATTGGCTTTTTCTTTCCCTTAAGCTCATCCTTATTCTTATATATTCTCAAACCCTCAATATCACTAAAAATCATTGAGTTGTATTTCAAGAAATTTGTCTATTTAATGATACTTCACTGTTAGTAATTGAGCAGAAGGGGAATAATTTTTTAAAGAAATGGCAGTAATTGCTCCAAAAGCCTCTTATGGAGAGCAACAGATGTTATGGTGCTTCCTATAATACACATTTTTCAAGAAACATGGTTTTCCATTAATTTTATAGGAATAATTAGTTCCAAAATGCAGAATCCCATCCTCCTTTTTCCCAAATTCCTAGGAGAACACATAAACCCAGATTTCCTGGGGTTTGCAGCTGGGACATGAAACCAATATCAGTAATAAAGTTCTCTTTCCACCAAACAAAAAGAACCCTCCAGTTCCCAAGTTATTTTTGAGAGAGGGGTGAGCACCACATGAAGAAGCTGCTCAAAGTAAGAAGCACATCACATGGCAATAAAGATTATAAAAATTATCATATTTTACAAAACATTTGCTGTTTCTGAAAGGTTTTGTATCTGATATTTTAACTCTAAAACCACTTGAGGACTCCAAGTCAGATGATTTGAGTCAATAGCAGAGATGGATTTCAAAGCATTAGATAAACCCTCTTTCATTTGCCCTCAGACAAGAGTAAATACTCCAGCATTTATTACATATATTGGACACTAAACACTGAATTTTCTTTCCACTTCTTATCTGGACACAGTCAACTCACTCCAAAGCATGGCATTAAAAGGCTAATGGATTGCTGTGAATGTGGGTTGAACTCCATGGCTTTCCTGTCATTCCCAAAACAGATTATGGAACAAAATGATTCCAATTCCAGGCAATTCCCATCTAGCTTTCAGCAGCCACATGCTGTGCACCTCACAACATTTCTGTGGAGGAATAAAATTCCTCTGTGCAGCCCAGCCTGCTTTTGTGTTTATTCACAGGTTTAACTTGTCTTTCTCCCCTCATCCTCCAAGATTTACCTTTCTTCCTATTCTTGTCATATTTATTGCCCTTCTCTTTGTGTCCTCCTGCTTTTGTTCAATCCAAACACTTGCTCACATGTCTTGGAGAAAATCTGAAGGACCAAATTCTCTTCATGGAATCACAGTTTGGGAAACACCTCCAAGATTATTGAGTCCAACCTGTCCCAGAGTTGCAGCTTCCCAACAAAAAGGACTGTAGGTCATAAATAACCCAAACTAAGGAGCTTCTGAGGAGCAGGCATAGTGAGGCCATGGGACACACAGGCCTGACAATGTCACCTCCACACCGGAGTGACCTTCACTGATTTGCTATTTCACACCCAATCTGATCCGAGTTATGGAAACCCACTGGAGTGCATTAAAATGTCATGTTCCTAATGAAGCTGGTCTGGGAGACTGAGGAGCTGAGCTGGACACTGCAGAGAGCTGTTCCAGGAGCTCTGACTTATGAGACAGGCACAGATAAGATTCCTGCCCTCACACTGCTGGAGGCCTCATCATTTTCTGACACGTTATATTTCAAAGCACTCTTAATTTCCTCCAGTTCTTTGGGGAGAAATGGTGCCGCACTGCAGTGATTCCAGGCAGCCCTCCCTAAAGGATGCACCGAATGGGAACACTGATCCCCTGGAGTTTGCTTGCTGAGGGATGAATCTGCCACCACTGAGTTCCCTTTGTCGCTGTGGAACACACGGGGAGAAATCACAGGTGGTGATTTCTCCCCTGAACAGCCAACACAAAAATATCACAGTTTTCCCTGCTCCTGGGGGAGAAGCAACTCTCTAAAGACCCACACAGACAAAGCCATGCTGGTACAACAGGGGAAAATGCTTTTAAAGAGAAATTGAAGTGCTAGCCTCTCCTCCTATTGGAAAGGCACTGGATCCTGTGCAAGGAACACATGTGGTGTCTTGCTCTTCATCAAGTTGTGTGAAGTAGATGGATGGAAAAAATTCCTCCCTGTGAGGAGAGGAGGCTGTGGGAAAGGAGCTGTGGCTGTCCATGGTTGCTTGAAAGTGTCCAAGGCCAGGCTGGATGGGCTTGGAGGAAGCTGGGATAGTGGAAGGTGTTCCTGCTCATGGCAGGGGGTGGGACAGGACAGGCTGTAAGATCCCTTCCAAATGAAACCATTCCATAGCCTCACTAATGATAATTTCCTTGCTTCCATGACCAGGGAGAAGCTTTGGCCACACTCTCACCTTGAGACTGGAAGAGGAGAATCCTGAAGAACAACAGGAGAGCTCTAAAGGTTCATCTCTTGCAAGATGCAACTTCTATTTGAATTGAGGCAATCAACTCCAGTCATTCCTACTTCCAGTAGGTTCTGGGCTCCAGGCATGTGTAACACAGTAACTCACTTCTCACACAATCCAGCAGAACATGCAAATCCTAAATGGTTACCACCGAGTTCAGCGACTCCTTCTACACAAACCAAAGCTTTTAATGAAACATTACCAGAGGGAAGTGATTGTCCTCCTGTGTTGGGCACTGGTGAGATCACACCCATGTCCTGTGTGCAGTTCTCATGGCCAGAGAGCCCTGGAGGGGCTGGAGCGTGTCCAGGGCAGGGAATGGAGCCCCAGGAGGGGCTGAGGGAGCTGGCAAGGGGCTGAGCCTGGAGCAAAGGAGGCTCAGGGGGCCCTTGTGGCTCTGCACAACTCCCTGCCAGGAGGGGACAGCCAGGGGGGGTCGGGCTGTGCTGCCAGGGAACAGGGACAGGACAAGGGGAAAGGGCCTCAGGCTGGGCCAGGGGAGGCTCAGCTGGGACAGCAGCAGCAATTTCTGCATGCAAAGGGTGCTCAGGCCTTGGCAGGGGCTGCCCAGGGAGCTTTGCAGTGCCCAGCCCTGCAGGTGTCCCAGGCAGGGCTGGAGGTGGCACTCAGTGCTCTGGGCTGGGCACAAGGTGGGCACTGGGCACAGCTGGGACTCCAGGGGCTGGCAGGGATTTTCCAACCTAGAAGATTCTGAGATTTCAGTGCTATGAGAAGCAGTTCACTGGATTTCTCCAGAGTTATTGCAAGAATTGTTTCTAAAGACACTTCCTTCAACTGTTAACACACAGAGAACTGTAGGATGTTCTGAATAGCTCAGTAGTACAACTGTAAAGCAGGAGATATTTAAAATAAACTATGAAAATACAAGAAAGTCTTTCTGATTTGGATAATCCATACAGATTCAGCTATCCTAAATAAAAAAAAAATATCACTTGGCCATCTCTCTAAAATAGCAGGGACACAGCATTCATTAGCTGGACTCAGTGTCACCCTGTGCAGTTCATTAAGGATGCTGCTTTCTCTGTTCACACAGGAAACTGCTTAGAATTCTGCTGGACCTGCTCAGGCTTCCCTTTCACTAGAGCTGGAAAGGAAAAAAAAACCTCCAGATAATGAAAGCCAAACATCTGGCACATTGAGCAAACACTTGCATCCTAATGATGGGGGGCGAAGTCATCCTTCTCATCAGCTCATTTCATCCCAGCCGTGTGGGTGGGGTGCCGAGATGGGGAGCACAGAAGCCTCTCTTCATCCCCCACCAGACTCTCAGATTGGGATCTAAAGGATGGATCTGCACTGCCACTGCTCACTGGGTTGACATTCACACAAAGAAAAGCACAGTTTTCAGGGATCAGATGTAATATTTATATATATATTTGTATGGTCTGAGAGAAGGAACAAGGCCAGGAGCAAGGTACATTGAAGGCAGACCTGAGCAGGGACACTGAAGTCAAAAATAATCCTACAAACCTTGCACCCACACAGAGAAGTTCAGTTGCATTGATGCTTAAAGGGCTGAAGCCTCTCTGCTCTGGAGACAAACTGAGTTGGGATTGTTCACCTGGAAAAAGAAGGCTCCAGCGAGAGCTCAGAGCCCTTCCAGTGCCCAAAGGGGCTCCAAGAGAACTGGACAGGACAAGGGATGGAGGGACAGGACACAGGGAATGGCTTCCCAGAGCCAGAGGGCAGGGCTGGATGGGATATTGGGAATTAGGAATTGTTCCCTGGCAGGGTGGGCAGGCCCTGGCACAGGGTGCCCAGAGCAGCTGTGGCTGCCCCTGGATCCCTGGCAGTGCCCAAGGCCAGGCTGGAGCAGCCTGGGACAGTGGGAGCTCTTCCTGCCCATGGGATGGGATGGGCAGAAGCCCTGTCCAGCCCAAACCAGTTTGGGATTCAATGAAATTCCCTTTGGGTCTGCTACAGGCAGTAAGGCCAAGCCAGGGCTCAAAACTCCCAGTGTTCCCACATGGACATCAAAGAGCTGCCACTCTCAACCCGGGAGGAAAAGCCAGTTTCCCTCAGCAAAGGCCCAGAGCAGGGTCTAAAAGAGCCAGTGTTGGGCTGAAGAGGGTGTAGGCAGAGCTGCCAACACCCTGGGATGAGGAGCAATCCCACTCCAAAGAGGGTGAGCATCCCTGCCAGGGAGAATGGCTCTTGGAAAGGCAGGGAGAGGCCTTGGTGGGAAGAACAAGCAGCTCCATGTGTCCCTCAGCACAAGGAAGAACAGCAGACATTGCTGATACCCACAAGTGAGAAGGACCAGCTCCAAAAGCTTTCCAAGAAGAGGCCACAGGGAAAAGAACATGAGGGTTTTCTCCCAGTTTTAGGAGAGGAAGAAGAGCAGCAAGGACAGGAACTGGGAGGGTTCACCTGTCTCTGTTCACAGAGACATCTCCAAGCTATCCCTCACAGAATTCTCTGGTGTCACAGACATCTTTTGTGAAAAATCCTTTCTTTAGGATTTTTCCCCTTTCTGAGAAGCTGTGGCCTCAGCAACAAAATGTGAACAATGGTTATCTGCTGCTGTGGAGTGCTACGGGTGCACCTGTGAGTGGTCTCGGGTGGATGTTTGGATTTACTGACCATTCACGGCAGAGCTGTTCTTGCTTTCTGCCTGGACACAGAACTTTGTTTATTCCTTCCTTTTCTATTCTTAGCTTAGCTAGCATTCTGAGAACTTTCTCTCTATTTCTTTTTAGTATAGTTATAATGTAATATATATCATAAAATAATAAATCCAGCCTTCTGAACATGAGGTCAACATTCTCGTCTCTCTCTCACCCTGAAAAACCCTTGCAAGCCCTGTAACACTCGGGCACTGAGCTAAGTCCTTGTGAGCAGGGAAAAACAAAGACCTTCTCCCCAAAGAGGAGCAACAGGTTCCACCCACACGATGGTCTGTGCTGCTTCTCAGTTGCCTGGCACTGAGCTGAAGCCAAGATTGTGCTAGGCCTTGGATCAAGCCCTGGAAAGCTCTGAAAGCAGTGGCAGCAGCCCTCAGCTGTGGCTGGTGTCAGCTGTGACAATTGCAGCAATTCCTGCGCTCTCCCACGGCTCATAAATTGCAGCAATGTGGGCTCCACTCTCCAGCTGAGGCTGGGAAATCAGGGCAATTCCAAGCTATTGAACTGCAAGTTACAGGGCCATAACTTCTCATCCTGCTCCCTGCATTAAAGGAGAGCTTTGCCCATGGTGTGTTCAACATGCAAGTAAATCAGATCCACCCGGGAGCAGAGGACAGGAGTCAAGGTTAAGGGAGAAGCACGTCCTCACTGCTCGTTTCCTGGCACACCTGGGACAAGCACAGTCTGCTCGAGACATTTGGCTGCATTTCAAGCAGTTCCTGGAGCACAAAGACTGCAAAAGCAACACGAAGACCCATCTTGGCTCTTTGGAAAACAAACAGGATGCTACATGGGTCTAAAATTAAACCAGGTTTTAATGGTGCAGCAGAAGCAGACAGGTCCATCCACATCCTGCTCCCACCAGGCACAGCACTGGGTGTCCAGCCAGCTCAAACTCCTCTAGATCTGCCAAAAAGAGGGCTGTCTATCAAAGAATCATGGAGTGGTTTGGGTTGGGAGGGACATTAAAGATCATCCAGTACCAAACCCTCTCCCATAGGCAGGGACACCTCAGAATTTTCTTAGTTGGAAGGGACCCACAAGGACCATCAAGCCCAACTCTTCAATGAGAGGTCCACACAGGGATTGAACCCACAAGCTCAGTGATATGGTGCTACACCATGCTCTAACCAACTCAGAGCCCCATCCATCCTTGATGCAGACCCCACAGCATTCCATGGCACCCCTCCAGCCTCCCTCACCCCCTCAAGTGTCACTTTGCTGGGAGTACATCACACACAGCATCTCCCCTGCCAGGGCCTCACAATGTCCATCATTTGGGCAAGCAGAAGCTCCGGAGAAGACAAATCTTTTATATCCACACTCCAATGCCCTGCAAAGGATGAATTAACACAGTTTTTCTCCAGGCTCACCCTGCAAAGAGTCAGCCCCACCACCAGCACCAGCTTCACTGCACGTTCACGCCAGAAATAGGGAAACAGAGAGAGGATTTTGTGTAGCTTGTTTCCTACAACATCCATAAATTCAGAGGTAGAACAGGTATGCTGTAATCCTACTCTTTTAATCCTACTCTTTTTGGGACTGCAGAATCAAGTTCTGAACAGTGTTAAGTGTTAGAGTAGAATGATGGTGGGGAATTTTTGTTGTAATTGTGATGAAGGGTGGACTTTGTGTAAATTGTTCATTTTTGTTCGGTGTTGAGTTGGGTTTGGTGTTGGGAATTTGCTTGTTTGGTTGTTTTTGTTGTTTTAAGTGAAGGTTGTGTGATAAATGTGGATTTTAATAATTCTTAAATAGCTTTAATAAAGTTTCCAGCAGCGTTCACCCAGCAACAACAGCCCTGACCAGTTCATTAACTGGTTCCAAAGAATGCTGTGATGACCTTACGTGGTTCACAGTGATTTCATCCCTGCCTAGGCTGCACCAAAGCAAAGAGAAACAAAAGCTGAACCACATAAGTGGTGCTGAACACAGAGCATTATAATATTATATATTATATATACAAAATATTATAGTATTATAATACAATTATTTGCAATACACAGCATTTGAAAAGCAAATGCTCAGGGTACTTCTGAAAGAGAGCCCCCAAAGCACCAAGTGTGGGAAAAACTCATTACAAAGCTTTTAAAGGAAGAATACAAGGATAAAGTGTGCAAATACCTCACCAAATTAAAATTAAGTGTGGGTTATTTCTGAACCAGGGATGTAAATTTATGCACCAAGAAACAAGCTCCCAACCTTTGTGTCAGACAGCAGCTGTTTGATTTGGCTGCTCCCTGGGCTGGGAGAGCTCTGCTGCTGGCTGTGCCCAAGATGGGATTACAGGGATTTTCCAAGCACTTGTGCCAGAAGACAAAGGATTCTACAAATCCCACAGGTGGGATCAGGGAATGCACAGGACCTGCAGATCATGGCAGGATCAGGAACTCTCACTGGGGGAACGAAAATTCCTCCACATCCCAGAAGCATCTTGGTCTCAGCAAACTCAGTCTGTACCAAACCATTTTTGTCCCAATGAATCATCCAAAATTACAGCTCCAAGTGCTCATGGATTGTCACAATCCTGCTTTATTCAGGCCTCATTTTGAGCTAAGATAGTGGAAGTGCTTAAAAATTATAACATTTGTTTAACTCAGAACCTAATGTGTGCTTGTGTGCTGGGAGGGAAAAAAGCACCTCAAGAAATGGTAATTTCTGGAAATGCAAAAGGTGTAGCAGCACCTTGAGTGCCACAGAGGAAGTAGATTCAGCAGCCATGGCTGCAAATCCAAAGCTCTGGTGATATCCCAGAGACAGAACAGCTGCAGGAGGAAAAGCCACTATGGAATTTCAAATTCAAAGCTCTGGTGATATCCTAGAGACAGAACAGTTCCAGGAGGAAAAAGCCACTACAGAATTTCAGTTCCAAAGCTCTGGTGATGTCCCAGAGATTAAACAGTTCCAGGAGGAAAAGCCACTATGGAATTTCAAATCCAAAGCTCTGGTGATATCCTAGAGACTGAACAGCTCCAGGAGGAAAAGCCACGACAGAATTTCAAATCCAAAGTTCTGGTGATATCCCAGAGACAGAACAGTTCCAAGAGGAAAAGTCACAGATGAATTTCACTTTATGAAAGGTGGGCTTGATAATAAAAACCATTACAAAATTTCAGTAGACATTTTATGCTTTAATAGAGCCCACAATTATTTTTGGGCTCTATTATTGTGATATTATGATGCAAAAGTTTTCTTCTTAAAAGCCTGGATTTTTGTACTGGAACCTTGAAGCTCTCCCTCCCTCCCTTCCAACCCAAACCAACAGTTTGGATCTATGTGTGCATGAAACTTGGGATCACCTTACACTGGAGGAAATAAAATCTGAAATATCTTCTTTACAGAGGGACCAGAGCAGCAGCATTTGAAGGGATGTGTTCTGATGATTGTCTGTGCTAGATCAGGACAGAGCAAACAAATCCCACATCCCTTGTGCTCCCCAGATGAAATAAACTCTGATTATTCAGTTTTGTGGGAACCATAGTTAATGGCAGGTTGGAAACATCCCATCTCTGTCCTAATTTGGGGCAGAAATTTTCCATTTTGGTTCTCTCCAAGAGCTGCCAGAAAGGCAAAACCATTGACGCAACCAATAAATTTGATCTTACTGCTTCTCCAGACAAGATTCGCCAAAGGATTTTCCCTTGGAGACAGAGACAGGGAGCCAGAAAAGAGCCATATGTTAAATTTCAATATTGGCTGTGATCAAAATCCCTCTGGGAAGGGCTGATCCAGGTAAATTGCATTGGGGGGCAGTAATGCCTTAAACTGGAAGCAACACATGGGTGGTGGCTGTGGTGTCCTTAAGAGAATTAAGAACTCTCCAGAAATTGGGCCACTGTTGGGGAATCTCATTTTCCAGACACAAAGAACAAAAATTACAAATAGCAGCTTATTTTGTTTGCTCTCATAGAGGATTGATCCAGCAGGAAACCTTTGTATCTGGGAGAAATAAGGTTAATACATTCTCAGTTTGGAGAGGATTCACTGACAGAAAATGAACTGGATTTGAATGATAATCAGTTGATTAAACAAGATGGAAAAACAAAAGAAAAAGGGGTTGTAATTAAGGATTATCAGCATTTACTTGAGGAAAAAAAGAGAAGAAATTAAGGGAAGTAACTAGAAAAATCAACTGAAATGAGAATCTCAGGTATCTGAAAATGAAGCAGGTCCAGAAATCTTTAAATGCCAGGTGCCAAATATTCCAAAGATAAAAGAGAGAGGGAAAGATTCTCAAGATGAAGGACTCTGTATGGGTGCACACCTATCAGGGAACTACCTCCAACATTAGAAGGCTTTTCATAGAAACCTATGGGGTTTTAAAAACCCTAAAACCAGACACAATGAAGAAATTAAAAGAAAATCTAGGGAGAATTGGTGTAACAGAATCTCAGGAAGATCTCAAGAATGCAGTATTTTCCTGTTTTTGAGAACTTTATGAAGATTTTTGGGTGCTCTATGAAGGCAGAGGTCAGGAAAAGAACAATGTGGGTTTCTCTGCAGCAAAATGGGTATTTTGGGAAGGCTAATCACCAAATCATTAAGGTTGGAAAAGACCTCCAAGGTCATCAAATCCAGTGAGTCTTAAGTACAAAGGAAATTTTTGACCTTGTTTTCAGTAAGGGTGTTCATATTTACCAGGGGAGGAGAGGGAGGGGGTGAGTGGTGAAGAAGTGAAAATGAAAAAAGAAATGAAATAAAATATAAAGAAACACAAGGGTACAAAAGAAGAAATCATCATAAAGGGAATAAAAGCTGTAGGGGCCATTAAAGTCAAAGGCAGAGTTTGGAAAGAAAGAGCACACAAAATTGAACACCACTCCAATATTTCCTTTAACTGGGATACTACAGACAATTAAAGAGCAGGGAATTAATTATTCATGCTTAAGAGAAGAATTCTCTCCAAGCCTACATCACTTCCTTTAGTGTCACAGAGACCCAAGTGCTCTTCCCTTCAAATTTCTTTCCAAAGAGATGAAAGCACTGAGAAACATGACCAAATTTCTTATTATTCAGCACAAGGTAGCTCATGAGAGACTAACTAAGAGATTATTCACCAGATAACATTCCCCAAACGCTGGAGATCCCATTAATCTGGGGTTTAGCTGAGTATTCAGCAGTGTCACGTGGGAAAATGGGAGTTAAGCTGCCACCAGCAGAGGCATTTAGGGGTAGGTGAGCATCTGGCTCATGGGGAGACAACAGCAGAAGTCCTGAAAACTTAAGTGATTATTAGAGGGTCTTAAAATTCAGGCTTGGAACTGATCCCATTAAACTTTTCAGCAGTAGCTGTGTCACTGCTGAACAGGAACAGGTTGATCCTGTGTGACACAGAGGGGTCACAGGACGTGGAGGAGAGGCCATGGACAGCACCCAGAAATAACTGGAGGCTCTGAAGGAGAAGAAGCAGGATAAATTCAGAGAGGCTCAGCTCAGGGTCAGGTACTTAGGGAGTGCAAGACATTTCCTGGAGGGCTGTGAAGAGCCCAGTGGAAACCACAGAGGAGGAGCAGGAGTGTGAGTTAATTCCAGTGGAATGATAAAACTTCCATTTTTTTGCCATGGAGTGAGAAGAGGGAACAGATTACCAGTGCCAGAGGGGAAGATCAGATGGGATTTTGGGCAGGAATTGTTCCCTGGCAGGGTGGGCAGGCCCTGGCACAGCTGTGGCTGCCCCTGGATCCCTGGCAGTGCCCAAGGCCAGGCTGGAGCAGCCTGGGACAGTGGAAGGTGTCCCTGCCATGGCAGGGGTGGAATGGATGGGCTTTAAGATTTCTTCCAACCCAAACCATTCTGGCCTTCTAAAGACCAGCAGCCCAACCCCATCCTCGTTTTTGGAAGGGCTCAGTGATGACACCAGGAGGGATCTGGCATTAAGGCAGCAGTACCAGCCCCACAGCTGCAGATGCAGATGGTCTTTCCCTGTCTGAGGCTCCTAATGCACATTTAGAATGATGAACTCAGAACCAGTGGTGCTAAAACTGCCTCCAAACATCAGCGTTGCCACCTCTCAGCCCCAAAAGTTCACTGGTGCTATTAAACTACACCAATGCCCTTCACAAGTCCACTCTTTATGAAAATTTTTCTTGCTTTTTTTTTTAAATAAAACTAATTATTGTGAATAAGAGCCTTTCATAAAGACACAAAAAATACTAATCCACAATTTAAAAAGCTAGTTAAAACTGGCCATCTCAAACCATAGCCTGCAGCACAAAAGGAATTAATTTTCACATTATACCTTTAACCCTTACAACAATTTAGCTGTACAGCAAGCTGTGACAGAATACAGCATGGCCACTTAGTTTTATTTTTCATCTAAAGAGCTTAAATTTAGTTCATTTCATATTATTTGAAAGTAGTTGTGAGGAAAATTTTCTTCAGTATAAAGACTCATCTCCTATTCTTAAAAGAAGAAATTACCAGACAATCCCAGACACTAGTAAATCGGGATGCTCCTAAAAAGAAAAATGAGAGAAAAAGAAAAAAAATTCCAACCCCCCCACTTTTAAACCAGAAGGGGAAAAAAAAGGCTCTAAAACCTTCCCACCTTTCCAAGGAACATTAAAAAATTTTGCAGCACAATTTTCCAGGCGACTGCCTTTGTGGCAGAGCCATTACACCTGAGCAAATATGACACAAGGTGACAATACAATTATTCCAAGCAGTGATTTAGCACGAGTAGAACACCATAAAGAAGATATCGAGCCCCAAACTTCTCCACAGGCTGCACATTGCCTCTCCAAGGGTAAGGTGTGAAACACAGCACCTGGGAGGAACTTTCTTGCCTCAGCAGCTGCAGACAACAGCTGGGAGTGGAGGCTTCATCCTTGAGCAGAGCTGTCCTCTGCTTAAATTCCACTCTTATTTCTTAGGGGTGCACCTGCCAAGCCACAGGGATCATGTTCCTGAAACCTGAGTGCTGCCACAGGCAGATAAAATGCATCAAATAACCCCTGGCTCACCGTTCTGCTGCCTCCCCTGGCAAAGAAAACCCCAAAGCCACCCTGAAATTCTGATAAGAGCAACTGAGAATTCACAGGCAAAGCCTGCAAAGCAAAACTCTACCATGTGAAAGTCCAGGCCATTAATATCATTAATTATTTACCATATCTACTGTAATATCAGCTTGCCAGCTCCACCAATCAGCTGGCTTTATGGGGAGGAAGGAAATGTGGACTTGGGGTTACCCTTCCACAGGGAATGTTGTGCTCCTGTGACAGCACAGCACCTTAAACACCACCCTTGGTGTGGAGAAATACAAACACACACCTCCCCTCTGCCTTCAAATGCTACATCAAGTTTACTTGTTTACTCATTTGCACTTGTTTACAGTTCTCCAGATTAAATGGGATGCAGTAATCACTAAAATTCCCCTTTTTAAAAAAGAAATCATAAGTAGTGGCAACATGGCAATCAACACCAGGCAAGCAAAATGCAGGATTCCATAAACAGTAATTAATAAAGTAATACCGAATTAACAGATAAGGAACAAGTAATAAAAACCCCAAAACTCAAAAAGTAACCAAGCAACCAACAAAAAGCCAACAACAACAACAACCCAAAACAACAAAGTGACGAAACAAAAGTATGCAGTGAGAAGAGTTAAATATGAAGGAATTCAAGGTATGACCAAAATAAATGGTTGGGTTTTTTTTGTTTTTTTTTTTTAATTAGGTTTAACTAAGAGAGAAGATTACAGAAAGTACTAACAGAGCACTAACTACTGAATATAGAGGCTAATGAATAAATTATCCAGGTACAAACCCTTAAGTTTCCTAATCCTCAACTCCAAAAACTGCAAGACCCAGGCAGAATGCTGCTGGGCATGGGATCGCTGCAAAGGAATTCCTCTGAGGAAGAGGAGCGGAGCTGTGGGACCTCCACTGTGCCACCAACACGAATATCCAGCCCAAACAAGAGAAAAGCGAGTGCTCAGGTCTTTCCTGCCTCACTGCAGGGAAACCACGCTGGTGGAAAGACACAGACCTCAGTTTGACTAAGGACATTCAACTAAAGCCCGGTGGTTTTTACTGATTCCCCCCATTGCAAATCTAACACGAGACTCATGATTCTTCTAAAGAGGTGAATAAAATACCAGTCCTGGGCTTACTTTTACCTGAATTCCAAGGGAAATCAAACCCATGAACCCCCAGTTTGAATTGGCAGCTCAAAGTTTGCGGTGCTGCCTGATGCAGCAAGTTCCCCCGGGAGCAAGAACAGCAAGAACACACCTGCACCCTCCTCTCCTCTTCCCGAGCAACCCCAGCGCTGTGACAGAGCAGCAGCGAGCCCAGCATCCAACAACCCGACACAAAAATACCTCGGCATGTCAGAGCAGGAGGCGCCCGGCCATTCCCCACCGGCGGCTCCGCGTCCCGCCGGCTCCCGCTGCTGCGATGGGCAGGGATGCGCCTGCCCCTTGCCGGCTCCCGAGCACTCCCCCGCTCCCAGCCTGGCTTCCCGGGCACTGCCCCCCTCCCTGCCCGGCTTCCCGGCCCCTCCTGGCTCCTGGCACTGCCCCCCTCCCTGCCCGGCTTCCCAGCTCCCCCTGGCTCTTCCCCGCTTCCAGCCCTCCTGGCTCCGGGCACTCCCCTCGCTCCCAGCTCCCCTGGCTGTCTCTCCCCTTCTCTTCCTCTCTCGGCTCTCCCCGGCTCGGAGCGCTGGGTACCGAACCCCCCGAAGCTCTCCAGCAGCCGCTCCCCGGCTCCGGGTCCGTCTGTCTGTCCGTCTGCCCGCAGCTCGGTGCCGGGGAAGGCAGCAGCTCCCGGCATCATTTGCCAGGACAGCAGGAATGCCGCTGGACACAGCGATGCTGCTGGTTGATGCTCTCATCCCCCGGGATACAGGTGCCTCAAGCAGGCTCTTACTCACCTTCGAGGAATTGAAACAGCATTCCCTGAAAATCCCCTTTGTAATTCCTAGGAACTTCACGGACTCGCCGTGCAACTCATGGGAGACCACCCGGGCATCTGATGGAGCTTACTTAAATCAGAGAGTCGTGCCTTGGGCTGTCTGGTAATTTGGTGTTACTTTAGTAATTACTGTTCATGGAATCTTACATTTTGCTTGCCTGGTGTTGATTGCCATGCTGCCACTACTTATGATTTTTTTTTTTTCAAAAGGGGAATTTTAGTGATTACTGCATCCCATTTAATTTAAAGCCCAGCCAGTTCCACCCTCTTCCACACCTTCCGCTGTCCCAGGCTGCTCCAAGCCCATCCAGCCTGGCCTTGGGCACTGCCTGGGATCCAGGGGCAGCCACAGCTGCTCTGGGCACCCTGTGCCAGGGCCTGCCCACCCTCACAGGGTAAAACTTCTTCCCAATATCCCAGCAAAATTCCCCCTCTTTCAGTTTGTATTTCCTTTTTTTTTTTAATTATTTATTATTAAAGGGGAGCTCCTAACACAAGGTTTATATGGTCATGTAACCACTGTAACACCAGAGCACTCCAGTTCTTGAAAACTTCTACTAGGATTAAAATTGTTCCTATGTCCTTCAAAAAATAAGTACCAAGGTTGTTGCAAACTTACCTAATGCTACTGCTTCTCACCCACAAGCCCCAATTACCAGTATGACTTAAAACCTTAATTTCTTCTCAAAAACCTCATAAAATCTAAAAAAAAATCGAATGAGCATTGTGTTATAAGACCTGGAATATTATTTATACCTGAGCACCAAAAACAATGAAAATAAAATTAAAAATCTAATATCCATAGTAATACATAGGGTAACTCCTCTTTCTTGTGCTATATTATATATATATATATATATATATATATACATATATATATATATACATATATATATATACACACAGTAGCTGTGTGCTATATTTAGTTTTTTCTACCATTTATTAATAAGATTTATCTGTGCTGTGAGATCCACCTGTCCCTCACACAGATCTGTATTTCTGTTACAGTGTTCACTCCTCACATGTTCCCAAAACACTAAAGCCAGCTCCCATGAAATCACCAGTATGAGATTTTCAAGGCAGGATTTGTCCCCCAGGAATGAAGAATTCCTCCAGGCAGAAAGGACAACCCAAGAGAAGCTGCCTCTGAAGGAGAGAAAAGGCTTCTTGCTCCCAGACATGTGCATTCAATATTTGATATGCTCCAAGAATGTTATTGTTGGTAGCTTCCCATCCCCTCAGAACATCATCAAAAGGAAGTAATTCACCTTGTGGTGATCTGGGAGTGCTTGGCAGCAGGGAGTTCTTCTGGAGGATCTGACAGGAATAATGATGATTGGCAACAAAGGTGCTCAGGAAAGGTTCCCTCTCCTCTGTGAGCATCCTGCCTCTCCCCAACAACCTGACCCAAGCACAGCCAGGGCCAGCCTCTCACTCAGGGTTTTCCTGGATGAGCTGCACTCTCCTCGGGATGCATTTGCACAGGGAAGGCTAAATTCCACTTCAGCCAGACTCAGGTGCATTTCTCTGCACTCAAGGAGAGGATGATCTGGAAATAAATTCTGATTTTGTAAAAAGCAGGAGCCAAAGTTCTGTTAGAGCCTTGTGAGTTCTTCAATATTATCCCCATCTGCCAATTCCAACCTGTCCTAGGAAAGTAACCCAGCTGTCCCAGACAGACAGAGCTGACCTAATACAGAGCTCTAGCTCTCTTATATCCCAATACAGAGCTTTGATTCTCTTATATCTCAGTACAACAGGTTCTTCAGTCTTTTAAAACTTGCATAAAATCCCTTCTCATCTTCCAACTCTTTTAAACGCCTCAGATGACACTGAAATCTTTGGTAATTATGGAGTTTGTCCTCCCAAAATACGTCTCTGGGCATGCAGAGGAGAAGAAGGTGACTGGGATCAGTCAGTCTGGATTTACCAAAGCTAAATCATGCCTGACCAACCTGTCTAGGATACAGTGACAGAAATAATAAAGGGATGGAATGTGGATGAGGACACAGCAGTTATAATTTCCCTTGACTTTCCCAGACTTTCAGCACTGTCTCCCACGATATTTTTGTATCCAAGTGAGGACAGTGTGGTCTGAAGAGGTGGACAAGTGAAAAATGGGTGAACTCAAAACCTGGTTAAAGGACAGGGCTTAGATGTGGCAGGAGGAGACACAACAGGAGAGCTTTTCCTTTAGGAAAAAAGTGCTGGGGCACTGAACAGGCTCCCCAGGGAATGGGAACAGCCCCAAGGCTGCCAGAGCTCCAGGGTGGGATTGTTGGGGTGTCCTGGGCAAGCCAGGAGCGGGACTGGATGATCCCTGTGGGTCCCTCCCAGCTCAGGATGTCCCATGATTCATAAGCTGAAGCAATCAGTGAGGATAATGAGGTATAACATTTCCTCTCAAGGACAGGTAAGAGGTGCAGCAGGGGCTTTGGAGTCTCCATCCTTATGTTTTTTTCTAGACAAAGCCCTGGAGAACCTGGTCTGAACCAAAACTGGCCCTGCTCAGCCTTGGTGGGACCAATGATTTTATTTCATTACATTATACAGCAATTTCTTTCCTTACTGAGTAGTTGCTAAATAGATTTGGGAAGTTGAAGCTACTGCTTAGGAAACAAATATTGGATTGTGTCTAGAAGTTACCAGCATGTATTTCCAGTTAAAAGCAGGACTACAGCTGTGCAATAAAGTAAAAAATCTGAAGGAATTCGACATTTTCTGTAGTTTAGTTGAGGCAAAGACAGTACTGACAGCTTTCTGCTGTATGGGTGTCTGGTTTGTAAGGAGCAACACAAGGAGCCCAAGGAAGCTCCTGGAATTGCAGCAGACAAATACAGGATCTTTTCATCTCCCACCTGATGATGCAACATTTTTATTTTCTTCCTTAAAGCAGAAAGTTTGCAGCTCTAGAAGGCCAAAGATGCAGATGGCAACTCAGTGACTGTGATGAAAATGATTTCAGGGAGGACTAATAATGATTCCTGTTGATTTCCTGTCATTTCAGTTGGTTTGACCTTGGAGGAGAAGGTTGGGGTGTTCTGTAATTCCCTGCAAACAAGAGCTCACAGTAAAATGCTGACCACCTCTTAACTGCAGCCCTATGTCACAATGTGCCCCTGAGCAGGCAAAAAAACCTTCTGGGGAGGAGAAAAGGGTAAAAGTTTAAAGACAATTTGCACAGGGATACGTCAGAAACGTCCTCTCTGATTCTGTGCATCCTTTACTGAGTATTTTTGTCACTGAGAGGCAAAAGGGGGTAAGGAAAGACAATCTTCCCTCTGGAAGTCTGGGCAGAGCCCTGCAATCTGCCCATCTGTTCACAGGGAGGGATTACACCAAATCCCCCTGAGCCTGCACGCTGACAAATCCAGGAGGAGCAGTAATTGGCTTACTGTAGTTTGTTAGATTCATAATTTGATCACAAACTCCTCTCAAGGCAAGTTCATCCACGGCATTCATTCCTCTGCCTTTCCTATGGCTCATTTGTTCTGCAGCACTATAAATATTATGTGAATGAAAATCACAGGAAATGGCTATTCTGTGCTCCAGTGCTTTATTAAGAGATATCTATTTCCAAAAAAAAAAAAAAAAAAAAAAAGAAAAGAAAAAAGAAAAAAGAAAAAGCACTAATTATATCTGCATTTACACAGCTCCTTTCAGAAAGATTATCCAAGACTCTTTATAGAGCAGCAAATGACAAGCCCAGAGCTCTGCCTATGTGCAACAATCAGATATATTCCATATGCAGCTGCCATAAACATTTCTGTTCATGCCAGTTCATCTGTGCTGGGATTAACAGAGTGAGAAAAGCTGGCCAAGGACACCTATTTAAAGAAGCAGGAGGTTTAAGTGGATGGAACCCACACAGTAACTTCACATCTAAAGCACAGGGCAGCTCATGATGGTGTAACCTGGAATTCTCACTGCAAACACAACACTTTGGGTCCAATCCTGCCTTGGAAATGATGCTGGGTGTGCCAGGAGCACTTTTGGGGCAGGTGCTGAAAATACCTGCACAAAACCAGCAGGGCAAGGACTCCAAGCATGGTGGGGGGCTTTGCACAGTCTGGGATTTGGGACAAGGTGTTCCCAAGTATGACAAAACTCTATCCCAGCTAGGAGGCATTGGGGCAGAGCAGGAGGAAAAGCCCTCAGTGCAATGTTGTGGAGCACACCAGCCTGGCAGCCCTGAGCTGAACCAAGATTTCAGGGAAATACATGGAATTTTCAATGCCCAAATCAATGTTCCTCTCTCACAGGGGAGCTGTGTGCCTCTGGCAGACCAGGGGTGCTGCTGCAGTTTTGCCTCCTCATTTCCCAGCCGTGACTCTGTGCACGTGCAGAACTTGGTGCTGCAGAGGCTGAGAACCACATTTCACACCTTAAGCCAGGTGAAATCCAGAGGCTAAGATGCACAAATAGGCTTCCTCATGCTTCACCTCCTGTGGCCTCACTTCCACATCCCAAGCCCTGCAGGGAATTACTACTCCAGCTTTCTACAAACACTCACTCAGCTGGAGAAGGCATGGAGATTTCCAGGATTGAGCAGGATTTCCTCATCCTCCACATGGGAAATGAATCCAAGCTCCAGCCCCTCAGGACCAGAAAGAGCCCACAGCGCTTCTGTTCAGCAGGAAAACAATTCTAGCATCAGCACAAAGAGTTTTGGGATTCCTCACCTGGCTGCTGAATCCCTGCCAGCAAAGCAGGTTATACTGGGCTGCAAAGCCAGATTAAGAGATAACTCCTCTCTAGGCTGGTCCATAAAAAACGCAGGGAAAGTCCTGGAACAGAATCCTCCTTTTGTGCCATGCTGGACAGAGAAAACATGAGCTTTTCTTCTTTGGAAGAGGATAAAAATCCATCTGTAAAGCCCCGCTCGGGTGGGTGGCACAGAGCTCTCAGCAGCCCTCAGGGAGAGGATGTCACCTGGTGCTCCTCCTGCCCAGGGTCACCAGGGTGTGTGGCACGTGTCATGTTTACAGTGCAGGGTGTGGCACAGGCTCTGGAGCTGAGCAGGGTGCCCAGGGAAGCCTGGTGGGAATACTGAGGCTGCCTGGTTCTTGTAAAACCACCATGTCCCTGTGAGAGGCACTGGGTGGGGACCCAGGGACCCCAAAAGATGCAGCAGGGTTGTGAAAATTCACTCAGGGTTTGGAAGGGGGCAGAGGAATGTAGCACATACAGCAAATGCATGCACACGTATAAATACAAATATAAAAAATACACTTTTTAAAAAAGATACACACTCATATATAAAAAGTAAAGCTTAAAAAGTGCCTGGTAAATGGGTACATTTTACTTGGTGCTCTAAAAGTTCAGCAGCTCCTAACCCCATTCCACCATTTTAAACCCACCCAAGGCTGGAACCCTAAACAAGCACCTCAAGCATAAGAAACTGAAGTCACAATCACACAAAACACAGGAATTGTCATTTTCCCTGTCCTTTCTCCCTCTGGATTCAGAGGCTGTGAGAGCTGTCCTAGGTACCAGGGCAGTGCCACCTCTCTTCCACATCCAAATGCCACAGCCTGGTCCTAGAGACAGAGTTCAGATGCCTCTGTCCTGCAGGCACTGTCCACAAGCAGGTAAAAAAATCAGCCTTATAAAGAGGTTTTTTTCTGTGCAGAACTGCTCAGCAAGGCAGGAACCCAACAGCTCCACGGCCATGGCCTGGCTTCACTCCCTACTACAGCAACGAGGACGTCACAGGCTGAGCTGTGGATAAAGAACATTTTATTCCTGCCCTGCTTGAACCCAGCTCGTTTGGAGTTGTAGCCCGCCTCCTTCTCCCCAGGTGAGCTGGCAGAGGCAGCAGGGGAAATACACAAACCCCACTTCAATTATTTGCTCATCCTTCAGCAATAAAAGGGCAGAGAAAGGCACCACACAAAATGAAATGCTCTTTGGAGCAAAGGGGTATTTTAAATCCAAATATTCTTATGAGAGATTTGATATCTCCTCATCCAATAATTTTGGAAAAGCTGTAATCCTGTCTGGGAGATTTCCCTAACTGCTCCAGCAATAAAGCAAACACTGCACCAGGGCTTTTCAATATTTTTGTTTCTCTCTGTGGTACCTTCTCTCACACTCTGCTCACTTTCCACCAGAACATTCAAGGCATTCATTTGATTATCTGCTTTTCACTACCTTGAATTTTAGTCTTCAAATGGCAATTCTTTAATGGTTTATTACTCACAATTAAATTTTTGGAAAGGTAAAAGGCTCTCTTTGGAGTTGCAGCTTTAAAGCACCACAGCATAACACATGCAGTCCTACACAGTACAACAATCCACTGAATTTCCTTTTAGCAGATCTCCTACAGTTTATATTACATTCTTATAGTTTATATTATTATTCTTTTCACACCCCACAGCCCCCATGAGGAGTTACCACACACTGAAAATTTACCCCCAAAAAAGAACTTTTTGCTCTCCAACCTGCATGGATTCTCCCCCAGGACACAATGGCAGCCTCCGTTCCGGCATTGACCCTCCTGGTTGGATCCTCATAGGAATTCCACTTTGGACAAGAAGTCTTTTATTCCTGGAATTCTACAGAGCTGCAAGTTAGCTGAGGACTGTAAGTCAACTGCATGCTGGCTCCCTGTCAGTCAGGGCTAATTCCCACAGATTAGAGAAGGAAATCCGTACAGTTCCCCAGGTCCTAAACCCTACCGCTAAGAGAAGAGAATTTTTTTCCTTCCCAAGTCATCTTTTGGGATTAAAAACAAAAAAAAAAAAGCCCATGAATCATTGCTATCTGCACCCAAAGTATCAGAGGAGATGAACCAAGAGCACCAATCCCTGCCTGTGTGTCAGTTCCCAGATCACCCACTCCCGGCACTGAGCGCGTTCACCCCAAATAACATCACAATCCCGCAGTTATTGTTGTCAGCAACAACCCCACAACCACAAATCCCTCCCCTCTGCTTCCCTGGTGTCCTCAGACAACTGGTCTCTGAGGAGTGCTGAGCACTGTTACTCTGAATAGGCGGGTTTGAATCACTGTGGAGGACAGACAGAAAACTGAGTTCATTCTGTTGTCTTTCACCACAAAATGAAGACTTTCCCTGGATTCAGAGGAGTGTTTGCCCTCCTGATTCCTTGGTGCCTCCAGTCGAGGGCTGTGGGTATCACTTGGCAGTGAGATCCTCTTATTGGAACTGAGCTCTTTTAGACTTTCTCCACACCTTCTCTGGTCCATGGAATCACAGAATATTCTGTGAGCTGGAAGGGACCCACAGGGATCATTCAGTCCAACCCTTGGCCCTGCACAGACACCCCAGCAATCCCACCCTGTGTGCATTGTCCAGTTCTTCCTCCTCTCCAAGTCTCCTTCTCCCTCTGGAGACAGAGGAGTCATAAATCATCACTGAGAGATTCCAAGTCAAAGGTGAGAGCAAAGAAGTGCTCTGTTGCTCAGCTGAAATCCCACACAGCAAACAGCCCAGCAGACACAGCTGCCATGGAATCCCAGGATGGTTTGGGTTGGAAGGGACCTTAAACTCATCCAGTGCCACCCCTGCCATGGGCAGGGACACCTTCCACTATCCCAGGCTGCTCTGAGCCCCATCCAACCTGGCCTTGGACACTTCCAGGGCTGAATCAGTCACAGCCTCACAGGGGAACCTGCAGGAGAGGAGAATTCCCCACTGTGCCCCAAACCCTCTTTTCCTCAGTTCTGGATAAAAGAGAGTTTCAATGCGCTTTCATCAAAAAGGCACCAACTGGCACAGCTCTGAGGCTGCTCTTTTGGAGCTCCTTTGGATCAAAGGTGGAGGCCTTTGGATCCAGGAACAGGCTGCCTTCATCACTTCAGGGCAGGGATAAACTCCCTATCCCTGGAAGTGTCCAAGGAACATGTGGATGTGGCACTTGAGGACATGGTGAACACCGCAGTTGATGGTTGGACCTGAAGACCTTACAGGTCTTTTCCAACACTAACAATCCCATGATTCCATTATTTCACTTTTATTCTCTGAGTGAATGGGAATATTTAGGACGAGAATCTTAAAATATGACCAGGAGTTCACAGTTATGCAGTTCTGAGCTTCTCCTGAGACACTTAGGGATTAAATTTCAACGGAGACTTTGCCATCAGTCCAACACGATGGCAGCACTGCTGTTTTTCCCAACTCTGAGTCTTGTACACAGGTGAGCAGGGAGCCAGTAATCACCTTTCCAGTGCCAAGGAGCTTATTTGACACGTGGCTGGAGTGGATTGCCTGGAGTCAGGAAGAGCAGGAAGGATCCTTGCTTCTCCACAGTGCCCATGGCAAATCCCAGAGCACTGAATTTCCAGCTTCCCTGCCTCCTTCCTAAATCTGGCAAGTTTTACTTCTTAAAAATGCTCTGCATATCTTGTACTTATTCACTGCTGGAAAATTCTTGATTGGATGAACATGGGGCAGCAGGGAAAATGTACAATGCGTATTTAACATATTTTCCCTCGCATTTCTTATCCAGCTGAGGAGGGAAGATTGGAAACACTCGATGCCTTCACCTTTGCCTTGTGGAGTCACTTCTACAATAATGTGTTATTATGTGATAGATTTTGAGCAAGGGTCAAGCAGCTCTCAGAAGTAGGAACACTGTGCAGCATTGGGTAAGCTAATGGAAACATGTTTAAAGCATATTGAAAAGAACAAAGGTGGATTAAAAATACCTTTAAGTATTCTCCAAATTCATCTTTATGTTGATTCTAGTCTTACAGGAAATATGATAAAATACTTCAGACAGACCTGAGGGGGCTTTGAGAATTTTACAGAAGAGACTAAAGTCATTAACATTCCAGTTAAAAATCTTCTGCAGATAACCCCCCTTATCCCTTTTCCATCTCACTTTCTCTCTCCCACATTTCTAATTTTTATAGTGGAATATTCCAGAGCTGGATGAAATGCTCCCAGAGAAAAGCACAGCTGCAAGCCCCATCGGTGTTTGGCTGAACCAAGCAAGAGTTAGGCCATCTCCAGGTATCCAGGCCTCCATGTATCTGCTGGAGAAAGAGGAAGGTGGTTTATTCTCATACTTTGGCCTTTTCCTATCTCAGACCTCCATACCTACAACCCTTACACAGATTGTATCAACAGAGTAACTGTTGAGAATTATCCTTGCCAGGCTCTTCTGGGTGGGACACCAAAAACAAGGAAGAAACATGGGCTCCCCTGGCACTTTCCATCATCCCTATGCCCTTATTTTTGCTCTCTCTCATATCACCACACATATGAAGCCACTTCTACTTGCAGAACCACTAGAGAGTCCTCTTGAAATCTCTCCTGCACTCTTCTGCTCTAATTGCCAGATCCAAGTGGATACACAGAGAACATTTCTGTAATACGTTCCTTTGACTCATATTTATATTTTGTTGTGAAAATAAACTCAAAACATAGTCCAGATCACAAAATGTCTTTTCTCTCTCCCTGCTAAATGTTAATTATGCCTGTGTACATTGTCTTGATCAAAACAGCTCCCTTGCTTTAAGTTTAATCCCTTCTTATCCCTGTTCTCCACTTTCTTCCCAACTCTCCTGGTACTTTCCCATTTTGTAAACTCTTCATTCTCCATCCTTTGTATATCTTCACTAAACCTTCAGCTAGTTCCAAAATTCAATGGTGTATCTGTGTTCATCCTTCCTTGCCTTTCCTCAGCTTCCCAGCTCCTGCCTTTATTCCCTTCCATGGCTGCCTCAGTTCCTACCACTCCCTTTTCCTCTGCCTGCCTCTGGAGCACCTCCTTGGGACCTCTTCCTTTTCTTCTGTACTGTTTCCTCCTCATGCACTTGGATGATCCACTTCTTCTGCTCCCACCTTCTTTTCTCTGTCATCCTCTCGGCTGTCCCCACCTCCCCTCAGTGGCTGTCTTGAGGGCCTCCTGAGGGATTCTTCCATCCTGAATTCCATGGAATCCACTTCTACCTCGTGGCATATCTCTCCTTACCTCTCCACCAGTACTCCCCAATATGATCTGCAATAATCAGCTTTCCCCAAACTTTCAGGATTTCCAAACACAACCCTCAGCTGGATGTTATCTTTCCTACTTCCATGTTTTCTCACAGGCAGATATCCCCTATCCTTCAAGGCATGCTAATCTCACCTATTTCACTGCTGGTGCACTTCCACCTCTTGGGATTTACATTCACGGAGCAGAAGAATCCATGGAGACTGAAATCCTGGGTGTGCCAGAATCTGGAAGCAGCCATGTATTTGACTGAGGGAGATTCCCAAGAATCCCACTGAATCCAGGTGTTTTGTCACAGAGAGTTTTAGCTGCTGGTAGGAGAAACAGATTTACTCCTAGAGTTAACTTCACACTTCATTCCCCTCTACTGAGCCAGCCTGGATCAGATGGGATGCTGGAATAAAAGAAGTAATGCTCAAAGTCTGGCTGATTTTGGATTCCTCCTGTCCCACCTCCTTTGTCTCCAAATTAAAAGAAATAACAGGGAGAATAAGGAGTAACCCTCTTGAGCACAAGGTGAACTGAGGCTGAAAAGCAGAAATCCTTAGCCATAGTAGTCAGAAGGTTGGCAGTCCCTATTACCTATAAAAAACCACTCCTGAGTATTTGGCCCAGCTAAACCTAAGAGTAACCTTGGAGTAAAGTCAGCCTGGGGCTAAATGGTGATCACTGTAATGCCCTCAAAAAGCAGCTGAAACAAAGGGAATTTATCTAAGTAAGGGACTACAATGGCCATGACATGAGCAGGCCAGCATCAAACACAGAACAGCAAAAGCAGCCCACAGCACAGGAATACTGATGATCCTGCCCATTCCTGAGCTGCTCTGTCCTGTCTGGCGGCAGATTGACAATAAATGGTATTCAATAAGCTCCAAGTGGGAATCACTGGGACCATTTTGCATTCTTGATGATAACTGTAACAGATCTCAAGTATCAGGTTGGTACCAATCTTTGTGTAATGAAACAGCAGCTTATTAATGGAAAAATACTGAGATTTTGTTTGTGTTTCATCGTGGATTATCACAGGATCCCAGAGTGTGTGAGGCTGAGGGAGCTCAGTGGGCACCTGGTGTCCCCTCCCTGCCCCAGCAGGGCCATCCCAGAGCCCAGGGCACAGCATTGTGTGCAGCCAGCTGTGCCCCAGCCCCAGGGAGGAGAGCCCCCAGGCCGTGTGGGCAATGTGCTCAGGGCTGGGCACTGCCCAGGGCACAAGTTGTGCCTCCTGTGCAGGGCAATTGCTGGGCTCAGGCCCTGCCCGTGGCTCTGGTGCCATCGCTGGGCCCCGGAGCAGAGCCTGGGCCCTGCTCTGCCCCTCCCTGCAGCCAGGCCCAGCCAGGCCTGAGGGCCCCTCTCAGCTGGGGCTCCTCTCCAGGCTGAGCAGCCCCAGCTCCCTCAGCCTGGCCTGGAAGGGCACCCACATGCTCCAGGCCCTTGCTCAGCTCCAGCAGCTCCTGGCCCTGCTGTGCTCAGCACCCGCAGCTGGACACAGCACTGCAGAGGTGCCTCCAGGGCTGCCCCAGGGCCAGCATCCCTCCCTGCCCTGCTGCCAATGCTCTGCTGCTGCCCCCGGCTCCATTGGCCTCCTTGGGCCGGGACACTCTGCTGGCTCAGGGACAGCTCGGTGTCCCCAGGACACTCTGCTGGCTCAGGGACAGCTCAGTGTCCCCTTCAGGACACTCTGCTGGGTCAGGGACAGCTCGGTGTCCCCAGGACACTCTGCTGGTTCTGGGATAGCTTGATGTCCCCCAGGTCCTTCCCCACAGAGCTGCTCCAGCAGGGTCCCCCAGCCTGTGCTGGTGCCCATAACTGTTCCTGCCCAGGTTCAGGACGTGCATTTTCCTTGTTGAATTTCAAACAGTTCTTCTCTGCCCATCTCTCCAAGCAGTCAAGGCCCTACGAATAATATATAATAAATAATAAATCCTCTATTGTTCCACATTCAGAAGCAAAATTTACATCTTAAACTGCAGATCTTCCCTCTCAACCCATGGTTTAAAATGTCACGTCACCTTTTTGACCTCTCAAGGGAAATTTAGTTGTGAAGTGGAAGCATTAGATCTATACCGAATTATTATTTTCTAAAGGAGAATAGCGCTTCATTTTGTGATTTATAATTTATACTCAGTACAACTGAACTGCATTAATTCTAAATCTGAATAATATTAGGAAGTGAACATCCTGCTGAGTAGAACAAGATAGAAATAAGAAATATAAAGGCAGTGTAAACATACATCCATTCATTACAGAAGACTCTATTTCTAAATAGCCACACATTCTTGGAGAGAGCGAGGAAATATTTCATTTATTTAAAAGCAGCAGGAAACTCTTACAGTGGTAAGTTATACATTAGCATTTTCTTTGCCAAGCAACACCTGGCTTTGCTTAGGGACATTTGTTTATACTGGGGAGAGAAAGTATTCTGGTAGTTCAATAAACACTACAACAACCTCTCCACTGAAATTCACTTTTAGGCTGAGTAATGAAAAAATTTCAATGGGAAAGGGAACTTTTCGGACAATAAGCCCTCAAGACACTCCACCAAAGACCAGCATCTCATTTTTACAAGAGCTGAACTCGCATTACATCTTGTGTTGCTTCGAGCTTTTAAACTTTACTATGACAATCCTCATTTCTTCCCTAGAATACATCATGGCAAAGGCTGATTTTCCATCCTCTCCTCTTCCCCCTGGGCATTACCTTGGTCAGAGCAGCACTTTTAACAGGGAACTTCCCTCTCCCACACACAGCTATGAATCTTTGGACAATTACCATCATTAAGATTTTTATCTCTATAAAGAAAAGGAAAGAAGTGTTTTCTTTCCTTTGCAAGAGCCATCAGCTTTGCCCAGTGGTGATCTGTTGCCTTCCTGCCTCCACCAAAACCTCTGGCTCTTTTGAGTGCATTATTTATATTCCCTATCATCACTTAACTTGCTCATAGCTTTACTGTTCAGTACAGAAACCCAGCAGATTTTCCTCCACAGGGCTGTTTCCTGGAATACTCCATTTCAAAAATCAAAGACAGTCAAAATAAAGGATGAAAGCCAACTTTTTTTCCTCCCTACAAAATAACAAGTTGTCTTTGGGAGGATTCAAAACTTCTGTCTTCACAACACAAAATACCAGAGGATCGAAACAGGCAGAAATGGTGTCCAGCAAAGTCAAATGAGATCAAAACCAGGACAAAAAAAACTTGGAAAAGAGTAAGTTACAGTGAGATTGGGGTGATGGGAATCCCCTCAGACCTGACCACAACTATCACATTGGAGAGGCTGCAGAAATGAAATCTGCTTTTTCTCCCCAGCATCTCTATGTATGAACTATTTTTTAGGTCCTAACAAGCATCAGGAATTGGATGATGAAGTCATTTTCACTGCCATCTGCTCCAAAAGAAAAGCAAAGAAACCAAACCTCCCAGAAATCCTTTGTGTTTGTAAAGAAATTAAGAAATTCACCCCCCCCCCCCCCCAGTGCAGGGATTTTGACCCAATCCTCTGTTCATTACCATGAACACCCAACTTCCCATTTGGGCAAAAACACCCCCTTGCAAATTGAAGAGGCTGTGTAAAAATAGTCACAATGACAATAACAACTCTACTAATGAGGATGGAGATCTTTCTAAACCATGAACAAATGTTGATTTTACTCTAAAATTAACTCGTGGAGAATGGGAGCATTTTTGTAATCCTTGTGTTCATTGTTGGCTTCCTCTGTTGAGCTTTCTGGATGCTATTTCTGAGAGGGAAGAATGAGTCACTGTCTTGTCTTGCAATGAGCCCTGGGGTGGAGTTCCATGTCAGCTGGCAGAGAAGGAATTTGGGGGCAGGTGCTTTTCAGGAGACCATGGCAAACACCCAGCAGTAACAGTGGAGCCTCTATTCTGGGATTAAATACAACATGAGGAATGAAGGTGCTTAAGAACAGGACAGACAAGAAGAGCTTTGATCAGATGGTGCACCCACAAGAGCAAGGCACCCTGAAAACCCTCCTGAGGATTTGAGAAAGGGACAGGAGTGGCTGCATGGCTGCTGAGGTTTGCCAAGAGACTGTGTTCACTTGGCAATTTTATTTCCCTTCAGCCACTGAATGCTCACTTTTCTGAGAAAATTCATATGGCACTGAAAATATCCCGAAGTTTCTCCATTTCAGAGCTTGATTAGCTTCACATGCCAGGAGGCCATAAGAGAATTGAGTGTGCCTCAGCTTTTGAGACCATCTTCAGCAGAGAATCAGATGTGCCTGAGCTTTTGGGACCATCTTCAGCACCAAGCTATAGTCACCCAAGGATGGGTTAAATGGGGGTTTCCAGCCCCTAGATCATAGGGAAAATCCCGTTTGAACAAACAGCTGAGCAGTCAATGCCAAAAATGTTCATGCAGAGCACAGACTCCAAGGTACCTTTTACCATGAAATATCAGCATACAAGAAAGTTTTTGTGATTTATAATTACTGCTTCTTTCTTGAAATGCTACAGCTCTGAAGACCTTGCAAAGCCTCACGCACTAAGGAGCTGTTTGTCCCACTTCTTTACTGACAAAATCAGACATTCCTTGTACTTGGAGCAAAGAGCCAAAAATAGCACACAGATATTTCCATGTGCTATTCTGCTGCCTTCTTCAGCCCTGTCCAAAACTCAACTCAGCAACAGGTGACCCAAAGTGATTTTTGACGCTCACATTTAGGGCAGCAAGCTGTATTCCAGTCCTAGAATTCCACAGCTTTTATAGCCTCTAGCCCAGAGCAGATCCAACACCTGAGGTTACCCCAGGGCCTCTCACAATTAATGACAGCACCCAAGGGTGCTCCTGCTTCACCCCACGTGTGTTTCTTTGGTCACTTAGCACACAGGTGACACTTCTTTCTTCTGAAGTCTGAGCAGAATTAGAAGGATGTGGAGGTATTTAGGGCTCTGCATTTTGGAGGCCAGAGTTTCATGTTCCTCACTTCCCTCCATACCCAAAGCAGTAAGCATCAATGTCCCACCCAGGCTCAGGGGTTACAGACTCCAGCCGGGCTAATTTCTTCCCTTGCTTTTATGTTTGCTTTAGAAGCCTCAGCACTGATTCCTAAACACACCCAAACCCCCAGGAACACAGGATTACTGAGGAGTTCCTTGAACAAAAAACTTCATCTGCCTTTTAGAATGCTGTGTTCCCTTTGGCCAGCTCATTCCCAAAATTGCTGCAGGACATCGCAGCAGCAAAACCCTTTAACGTGGTCCTTCTGCACCTTGTCATCTGCTAATGTCCCCTGCTAAGTGATCTAAGCCTGGCCTCAATCTTCTCTTAATGAAAGAGAAGGAGGAGGATACTTTAACTGCTATTATTAGCTTTTAGTACCTGTCCAAAGGAAACAAAACAAAACAGAGCCTTTAATTCCACAGGCGCCCCAAGGGAATCATCCTCTGCAAAACAAACTCACAATGGGGGAAAACCTTGTGATGCCCAGAGATTTCCTCCCTTAAGTGTCTGCTTGAGGAACAGATTACATTAAAACATCTACACTAAAAAAAAAAATAAAAATAAACCAAACAGGACTGCTATAATTTAATCTTTACACTCAGCAAACTGAATGTTAACTGCTGTAATTTTATTGGAAGCCCCAGGATGGTTCCCTGGATTGAGTTAGGGCGGGATTTTGGCACCAGCTTAAAAACCAATGTGCAACAGGAGCAACTTTGTGTGGTCCGTCATTTTCACGTGGTGCAGTGGGTGCTCTCACCTTAGTCCAATTCAAATGTTCCAGAATTTGGAATTTCCCAGCTGTCCATCCCTGCAGAGGCACATTCTGCTGCCGTGCCCACCTCAGGGATGGTGCTGGGCGCAGACAAGGCTCCTGTACTTTATCAGAGACACCTCAAGAAGCTGAGATAAGCCTGAGGACTCAAACCCCTACCTTTAAAACATCACAAAAACAAACTCTGAAAATGCTCCTAAACTCCTGAACTCCCATCCCTGAAAATAAAGCAAATTTCCTGCCTTGTTCTCATAAATCTGCAAATAATCTGAATTTTTTTTTTAGTAATTACCTAAAATTTAGGTCAAATATTTCCTACAAGGTGGCCTCCAATGTGTGATGATTGCAGAAAAGGGTAACATGTGCGATTGCTTGATTGCTCCCCTAACGGGATCATGGATAATTAACCATTACAGAGTAATTGATATGTACGTAAATGGATTAGGTGCTTAAAGTTCAGCCTGTGTCCCTCAGATAAACTGGTTCCATGCACACCTGGGATTTCAGCTGGATTTTCCTCTCATATTCATTATGCAGCCTGACTAATTTAGGGAAAGGGTGATTCACATCCCAACAAAATGACAAATCATTTGGAAATCTCTATGAATGCAGGTGTTTTGAGATCTAAAGAGATCTTCTCTAAAGAGAGAAGAAAACAATGCAATGTTAATGTAAGTTTACTTTTTCTCCACTTCTCTTCCAGAAAGTTACCAATCCCCTACTTTCATAATTGTCTTAATTAAATTAAGGCAAATGAGAAAATAAGGAACTCTTCCACAAGCAATCCTTCAGTAAGGCATTCTTTTCACTTTAAAATACTTTTTTTTGACAGAAAAACATATTTTCTAAATATACTAGTGCCTGCTGCTTGTAGATTACATTGTGAATGACAAACATCAACAATTAAACTTTGAATCTGGGCTAGGGCTGGCTGGATCTTGCTGCTTCTGAGTTTTTAATATATTTCAGATTGCTGAAAGCTCCTGAGGGAGAAGGATCATTACTCTTTTCCCACAAATAATTTCTAAAGAGCCTCTGGTATCCCACAAAAGGGAGGATTTATATAAGAACAAGTATAAAAACATTACACTTTCCAAGCTGTCTCAACTTTTCTCATGTCCATATCCAAATTCAGATCATCTGTGCCCAATGCTTTTGATGTCCTATTGGTCTCCACACTCCTTTCCCACTGCATCCACATTTCCCAATATCACACTTTAAATACTGATGGTTTATTGCCATCTAAACCAACTGCAGATATATTTATAAAACAAGAAACTTGGTTCTCATTTTTTACTACAACCATTACAACAGATTGGTGTTGGGTGGATTTGTGCAGCTGAGGCTGCTTTGCAAATAATTCAAAATGCAAAAAAAAAAAATCTTGGAACAAGACATGATAAACTGCAAAAATGGGTCTTACACACTGATAAAGTCCTTCTTTAAATTATAAACTTACAGTGTGGCAAGGAAATGAATAAATCAGAGAAAAATACCGTAAGAGTTTTCCCCTTTCCTTTCCTTTCCTTTCCTTTCCTTTCCTTTCCTTTCCTTTCCTTTCCTTTCCTTTCCTTTCCTTTCCTTTCCTTTCCTTTCCTTTCCTTTCCTTTCCTTTCCTTTCCTTTCCTTTCCTTTCCTTTCCTTTCCTTTCCTTTCCTTTCCTTTCCTTTCCTTTCCTTTCTTTCTCCTTTCCTTTCTCCTTTCCTTTCTCCTCTTTCCTCCCTCCTTACCTCAACAAGAGCAAAGTAAATGCCATTTCACAAGACATAAACATGGATCATTCCTGTTTTCCAGTGGGGGAAATTAAACTTGCTGGAATTAAGAGCCCAGGGTGAATTATTAGGAAATTCCAAAGAGCAGGAGAACCAGGAGATGACTGTGTATTAGCCTACCATGAAGGTGTTGGCACTGAATGTGCTCTTTGTAAATCAAGTTCCTTCCATAGCTCTGAATCCAAACTTCACCTTAAAGCAGCAGATGATGGAAAATGTATTTACAGATATTTATAAAAGCAAATGCAATGGGAGGGTTCCCACATCACTGTAGAGTGATCAGAAAAGAGGAATGAGCTTTGCAATGAACTGAGTTAGAAGTAGAACATTTCCATGACTTGTATCAGTTATTCCTGGGAGACAATATCTGCTGCCAGGGGGTTAAATCCAAATAGTTTTTGTAACACACTTTTTTTTGCCACTTAGAAAACTACTTAGAGGTGACAAGGAATATGCAGGAAATACAGAAAGCATCAACTGGGAAATTAGGCAGCACAGGAAAGCCAAGATAACACAACAAATTTGACTTGAACACTTACTCCATCCCAAACCAGAATTTCCTCTGCATATTAAATATGTAGTGCCTAAGGCACCCTTCCCCCAAGAATCAGCACCTAAACCAATCATTCCAAATAAATCATGGCCTGCCTTGTTTGTGCATGGTTTAGTCTCAGACACTTCAGGGGAAATTGCAGAAGCAGAGCCAGCCTGCCAGGTGACAGCTTGCCAGGGAAAGTAATTGGCATCGTGCTCGGAGGTGCGCGACGCCGGCTCCTCCATCACGCGCTAACAGGGGAGGCTAAAACCCAGCCAGCCTCACCCTGCCAGGCCTCCAGGTGAAAATATTCCCATTCCTACTGTAGCAGGAGATCCGGAGGCCAATGCTGTGCTTTACATTTATTATGATAAAAGGTGTTTCTGGTGATTTATGGGAGGTGTGGAAAAGGCTGACTCTGGGCACCAGCATTCAGCTGTTTCCCCCTGGAGCTGGCAAAGGGTTTCAAGGCACACGGGGAGTTTAAGGAGAAGTAAAGAGCTCTGTGCTTGCACATCTGTGCATATAACAGCACAGAAGGTACAGACTTCCCAGAGCAGCTGTGGCTGCCTCTGGATCCCTGGAAGTGTCAGGTTGGACAGGACTTGGAGCAGCCTGGGACGGTGGAAGGTGTCCCTGCTCATGGCAGGGGTGGAATGGGATGGGCTTTAAGGTCCCTTCCAACACAAACCACTCCATGATTCTATGGCGGGAGCTATGCAAGAGTTAACATAAAGTAGAACTTAATATAAAAAAAGTTCCCTCAAATTTTCTCAATTTTTAAAAATATCAGCTGTGCGACACTGCTCGTCACTCCACTTTTCAAAATGCTTCCTGGGATTCCAAAGCAAATGCTACAGATCACACAATTTTTCCCCCATTTTGCACTAAGTATTTAAGATTCAGTGACAGAGTCATAAGAACAATTGGCGAGCAGGTTGTGCGGTGCTAAATTTGTGCCATCTTTGTGAGCAGTAAAATCCACCAATGCTGCTGGATTTACAAACGACTTGCAGGGAACTCATTGCTAAGTGAGCAAAGGAGAGAGAATTCCAACAGAGCCTTAGCTGGAAAGCAGAATCCCATGGATTCAGCTCCAAGGCAGCTGGAAGGTGAAGAGCAGCAAGCTGTGGTGCTCAGCAGAGCAATCAATGATACAAGTCCACTTAGACTGATTTCCCAGAAGGTGTTTGACAAAGGCAAAGCTGCCAAATTCCTCTTGTTTATCCATCATCTCCCCATGGGGACGCCTCACTTTCCATCCCATGGCAGCTGAGATTCCCTGGGAGCCTCTGGTCAGCATTCCCAGCCAGGGCTTTTGGAAAGGCATTTCTCTGCCCTCACACTTGGTGAAAGCTCCAAAGAAGCACAGCATGGCTGTAAGGAAGGACTCACCTTCCAAACTGGAGCTTGGCATCCTGCTCCAACTTCTCTGTGGTGATATAGATGCAAAATATTCATCTTGCTTTCCTATTCCAGCCTTATTTCCTCTGGCTGTTCCTTTTGTGTCTCTATTAGTCATCTGCCAAACTCTGTGGCCAGATTTTTGCACCTGGTGTGCTTGTAAAAGAATTCCTTCATTCTCCTGCCCTGCTCAAATCGTTCTCCTGGCACCTTAGTGTTTAATCTTCCACATATTGTTCTTTCCCATTTTCTTCTCTTGGACACAGATTCAGCTTTCTGCAGCCCTCTTTTATTTGTAGCAACCATCAATTTCCTGCTTCCAGCCAGGGAAGGTTCCTTCTGGATTCTCTGCTTTCTCTTTTTATACTCAGCATGTCCAGAACACCCCACAGGACAAACTGTATCCCTGCCATCTGCAAGTATTCAAATTGAGAGTTGTCCCTAACTCAGTTAAAGACAAAATTGTTTTCTTTATGGAATTTCATAAAGGTTAAGGTGGGAAAAGCCTTCCAAGATTCACAAATCCAGCTGTCAACCAGCACCACTTAACCCATGTCCCCAGATGACACATCTATAGGGCTTTTGAACATTTCCAGGGCTGAGGACTCCACCAATTCCCTGGGCAGCCCCTTCCAGCTCCAGGAAGGACCCAGCATTCCTATTTTAGGGGATTTTAATGGGAAACCCTTTCCAAGTTCTTACTGTCCAGTCTAAGGTTTCTATTCCAGAACATCATGGAGAACATAAAACCCCTGCATTTAGGTAAAGAGCTCACTAAATTCCAGAGTGCAAGAAACTTTTGTGCATTTACAGGATGTTTTCCCTTAGAAATCAATTCCTGGTTTTTGATGGACAGTTCATGAGCACAAATAAGAAATAAACATGGATTTAAAGCTTCTTTTCACCCTGCTGGCAGTGCCTGAGATTCACACAACCAAATTTAAGCAACCAAGACTGAAATCTCAACCAAGGGGTAGGGTTTATATAGAAGACCCTCTTGTTCTTGGGGTTTCCTATTTCCAGTGTGTTCCCATTTCTGTTTATACACAGAAATTGGGTAACAGGTACAACTACGAGACATTTCCAAAATCCCTACCGAAATTGGTAGCCTACACCCCCTTGTAGCTGTTGATGAGCACAAACTCACTGAGCAAAGGTGTTTTGCTGTCCCACCCAGCCACAATTCTTCATTTCCACCCCCAAACTGATAAAAAACTCCATGACTGAAAGCAGTGACTTAGAAACTCCACATTCAATTGTTTTCATAAAGCAAAATTAACATTAACAAACTTTTTAGATACAGAGGTTTTACAGCTTTTTTTTTTAAATATATAATTATAAAATTAAAGTCAAATTGCAATACCAAGGCAATTAAGGGAAATAGTTAAAATAATATCAGGGCTTCATTGCCTGAGAATTTAAATGAGGCATTAATTAGTCCAAGACAATATTGAAAAATAGAACCATCTTGTACCTTATTGAAAATGATCAGCATCATCCACAGGAGCCAAATCTCAGCATCATTAAATAAGTCTTCAGAAATTAATTAAAATACTTGGAATGTGAAAAGGCAAAGAATTCTGTCTTTCCAATATCTCTAAGCCCACAAAAAGTCCAGGACTAAGTAATAAGAAATAGTTTTGTAGCTGTTGATACAGACATTTCTCCTGAAAATTCTTCTGCTTTTACTTGTTTGGAATGGATGTCACTGACACAGCTCCTGAGCAGAGCCATCCTCCCCCCAAAATCTGCCTTTTATTTTTCCCTTTTTAATTCTGCCAAGGAATGCCTTGCTCTCTATAAATCCTGCTCATCAGCTCTGCCAAGGATACAGCCACTGTTGCTATCAGCTGGAACTCAAATTTGGCCAGGCAAAGTTGCCAAAGCAACAGGGAAGCCCTGGCCAGAGGAGTGAGGAGTCCTGTGCATATTTAAACATTCCTAGCGGTGGTATCTCAAATTTCAACCAAGATTACACCACTTTTGGTAAGAAACCCTAATATTTAGCTAGAAAACTTTTAGCTCCAGGATACACTTTACTACTATTCAGAAAGTACTTCTAAATTAAGATCCCATCAAAACCTGGATTGTTCTGTTGGAGACATAAAAGTGCAATGATTCAAAACCAACAAGGATTGCTCCTGTGCTATTGGATATTTGATGAAAATAATATTTTGCTCCTCTATATGTTCCTGGTGGAGTTTACCAAAGCAGCAAAAGCCTATTTTTTATATTTTGATAGTTTTATTCTGTTTGCTAATCTCTAGGACTAATTAAATGCACTTCACTAATTAAGTGGTGGAGTATTTTGAAGCATAGATTTGTCCTGTTCTCTGCCAGTTGGTCTCCACCCAAGGAAGGAACTTCCAGACTATATGGAAAAAGGGTGGGAGTGGGAGGGAGAATGTACCAGCCCAGTGATAAAGCTGATAAAAAATCAGCTTCCTGATTAAGCTGCTCATCTATTCTCATCCCTAGCTCCTAGAACAACCAGAGGTGTTTCTTAATAAGAGTGCTGGAAGAGCCAAAGCTCAGAAGTGTGGCCCAGGCGGGTGAGAAATGACAAGCACAGAAAATTCCATAAAGACATGTCCTTAAGGAGTCAAGTAGCACAAATCACCACCTGAGCAGCACATTAATCCCCATCTCCTGCAGACTCAAGTGTGACACGTGAAGATCTCTCTCCCAAGCTGATTATCTGTATTTCCTTCACACCCTGACTCCAGCTCATCTCCTCACCAGTGCTGCTAATTGGTTTTCATGCCCAAAACACATCAGCAGAGTCTCTGCTCCTCATATTAGCCCATTCCTTGTCACCTCCACATGTCAAGTGCAGGCAGCTAATTCTCATCAATCCACTTCTCACTCCCCAGCAGCTTCTCTCCAGTTTGACCCTGTTGCCAAAACTGCAGGAATAAGAGAAACTCTCCACACCATCTTTTAAGTGTTAGAGAATCAGGCATTACTTCATTCTGGCCAGGATGTACCATGGAAATCATCCCATCCACACAGCCAGGGTGAGCAGTAGAAATTATTCCATCACACATCGTTCTTTACCGGACTTTCCCCATATTTATAAATAAAAAACACAAAGAAATTCTCATTCATTGGTTCTACATTGCAAAATTCTTAGCATTTAATTTCCTGTTGGTTATTGATCCCTTCATCTTCAATGCTAATTTGGTCCTCATTCTTTGCTTCTCTGATCAATCTTTTCCCAGACCAGGGAGTGAAGTCTGTTTATGTCCATTTATCTCCTCTGTGTCTTCTTGCTACTCCCAACCTAGAGATGTTAAACTCTCAGAGTCTGGGAGTCTTCTTTTTGTGGACTGAAAGGCAAGGAGCTCTGCAAAGTAACCCTACACACTAGAAGGCATGACCTCTCCCTCTCCTCCTATATTCAAGAATTTATTCTTTTGTGTCATACAGAGTTCATTTTTCCCTTGTCCAGCCTCAGCTGCTGTTCCTTGTAAGCCCTTCCACCCCTCTGATTATCTTTGTTGTCCCAGCTCTCCACCTTCAGCAGGTCACCAAGGTCTCTCCTTTGAGCAACCCACATGCACCACGTGCACCTCTGACTGACATTGCTTTTTCCATTTCAAAGTCTGTGCTGTTCCCAATGGCTCCCTTTATTAATTTTACTTTCTTGACTATCAAAGGACATTTAGCCATAATTTTTAACTAGAACAAAAAATACCCATCTTAACCCTCAGGTTATTTCAGGGTGGCAGTGCTTCACTGTTCGACCTGCACTGAGCATGACAGCATGCAGTGTTTCCTCACAGAGTCATCCAGGACCAAAAACCTCTCCTTCAATCCCTACCCTAAAAGATTAATCCTAGTCTTAGTTCAGTTATGGTCCATTTATTTCTTCTGTATCTTTTTGCTACTCCCAACCTGGAGAAGTTAAAATCTCAGAGACTGGGAATCTTCTTTTTGTGGATTGAAGCCTTGTAGGCATCACCCAGCAAAACTCAAACCCTCATCAACAACAAACTTCTGAGGAGCATGAGCTCCCATGGGAATCCACAGGGAACTGAGAACTGCTATTCCAGCTCTCCATTTCTGCCTTTTAACAGCTGCTTTGTGTCCCATGGTGCCCCGTGTCCCCTCCCTGCAGGTCACAGCAGCAGGGCACCACTCTGAAATTTCCAGATCTTGGCCTCCTTTCTCCGGTGGCTGTGAGCATTGCTTCCCAAGGCTTCCCCTTGTCAGTGCAAACAACTTCTGTTTGTGCCTAGCTTTGCTCTGTTTTGTTAATTAAAGCCCAGCTAAAGGCAGCTCCATTCCAATCCTGCAGCTGGACACTCAGCCTGTGCTGTGCCAGTGCCAGCCTGCATCCCATTATCCTGGAACATCTGCCTGTCCTTGGTCCAAGAGTTCAGCCACCTTTCATCACAAAATGTTTTCCATCTCAAATCCTGCTCCAGCTCCTTTGCCCACACCTGTTTTCTCAATTTCCTTGAGAAAAGCAACGAGGGCCTGACCTTCTCTGGAGCCAAGAGATCAGCAGGAGAGAGCTCTCACAATGAATATTTATAGGTTGGATCTGCTCTGCTGATCATCGTGATCCATCACCCTGCTACTGCCTTGCAGCCAGATTTTAATTAAGTGCTTCAGAATGTATTTTTTCCTTCCACTGTTTCCTGTTTTCTCTGCTACACTTTCCCCATTTGTCGGGACATCTGTCTGTGCCTCATTCATATTTTTGTCCTTCTCCAAAATTAATATTCATACATCAGATATCAATTGGTTGGAAAGGAACTTAAATCCCACTCCAAATAAATAAAATAGCACCTAAATTAGATAGAAAAAGTGTTTTTGAAATTGTGACTCTTTCCCTTAAAATAGAAATTACCCACCCTAACCAGCCCTGGAACAAGACATACACTTGGTGGGGGAATAGAGGTTGTGGGGTGCTCCTGATTAACTTGACTTGTTCTGCTGCCATAAATCCACCCATTTTTTGGCAAAACTCCCACTAATTGCTGCCTCTTTCTATCTGTAGTCATAGGTCAGGGACACATGGGAAGATGGGAAGTGAGAGGTGAGGGGAAGCTGCATCTCTCACAGTGCTGCTCCCTGCCTGGATCCCACTTCTGAAAGGGTTTTATCAAATCTCTGCTTTTTGGAAGAGATAGAGAAAAGGTGACAATGACACTTAACCCTAAGAAAGGCAAAACATGGCCATAACAAGCCAAAAAATTACTGGAATTATCCAAGAAAACCTGCATTTAGATTTTATCTTCATTCAACGACTGACAGCCAAAATTAGGGCTAAAAGGAGGGAAGACTTTGGAATCTCAGGCAAAAATTGAAGCATAAAACCCACCAGAACCCTAAGGAATATAAACCCCACCAGGACAATAAAGCTGGTGTATTTTCAAGGAAAAACACTAACAGGGAAAAATGAGCAGTTTATCTATCTTTTTTGCATCTGGAGAGTTGGGGATGAAATTTCCTTCCAGTATCTGAAAGAAATCCTGCCAGTTTTCAAAGGGGGAAGCCAGAGAGGGATTTTTCATTAGAAGGTGGAGTGACAGGACAAGGAGGAATGGCTTCAAACAGAAAGGGCAGAAATTCAGGTGTGATAATGGGAATTATTAATTGTTCCCTGGCAGGGTGGGCAGGCCCTGGCACAGGGTGCCCAGAGCAGCTGTGGCTGCCCCTGCATCCCTGGCAGTGCCCAAGGCCAGGCTGGACTTTGGGGTTTGGAGCAGCCTGGGACAGTGGAAGGTGTCCCTGCCATGGCAGGGGTGGCACTGGGTGGGATTTAAGGTCCCTCCCAACCCAAACCATTCTGAGACTCTGTGATTCTAAGAAACAACATTGCTAAGTTAAAGATTTGGGAAGCCCCCAAGGAAATATGAATCTACTTTTCAGTATTCAGAATTATATGCAGATGCGTCACATATTTTTGATCACTCATTAATGCTCAGTTCCATTCACCAAACCAGCACCAAGCTGCCATTCCCTCAAGCAGTGAAATGAAATGGATTTTCCTGATGCCTCCTTTCCCTTCAAATCCAAGGGGAAGCTTCTGGGTCACGCAAACACTCCTCAAGGTATTTTTAGAAGCCTGTGGTTCTATTATTTACATTATTTTTTCCTTTATGTCTTAAAGATGATATGGTAGAGCAGATCCAATCTTTCCTTGCTCTGCTTGCATTTCCTTTGCAATGTAAACACAGAAATCCATGAGCTGCAGACTCTTGGTGAGTAAAACTGCCTTAAGTCAGGAGAAAATCACAAGAAACACAAGTATTTAAAAAAAGATGTCTCTGTCACCACCAAACCTGGGATTTGCCTCTCTCACAGGATACCTGTCTTGGTTCTCAAATCAGCTGCAGTCTCCCTGGCTTTGATTCCACTTCAAAGAGAAATTTGGTATTTATTTTGCAAGGAAGGGAAACTCTGATTCGTGCCTCTTTGATGTCTTGTTTCATAACTTTAAAAAACAAAACAAAACAAAACAAAAAAATCCCTAAAAACCAACTTTATAGGAGCAAGATTAACTAATATCAGCAGCAGTGACTTATTTACCAAAAGAAAAGAGTTGTGAGAAATTTTGGAGCTGCATTGAGCATGACAGTGAGTAAGCCTTGGGTTCTACTTATCAAATTAAATATCAAAGAAAGCACTCTTGGGTCTACTTAGTGGAAGGGTTTGGTAGCTCTGACTCTTGGCACTTCTTTCATTCATACTGAGCTTCAGAATAAGAACCTCACCTGGTGCAGGCTCAAACTTTGGTCTCAGCAAGAGGCAGACAATGGAAAATGAAGCAGTGAAGTGTTTGACTGTGAAAGGTTCCTGGCACCATGGTACAATTTCAAAGCTGAGATTAGAGAGGAATCCCCATGTCTAAAACAAAAAAACCAAACCAAACCAAACCAAACCAAACCAAAACAAAAATAAAAACCACTAAATTTTATTTTATTTTCATTTTCCTACATGACTTCCTCTGGTTGGATTTAAATTGCCAGGCTTTTAGAGCGTGGAGGGCTGGGGAAGACAAGGTTGTTTAATTTGTTAAAATATAGCCCATATTCCATCTAACCCTGAGAAAAAGATTTGGAAAAAATTATTCCACAGGCACAAAATCTTCTGCTACATCTCTCATAACCCGATTTTGCTGCACTCAGCAGCTTTCCCCTACCACCCCTTGTTTTAAAGGAATGCAAACAATGCAGAAAAGCAACTAAGAAAAAAGAAATAAATTGAAAGTTGCCCTCTGAAACTCCTGCCTGCCTTGTAATAATTACTGAGACAAATGTTCTCCTGGGGAGAAATGGAGAGGTGCTTTCATAGCCGTCACAAACCACACACTTTGGTGGCTCACAGGTGCAAAAATGAATAGACTGAATACATATTAAATTCTCCTGCCAGTGAATTGTGCAGTACAGCACCACAGTCACAGCTTTTTGAGTTCTTTATTAAATTGAGGGAGGCAGAAGTTTCACTCCAAGGACTGTTCTGAATGCATCTATTTGTTTGCAGAACTACTACAAGCTCTCTTATTTTTCTTTCTTTTTTTGGCCAAGTCCTCCATGCTAGTGCACAAATTAAATAACTTTTTGAAGTTAAAAATTGTGGGGGTCCAAGTTTTTTTAAAGTTAAATCGTCATGGGGAGCTGCAGGTACGGGACAAGGAGGAATGGGATGCAACTGAAAGAGGGGATATTTTGGTGAGGTATGGGGCAGAAATCTTTCGCTGGGTGAGGCTCTGGCAGCTGTGGCTGCCCCTGCATCCCTGGCAGTGCCCAAGGCCAGGCTGGACTTTGGGGCTTGGAGCAGCCTGGGACAGTGGAAGGTTCTGGAAGGTGGAAGGTGTTCCTGCCCACGTCAAGGGGTAGAATGGGATGGCCTTTGAAATCCCTTCCAACCCAAACCATTCCAGAATTCCATGGTTTAAAATCAATTCTCTGCTCAAGCAGCTGGCCCTATCCCAGGGTTGGTGTCTGATGCCACCTCCCAGCCCCGTTCTAGACAGAATTTTTCAAATGCTGAACAGACCACTTAGAATGTCACAATGTCACTGCCTCGTTGCACTGAAAATTCTGACAAAGATTATTCCTTAATCAGCATCTAAGGATGGGTTCATTATGCCATGGCTTTGTTTACCCTGGTAATTAAAGCAGTTAAACACATCCAAACCCAGCAGTAAACACGAAGCCAACAGCCAAACTCCCCTGCTCATGCTGCTGCCTATGATCCCCCCTCACAGCAATGGCTTTTCCAGCTTCATCCAAAGAACACCTCCCAGACTCTGATTTGATGACAGACTAAGCCAAGGACACTTAAACTTCTTTCAGATCCTTCTACCTGCAAAATCTGAATGCTTTAAGACTCCTTTAAGATTCACTCCCAAGTATATTCAGGTTTAAATTCCTTTTGACTTTGCTGGAGAAATAAAAAGTTGGGATAGCTATAATGGCAGGACTCCACAGGAGAGCTGGAGAACAAGAGGTGGCAAAAGGGACAGGGAACAGCAAGCTGGCTCAGCTCTTTTATCCCTAATCCCATCTTCCCTGGCTCATCCACCTGCAGGGACCCTCCTGTTTATTCACACTGAGTATATAAAATCTAAGCAGTACCACAAAATAAAATGGGAAGGGTGATAACCTCCACAGAGCTCTGAATTTTGCCCATTCACTTTTCAAGCTTCTCCTTAAAAACCTCTTTTTGCTGTTTCTTTGCTTAAACTCAAGATTCCAAAACTCAGAGTGGGGGGGGGGGGGGAACAAAAGATGCCAGTGAAGGAATATTTTGTGCTTCAGCTGCTAAATCACACAGCAAGGGACAGAGAAAAAGTGTTCTGTGCCTTGGTGCCTATCCCTCAAATTGCAGCAAACAGTGCTGTATGCATTTCAGCACCATTCCTTTTGGACAGCAAAACCAAATGCAGGAAAAGCGTTTTGCTTTTATTTCAATTCCCTGAACACCTTCTCTTCATAGAATCACAGAATCCCAAATTGATTAGGGTTGGAAGAGACCCTAAATCCCACCCAGACCTTAAATGCCACCTCTGCCATGGCAGGGACACCTTCCACTGTCCCAGACTGCTCCAAGCCCCATCCAGCCTGACCTGGAATATTTCCAGGGTTGGGGAATTCCCAGTTCCCAGCAGCACAAAGAGAATTCTGCACTCAGCCTTCCAGGCTGTGAGGGAAACTCAAAGCACTGCAGGCTGGGGAGAATATTATTCTTGATGTTGCAGAAGTGTAGCAGGAAAGTCAAATGAACTCCCCCAGAGACTTTTGAGGAAAGATTTGGGGTAACAAGAGCCCTGAAAAGATTTTGAGGCAAAACCAGCCCTGATGTGCTGCTGTAAGTGTACCCAGAGCTGGGCAGGGAGGTGAGCTGGGGGATCTTGGCTGCAGAAGAGCCACAGGCAGGACCAGATCTGGGATAAACTCAGGCTGCAAGTGCTCCCCTTGCCAGTCCCTGTAAGTTTTCTGTGCTGTCTAGGCTGTTTAGGTGGCCTGGAAAGGCCCAGGGATGGCCTTGAAGAGCCCGGCGCTTCAAAGGACGAGGAGAGACTTCTGATCTTGTCTCGGTCTCAGTGTTTATTAATTGTTTATCTAAAAGATTTTCTTTCAGCCCGACAGAGGTCTGCACAGCAAGTCAGCCATGGGCACACTCTGCAAGCCCCCGGGGCGGTCACTAATCTTTATACCCGAAGTTACGTGTACAATATTTATCATTTTTCCCCAATACCTTCTACCCTTATTAACCAGTGCACTTCTAGTAATAACCAATCCCAAAGTGCCACCATCACCACAGAAGATGGAGGCCAAGAAGAAGAAGAAGAAGGACTGGACACGCCCCAATTCCTCCATCTTACTTCTCTAAACCCCCCTGTACCAAAATCCTAAACCCTGTGTCTTACACTCTAATTAACTTATCACTTCACCATTCACCCAGTGAATTCCTCCCATCCTCATACAGGTGTCGTCTCCTCTGTAGGATCAAAGTCCAGCCACCAGACACTTCTGGCAACATTCCAGGACTCCCGAGCCCCCCAAGGGTGGTCTCGGCCACTGCACCTCCATCCTGAGGTGCTGAGATCCCACAAGTCCCTGTTCCTGTCCATTGTCCATCCTGTCCATGCCCATTTGATCACACTTCTGGAATTATCTGGATGTGAGGCAGTGCTGGGGGAGCCCCACTCTGGACAAAGGAGACATCTCAGTGTCCCCTGTTAGTGCCTCACTCACCCTGGGCTGCACACACCCCCAGCGATCTGTCCCTGCAGAATGAGGCAGAGATGCTCTCACTCCTCTCATTTCCGCTCAGACAGAGCCTTAATTCCACTTCACTCTTCTTCTGATCCCAGCAATCTGTGCTCTTGTCTGCCCTGTCCTCAGCTGGGTGAGCCTTCCCTCCCTGCTCCTGCTGTGGCTCCTCTGCAAGTGAGATCCTCCAGCTCACCTCCCAGGGGGCATTTCCAGCAGGGCCTCAGGGTCTTGGTTCCCCAAAATCAGAAGCCTCTGGGACAGTCTGACTTTCCTGCTACACTTCTGCAATATCAGGAATAATTTCCTGAATTTCCCTCAGAGCCTGAAAGGCTGAGTGCAGAAATCTCTTTGTGCTGCTGGGAAACTGGGGAAGGTTGGGAAACTTGCCCAGAGACCTGAGGATTCCCCAGCCCTGGAAGTGTTCCAGGCCAGGTTGGATGGGCTTGGAGCAGCCTGGGACAATGGAGGGTGTCCCTGCCCATGGCAGGGGTGGGAATGAGATCGGTTTTAAGATCCCTTCCAGCAGCAGCAGAACAGTGCTGGAGAAATATTTAACCTTTTCAGCCTAGTTCTCTGCTACTCCAGCACCCAGAGAGTGTCACTGACAACACCTTTCATTTCAATACCATGTAAAAAGAAGTGTTGCTCAGAATCTCTCTCAGGTCATGTAAGGAAATTGTTCTGTCTGATTTATACCTTGAAACTGCATTCTGGAATTTCTGAATGCTCTGGGTTGTTTCTAGAACATTAAAAAACCAACCCAACATATTAGTGGAGAGCACCAATTTCTGCCACATGACACTTCCAAGGTTATGTTGCCCCCTGGGGATGACCTGGAGTTATCAGTGTGTATCCAGGTGATCTTGGGGCAGGACACCCTGGCACTTCCAAATCAAGGGACAGAAGCACATCAGGAGATGCCTGTGTCCCTCCTGAGCAACCTGCTCCACTTCACAGCCAAATAAAAAATATCCAGGCCTAAAATGAAATTCAGAGTTCCTGAGCTCAGCATAGCCTGGGATTTCAGCACTTTTCCATCTAATGCTGGCCTGAACCTGAAAAAAAGGGCTGCAGAATGAATTGCCCAAGTAAATTATGGATCTGGGAACAACTGTGGCATTTTCATCCGAGAGATTAAATAATCCAAAACCACCTCAACCATTTCATCCCACTGTCTTTCATTCCCTGCCCAGCCCCTCCAGAGCTGCTGCTGGAACAAGGAATAAGAGCAAGGCACAAGTCTCTGTGCAGTCCCCAGCCTGGCCAAAATCCAGCTGGAATTATTTCTGGGCTCCACAGGAGCTGTAATGTCACCTTGCTGACGAGCACAGGGCCTCTGCAGAAGGCAGCTCTGGTGCTGTGCTGGCCTGGGCTCTGCTGGGTGCAGGTGTCCAACAGCTCCAGGGGCTCTGGAGATGGCTGGGCCAAGGCCAGTGGGGCAGGAGACTCCTCTCTGCCCTTGGAATGTGGCCAAGGAACTGGGAGAATGTTCCATTTGCAAGTTGTCACTGGGGACCATGTGCTGGTTTTGGTGTGGATTGTGCCAAATCCAGTCTGCTGACTAAACCTGACTTAACATCCAGAGAGAGAGGCCAGGACTTGGCAGAGAAGCTGCTAAACTGACCTGCAGATAAAGGACTGGCAGTAAATTCCATTCTCCCTTTCAAACAGCAGATTATTCCCCTTGGAGTATGTGGAGGTTCTTCCCCTGGGTTTTGGGGATGTCCCCCAGGGACATTGAGGTCAAAAGGAAAAGATCTGTCCACGAGCATTGGTCTGGGTGAATTACATCAGTCTCTACTTAATAATAGTTTCTTTTGCTTGGATTTAATATAATTGTTCCCAAAGGAGAGAACATTTCAAGATCGCCAAATTTTAGGAAATACTGCATTCCAGTTTGGAAATCCCTGAATGGTTTGTGACCTTAAAAGTTTCCACTGCTGCAAGTGCAGAGGGGCAGTTTCCTTTGGGAATCACAGCCAAGGCTCTGATTTGGGGGAAAGAGACACCAGGGAGTGCTGCCTTCATGGGAGCCTTGTGAAGGAGAGATTAAACCAGGGAGCAGAAAAGCTAATTTGGGAGAAAAATCAAAATCAACCTGGCCAGAATTCCACTCCCATTAGAATAAAAAAAAATTAAAAAAAAAAAAAAAAACAACACAAAACCAAAATAAAAAATAAAACAAAACAAAACAAAAAAACCAACACAAAACCAAAATAAAAAAATAAAACAAAACAAAAAAAAAAAAAAAAAAAAAAAACCAAAAACCAAAAAAACACCAAAACAGAAAAAACCCTCCCAAAACTAAAAATTCTATTTGATTCCAGACAAATCAATTCAGCCAACACTGGGCTCTGAGGGTACCTGAGTGGTTGGAGTAGCCTGAGGATTATCTTGGTCTCCATCAAGGTAAACAACCCAGAAGCCTTTTTAAGCAGAGATCCCAGAGCTTTCAAATGGTGATGAAAGAGAAAGAGGTGATTCAGATCTGAGCCCATTGTGGGTCAGCTCCAGGCTGGGAGGTTTTTATTGCTGGCTGTGCTGCTGAGAACAAAGACCCCAAGCCAATGTCCCTGTAGCCACCTTTCCCACTCAGCCCAGATCCTATTCCTCCTCTCCAGATCCTCTGCTCCCCAGCCTGAATAGCCTCAGCTGAGATGTGGCAAATTCCATATTTTTGAATTAATTACCGCCTTAAGCAGCAATTACAAACCCAAACAAAATTATGCAGCAATGGCCAAGTGAGCCAGGCACTGCTGGAGCTGGGCAGCTCTCTGTTTTCATCCTGAACAGAGGCTCAGCAAGGAATCACAGTGCCAAGGGATCAGCAATTAAGGAGAACTGTTTCCCTGCTGCATTTTATTTCATAAATACATTTATGTGAACCTAGGGCTCTGCCAGTTGTAAATCCTCTTCAAGGGTATGTCAAGGAAGTGATAAATGAAGGTGCAGACGCTTGACAGCATCCTGAGGGATCTGTTAGTGCCTGTCTGGGTGGGCAGCAATGTCCTTTTCTGTGTTTCTGGGTACCTTCTGCTCATGTGAAGGCAGAAGAATTCCATGAGCTGAGTGCTCAGCCAAGAGGAACTGCTTTTAATCCACCTCTGTTGTATCTTAGAAGGAGAACATTAGGATTTATACCAGCCTGTCACCACACCAAGGCGTGCAGGGAGGGAGTTACACAGCAAAGCCATCTGTGGGCAGAATTAATGGGAAGAGCAATGTATTTGTGGGAAGTGTATCCTGACTGAAACAATTACCTGGGGAAAATGAGAGCAAAATTAGACCTGACTCTCTTCCCTGGAAAAGTCAGTTCTGATCCAGAAATCCAACAGCCTGCAATTAACAGATTCTACACATTTTATCCTGCTCTGGCTTAAAGCTGATGTGTTCTTGGCAGAGTTTTCAGGCTGATGCTGACACCTGAATTATCATCCTCTCAACATCTGCCCTTAGAAAACTTGGCTCTGTTAGAGCAGCAATAAAACCCCCGGACATTTCTCCCCAGATATTGGGATGGGCACGATCTGGGTGAAGGCAGAGCAATCCCAAGGGCAGTTGGAAGCCCAGGAATACAAATTGGGCTTGAAGCCAGTGTAAAGCACCACCAGAATTTCAGAGCTGATCCTCCCTGGCACATCCCAGTGCACAGGGACAGGCAGAGAAGCAGCCAAGGAGAGGACAAAGCCAGTCAGGAGCTTCCAGCAGCAGCTGCTGAGGACAAGAGCTGCTGTCTGGGAAAATACTAGAGAAAAAATCATGGAATTATAAAATCCTTCATCTGGGAAAAGCCCTCTCAGCCCTGTGCTTGATGCCCACCTTGTCCCCAGCCCAGAGCACTGAGTGCCACCTCCAGCCCTTCCTGGGACACCTGCAGGGCTGGGCACTCCAAACTTCCCTGCCAAGGCTTGAGCACCTTTTTCCATGGAGAAATTTCTCCTGGAATCCAAGGAAGGAACATTCTTTTCTCATTTTCTCAGAGGGTCTGTAACTCATGAGCACAGGCCTCTGTCCTATACCTGCCTGCATCCTAAATGTACCCACCCAGCCTTTTCCATCCTACTGGAACCTGAGGTTGTTTGGATTCATTCTCCCTGAATATTTTACCCTTTCTTTACCCTCATTTCTGTGCTCACAACTGTAAAGTGGTCAACATTTCCACCCTCCTTTCTGTGTAAATCCCACAGACCTCACCAAAATAGAACATTTTGCTGTAAGTGACAATGTGCAGTGGCTTATTTGTGCTTTGAGATTTTGATACCAGACAAATTCTTCTGTGACACCCCAAATCCCCAATCAACTGGGAAATTAAGAAGAATACTAAGCTGAAGAGCAATGAAAATTTCTTTTCCCTCTCCATCATGCCCAGCTAAGTTTCAAACTGAGCTGACAAATTCTGGGTGCCATGGTGAGCAGAGCCAGCTCTGGTTACCTCTGAGCCTTTTCTTGTATCACTGTGCAGATGCAGGGACTTTAGGGAGGATGATTTAGGAACAAATCCACTTTGGGGAGGAGTGCCCCAGTGCTGAGATACTATTCAACCAAAGCTCCAACCACAGAGCCTTTAAAATTATCTATAACTCTATCTTTTGCACAGGGAAAATAAATTAAAGGGTGTGCATGGGAGAGACAAATCACAGAGATAAGGATGATATATAAATCTACAAAGGTACCTAATTAGTGCACCAGAGATCTGGGATTAATCCTGTTCTCCTGGTGAGGATGGAGATACTGATATGGGAGAGTGCTCCAGTTCAGGTCACTTCTGCAGGACTGTCCTTGTTGTCCCCTGCACACTGCTCTGCACTGCAGGGAGCTCTAGGAGCATGGAAACTGTTCCTGGAGGATGGAACCACCAAATCCAGGAATGGTGTGGCAGTTCCAGCAGCTTCTCCAGCCCCAGGCTGCAGACAGTGGGATCCCCACCAGGAACTGCTCCCTCCTACACCACACTTTAGTCCATCCAAAAATTCCCTCAGCAGGCTCCTCACTGGATTTAACTTCGAATATAAACCACAATGTCTTAAAAACCCCTCACAGAAGGGTGTTCAGAGAAGTCTGAGATAGTTTTCCTAACTCAACACCAACATGTTGCCCTTGCCCTGACTGCCCAAGCCCTGGGATTGCAGCAGTTCTGCTGAGTGGTGCCCACTAAAGAGCTAAATCTGAATTCATATCCATTTCTCAGAGCGATGCCAAGCACCAACGGGCACAGCAAAGCCTGAACTGAAGCCTTGGCATGATTTAAAGCCAATATTTCTATTTTCTGCTGAGTTTCTCTGGGAAGAGAGGTTCACATAATCATTCCACGCTGTTGCCTTTTTGTCCTTCCCCCAAAATCCTTTGATAGCAGCATCAAAGCTATTAAGATGCAAATCACTTCAGGAATGCTGCAGCCAAGAAAGAGGAGAGCAATTCCCAAACATCCCTATGAGGGAACATGCTGCAGTTTCACTTCCTGTGCACTAAATGTAAGGAAAATCCATGGGAAACCAGTTTTTCTCAGTCTCCAAGAGAGGGACAGGCCCCCAAGTGAGGACATGGGAACCACCAGGAGCCTGGAATTCACCCTTCCTTTTACTCAGAGCAAGATTTTATGTTCAGCAGCGTTTCTCAAGGATGATGTCTCCCTGGAAATGATTTTTAACAGGAATACACTGTTAAGAAGGGATAAACAGATAAACATTTGATGCACTGATAGTGTTGTGGCATAGCTTTTACCACCTGGAATAAAGCAGGGAGGCTTTTAGGAAGGAATGCTGTATCCTGCTTTTGTACCCATAAAAGCTGGAATTTCCCAGCACTGTATTAAAACCCGAACTTCTCCCACTGTAAATGTTTTTTCCCTTCCCAGAGAGCATAGAAAACAGCTCTGAGAGCATCTCTGCAGTTCTTATAAAGCCACTGCTGCAGCCTCATCTCCTTCAGTCTAACTCTATCCATGAGACCTGTAGAGGGCAGTGGATAAAAGAAAATCAAGCACCAGGAGGAGTCATAAATGTTAAATACAAATTTAAAAAAAAAAAAAATTGGCATCTCATCGAAGGACTTCCTCATATTGAAAAGCTTATAGGTAATTCCATGGATTAATGGATTACTGCAATGGGATTTTTCCAAGCCCAAATCCCAGGCTGTCTGGCAGATTGCACTGACAGGCTTTACAGCAGAGCTCTTCCCTTGGGATTTACCTTTTCTATTTTTTACCCCCATCAGGAATCTTGCACCTAAGCTAAAATGTGCAGCTGGCCCTTCCACTGCCATGGGCAAGCAAGGCTTTCCCTTCCTCCTCAGAAAGCCACATTAAACCAAGGAACAGTGAAAATACTGCTGAGCAAAGCTGAGTGCTTACACAACACACAACAGTGACATCAGTGTTCAAATTAATATCAATTTAACATCAAACCAGCCAGGACCCAGAGCAGAAAGCAGCCTCCTGGATAATTCCTCTGTGGTTTTCAGGCCCACTGCTAATAACTTCATTATCCATTTGGCATATACAATTAACTCATTAGTGATGGAATACGTAAAATCCAGGCTAAAACTCCAATTAGGCACAGCAGATAAAAGCAGTACAGCAGGTACAGGATCCTTGGCCTTATCTTGCACATGAGAGCATTAATCAATACAGCATGGCTGCTTATGATCCCCTCATTTCAGCCCTGCTGTAGGAACTTCTCCCAGCTTTGCAAACCTCGTGCAATCCCAAAATTGGCTCTGCAATTACCGCAGGCCGAGCTCTCCACACCTCCCTTAATGCCCCGTTTATCTCTGGGATGCAGATTAAACCTGCAAAACCACCGAGAAGGCAGTGAAATAGGGCTGGGAAATGTGTGTGTTAGGTGATGCCAGGGGTCAATAGGGAAAGGCCGGGCGGTGTGGAGCTGCTGGGGTGCAGAGCTGGGATGTGCCCGGCCCCGCGGTGACTCAGCGGTCCCGGCTGCATCCCAGCCCTCCGGGATGCAGGGATCAAAGCCGGGAGGCAGCGCTGCGCTCTCCTCCTTCCAGACTCCGGCTGAGTCACCGCCTGATAAACTGCTCCTGCTCCCGAGGAGTCAGACACTGACAATTCACTCTCACCTGCTGCGCTTTTTCATCTCCTTTCTGATGTTTTTATTTATTTTCCTCCCCCTGCCATGGTTTTCCTGTCTTTGCCATCAGTGTTCCCTATTGTATCGCTTCCCTCGGATTTAAAAAGGGATGGAGAGCTAAGGGCTGCTTTTGTAACCCACGTTTGTGAAGGTAAACACTCACACGGACTTCTGAGCCTTCCTCATACTCTGGCAGAGCTGCTGAAGAGTCCCAGAGTGAGAGCCTGCAGGAATGAAAAATTGGGACAATGCTATTCATGCTCAGAATGGAATGAAATAAAATCATTTTGCTATCATCTGTTATACAGCTCTCTGCTATCACCTGACATGTAGTTCTCTGTATAATGTGGGGACTCATTTTGGAGGGGGTTTGCAGAGACTGGAGGAATCTTTCCCCTGAGAGAAATCTGTTTTTGGTGATGGCACTCTTTCTTCTCCAGCAAGGAGAAAGAAATGTTAAAAAAAAGAGGAAAAAGTCCAAAGTGAAAATAAAAGGCAGGTGTGAGCAAGAGCGAGCACTAAGAATGGATCACGGACATGAATCAGTCCAAGGTTGGACTGGATGACCCTGGAGGTCTTCTCCAACATTAATGGTTCTGTGATATCATGATTCAAAAAGACAACAGAAAAATAAAAACAGATGGGTAGCAAGGTCTTGGAGTAGCACTTTTGGGTGGAAATGGCACTGGGGAGATCAGAAATATTGTTCTGATTTCATCAGCAATGGAAGGTGCCCACATGCACACCCACATCCACCTGCTGAGTGCCAGCCCACAGCACAAAGGAAGGAACTCCTGTTTTGGGAGAAAAAAATGCTGCTAGTGGTGCTTTTCCTCCCTCACACACACCAGGTCACAGCCTGGCAGCATCGTGCTCCCATCTGGCAGGAGGTTGTTCCTCTCTTTCCATGCAGCCTTTATTCCAGGCTGTCACACCTAAGTGCTCGCCAACCAGAGCACAGCCAAGTCCAGCTGCTTGGGAGTTTCTCCCAGCCACAATGACAGGTTGGATCTTTCCGTGATGAAAAATGGGTGCTCAGGTGCATCATCTCAAAGAGCAAATCTCATGCTCAGGGATGAGCCAGTGGCTCCCTGGCCCAGTTAGAGGGGCTCCAGCTAAACCCAGACAGAATTAAAACCTGCTCTACAAGCAGCCAGCCCAGCAGCTGAGATAACCCTCATTTTCCTGACTCTACCACAGGAAAATGACCATGGAATTGAATACGAATGAAGGGAAGCTGGATTCTTTAAAGAAACCATTTTCTTATGGTTTGTTCCTCTGGGAATGATCCAAATGCAGTGCTGAACATCTCTCTGGCACTCTGTGACAGAGGTTGTCATTTTAACCAAAGGACTTGTCAGGAAAATTAATCCACAAACACTAGAGGTTTATGTCCAAAAAGGAGACAGAGGAGCCCTGTAATTTATCTGAATAAAGGGAGAGGTCATGGGGCATTTCCCTGGGGTCTCTCAAGTTTTTGGAGGACATAGCCTCCTTTTTATCCCAATTTCCTGGCTTCACGTCCCTCTCTCTTTCCCCATTGGCTGAGGTACTTGAGAGGTACAAATTCCCTGAAAAATCTAATATCTTAGACCCCCTTATAATGCATAACTCCCCCTTTGTCTTTTCCTTGTGTCATTCGGTGGAATTCTTTATGGAATTTATGGTTCTTCTCATTGCTTCTTTCATCTCTCAGAATCCAATTTTATTTATCAGCAGACCTACAGTTTGTAAAGACACATCTCTCATCCCATTTATCAATCAGAGGAATCGTTCCCACTGCTTCTTTTATCTCTCAGTATCTAGCTTTATTCACCAGCAGACCCACAGTTTGTTTGTAAAGACAAGTCCCTCATTCGTTTCAGAGTCAATATAAAAAAGACAGGTCTCACACAAAAATTCCAGTTTGTTCAAAGCCTCAAACCCAGGCTGCACAAAACATTCTCAGTGGAGGTGCTGCAGCTGAGGGCACTGGGAGCTCTCAGGCTTTGCTTCCCCTGCCTGGTCCCTTCTGGACACTCCTGCTCTGGATGTGACCTTGTGAAAGCACAGTTTGGGGAAAAGAGAAGGTCTCTGCTACTAAATATGAGCATTTGCTATGATTTATCATTTCTACCTGCTCATAAAAATAATTATCTTAAATTACATAACATGGGGTTTATAACTGCAAAGAACAAACCCCGAAACCTCAGAGGTATTTGTTCCATTTCATGGCCTCTCACCTCCAAAATTCTTGACCATATGGTTATGTAGAAAACTTGGTAATATCAATACTCTAGCAACAAAATTGCTCAGCAGCAGGAAATCATTTGGCTCCTAAGGCCATTGGCAAATGAGACAGGGTTTTGTGAATGTACTGTTAATATTCGGACAGGGAGGTAAGTCACTCAAAAATAAACACATTTAATCCAAAGATTTTTACAAACAATTCCAAATATATTTTCATTCTCCCATTAGCAAGTACACTGCAAAGCTCCTGGCAAGCATTGCCATTTGTTTTAGCTCATTATAATAGCTCATTAAAAATAGAAATAAAAAACCTGGAATATCCAGCTAACTTAATGGGAACAGGGGAAAGCATCAGTCCCCACCATCAGCACTGTCATTCTCCAACTTTAATTGGAGCAAAATGAATTTGTGTCTCCCTACACTACAATTTACAGGGGAAAGCAAAATCCCCATGTTTGAAATTGTCTGGGTACATGGCAAAGTCCTCAGCGGGGATAAAGCATCAGGAGTACCTCAAATTATCCAAAAAAAGGGCTGGTGGTGTCCAGCCACCACCTGCTTCAGCCGTGCTTTTGAGCAGCATCAGCTGATTTAATTCTCTTTTGTAACCCACGTTTGTGAAGGTAAACATTTTGGTTTCTGTGCTTGGTGCTGGTTTGGGTGTGTTTGTCACAGACTGGCCCAGGCTGCAGAAGCTGAGTGGGCACCTGGTGTCCCCTCCCTGCCCCAGCAGGGCCATCCCAGAGCCCAGGGCACAGCATTGTGTGCAGCCAGCTGTGCCCCAGCCCCAGGGAGGAGAGCCCCCAGGCCGTGTGGGCAATGTGCTCAGGGCTGGGCACTGCCCAGGGCACAAGTTGTGCCTCCTGTGCAGGGCAACTGCTGGGCTCAGGCCCTGCCCGTGGCTCTGGTGCCATCGCTGGGCCCCGGAGCAGAGCCTGGGCCCTGCTCTGCCCCTCCCTGCAGCCAGGCCCAGCCAGGCCTGAGGGCCCCTCTCAGCTGGGGCTCCCTCAGCCTTTCCTCATAAAAGACAAAATCAGGAGTTCAGGGCAAGCATCAGGTGCTTGGAACCTCAAGAGAGTCACAGAATTCTCAGAATCACTGGGTTGGAAGAGACCTCCAAGATCATTGAGTCCAAACCAGCCCCAATACCTCAACTAACCCTGGCACTCAGTGCCACATCCAGTCTGGTTTTAAACACATCCAGGGATGGTGACTCCACCACCTCTCCAAGCAGACCGTTGCAGTTCTTTTTCACCCTTTCTGTGAAAAACTTTTTCCTAATATCCAACCTATATTTCCCTTGGGACTTGAGCAGCTTGAGACTGTCTTCTCATTCTGAAGAAAGAGCCCAGCCCCACCTGAGCACAGGCACCTTTCAGGAGCTGTACAGGGTGATGGGGGCACCCCTGAGTCTCCTTTTCTCCAGGCTGAGCACCCCCAGCTCCCTCAGGGGTTCCTCACAGGGTTTGTGTTCCCAGCCCCTCTCCAGCCTCGTCGCCTCCTCTGGACGCGCTCCAGCGTCCCAACGTCCTTCCCAAGCTGAGGGGCCAGAGCTGGACACAGCACTGCAGGTGTGGCCTCACCAGGGCCAGGCACAGGGGCACAGTGACCTCCCTGCTCCTGCTGGCCACACCATTCCTGATCCAGGCCAGGAGCCCTTGGCCTTCCTGGCCACCAGGACACACTGCTGGCTCACGTTCAGCCACCTTTGGACCAGAACCCCCAGGTCCCTTTCTGCCTGGGCACTGTCCAGTCATGAGTGCATTTCCTGCTCCAAGACACCATCAGACCTTTCATTTCTGATCCATTTTTGTTAAAAATCATTGGAGAGATATTTAAGTCTATCCACTATTTGGGATATTCCACATTATTTTTCCTTCAGAAGAAAAGCAAGGGAATTTGATCATTGCCTGACTCTGGACTCAGCTCAGATGAATTTTCCCTGATTTCAGACAGAAGTGGAATTTCCCTTCTCTCTCCAAACAGGCCCAATGGCCCTAAGAAGCTGCCTGTGCCCTGAAGTGGCTCCTAGGAGCTTTAACAGTGCTAAGGTGGCTTTAAATCAATTCTGCTCAAGAGATTTTTTCTTTTTCAATCAGTGCTCATTCTTAGTCTACTTTTCATCAACTAGAAAACAGAGGATAATTAAGAGAAAACATTGCCATAAATCAACAAGAAAAATAAAAATAAAAGGAGAACAAACCTTGTACCTAAATGAAAGCATTTCACAATTTCAAACTTCAAGAATTTAACTCAGTTACATTCAGATTTCTGTTCTTATTTTGCATTAAAATGGCAGATTTTTGCCTGGACCAGAAACCCTGTGCACACAGTTGTTGTTTTTCATTACTCCAGCACAAGCAGCTCCCCTTGCCCTTCCCAGGCATGGGAGAGAGGCAGCCCAATCACATTTTCAGGAGCAGCAGGATATTCACAATCAAGGAGGGGCAAGAAAGCCCAACCCACCTTTTGCACTTTTCTGAATAAAACAATGACTCTGACCAAAAAAAAAAAAAAAAAAAAAAAAAAAAAAAAAAAAAAAAAAAAAGGAGCAAGAAATATAAATTCAAACTGAAATTAGGATTCAATGGAATAATAGAATCATTCAGGATGAACAAGATCTCCAAGGTTATCAGTTCTAATATTTGACTGAATACCACCATGTCCACTCAGTTTTTGAAGAACTGTTGATTTCGATGAAACTGAGAAAATGTCAGTATCCAATGTCAGTATCCAACAGTAAACGAATTTATTTTAAACCCTATCATAGGAGAATTAGCTTTCCTTTTTAAGGTCTCCCCCTTTCACCATCCACATTTTCTGGTGTAAGTTTTCTCTGAGGTCCTGCTGAAGTGGTGACAGGGCCAAAAGGGACAGTCAGGGAGGAAAAAGGCAAGAAGGGTTAAGTTGATGACAGAAGCATTGCTGGCTCTAAAAAAACAAGAACCTTCAATCTATATCCTAGAGAATCTGATGGGTGAGACCAGTTTCATCCCAAAGACCCTTTATCCTATTCAGCTGAGGAGTGATCTGGCCTTCCTTTATCCCAAACACCCAAGGCAGGAATTGGAATAGCTGCAGATCAATTACATCTGTTCAGATTAAATGAAGATTTATCCTAAAAATCAGTGCCAGGCATCACAGCAGAGTCTCCCAACAGGGCTGGCAGAAGCATGGAAAAGATATTTTTCCAATGGCTCTTTGTCATTCCTTCAGCAGGAATGATGTTTTTACCTATTGTATTTTTCAAGTGGTATCTGCTCATGTTTTGTTTTGGTTTCCTATGCCTTTTAGCATTAGAAAAGCTCCTGGGAAGTCTGAAAGGTAAGAGGACAGAGGGCCTGTTGAATGAGATGTGAAATTAAGGCCCTGCACATCAATGCTTCCCACTTCCAGTCACCATTTCAGCTGCGAAATGTCCTTCCAATGATCATGGTGTAGCAGATTCCTGAAGCTGGAAATACAGAGTGCAGATGGATTGGTTGGATTTGTAGCTTGAGCAGTTTTTCACCTCTTGGAAGCTGGAGGATTGGAGTTACCCCTTGGGTTGATAATCTACAACATGTAGAAACCCCAGAATATTTTAAACTCATTTTATAGGAGCAGTACTTGAAATATGATGGGTTTGTAAACCTATCTAACATCACGTTCCAACTACATTATTAACACCCAAAGTACCAGGTTTTGAGGACTTTCCATATGGATGGAAGTTGAATAATCACAGTTTCATTCTACTTAATGCAATAAGTAAATAACAAACTCACAACTATGGCTATCAATTGATCTCACTTCATCCCATGACCTCTTTGTCTCTTGGGCAATGACTTAGTTTATTCTTAGAAGTATTTCCTTAAAATAGTTTCATCATCACCATCTTAGGCCATTTGGTTGTGTTCATTTACTCCTTTAAGGACAGAAGTGAAACTCTTTTCCTCACACTCTCAGGAGATTTTAGTGCCCTTTGAGAAATCTTGCATTGATCTCAAAAAAGCAGAGTGGGAATCTTCATGAATAAATTGCCCGAATCTTGACACATGCTTGGACCCCAACTCTTCATCTACAACATAATAAAATTCAATTTATAAAACATTCCTGCTAGAAATAAGCTAATTTATTAAATACAGTAGAAGCCATTATGATATGAAAAGCACATTTAAGTGAAAAATGCTGATGTGAAAAAAGTAATTTAGCTTGCAAATTTTCCTTGGAGCGAAACAAAACTGTGCATGGAAATTATCCCAAGCAAATCTCTCAGCTCTATCCTTCTGATCATCTGGGTGCCTCCTCTGGATTTGCTCCAAAATGACCTTTTTGCAGTTTTCTCTTTACTTTCTGTTGTCATAACAACTATAGTTCTCCTGTCTTTCTGTAGATAGACCAGCTATGGCCTCTCATTTATTCCCCAGTTGCAAAGCCTCTGGAAGGTGACGCTGAGTTGTGGAGGGGGTTGGCTCAGACCCTGCTGATATTACCCTGAAAAACCCATCTCCAAGGAGGAACCTCTTTGTTTTCAGCTGGTCCTGGCTGCAGACGTCACAGGTTTCTCTGGAGGACAGCAGTGACACACTCAGTGTATTACTCAGGCAGGAATTGAATTACTGCTCTCCCAGGCTTGGCATTTGACTTGGCTGTCAAGTACACAACATCTCATAAAAGGCACTAGGCTGTTTCACTCTGCTGACTTGCAGCTCTCAGAGGCTGCAGGAGATGGGGTTGGCTTTGCCTTGATGTTCAGGAAGGAGGCTTGCCAATAATTTTGAACCAGATGAATAAACATGCGTTCTGTAAGGCTCTTTTTCTACAAATTTAATAACTAGTTTCAGAGGTTGAGGTGAGAACAGGGGGAAGTTTGGATAAATAAAAGTGTAGGAATGTCCCAGGATGGCCTAATTTGCATCTAGCAAATGTTCTATGCATTACAGCACTTCTTTTCTGACTAACAGCAGTTTCAAGGCAAGGGCTAGGAGGTGCTGGATCAGTTCTGGCAGGAGTTCCAAGCCACCTTTGGAATTAATTTCGGGTATGATCTCAATCCCTGACTTACAGAATGACAGAAATAATGCAGAACCTGGCATCACTCACTTGGTGAAGGGACAAAGCCCAGAACACACCCCAAATAACAAAAAAACAGTCCAAGACAATGCTCCAGAAGGGTTTTAAGAGGGAGCTGAGTGTGAAGGCTTCATCCCAGAAAAGTCTGTGTCCCAGGCCAGACCACAGCAGGTAAATCCTGCAGAGGGACAGGCAGCAAAGGAAGCACTCTCACACTCACCAGCCATGAGCAGAGCAGGGGGAAGGGTTGTCCACCACAGCAGCAAACCTGGAGCCTTGTGCAGGCACTGCCCAGAGAGGTGAAATGCTGCCACTGCTGCCTTCCAAAGGGTGCAATTCCAGAATATCCCATTCAAAGCCTGCTGGGATGCCAGGAGAACAGGATGTTCTACCTCAGCTCCAGAGTTGGAACAGCTCCAGCACAGAGCAGCCTGGGTGTGTTTAAGAACAAGAGAGTCCAAGGAATGTTTTTGTAAGGACCCAAAGTTTGCAGTGACCATGGAGGATTCAGAAGCAGAGTCTTACCCAGTCACCACCATTTTATAAACAGTCATGTTTAAGCCACACTGAATTAGCCACTGGTCCTTGAGGGCCAGAAGCACAGAATAACCTGGGGAGCCTCTAAACAAAGAGTTCTAAACAAAGCTTGTTCATCTTCCCAGAACATCAGTGTGGGAGTAACACTTTGCCCGTATCTCCAAAAAGATCTGCTCATGGGAAGTTGGAGAATTATAGAGCACAAGGTTGTTCCACATCACCATCCTACAGCTTCTCCTGAGGGACAGCTCCCAGCTCTACTCTGGGAGCAGGGAATGGCTGGAGCTGTGCCAGGGGAGGTTCAGGTTGGATTTAAGGGCAAGGTTCTTCCTCAGAGGGTGCTGGGCACTGCCCAGGGAATGGGCACAGCCCCGAGGCTGCCAGAGCTCCAGGAGGGTTTGGACAAAGTTCTTAGACATGGGATGGGATTGTTGAGGTGTCTGGGCAGGAACAGGAATTGGACTGGGTGATCCCTGTGGATCTCCTCCAATTCAGGGTATTCCATGATAATACATGAACCTACTTCTGCCCAGACTGTCGCAGACATCTTTTTATGAAAAATCCTTTCCTTAGGATTTTTCCTCCTGAGAAGCTGTGAGGCCTCAGGAACAAAATTTAAACATTGATTATCTGCTGCTGTGGAATGCAACAGGTGCATCTGTGATTGGTCTCATAGAGTTGTTTGTAATTAATGGCCAATCACAGTCAGCTGGCTCGGGCTCTCTGTCTGAGCCACAAACCTTTGTTATGATTCTTTGCTATTCTATTCTTAGCCAGCCTTCTGATGAAATCCTTTCTTCTATTCCTTTAGTATCATTTTAATGTAATATATATCATAAAATAACAAATCAAGCCTTCTGAAACATGGAGTCAGATCCTCATCTCTTCCCTCATCCAAGAACCCCTGCGAACACCATCACACCCTGACCAAATCCCTAAAGATTGTGGAAGAATCTTTGACTAAACCAAGAACAAGGAGTGTGAGCAGTCATTGCTGTTATGGCCAGAGCCAACCATTCAGAACCATGGAAGAAATACAGGGTCTTCCAAGGAAAAAATAAAGAGAAAAAACCCTAAACCTTCATTTTTCTCACTTCTCTGTATCAGATGCTTGCACATCTTGATTAGAATTCAGGATGACTCACACTCCATGGCCCTTCTAATCCCTAAAATACTACCACCACACAGAGCTGCTTGCAAAGATGCTCTAAGGCATAGTGAGCAAAGTCCCTGATAGGAATTTTTGTCCTCTTTATATTCAAATAAATTTTAATTCTTTTCTTTTTCAGACCTCCAGACTGATACACAGCAGCAGCCACTATTTAAATTAGGTGGTGACGGTGAGTTTCTGTGATGTACTGTCCATTATTTTAAATTAAACTGAGAAAAAATGAACTCTTATCACAACTATTAAAAGTGGCTTTCCTTTCCTGTCGATTTACATCCAAATAACCAACTTATCAACCTGGCAAATGTTAACCTGCACTGAGGCAAGGAGGTGTGAAGTTCTCAAGCAGACACTGTCCTTGGGACTGAAAGGTCAGTGTGCATGTTATTTATTCTTCCTGGGGAAAGATTCTACTCTTAAGTCAGGGAAGGCTTTTACACTATCCACAGAAATAATAAAGGAATGCTTTAACCAAGGAAAGACCAGGCCCAGCCTAAATAAAAAAAGATTCTTCAAAATTATTAATTTCTTTAACATACAGACAGAAATATATCCAGAGAATAAAATCAGGAATGGAAGAGCATTGTCCTCCATGGAGTGACCATGCACAAGCTCAAGTTTGGATTCTACTCCTCTTGAGGCAGTCAAAACTGCCAAATCCACTCTGACTTCCACATGGGAATGTCTCTTACTGGCATCTCTTTCCCACCAATTTTAAACACCCTTAAAAACCATCCTGTCCTGGTTTTGGCTGGGATAGAGCTAAACCATGACACAAACTTGCGTTTCTCTGTTTCACTCCTCTTCTTGTAAACCCCAATAACCACTAATTTTATAATGAAGTGACATTATGGCAAAGGCAACCCCACTGCCATGATCAACAGTGCAACCCAATATTTTTTTTCCTTATGGCACTGCTTTAGTGCAGAGAATTGAGATGGGATGGTGAAAATAAGGAAAAATTGTGTCAGGAGAAATCAAGCTCTGGGGTTAGTTGGGGAGACAGATGAAATAAGAAAACAGCACTGCACTAAACCACCATTTTTTATGTGCCAGAACCACTGCTTTGAAGGGAGGAACAGCAGCAATGCAGCTCCTGCAGCAAAATGCATTAAAATAATCCTAATTTCTGAAGAATAAAGCCATTATTGTTGTAACATAGGACAGTCTTGCCCTTAAGCTTCCTTGAACACACTGCTCTGGCTTCTAACACAGCAGCACAAGGGAAGTCAGAGACTATCTTAGAATCACTAAGGTTGGAAAAGACCTTTAAAATCATCAGGTCCAACCATCAGCCAGAACCACCATAATTTCATCACTACACCATGTCCCCAAGTGCCACATCCACACATTTTTAACACCTCCAGGGCTGGGCACTGCAAAGCTCCCTGGGCAGCCCCTGCCAAGGCCTGAGCACCCTTTGCATGCAGAAATTGCTGCTGCTGTCCCAGCTGAGCCTCCCCTGGCCCAGCCTGAGGCCCTTTCCCCTTGTCCTGTCCCTGTTCCCTGGCAGCACAGCCCGACCCCCCCTGGCTGTCCCCTCCTGGCAGGGAGTTGTGGAAAGTGCAAATATCTGATTCCTAGATCACCCAAACTGCAAGAGACCAAAAAGGGACAGCCTCTTATAAAATCAAATTACTTCAATGATGCATCAGAGATTTCATAGAAACCTTTTTTTTCAATCAAGCCTGGTGAATTCACCAGACACAAGGTTTCACTAACAAGCTGAAGTTGTTTAAAATAATTTCTTCCCACTGGTTTTTAGCATAAAGAAATGCAGACTCTTCTCCCTTCTCTATTAATTAATGTGAAGTCTCTGGTTTATGACACACTTTTGCCAGCAACTTCCCTCTTGCCTCAAGCCCCTATCAGGATGTTTATCAGGAAACATTTATTTAATAACATGGGATTCTAAATGGCTTCCTTTAATGAGAGTATTTTAATCATGGTGTGTGAGAGCTGGAACACAACATATACAGATATTTTCTTGGTAATGTGTAACTGGAGAGCTGGGATGCAAAAAAACAAGTGAGAAATTAAGGGAATGGAAAATAGGGCAGAAATCACAGAATCACTCATTTTTTGGGTTGGAAGGCACCTCAAAGCTTATTCAGTCAAACCCCTGTCATGGCAGGGACACCTTCCACTGTGCCAGGCTGCTCCAAGCCCTGTCCAGCCCGGCCTTGGGCACTGCCAGGGATCCAGGGGCAGCCACAGCTGCTCTGGGCACCCTGTGCCAGGGCCTGCCCACACTCCCAGGCAAGGATTCCCCCAGACTGTGCTCTTATCTGGGATTGTCCAGACCCAGGGGCAGCACCAGCACTTGGCCTTGTTAAACCTCATGAGATTCCCATGGGCCACTTCCTGAGCCCCTCTGGATGGCCCTGTCCTTGAGCTGCGTCCCTGCATCCTCAGCTTGGTGTCTCTTCTCAGCTTCTGAGGGTGCTTTTGATCTCCCATGGATTTCATCTGGAAGGGACTACAGGACTGCATTTACAGCTCATGGTGGCAACAGGCAGGTCCTTGGGTTGAAATGAGGAGATGGACAGCTCTGCAACCACACAATTAGGGAAAATTTTCTTTTTTGGAGAGTGATAAAAGCTACACAAAGGCTGGGAAGTTGCATTCCCATTCAAAAGAGAGGTCACCAAATTTGCTAGGAAAACCACAATTTTATCTCTCCTCACCCAAGGCTGCTGTGTCCAAAGCTAAATTATTGCTCTTCTCAGAGCAGGACAGTGTGGGATCTCAGCACCTCAGGATGGAGGTGCAGAGAGGCCGAGACCACCCTTGGGGGGCTCGGGAATCCTGGAATGTTGCCAGAAGTGTCTGGTGGCAGGATTTTGATCCTACACAGGAGATGAGACCTGTATGAAGACTGGGAGGAATTCACTGGGTGAATGGTGAAGGGATAAGTTAGTTAAAGTGTAAAACACAGGGTTTAGGATTTTGGTACAGGGGGGTCTAAAGAAGTAAGATGGAGGAACTGGGGCGTGTCCTGTCCTTCTTCTTCTTCTTCTTGGCCTCCATCTTCTGTGGTGGTGGTGGCACTTGGGGATTGGTTGTTACTAGAAGTGCACAGGTTAATAAGAGTAGAAAGTATTGGAGAAAAATGATAAATATTGTACACGTAACTTAGGGTATAAAGATAAGTGACCGCCCGGGGGCTTGGGGAGTGTGCCCATGGCTGACTTGCTGTGCAGACCTCTGTCGGGCTGAAAGAAAATCTTTTAGATAAACAATTAATAAACACCGAGACCGAGACAAGATCAGAAGTCTCTCCTCGTTCTTTGAAGCGTCGGCTCTCCAAGGCCATCCCTGGGCCTTTCCAGGCCACCTAAACAGCAACAGCCAGAAAACCGTACAGGACAGCAGCCAGCTGGGACACACAGAGCTTCACCATCTCCTCAAAATTGGGATACCCAGAGCTTCACTATCTCCTCAAAACAGGGACACACAGAACTTCAGCACCTCCCTCTCACAGTTGTCCTCTGTTTTCCAAGCAGCACAGTCTCCCTGTCAGTGTAGAGGGTCTTTCCAAGGGAACACTGTCTTCATTGTTGCTTGGACATTAAAATTGTTCTGAGTCCTGTGGCTGGTTTCTTAAAATCAGCAATTCCTGAACACTTTAGATGTGTGGTTAGCAAGCACCTGCCCTCTGTTGCCACTGCGGTCACCTGGGGCTTGGTAGGACACTGTAGGGGCCACTCCCCAAAGGAGACTGTCTTTGTTCATGCTACTCTGCCCAAAAAACTTCCTCTGGTAAGAAACGAATGAAAAGGTTGGACCAACTGGGAGGACTCTTTTTACCCATCTTTTATCACTTCATACACTCAAACATGCCGTGTTCTTCTCTTTTTAACTTTGTTTATCTTCAACACAGGCCAAAGAACTCCTGTGGGATGGAGCATCTCCAAACTGACTCTTGGACAGTACCAGAGAGAGAAAAATCACTGGTCAAACAACCAATTCTGCTTTTTCCTGGAGTCCTGACATTCCTTTTGTCCCAGAGGCTCTGACTCCCTCTCAGCTGATCCCACTCCATTCCTTCCAGCCCATTGGGAATGCAGGGACTGTCTGTCTGCTGCTCTGACTAATCCAGAACATGTTACACATCCCCTGCATTATTTATACTGGCTACTTACAAGTTGATTTTTATTTATTTAAAGTTTCCATCTGTAGGTTCTGGCTCCCTTTCAAAATCTCCCACTTTCCATCGTGTTCTAATGGATATCTGTTCTCTGGGAACATCTGTCCTTAATGGGCCCTGTTAGATGTAACAGTGACACCATTTTCCATTTTATTACATGCACACAGTTTTCTGTTTGTTTTTTAAATCTCCACAATGTTACAGCCTCCTTTCATTTTGAAACAGCAACAACAACAAAAGAAAAATTCAGTTTCGAGTCCTGATAAGTTTTTGATTCTCAGCAAAAATATCAACACTGGGTTTGCAATAAGACACCTCAGCGTAGAGAAATATTTTGCACTGCTTGATTTATTAAATTATTAAAACCAAGTTGATGAAAATGTGTTGGCTCACATCACTAAGGGTCTACTGTTAATTCCATTCTTTTAATTTGCTTCTTTCATTCTTTCATCCAACTCTTTTACAAGAGTTGGGAATTTTGGGAGCTCCATCACCAGTGGTTTCTTGCTTCTTCCTTTTAAGCCCCAGGACAAGCTGCAGACAGCCCCTCCACAGGGGAGTCCAACAAACCCAAAAATGCCTCCCTGACAGGAGTAGCCCATAAGGAAGAGCAGAGATATTCATGATGAACTTCCAACTGACCCCAAAGACTTGCAGCTCACTCACTTCCTTAACAAAAAGGGTTTCTGTTTTTCAGGCCCTGCTGTGAAACTTCCAGAATTAAAGTTCATGGAGCAGGAACAGGATTGTTCCTAACATGGAACAGGTTGCCCAGAGAAGCTGTGGCTGCTCCTAGATCCAAGGAAGGGTTCCAGGCCAGGTTGGACAGGGCTTGAAGCAACCTGGGATATTGGAAGGTGTCCCAGCCCATGGCAGGGGGCGTTTCCAAGCCAGGCCATTCTGGGATGATTGCTTGATGATGATTCTGGGAGAGGCATCTTTTGTATTTACAGCTCTTGCCTGGTGAGCAGCAATGCCCAGCTCAGCACACATCACCCATGGGTGGAATTTTTGTCTTTTTCCCTTTGCATCCACCTCTGGAGGATTTCACCCGCCACTACCTTGCCCAGTAGTTAATTCTGCCTCAATCCTGCTGCAGTTCGCCACAGTCAGCACTCAGCTGGCTGCAGTGCTCTGGAGGAAGCACTGGCAGCACACCCCGTGTCTTTCGCAGCTCATTTATCAGTTGAGTATCACAGGTTTGTGCAGATTCCTTGGAGACTGTGCTGCTGTCATCCTCTCACTCAGGAAACTGCTCAGTTACTGCAACCTTCTGTTTCCTATCTTTTTGACCAAATTTTTTTCAGTTATTTGTAGAGCATTCCTTTTCTTTCTCATCCTTTTGGCTTTAATCCCAAATCCTCAGAGGGTTGGACACAGTACAGCACACTCGTGATGATCTACTCCTGTTCCACTGATGAAGACCCATTTTGGGGCTCATCTGCTCCTTTTAACTATCATTTGGTATCAGTCTGGGCATGCTACTCTGCAGGTGGGGTTGTGCTAAGATTTCCCATCCCTGGAAGTGCCCAAGGCCAGGTTGGACAGGGTTTGGAGCAGCTTGGGACAGTGGAAAGTGTCCCTGCCCATGGTAGGGGCATGGAAGTAGAATAGCTCCCAGTGGAACTCCCCTTAGAAGGGCTCTGCCCCATCTCTGTCCCAGTAGCTGAGTTGCTGCAGTTCCCCTACCCTAAATGCAGGTTTCCTCACTCAAGGAACAGGACTGCTCACTTAGAGCCTGAGATCCACCCTGGCTGGGTTCCATTTTTTGGTTTGTTTGGGGATTTTTGGAGAGGAGGAGGCAGATGGGCTGGTTCCACGAAAATCAGTTCCAAGGCTGCTACAATAACCCACTTCTTGCTAGTCTGGCACCTTCCTCCTACTCTCCAGGCAAGGTTGGCTTCACACCTGCACCGATTCACACTTGATGGAATCAGGTTCAGAACTTGATATTTTAGATCTAGAATTTTATTTATTCTGACTTTATAACATACCTAGGCTCTGAACTATTTAGAGGAAGTGGCAGCTCTTGGAGGAACAGGTGTCCTGGCAAATCCTGGAGTTGTAAAAGCTTCAGCTACGTGCTACAACCAAACCCTTTCCCTGAAAAATAAGTTGAACTTCCATATGCTGAAACTCTTGTTTTGTTTACAGCAGCCCCCTGCTCTTAGTCCCTAACACAATGGCTTATGATAAATAAATTTTACGCTGCATTTATTCCACTAATCCATAAAGTCAACAAAATTCTTTTGTGTAATTCTTGTGTCCTTCATGGCATTACAGGAGTTTCAAAACCTGCATCAAAGACCTTGTGCCAAGGTCACTTAAGGAGTATTAGGGAGGGTTTTTCATGAGACCTGTCCCTCAGGAATGCTTCTGATTCCTCAGCTGGAGCTCACCTCATCCTGTCCCAGTCCCCTCTTTTCCAAGCTCCTTATCTGCCTTAGCCAGCTCCTTATAATTCCTGTATTAATCTGTGCCATCTCCGTTTTCAATAATAATTTCCTCTGGGAACTGCACTGAATAAATGCAGCCTATAAATCCAGAGACCTTAAACCCCCTGCAACTTTGTAGTGTGAGATGTTCACTGGCTCAGCAAAAAGAACCAGCCTGGTACTCAGATCAAATCACCTGCTGAGCAGAATTTTCCCTTTTATCCCACTTTTCACTCAGGACCTTCTGGATTACTCTTTGTTCCAAACCTGACCTCAAACCTGCTGATCTGCATGGACTTTCCAGGATCTCCTTTAGCCCAGTATTCTCACATCAGAATGCATTCTATTCCCAGATGGAAATAAACATTAAAGGTTTTTGCTAGGGAGCAGAGATAGCAATTGAAAAAGTGATGGATTCGTTTTCTCCAAAGGAAGTTGCTAACAAAGCCAAGAGCTTTGCTATGCTTTAGTCAAATAAATCACACAGACTCAGCAACAAAAAACCCCAACTAAAAGGACAATTGGAATTGAAGGATGATTTTCCACCTTCTTCCCTTGACAGCAACATTCAACTGATGTGGATGTAGAAGGGGAATGGAAATCCTGCCATGACAATTTCTTTGTCAAGAATTAGTTCCTGCCATTCAAGAACAACTGTTTCATATTGCTCATCAAGTTTTGAATCTTTATCTGAATTTTTCCTAGGAAAAAAATAACTTTTTTCCCATTTATGTTTCTGTTGGTACCTGAGTTCAGCACCCAGAAAAAAGAACCTGCCACATTTCCTCCTCCTACTGCTTCCCTCCTGCCACTCTGTGTTCAAAATCCCAGCCAGAATTCAAGCACAACTTGAGGGGAGAGAATCCTGGTCACGAGATATGCATTCCCAACAAAACCAAGCCTCTTTTCCCTGTGGCCCAGCAGAACTGCTGAGCCCATTTCCATCCTGTGATTCCAATCAACAAATTATCAGTGCCACAGAGTGTGCAGCAGCCAGCATTCCATAGGGACACATTTTCCCTCCTTCCCCCACCACATTTTCAAAGTTAGTAATTTCAAAGGCATGACCCGCATCATGGAAGCATGGTTCTCATTGTTTGTCTGTACAGATGTGGATGAAGAAGGGGAATGGAAATCCTGCCCTGAAAATTTCTTTGTCAAGAATTAGCTCCTGCCATTCGAGAACAATGTTTCATATTGCTCATCAAGTTTTGAATCTTTATATGAATTTTTCCTGGGAAAGAAATATCTTTTTTTCTGTTTATGTTGGCACTTGAGTTCAGCACCCAGAAAAAAGTACCTGCCACATTTCCTCCTCCTGCTCCTCCCCTCCTGCCACTCTGTGTTCAAAATCCCAGCCAGAATTCAAACACAACTTGAGGGGAGAGAATCCTGGCCATGAGATATGCATTCCCAACAAAACCAAGCCTCTTTTCCCTGTGGCCCAGCAGAACTGCTGAGCCCATTTCCATCCTGTGATTCCAATCAACAAAATTCTCAGTGTCACCGAGTGTGCAGCAGCCAGCATTCCAGAGGGACACATTTTCCTTCCTTTCCCCACCACATTTTCAAAGTTAGTAATTTCAAAGGCATGACCTTCACCATGTAATCATGGAAACATGGTTCTCATTGTTTGTCTGTACAGACATCCTAAAACATTCCTGAATTTAACACCAGGAAGTCAAAAGTTAAGGAATACAAAGAAACAAGAAATAACGTCGTTTTCAGGAAGTGCAGTGGACAAATTGGCAAAAAAAACCCAAAAAAAACCATCCAGAGATGAGCTCAGCATCAAGGAACACAGATTATTACAAATATTCAAGAGAGAATTTTGAGAACAATTTCCAGCAAAAACATGCTCGTATTAAAAGGAAATTATCACAGTACCTTAACTGCACTTCTCAGCCATAGCTGTGGAGATTATATGTTGATCACCTGGAAAATGAAAAATAGAAGATTAAAGATATTGTTCATATCTTAATTACTGTTTAAGAAGAGCAACTAATCTGACACATTTTCCTTTATTTAAATACTTTTCACTTCCCAAACAAACAGAGAAGAGCAGAACACACAGCTTTCAATATCAGCTCTTTTATTCCTGATAAAGGCAGCTTCAATAAGAAAAATAACAAGAAAACAATGCCTGAGGTTTTCATTAAAGTAGTTTACATATTTTCATGAAGGTTGTCAACCTGGAAACCAGGGAGAAATTCATAACAAGTTTTATCCTCCTAAAATACCCATCCTAAAACACATCAGGCACTTATCTGCAATTTGTTTTGAATCAAATATATTCTCTGCCCTTCCCCAAGATGAAATATTGAACAGGAAAATCTCTGACTGCCTCTTTCCAGCTCCTTTTTGCCGTGTGCCTGTGAGTTATCCCAGGGATAGAGAACACAACTGAGGGGTGCAGGGTTATTTTGGGGCTGCTTCTCCAGTGTTTATCCAACTGAGACTGTGCCATGGAGGAATTCAGGAAAATTCAGGAAGCATTTCAACTTCCAGGCATGGACTGGGTTAGAGGTTTCCCCTTTCCTCCTGCAACAAATGGAAATACAGGGCTCTCACCAAAGGAAAACCCCAGGGCTCCAAATGGGGAGGGGAAAGACCCAGAAAAGTGGGAGGCACCTTGAAACTTGTTATTGAGGGACTTGAAAATCAAATTACCCAGGTGCTGGGCTCATTTCACCTTTTTCTTTTGGGAAAATCCATATAATACATATAATTCCTTCCCAATCTCCCATCCATCCCTGCCTTCTGACACTGGGAAGCCATTCCTTGTGTCCTGTCCCTCCATCCCTCGTCCCTAGTTCCTCTCCAGATCTTTTGTAGCCCCTTTAGGCCCTGGAAGGGGGTCTGAGATCTCCCTGCAGCCTTCTCCTCTCCAGGCTGCTCAGCACAGAATATTCCAATGGAATTAGCCAGCTCACTATGCTCCCCAAGCAGAAAAAAGGAATATTAGGCACATAGTTTGCTCTGCAATAACCCAACAAAACCTGCTGCCTTGTTCTCAGGTGGAATAAATCCACAGCACATTGTGCAGTGAGATTAAAGAGATAACTCCCAGCTTTGAAGGCTGATAGAAATTTGGGGAAATACATGCATGTTGTGTGGACTTCCAAGAAAATATTCCATAAAGGGAAACAACACGGTATTTTCATAGCCTTCAGAATGTAACTGAGTATAAATGGGTAAAGCCTCATTAACAAGACACCAGATGTGTGTGGGAGTGCATCACTCTTCTCAGGTCTGCTTGACCAAATCATTTATCTCTTCTAAATATAATTACATATATATACACAAAAAGAAGAGCTACATCCAGACAAAAATAAGTCACAGACAGCACGCAGTTCATTACAGCAGATAATTGTTTGTATTTCTGAAGACATCCAACCAACAGTTCTAATATATTTGCAAAAAGAATATGTGTTTCCAGCATAGAAATATTTTACTGAAACTTCCACCTGAAAGAATTTCTATTCTCTGCTTTAAACAGAGCTGAAGAAGAGAAGGCTCCAGAGAGACCTCCAAGTTCATTTCAGTGCCTAAAGGGGCTCCAGGAGAGCTGGAGAGGGACTGGGGACAAGGGATGGAGGGACAGGACACAGGGAATGGCTCCCACTGCCAGAGGGCAGGGCTGGATGGGATATTGGGAATTAGGAATTGTTCCCTGTGAGGGTGGGCAGGCCCTGGCACAGGGTGCCCAGAGCAGCTGTGGCTGCCCCTGGATCCCTGGCAGTGCCCAAGGCCAGGCTGGACTTTGGGGCTTGGAGCAGCCTGGGACAGTGGAAGGTGTCCCTGCCCATGGCAGGGGTGGGATGGGAGGTCTTTAAGGTCCATTCAAAAATTGAGAATGGGAGGGAAGCTGCTCTGGGCTGTGTGAAACACAGGCACACTCTGCCAGCAGTGTGGTCACCTCTGGATACCACCCTCAAAAACTCACACTGCTAAGGCTGCAATTGCTTTGCCCAGAGAATTCCCAGTCCCTCAGGCATGGATGAGAGGTACTAAATGAATTCCACTGCCATGACAACAGTGTTTCCTCCTTGCTTTACTCAGAGATTAATGCCCATTGTCAGCAGCTTTTATGATAAATGATCGTCATTGTGAATTTTGGTAATGAAGATGCATCATGCTGTGTGTTGTTCACACACTGCAGAACACTTCTCCTCTAATCAGCAAGGGCTTGGAGTTCTAGAGATTGTTTTGCAGAAAAAAAAAAAATAAAACAGGCTGTTGGGATGGGAATTGGTTTGTATTTTAATGTTGGAAATAGAGCCAGAGTCTCTAATTCTGACTTTCCCTGGAAGGTGATGACAGAACTTTGGGTTTGGTGTGAGAGGAGCAGGTGAAAGCAAGAACTGCTGGATCCATTTCATCCAAACTATCTATAATTTTGGGGTTCACTTTGATGTTACACCCTCCCTGGGAAGGATCAGTCACCCCTTTGGACTCTCACACCCCTGTTAGTGGGAGCAGAGCATTTGGTACCCACTGGACACCAAATCTGCTTTGGTTTCTTCATTTACAGGTGCAAAACCACATAGAATTAAGCCAAACTTCAATAAACAAGAATGAGCACCAGCGGCATTAGAATAATTGTGCAATATTGTGCTCACTCTCTGCATATTCCAGGATGAAATTAAAGAATAACCTAACTTCTACAATGAAAAACTCTTATTGTTAAATCTGAAGCATTATTTTGGTACGTTCCTAAGACTCTCATTTTTGTGGGCAGCCTTCTCCTTTTTAAGGGCCATGGAGATGATTAAAGGGATGGAAAGGCTGGGAGATCTGGAAGTGTTCACCTGGAGAAGAGAAGGCTTCAGGGAGACCTCCAAGTTCATTCCAGGGCCTAAAGGGGCTCCAGGAGAGCTGGAGAGGGACTGGGGACAAGGGATGGAGGGACAGGACACAGGGAATGGCTCCCACTGCCAGAGGGCAGGGCTGGATGGGATATTGGGAATTAGGAATTGTTCCCTGGCAGGGTGGGCAGGCCCTGGCACAGGGTGCCCAGAGCAGCTGTGGCTGCCCCTGCATCCCTGGCAGTGCCCAAGGCCAGGCTGGAGCAGCCTGGGACAGTGGAAGGTGTCCCTGCCATTGGCAGGGATGGGATGGATGGGACTTAAGGTCCCTTCCAACCCAAAGCACTCTGGCATTCTGCGGGAAAAGCTTAGGTGGGTTCAAGATGCAGTTTGGCAGCTCCATGATGGAAGTGTCCAAGTCGGGTTGGATGGGGCTTGGAACAGCCTTGGACAGTGGAAGGTGTCCCTGCCCATGGAACTGGATAAGATTTGATGTCCCTTCCAACCTCAACCTTTCCAGGATTTTCTGATTAAACAGTGGAGTTGGGAATTGGATTATGGAAATGGCGTGAGAGGTGGGGAAAGGTTTAGGTTCAAAGTCAGGGCTCTGGGGTTTTGGTGCTTGCACCTTTCCAAAAAGGCCTCAAAGCTCCCTGTCAGTCTGACCCTACCTAAACCCTCCTGCCCTCCACAGGCACCATTAGTGGGGAATTTAGAAAAAGATCACTTTGTTCATTTCTTGGCCCTGCCCTATTTGTTCCCACCTGAAGTTTACTTTTTTCTCCCCAGCATGACATTTCCACTCGGCCTCCTCTCCGCCCAGAGAAGTAACTCATGCAGCACTCAGAAATGTAAAAAACCAGCACGAAGACCAGTATTACCTCAGCTAAGGAAAGCAAATTGACATTTTTCATGAAGCAAGACTCCTAAATCTCTCCTGCAGCTTTGAAAATTACCCTCTTCATTTTAATTAGGCCAGTGTTACCTGTAATGATGCTTGCAGTGTGTACATTTTCCTCTATCACCCCTAGCAAAATCCATCTCTGTATTCTCTCAGTTGCTCACCCGGCATTTTGATGCAGAACTTTAGAAATTTTTATCCCTAACTCAAGAACTTAAAGAATACTGATCAGGCCTTGAAATATTCACAGAATCTGCTTTCTGCAAGGACAAATCTCTCTCATTTTTTGCTGCTTGCAAGGCACATTTATGAACCAAAATTGGTTGGGGTGGGGGCAGCAGAATTCCTTTGCTTTCAACATTTTTTTCTCCTTGCCTGCAGTAAAAACCAGGGTTTGGTTTTTCCTGAAAATTGTGTTAAAAGTTTTCAGCAGAAAAAAACACAAATGCAACTATGTCCTCTAGAAATAATACAACTAATACTCATCTGCTCCAGGTTTCAGTTATAAATATACACTCACATATTACAAATTTCCTGGTAAATATACACTCAAATACACACAAATTTACTGGTTAAAAGAAAATAAATACAGGTTTTGTTCCTAGCATCTCTTGGAAAACAACCAGCTTCCAAAAAGGCTTCATCAAACACTACAAATGTGTAAAGGGTACTACCCTGGCATTTTTATTTAAAGTTTTCTTGTCAAATCGAAGCCATGAAAATCTGATTTACTGCCAACTTTTTTGTGGAAAAATCAACCCAGTCATGTTTTTCTTGGCAATGGGAAGTAAGCTTGAGTCAAAGTAAGATTTGTTTTAGCATTATTTCATGTTTTCTGAATACATTTCATATATATTTATGTCTGCCTCTGTTTCTATTGCATGGAAATGCTTCTCTCACCCAGCTGGTGGAACTTGCTTGGCTGCACATGGGAGCAGTGATTGAATTCCAAAATGAAAATCTAAGTTTTCTTTTCTGTGCTCTTTGCCACACAAACTCACAACTGCATCTCAAGTGTATTTAAAGAATTTACTGCTTATGATAAAATTAAACCTCCAAAGCAGTTTTAAAAACATGTAAGGACTTTTTCCTAAAGGCAGTTTGTTTAAAATTCCACAGCATTGTGGAAAATGTTTGGTTTTAGGGATTTCAAGCTGCTCAAGGTGGAACCTCAGAGTCCAGTGTGACATTCTGATAAATCAGAGCAGAAAATGGAATTCAATAAGGCACTGAACTTTCCAGATTTTTGAAGACTTGATGTGTGGGAGGTTCATAACCCACCCAACAGATGACAAGGGATGCTCTGCTGCAAGATGTCGAGTGTGACAGCCTGGCCAGGAGTTAAGAATTCCAAGAAGTGAGGATTTGAACTGCTTTTGTCGAAGCACAGAATTATTTGGGTAGGAAGGGACCTTAAAGACCATCCAGTCCCACCCCAACCTGGCCTTGGGCACTGCCAGGGATCCAGGGGCAGCCACAGCTGCTCTGGGCACCCTGTGCCAGGGCCTCAACACCTTGACAGTGAACAATTCCTTCCTAATATCCCATCCAGCCCTGCCCTCTGGCAGTGGGAGACATTCCCTGTGTCCTGTCCCTCCATCCCTTGTCCCAGACCTCTCTCCAGCTCTACTGGAACCCCTCTAGACCCTGGAAGGGGCTCTGAGTTTTCCCCAGAGCCTTCTCTTCTCCAGATGATTACTCCCATCCCTGGAATGGGGTGAGCAGGTAGCACAGGGGCACTGCCTTGCTCCTCCCCATCATATTCCTTTTGGAAGAGCTCTTAAAGCATTAAAGAAATGTGTCCTCCAACAAGCAGCACTATTGTATTTGCTGGGAAATGCCCCAACAAAGGCAGGAATGATGCATCTGACTCCATGTTCTCAGAAGGCTAATTTATTACTTTATGATACTATCTTATATTAAAGAATACTATACTAAAGAATGCAGTAAAGATACTTACTAAATTCTAAAAAGATAATAATGAAAACTTGTGACTCTGAAGAGTCCCAACACGGCTTGGCCCTGGTTGGCCAGAGAGTGAAAACAACTCACAGCAGAATCCAATGGAACAATCACCTGTGGGTAAACAATCTCCAAACACATTCCACATAAGCAAAACACAGGAAAAGCAAATGAGATAAGAATTGTTCTCCTTTTCTCTGAGGCTTCTCAATAGAAAAATCCTGGGTGAAGAGTTTTTTTCAGAGAATGTGAATGCAACAGAGCACCCCAACGGTTTGACATGAGGAGAAACATCAAAAATACATTTTCTCTAGCTAATTCAGGCTGTAATGGCTTTAGCTCTCCTAATCCTGACTTCTTTCTAAGAGCAGAAAACATAGTGAGAGCCCTTTGCTCTGAAATCTTGTATTCATCAGGAAGCTGGAGAGAAACACAGGGAGAGGCAGAACTCTTGGGTCTGTCCTCAGCAGCTCCAGCTCTGCCAAGTGCCAAGCTGGCAGTGCCCATGTGTGTCCCTGCCCACGTCCAGCTGCTCCTCACTCTGTTCTGGCCAGGCTCCCACGCCCCCAGCCCTGCTGGGAGCACAGACCACGCACTGCTCCAAATCTGCTTCCACCACAGCCAAATGAGTGGAAGGGATGGGTTCATCTGGGAAGAAACCCTGGAAGCTCCACAGTTGTGGGGTTTGGGGAGGTGGGAATGCAGGGACAGCGGTGGGCAGCTGCATACTGTCCTTCTCAGCGCAGACAGGGAGAAACTGGGAACAGGCCTTGCATTCTGGAAAGATGGGGTAGCTACCCCTCAATGTGCATTTCAAACCTCAGTCCTCAGGGGAATTTAGGTCTGCACCAGATTCAGGGTTCAAACAGATCCACATTTCTGCAGTTACAAACTGACTGCAAGAGGCACCAAATGCAAAACCCACACAGGACAGGAAAAGATTTGGGATTTATCTGTGCAAACACAGAGCTGCAGCTGCTCCTGGGCCATAAACACAACGCTGTGGTTTCAGCCCCAACCTGGGCTCAACCAGAGTATGGATGTTACAGACACAATCCCTCATGTACACTCTGGGTGTTCCCACAGCTCAGGAGTTTTGAAATAGGACTGCCATGAACTTTCACAATGTAATTACACCATGCTTTTTAAACAAAGGGATGTTCATCCACATTTTTCATACTCATCCCTATCCTTCTGAAATTTCCCTCCTACTCTCCAGCATAATAAGGCTCAGGAATGCCTGAACAGCATGTTGAGGTGTAAAGGCTCCCACAGTCTTTCATCCCCCAGTGTGTGTAATGTTTTCTGTGTAATATTTATGTAAGTCCATTTTAGGCTGTGTTTGGCTTGGTTAATATTATTCCCACTTCGACAGAACTATTCAAGGAAACCTTTGGTAATGTATAGATTTATGTCTCCAGACACAGGCATTCCCACCTATTTTTCCTCCATCAGCAGTCTATCCACTGAAAAACAAAACTAAAGACAAAACTAAAGACAAAATCATAAACTCATGGCTTTCAATACTCAAGACAACACGCACATCTGCAAGAACTTTGGCACCTGAAAGCAAGGAGATATATACAAAGCCATTCCTGTTAAGGATCACACGAGAAGAAGTGATTTGTTGGGTATGAATGCCCAGAAATCTTTCCAGAGCTGCACCTTAAAGTACCTACAAACCTGTCACTAGTGCTGTCACCAAGGTTCAGTACTGGTGGGCTTAAACTGATTGTTTAAATTGTTCACCAATGGTTGTAGAGGAACAGTCTCAGGATCCAGCATAGCAGGGACCTGCTGGAGCAGCTCTGTGGGACAGACCTGGGGGACACCGAGCTGTCCCTAAAGCAGCAGAGTGTCCTGGGGACACCGAGCTGTCCCTGAGCCAGCAGAGTGTCCTGGGGACACCGAGCTGTCCCTGAGCCAGCAGAGTGTCCCGGCCCAAGGAGGCCAATGGAGCCGGGGGCAGCAGCAGAGCATTGGCAGCAGGGCAGGGAGGGATGCTGGCCCTGGGGCAGCCCTGGAGGCACCTCTGCAGTGCTGTGTCCAGCTGCGGGTGCTGAGCACAGCAGGGCCAGGAGCTGCTGGAGCTGAGCAAGGGCCTGGAGCATGTGGGTGCCCTTCCAGGCCAGGCTGAGGGAGCTGGGGCTGCTCAGCCTGGAGAGGAGCCCCAGCTGAGAGGGGCCCTCAGGCCTGGCTGGGCCTGGCTGCAGGGAGGGGCAGAGCAGGGCCCAGGCTCTGCTCCGGGGCCCAGCGATGGCACCAGAGCCACGGGCAGGGCCTGAGCCCAGCAATTGCCCTGCACAGGAGGCACAACTTGTGCCCTGGGCAGTGCCCAGCCCTGAGCACATTGCCCACACGGCCTGGGGGCTCTCCTCCCTGGGTACACACAATCCTGTGTCAGTTCCTCCTGGTTTAGACATTGGGGCTCCAATCCCTACCCACACCAAGTCTATTTTGCATAATTTCAACACTTGCGGCATTATTCAACAGCATGATACAAGCATAATAATTTTAGCCTTTAAATATGAATAACTTCCTGAGGAAAAACCACAGTCTATTTCTAGGGCTTCTGGTTGTGAGATAATAGAAAAAGTCAATTTTAATTTTTTACTAAATTCCAAAATTCCATTAAAACCAAGAGATATTTTGAGGAGTTTGTACATTGTGTCACACAGAATGAAATCCCAAGACCTGAGTGCTATTTTACACCTTGGCACTCTTGCTGCTGGGGGTTCTCAGACACTGCTAAAGCCTGCTTCAACTTGTTTGGTCTCAATCAGATTTGATCCCAAGTCTGGAAAATTTCAGGACTATTTCTGTGTCTCCTGCAGCCTCAGGTCCCTGTAGGCCTGCACTTTGAGATCCTGGATTTTGTGTTTCTCTACTTAATTCACAAAGACAAAGGAATACCTGTGGGATTTCCAGTGCTTATGAACCAGACAATCCAGCAAACCTTTTAAGTATGCAAAGAAGTTTCAGCTATTTCCTGACATTCCTGCAAATGAGATCTGAATTGGAGCTGTAGCATTAATACATAATACTGACATTAAAGCTTAGCAAGCCTGGAGTTGTTCAGATTCATATTCCAGTGAGACAAACAAGTGTCAGCTGCAGAGGTGGTCTTCAAGGTGTCATTGAGGTTTAATTTTAGATTTTTCCCTGCATACCATAAGTTGGGGTTCAAGGCATTTTCTTCAACATTATTAGAGAAAAACCAGCTTAAAAAATTCCCATGTTTCTTATCAAAGGAGTAATTGAAATGAAAAATCTTCAGGAAAGCTCTTCTTGCCCCATTTCCATTATTCCAATTATTATATACATATTAATTGGAGCAAACTCTTTAGGAAATGGTTCATATAAGCAGCTTTCAGCTGATGAATTATCCCAGCCATTTAAAAACATTTACATGGCTTGTTTATGTTACTTTGTTAATTTTATTGTAATTTAGTATTAATTAACAGCCTTGTCTTTACAAGGTGTTTAATCAGTTACAACTCTTAATTACACCACAGCATTGCTTAATAAAACACCACACTATTTGGGATTAAGTTAAATTGGCTAAATTAATCTGTTATCCACTTTTGTGGGTAATTTATTGCACGATAAAAGCAAGTTGTGAAATCATTTTCATGGCAAGTAGCCTAAAAAAGATTTTACAGATATTCTTTTTCTACTTTAACTACAGAGAAAAACTGTTCCTAATTTCAGTGTTTTCTGCAGATCAGCACAAGGCTCAGAACTGTCTCCAAAACTGCAGGCGCAGAAATTTGGTGCTGGCGCAGACTGGTTTGGGAAGCAGTGCTGGAGCAGAGGAGCAGCAGCCTCAGCTCCAGGGGAACCTTCCCAGCCAAGGAGCTGCTCCTGAAAGCAGCCAAGATCTTCTGCCAGAGTCTGAGGTCCTGCCCTGGTCTGCTGAGGTCTTGGGAAAGCTTCTCCTGCATGGAGCTGCCAAACCGCATCTTGAATCCACCTAAGCTTTTCCCACAGGATCCCAGGATGGTTTATGTTGGAAGGGACCTTAAATCCCATCCATCCCACCCTTGCCATGGGCAGGGACACCTTCCACTGTCCCAGGCTGCTCCAAGCCCCGAAGTCCAACCTGGCCTTGGCCACTGCCAGGGATCCAGGGGCAGCCACAGCTGCTCTGGGCACCCTGTGCCAGGGCCTGCCCACCCTGCCAGGGAACAATTCCTTAACAATACCCATTCCAAACCTTCTTTTTTCAGTTTAAAGCCATTCCCCCTTGTCCTGTCTTCATCCCTTGTCCCATTCCCCCTTGTCCTGTCTTCATCCCTTGTCCCAAGCTCTCTGGGCACTGAAGGGGCTCCGAGGTCTCCCCATCTCCTAACCCTCCAAGGCAGGGAGCCCTGAGCACTGCCCATGCCATCAGTCTCACTTGAAATCTGCTACTGGATCATTCCATAGCCAATATGCCAATCCTACCACCTGTTTTAGGAGAAATAATTCACAGATTGTCCATAAATCCTTTTCCCCCACTTTGGAGCTTCTGTCCCTCCACAGATGCCAGGCCTCATTTGCACCTCTCAAGCTGAGCACCCCAAATCTACCCTGTGACTCCTTGCATGATTCCACTCACCCAGTGACCCCTCCTGAATCTTTTTCAGACCTGCTAGTTATGCACAGCCATTCCTTCTCTGTTTGGCATTGCCAAGCACTCACGGTGACTAAAATAAGACTTAATTATTTCAGATCATTTCTTCCTGTGTCAACATCATTTAGAATCATAGTCTGTCCTTGTTGAAATGCCCCCAGACCTTTCTGAACCTATTCTGTCTGTGACTTTCTGGTTCTAATCTATGACTTCTCAAAATTCAATAAAGAAAAATAAAAATTAAATATGACAATTATGGCTTAATGTTTGTCACAAGCTCAGCATAGGCTTGAAAACACCTCCCTGTGTGGCAGCAGGCATGGGAGACAGTGGGCTCACACTCAGCCATGGTTACATTTCTGGAGACTTATCCCACATTGTAATTCTGATGTTCACTTCTGAATTTCTAAAAGAACAACTGAATTGGGAAAAAAATTACAAATCTTCTAAACCAATGATTTATGCAAGAGAATTTCACTTATCAGTCCTCTGGGACCTCTCCTGCACTCAGGTAGGTTACAGGTAACAGTTCAGACTCTTCTGGACATTTCTGCAGATGCTTCAGAATGAACATCTTGAGTCTGGTGACTTGAATAGCAATCATCTCTTAATTATTTTTCTAACTTTATCTAATCCTCCTTGGACCTTTGCATTTTGCCCCGAAATCAGTGAAGAAACTCTGGTTGTAGTTCCAATGCTCCTCATGCTGAAGGGAAGCATTTAATAAAATATTTATAAACTATACTATTCAGCACCTCACCCTTTGGAAAAGCAGTGCCATGCATTTTACACTTACCTGGGAGCAAAACTAAACTTCAAAAATGCCTGAAGATAAATATTTTACTAAACAGAGTAGGGCAAAATTCACACTCCAAAGCCCCAAAGGCTGCTTCATCTGACTCTGATTGTTTTCTGATAAAAGGATGAGTGTGTGTTCTGGCAGACAGAGAGACACAAGTGCCACAGTTTTTTGGAGGAAAGAGGAACTGTTGAGCTCTAAAGGCTCATGGAAGGATTTTGAGGTGCCTGAGCTTATATGACTTCCCAGCAGCATCTCCCACATTTAAGAGGTGATAGGGCAATACCTTGGTGCTGATCCTTATTCCAGATTCTTCCCTCTCCACCAGGTGTTTGCAGAGATAAAATTTTATGCCTGAACAGAAGCACCTCTGTACCATTTGTCCCTTTACTTGCTGTGTGCTTGTGCAGTTCCCAGGGCTTTACTGCAGTGATGCCTTAAGAGAATCAACACACAAATTCTTGAAACCAAAAGCCTTTTCAGAGCCCTTTTTGTTGCTGATCACTCACCAAAACCAAGGCTGAGACTGGTTTTAACTGGAGGCCTCTAAACTGAACCTTTCACATCTCCCATTACAGTGAGTTTTATACTTAAGGCATCACAGTGCTGACTTTTTTTCCCCAGGATTCTTCCTCCTCTTAAACCTACAGTTTTTGGGGTTTATAGTGTTTTCTGTAGAATGAGGAATGAATGAAGTTTAGCTTCAAAAGCAATAAGCATTGTGGCTCATAGCAGCAATGTGCTGGCCCTGCTGAGGGACCCCCAGGGCTGTGTCCAGTTCTGGGTCCCCAGTCCAAGAAGGACCTGGAGGGGCTGGAGCGTGTCCAGGGCAGGGAATGGAGCCCCAGGAGGGGCTGAGGGAGCTGGCAAGGGGCTGAGCCTGGAGCAAAGGAGGCTCAGGGGGCCCTTGTGGCTCTGCACAACTCCCTGCCAGGAGGGGACAGCCAGGGGGGGTCGGGCTGTGCTGCCAGGGAACAGGGACAGGACAAGGGGAAAGGGCCTCAGGCTGGGCCAGGGGAGGCTCAGCTGGGACAGCAGCAGCAATTTCTGCATGCAAAGGGTGCTCAGGCCTTGGCAGGGGCTGCCCAGGGAGCTTTGCAGTGCCCAGCCCTGCAGGTGTCCCAGGCAGGGCTGGAGGTGGCACTCAGTGCTCTGGGCTGGGCACAAGGTGGGCACTGGGCACAGCTGGGGCTCCAGAGGCTGGCAGGGATTTTCCAGCCTCAATAATTCTGTGAGAGGGCAAGCAGGACACCAAGGCATGTAATTATATGGAAATAGCACCACAGTGCACTGGGGTTCTCCTGTAGGAAACAAAGTCTAAGCTTTTTCTGTGCCTGTTTTTAGACAAATCTCCATCCACAGCCTTAAAAACAACCTTTAATTTCCTGGCTGGTGACTTTGCAGGCACAGACCCACCATTAAATACCTTCAGCATCAAAGCAAACCCTTTAATTGCTCAAAGTTCACTGCCCACAAACTGGTGTGGTAGTTTAATTAAAGATTAAATAGCAAGCCTGCTACAGGCACATCTTTCCTCTGTTGGGGAACTTTATTTCCCCAGCAGGGAACTGTTGAATTTGCCAGCAACCCCAACAAGGGAAGAGATGAGAATCTTGACTCCATGTTTCAGAAGGCTGATTTATTATTTTATTATATATATTATATTAAAATTACATACTAAAACTACACTAAAAGAATAGAAGAAAGGATTTGATCAGAAGGCTAGCAAGGAAAGGAATAATAAAACCTTGTGACTGCTCACAGCCTCAACACAGGTGGCTGTCATTGGTCATCGAGTAAAAAGAGTTTCACATGCTGGGTGAGCAATTCTCCAAATCATATTCCAAAGTAGCAAAACATGGAAAACCTGAAGCTTCTCAGGAGAAAAGATCCTAACAAAAGAATGTTCATAAAATATGTGACAGGTAATGCTCAGCCAAGACTCAGCACTGCTCTCCTCCCATCCATATTCATTGCACAGAACTATTTTAGAACAGCTCAACATCCCTGGAAGTGCCCAAGGCAGGATGAAGATGCTTGGAGCAACCTGGTTTAGCAGAAGATATCCCTGCCCATGGAACGGGATGAGCTTTAAGGTCCCTCACAACCCAAACCAGTCTGGGATCCTATCATTCCCTGATTGCATCATTGTCCTCACTTGGTAGTTATGAAATGTTTCAGTGCTTTCCTGATAGTTATATAGTTTTAAAGGTTACAAGGAATAGCCTGGGCACTAAGATGTTTTTTCTTCTGATCCTCTTCTAACATTCCCTTTCTACTCTGCAGTATTTGATGAGCCCCCCCAGGATTCTCCATCCTGTACTGTGCCCAAACCACACAGCTGAGTGAACTGGGTGCAAGCTGCTTCCACACCTTTCTCAGCATGGCCTCCAAAGTCGTAAACAAAGACTCCAGGGACAATGCAGGGCTTTAAAGGCTGAGAAAAGAAAAGAGAAGCAAGAAAATCCAACAAGGGAATGCAGAGAGATCCATGACATATGAGGAGCACAGCAGATGCTGGGGAGGAAGGCACCACACAGTAGGTGGTTTCCAAAGAATAACCTGACACTACCCTCACATGTGGCCACCCAGTGCTGGATCACTCATCCCCAGTGTGGCAATCATTTAGGAACATTTTAGAACTTGCCATCATCACCATCAGCTATTTAAATTTGAGATGTACAGCAGCACTCTCACAGAATTGTACCTCTCCTGTCTCTTATTTAGTACAAAATCAGTCATTTTTTTGCTGTGACAATTCACTGGTGAAGGCAAATCTTAAAAATGAGCTTGGAAGTGTTTTGAGCTTCAAAGATCTGTCTGTGTAAAAGAGATGATGGTTCTGCATTTCATCACATCACGGCTGCATATCACCGGAAAAATAAAAGTCACAGCTCAAGGCAGATAACAGGGTAATGTCTGCAAGGGCTCCTGGCTGTCATAAGGAGCCCTCACAACTGAAAGGCAAGAGAAAATCTTTCCCTAATCTTTCCTTTCTGAAATTGCATCGTTGTGCTGAAGCACTCAGAGCTATCACAGGAGCACAGCCACCCACACAGCCCGATGCACACCACAGGAGGCTCTGGCAAGGCAGGGGCTACATTGCCAGGAGAAATGCCAGAAAACCAGATCCAAACTGCCTGAAGGCATCCTCACACCACAGAAGAAAGGGGCAAGAGTCTGGGAAACGCCTCTGTGAGGGTGGAAATGGCTGTGCCAGCTCCAAAGCCATCACTGCTGCCACAGCCCCTCAGCTGGAGCTTCCTTCACTGGCCAAAAAGAGCCAGTGAGAAATGCTGCCCCAGCCTTGTAGCAAGGTATTTGCACAGCTTGGGCCACAGTGTGCTCCAGCCAAACCACTTCTAGTTATTCTTATCAGAGCCCTCTGGAATTCATCAGGGTTACTAAGACATAAATTTTTCTAAATGATTAAAAAAAAAAGGCTGAGAAACAAAATACCAAGAGTACAAGACTGGGGTAAAGGAGGTGAAGAACCTGGACTGTAACCAATCCCATCCCCTGAAAATTGTGTGCAGAATATGTGGACAAGAGAGAGGTACCAACAAAGAAACATGCCATCACATGTCTAACACAAGACGTGCAGTGTTAGAATGCATGCCTGAAGGCATCCTCACACCAAAGAGAAAAGGGGAAGAGTCTGGGAAACACCTCTGTGAGCATGGAAATGGCTCTGCCAGCACATCACAATGTGCTCCAGCCAAACCACTTTTAGTTATTCTTGTCAGAGCCCTCTGGAATTCATCAGGGTTACTAAGACATAAATTGTGCTAAATTAAGAAAGAAGGAGCTGAGAAACAAATACCAAGTCTACAAGAACTAGATAAAGGAGGGTGGTGAAGCACCTGGACTGTAACCAATTCCAAAAATTGTGTGCAGAACATGTGGACTAGAGAGAGGCACCAATCAAGAAATGCATATTCATGTGTGCAATAGAGTTAGAATGTACAAATAGAGCATGAAGTAAAAAATAAAGTAGCTTCTGCTTAATCACATTAATTGGTTATCTGAAAGTCCTAAATCTCCCTCACATCCTCATGTCCAACAGTGGCAGCTTCCATGGAGCTGCAGCCCCAGGCAGGGGCTCTCTCAGGGAGCCCCAGGGGAAAGGCTACAAATCAAAGCCCTCACAGACATTTTTGCTGATTTTACTGATTTCCTGACAATGGCTAAAAGGCCGTTCAGACCAACACCCTCTTTTGCAACTTCCAATTCACTTTTATTTTCCCTCTTCTCTCCATTTCCAGCAGGTCAACAGATACTTGTGCCCGCAAAATATCCACCAGAGCTGCCATCTGGCTAAAAATGAAAGAATTCTGCTACTGGCAAAAAATAAAATAAGAATTAAAAAACTCTCATAGTCCTCAAACACACCAACCTCGTTCAGAGAGGGGCTTTATTAATCCATTTGGGTGTAAACACAGCTGCTAAAGAAGGTGACATCTCAGAGATTTCCACCTGAGACAGAGCTGCTGGCAGCATCAGAGGAGCCCCAACATCCAACACTCAGTGTTTAGATAAAGAGGGAATTGATCTTGTTCTATCAACTTTGAAAGTGCCTCTGTAGCACCAGGAGAGCCTTTCAGGCAGGTTTTTGCAGGCTGTCCTGGCTTTGCTTTGATTGCTGTTGTAGCATGAGGGGATTATCTGTTATCCCACCCTTTGGGAGCACCTCCTGCTGAGACAAAGTCTTTGCTCTGCTTAATCTCTTAAATTTCACATGGCTTACCAAAGTACAGCACATCCAGCATCACTCTTCTTTCTCCTAATGCCCCTCAGGCCTTTGTGGAGGGGGCTAAACAATCCCTAAATGGTATTTAACATCACCAGATCTGGTTGTTAGTTCACTGACAAACTGAAATCTGATGGCATTTTTGGGTTCACAGTCATGATTGCTTTGTGTCACACTGCTAATTAACGTTTTTTCTATTGTATTTTATGGGAAGGAACAGAGTTGGAAGGATTTAAATCGTAGCCTTGAAAATAAAACAAAGAATCATACCATGCTTCAGGATCAATTGATTCTGGTGCTGTCCACAAGGAATACCCTTGGCATCGACAGAACCATTTAATCCCTTGCTGTCATGTGGTCCAGCCTTTCCTGGCTCAGACAAATCTGCAGCACTTTATCCCAGGAGAGTGAAAATCCTGCCAGGGAAAGGCCAGGAGGCTGTGTTTGAACAGGGATCACACAAAGCAGAGCTCTTCAGAAGACAAGGGTTTATGTGGGGCTCTGTGACCCCTCCTCAGGCTGGGGACACCTTCAAAGCCCAGGGGCACAAAGCAGAAGTCAGAGCATTGCTCATCCAGAGCTGCTGGCAACTTTGGGGCATTGATCTTCACAGAGGCAGCAACTCCAGAGGGAGCAGGAAGGTCCTGGGGCCACCAGTGGGATATGGATTTCAGGGATGTGTTTCTGCATCAAGGCTTTTAATAGCATTTAAAAACAAGGAGAACTGAAGATTTAAAGGTTGTAACACTGCATAATTAATGAGAGTGGTACTAAATATATCACTAAAATAAATGCAACCCAAACTCCTTTCCATCAGTTCATTTGCTTGTGGATTCTCATCTGCATGCCATGAGGGAAGGATATTCTCTGTCCGTGTTCCCAGACTAAAGAATATGTGTCACAGCACATGTCACAGTTGAGATAGCCACAACACACAGAGTATCACCAAAGAATTTCAGAAAGCTTCACTCCAACCAGAGTAACACCTTACCAGGTCAGAAGGCTTCAGGTATCTGCTCACACAGAGTAACACCACTCCACTTCAGAAAGCTGCAAGCAACTGCCCCTTCTGTGCTTCAGCCCAACCTTTTATCCCCTCATGTTGATGCACTGCACCTGTGTGCCCTCTGCTCCTGGGTGATTGGTCAGTGCCCCTGGGCTCATTAATGGCTCATTACCTTTAATATCACTCACCTGTCCTGCACAGCTGCAGCCCATTGGGGATGAGGCTCAGCCCCAGCCCCACTCCCAATGACCACAAACTGTGACAACACATGTGCTGCCATGCAAAAATACAAAGTAGAGAATTAGAGAGAAAAAGCTGAACCAGTGTTGTGTAATGTCATATCTGTGTGATTATCTTCATGTGAACACGTCCTTCAGCCCCAGGAGGGGCTGAGGGAGCTGGCAAGGGGCTGAGCCTGGAGCAAAGGAGGCTCAGGGGGCCCTTGTGGCTCTGCACAACTCCCTGCCAGGAGGGGACAGCCAGGGGGGGTCGGGCTGTGCTGCCAGGGAACAGGGACAGGACAAGGGGAAAGGGCCTCAGGCTGGGCCAGGGGAGGCTCAGCTGGGACAGCAGCAGCCATTTCTGCATGCAAAGGGTGCTCAGGCCTTGGCAGGGGCTGCCCAGAGCAGTGGTAGAGTTCCCATCCCTGCAGGTGTCCAAAAACCACGTGGATGTGGCACTTGGGGACATGGTTTAGGGATGAACTGGGTTTATGTTTGGGTTTTATGACCTTAGAGGACTTTTCCAACCTTAAAGCTTCTGTGATTGTACATATCAGCTGGCCAAAAAATACAGGGTTCACTTGGTTAAACAAAATCAAAGGCAGCCTCCCAGCAGTCCCATCTATCCATAAAATGCACAAATCCAGCCATCCTAAAAGAACAAACACAGCAATTCTTACACACACAGCAGGCAAAACTCCCACCACAAAAACTCCTGGGAAGAAGGCAGGAAAAGATCAAATGCCTGCAAAAAATCCTGTCCTGCTGCACAAAACCTTCTTCAGACATGTTCACCTCTCAATCTCCTTCTGCTGTCATTTCCAGGGGTTCAAGAGACCCAAGAACAGCCTCTTGCCAAGCCGGATGAACTGAAAACCACTCAGGGCGCTGCTGATGGCTGAACGAGCATCTTGCCACGTCTGCAGAGAGTCTGAAAATCAGACAGACAGCCCAGAGTCACCCAGAGGACAGCACAGAAAGGAAGAACCACTGCTGGAGTGTGCCTGGAGGTCTTGACAGCAGGAAGATGGATGTGGAGCTTCTGCATCCCCACCTAGATGAAGAACCAGATTTTTCCACTCAGCTCTCCATCCCTGGCCCTCTCAGAGGTCCCTCGTGCTGTCCTCACCTCTGAACAGAAAACTCAGCCTCAAACGCTGAATCAGGAGAGGATCCACAGAAACACAAAGCACTTGGGTGTGCTCACACAGAATTCCAAGCTAGTGGGGAAGAGAAAAATCGGGGAAATTATCCGTTCATAATTGCAATATCCATTACAAGACAAGGATTGTAATTACTGTGTTTTTCTGCTTCTTTGCTTGTGCTCTACAGAGCAAATTGTAGAAAGGAAATGGGTTTGTTTCCAGGCAGTTTTTTGGGTTTTTTTGCTCCTTTTCCATTTGCCTGGCAAGCAGGGAAGCAACACAAAGCACTTGGCATCAGAGGTATGGTGTGCACCTATCCCCATGACAGATGGACAGATGGATGCACTCAGACAGATCCCAATGCCTCTGCACCACTCCAGAAATACTTCTCTTGAGGATTCAGAATCCCAGAATGATCCGTAAGACCTGCATGAATCTTAGGAATGTCACCATTTTGCTGGTGTCCAATCTGAGTGTTGAATGCTCAACACTTCCCATAGGAGAATGCTAAAAATTATTATTTTTTTCCCTGTTAATCAGGGGAAGAAACAACTTTTTCCCATTGAGTCTGCTGGGCACCATGTAATGAGGCAGTTTTGAAGTTCTTGCTGCTGCCAACAAGATCCTCAAAATACAAATATATAATATATATAATATATTTATATATTATAATATATTTTATATTTATATAATATAATATAAATACAAATCCTCAAAAATAAAATTATATTTATATATAATACAATATATTATATTTATATAATACAATATAGTTACAAATATATAATATAAATATAAAAAGGTCCACAAGGAACCCTCAGATAGATTTCCCAGTCTTTCAGCCCATTGACTGTAGAATTATAGGATCACTGAGGCTGGAAAATCCCTGCCAGCCCATGGAGTCCCAGCTGTGCCCAGTGCCCACCTTGTCCCCAGCCCAGAGCACTGAGTGCCACCTCCAGCCCTGCCTGGGACACCTGCAGGGATGGGAACTCCATTACAGGATTTGTGACTCCCTTCGTTGTTAATATGCCTGAAACTTTCTAAATAAAATTCCATTTATTTTATGATTAAGTAATAAAGGTGGAAAGCCCTCCAGGAAAGGAAATGGCAAGTCCCAGTGGACAAAGGGATGAACAAAAGCAATTTTAACAAGAAAACTATGTGAGAAAATTTGAAATTTTTCTTGAAATTCAAGAATAAAGCCTGTCAAAGGCAGAGCACTTGAGAAAAGGCTGAGAAAATTGGGATTCTTCAGCCTGGAGAGGAGAAACTTCAGGGTGACATAATTTTTACCCTCCGGTATGTGAGGGACCAACAAGAAAGATGGTGAGAGGCTCTGTACAAGGGATGGAGGGACAGGACACAGGGAAGCCAGAGGGCAGGGCTGGATGGGATATTGGGAATTAGGAATTGTTCCCTGGCAGGGTGGGCAGGCCCTGGCACAGGGTGCCCAGAGCAGCTGTGGCTGCCCCTGGATCCCTGGCAGTGCCCAAGGCCAGGCTGGAGCAGCCTGGGACAGTGGAAGGTGTCCCTGCCCATGGTTGGGTGGAATAGGATTGGATTTAAGGTCCCTTCCAACCCAAACCAGTTTGGGATTCCCTGACAAACCAAGGCAGAGCCAGCTCAGAGGAGGAATTCCAAGGCTGCAGTTTCCCCTTCTTGGCTCTGGCTGCATCTGGAGTCAGAAGATGCTCAGCATAAATGATGTTGTGGTTTTTTTTTGTTTTTTTTTTTTTTTTTTTTTTGTTTTCTGGGGTTTTTTTTTAATGTAGCAATTAGATGTTCAGCAAAGCATATTCCCATCCTAATTTGATTCCTTTCATGCATCCCCCCTTAACTGTGTGCAGCAGGATTTCTCTGCCATCCATGAGCAGTATAATTTCTTCTCATGCCACACTGGGGGAAACTGTTTTATGATCCAGCTGTTGGTACCCTATTACCTTCCAATGAATGCTTTATTGCTGGCAAACATCAGGCTCTTACTACTTAAAAGTTAAATACTCTCTGTAAAATATATCTACAATTTTACAGCCAGTATTTTCTATCCAGCATATAATGCACAGAATTTTTTCACATTTCTCCTCTGAAAACCAGACCCTCTGATCCCATCCCTCCCTAAATTAAACAATGGAGTTCCACGACCCTTGTGCAGACCTTTTCCCCCATACTGTACAAAACAAGCAGTGAAATCAAATACAGAGAAAAATATTTCATCAGCTGAATCACAGAGTCTTCCCAGAAAAAATGGAATTAGATATTGGTAACCTAAATGTGGAATTTCCCATTGGTAAAGCCTTGGAACAGTCTCTGCAGGACAAAAAGCAGGAGAAAATTAAAATTCACCCCTTTGCTAACTTCACATTGTCCACCTGCCTCAGCCATAGGGAAAAAAATGAAGAAAATTCCAATATCCAGAAGCTCTGGTTCATCCCCACAGGAAATTGTTAAAAAATCCAGAATTAAAATGGCCAATCCTAAATTTTTTTTTGTTAAATGCTTTTGACAGCATTGCCCAATGAACAACCCCCGTCTTTGAGCAGGCTGAGGGGTGATGATTTAAAGACTTTTGACTATAATGTAAAAGACATGGCTTTGACTCAAGTCACAATAACTAGAAAAGCTAAAAAAAGCGGACAATTTTCCTCTCAAGTGTCCCTTTTACCAAATCACAGGTGACTCTAAACCTTTGCTCCTGGCGAGGAATAATTAATTTTAAAGCTACTGAGGTTTTGTAATGGCATTAATTTCTGTGGACATTTGAGTATCATAAGCATTTGAATTAAAATGACCAAAATGACTTTAAATTCTGGATGATTTTGGTGTTTCCATTCCCGAGACGACAGTTAAATATATTTGTTTCCTTCAATAAGGGCCATCTTTTCTTGTTGGTTTTGAAATGTTCTCCAGGATTTCAGTTTCACACTTAGCCCCTGCAGCCTCTCAGCTGAATGATGTTATTTTGCTATGTTATATCATAGAATTTTGTGGTAATATTATTATTTTATATTACATGACAAAATATATTATTCTTGTCTCTGCTTGAAGCTGAATATTCAGCTTCGTATTTACTAAGCCAAAGTGGTCTCGACATGAAAGAACTTAAAATTCCTTCCACATCTCAAATAGAGCAAAATAACATTCCATGATTATTTTTTTTTCTCCTTTTAAGTCATCATGTAGTGCAATTGGAACCCGAGCAGACAGCAGGGATCTCACACCATTTGTTCTGCTCCGAATGAATGCGTTATAGACAGGGAGTCATTCCGGCTGCCTCCCCTCACTAATTCTGGGGGAGAAATACTCATTTTATTTGTCAGGGACACAGAATTCTCATTGCCCACGTGCCAGAGGAAGCAATCTCACAAAAATGCCCGTAACTGATGGAGAAGGAAGGCACACACTGGCTTTCAAATGCCCAAAAACCACCTGAGCTGAGCGTGGCTGCACAAATTCCACTGTAAATTCCAATGTTCTCCCAAGGCAACAATTTGATCCCCATTCCATCCATCCACAGGCTGCCAGAATGGGCAATTTGAAATGGTGCTAATTAAAAATCTTAATTAAACCATGGGAAACACAAGCATGTTAAATGCGCTGATACTCCAGGCTGGAAGCAGAGATGGATTTATCCATGGAATGCTGCAAGGTGTGATGGTGCATTATGATTATTAAAGCTTACAAACCAGTTACAATTCTAAAACTATTGCTGAGAATAATTGCAAGCCCAAAACAAACAACTCATTTCAGTCTTATATCATGAGAGCTCTTCCAATAATTTGTTTCTTATCAAGAAGTTCTTAATTGGAGGAGGCTGCACTAAAAAAAATCATACTCAAAAAATCCAAACCCACTTTTTAAATTTTTTAACACAAACCTCAAATGAGTGAAAAACCCTTGACTAAAACTTAGGTATTTTCTCCTCTGCATAACAATAATGTTTTGTAGAGCCCATGAAATGATGAAGAAACTTCAGAATCCCATATACAACAAGGAGAAAAACTAAACAAGTGATAGACCACTGATGCCATCAGAATGCCAAGTGCTAGGGGCACAAATCCCAGCACTGAAGAAAACGGGGGAGGCTCTGAAAAATGTGACTGTTACAAGAGTCTTTCCTGGCCAAAAATTACATTATTCAACTGTTCCCTCTCAGCTTCTGCATCCCTTTGATGATGAATACATCCAAGTATCCCAATCCAACATGCTCCCGTGAATTTTCCTGGTGTCTCCTCCATGCCTGATCCTTTTCCACCCCTCTGAAGAAAGCAAAGCAAATTCCTGCTCTCCCAGAAGCCCTGGCTTTGGTTGGGACTGAGTTATTTTTGCTCCCAGGAGCTGGTGCAGTGCTGTGGGGTTTAGGATGAGAATTCCGTTGTTCAGGCACTGATGCTGTGGTTGGTGCTGGGTCCTGCTTACCTCAAGTCAAGGACTCTCAGTTTTCCATGCTCTGCCATCCAAACACAGCAGGAAAGGGTCAGGACAATCACTTACCCTTGCAAATTCTCCATGTGAATTCCTCCTGAGACCATTCCAACCTGTGGCATTCCAACTTCTCCATGCACCCCACACCAAGGGTTCCCCTGTTTATCTTGGTTCTCCAAATTCTCCAGGTTCCCTCTTCAAGACAGGCCTGCAATTCCTCAGTCTTTTCCTAAAACTACTTTAGAAGAAGGTAGTTTGCTTTTTGGGTTTGCTTTTTCAAACCCAGCACTCCCACCCCTCACCTCCTGGCCTCGTCAGGGTTTGAATCGTTTGATTACACAGCACTGAACATTTTCCATATTTCATCCAATGATGAGCCAAATTGAAATGCAGGGTCCACAGAGCATCTGAATATTGCGTTGTTCATCAAGTGGAGATGGAGAGCAAACCTCCCCTCACCAAAATCTTCACAGTGACAGAAAAACGAGCCTGTGTCAAATTACAACTGAAATTACATCTCTGCATAAACAGCAGGAGCAGCGAAATGGGAAAAAACTGCCATGCAAATTATTCCAGCTGGCAAAATGTGTTTCTTACAAAGGTCTAACAGAGAAATACTGTGAGTTTTGGGGAAAAAGACCCCCAAACTCTACTATAGCAGTGTGAGCCTGATGACACCTACCAGCCTTCTACTATCCCAAATCCAGCCTGGTTTTTAAAGCCTCAATAGCTCAAAAGAGTGGATTTGCTTCAGATTGAATTAATGAGAACATTTTCCAAGCAATATGTGGGAGGCAAGGAACACCAACTGATTATTAAATACTAGGATTTGGAGAATATAACATTTGGGTGCATAGCCTGTGGCATTCCAAGTCATTCCTCCATGGATTTAGTGCAGTTTGTGTGGGAAGAAGCTTGACCCATCCACAAGGGTTAACATTGCACTGTTAATAACTGTAATAACGTGATTTGCACTAAACAGTTTGTATATGAAGACAAAAAGAGATGTTTTAATTTCTGCTGAGAAGTGACCCACAGTTGGCAAACACATGATGGAACCCAGAAACCTGCCAGGTGTTCCTTAGAGTGTTTTGGACCTTCTCTTTCACAATCCATGAGAATAACACACCTACAAAAGTATCCATGACTAAAAATAGGGTGTGAAAGAGCCCCTAAATTTAAGGATGTGGTTAAGAATGAATTAATTTCAGTGTTTATCATGGTGATTGATGCTTCATGTGAGGAAAGTCTGGGTTAATGAGTCTATCCCAGATGACCATGAACAAACACCTACTGTGAGGTGTGGGGAAAGGCAGAGAGAACTCCAGGAGGACTCAGGAGAGGACTCCTTTTCTTTTCCTTTTCTTTTCCTTTTCCTTTTCTTTTCTTTTCTTTTCTTTTCTTTTCTTTTCTTTTCTTTTCTTTTCTTTTCTTTTCTTTTCTTTTCTTTCTTTTCTTTCTTTTCTTTTTCCCTTTTTCCTTTCCTTTCCTTTCCTTTCCTTTCCTTTCCTTTCCTTTCCTTTCCTTTCCTTTCCTTTCCTTTCCTTTCCTTTCCTTTCCTTTCCTTTCCTTTCCTTTCCTTTCCTTTCCTTTCCTTTCCTTTCCTTTCCTTTCCTTTCCTTTCCTTTCCTTTCCCTTTCCCTTTCCCTTTCCCTTTCCCTTTCCCTTTCCCTTTCCCTTTCCCTTTCCCTTTCCCTTTCCCTTTCCCTTTCCCTTTCCCTTTCCCCTCTTTCCCCTCTTTCCTATAGGAATGACCCCACCAAGGTGGGAACAAGACAGGAAACCACTTAGGGCTAAATTTACATGCCCCAGGGGAAAAATTCCAAAAAATGGAGCCTAGAGGACAAGACAAACAAGTTTAAGGTGCCCCACAGTCATTTTATTGATGCCAGGTCCCCCCAGGACTCGACAGGAAACACTTAGGGTTAAATTTACAGGTCCCAGGGGAACAAATTCCAGAAAATGGAACCTAAAGGAGAAAACAAATAAGTTTAAGGTGCCCCACAGTCATTTTATGGATGCCAGGCCCCAGCAGTGTCCCACCACCCTGGTGGCACCACTGACAGCATCCTCTGAAGCCATTTTTCTCTCCCTCTGGAGCTTTCACTGCTGAACAATAGGATGTGCTCTGCAGCAGCACCCCAAGGTCACACATTAATTGTACCTCATCTCAACGCCAGCACTCTCAAATAAACCTTTGTACCCAGGGATGACCTCAATTTAATTCTCATCAGTGGCCTACAAGTGGAAATAAGTCCTTTCAGCACCTACCTACTCACAAGATCCCTGGGTTTCCTTTGGGATGTATTTTTCCACACCCAACTTCCCCTGAATGCAAAAGTGCAAAAAACCCCAGGAGATTCCTCTGGCTGTCCTGGATGGCTCAAACCCCTGCCCAGGGAGCTCAAAGACCTTGGTACAGAGCCCAGGACCCCTGTGCCTTTGATCTTGACCCATAAAAAACAATTACCAACCTTTATATGAAGTCAAGAGAGTCAAGTAGAATAGTCACAGGGGGAAAAAATAGATTTTTGAGGTTTATAGAATGGTGGCTCAGAGTCCCAAGATGGAGGAATTTGGGTGTGCCTTGTCCTTTTTCCTTCTGCTTCTTAACCTCCATGTTCAGGGTGATGTTGGCACTTATAGATTGGTTTAGAGTAGAAGCTCACTGTCTAACATAGGTGACAGGTATTGGGAAGTTATGGTAAATAATGTACAGGTAGTTTTTAGTATAAAAGATGACACCAGTGTGCCTTTGTCTGACCTGCTGAATGAACCTCAGCAGGCCAGAAAAAGAATTTTATAGATAAGAAACAATAAACAACCTTGAGAACGAGAACTGAAGAGTTCTGACTCCTTTGACAGCCAAGCTAAGAAAAGAGATTTTCTAACACATCTCCAAGTCACTCTGACCAGCAGAAATCCCAAAACAAAAGCTTCTATCAATCTGAACCAAAATAATGTTCAAGATCTGGGGTACAAATAAGAAGATAAAAGGGGAAGACAGCAGGATCTATAAGCACAGTGGCTATAATCAGTGTATAAAGGTAGGAGCTACTTCATAGGGCATCAAAAGAGAGCGATGTTTACGCACATTTGTTTTCCTAAAGGGAGATCATAAAGCACCATTTGAATGATTTCATATCTGCTCCAAAGATTGGTACAGGAGAACTTCAAAAGATAAGGATACATCATTCTGCAACTCAAACTGCTCTCCAAAGTCCCATTAATGTTGTTCATTCTCCCCTGCAGAAATGAACCCATAACTCACTCCCAGGGGTTGCAGGAAACGCCGTAAAATTGTTGGTATCTCGCAGGGCAAACGTCTGCACGGGAAAGATAGTGTGGAATTATGGTGCGTGTGAACCCTCAGCAAACTTCCTGGGGATACTTCATCACCTGCCACACAACTGTGCCTGTCCCAGCTGGAAAGTTGTACATGGAATGATTTTGGGGTTGGAAAGGACCTCAAAGCTCATCTCATTCCATCCCCTGCCATGGCAGGGACACCTTCCACTGTCCCAGGCTGCTCCAGCCTGGCCTTGGGCACTGCCAGGGATCCAGGGACAGCCACAGCTGTGCCAGGGCCTGCCCACCCTCAAAGGAAAGAATTTCTTCCATATATCCACCCTAAATTTTCCCACTGAGCTGCTGAACTTGAGGTCAGGTGGGATCTGTGTGAAGGACAAACCTCCTTGGACAGCAGATGTTTTACAGCCAGCAAAAACACTGAATATATTCAACTATTCCAACTTCAAAGGTGTGAAGGGAGGGGTTTCCAACCATTTCATGGTTTCCATCCTTCAACAATTTCCCATTTGGAGGTGTCTTTACAACTTCATGTTCATATCCTGCTCACACTGCCAGGGTGTCACAAGCAGCTTACAAAAGCTTTCAGATCACCAAGGAACCACAGGGCTCCACTTTCTGTTTTCACTTATATATTTTAGGTAAGATATTGAAAATCCCTTTAATTAGAACTAAAAGCATGCACTCTCAATTGAAAACCACCACTGAGCTCCCACAAGATGTTTCCACTGGATCTGGAAATTTCTGGGAGTATTTTATTAATCAATAAATGCACCCCAGTTTTAAAAGTGTGTTTATATATCCATGCTGCAAAACAAGATTCCATGACTGTGAAAATTGCATCTCTTCTCACAGCAATTCCATTTCCAGCAAATTAAACGTGACACTACCAATAAACTCCATAATGAGGCAACTTGATGTGAAATAATTCCAGGTTTTCACAGCCTTCAGGAACTATTATGTTAAATGCACGGTGATTTAAGTGACTGAGTTTGTTAAAGCAGGTCTGCAGAACCTTTTCCTCACTTTCCAGGCCTGGAAATCTCCTCAGGTGATCTTGGAATCACACAGGGGGCCTGGCTTGTGGCTGTGGTGAAAGCCTCAGCACGTGGCCTGTAGGGAGCCTTTATGGATTCACATTTGGGGAATGAGAACACATGACCCATGTAAATATATCAGTGAATACTCTGGGAGTAGGATTAATTCTATAAACCATTCATCTTTAATGGCAGAACATCTTTTTCACCAGAGTAATTCTCACAAAATTATTATATTATATTAATATATTATATTATATATATCTCTCCAAAACGAAGCCATATTTTAAGATTTTATTGTTTCAACGTACAAAACTGAGGGTTGAACACCAATGATCTGGTGAGAGACAACTCACAGCCAGCACCATCTGGCAGAATCTTTTAAGCCCTCATATTTTATTTTACTGTGGTTATATGGCAGAGAACTTTTTATGGAATAATCTAATGAAAGTGATACTACACTGTGTGAAAGCATTTAAATAAAAGTACCACTTGATCCTGTCTTTTAAGGTCTGCTTAGCTGGGAGTTGTTCTCTGAAGGGCCTGCAGTCACTGAGCATCATCAATTTTCCTCTATTCTGTGGAAAAGCCTCAAGGCCTCTTCTTCCATTCTTTGTTGGTTGCTCCTCATTTAATAATCAGAGAATCACTAATTGAGGTTTGATGGGAGCTGGAGCTCACCCTCACATCTGAGACAGTGGGAAAACCCCAAAAGAAAATTTTGCACCCTTTGCCCATCTGTTTTTGCCCTGGATGTGCACAGACATCCCTTGGCCAGCACAGAACATAAAAATAGTGACCCTTCTGTATTTCTGTGTGCATTTCAATCCCAGTGCCTGCAGAGTGAGGCAGTGTCTTTAAAATGATCGTTTCAGGTGATGATGTCCCTTCTGCATGATCAGAATTTAGTGGTGCCTAAAGGCTTTTGGAATTTGACTTTTTGACTGCTGAATTCTGACATTTCCCACATAGCCATTAGGTCTCAACTATTCTGACTGCTGTAAAATGTGCCCAAAATTATACTCTTCAGCAAAACTCACAGCAAACAGTCTCCTCATGTGTGATTACCATGGGCAATGTGTCATTCCTAGCTGGGTGGGAGACCACAAGCAAAATCTGCCCTGCCCATTGGTAAAATAATTCCTGGACAGCTGGAATAGAAACCAAGAATCCATATTTAACTTTTTATAGTACACAGCAACAGAGCACAGAGAGACTGATCCTCTACCACTGCTGAGTTGTCACCTACAGCATTTTTTTTGGTTGTCTCAGATTTCCAGATTTTCCACAAGTGCCACGTGAAACATGAGCTTTGTTTCAGTTCCAGAGTATTTTCACAATATTCCTTTTACCAAGAACTAAACCTGGAGGGAGGAAGAGGCAGAGGCACTCCTGAGGCCCACCCTGCACAGAGCTGCATTCAGCTCTCTGCCCAATCTAATTCCTTTTAGGAGTCCAGAGCACCAAGGAGAATCTCATTATTGTTTAATTACAGAATCCCAGAATTACTGAGGCTGGAGAATCCCTGCCAGCCCCTGGAGTCCCAGCGGTGCCCAGTGCCCACCTTGTGCCCAGCCCAGAGCACTGAGTGCCACCTCCAGCCCTGCCTGGGACACCTGCAGGGCTGGGCACTGCAAAGCTCCCTGGGCAGCCCCTGCCAAGGCCTGAGCACCCTTTCCAAGGAAAAAAGAAGGATAGTTCCATGCCTTGAGCTGCACTGCTCCTTGTCAGCCCTGGCCATTTCAGTGCCTGGAGCCATCAACAGCTGGAAACCACAGAAACCAACAGCTGGAAACCACAGCAGATAGACAAAGCTGGAGTTGAAAAGGGAAGGCAGTGACTCCAAAATTCTCAGATTTAGTGATAAAAGCCAAAATCCACTGAGGAACAGCTTCTTGCTGCTCCAGCTGAGAAGAGCAGCAGGAGAAAGAGCAGGGACACGCTGAGCTTCTCCTGCAGCAGCAGTGGCTCCTGCCACCACCATCCATCTTCCCCTTTTGGCATCCAAGCACTTGCAGAGGTGTTCCCATGCTCCATTAAGCTGGCTGCAATCAGCCTGGAATGGACCTGCTAATGCAGAGGAACCATGAGACTCTAAAAGGGACAGTTTGTCGTAGGGCTGGAAAAGCACTGGTGTGAGAAGGATCATCCCCAGCTGATCAGCCATGGCCACCTGCAGAATGGGCTCTGTAGAGTGAGCACAAGGAAAAAAGCAGGGCCATGAGATCCCTGCAGATCCCAGGATCCAGAAATCTCACAGGCAGGTGAGATCTTTTTATACTAAAAACTACATGTGCATTATTTACCAGAACTTCCCAGATATCTCACAAGCCCGAGGTCCTTGTGATATTTACACAGAATTGTGCATGAAGCTCTGAAAGTGAGCTCTTAAGCTCTCCACAGAAGCCTTTGACTCGTTATCACTAAATTTTCATAATGCTGGATTAAACAAAATTGCTACATTTTAAATCCTCCAATTAAAAAATAGAGGTGTGGTGGAAACACAAATCAAGGATATGCTTTGCACAGAGCCTGGTCAGGCTGGGGAACCCAGGGGTTTTGGGGCCTAGAAAGAAGGGAATAATCATCCTGGCTGAAGGAAAGATGCTGGAAGTGCAGGGAGAGCCTGGAAATGGGGAACCCAGGGGTTTTGGGGTTTGGAAAGAAGGGAGCAATCATCCTGGCTGGAAAAAAGATGCTGGCAGTGCAGGGAGAGTCTGGATATTGGAAATCCAGGGATTTTGGAGCTTGGAAATAAGGGAACAATCATGAAAGAGGCTGGCAGTGCAGGGAGAGCCTGGAGATGGGGAACCCAGAGGTTTTGGAGCTTGGAAATAAGGGAGCAATCACCCTGGCTGGAAAAAAGATGCTGGCAGTGCAGGGAGAGTCTGGATATTGGAAATCCAGGGGTTTTGGGGTTTGGAAAGAAGGGAGCAATCATCTGGCCTTGGACCCTTCCAGGGATCCAGGGGCAGCCACAACTTCTCTGAAGTTTGAGGTTTCATAGATAAACTATGAGTTTTCATAGATACATTCACACATTTTTTTTTCCAGCTCATTAAAAGAGAGGGCACTGTTTGGGAAATGGATCAAAAATGGAAATCATGGCTCTATTCAGTTTCATATGAAGCTTTAAAATTAATTGTTATTAGTATCTGGAGATGGGGACAAATAGGAATAAATTTAATAAAAGACTGAAGGCATGAAAAATATTTTTGCACACAAAAGACCAATTATGATTTGTCATGGGTTCAGCTCTACAGAAACCCAAGTGGAATTCTTCATAAACAAATATTTTGCTTAGCAAACTTCTAGATGAGGCAGTAAAGTATAATAACCTCCCTTAAACTGTAATTTCAACCCTTGCTTTGGAGTACATTGTAATAAGAAATAACTGCCCTGTCAGGATAATGCTCATGCAGCTTCTAAAGAACCAATCAAAAAACCCCAAATCCCACAATTAACCCCCATCTCTCCCCCCTAGAAACAAAGATGAGAAAAATAAAAAAACCAATGGCAGTGCCCATTTCAACTTGATGGCAGCAAAATCTAAGTTCAAGTGGCAGAAAGTATCAATAAACAAACTCCTCAGAGCGAGTTACAGCCACTTCAGCTTTATTACTTATTTAGAGACTATTCATCTTCAGCAGCCACTAGACCAACACTATATCCAAATACCCTCCAAAATAATTCTCACATCTGATCTGCTGGATGGACTGGGATTAGAAAAAAAAAAAAAAAAAAAAAGGTAAATGTAGAAGAGGATGATTTATAGAAAAATAGGTGGTTTTAAAATCTCCTAAGCTCAGTGCTTGCTGTTAGCTGCAAAAATAGCATGTCTGGATAAAAGTTCCAGACACAGGTAAGATAAAACATTTAGGGAAATGATTCATTTATGATCCCTGTCCAGAAGCCTATTCAAAATTTGATCAAAATCGACCCTTTCTGTATTTCTGCATGAAATGAAGGCAGAATATGAGCTTGAGGTGATGTCATAGAATCACAGAACCATGGAGGGGTTTGAGTGGGAAGGGACCTTAAATCCCATCCAGTGCCACCCCTGCCATGGCAGGGACACCTTCCACTGTCCCAGGCTGCTCCAGCCCCAAAGTCCAGCCTGGCCTTGGGCACTGCCAGGGATCCAGGGGCAGCCACAGCTGCTCTGGGAAATCCATTCCAGGGCCTGCCCACCCTGCCAGGGAACAAGTCCTAATTCCCAAGTCCAATGGGAAGACCCAAGGACAGGAATTCTCCCAGGTGCTTTAGGAGCCTTTCTGCTGTCAAACCACCAATTCCACACAGGAAAACAATTTCCTGTGCCAGGGAGGAGCTGTGCCTGCCTTTGGCACCTCTGCTTCTGCAGTGAGACAAAGATTAGATGAGGCACGGACTGAGCATCTCTCATTTCTCACATGTTCAGCATAAGGAACACTTGTCAAATTTCTGTCCATCGGGTATAAATACAGCATGAACTACCTGAAATGCATCACAGCTTGGAACAAGACCCTCATCATAAATTTAGTTATGTTTAAAAAAACCTCCAGGGTACTGATAGAAAAGAGAGGGATGGACAGGAAAATATCCATATCTCTGGGTTCTGGGAAATATCCACCTCTCTGTGTTCTGGAAAATATCTATACCTCTGGGTTCTGGGAAACATCCACATCTCTGGGTTCTGGGAAACATCCACATCTCTGGGTTCTGGGAAATATCCACATCTCTGGGTTCTGGATTTCTGGCCAAGTTTGAAGCATTCAGCAGGATGAAAGGAAGTTTCTAAAGCTTCAGGAACTTTCCAGAAGCAGCCTCACACACTTCTATTCCAGGCAGGGATGTGCCATGCCTACTAAATACCACACCTGCACACATTGCAAATGTGTCAATTATTTGATCCCTTCAGGGAGACAAACATATTTTATTTCTATGAAAAAGCCCCATATAAACTCGTGGCACAATGTCATTTTTAATAATAATAATAACAAAGTAACATGGGGTAATATTGCCAGCATGGCACCAGCACCTCATTCCTATATATGAGGTGAGATGAAAAACAAGGAAAAATAAACAACCTAAAGCAATCCAAGTGGGACTTGGTGCTAAATCTGAGTGCTCATTTCAGCTAAGGAAAACAGATTGAACCCAATGCTGTCACAGCCTTAAAATACCCACACCAGAATGCACCAAATTCCTCAAATATTTTCAGATCCATAACTTTTATGCAGCCTTTTCAGAGCTTCCTTATAAATTTCTCCCTAAACACATCAAATACATTAGCTTCAGATAAAACCCGCTCCTCAAATAACTTCTGCTATAAGGAAGGAACAAAGGTCAATCGCAGCTAAATTGGATTCTTCTAACAAAAATGAGAAAAACTCTCAGCCATGTAATGTGGAATTCAGGCTTGGCTTGGTTTCCAAATTAATTACAACTGCCATGTCTTCCTCAAAGAAAGCAGAGCATAGCAAATGACACCAATATATAGATATTTATTAGGTGCAGCCTAGACAGGGACTATTCCTGTTTTATGCTATAACCATTCAACAAATCTGCTGTTGAAAATCCCTGAAAATCCAGTGCTGGCTTTTTGTTACTTCTATAAAATATTAAAAGACAATCTGCAGCAGGCCCTGGGCACCATTCCCTGCTCTCTGTGACAGGGACATGACCCAGGGAAGGGCTGGAGCTGCTCCAGGGCAGGGTCAGGCTGGAGATCAGGAAAGGTTCTTCCCCCAGAGCTCCAGGAGGGTTTGGACACTGCTCCAGGGATGCCCAGGGTGGGATTTTGGGGGTCTGGGAGCTCTACCAATGATCCTTGTGGAACCCTTCCATGGTTCTATCAAACTATAAATCTTCATCATAAAGCAGGGAAAAGTTATTATTTCAACAATCTGAGAAAAGGAATAAGAGGCTTAATAAACATCCAGGGTGGCTCAAAGGGACGTGACAGAGTAATAATTGCTCTTGTACAGAAAATACCCTCTGAGAAAAACCCTGACTCAACCTTAACCAGGAGTTCACAGTGTTATTTATCCATGCGATCAGCTTGGAAAAATGCTCCCTTTCTCAAAGCACACTGATTTATGGACAGCTCCCTCTGGTTGTCTGGGACAGGGGAAAGCCAGGAATTGTACAGGCAGGACAGTGTGGGATCTCAGCACCTCAGGATGGAGGTGCAGAGAGGCCGAGACCACCCTTGGGGGGCTCGGGAGTCCTGGAATGTTGCCAGAAGTGTCTGGTGGCAAGATTTTGATCCTACACAGGAAATGACACCTGTATGAGGGCTGGGAGGAATTCACTGGGTGAATTGTGAAGGGATAAGTTAGTTAAAGTGTAAAACACAGGGTTTAGCATTTTGGTACAGGGGGGTCTAAAGAAGTAAGATGGAGGAATTGGGGCGTGTCCTGTTCTTCTTCTTCTTGGCCTCCATCTTCTGTGGTGGTGGTGGCACTTTGGGATTGGTTATTACTAAAAGTGCACTGGTTAATAAGGGTAGAAGGTATTGGGGAAAAATGATAAATATTGTACACGTAACTTAGGGTATAAAGATAAGTGACCGCCCGGGGGCTTGCAGAGTGTGCCCATGGCTGACTTGCTGTGCAGACCTCTGTCGGGCTGAAAGAAAATCTTTTAGATAAACAATTAATAAACACCGAGACCGAGACAAGATCAGAAGTCTCTCCTCGTCCTTTTAAGCGTCGGCTCTTCAAGGCCATCCCTGGGCCTTTCCAGGCCACCTAAACAGCTCACAGAAAACCTTACAAGCCTAAACAGCCGAGAAACCGAGCAAATGTCATCCCTGAGCTATCTCCGATAATAAATCAGCCGGACGTAAATCAGCAGCGAAAAGAAAAAGAGTGAAAAATTTACAGGACACCCATCCATCCAACACTCCTGTGACCTTTAACTCAATCTCAATTAAGTTAAAACTTTCTATTCCATGGTGTGACAGCTCACAGGAGATTGATTTCTCACATAGAAGAGTAAGTTGGACGGTCCTTCAGATTGGCAGGATCTGTCAATTGTGCCAGCATTCCCTGGAATTGCCCACTATGGACAAAGGTTCTATTTAGAGGGTTCTATTTTCCTGCTAGAGAAAAGTAGAAGGTTCTACTTTCCTTCTTTTTTTCTTGCCATCTACTTTATTAGAGGGTTCTACTTTCCTGCTTTTCTTTTTTAAACCCTATAAAGTAGCACTTCTGTGTTACTACAATAGGAATTTTAAACAGGCCCAATGGGGATTTCAGGTCTTAAAATCCTCCTTTGCACTCCTTGCCACAGAACAAAAAGCAATTCTCATTTGTTTGAAATCAAATATGTAATTATCCATCAAATGAGACAGGGAATTTTCAGACAGCAGGAGATTGCTTTTGGAAAAGATGATCTTTTACCTTGCATAAAGCACTCCACACCATCAACACTGGACAAGTGTCCAAGAAAGACAGAAAAAAAAAAAGACAAGAAAATTAAGGAGAGAAAATAGGATTGCCTTTCTTTCCTTCTACAAATTTCTCCTCCCTCCAGCTGATTGGAACTAAGGCAGTGCCACAGAATTATAGAACAGCCTGGGCTGGGAGAGACCTTAAACCCCAGGGACACCTTGCACTGTCCCAGGCTGCTCCAAGCCCCAAAGTCCAACCTGTCACACATAAATCATATCAGGAGAGCATCACCTGCAGGGCACTGAGCAGCCTTTTGTGGATCTAGGGATCCTGGAAATCCTGGGATGAGATTATCCTTTCATTCAATTTGATATCAGATTTATTACAGCCTTGAAGCTGTGAGCTGGCTGTTATTCCCATTTTGCATTCCAGAGGATGCAAGGCTCTGCCCTTCCCAAGATTTCCTGCACACTGTTCAGTTCAGCAGTGCAGGCAGGAGATTTTAAGAAGGATAAACCAAAATCTCCAGCCAAGGGAAAGAGGACAACAACCCCAAGAAGTCTTGAATTTTATCCTGGTTTTGATAAGGCTCATTAAATGAAGCTGTGAAATCAAGCAGGGAATTCATGAACCTCCAGGGACTGGGCTCTCAGGAAAGGCAGGAGGATTTCTGCTTGTGCTGACACATCTGCCAAGAACCAACCACAGCTCATGCCCTACTGCAAAGCTCATGTCCTTATTTCTCTCTTCTCCTAGCAGGAAAAGAGCCAAGAAAGCCATTATGGAAAATAACCCCCTGATCCACCCATGCATCACTAACACTCCAAAACAACTGAGCAAGAACAGGAATTCTGTCAAAGGCTTGAACACTCTGAGAGGGAGAGACAGAAAACTCTGTGGATGGATTTAGAACTTTGGATTTGTCTCCCAAGGGAAGAAGGATGCAGTCAGAAAACATCAGGGGATAACCAGAGGCAACATTAGAGCCTCTATTCCATGTTTTTCTTTGAAATAACAAATGTTTTTTGTATTTTCAGCTTACAACAGTGAGAGGAAAGCTACCCTTGGAAGCAGAGTTTATGTTCTCTCCTTTAACAGGAACATGCATTACAGATAAAAATTAATGCCAGTGCCTATAATATTTTATATTTTTTTTCACACAGCCCTGCCATAAAGCTAAGAATGCATAGAGAAACCTAGAGCAGGCCTGAATAATTATACATACTAGATTAATTACACATACTAAATCATTTTACAACAGAAGAATAAAAATGTATCTGTGTTCTAATTGCAATGTTAAAACACTTACACCAAGCTAACCACTAAATAACTGTGAAACCACCACAACAGCATTTACTTCTGGCAAATGCTCCAACTTATCTAATGAGGTGAGAACTTAACACAATTAATTTCCTCATAATTTAGCAAAGTCTCTTACCTCAGCATATCCCCATTCAGAAACTGTTGAATTTGGAATTTGCTGAAATTAAACCCAAATTTAGGAGCACTTAACAAGGTCTCTGGCTACCTGCACTCACCAGGAGGGAAAGGGAAAACAAGTTTCACCTCATTAGGAGGGAGATAATGCTTCAAAACTTCATTTCATGATGAGAAAATAAACTTCTGTCCCTAAAATCCAGCATGGGGAACATTCATTTGGAAGCGTGGATGATGCATCAGGAGGAGTAAATGATGTGTAGAAAAGGCTGCGCTGTTTCTGACCTTCTGTAATTTCAACTCTGCTTTTACCTTCTTACCTGAGTTTTGCACTTCAAGATTTGATTCCTTGAGTGCTGCAAATTTAAATTGTAATTCCCTAAGTCAGAGATGGTTTGGGGTTTTTCCCCTGCACTTCATGCAATTGGAAAGATTGGGATTCCAATCCCAGCACACACAAAGTCCTGAATACCCCGTTTGAGATGAACCAGATTTCACAAGAGAGGGAAACTCCACCTCAGGAATCCCAGAGATTTAATGTCCAACAGAGCAAGAGGGATTACCACTCACAACCCCTACCATAAAAATAATTTGGAGAACCCAATAAAACACAGCTCTCCATCTAAAGCATCATCCCCTGTCACTGTCGTATTTTCTGGAAAATCCCTTTCAACAGGATTTCTCTCCTGGGAACATGAGAAGCCTCATAGAAAAATGAAAACAATAATTATCTGATTGCTTCTCCTGTGTGTTGCTGCTTTGGAATGTGGTTTGGACATTGTTTACCAACTGGTCATTTTTTGATTGGTTTCATGTGAATTGTTTTGACTTGATGACCAAGTCAAAACATGGTCAGGCTGTGTCGGCACTCTGGAAGGAGTCACAAGTGTTTCATTAGTATCTTGTTAACCCTTCTGTAAGTATCCTTTCTCTAGTTATTAGTATAGCATTCTTTAATATAATATAATAACATAAAATAATAAATTAGCCTTCTAAGAACATGGAGTCAAATTCATCTTTCCTCCCCACGATGAGGGACCCTAAAAATACCACACTCCCCCCCTGCTTTTTGGCCAAGACCACCTTGCTGTAAGCCACCCCACTGGGAAAAGCTCTGAAGGATCTCATTTCCAGTGGGAAAAGCCTGGGAAACCTGGTAGGGGCTCAATCCCTGATTTGGGAACCATGGGGAAACTCAGTGATGTGCTTGGATACCTCATGCACAGCAAGTCCCACAAGTTCCCAACTAGGAGGGAAAATTTTAGTCAGTATAAACCTCAGTATATTTAGTAGTATAAACCTCACCAGTCCCTAAAAATGGTGATGCCCTGCTGGAATATGCAGCTTGCAGCTGCATGTTGGTGTGTGAGCAGAGCAAACCTTGGTGTGTGCAATCTCTGATCAGCAATGAGGGCGTGATCCAGATCAGGAGCCATTCCTCAGGATGACAGCATTGTAAATCCAATTTAATAAACCTGAAGTGGGAGCTGTGCTTGATCACACACACAACTTCTTGCTGTTCTTTCAAACACGGGGATTTTCCCAGGGTACAGAAGAGAAGAAACAGGAGCCTTCAGACTTCAATGATCCATTTTCATATTTACCATCCTGAATCCTGGATGCAAGTCTGACACACCCAAACAAACCACTTCTGTCTGGAACACTCCCTGAGGGAAACAAAATTGGAACAGGAGCTTCTAAAGAAATGATGGAAGGCATGAAAATTCCCAAGGACTCGACTTAGATTACCAAATATACAGGGCAACATTTACGTGACACAAACTCACTGCATCTCCAGGCTGGTTCTGCCCAATTCTGTATAGTTAGGCCCAATTGTGCCTACTTCTGGGTAGCTGTGCCCAAATCTGAGCGTTTCTGCCCAAAATCTGCCCACTTCTGGGTAGTTCTGCTGCTGTCCCCCTGCTTCAGGGGGGACACATTTGTTTGGCTGCTGCTCTTGGCGAGACTGACTCCACTCCAGGGTTCTGCTGAACAAAGCTCTGATTTATTTCTGCAGAGACATCAATATTGAAAATACCACCTCCTGAAAATTAATAGAGTCTCTGAGAAGCAGAGAGTTATTCTCCCACTGCATCTCTGCCATCACTCAAAGCATGGCCTTTATCATGGAACACATGAGGGATTAATGCTGACTCCGTGGTACCAAATTAGAAACAACGTCCTGGAAATTAACTTAACTTTCATGAAAGCTTCTGCCAGACCTAAAAGCTGAAGACACTTGAAAGTAAATATATCATGAACAATTTGGCAGTATCAGCTTCTTCACGCTGACATATAATATTGACTCTGAGAGATCAAAACCCTCCAAAAAAATCTCCATTGTCAGTGAGTCTGCTCCTGTCACAGCAGCAAGATTCAGCCAGGAGTTTCTTTAATTCCCTTCTGATCAGCAGCCTTAGACAGAGTTTTCTCTCTCTGAAAACTCTTCTGAGTTTCTCAGCTCTGTGTTTGTACACTCCTGACCCCAACCTGTTAGTGCCAATGGAAAATAAACAGCAGAAAACATTGGATAACCTCCACTATTTCATGTCCCACAAGGTTATCCCCACTCTCATCAACAGTGAGCTCAAGGCACTCTAGTAAGGAATTGATTATTCTCTACCTTGTCTGTTTAAAATCTGCTTTTCCCCCAGAACTTAAGCACTTAAATATAAGGAATTATAAAGGATAGCTAATTGAAACCATCTGCCTGCTCTGTGATTAAAACCTTCTAAAGATGTAGCTGGTCCCTTTCAGACCCAAAGCACTCTAGAATCAGATTTTAAGAAGGATCTGCATTTTCCCAATTTTCTGCATTTCCCCCTTTCCAGCACCTAAAAGGGGCTCACAAGAAGGCAGGAGAGGGACTTTTCCCAAGGGAATGTAGTGACAGCACAAGGGACAAAGGCTTTAAGGGGAAGGAGGGCAGGGCTGGATGGGGTATTGGGCATTAGGAATTGTTCCCTGGCAGGGTGGGCAGGCCCTGGCACAGGGTGCCCAGAGCAGCTGTGGCTGCCCCTGCATCCCTGGCAGTGCCCAAGGCCAGGCTGGACATTGGAGCAGCCTGGGACAGTGGAAGGTGTCCCTGCCATGGCAGGGGTGGAATGGATGGGATTTAAGGTCCCTCCAACACAAACCAGTGTGATTCTCTGAATGTACTTCACATCCACCAAAGATTCCTGCTTTTCTCCACTGGACAGATCTCAATGACCTTGTTAACTGCAGGAATTTCTTGGAGAACTCAACCATCCTCTGCAAAGCATTACTTCCAGTCTAAAGAAACAAATGAGCATTTAAAAAATCCTTCTCTTCCACTGGCAGTTCCAGTCTCTGCAACAACCACATAAATACAACAGCATAAAAATGTCTAAGATGACCAATTGGTAATATTCTTAATTGACTATAATAGCAAAAATTTACAGTTCATTTATCTGGATGTAATTTCTAGTGACTCTTAATATTTTTTACCATTTTTTAAAAGCAGAAAACTGGATGCAAATTGAGTTCATAGACACACCAGGTAATATAGACCTAGTACAATAAAAAGGATGAGTTTGAAGAGAATATGGGTTTAGTTCTTAAATTTGTGAAGCATAACATAATGAATGCATCTCATTTCACTTTTAAAGCAACCTGAACAACACACCATTTCTTTTTCTTTTTTTTTTTTTTTTTGCAAGCAATTACTCCCCACCCACTGGGACTGTGAGGACAAGAAGTTTGCAAGGACAATCTCAGTGTTTCTTAGGAAAAGTCCAGAGTGTGAAAGAATTACAAGGACCAGCTTCATCCTTCAGCCATTTCACCTCAGCACAGGGAGAACAAAAATCCTGTTGGCATTAAAAGCACTGAAGATCAGAGCCTCAGGACACGACCAAAATGTGAGCTATACTTTTAGTATATTTAATTATCATTGCAGGAAAATGAGGTCTTGATTCCATCACTTAATCTTAGATCTCCCAACCTCTACAGAGACAAGGTCACTTGTGAAAATATTCTTCCAGGAGTCACAGTCAAATCAATAGATAAGAAAATGTATTTCTGGTTTTATTTGTTTTTTAATATTCAACCCTTTCCCCATGCCCCACACAAAGCTACAGAAGAAATGGCCAATTAGAACTCTGCACAATCGTGTCCTTCCCTTCTCTTTCACCTTCTACATCTCTGTGAAATTAATCTCATGCTAATGGCAAAAGCTGTTTCTTTCCTCCCTAACAAACAAAGGAATTAAATGATCTCCAAAGCATCAGTGGCTTTCTCCAAGAATACAAATAAATGAAACAACAGTACTATGGCAACTTTTGAAGAACATGGCTGGAATTTGAATTATTCAAGCAAATCTGGTAAATCAATCCCAATAATCCCTCTTCAAGTACTTTAAGAAGCTCAAAGGTCAATTAGCATTTACACCTCTTTTTGCAAGCAAACCTCAGTGGTGAAAAATGACTTGCCATGATCTGGAACTTATAAATTAAATTAGAAATTTGCTAAATGAGGTTATTTGCCTCAAGAGTCAGCCCAGGAACTGAATGTACCCATGATGGGATGACTGGGAGCCCTTGAACTTTTGGTTGGCTCCCTTTGGTTCTGAGTTTGCTGCTTTGTTAAAGCCAAGGGAGAAGAGCACTAGGTTGCTTGATTTGAGAGGTGAGATGATCCTATTTCTCTTCTCTTGTCCCAAAGACACCTCATTTGCTGTCCCCAGTGTGGAAATTTGCCAGATCTCTCCCTGTGTTTTTCTTTTTTCTCCTACCAACTGAGGTCTCTGGATCATAAATTGCCTTTTCCTGCCTGCTTCCTACACATCCTGACTCACCCAGCCTTGTCTTTTCTGTCTCAGCCTTTGAGAGTTCAGATCAAGCTTTTATTTACCAAAACCTCCTCAAAACCATGTGTTGAGGTAATGGATTTAGGGTTTTTTTTCTCCTATTTTATAATCCAACACTGCAATGCATTCTCAGGTTGTGCACACATAGCAGTGCACACTTCCCCTGGGAATTTCCAATTTTCCTGGCCTCTGGAACACTTCTGGGACACTGAAAGGGACACTTCTGTCCCACCAAATTTTGTGAAAAATATCCTATTTATTTGTGCTTGATTATAAACATTTCCTTTTTAAACCATCCATTGACAAGATGTGTTGGTTTTTTTATCACTTATTTGTATTCAGGCCCCAGCACAATCTATCATTTATATGGCACACATATTTGTTAGTGATTTGAGATAAAATTTGCAATTAGAGGTTTGGGATAACAGTTCCTGGCTATTCTTAAAAAGTTGCTGTGTGAGAGAACAGCTGTAAATTGCAATTTTGCCACGAGAGCTCTGCATGTACAGACCAAATAAAATGATAATAAATGAGAAAGCATCAACTGTAACTCATAAAATGTAATGAGGTATTAAAAATGCAAATATTGGAGCAGTTTATAACTTGACCTGCTGCAGAATTCAGCATCAGGAGCATCACAGTGGTCAAAGCTCATGGAAACATGTCTAAAAATCTAAATTGACATAATTTTTATAAAGTATACAGAATAAATTAGAGCACAACTGACAGTGATCTCAGGTTAAATTTCTGCATTTCTAAATCAATTCTTGCCATCTTTCCCTATTTTTCCTTCCAAAACTTCCCAACTCCTCAGCTAAAATCATGTTTGGATCTGAAAACTCTCTGTTTATGGCATTTCCTCCACCCACATAAGATCAAAGTTTGGTTCAAGCATTTTTAGTTCCAACGAGGGCAGGATCTGGGCTCATTTCATGCCTGCACACCATTCTGCCTTCTTAGTTTTTGCCAGATTTTGTCCCTGTTTTGCTCTACCTCCCCAGGATTGATTCATCGCTCACTGATTCATCCCAAGGCTCAGGAGGTCCTTTTGAACTGCTCACAGATTTTTCTCTCTTTTAAAATGAATCTATTTACTGGGGAAGACATAAATATATCTTCTACAAGGCCATTTAAAGTCTCAGTTTTGGTCACCTTAAGGAACAGGGGGAAAATGGCACTGCTACAGCAGATCAATTGTTGCATGTGCTTTGTACCCACAGAGGAGTTTGATCTGTTTTCTTCCCCTTTTACTGTGAACATCATCTTTGTGAGGGAGAAAAATGGAGAGATTTCCTGGCAAGAGTTCCAAACTGCCCTTTCCTCACCTCTGCTTAATTCAGTTTGTCCTGTCAAACACCCTGTCAGGTGAGCAGATTATTAAGCAGGAACCCAGCAGAGCTCAGGGCACGTCCTCCACGTCCTCCTCACTGCACTGAGTGCAGCTTTTCATTCAGCTTTGCCTTCAGCAGCATCCCAGGCTTGCAGGGAAGGGCACATTTGAACTCTCTGCTGAAATCAATCCCTCTGGATGTGGGGATAGTCCCCATAAAAAAACCACCAGAGGAGGTCAAAGCTGAGCAACAAACAAAAAATTAAACAGAAACAAGCCCAGCAGAGGGAAACCCCAACCGGAATTGCCCTGTCCTTTAGTACAGATATATTTCATCTGTTTGCAGTGTATAGTAGCAGAATCATGGAACTGAAGATCATGGAAGTGCAGAATCAGTCGAGTTGGAAAAGGCCTCTGAGATCACCAAGTGCAGCTGCCAAACAGAACCACCACCCTCTTCGCCCCTAAACCATGTCCCAAAGTGCCACATCCTCGTGTTTTTTGAACAATTCCAGGGCTGGGCACTGCAAAGCTCCCTGGGCAGCCCCTGCCAAGGCCTGAGCACCCTTTGCATGCAGAAATTGCTGCTGCTGTCCCAGCTGAGCCTCCCCTGGCCCAGCCTGAGGCCCTTTCCCCTTGTCCTGTCCCTGTTCCCTGGCAGCACAGCCCGACCCCCCCTGGCTGTCCCCTCCTGGCAGGGAGTTGTGCAGAGCCACAAGGGCCCCCTGAGCCTCCTTTGCTCCAGGCTCAGCCCCTTGCCAGCTCCCTCAGCCCCTCCTGGGGCTCCATTCCCTGCCCTGGACACGCTCCAGCCCCTCCAGGTCCTTCCTATATTGGGGACCCAGAACTGGACACAGCCCTGGAGGTCCCTCAGCAGGGCCATGGCTGGTCCCCATCATCCTCCTGCCCCTCTGGGCCCCCCTGGGCTCCTGTCCAGCCATGCCCACAGGTGGAAAAGCACTGGGATCTGCTGCCACAAGGTCCCAAGTGCTGCTGCTTCCATGTGCTTCACATTCCCAGTGCAGCCCCAGAGGGGCTGACAGGGGCTGTGTCACAGATATCTTTTATGAAAAATCCTTTCCTTAGGATTTTTCCTCCTGAGAAGACTGAGAGGCCTCAGGAACAAAATGTAAACATTGATTATCTGCTGCTGTGGAATGCAACAGGTGCGTCTGTGATTGGTCTCATGTGGTTGTTTCTAATTAATGGCCAGTCACAGTCAGCTGGCTCAGACTCTCTGTCCAAGCCACAAGCTTTTGTTATCATTCCTTTCTATTCCTAGCTAGCCTTCTGATGAAATCCTTTCTTCTATTCTTTTAGTGTAGTTTTAATATAATATATATCATAAAATAACACATCAAGCCTTCAGAAACATGGAGTCAGATCCTTGTCTCTTCCCTCATCCTAAAACCCCTGTGAACACTGTCACAGAGCTGGACCTGCTGGGCTCTGAGTGCCCAGAACTGCAGATGAGCTCACCCCTCCTGGACATTGCTGTGTAATCCTGGGCATCTCACTGTGGAGGCAGGCAAAAATCAGAAAAACTCAATCCCTGTGTGAGGAGACTCCCAGTGTCTCAGTGACACAGGGTACGGGCACCTGGCTACTGCCAGCTCTGAACCCTCTGCCTGTTGCAGACGTCTTTTCATGAAAATCCTTTCCTTAGGATTTTTCCCCCTGAGAGGCTGAGAGGCCTCAGGAACAAAATGTAATCATTGATTATCTGCTGCTGTGGAATGCAACAGATGAATCTGGGATTGGTCTCATGTAGATGTTTCTAATAAATGGCCAATTAAAGTCCAGCTGGCTCAGACTCTCTGTCCGAGCCACAAGCCTTTGTTATCATTCCTTTCTATACTTAGTCTTCTGAGATGAAACCTTTTCTTCTATTCCTTTAGTATAGTTTTAATGTAATATATATAATGAAATAATAAATCAAGCCTTCTGAAACATGGAGTCAGATCCTCGTCTCTTCCCTCAACCTAAGACCCCTGTGAACATGGTCACATTTGCCACTAAAATGTGTCCCAGGGAAAAGAGACCCTCCAACAAATGCACTTCATTCATCAATTCCTGCAATTAGGCAGTGCTCAGCAGACCTCAGGGCACTCCTTTGATGCAGCACTGGCTCTGCTGTTGGAATATTTGATGTACAAACCACTTTTCCCCTGGTAAGTGCCACTTCAGGCAGCACTAAAACAGTTAAACGCTGGCTCTCCCTCCAGTGCTCTCACTTATTGTGACTCAGGGTTTATCTCTTTAGACAGACAGGTCATTAATTTTCCCAGGTGTTTATTATCCACATGAAATGTCCTATTCCACTGGTATCAAGTGTTTTATGTCTGTGGCTTTGCCTGTGTGAAATCAGTGAGATGACCAAAGACCTTGATATTATCCTGACGTTATTACTCAATATGACATCTCTATGCCTTGCTCCCTTGAGCATAGTAAAAGTAGTTTTATAGTCAATTTTGTTGCCAAATAAATCAAGCCATAATCCCCTTGCCCCTCCAAAATCCATGATTTTTTTTTCCTGAGGTAGTGTAGGCACCAAAAGCCACACTATATGACTGCCTACTAAACTTCAGACTCCCAAAGTAGATGATGAATTGCTGCCATTTATTAGACAACTCAACTTACTACAGGTGCCAAATCACATAAAATCTTGAGATCTTGTTCTCAGACTCCAATTTGGGAGAGCATTCTCCTTTCCAAAAGACCCTGCTTTTAATGTTAAGAGCCAAGTATGACAGTTTTATCCATTAACTAATGCCCACATTTTCAGAGGAGGGATGGGTGGCCATATGTCATAGGAAATTGGTGGTAAATCTCCCTCTTTTCCTGGAGCACTCTGGGAGCTTTTGTAGATCCCTGTCCCCTCAAAAGAGCAAGGAAAATGGCACAGCAATGTATCCATCAGCTATGTGGTATGGATTAATTTTTATTTTTAATTTTTCACCTTTTTTTATACATACTCCTAAATGCTTCTTCCCTTGAAATGGGATTTTGGACTCTGAGAGATGAAGCTCTCAGTTACAGCTTCATTTCACACTCTCCCTTCACATTCCTGGGGCTCACTTTTGTCAGCATCTTGCTTTTGTCTCCTCTCAATGGCACCAGTGCCAAGGACAATGACGCCTTTCATGCCATCCAGCACATTCCTGTATTGTTTTTTTCCTCCCTTTTTTATTTGCATCTGATAGAAACCTCCTTCCCAACCAAGGGCTCTGTCTGTGTCCATCTCTTGAGCTTCCTGACAGCTTCACTCCTCAGCAGCTTTACTTTGCATGGTCTTCATCTTTCCTGCCCTTGGGGTTGTGACACTGATCTGTCACCTTGTCCCTTTATCCCAGACATGATGTGCACTGATTTCCATGAAAAAAATAATAAATCCCTTTTCCTCCTGGATGGCCAGGAAGCAAACAGACTAAAATAGGTGCAAAATAGACTAAAATAGGTGCAAAACACAAGCTCCTGAGGAAAGGGGCTGATGGTAAAGAGATAAGTAGTAAGAGGGAAGTGATAAAGGTGAAGGTAAGTAAAAGGACAAGAAATATGGAGCAATAGTAAATAAAAAGGGCAAAGGAAGAGGTTTGTGCTGGAAATGCTCTGGTTTTATGGGGAGGACACAGAAAGTGTTGGACTCTTGGTCACTCCACAGCCCAGGGCAGTGATTTCACTCTCTTGGCACCCAGGAGCCAAGGACACCACGGGAAGCAGCCAATTTTGGCATCCAAAAGAGGAGGAGGACACCAAATGCAGCTGGGGGATAAATGAATGGAAATGGATGGAGAATGCAATATGCAGACAATGCACCCTGCCTCAGGGAATGGGAATGGAAGCAGCCACACTTGGAGGGCATTTTCCCCTCAGCCACAGTCCCATCTCTCCTGGAAACCATCACTGCAATGGTAGTGCCCTGAGCAGTCATTGCAGCCCTCAAACTGCTTTCAAATTTCCACAAAAATCCTCTAAAACCAAACAACAGTAACTCAGCCATGTAAGAACAGCACTGTCCTCAACTGCAGCTTCTGGAAACAGGGGAACCCAATGAAAGCAATATGCAAATGGAGCCTTATCTCTGCCCCCACAGCCCTGCAATGCACACACTCATCTGCCTTGGTGTTATCTAGGAATGTCCTCCAGTGCAGCTCTGAGCTGCTGCCACACAACTAAAGCCACCTCTGTTGAATTTTATAAACTCTTTGTGCTGGATAACATCACCCCTTTAACACTCTGCTTTCATTTAACCATCTCTAAGCCCACTGACAAATCCATCTGCCACTTCCTTCCTGTCAGCTGGGAGAAGATCCAGGCCCTGTTTGCAGTTATTTTACCCTTCTCTTTGAGCTTTCCAAAGCTGCAGTTCCCTAAGGAAACCACAGCTAATCCCAGGGTAATTCAACCCAACCAACACAATGAAAAAAGCTGGAAATAAAAATTTCACCCTGTCCAGCCAACAAAAGGAAAATCACAAATTGAATTTTCCTCTGAGAATGCTGGATAGAGCAGGAAAAGGCTTAAATGAAACAGAACTGCAACATGAACTGTGATAAATGGAGACCCAGAAGACAACTGAACTTACCCACAAATCTGGTATTAAAGAATTGACAGATCTGACTTCTCCACATCACCTAAAAATGAACCAGCTCTGAGGACAGAGGGGAAAACCCTGAGTCTGATTGCTTTTAATGCCTGCATCTTGTAGCAGGGAGACTAAAAGGGATTAAATGATGGGAGAAATCACTGATGTCAAATTATTAATGACATAATGATTAATGTCACAGCTACTTAAATGCATAATAGAACAGATTTCTTCAGAGAACTTGCTTTCTGTGAAGAGCAGCTTTGTGAAACCAATCTAAATATTTTTGTCTCTGATTTATTACAGAGCTTTGCATGAATACTCCTCACAGGGGTCTTTCAAAAGGATTCTGGAGCTTCTGCATCAACTGCTGTAAAACACAGCCTTTCATGTAGCTGGGGTTTATCCAGATGATCCAGCTCAAATGTCCTTTCTGCAATAAATCTCTGATCACTTGGGCTTCTCTCTTCCACAGCAGTGAATTGTGATACTGAAAACTGCCTGTTCACTCACCTTTTCTTAGAAAATAAAGCCCCAAACACATCTCAGCCTCGTTTTCTACATTACATGAAAGCATTCACTCTGGAAAAGGCAGAACATCTTTGGGCTTGGCATTTTGCCACAAGGGAACAGCCAGAGGGGGCACCTGGAGTGAGGACATGGATGCAGTACAGAGGAACATTTCTATTTAACCAGCTCTAAAATGCCAAGCTCATGGTCAAGAGAAAAGTCCTGGAAAAAGCTAACCAACAGTCAAGTTCATTTTCCTTTTCCTTTTTTTCCAGTATATGAATATTACTTTCTACAATAACAACCTTGATAAACTTCTGACATAAGGAATTAAACAAACTGCCCACAATTCAGCAGCTCAGGCACCACCCAGATTGAGCAACACAATTCAGTCACACCAAAGCTCTCCTCTTTACTAACCTCCAGAGCTGTTATTATCCAACCAAAACCTGTGTCCCCAGGAGAGGCAGCTCATTTGTCTGCCCTGCAAATCCCAGCTCAGGATTTAATTGCAGACAGCAGACAAGAAGGAGACAAGGTAACTCCCATGGCTGACAAAAAGGAGCTGGGGAGGTTTTTTTACAGCTGCTGCCTTCCAGTGACAGCCAGCCCCCAAAAGCCTGTGATTAACTGAGACACGAGCAGGGGAGGGGAGGATGCACAGGGAGCTGGATAATCACATCTCTGACATCACTGCAAGCTTGGCACACATGGAGCACATGGAGCTGCTGGATGCTGCAGGGCTGGAGCCAGGCTGGGAGAGCTGGGGGTGCTCACCTGGGGAGGAGAAGGCTCCAGGGAGAGCTCAGAGCCCCTGCCAGGGCCTGAAGGGGCTCCAGGAGAGCTGGAGAGGGACTGGGGACAAGGGATGGAGGGACAGGACACAGGGAATGGCTCCCACTGCCAGAGGGCTGGATGGATGGGACATTGGGAATTAGGAATTGTATTGGTGTCTCTGAGTCTGCATTGAAGGCACTTGAGACAGTAGTTCATGTTCAGACTCAGGTGTTTATCATTTCTTATCAGTAAAACAGCCTCACTACTGTGAGTTCAGCAGCTTTTCGTTAGAAGGCACAAAATGGCAACAATCTCTTGTTCCAAGGGCTTTTAAGACTAAACTATCCAATTAACAACTGACACCTGGATTATTTTCATTTTTAACCCAATAACTGATCCCACAGAGCTGCAATGGGGACTTTTCTGCCCAATTACAAAATGCCACCCAAACCCATGGAGAAGGAGGAAGAAGCAGCAGGAAGAAGAAACCCAGGATGACACCCTGTGCCCCCCATCTTGCTTCCATCCACAACACACTAAAAATCCCAAACCCTCAATTTCTCACCCAGTGATGCACCTACACTGCTCTCTATAATCTATTGCACACTTTTGTGGGTTCTGGTCTATTCTGGAGTTTGGGAAACTTTCTCCATGAATGAGGGTCAGAGTCAGTGCTCCCCTGGGGGTCAGGGCACCCCTGAGCAGACAGAGAAATATTCCTGATGCTCTGGGTTTTCACAGAGTTGTTCCCTGGCAGGGTGGGCAGGCCCTGGCACAGGGTGCCCAGAGCAGCTGGGGCTGCCCCTGGATCCCTGGAAATGTCCAAAATCAGATTGGAAAGGGCTTGGAGCAGCCTGGGACAGTGGAAGGCGTCCCTGCTCAGTTTTGGGAGTTGGATTTCAAAGCCTTTTAAGGTCCTTTTCAACCCAAAGCATTCCTCAATTCTTAAATCAGAACTCACAGAGTATCTGAAAAAAGGTACTCTAATCCATATATTTTTATTATTAATAATAATTTACTTATTTCTTCTATAATGCAGAAACCAAAGACAGAATACACCCCAAACTAAATCTTTTCTGACTGCAATACTAGATGAGAGTGCAGATGAGGATGAGATAATGAGGCAGCTTACACATCCCTACTCTTATGAGAATCCCCTGAGCAGTTAAAACAAGGATCCTTGCAGGGAGTGGGATGGAGATCACACCAAAGAGCAAAGGAGAGGTGCAGAGTGGAAAACCAGAGCAAAAGGCATGAATGGGAACAACTGTGTGAGGGAAAACTTCCCTTTAAATCCTCTTAGAGGTGTTAACATATGAAAGACAAGAGAAAATCCTCCAATTTAACTGCAGTTAAATAGGAGAAGCTGGAATAAAATCTCCATTATGACTTTAGTGGCAAGTGGAGAAGATAAATGGAGAGAAAACTGTGCCTTGCTGTGGATCCCTAATTGGAGTCTCTAGTTTTCCCAAATAACTGGCACATTTGACTTCTCCCAGCAGGAGAATATGTGTCAATAATGTAATATTTTAGCCTACTAAACCCTCCAATGATCAAAAAGAACCTTGCAAAGGCTTCAGTGGTGCAGCAAAGGACAAGCACAAGTAGTCAGGGGCTGTAGACTGAGCCACAGAACAAAGGATTGGCTCCTAGCAAGGCAAAAAATCCCAGGAAATCAAATGGGAATGGTACTGACATGACCCAAACCCTGGAGGGGAAGGGCCACATTCATGGGAATGCCTTCAGCAAAAGCAAAAGAGGTCATGTTCTGGGTTCTGAAATGCTCTAACCCACAAGCAATTCCATGTTTTCCACTGGAATGGCTGCAAAAAGCTCCTCAGGAAGAGCAGGAAGCTGTGCTGGGGCACAACAAAAGCTGCTCCATCCTCTCTGCCCTGAGCTCCATCTCTGGAGCTGAACAATGACCTGTGGACAGGGAGAGACACTGGCACAGGACCCATTGGGAAGGAAAAACCTTCATATTGTTCTTTAATTGCAGCATAAAACAATGGCTCGGGATGAACACGAAATATTTCCTGCTCTCTGTGGTATTTATAAGGGGGAATTCCTTTTAAAGCTGAATACATATGGATTTCCTGAACTCTCTTCCCCAGCAGCCCAGTCTCAGGTTTATATTTGACTCTCACTTGTGCCATCAAGTCAGAGGCGTATTCAGTGCACTTCATAAAACAAATCCAAGTGAAAATGAACACCTTTGTCTTAACAGAGATGATGATCCTCTCCCTGTGGGATTATTGAATTGCCCTACTTATCATTCTCACCATTCTAGGACCTGTCACAATATTCCCAGAAATTTTTCTATTAACTTCCATGGAAATTGAGTTGCCTTATTGGTTTTGGAGGTTTTGTGCTCTCTGACTCAAATTGTTCCTGAAATGAATAAAAGCCTTTTTTGTATACATGGAAAAGAGTATCCTAAATGCAATACTCTTTTTTCTTACTTATTTTTTATTAAATCAAAAGATTTTTCACCTTTTAAATCTACCTTCAGCTCAGCTTAACAAGAGCATCAGCTTTGCTCTTACCGTGCCTTAGTAATGAGATCATTCCTGCAATATCCAGATCTGATTATCAGCAAAGAAAAGGGACATTGCCTCTACATTTTCCTGCTGTTTTTGAGGGTTTAGTCTGTTAAACCCTTGGATATGACAGACTGCCAAGTGCCTGTAAACAAGAACAGCAAATGCATCACACCAAAGTGAACAGGCAGGGAGTAAAGGACTGGAAGGACCTCTCAGGACTCCCTGTGCTTTCCCCAGCCACCACTCACCAATCACTGCTTTAACAGTTCCTCAATTTGCCAAGCTATTTATTAAAGCACAGGGATATTTTCTGTGCCTGTGCTGTCCCCAGTCCCTCCATGAGTTGCAAACAATCTCTTGCACCTCTGGAAGTTCAGTTGTACCTCTGCTCCACCACTTTCCTGCTGACTGAACAATACTGGATTCAATCATTACCTTTTGCAGCTGCCTTAAATCCCATCCATTCCCACCCCTGCCATGGGCAGGGACACCTTCCACTGTCCCAGGCTGCTCCAAGCCCCAAAGTCCAGCCTGGCCTTGGGCACTGCCAGGGATCCAGGGGCAGCCAGAGCTGCTCTGGGCACCCTGTGCCAGGGCCTGCCCACCCTCACAGGGAACAACTCTGTGGAAACCCAGGGCACAGGGAATATTTCTGTGTCTGCTCTGGGGTGCCCTGACCCCGAGGGCAGCACTGACTCTGACCCTCATTCATGGAGAAAGTTTCCCAAACTCCAGAACAGACCAGAACCCACAAAAGTGTGCAATAGATTATAGAGAGCAGTGCAGGTGCATCACTTGGTGAGAAATTGAGGGTTTGGGATTTTTAGTGTGCTGTGGATGGAAGCAAGATGGGGGGCACAGGGTGTCATCCTGGGTTTCTCCTTCATGCCTCTTCTTCCTCCTTCTCCATGGGTTTGGGTGGCATTTTGTAATTGGGCAGAAAAGTCCCCATGGCAGCTCTGTGGGATCAGTTACTGGGTTAAAAGGGAAAATAATCCAGGTGTCAGCTCTTCATTGGATAGTTTAGTCTTGAAAGCCCTTGGAACAAGAGATGGTTGGCCATTTTGTGCCTTGCTGCAGAACTCGTGGTTGTGATACTGTTTTACTGATAAGAAATAATAAACCCCTGAATCCAAACGTGAAATACCATCTCAAGTGCCTTCAACCCAGTCCCAGGGTAACCAATATAATTCCTAATTCCCAATATCCCATCCATCCCTGCTCTCTGGCAGTGGCAGCCATTCCCTGTGTCCTGTCCCTCCATCCCTTGTCCCCAGTCCCTCTCCAGCTCTCCTGGAGCCCCTTCAGGCCCTGGCAGGGGCTCTGAGCTCTCCCTGGAGCCTTCTCCTGCCCAGGTGAGCACCCCCAGCTCTCCCAGCCTGGCTCCAGAGGGGCTCCAGCCCTGGAGCATCCAGCAGCTCCATGTGTTTAATGTATGCCAAGCTTGCAGTGATGTCAGATCTGTTTTTCATTTGCTTTGGAGATCAGTATTTCCCAACACCCCAAAAATAGCATGGATAAATTTCCCCTTCAGTTTTCTGTAGCTTTCCTTGCACTGACTGGGCTTTTGGGGTGCCCGTCCTTGCAGATGCCTGGAAACTTCCCTTCCTCTCCTCAGACTGCAAGTCAGAAACAGATATTCATCTGTGACCTAAAGAAACTCTCGTCCCTTCCACTTCCAGCTTGATTTGATCCCTTTGGCACAAATCTGAATTCTCTCCTGTCCTTGGGTGCTGTGAATGCAGCCCACAGAAAAGGAAAGCACTTCTATTTTTAGATGAAAGCAAAGCAAACCAAAACAAAACCAAAACAGACCCTGAGAGCACTTTGTTCATGGCTTCCCATCTTTCTGCTTTGCTTTTTCTGCTCCAACAGAAGCTGAGGAGTTCCAGGCATGAACTACTGGAGGCTGGGATTTGGGAGAAGCAGCTTTAGAAAATTCTGTTCAAAAGAATTTGCTCTTGCCAGTGTATCCTTTTAATTCAAGCAAAGTGATTAAGTATGGACACACTGTGTCAAGGAAATTTGCTCCATATAATGCTCTCAATGCAGCAAAATAGATAAAAAGGAAGCAAATCAATAATGATTCCAAGTATAAATATAGGAAATATAAGGCTTAAGAGCAAACACTTGATATCAGAAATTTTAAGAACCCCCATGCAAAGCAGAACCAAATTTTCCAGAGAAAATGGGAGAAGAGGGGAGAAATAAACCTGGGAAGTGTTTGTTGGCCCAAAAGAAAGGAAACAATTCCCAGCCACAGTACTGGGTGCCCAGAGCTTGAATGTGCTGTGGCTGGGGATGAAAATCCTGTGAGGAAAGAGACTTGATGAACTCAAATCAACAGAAATCTAAAAGAAATTCCACTGAAAAATAGCATTGATGACATATTGATGGGACATCACAACTCCTGTTTTATCAGCACAGTGGTGCTTTGAAGGACTTCCCTAGACCAGGTTACTCAAAACCTCATCCAAACTTTGGCATCTTTATTGCATAAAAAATGAAATGCAAATGGAATGGTTATGGACTTCCCCAATCATTGAAAAAATATCAAAAGACAGAAATGAAACTTCTCAGTCAGTTCTTGACTGCAATCACACAAAAATGAACCTCAGTCTCCCAAACTTGCCTATCTGAAATGTCAAATCTCAATTTCACCATTTAAATTAAAACTCAATTAGTGCCATTGTTAACCACAAACAAGTGTAACATGATTAATCATATGTGAGCTGTTTGCTGATTAGGATCTGCTATAATACATCTCCTTCATTAAACTGAAATCTACTTTTGTTCATTTTCAAAGATTCAAAATGTTTTTTATCTCCTCTTTCTGAGGAAAACAAAAGAAGGAAAACACACTGTGCCAAATGCAGCTTCTCCTTCATTGAAGCAATTTTCTGATAGAAACCTGGAGTTTCTCTCCAGGAGAAGAGTTTAGATGCCTTGGTTTCAGGCATCTAAAATGAAATGAAACTCACTTTTAATGCTTAATGACTGTACTATTGTAGCACTCATTGTCATTCTCCCATTTTACCAACATGTGTGGGAGAAACTTTCAAACACTGAGATTGTTTAACAAGAAAAATTAAGGTTTATGTTCTTCTCCAATTAATGACAGTATTATTTCTCTTCCATCCTAGGTTTTCCACAGCTCCCCTGGCATAATGATGTGTTTAGGATATTCTAGTAAAACATTTGCTCTAAAACATTTTGTCTCCAGGAGTTGCTTTGCAAGCAAAAGCTGGGTATGGGGCTGGCAAGCACAGAAGGAATGCAGGGTATCAATCCTACAGCACAGCTGAAACTGAAAGCATTGAAAAGTAAAACAAATCTTACAAGGAAATTGAAAATTATAGTATGGCTAAATTACATTTTTTACCCATCTCTGCACTGGATTATAGAAGTTACCAGAAGTAATCCAACCTTTCTCTTCTGGGATGACCTCAAGTAGCCAAAACCTTGGAAGCAGATCCAAGCAACCACCTTTAAAAAGAATCCAGAAGTGATCTCTTATGGCTCCCACTAGGGTGAACAAGGTCTTTTCACCTCCTATGGCTTTTCCTTCTATACAATTTTCATTTCAGCCTTAAATCCACATATTTTCCCCTGATTAGCTGCAATCTGGAGTGGGCAGAGCCCAGGGGTACAACGACATCACTGGAAGGAGTGAACCCAAAAAGCTCTTGCTAATTGTGCTTCCCAAAAGCTGGGAGTCTAATTCCTGTAGACTTGAGATCTACAGCCCTCACCAGGTGCTTTTAATCAGTCCCACAAAGGGTTCCTCCAAACCTGGCTGTTCCCTGAAGAATTTTGGAATTGTTTCTGAAGGTTTCTGTGGGAAAACTCGTTGGATTCTCTAATTAGTGCTCTGCCCCTTGGGTCCTGCTGGCCTGAAAAGCCAATCACCTCGAAAAGCCAATCACCAAACTGTTCCCAGAGCATCCTGGCTCTGGATTCAGTGCTCTGGGTGCTGCTGAGAGCTCTGCAGACAATAGCAGTGATCAGGTGGGGAGAAGCTGTTCCCTGTTAAGCTGCTCCTGGCATCTGGAGCAACAGCTGCCTCTCCGTGTTTGCGCAGCAGTTTGCATTTGGAGATTTCACTTATTTACCACTTCTTGCAGCACACCAGCTTATTCATGGAATTCTAATCACTTCCAACATGACTCCAATTGCTTTTTATCATGCTAAAGCCTGCCTTATTTCCTCCACACCACACACTTGCTGTGGATCTTTCTCCTTGTGTGGGACAAAGCCCCAGTTGTGTGTTACCCCTCCAAGCATCCATTCCAGGGCTTTTCCTCTGGAGGAGCTGTTCCTGCCCTCTCCACCTGAATTTAGAGTTGGGATATGATTTAACTCTCCACTGAACAACACCCAGAGAGTTTGGACAAGCTGAAACCAGGGCCACAAAACAAGGTGGCAGTACCACTGGAGGACTCCTTGCTTTGCTGCTTTTCTCCTCCCACCAAGGCCACCCTTCTTCATAATTCAGAGCAAGACACACTCAGCAGGCCTAAAGCTGCCAAAAATCTCTCTTGTTTTCCTTTTTTTTACTAATATAAAGGAAGATACATAAAGAGGAGGCTGAAGTAAAGGTTGATGAGGAAAGAAGCAGAGATGGTGCCAGTGACCCCAGTAAAGCTCTGGCTGAGCCACCACCCCACAAGAAATAACCTAAGAGAACACAAAATCATGAAAAAGTCCTGTTTTCTGCTAGTTTTATCATCCTCAAGGATGCAACATCAACCTAAGGATCACCATCTTCTCAAAGGACTAAAACTCATCAGGTGAGAGAAACTCCACATGTCCATGTCACCTCCGCCCATCCAAGTGGTCACTTCCCAAAATGTTCACATCCAGATTTGAACAAAATGCAAACAATTCTGTTCTGCTCTTGGCAGTGAGGATTGAGGCACCCATCCCCTCTGCAGCTTTTAGAGCCTCCAGGAATGACATTTTCTTTGAATGCTGTTTTTTTTTAAAAAAAACCCAAAACTATTATGTGAAATCTCAATCTTACCAACTCCTACCATAAATTAGAGGGTATAAAAGCAATGGCTTGTGAAATATGAACATGAAAGATATATTTTATCAAGAGCTGAACTGGTGTGCTGATAAACTGACTCCTGTAATATTTGTATTATTCCCAAATAATGGAATCTCCCTGTGGTCTCTCAGCCCTGCTGACAATGAGAACCCCTTCTAAAAGCAGACAATTAAATAATTGAATCTTCATTTTGCCTACTCTGATTTTGTCAGAGAATCACACAAATGTATCAAAACACCTGGATTTCCCCTCTGAGCTTGGTGGATAGAATACTACTTTGAGAGCAAGCTGTGACTCTGGAAAATCCTGATTTTTCAAATAAAATGAAGAAATTCAATGAATTAAACTTTCTTTAGTATTAACCAGGGCTGTAGGCTGGATGTTCCTACATAGTGATAATGAAAGAGGCCACCAACATCCAGCAAACTCCCAAGGTCATCAGGGTGAGAATTTTTACTTCAATACTCCCCAAGTCTAATTTTTAAAATGTATTCACAGAATTAATTTGAAGCAATGCTGTCTCAATAATAGAGTGGCCATAAACAAATTGAGCTAAGTAAAAATAATAATCACCTAATTCTAAAGCTGCAGTAATTTCCCTTTGAAACATGACTGGAATTACACAGATCCTTTTTTTTAACAGTGATTCAGCTTCACCATCTCAAATTTCCACGATGACCTGCTGAACTTTCAAATATGGGATTCAGGGAGTGTGCTCTTAATGCCAGCTGCTCGTGGGGTTGATGCTGGGATCTGTTGCATCAGCACAGTTTGGCCACTTGAACAGAATAATGTGCAGCTGTTTTTTTCCAGGCAGGGTCAGTTTAACACCTGATTTCAGCCCTGCTTTCAAATCATCAATATCAAGTGGATGGAAAGCTGCCAGTGCACGAAGTCCCACTTGGGTTTGTTTGGGGGAACGTATTTTGTGGCTGATTTATCCTTAACAAAAATATAGATATAAACAACTAAAGGAAAGCTGGACTGGCTATCCAGGGGATTAAACCCTGTGGCAGGGGTTGGAATGGGATGGGCTTTAAGATCCCTTCCAACCCAAAACATTCTGGGGTTCTGTGGTCACAAATGTACTTCAAACTGCCTCTCCTGTGTCCATTCACCTTAAAGAGCTTCAAATGGATGCACCCAGCTGCAGGAGCACCAGGCACAAATCAGTCCTCAGGACTCTCTTAAGAGCCTCTCTCCATTTTGAAGCCAAGCAAATCAGAAGTTGGAATACCTGGAATAAGCTGGAATAACTGGAATAAATTTGAATAACTGGAATAAATTGGAATAAGGCTCACCTTGTGGAAATACAGGTGTTGTGCAGCTGATTTCTGATGCCATAAGAAAGATTAAGACCAGGAAAGGAGTTTTCCTAGAACAGATTATCAGTATACAACTAAACACTGCCTTTACCAAAGCTGCTAAAGCCTGACACTAAACCAAGCCAGAGAAAAATTGCCTGGAAAGGAACAAATGGTGCAAGCAGCCCTTCTCCTCCTCCATTAGCTTTCCAGGGAAGCCTGTTCAGAGAATGAAGTGCCAGCACTCTCCTGCAGTCACTGCTGCACTGAAGGGACTGAATTCAGCATCTCCACACCCTGAAAACAGGAGGGATTGCTGTTTCTTCAGAGTTTGTACTCCATGGTTCATTTCATTCTCAACAGAGAATCCCTAAATTACACCATTCCTGTTTTCAAGGAGATCACTAAATACTCTCAAGACACCTGCGATTAAATTTAGGAATAGTATTAAATATCTTAAGTGTTTGTGCTTACAAATGTTTTTTCTATTACAAAAAGAACAAATATGAGTTCATTGAGGTATAATCAATTCAGGTACGCTCAAAGGCTGCAAGAGTCAAAGCTGAGCTAAATGAAAAACAAAGATCTGTGCATTCTGTGCTTAACCCTGACAGGGAGGCTTCAGGCAGCCCTGATTTCCCCCCTGCCTGCCCTCTGTAAAAATGAGCCAGCCTCAGTTATGCCTGATAAAGCGCTCATTCTCCCCAGCCAGGGACATTTAAAGTCACCTGAAGGCCTTGTCCAGAGATGTCCCCAATTGCAAAACACTGCAGCTTGCCAGGAGCAAGGAAAGAAAATGGTCCTGTTTGTAGGACGCTTGTAAAACACCCTATTAAGGCTCAGATGCCCAGCAGCAGCAGCAGGAGGGAGGAAAACCTGAATTCCCATTTCAGAGCCAGACAGAGCTCACACCTCTGTTTCATAAGGACTTGATTCAATTCCTGACTCCTTCCCCTGCCTGGGCACACAAACCAAACAGCTCAGCACTCACACACAGGCTCTGGAAAAGGAAAAACTGAGACCCCTGTGTGTCCTTGAGATGGTCAATGCTCTTTTAGAAGGTTTGCTATGGAGCACAAGTCAGGCTTTCCAGGAAGAGCACAAGAGTTTGATATTTCCTCCTAAGCCACAGCTAAGATATCAGAATATCAGAGCTCCCAGCCATAAAGTGCAGGAAGGGCTCAGTTCCCTCTTTTCCTTGAAGGGATTCAAAGGAATAACTCCCAGTCCTTTGTCAGGGAAGCCACCTCCAATGTGATGATGACTAAAAAGCAAAATCTGCTCAGAAAGCAAAAGGGAATGGAAGGGGATGTAAAGGAAATGCAGAAACCTCCTCCTTCAGTTTGGCCATGGGTGGGTTTCATGGGGCCAGGCATTTCACCATCTATTCTGTTTTGCTATGCATTAAAAACTTTGGAAAATACCTAAATGTTCTGTTTAATAAAAATCAGAACCTTTAAGAATTACTTAAAGGGTAACAGTCAAAGTTTAGATGTCCCTCAGATGGAGACTCAAAATTCCCCAACAGCCAAGAGTTTTCATTTATTAACAAGACTTATGATGAAGGAAATGAGATTGATTTTTCTTATCCTGGCAGGGAAAGAGGCTGGATGCATCCTGAACTCCTCCCCCAGTCCTAAAGTGGGTGTGAGAACCTCCAAGGTGCAAACTGTTCGTGTTTCAGAGATTGCAGCTTTCCAAAAGCAAAGGTGCCAATAAATGCATGTATCTCACGGAGAACCAAGCAAAAAGGGGGCAAATGGTCAACACCTGACAAGGACCCCAAAGTTTTCAGTAGCCTTTCTCCTATCACTGCATTTTAACCAGCCAGTGCCTGTTTTGAAGCAGGAAAGCAAACAAGGATCTCAGATATTCCCATTCTTTTCCCATATTTCTGGCCTGAACACGGTGTCGCGCACAGAACAGATTCCTCTCTGTCAGAAACACTGGACTGCTCTTTCCAGCAAAACCAACAAGATTTTATCAAACACCAACAGTGTTTCATGAATTATTCTCCAGAAAAAAAACCCTTTTGCTATTAAACCACTTGAAAAATTTGAAACAACATCAATGTCAGCAATGAAATAATTGCTGGGTTTCAGATTGGCAGCTGATTTTCCATTTTTGCATGGCTACTCCTGAATTTATCAATTTTTTGATCTGAAGTATCTGAAGAACCAAGCCCCACTCCCACCCCAATAAATCTGCAGTCAGGATCTCCCTTTAGTTGCCTCATGCTGTACGATATTCTTGCACAGCAACTCTTTAGTTCCCTCGTTTGTCTACAGAATAATCAATGGGAGATTCCTGGAGGGAGGCACTGAAGGAAAGGGAGCCTTTTATGAGCTCTCCTTAAAGCTGTTTCCACGGGAGGTTTCTCATGAAGGAAAGGGAAAGCAGGATTATTGCTCCCTCTCTGCAGAGGCAAAACATAACCTTAGGAGGGTTCACAGCAAAGGAAATGATGCAGAAATTGTTCCTAGGGCATGTGAACACCCAAAGCTGGAAACACTCGGGGAAATGTGGTGTCTCAAGCACAATAGAATGGGCAGCACCCTCTGCCCACTAGGGATAAGGAATTATTGATAAGAAATGTGACTTTTACAGGCACAAAGTGGCTCCTGCTCTGCTGTCCTTTAGCACAAGTGCCAGTACATTTTTCTTTATTTTCCCTTTTGCTTGCACTGCCCCTCTCCTGATCCTGTGGGGATTCAGTTCTGCTACGTTTTCATTTACTGAGCCCAGGTCAAGGACTGGAAGACAAATGTGCTTTATAAAAAAAAAAGCCTTGCTCTATTTGCCATTGCTGAAAGCACACAGAGCACACACACAGGGAGCTTTTGGAGGGAGCACAGCTCCCTGAACATCAATATCACTGCCTGAAGGAGAGCTGCACTGCCTGCAATCCCAAGAATTTGGGAAGAGGTTGGAAAAATGATGATGTTCTTCATCCCTGGGTGATTTGTGCTTTTGATAACCCCCCTGAAGGTGGCACTGAAGCTGTCCTGAGATCCACCAGGAATGGCCGTGCACAGCTGCTGCTCCAGAACCACAGAACCAAATTCCAGACCATCCACCCTGACAGCCAGCACCACCCTGTCACACAGACCATGGCATGGGGTGCCACATGCAGAGGGTTCTTGGGAAGGACAAAAATCTGACAAGAAAGTCTCACAGATATGTGTGCTCAGCAGAAACATTTCTGAATGTAGAATCTGAAGAAGGAATAGAAATGGAAGCAAGTTTTGATATAGAAGAAAAGAATTGCTGAGCCAATCTTATTAGATAACCAAAAAACAAAGGAAGTGTTAGTTAGAAGGGTTTTTATGACTTAAAGCAAAGAATAAACCCATCTCAAACAAGAAGATGTTTTTACCAAGCAGGAAGATAGCACAAGCAAAAAAAATCAGCAAAGTTGCAAGCAGAAAAAAGGTCTCAGAATTTTCCAGTGCAAGAAAACTGAAAAACCACTTCTAGCTTAAACTGTAAAGTACTAACTTTTAGTGATTGGAAAATAGTAACATGAATATGGTAATTATAGCAGTTATGATAGGCTAAAGAAAACAAGGTATAGATTGGTTCTTTTGTATTAACATGCTCAGCAAAGAAATTATATATAGTTTTCTTTTGGTTACAATGCATTATATACTTTTCTTTTGCATTATATACTTTTTTCTTTTCTTTACTCCAGACAGGCCTGGAGACCCTTTGGTTTTGGTTACAGTGCATTATATACTTTTCTTTTGGTTATAATGCATTATATACCTTTCTTTTTTAACTTCTTCTTCTTGTTAAATATAAGTATAATAATGCATTGTAAAGTAAAGAAAAGAAATAAGTATATAATGCAAATTAAAAGTATATAATGCATTGTAACCAAAAGAAAAGTACATAATGCAATGTAACCAAAACCAAAGGGTCTCCAGGCCTGCCTGCAGCTGGAGCTGACAGCTGTGGGCACAGCTCTGTCACCCACGTCCCTGGACTGCTGTGACACCTTGGATACAATAAACTGCATTTTGGAGGGACAGGATGGGATGGGACCCTACAAGGATGGACAGGGACAATTAACAGGGATGGAGTGACAGGACGGGGGATGATGGTCCCAAACTGATACAGAGTGGGATTATGTTGGATATTAAGGTGAAGTTGTTCCCTGTGAGGGCCTGGCACAGGCCTTGCCCAGAAAAGCTGTGGCTACCCCATGGTGTCAAAACACACAAAAAAACCAACCAGAGACCCAACTAAAACTGAAGCAGAGCACCTCCAAATCACAGAATAGAAACCTTAAGGTTGGAAAATTTCTCTAACATCACCAAGTCCAACACTTCAATCACAAGGACCACCTCTAAGATGTGTGGAGGAACTGTTAGATACATGCAAAAAGTATAAAATGAAGTTAATTTCACTCAAGAATTATTAAGGGCACCGGAATTCCATTTTTTTGTCACAGTGTCTTGGTGAGCAACCAATAATTCACTTACAAGTGACATTTTTGTGAAAACTCCCACCTGTATTTTCTTCAGAGTACTTTACTCTGCCAGTCCAACAGCAACCTCCTGATCAATGGGAACATAACTTTTATTCAAATTATAGAATCCCAGACTGGTTTGGGTTAGAAGGGAATCAAAGATCATTTATTCCCACCCCACTGCCATGGGCAGGGACACCTTCCACTGTCCCAGGCTGCTCCAGCCTGGCCTTGGGCACTGCCAGGGATCCAGGGGCAGCCACAGCTGCTCTGGGCACCCTGTGCCAGGGCCTGCCCACCCTGCCAGGGAACAATTCCTAATTCCCAATATCCCATCCAGCCCTGCCCTATGCAAATTTAAAACCATCCCTTGTGGTGTCACTGTGTGCCCATAAAAAACCCTCCAGGCCCCCTTCAGGTACTGGAAGGGTCTCTGTAGTCTCCCGAGGTTTTCTCCTCTCCATGTGAACACCCCCAGCTCTCCTTCTCTTTGTAGGACAGTGCTCCATCTTTGTGGCTGGACCTACCCGTGGCTTTGTATTAAAAAGGATATTTTAATATAATATTTTTTTCTTTTATGATGACAGTGCCTAATAACCAGAGCAGGATGCCACAAAAACCCCCAAATCCTCATGGAGATTAAAGATTTGTGTGGACAACAAGGTGAGAAGAGGTAGAACAACCCCAGAGGTGTTGTGTTGTCAGTGATAACTGAGGTGAGCTCCTCCCTGGAGCCATCCACAGCCATGGATACACCACCAAGGGAGTCATCAGGCTCTGTGCATTAATTAAATATCAGTGACAGGACTCTGGGGAACGATGCACCCCACATGGAGAGATGTGCAGAGAGAAATTAATACATGATTTGGTTTTGTTTTTGTCCTTGACATTATCTGCAATCCTGTCTTGCAAAACTCGTCATGGATGTCAAACAAGGAGATGCTTCAAACATCCTTGAGTGCATTTTGGAAAGTAATGAGGCTGATTTCTTCTGTGAGCAGCATATTAGGAGACATCCCTGCATGTGCAGCTCCAGTATGGCCAGCAGCCCACAATGCCCTCCAGATCCTCCCCTGTAGCCATGATATTTTCTGAAAATCCTTTCCTTAGAAATTTTTCTCCTGAGAAGCTGAGAGGCCTCAGGGACAAAATGTAAACATTGATTATCTGCTGCTGTGGAATGCAACAGGTGCATCTGTGATTGGTCTCATGTGGTTGTTTGTAATTAGTGGCCAGTCACAGTCAGCTGGCTCTGACTCTCTGTCCAAGCCACAAACTTTTGTTATTCATTCCTTCTTTTTCTATTCTAAGCTAGCCTTCTGATGAAATCCTTTCTTCTATTCTTTTAGCATAGTTTTAATGCAATATATATAATAAAATAATAAATCAAGGCTTCTGAAACATGGAGTCAGATCCTCATCTCTTCCCTCATCCAAAAACCCCTGTGAACACCGTCACTCCTCTCTTGGTGGGAATTATTTCCTGGGCTTTAAATAAAAACTGCTGTGGGCTCCCCAGCTCCTCAGTAAACAGCCTGAATTGTAAATATTCCTATTTGTGCAGCCTGGAGAGGAGAAGCTTTGGGGTGACCAAACTGTGGCCTCCCAGTGCCTGAAGGGGCCAACAAGAAACATGGAGAAGGAACCTGGCGTGACAAGGACAAGGATGAATGGCTTCCCACTGCCAGATGGGGTATTGGGAATGAGGAATTGTTCCCTGGCAGGGTGGGCAGGCCCTGGCACAGGGTGCCCAGAGCAGCTGTGGCTGCCCCTGGATCCCTGGCAGTGCCCAAGGCCAGGCTGGACTTTGGGGCTTGGAGCAGCCTGGGATGGTGGAAGGTGTCCCTGCCCATGGCAGGGGTGGGTTTTGAGGTCCCTTCCAATCCAAACCATTGTGGGATTCTGGAAATCCCTTTGTATTTTGGTATCCCCTCACAATTTTTCTGCACACAGGCACTGAAAGGTTTTATGGGGAGGAAAAAATATATAAACAAAATCTGACAAATATTCAAGCAAAAAGAAAAAAAAAAAAAAACCAAAATCAAAAACCAACCAAACAACAACAAGAAGTTAAAAAAGAACTCCCCAAACAGCTGGGAATGCCAGGTTGCTATCATAGCAAAGAAGAAAAAAGAACAAAAAGAAGAAAAAAATCACCACAAAGTATTTCTCCTTATTGGCTTCAACTACAGGAGAGTGAAGGGGGCTCGAGGAATGTTGGAGCTGCATGGAATGATCATGAAGGGTCTGGCACAGCTCCTGGGAGCCAAGATGTTCCCAGAAACACCAAGAGGTGATGCCCTAAGGGGATATCCCCAGGGAATAGAAGAGCCAGAGCTCCTTACTTGAGTCTGGATAGGAAATCAAGTGCTGTGGGAGGGTTAAAAAAGATCCTTCCTGTTGGGTTGCTAGAAATTTTAATCCTTTCCTTCACTCTTCCCCCAAAGCATCTATTATTGACAGCAACAGAGCCAAAAATTAGACAAGGATGAACTTTTGTGAGTGACTTCTTGGGGGAAGAATGGAATTATTTGTGCTGTGAAAACCCAGTTTTGAGCAGCCACAGAGCCAACCCTGAACCCACAGACGTTTCACAGGGCTGAGGAGAGCAAACAGAGGCTGCTCCTCACACAGGGAACCTGTTGCAGATGTGCCTCCCTCCTTCAGACAAGAACAAAGGAGGGAAGCAATTCGAAGGGACAAGTACAAAAATATCACTGAATTGCATGTGACACTTTTCAAGGCTCACTCAAATCTCTTTTCACTTTGGTATAAAAAAACCCAGAGAAATTCTCATAATGTCAAAATGAAAAACTCACTGTTATCATGTTCTTGATCAACAGTGACATTCAGAAATGCTGTTTGAGATCCCATCAAAAGTTTCTTTCTCCTCCATTCTTTCAAGGGTGTGTTTTAACATGCGGTTGCAACAATCTGAATCTGAAAATTGAATCTGTTTTAGCAAACATTGTGAAATAGGAAGTCCAAACACACTTTGGGGATAATTTCAAGTGTCCATAAAGAGTTTATGAAGGAAATCTTATTTATCTCCCCCCCTCAGGCAACTGTAATTTATCAAAACCATTTCAAACAAGGTCTGGTAAAGGTGCAACTCAACAAATCCTCATTTTTCAGCTTGTAACTAACCCTATATTAATATTCCTCCCTCCTTCTCATTTTCTGAGGCAGTAAAAAAAAAACCTTACACTTAGAGAAATAATTTCTGAAAGCAAATTAGAATATGCTTCTTGCTTAATGGAATTACAGACAAAAGTTAGAGAAACTGAACCACACCATATGTCTCACAAATATAATTCCAAGGGAACTGCAGCTCCTGACAGTGCATCCTTAAGAGCAGAGAGCTTCAGGAGTCTTTGTGTCTTCCCAGAAAAGCAGAGGATATATGGGGCTGTTGAGAGTTTAATGAAAAGACTGTTAAGGAGCAAAGGAGGTTGAAAGCAGGGTGTAAGTCTTGGCTCTCAGAGCCTGAACCTCAGCTCTTCCCAAAGCAGGCTGCCCCTTCTCTCAGTGCTTTAGGGGCACTTTCCTGGCTGTAAATACACTGCAGGTTTGGGGCTGTAACTGGGGGTATGTCCAAGGGAGGGTTCCAGCTATAAAAGCTTCACTGCCCCCTGAGCAGCTGTAAAGGGGCAATGGCATTGCTTGGAGAGGAGGATTTACCCCAAATCCTTCTCCCCTCACTCCACCCCACGGCTCTCCATGGCGGAAGGTGTTTTTGCACCATCACCAAGATCTACAATCCCAACATGTTGGAATTCAGGACATCCCTGTGGCTGTCCTGGATTGCCAGGACCCCTGCCAGGGGGCTCAGAGGCTTCAAGACCCCTCTGACTTTGATTATGACCCATGGAAAAAATTACCAACCTTATATGAAGATCTGCAAGCCACGAAAGTCTAAGTAGAATAATAATTAGCTTGTCATGGAGTGAAAAGTAGATTTTTTGAGGTTTTTAGAATGGGGATTCAGGAGGCAAGATGGAGGAATCTGGGCATGTCCAGCCTTTCTCCTTCTTCCTCTTGGCCTCCATCTTCTGCTGTGATGTTGGCACTTTTGGATTGGTTTAGAGTAGAAGCTCGCTGTCTAACATAGGTGATAGGTATTGGAAAGGTAAATATTATACACATAGTTTTTAGTATAAAAAGATAACACCAGTGTGAACAGACCTCAGCAGACCAGGAGAAAGAATTTTATCGATAAAATACAATGAACAACCTTGAGAATGAGAAGTGAAGAGCTCTGACTCCTTCTTCAACCGTCAGGCTGGGAAAAGAGACTTTCTAACACATCTCAGGGTCACTCTGACAAGCAGAAGTCCCAAGACCAACATGGTGCTAAACTTGCACAGAGCTTCCCTAAAACCCTTAATTTCCCAATGAAAAGCTCTTTTTTTGTTATTGTTGCTGCTTCTTAAGCTTTTGTAGCACCCTTTCCCCAACCAGGGAATTCTGCATCCGGAATGTTCCAGCTTCCAACAAAAAAAAGGTGAAACCAAGATGTACAAGTTGGAAGCTGGAATGTCACTGTCATATTTTCTGGAAAAATCCTTTTGCCAGGATTTCTTCTCCTGGGAAGCTGAGAAGCCCCAGAGAAAAATGGAAACAGTAATTATCTGATTTGCTTCTCCTGCGTTTTGCTGCTTTGGAATGTGGTTTGGACATTGTTTACCAACTGGTCAATGTTTGATTGGTTTCATGTGAATTGTTTTGACTTAATGACCAATCACAGCCAGCTGTGTCAGACTCTGAGGAGAGAGTCAGGAGTTTTTAATTAGCATCTTGTTAAACCTTCTGCCTGTATCCTTTCTCTATTCTTTAGTATAGTTTTAGTATAGCATTCTTTAATAAAATATGTCATAAAATAATAAATTAGCCTTCTAAGAACATGGAGTCAGATTCATCATTTCCTTCCTGCCATGGGGGAGCCTGAAAATACCACACTGGAACACTTTAAATGTTCATTTTAAATTTTAAAATGTTCATTTTAACATTCTAAATGAACCAACCAAGCTACAACACAGGAGAGAAACCCCTCTGTCTTCACACACTGTAGTGATCCAAGCACTTTTTGGAAAACAAGGAAAAAAAAAGTCAACCATTAAAAAAGATGTCACCACTTTGCTTGATGGAGCCATAAGGGTTGTCAGGAAGCACCTGGAGATTCCCAAGGAATCCATTCCTGTGTTTTGCTCCTCCAGGAGCTGACCAAAGGTCCCAAGGGGCCAAACAAAGGACTGGGAGCCCCATTCCCAGCCTGATGTTGTCCATGGAGAGCACTCAGAGCTCATCAGGACCAGACTGCCCTGCAAGGCTGCATTAACATCATTAAACAAATAATTGAACCCAGGCACTCTTAGGCAATGCTGCTTTGCAGATCTGAGTGGGGCCAGGACAATAAGAATTAAGCAGCAAAGCCTTCTCATTTTTAACCTTGGCATCTTGTGTTTGCTCCCGTCCCCATTTGAAGTCAATTTTACAATTCCCATTGACTTCAGCAAGAATGGAATTAGATCCTGACATATTTGCATGTCAAATCTCTTTTCTTGCCGTTACAGTGCTCTCATCCATGACATCTGCAATTTAATGGTACATTTTCCATGAAGAAAGCAATGCTACATTTCTTTGAAAAGCAGCAGCAATGAAGAACACAGCCAAAACGGGGGAGATAAATACCAAAAAAAATCCCCCAAACAGACACTCACAAGTCTGAAACTTTGCAAGGTTTTCCCTAATAGGGAGTAAATTGTCCACTCAGGGGTCTCCCTCAAAAATTTTAAATAAATGAAAGACTCCAAAAATGTGTTTTGTTCAACTATCACCACTCTAAGAAAAAAATAAAATTGAAAAACAGTGCTAATTAATTAAATACCAAAACTTCCACTAATAAAAATCAAACCTTTGAATGGCTGTGCAGATGTGTTCAATCCAAGTTCCAACACTCAGAAAAGAATTTAGCTGCATTTGATGTAGCTGCAACCTCAAAACCACTGCTGATTCTATTTTGTACATTAATTTATCTTGCAGGTTTATCTTTTTACACCCCTGAACAAGTGCAGCTGATTTCTCAGTGGATTTCTCCCTCCACTTTTGCAGTCACTGCCTTGAATTGCGGAGTTCATACCACAGAATGTCTCTTGGAGCATTTCTGCTCTTCCTATGAATCATTTGCAAGACTAAAAATAAAACATGAGAAATTTCTGGACCACACATAGATTGTTTAATTATTTTCCATTTGAAGTGCGGGCTATTTTTGGCACAGAATCTTTATGTTGGCTGGACAGAACAATTCATCTTCTAAAATACCTTAATGTCAAAAGCCAATTAGTCAGGTGGCAGCATGAATGTTTAGGTTCTTTGCTAACCATGATTAACTTTGGGTCTGCAGTAATGTAGTGTTATTCACCAAATTAATTTTCACCTTGGTACCTGCAGGCTGTGTTTTGAACCACTTCACAGTAATAAGCAAATATTGCTGGGCTCTTTACACAGGAAATGCAAAATTTCTCCCATTATTAGTGCTGAGACCCAGAAAACTTTCCCAGATGAATTTTCAATAAATGAAGCAATACATGATGGAGACAGATTGTTTCAAAAGGATGGAGGGACAGGACACAGGGAACGGCTTCCCAGTGCCAGAGGGCAGGGCTGGATGGGATATTGGGAATTAGGAATTGTTCCCTGGCAGGGTGGGCAGGCCCTGGCACAGCTGTGTGCCCCTGGATCCCTGGCAGTGCCCAAGGCCAGGCTGGACTTTGGGGCTTGGAGCTGCCTGGGATGGTGGAAGGTGTCCCTGGATGAGCTTTAAGTTCCTTTCCATCCCAAACCCTTCTGGGATTCTGATTATTCCCTGATCATTACACATCCATAATCTGCTATCTGAACTATGCTGCCTTTATCCTGGAACTTGGGAAGTTTATTACTTTGATTAACCCTTCCTTTTCTTCCAATCCATTCACGCTGCTGTGCTTTCCCTGTAATCTGATATCAGGATGTCTTCTCTTGAAATAAATCCTAATTACTTCCCAAGACAGAGCAAGGGTCTGTCTGCCAACCCTTTGTTTTGCATGGCACTTTCAAAAACAGACAGAGAAAATATTTTCATCCAGAGGTCCCGACTCCCATTTCTACCACAGAAAATGTTAAAAATGTTCAAAAACGTTGCCCTTAATTTTTGGTTCCAAAGTGCAATTTGGTGGCACAGAGCAGGTGGGAAATTGCTTGTCCAGCTGGCAAAGGAAGGAGCAGATGGCATACAAGGGATCCTGTCCTCTGTCCCAGAGCTGGGCCCACACCTGGACAAAACCTCACAGGTCTTTTCCCCACATCTGGATGCTCACAACCAAGATGATGAATAGGAATCCAGCGTTGTGGAACTGGTGAGAACAAAGTGATGTGAGGCAAGAAGAGAAAAGGGTGAATTAGTGTGGAGAAATCAGTGCTCCTGCAAAAGTTTCACTCCCTGTCCTTGCCAAAGTGAAAGGATGAGCTAACAACAAAAATCAAGGAGGAAATGTTGGAATAATCACTGCCTTGAAGACTCTAAAGCAAACAAAATTCCATGGAGATTTGCAGTTTCCTGAATCTTGACATCACCTTCCAGCATTTTCACTATATTTTAAATGGCCTAATATGGAATGTGGATCCAGAGCTGACCTTTCTAACTACAGGAAAAGTGTGGTAATTATTTAGAAGAAAGATGAGAAACCATCAGAGTGTGTGATTTGTTTTGTTAATTATGGCTTTGAACTACTTTGTGCCACCCCAGCTAATTGGCACGTTTCCTTAGCCAAGTAAATAGATCTTCAGACGGCTCATAAATCAAACTATGTTTGTAAGCAAAGTCTTCATAGCAGATATTGTCTATTTTTGGGCAGAAAAATCAAGCTGTTGAAATACCCAAACTACAACTGCACTCACCCAGATCTGGGTCAGACTGTGCTCAGATCAAAAATGCCATCACTAACACGATATTCCTGAACAATTTCACTTTGGAACCAAAGCAACATTTTCTAAGGTACAAATGGGAGTCAAGCCCTCAAATAATTTCTCTGTCAGAAATCCATTTCTCTGTCCATTTCTGAAAACTCCCTTACAGGATTTAGGAAGTCACTGACAACTGCCAAGGCCAGAAAATATCTCAGACCAGAACTATGAGGGTTTCCTCAATTCCAACATTTCACCTTGGAGGATTTCCCTAAAAGTTGAAAACCAGCTCAGCATTCAGGGGATTAAAAGTGAAGTGTCCAAGGCCAGGATTAAAACTATTCTGGGATTCCATAGGAATTCACCCACCTTTTTATTTTTGATTTTTTTTTTTTTTGTTTATTTTGATTTGTTTTGGTTTTGGGGTTTTTTGTTGTGATTTGCAGAAACCTCAAACTTCTGGAGCATCTGCTGAATTTTTCTTCAGTTTTTTAGCTTCCAAAAATGCAGTCTCAAGGCAAACAAAAATCCCAGAAACCTTTTCTCTCAGAATTTGAATTTCACAGAGAAAGGCTCAAAATCTGCCTGGTGAGGAGCTTTAAAACTGACTTTCTGTCTTCCTTGGTTTCTGGATTTACTGAATTCTGCTATTAATATTCCAGCTGGCATTTCTTTCTGGAAGCAGACATTTATACCCTGATGCAGGGAAGCAGTTCATGGTCCTTGATCCTGAGAGATGAAGCCATGCTTGGGTCAAAATGCATTAAATTTTGGGACCTAAAGCTGAGCACTACAGGTCAAGGGCTCTTGGAGAGCAGACTCTGGCTTGAAGTTCTGTCTACACAGACAAATTTAGGGCAAAACTAATAAATCTCCACTCCACTTAATAGATTATTAGTGCCAGAAGGTTTTATCTTAATCCTTTCATGCTTTATTATGTAATAAGTTTGTCAATAATTCCTGGCTTCAATCTCAGGGATTTCCTTGAAGCCTCACCTCTGCAGGTGTACCACAAGTGTATGATAAATATATATAGATATATAAATTTATGAAATATCCTAAAGAAACTTGTCCCTGCCTCTTATATCAGTCATTAGGTTACTACAGAAGATATGTACACACACTATAACATTACTTCATAAATTCCAGCTTGTGATTAAAGTCCAGTCCTTTTGTTTGCAATTATGCCACAATTCCTTCTAATCAAAATGGAAAAGAAAAAAGAAAAAAAAAAAAAGGTGAGCAAGCAGCAGATGCAGCAGAACTCCAGCTGTCAGGCCACCAGAGGACACTGTCATGTCATTTCCATATGGGAGGAAAACCATTTCTGCTTTAATGCCAGAAATTCAAATTTAGATGGACAGAGCGACTCTTCACAGAATCACAGAGTGGTTTTGGCTGGAAGGGAGCATCTTTAAAGTTCATCTTCTTTCACCCTGCCATGGGCAGGGACACCTTCCACTGTCCCAGGCTGCTCCCAGCCCCAAAGTCCAGCCTGGCCTTGGGCACTGCCAGGGATCCAGGGGCAGCCACAGCTGCTCTGGGCACCCTGTGCCAGGGAACAATTCCTAATTCCCAATATCCCATCCAGCCCTGCCCTTGGGCACTGGGAACACATTCCCTTGTCCTGGCACTCCATCCCTTGTCCAAAATCTCTCTCCATCTCTCTTGTAGCTCCTTCAGGCTCTGCAAGGCCACAGTTTGGTCACCCCAGAGCTTCTCCCCTCCAGACTGAGCCATCCCAGCTGTGCCAGCCTTTCCTCCCAGCAGAGCTGCTCCATCCCTCTGATCACCTCTTCATGTCTGAGTTCCATGCACAGCCATTAAAAGTGAGAAACCTGTGCCCATTTTAACAGAACTTTTGAGAATTGTCTCAGGCTTTACACCACACACCCCAAAATAACTCCAAATAACATCAAATGAGCATCCTGAGGATAATAACAGCAAACCCCACCCTGCCTACAAAGCCAGTGCTGCTGAGCAGGCGCTGCCCTGTCCAAAGCCTCACCCACAGCAGCTACAGAGGAACCAGCTCTGCCCAGACTGTTCCCAAACCAAGCAGCACCTCCTGCCCAAAGCCATCTCTGTGAACCCAGTGGAAGTCCTGGATAACATGACAGTGGTGAGTTGAATCCCAGGGACCAAAATCTCACTGATCCTGGGCACTGAGTGCCCACAAAGCCCTGCCCACACCTGATCCATTACTGACCTTAAGCAGGCCACAGAAAACAAATGCAAAGAAGTTATCACATGTTCAGGGAGTGCTGCTGTCAGATGCTGGAAGATGAAGATGTACTTAAACCTTTTACAGTCACAAAAACCAGAGTAAGAAACTGGTTTACACTGGTTTGATCTGTTGATGCTGGCAGGCCTATAAAATATGCACAATCAGACTTACTAAATCTTATTTTCCATGCATTTACATCAATTTATACATGGCCTACATAACAAAAATGAGACCTGCACGAGCACAAGTGCTCAACTGTGAAAGCATCTTGTGTAAAGCAGGAGGGGAGTTGCACATTATGGAATGTAGGATAATTCTAGAGAGTCAGTCATGAGAGAGAGAAGCAGCGGGAGCTGGGGAAGGGGCTGGAGCCCCAGGAGGGGCTGAGGGAGCTGGCAAGGGGCTGAGCCTGGAGCAAAGGAGGCTCAGGGGGCCCTTGTGGCTCTGCACAACTCCCTGCCAGGAGGGGACAGCCAGGGGGGGTCGGGCTGTGCTGCCAGGGAACAGGGACAGGACAAGGGGAAAGGGCCTCAGGCTGGGCCAGGGGAGGCTCAGCTGGGACAGCAGCAGCAATTTCTGCATGCAAAGGGTGCTCAGGCCTTGGCAGGGGCTGCCCAGGGAGCTTTGCAGTGCCCAGCCCTGCAGGTGTCCCAGGCAGGGCTGGAGGTGGCACTCAGTGCTCTGGGCTGGGCACAAGGTGGGCACTGGGCACCGCTGGGGCTCCAGGGGCTGGCAGGGACTTTCCAGCCTCAGGGATTCCAGGGTTCTGTGTTTGCTTCCACATTTACAACATGCAGCCAAACCAATCAATAAAACGATAAAATGATATAAGATGATATAAACAGATATAATGATATAAGCATGGAGTAACAGGGCGTGGAATTTTGAGTTTTTCTGCTCCAACCAATTCACAAATTAACACTTTCTTCTCTTTCTGAGCGTGCTAAAATGCACAAACACCTGTCCCTAAACACTTCAGCTGTGCCTCGAGGGCTGTGCAGTGGCACTGTGCAGAACTGGTCAGCACCCATGGTACCAGTGAGGTGGAAAACCCCTCTGAAAGATACAGGCTTGCTTTCTGAAGTAGTAATTTGATTTAATTCCACCATTTTTTGAAGGTGTAGGCTTTGCTCTGGCTCTGCAGCTCTGGTGTGCAGCATTTTTCTCAAAAAGTGAAGTGCACACCTTAAGTGATCCAGGTTATAGGGACTCATCAAAGGAACATTCCAAGCATTATTTTACTCATCAATTCCAAGCACTATTTTACACATCATCTTGGGTGGCTCAAGATTACCAATTTCCCTTGTTAAGCTTAAGAGAGCTCTTGAATTGTTGAGTTCATAGGAAATTGTTCTTAGGTCAGCTACAAACCTGGGCTATGGCTGAGCATTCTGAATTAGAGAAATTTAACAAAAAATAAGCATCAGTTCTGTGTGCTCTGTACCATGGGAACATCTGAGCTTGAAATGAAGACCAAATCATCTTTCCTAAGCTAAAACCACTCTCCCAGGCTTAACTCACAGCTGTCAGTGCACTGTGCCCATTTCAGCTGTGAGTGCCATCCCAAGAAGGAATCAGTTCCTTTCCTTTCCTTTCCTTTCCTTTCCTTTCCTTTTCCTTTCCTTTCCTTTCCTTTCCTTTCCTTTCCTTTCCTTTCCTTTCCTTTCCTTTCCTTTCCTTTCCTTTCCTTTCCTTTCCTTTCCTCCCCTTTCCTCCCCTTTCCTCCCCTCTCCTCCTCCCCTCTCCTCCCCTCTCCTCCCCTCTCCTCCCCTCTCCTCCCCTCTCCTCCCCTCTCCTCCCCTCTCCTCCCCTCTCCTCCCCTCTTCCCTCCCCTCTCCTCCCCTCTCCTCCCCCTCTCCTCCCCTCTCCTCCCCTCTCCTCCCCTCTCCTCCCCTCCTCTCTCCCTCTCCTCCCCTCTCCTCCCCTCTCCTCTCCTCTCCTCTCCTCTCCTCTCCTCTCCTCTCCCTCTCCTCTCCTCTCCTCTCCTTTCCTTTCCTTTTCCTTTCCTTTCCTTTCCTTTCCTTTTCCCTTTCCTTTCCTTTCCTTTCCCTTTCCTTTCCTTTCCTTTCCTTTCCTTTCCTTTTCCTTTTCCTTTCCTTTCCTTTCTTTCCTTTCCTCTTCCTTTCCTCCCTTCCTCCCCTTTCCTCCCCTTTCCTCTCCCCTTTCCTCCCCTTTCCTCCCCTTTCCTCCCCTTTCCTCCCCCTTTCCTCCCCTTTCCTCCGCCCTTTCCTCCCCTTTCCTCCCCTTTTCCTCCCCTTTCCTCCCCCTTTTCCTCCCCTTTCCTCCCCTTTCTCCTCTCCCCTTTCCTTTCCTTTCCTTTCCTTTCCTTTCCTTTTCCTTTCCTTTTCCTTTCCTTTCCTTTCCTTTTCCTTTCCTTTTCCTTTCCTTTCCTTTCCTTTCCTTTCCTTTTCCTTTCCTTTCCTTTCCTTTCCTTTCCTCCCCTTTCCTCCCCTTTCCTCCCCTTTCCTTTCCTCCCCTTTCCTCCCCTTTCCTCCCCTTTCCTCCCCCTTTCCTCCCCCTTTCCTTTTTCCTTCCCCATTTCCTTTCCCCTTCTGAAAGCAAAATTATGTATATTCATTCCAAAATCTGGTCTAGAGAGGGAAGCTTTGGAAAGACTGGAAAGCAAAGGTAAAAATATGTTCTTAACTATAATAAGAAACAAAACAAACAGGAAAATCATTCCTCATCAGATGTGCAAGGAACATTGCTGGTTTTATGGCATTAGGAGGTCATTGCCTGCTCTAGAAGAATTCACACAGGCCCTGGCTCTTAAATATTTTTAAATTCTTAAGAGCAGCAAGGAAAAACCTTTGATGGATTTCTGCCCTGTGCAGGCAGTAAATACAAAAAACTGCATCTCCTGCTGTGCTGCCCTGGTGCTAACAAACATTTTCACTCCTGACACTTCATGCAGCCGTCAGCGGGCTTCTTCCACACATCACATGCCCAAGCAAGCTTGGTTTTGACAGCACACTGAACCACCCCAAACCACTGCCAAATATCACCAAAAATGCCTTTTACCAGCACCATTTTCCTGTGGGTTGAAGCAAAGACTGATCACCCTGCTCTGCAATTATTCAGGGCTGCACTTGACCAGATCCATCAGCATCAGAGTCATGCATTGTTTGTAAAGCTCCACAAAGAAATTATTTGAAAATCATTGAAATCAATGATTTTGATAAAATGTGAGGAGCAGAAGCTCAGATTCAGGCTGATATCAACAATTCTCATCTTACCTGGGTGTAAAGTCCTTAAATGTGTGTACCAAGGGTGGGTTCAGCTGTGGTGTCACTGCTCAGACCTGGGACAGGGCTACAGAGAAAATTCTGGAAATGCCAAACTGCACCAGTGCCAGCTGAGCATGCCTAATGCCAGGGAAAAGAAGGGAAAAATAATCCCTGAACCCTCCAGAAGGGAAAAACAGCCTCTGCTCCCTCAAGGTTACTGCAAAGTGCATTCACAAATGTTCACTGCTGGCTCCCCACAGCACCAAGAGGTGACAGGACTCACCTCAAGCACACATGCAAAGGCTAAAAACCAGAATTTCACCCTTGTGCTGTCCATTTCCCTGGTGATTTCAGATGTTAATGCCCTTTTTTTTCACATTCTTAAAACACCTTGTATTGCACTGAACACATTTAAAAGCAGGCTGGGGTACAGAATCCCACGGAGAGATCAAACAGTGCCCTCACAGAACTTGCCTTTGATGGATTTAATGCATTAAACAGGCTAAAAATGCCCTGGTTATGAGCAGCATGATGTTACATCCAGGCTGTTCCCCCAAAAACATGGAAGAGTTTGGATTTAGAGTGTTTTTGTAGCAAAAAACAACCAGCCAGAAATGCCAACCCCAAATCAATCTCAGTGATTTTTTTTTTTTCAATCTTATGACTACAAATTGAAAGCATTTCCAACTCCTGGATATCCAAAGAGAGCTTTGGGGGTGTTTTTATGCATCTTTCTTTAAAATCTCTATCAGGGAAGGACATAAAGTTGCTCTGCACAAGGTACTCTGATGTAAAAGGAGGTCAAGCTCCAGCAGCAACATGATTTTTATTGGTTTTAGTGCAGAGATAGTCCTGAGAGGGCCACAAAAATCCTTAAAATGTAAACACAGGCAGGCTTTTTGTTGTAAAAACACTCTATTGAAATTCTTCCTCAGAATACCCAGGTGTGAAGATTTTACATGTGAAACCCAATAAATCAGCACCAAAATAGGAATTTTTCAAAGAACAATGTGCATTTTTGGAGCACAATAATAAAAATCACTCTTTTTCTATAATGGTTGGGATGGCCAAGACATTCCCTTTGATTCCATCGATTTTTGAGCACAACATATAAAAAAAAAAAAAATCTATAGAAAATATAAAATCTGTCACCTCAAGCCAGATGCTGTGCCAGAGACAGGCTGGGCTTCTTTTCTGGCCGTCTAAGACAGAAAATAGAAAACTGTGGATGCTATCACCCATCCCAAAGCTAGACTTTTCACATGTTCATTCACTAAACCTGACAGAATACATTTGTCAGCTTTGTTTCACCAGATCCTACCTGACAATTCCCACATGGAACTGGGGAACTGCATCCTGAAGGGGATGTAAAATCACAAAAAAAAAAAAAAAAAAAAAAAAAAAAGATGAAGAACTTGTCAAGTCAAATCATGCAGGCCCAGAGCTCAGGAAGGAATAAGCTTCATTGATTAAATCAGCTTTAGCTGCCATGATAACTGAGGCAGTCACTGAGCCACTGCCCCTGTCAGTGGATGGAAAATGTGTTTCCTTGCTTTTGGAATACCTAGAAACATTAGGGAATGCAGAAAGCTAAAAAAACCTTACCCTTCAAACCCTGCTCCCTCCATTTAGTTATAGCAACAAGAAAATAAATGCCTGTTAAAATCATGAAAGGAGAAATCTATATTTTCAATTGAGGTACAGCCTCCTGCAATATCCTGGACTGCTCCTAACGTAAGCTTAGAAAAGAGTGAGGAACATTAATAATTCCTAAGAACTCTGTCAGATTAAAACAATATACAGTTTCAATAGAAATTATTTCCATTCCTTAGGAATTATTGGCTGGATAGCTTCAGCTCCTCTTTAAACAGCTGATGCTGAAGAGACTGAGGACTTCATTAGTGCAAAAGCAGATTTTTACTTTCAGAAATACAAATATTTCCACAAATATCAGTGTTTAATAATAGTTAGGTTCACACTGCTTACATGGATGCTTAAGATTATAGTTTAAGGTGCAGCAAGGTGGGGAAGGGAATCTCTTGATTTCCTCTTACACTGATTTAGAGGAATCATCAAATGTGTGAGAGAAAAAGGACTAAGCAGGGACTGTTCCTCTGAGTCACCAGCAAGAAAACAAATATCACTGAGATAAAAAATTCTCTTTTTTTTTTTAAGCCTGGCAAGAAGTCCTGGCTATGCACCAGCTGTTCATGAAAATCAAGAGACTGAATATTTTCTGCTACAGGCAGGAGAAATTAACAGTGGAGAACAGGAAAAGAAGTGGAGCTTCTCATGAGCAGGAAAATGACATGACAAGAGGAAGAAAAGCAGGAGGGGTGGAAATGGATTTTGGGCAAGGGTGGGAGTGACTGGAAAAGGGGGAATGGATTCCCAGTGCCAGAGGGCAGGGATGGATGGGATATTGGGAATTAGGAATTGTTCCTTGGGAGGGTGTGGTGGTGTTTGCAGGAGTGCCAGGATGAGGGAAGAGATGAGAATCTTGTCTCCATGTTTCAGAAGGCTGATTTATTATTTTATTACATATATTACATTAAAAGAAAATTATATATTAAAACTGCACTAAAAGAATAGAAGAAAGGATTTCATCAGAAGGCTAGCAAAGAAAAGAATGGAATGATAATAAAATCTTGTGACTGCTCACAGCCTCGACACAGCTGGCTGTCATTGGCCATAAAGTAAAAACAATTTCACATGCTGGGTGAACAATTCTCCAAATCACATTCCAAAGCAGCAAAATGTGGAGAAGCTGAAGCTTCTCAGCTTCTCAGGAGAAAAGATCCTGGCAAAAGGATTTTTCAGAAAATATGTCTGTGACAGGAGGGTGGGCAGGCCCTGGCACAGGGTGCCCAGAGCAGCTGTGGCTGCCCCTGGATCCCTGGCAGTGCCCAAGGCCAGGCTGGACTTTGGGGCTGGGAGCAGCCTGGGATGGTGGAAGGTGTCCATGCCCATGGATTTGGATGGGATTTGAGGTTCCTTCCAACCCAAACCACTCTGGGATTTTGTAAATTGCTGAAAATGCTGTCTGGGATCTGCTCCCCAGTCCTGAGCAGCTTCACTTTCCCAGCACAGAGCTCCAAACCTGTGGGGTGCCCACAAAGGGCTTTTCCAAAGGGCAGCAGGGCTGGTGGAAGCTCCCAGCCAGGATGTCCTTCCACCTCCCCTCTGGGAGCAGGTCCAAGATGAGACCCAGCCCCTGCTGGGTTTGTGCCTCCAGGGGATGTGGGTGCCTGACTCAGCAAGATCCCGTGCACAGCAAAAAGGAAGAGATATTCCAAAGAAAAATCTGGTTTTTTTTTTTTTTTTTTTTTTTTTTTTTTTTTTTTTTTAATTTTCCTAAGGCTGGCTAAAGCACACAGGATCAAAGTGTTTCTTTACAAACAGCAGGAAAAACTCTGCTGCAATCTTCCCATCTCCACTTAAATGCAGAAGATATTTCCCAAAAACGGTCTTGAAAAGTTTTTACTTCAACTCACAAGCTATGGTTTATTCCCAGGTCCAATGTTTCACATCTTTGGAGCATTATCCAATCTATTTTAAACATGCAGGCCAATCCTGAAATGAAAACTGGGACTTTTCATATCTGCAATTTTCATTTAATAGACGCCAATACTAAATGTTCTCAAATTTCCTTTGGTTAATATGAAGATAAAAAAGTATTTGATTACTTAATCAAATCTAGCTTTTAAAACTAAAACCAAAATTTGACATGATATTTTTAAAAATACTTTTGGTCTGTTCATTTCTTTTATCAGTTAATAGCAATTCCCAGCCCTGTGAACCAAGACCAGCTTATTCATCTGGAAATCAAGAAATTGGATCAAATATAATTTCATTTTTTAAAATAGAAGCAGAAGAGAACAGGAGGAAAAAATCTCCTGGTGTAATTTTTCACAATTATGTCAGGAGATGTTTCTTTGCAGCTGGAATGTTTCCATGGGTATGGAAGTAGGTGGTTATACATGGAAGGAAAAATAAGAGGACACAGCCCTCTGTAATGTGACTCAAAAGATAAAAACTGAAGATAATAATTTGATTTTTTTTCTGAAATAAGAGAAAAATTAAGATATTTGCAGCATTTCTAAGGTATGCTTTATCTACAAAATTCTGTGAGTTTAGTACCATATCCACATGAGAGAATACACAGATTTTTTTTTTTTTTTTTTCAGTGGTTTGGAAGCTCCTCAGGGCCCTGTGTTCATTTTTATTAATTCAGGCTGCACCTAAAGATCCCCACTGAGAGCAAAGGCTGAGCCAGTCTGGCCCTGGGGCAAAATTCATGTCAACAGAGGCAAGTGGGAAAACTGGTTTGGAATGAGCATGGATCATAAAGGTCTGTAAAAAGATGATGATGGGGATATAATATACTGGAATTATCTCCCTGGTTTATGAGGCAAGGACTTTGGGAGGCTTGGAACAGCAATACAATAACCAGGGAAGCAGCAGGGAAGCAGCTCAATATAGGAGTTATCTATAGCTGACATATGAAGTGTGTTTCTTCTTTGGCTGTTTGTGAATTATCAGGAGTTTTTCAGGCTATACAAAATTCTATATTGTGCTTTTAAATGGAATTAGGATGCCTTTATATTCCTTTTCCTTCTCTTTCAACTACTGCGCTGTTCTTCATATGTCACAGGATTTATCTTCCCAGGATTTATCTTCCCAATGAATTTTTTTTTTTCTCCCACTGAAATGAAATCTTCATTTTGTGATGGAGATCTCCACTCCCTTGGCAGGGCTGTTCTATTTCAGAAGTACTTGAATATTTCTTACCTATTTGGGGTTTTTCCCTTCAAAAAGACTGTGAGGACCAGGAATTTCCCCCTGCCTTCGCTCCAAGCAATCCCACCGTGCATTTCCTTGCAGGAAATCAAGCTCCAGCTGAGTGGTGGCTTGTGCTTTTAGCCAGTTGTTGCTTTTTAGAGATTTTTTTCCTGAAGCATGTTCCTCTGATGAGTGAAGATCTAATTTTGAATGTCACTCTAGATTCATTGAGGGAAATAATTTTCCATGTGTTTCCCACGATAAGCAGATGGTGAAATGATAAATTAGAATTTTTTGATCATTATAACTGTTGTTGCTCTGTTCTCATTTGTTTTGTCCACACTCAGTGAAGAGCTCACAGCTACAAAAGGCCTTCAGATATTGAACACTTTAATTTAGGAAAAGTTTTGTGCCTTGGGCTCTTTGATTGTTGGATATGGGATTTAAACCACATCTTCAGTTGGCAGCAAAGCATTTGGGTAAGTAGTGAATGACAAAGGAATGTTGTCCCAGTCCTGCCAAACCCCACAGATTTGGGGCCACAGCATGTAGGATCACTCAGTTTTCAATCCCCTACAGAAGATTCTGGATTTTCCACCATCCCTTCTCTGATTAACTTGGGATGGTCTCAGTACATCAGAACTCTGATTCATCTGTTCAAGTGATTGGCTCAACTTTTGGAGCGAAAAAAGCCCCAATTTTGCCACCCTGAAACATGTGGCCACTCAGCCTTCAACGAGCCTTGTCTAAAGGATCAACAAGAGCACTGGCAAAAGGGGCCTTGTGTTTGGAAAATTCAGTATTTATTGGCTGTTGGACCTTGTATTAATTGCCATGATTTTGGACTGCTAAATAATTCCTATTATTTAAAACATTAGGCTGAATATTAGTTTAAAAATACTCTACAGAAGATTTTTAAACCAGTCAGGAGAGACAAAGAAGCTTTACTGTCTTCTTTCATCTCTTTGGTAAAAAGTCCAGATGTATTTAATGCAGGATATATTGTGAAATCAGTGGAAATTGTCTGGGGCTTGGAAAATTAATCCAAGAACAGATGTCCCTGTGACTCTGGCACCCAGGGATGGTTTCAGCCCCTGCACATCAGCCTTTGAAGATCAAAAGGCTCTTAATTGCATGTAATATTTCAGGTGTCTGCACAGAACACAAAAAGCAAAGTTAATAACATTTGGAGATTGATGCTGGGCTAAGAGAGCTTTGTTTTATCTGATGGAAGCTCAAAAGATTTTGGGTGTCAACAAGATTGTTAAAGAATTAATTTGACATTTTGAAAACAGTGATATTAAAGGAAGATATGTATTAGGATGCTGCTGTAAGGAACTGAGATTCAAAGGAGCTACAAAGGACAAGAAAGCGATTAGCAAATGTTATTAAAATATCACAGATTTTATGTGGCTGCAGGTGTTTGTATTCCAGTTATTTTTAATAAAGAAAATTACTAAAAGTCTATAACATGGACTGCTCACTTTCAGGGCCAGAGATTGGCATATTATGAGAAAACAACTAAAATTCAATTTATTTTCTTCTCTTAAGCAGAAAACATCGACTGCATGAACATTTTGCTAACTCCTTATATTCTGAATTACCTGAAAGCAGCAGTTCCTAGCGACTGGGGTTTAATAATTGTGAAATATCACTCCAAGGGTGTTAACAGACTTAAATAACAGCACTGCTATGGGCTGTACTCTTATTTTCATGACAAAATTATTGGTGATGTTTTCCCAAGAGCTGACAGTTGCCAATATGTTTCCTTTTACTTCAGGATCGTGCCTTCATTTCTAATAAAAAAGGAGGAAGATGCTGATAAGTGCTGAACTTCCTCCCAGGGGATTGAGTTTGTAGCTTGGAGAAGTTTCTTACAGTGAAACTCCTGCTGCCTTTGATGATGGGCACACAGAGAGGAGTTTGCAGGACTGCAGAGGGGAAAAAATTGTATCTGGTTACTTCCTATTGTGCTGCATCATTCAGAAGAAATGCTGGTAGGCAACAATGCTGGAAAAGCACTTCTTGGAGTTTGCAGGCTTCTGATTTGTACAAAAGGAGGGCTGGGCTCTTACTTTTTTTGTGCTTTTTGTCTTGAAGCAGAGAATCCCTTGCCCTGATTGCTCCTTGCGTGACGCCAACTGGAGTAACTCAAACATGTGCTTCAAAACCCCCCTGTGGTGTCGAGGTGATTTTATTATGATATGCTATTCCCTAATCTTCTGCTTTATGGCCAGAAGTGGCTGCTGGAGCTTTGAGGTGGGTCTGGAGTAGGGGTGGGATCCTTGGAGCTCTTGTGCAGTTTTTGTTCAAAACCGCACTCACCACAGTGCAGATCAGCGGGTACTTTGCTGCTTAGCCAGCTTGGGGTTTTTTATTATCTTAAGCAAGAAGCTTCTTTTTTTCAGTTTTCCAGGCCTGGAGAGATGCAGCAACAATCCTTTAGTGACTTTTGGTTTTTCATTAACTGCTTGGCTTGGTTTTGGTCCGAGGTCAGACAATCGCTGGGAGACCGTCACCATGATATTTTCTGAAAAATCCCTTCGCCAGAATTTCTTCTCTTGGCAAGAGGAGAAGCCTCAGCTTCTCCATGTATTGCTGCTCTGGAATGTGGTCTGGAGATTGTTTATCCAAATATGTGAATTGTTTTTATTTAATGGCCAATCACGGCCAGCTGTGTCAGAGTCTCTGAGTCAGTCAAGAGTTTTCATTCTCATTCTTGTTTAGCCTCCTGATGTCTCCTTTCTCTTTCTTTAGTATAGTTTTAGAATATAATATAATAATAAATCAGCCTTCTGAGACCATGGAGTCAAATTCTCATCTCTTACCTCGTCCTGGGGACCTCACAACACCACAGGAGACCATGGCTGGGATCTGTGGGGAGCCACAGGAACCACTCTGCCCAGTGCTAAACCTCAGGAAAAGCTGAAACAGCAAGAGAAAGGGCACCGAAATCCACCAGCTTCAACCTATTTCTTATTGTGTACTGATGTGATTATCCATTGTCCCCAAAGAAAAAAGGGAGTCAACTAAGTCAACACTTTGTACCAGAACAAAGTGTTCTATGCCCAAATACCCATGGAAGTCACCTGCACATGGAATAAGGCAACAGCATTTGAAATACTGCAGATTATGACCACAAAATGCACACAGGAAATCCAGTTCCACACCAGAGTGACAAACCATTAGGATGAAACAGCTATCAAATATTTCAGCAGGAATATAATCATAGAATCCCAGACTGGTTTGGGTTGGAAAGGACCTTAAAGCTCATCCAGTGCCACCCCTGCCATGGGCAGGGACACCTTCCACTGTCCCAGGTTGATCCAAGCCCCATCCAGCCTGGCCTTGGGCATTGCCAGGGATTAAGGGGCAGCCACAGCATCTCTGGCAATAGCAATGGAAAACCTGTATTTTTTCCTTGCTAACTGAAATTGAGAATACTAAGGGTACTATCCTGTGTTTACAATAATTTTTAAATTCCATTGTTTGGAAACACCTTGAACAAAAAAGTTCTTGAAGTATATTAGGATGACACTTATGGAAATACAATATAACATTTTAAAATAACAGAGAATTATACTTCTAATTTACTCTTGAGTTCTTTGAATGTGTCATCTTTAAATTTTACCAGGTATTTGTTGTTCACATTTCAGAAACAGGCATTTGAACACAGTGAAGGGTGGGAGGGTGAAAGACTCTGCTCAGTATTGTGACCAGCACCAAGGGAATAAAAAGGATATAAAAACCTCTTTCCATACAAACAAGATATGTTGAGAACAAAGCGTTGCCAGGAGAAACCAAAGACAGAAGAGCTGTACAAGTAAAAGCCTCCAGGTCTGCCTCCTTCATGCACCTTTGAAAAAGGAGAGTTAACAGTTCATAAGAACAATAATAAAAACCTGGCCAGCAGCCCAGGGCTTCAGAGCTGCTGCAGGTTGTGAGAGGTACCTCATGCTATGGGAAACCACAGCAGGAATGGGAGATAAGGAGAAGCCAAGAAAACAGGCACTGGGAAACAGCTGAGAAATACCTGCAGCACACAACAAAAATTGAAAATCGTGCATGTAGGAACATCACAACTTAAGCCCACACCAAGAGCTTTTTCTCAGGTGCCTGACAGGAGACAACACCCAGGAAAGGGCTGCTGACAGCACAGCAGCTCCAAGAGAATAATGTTGTCAACCCACTGCCCGTCTGGGGCTTATATTTTGAAGATTTAACAGAGTTTATACATTTATGGAACAGCAAAATACTGTGCCAAGACATCATAATTTCCAATGAACGATATCATCATTCCCTGATGCATACAAAAAAGAGGATCCTACACCAGAATGCATTAGAGAGGAATTTAATATGGAACTGTTGGGTCCTGCCCTGGCTCAGCCCAGGCCCTGCAGCTCCAGGCTGGGCACAGGGGCTGGAAAGGGCCCTGGGGAAAGGCCCTGGGGGCTGTGCCAGGGCTGGGCAGGAGCCCAGGGGTGCCCAGGGGGCACGAGGCCAACGGGGCCTGGGTGTGCCAGCCATGAGGTGGCCACAGGCCAGGGCAGGGCCTGTCCCATGGGCTGGCCCTGCTGAGGAACCCCAGGGCTGTGTCCAGTTCTGGGTCCCCAATCCAGGAGGGACATGGAGGGGCTGGAGCGTGTCCAGGGCAGGGAATGGAGCCCCAGGAGGGGCTGAGGGAGCTGGCAAGGGGCTGAGCCTGGAGCAAAGGAGGCTCAGGGGGCCCTTGTGGCTCTGCACAACTCCCTGCCAGGAGGGGACAGCCAGGGGGGGTCGGGCTGTGCTGCCAGGGAACAGGGACAGGACAAGGGGAAAGGGCCTCAGGCTGGGCCAGGGGAGGCTCAGCTGGGACAGCAGCAGCAATTTCTGCATGCAAAGGGTGCTCAGGCCTTGGCAGGGGCTGCCCAGGGAGCTTTGCAGTCCCCATGCCTACAGATTTTTAAAAGCCATATGGATGTGGCACCTGGGGACATGGTTGGCCTTGGCAATGCTGGACTTGGCTGATCTTAGAGATCTTTTGTCATCTAAATGATTCTAAGACACACAGAGTCAAAGTAGAACACAATCACTGAATTCCACACAAAACAGCTGAAATTGTTGTGCAGAATCACAGGAAATTATTGAGACTTCCTCAAAAATAGCAAAATCAAGAGTTGCCCGCCCTAAGAGAATCAAAAAGTTTGTTAGGCAAATGATCATAAAAGGATAAAGAAGAAACTGGGTGTAAGGCAACAGCATGGCACAGGAAGAGTTCTAGATCCAGCAGGAGAATTCAGATAAATAAATTCAGGTGAGAAGTAAGTGATATCCCTTCTGTTTTAAGTGGCTAGGGCTGGAATTCCATGCCAGAGCACACATATAGTCCAGCACTGAACATGACTCCTGAGGAAACCATCACAACCTTACCGAGGCACAGGAGGTCTAACTTGCAGCACAGTGAGGAAAAAAATCCTGCAGGAGTTTCCCAAGAGTGGCACCAGGACAGCATTAAACTCTGGTAGCCAGGCCAGTGTTAGATAATCCATAATTTACATAATATTTCTGTACCTCTGCCCATGGCATCAGCTGTGGCACTGGCAAGATGTCCACCCCTTAGATAATGACCAGAGTCATTTTTCATGTTCCTTTTGTTTTTTTTTTTTTTTTCCATTTGTTTTGATTACAGTTCAACCTCTTCTATATAATATATAACATATAATATATAACTTATAATAAATAACATATAACATATATAATATAATCCTATATAATCCTTCCTGAATTCAATTCCCTGAAGTCCCATTAAATTAAGACCGTGCTTCTGGGACAAATATAGCAACACCAAACTGATTCCCTCTAAGAATATCTGCAGTTTTGCTAATTTCTGCAGGAGACCAATGCACGAGGTTTATTCTCCAGCTGGGAGCAGTCCTGAGTGCTGATCCCCTCTGCTGATGGAAGAGGAAAGAATTCTACAGCTGTGTGGAGCCAGCCAGGGCTGGGAGACAGCTCCTGATAGCTGAGAATCCCTGTGGTGGGACTCAACCCCAATGACTGCATGCCCTCTACAAACTGGGACTCTCCTCAATCCTTGGGGACCAGAGGGTTTCTAGATCCAGTTCAGGGAATGATGCAGTTGTGGCTAAAAGGAGAAGAAAGGCCCTAAACAATATCCAGTGGAGACAGAATAGCAGACAAAACTAGTTCCAGACGTAAGACATTCTAGATAGGGATTGCTTTGTATGATTTGGGGTTTTTTGAGGGGGAGGTTATTGAATAATTTCCAAATCAGTTGCCTATAAATAACAAAGTAATTGAAAACATGGGTATTTATGAAAAATCTCATCTTCAGTGCTGTATCTCATCATGCTGCTTTGATTTCTTCCATGGTTTGCACTGCCAGTAACTGGCTAAGTAGGGAAACCCATTATGATGAACAGTCTATCTTCTCTATCTAATCAAGACTTCCTAAGACAAGGCAAACAAATAGCAGCATATTTAACTCTCTTTTAAACAAAAATGCTTTCAAAGATCACTCAATCTGCTTTCCTGGGTTTTGCAGTGATTAAGGATTGATTCATGTGACTTCTCATTGTTTGCACATCATAGTTGTGAATAAACAGTGGCCTCACAGGCCTGACCTCTGGAAACAGCTGCTTTGGACTTTAATAACTACACAGCAACCCTTGGTGAGGGTCTCCAGCCCATCTTTATGCCATGTGAATGTCAGACTTGTCTAAATGTTCATTATCCCCCAATTTGAAATTACCACCGAGCTCTATGAAAGTTCACCTCTCAGGATTAACGTTCACCTGTGATTTGTCAAGTGCTTCCTACAACCACATTTTTATTGACTCTGCAGGAGAACTTGATTAGGAAGAGAGAGTCCCTCAGGCTGAGAGGCAGGAGGTGTGAAATGCTGCCCTGTCCATTCCAATGGCAGTGTGGGCACCACACACTCCACTGAGCTCAGTGAAAGGGAGGAGGGTTCAGCCTGTCACTGCAGCCCCAGGGAGCAGCGAGCAGACAGAGGTTACAACAGCATCTATTTGACCTGCAGTCTCAAATTGCTGCTCCTGAAATAATAAAGCAACAAAAGACTTTAAAAGTATTTATAGCTCTCATGTATTCTCTGTCTCGGAGCAGCTGGGCACATTTTTGGGGATAGCAATGAGAAAGGAGTATTGGAAAAACTGTTAAAAACAGGAAGCCAGGTGATAAATCACTCCCTGCTATGCAATTGTGGAAAATGAAAAAAAGATATGTGCTATTCTAGCTGGGAGCTTATTGATTTTGTCAATTAGAATTCTCCAAGCTCCCAACAGATCAGCTTTTTCATACCAGCTTCCTTTAAATAAGTGATAGCCATTATCACTTCAGTTATGTGATGTAGAGGGGCAGGAGAGTGGAAGGATTTATTTTAAAGAGCTACAGATACACCCCAGCTCTCTAAGAGTACTTTTCTCCATTTTGGCAACCCAACTTTCCAGCAAATACCATAGGAACGTGTTATTCAAGACAACTGTAGGCCATCACAGTTGTTGTTCTTCCCTGCCAGCACTGTGTTATCAAGGCCTCAGGAAGCAGATTTAATGAACCTTTAAATGACCCATATTAACAGTGTGGCCACTGTTGCAAAAAAGAAAAAAAAAAAAAAAACCTTCCCCAAGCCAGCAAAGCTACTGACACCTCTATAAAGTTTTATGAGGACCATGTTGTGTGCTCAGAAAAAAAGAACTCAACTTGTTAGAGATCATTAATCATGGAACCACAGAATGGTTTGCATTGGGAAAACCCTCCAGGATCAGCAAATCCCTCCCCTCAGCACTGCCACTCCTGTCCCCAAGAGCCACCTCTCCATGTCCTTTAGAAACCTCCAGGGACAGGCATCACACTACAAATGTCTGCAGAAACACAAATAGACAGAAATTCACCCAATTTCTGAATTCACCCAATTCTTTGGACCACGAGACAAGGACAAACACCACCACAGAACAGCCCCATGTTTTATGTGGGAAGAACTGTCCAAGTGAAGATTTCTTTTTCCTCTTTCAACATCACCTGTTCCTACACAATGGCAAGAGGTAAAAATACAGAAGGATGGAGCTGGTTTGGGGTGGGATCAGCACACAAGAAGTTTCCTGATGGGTGGGGAGCGATTCCAATTGAACTGAGTGGATATAGACCACTATATCCCTAAGGACATAACCAATATGACCTTAAGGATGAGCAGTCTGTTTAGCAATGGATAAAAACCATGACAAATGAAGGCAAATCAGAAGATATTTGGGTTGAGAAACAAATAAATTATATTTTGGGCCCTATCTGAAAGGGGATGGAAATTCTTCCCTCTCAGCAGTAACTTTTGGGAAAAATAAGTAAAAAAAAGAAGAAGGAAGCATAAGGGTAGATGCCCATGGTGGTTCTCTTAACTTCAAAAACTACTGATGATGCATTTCCTAGATTTTGCTTTTCTAGATCCCACTGAGTTTCACAGAATATAAACAGACCAAGATACAACTACATTGAAGTCAAATGTTGCCAATAATTTTCAGTAATATTTTTATGAGGTGAACATAAGGTTTGGCATCTGCAATCTGTCTGAGCTGCTGGGATGGTTTAAAGGTACCAAGCTATCAGATTAATCAAATTTTGAGAAGAGAAAAGAAACAAAACTGTGTATGAAGCTGAAAAAAACCTCACACTGATGTGTATTTTTAGAAAATATATGCTGCAGTCAGCATGCCCAGTAACCTCCCATTATTTACACACAGTCAGCTGTAAATCTTTGGGAAGTGTGACCCAGGAATGCCATCTACCAATAATCCTGAGACATCAACAAAGCCTATGAGTAAGTTGCAGCACACATCAAAGTAAGACAGTCTGAGAATGAGAATCTGAGTTTAAACTGGTGTGCTTCCACCTGGAATTGTTATTTTTTTAGGGTGGAAAACTCCAAGATTACTGAGTCCAGTTGTTACCCAGCACTGCCAAGGCCATGACCAAACCACGTCCTCAAGTGTCACAAAACCTTCCCTGAGAAACAGAACCCATACAGAACATGATGGCAAGAAATGAAAAAGCTGTGACACAACCGGGAAAAGACCAAAAATACTCAGCTAAGTTCATAAAACAGCTGATCTTTGTAACTCATCAAAGCGCCAAGGGAAGGATGTGAATTTATATTCTCTGAAAATGTGGCCCCTGGAGCCTAAAACACAGTGTGCAAAGGAAGGGAACAAAGATATGGCTACAGAACCAAGTCCATTTCACCACTGGCATTCCTATTCTGTCCACAGGCAAAAACCTTTCTGTTATTGCAACTACAGCTCTTTCTATAACACACCAGAATTCTTCTGACACGTGAGCAAGCAGGTGGAGACAGCTCTGCTGAAGTGGGAGATTCAAACTCGGGGTTCTTGGACATGTGAAACCCTTCTTATCACACATTCCCAGTAAATCCTCACAGCAGGAGGGGGTTCACTGCTGCTCCTGTACCAGAGGAGCACTGTCTGCTATGAAATTTTGGTGTCTGTCACTTGTTTATAAAACCACACCAATTCAAGCCGCAGTTCCAAGAGGATTTCCTGAAAAAATCCACTGCTGCCATGGCACACCCACTGAAGCCTTTGAACAGGGTTAGCTGTTCCTAACCCCTCAGCTGAGGAATGGAAGTGCAGAACCCATCCAGCAGCTTCCCAGATCCTACACACAATCTCCAAACTCAGCCGCACTGAAACATATTATTTTTGTGGATCCAGCAGTGGTCCCACCACAGGTCTGCAGCTGGTATTTGACAACTCAAAACATTTTCAAGTACTCCACTGATTTCTAAAAACTTCTTGACAGACACCTCTGATTCCAGTGGTGCCTCCTGTGGCATCTGAGAAGAGGACAAGGAAGGCTGGAATGGGGAACTGGTTGAGTCCTAAAATGGTTTAAAGGCACCAAGCTATCAGATTAATCAAATTTTGGGAAGAGCAAAGAAACAAAACTGCATATTAAGCTGGAAAAACCCCACACTGATGTGTATTTTAGAAAATATATGCTGCAGTCAGCATGCCCAGTAACCTCCCATTATTTACACCCAGTCAGCTGTAAATCTTTGGGATGTGTGACCCAGGAATGCCATCTACCAATAATCCTGAGACACCAACAAATCCTGTGAGTAAATTGTAAGGACCTTCCAGTCTAACAAGTCCAGTATGTAAACTGTAAAGATTTCAATGGATCTTCAAGTCCAACCCTCCTGCCATCTTCCACTAGACCAGGCCTTGCTCCCAGAGAGATCTGGAATGGGAAAGTTGAAATCCATCCTCAGGAAATGATGCATTAGTTTTCAAGCAAAGCCACACCTGATGTTTCTGCTGTCATAGGAAAAACAGTTTGAGGGTTTTTTTTTTGGCTTTTAAGTGGAAAAATTCCTTCCAACTTGCAAAGGAAATGTCATGGAGACATGGGAAGGAGGAGATGTGGGAGCTGAGAGAACAGGAAAACAGCATTAATTACACAGAACCTGACAGGTAGAGGAGGATACGTTCTGCTTTCCAAAAGGAAAAGAATGAACAGATGATTGAGATTTACCATCAGGCCCTCATGTTCCTCCCTTCTGGACCTGTGAAAATAAATCCCAGGATCTCAGTTTAAAGCCACCTGTGCTGGATAAAGCTGCTCACCTGCCCTCATGATCAACCACAGGGTCAGAGATCTGCTGGTCCTTTTAACTCTCTTTTCCTTGTACTTCCCACTGTGGAGCTGCCCTCAAGCCCAGACACTGATCTGTGCAGCCAAGGTCTTCCCTAAAGGATCCAATTCCAACTTAAATCAGAGAGGGAAAAGCTTTGTCTCAAATCAGAAAATGCAGAGTGAAAAAAAAAAAAAGAAGAAAAAATTATTGGCATTGGTTCACCAGTTTAGCTGGGGTTTTTGCTGGAATTTTGGAAACTTCTATAGGGAAATATGAATATGCCTCCCTGAAATTCCTACATGCAGGAGGTGCTCTTGCACTGTGACACTACAGCCATGGCAGCTCCTGATTATCTGAAAAGATTTCCCAAGGCATTAAACTGCAGGAGCCAAAACAATTCATGGGTGCTTAAGCCCAACACTGATTGCTTCCTTCAAGGAATGTTTTGTTTCAGGTTTTTCCCTTCCATCCAATGCCTGCACTTGTCATTTAAACAAACACTCCTAATTTACTCTTGATTTCATAATGCAAATTACTTTTTCTATTACTCCATCTATTCTGTTATTTAGCTTCTGCTTTATTTACCAGTTTGGTTTGCATATAGATCTCCCCCTAAGCAATCCCTAAATCAAGGGCTAAGTTTATTTTTCCATTCCATTTCCAATCTGAATCTGTTTGTGTGATTCAGATTTGACCACAGAAAATCAGGTGAGAATCCTTTCAGTGGAAAATTCCTTTTGTTTCACCAAATCAAGCTCCTGGCTTCCAAAAGTTTGCAGGTTAGGGATTTCTTTGGCGAGAGTTTATTTTGATTTTAAACCATTTTTCTTCTATAATCACATGCAATTTCCCCTTTTATCTTTTTGCCTAATTGCAGTTCTTTTCATCACATATTCTGATTTTATATCCCCTGTCCCCCTTCCTTTCATATTCTCTTGGTCTCATCCTGTTAACTCCATGTGCTCAAATTTCCTGTCATAGATCACAACAAGATTATAATTTTCAGGAAAAAAAAAACCCTCAGGTACTTCAAAACAGATTGGGATTTTTGATTGTGATAAACTCTACCTTACCACATTCCTAAAAGTTCAGCGGGTAACCAAGAACTCATTACCAAAAAGTGTTTTGGACACAAGTACGGCTAAAACCTTTCATTTAACACACTCATCAATCTGTTGCACACAGTTATTTTTGCATGTTTGTACTTGAGTGTGTGATTTAGTAAAATACAGGCCTCGATTACAGAATTGAGGATGGGAGATTTTTTTTCCAAAACTTTTGCCCATCAGTAAATTATAGCTCATGGACAGAAGTTCTCTCTCTGCAAGGCCAAAAACTTCGCACATCTGAGGTGATGAGGCATTTAGAGACAGAAATTGAGTGGCATGAAGACATGGAAACCCAGGGGTAAATAAAGAGCATTATTGGATTTAAAACATGACAGATCATAAGTCCTGAAAAATGCTTCTATTTCAAATGAATAAATAAATGCTACAAGTTGATAACATGACACAGGGACACACCAACTGTCACACCAAATAACATCAGATAAAGACAGTCAGGCCACCAAAATCACAAGCCCCAGAAAATCTTGTCATTTTTATACATTTCTGGCTCAAACCATTTTGAGTCATTTTCCAGCTTTATCAGAAAAGACTGCTCATATTGTACTTTCATTTCCTTGAAACCTCAGAGGCTTCTGTAATCATTGCATTTCCTCCGAACCAGAGCTCTTTAATAAACAAAATACCCTAAAAAAGCTCCAATTTTGTGAGGAGCTAAGTGGTGTCTATACTCCATATAATTTGTTAAATGCCAGGAGATGATAAAGGAAAATGGGTACAGATTTTAAAAAATAAATATTCCAGAAATAAAGTATATTATTAAAAAGTAAATAAAAAATAGAAGGAAGAGCAAATGGATTTAGAATAATGGAATTATTTAGGTTGAAAAAGGACTCCAATGGAGTCCTTGTCACCAGCCCAGAGCACTGAGTGCTCTGTCCACACCTTCCTTGGACACCTCCAGGGATGGGCACTCCACTTGTCTAATTAACACATTAACCTGATAATTTTATGTTATTAAGCTGGTCTCTTATTTTTCAATGTCTACACTGAAACAAAACATCCACAGTGACAGGAGCTCCATTTCCCACCTGACCCCAGAGTTTCTGTCACAAAGAGGCAACGAGTTCTCTCTTTAAAAATTGACTCACACACAGTCCTTCATTTGTTACCAAGACAATTTGGGAAAACTCATACAAAATGAACGTATTTCATTCCTTTACCATTTCTTCTCTACCAGATCACAGCCTAGAGGGTTTTTTAGGAAAACTGTGCAGCAGGAGGAAGGAGTTCCCTGCTTTCAGTGCCCTGATGCTGCCCCAAAATGCCACACATGAGCTATAGATGTGTCCATCTCCATTTCACCCCTTGCAAACCTGCAGGAAATAGCTGACACTCAGACACATTTCTGCTTCTCTCTGGCAGCCATCTGTGGTTTTTCCAGGTGTTCTCCTGCACTTTCATTTCATCCCTTTATAAAGTATTAATCCCCTGCCTTGTTAAGAGCAATTGGCAAGGAACTCTCTCTGCTGACACACTGATGGAAGTTACTTGCACTTGAACATCCCTGCCCACATGTTTCAGTAGAAAACACCTTGGGGTTAAAAGACTTTAAGTTGCATTGGTTGCACCTAGAGAAAAATAAAATTGCTAGCTAGGTATCAGCTATTTCTTCCCTTTATGTCTAGTTTTAGGTGGTTAAATATTGGAGTTAAATGTTTTGACCATGGGCAACTCAGTGAATCAAGGCAATACTGATAACCTAATTTACAGCACTGCTTCTTTTTTTTTTTTTTTTAGGATGGATTTTGGCTGTTTTCATTATTTCCATTATTTCATACTTGCTTCAGTCTCTGTGCTCATACACCACCACATGCTTGCTCTTCTTGTCCCTGCTATCACATTTTTAATATAATATACAGGATATAATATAATATATGTGACATAATATATGGATGTACACCATTACTTTTCTCTGAATTAATTTTTTCCTGATCTTGGGAAGTGTAAATCCAATTGCTGCCAGGTTTAACAGGATGAGAGTCAAGATTTACTGAACCACAGCCTGGTCTTAAACATGACCATGGACTGCAGCTGAATTTTTTTTTTTTTTAATAATCTTTCCAACCTCTTTTCTGAGGAGCTACTTGCCTGCAACAAAAGATAATGTGTAATTTGATTAAAGATGGATATTTCTCCTCCACAGCACAAGTAGATAATCTGCTTTAAAGTAGTTTGAGCTTTCATGATTCATCCTGGTGAATGCCCCCATGTAAAGGCAGCTGCAGTGACCACAAGCAATGAAAAGAAATTTAAATAGAAAACATTCCAGCTTGAAGAGAAGCAGCAGCCTCAGAAGACATGAGTGCAGCAAGGTCTTTTATTCCTGCTATGCTCTCCTCACCCTTTTGTTAGGAAGAAGATTGAGAGTGATCCATTTAGGCTGGGCTTTGCCTCAGCTTTGCGTCTGCAGTGCAAGGGGAAGGAAAGAAATGCAAACAGAAAACATGACAGCTCTAAAATCCCCTGAAGTGCTGCCACAGTCCGGCAGTCGTTGAGTCAATAAGGCTGGAAAACACCTCCAGGATCATCCAGTCCAGCCTTCCACCAAATCCCACCAAACCACACCAGAAAGAGCCCCATCCTCTCATTTTTGGAACATTTCCAGGATGGTGACTCCAGGACTGCCCTGGGCAGCCCATTCCAATGCTTAGCACATAAAACATTGAGACGTTGGTTAAACTCAGGGGAAGTTGAACTTGAAAAATAAAGAAAATTCGTCACATGGAAGAAAAAAAAACCCCAAAAACGAGCAACTTAATGAAAAATAAAGTATGACTAACGACTTCTCAAGGAACATATTACCACTGACTGGAATGGCAATCAGCCCTCTTCAGCACTAATTTTGAATAGATAACATTAATTTATAAATAAGCAGTTTTAGCATTACATCCAATATCCCTCTTGCTCAGCACACAACAATTAGAGCCCTTGAGAAATCACGCTCCTAAAAACATTGCTTTGCTTGGCACAATCAGTTGGCTGCCTGAGAAACTGAAGGAAAAGCTTGCTCACCCAATATTTCCAGTGGTCTGATCACTGGGATCATCTGGGAGCTGCATAGATTTAGTAGTTGCTCAGGGTTTACACTTTTATTTTTAAATTTTCCTTGTCTGGATGTGGAAATCAGTCTGGCACCAGCAGAGCCACCCAGACACACAGCAGATCTCCTGAGAGCTGAAGAAATTAACCCAAATCAAACCTGACAAGTTCATGCCATGGCTTCCAGAATCATCCGGGCTGGGAGAGACCTTCAGGACCATCAGCTGCTCCCCAGCACCACCAGCATCGCCCCTAAACCACGTCCCAAGGACCACATCCACAAAACTTTTGAATTCTTCCAGAAATGGTGACTCCACCACCTTCCTGGGCAACTCATTGCTGTGCCTGACCACTCCCTTCCAGTGAGTATTTTGGTGATAATTCACTTGTGGAGAATTTAAGAAGGAATTCAATATGGGACCTCTGAATTGTTTTTGTTGATGTGATTTATTTTCCTTAGCTTCTACATAGGCAGGAAGGGTGAGTTGGGCTCACATTGTTACAGCATGGTTTAGAAGGTCACAAGACCTTAGTTACAAGACCTTTTAAGGATTTATTGATCAATAAAACACTGCTAACAAGGATATTTATGTTTTTGACCCAATCCTTAAATATTTCATCTTATGGACCCATGCTACAGTGTAAGGTATCTTAGCCAGGCATGTTATGACACACAAACCCCCAGTATTGCATTCTAAACTACTTGGTTACCTCCCTGACCAATTTATTCCAGTGCCTGACCACTCCCTTGCAGTGAATTTCTTGGTGACCATTCACTTGTGGGGAATTTTAGATGGAATTTGATACAGGACCTCTGAATTGTTTTTGTTGATGTGATTTATTTTCCATATCTTCTACATAGGCAGGAAGGGTGAGTTGGGCTCACATTGTTACAGCATGGTTTAGAAGGTCACAAGACCTTAGTTACAAGACCTTTTAAGGATTTATTGACCAATAAAACACTGCTAACAAGGACGTTTATGTTTTTGACCCAATCCTTAAATATTTCATCTTATGGACCCATGCTACAGTGTAAGCTTTCTTAGCCAGTCATGTTATAACACACAAACCTACAGTACTGTATTCTAATCTCCTTGTTTAGCTCTGAAATTATTTTTCCCTATATCTTTAAAAGTCTAAACTTTCCTCTCCTTATCTTAACATGTCTCTGCTTTAAACTATAAATCCACATTCTCACTTCTGGCACCTAAGTTTTGGAGCCTTTTCCAAGGTCTCAGATGAAATCCTGGGTTTAATTCTAAGCTTTGGCTTACAGGCCTAAAGTTCTGAGAGTTCCCTGCATTTTGGATTCCAGTATTTTTCCCCCTAATATCTGATTTGAACCTCCCCTGGTGTCACAATGCTGCCAAACTGTTGGGGATGAGGTGCCTGTCTCCAGCCCTGACATCACAGATGTGGAAATCAGTAAACCTCAAGCTGAAGCAATGCAGGAAATTTCACATCAGGCATAGAAAAAGTTGTTTTTCTTTCATCCTTTATAAAAACTGGGGCTAAATGGAGTTTTAAGTTAGTCTTCTCTAAGATACCATGGCTGGGGGTCTGAGAGTGTTTATGGTCAGTCAATATTTAAACTCTCTATGCAAAATATATTAGGCAAATATATTTAATAACATGAATGCTATATACACATATATATTTACTATATAAATTTAGACAAACTTAAGAGATTTTTGAATTTCAAAACAGACAAAATCTGCATCCAATTTTGAGACAACCCTCAACAGACTGATTCATACTTTGAAACCATGTCCTTGTAACTTGAAGAAATCAGAAACATTCATTAGGAACAAGACTTTTTTTTTCAATAGTTTTGATAACACAAACCTGTTGGATTAAAAAAAGAGATGGAAAAGTGTATCTGCTACTCCATGGCACCAGTCTGTGACTGTGTGGGCAGAGCTGTCTGTGCAGCAATGCCCCTCAAACCCAAGCAAATTGCACAGCCTGTTTCTCCAGCTGGGGATTTACACCCCACTTCACCCCCCAATTTACAGAGAGAAGGAGCTGTGACTTCAAAAATGAGATCTTTATCCACAAGCCTGTTTTGAGCACAAATTATTCCAATGTGGCATATGGAATGCTTGGCAATATTTACCTCTGACTCACCAGCTATTCTCTGATAAGATGGAGCACTAGACTAGAATCATAGAATCTTGGAATGGGTTGGAAGGCCCCTGAAAAATCTTCTATTAAACCTGCCTGCCAGGAGCAGGGATGTCACTGTCTAGAACAGCTTGCTCAGGGCTCCATCCAACCTGACCTTGAAAGAAAAATCAAGTAAAATTCAAAAATTATTAAGATGTAAAGATGCCAATAACCCAAAAGGTGGATGCCTCTCTGCATTGAAGGAACACGAAAACACATTTCAGGGTTTTACTACTGATCCCATGTCTGGAACTATTTTTGGCTTTTAAAAACACATGATTTGTTTTCACTTGTGAAAACCAAACTCCTCATTGCCACAGAAGCCCTGCTGGAGAGTCAAAAATCAGTGAGGCTGGAAAATCCCTCCCTGTGGGCACAATGCCCACCTTGTGCCCAGCCCAGAGCACTGAGTGCCACCTCCAGCCCTGCCTGGGACACCTGCAGGGCTGGGCACTGCAAAGCTCCCTGGGCAGCCCCTGCCAAGGCCTGAGCACCCTTTGCATGCAGAAATTGCTGCTGCTGTCCCAGCTGAGCCTCCCCTGGCCCAGCCTGAGGCCCTTTCCCCTTGTCCTGTCCCTGTTCCCTGGCAGCACAGCCCGACCCCCCCTGGCTGTCCCCTCCTGGCAGGGAGTTGTGCAGAGCCACAAGGGCCCCCTGAGCCTCCTTTGCTCCAGGCTCAGCCCCTTGCCAGCTCCCTCAGCCCCTCCTGGGGCTCCATTCCCTGCCCTGGACACGCTCCAGCCCCTCCATGTCCTTCCTGCATTGGGAACCAGAACTGGACACAGCCCTGGGGGTCCCTCAGCAGGGCCCTGCTCTGGGTCTGTGGCCACCCCATGGCCACCCCATTGACCTTCTAGGTCCACAATCAAGTGCCTCTCACAAATTTTCCCCAAGATCAGGCAAACAACACCATGGAAGCTTTGGGTTGTTCTTAATTCACCCTTCTGTCCCAAAACATCACTGGGGGAAACAGAATCCCTTCCCTTCCTCCACACCTCTGATGGTGTGTTTTGGAGTGTAAACAGCTCCAAAACTACTCCATCGACACAGATATAATGGGATTTGGATGATGCTGTTGCAGAAAGGCTGTTCTGGGCCGGTGAAAGAAAACCCAACATTCCCCCTTGTTTACAGCAGGTAGCAAGGGGCCCCTGCTGGCTCACACTGCCTCCTAAATGAACTTAAATGGTGACAGCACCTCTGAATAGACACCTGACCCACCCTACATATTTCTGCCAGCAAATCTGTCAGTGCAGGATGGGAGAACATCCTCTCTTTGCAATCCTCAAGGCACAAATGCACCCCCGGTGAGTGCAGAACACTTCTGCTGCTTCAGCCTGTGCTTCAAAGATCTCCTGTGATGACACAAACACTACAGATCCTGGATTTCTGTTTGTTCCACAATGCTGTGCCATGACACAAAGAAAATTTATTCTGTTTCAAAGCAAAGTGAACACAGGAATATGAGTAATTAATGCAATTTTATCAGAGATGGAAACGCTTCAGAATTAAAGGCACATCTTGGAGGGCAATTTAGGCAGAAAAACTGAAGAGATATCACTGCTGGTGTACATCCTGCACTTCCCACCTGTGAGAAGCTAGGAAAGAACACTGCACAAGGCTAGCATTCCAGCAGGAAGCCTGTTCTATCTGGCCAAACTGCTCAGCAGAACACTTCCCCTCACCTACATGCCCCTCTCACCAATACACCAATTTGGCTCCCTCCACAAGGACAAAACTTGATGACAAACACACCCCTCTGACACCAGTCAGCCTGTGAAGGCACAAAAATGCTGCTCCACTCATGAAATAGCAAATAAATGAACAGCCCCAGGGTTGAGAGACTCAGGGTTGATCTTTGAAAATGGCTGCTACATGGAATTTCCATGCTCCTTCCTCTTGGAAGGGGACAACTCAGTATCACACCATCATCTTATTTCTTTAGATATTTCCCTGAGTAAAGAATATCAGAAAACAAGACTGCTCTGCTCATTACTTCCAAATATCTTCCCTGGGAAACAACCCAACATCAAAATATTTTATCATCACACTCCCAGCATCTAAAAATTTCTGCTTGTCTGGCTGTTTGTGGCTCCATGTTGCCCTTCTCCTGAGGTTTCTGCTGCCTCTAGACACAGCCATCAGCACCAAAATGTCCTTTTTTGTTTCCAATAACACCATAGTGCCCAGTGCTGAGCCCCTGGAGCTGTGACACAATGACTTTTCCTTTTTCAAGGTATTTACAATTACACAGATTGCTTGAATCTTTTGTTTAGCATTCATTTTAAAGCCCAAAGAGTTTCATCTGGCCTCCCTTCCTGTACATTAGGACCTCTCATTGCTTCTCATGCTTTTAGCAATTATTTTAACAATTCTTCTTTCCCCAAGGTTGTCCCCATGGTGAGGCAGTTGGGAATGCTCCATGAGCTTTGTCCACCTCATCACCTCTCTCTGATGGATTCCTCCTCCAGACTTCTGATGTTCCTCTTAGAACTTCACCCACCCCTGCCCTCAATCCCAGCAGAAAGCAGCCCTCAGAGCAAAGTTGTGTTGTTTGAGCCACTCAAACCTTCCAGCTGACAGGAATTATCCTCTCCCAGCTCAAGAAACTTTGTGGGGTGAGCACAGCAGTTCTGAAACCTAAACGCTTCATACTATGTCACAGACATCTTTTTATGAAAATCCTTTCCTCAGGATTTTTTCCTCCTGAGAAGCTGAGAGGCCTCAGGAATAAACGTAAACATTGATTATCTGCTGCTGTGGAATGCAACTGTGATTGGTCTCATGTGGTTGTTTGTAATTAATGGCCAATCACAGTAAGCTGGCTTGGACAGAGAGTCTGGGACAGCTGTGTTTGTTATTTCTTTCTTTTCTATTCTTAGCTAGCCTTCTGATGAGAACCTTTTTGTTCTGTTCTTTTAGTATAGTTTAATGTAATATATAGCATAAAAAAATAAATCAAGCCTTCTGAAACATGGAGTCAACATTCTCGTCTCTTCCCTCATTCGAAAACCCCTGTGAACACCATCACAACACTGAGATAACAAAAAATGATCTCCCAATGCAAATGAAACCAAATAGCCCAAACTCCTGCCTACATCCCACACTCCCAAATAGTCAAAAGTCCTACATCAAATAGCCCAAACTCCTACATCCCTTATTTCCTTCTGTGATCCCAGGTCAGGGACTGGAAGTATCCGTGACAGAGAGTCCACCTGATCCACATCAGCTCCTCATTTTCATTTCGTCCTGGGAAACTGAGAGCTCTGATCACAGTGTCAGCATGTGTCAAAAATTCATCTCCACATCCCACAAACTGTCTTTCAAACCATCATGCTTCAGAAGAAATTCCAGGAGAATTTGATGTTCAGAATATTCCCATCGATTTATGAACGCAAAAGCTGAAATCAATTCTCACCATCATGATTTTAGTTTTGCTGGGAAAATGAATTGAAAATATAGACCAGGTTTGTGCATTTATTTATCTGCATGTTAAATACATCAGCTCAATGGCAGCCCCAGTTGAACTGGGGAATTGTGATGCACTGGTTTCAACAGAGATTTCAGGGCACAGACTGCAGTTTGCCTGGGCCTCTGGAATTCAAATACAAGGGAAAAACCTAACAGAAAACAAACATCCCACTGTGTTCCTTAAATGTAGCTGCCCCTAAATGCATTATTACAACACAGAATCTACTAATCATGGAATTATAGAGTCCCAGAATGGATTGGGTTGGAACATAGTCCCTTGATTTTTTACTTTTTTTTTTTTCCCCCTTGTTCATCAATAAAGACTGATTATTTGAGTTTCTATTCCATCCAAACCTGCCATTTTAAAATTTTAATTTTAAGAACATTTTGGGCATAATTGAGGAACTGACTTTACTGAGAAGGCACTGACAGATCCCTTCAAGGTCAGGCTGACTTTGGGGTGTCAGCCCAGCACTTTGGGACACAGGCAAGCAGAGCATCCATGCCCACCTCCAGCTGTGTCAGGAGACGATAAAGCCCCACAGGACACCCAAGAGACTGGAAAGTTAATAATTCTCATTTATTCAAAGCCTTGACTGAAAATATAATTTCAGACAACCAGAAAGAAATCAGACACCTCAATGACATCATCATCATCCATGCCACTGTCACCACACCCCCACAAGGGTTAAATGATTTTTGAGATCATTCCAGCCCCAAATGAGCTCAAGCTTGGCACGTACAAGATTAGAGGGGAGAAAAAAGGCCACTCTAAATTATGCTCAGCAATGACACATTGCAGTTTCAGAAACTCGGGAACATAAATCAATATTAAGTTTCTGAGCTCTCTTGACAAGAAAAACCATCATATAATTACAGAATCAAATGAGAGACATGCCCACGTTGTAAGTATTTGTAAGCAAGTTGATAGCAGTCATACTTTAGAAACAAATATCTCATTTACAAGCCAATTTGAGCAATATAAGCTGCCAAATTGAGCCTGAAGCCTGAAACCCAAAGTCTGCAGGAAGAAGCCAGTCCTCTAATTTCCTGCATGACTGGAGCCACGAAAGTAAGAACAAAGTGTCATTCTATTAAGGCTCAGAAAACATGCTTTTAGAACTCAGGTGGCTTCCAGACTTCTAGAAACAAAACTTAAAGCAGCTCAGTGCCGAGGCTTAATGGGCTGAAGGCAATCTGTGTTAATGGAGTCCACTCTGGAGTGGAGTGGATTTGCTCCTCTCTGTGCCTTTAGCCTGGAAATAGCCAATATTTCTTTCTTCACTTTATTATTAGTAACTGTAGGGATGAGAAATTATTGATTCATCTAAGCCATCATCTTGTTTAAACTTCAGACTATTCGTGTGCTCCAGGGACTTTGGTTGTTTGTCCTAAATTAAATAATTGTTAGGAACTCAAAGGGATGAAACTGTTCCTCCCCTAATTATGCATTTCATGCCTTGCTAAACTCCTTAACAAAATTGAGTCAGTGGCTTGTGGCTGACAGGGCATTATTGGTGGGGAAAATCAGCCCACACTTGAGTGGCTAAATTGACAAACAACCAAGCTGAAACTTCCTGATTTCAACAGCAACTGATTATCTTGAACTGATCTTTGGAAGTGGCCACTACATGGAATTTCCATGCTCCTTCCTCTTGGAAGGGGACAACTCAGTATCACACCATCATCTTATTTCTTTAGATATTTCCCTGAGTAAAGAATATCAGAAAACAAGACTGCTCTGCTCATTACTTCCAAATATCTTCCCTGGGAAACAACCCAACATCAAAATATTTTATCATCACACTCCCAGCATCTAAAAATTTCTGCTTGTCTGGCTGTTTGTGGCTCCATGTTGCCCTTCTCCTAAGGTTTCTGCTGCCTCTAGACACAGCCATCAGCACCAAAATGTCCTTTTTTGTTTCCAATAACACCATAGTGCCCAGTGCTGAGCCCCTGGAGCTGTGACACAATGACTTTTCTTTTTTCAAGGTATTTACAATTACACAAATTGCTTGCTCCTTTTATTTTAGCATTCATTTTAAAGCCCAAAGAGTTTCATCTGGCCTCCCTTCCTGTACATTGCTTCTTGTGCTTTTAGCAATTATGTTAACAATTCTTCTTTTTTTCCCCTCACTAAATATGGTATGAGATATAAATTCACAGTGGGCTGTATGTACCTGGTTAATCCCCACAGCTTTAAAGAGAAATACAAGAAAATACACGAACCAAAAGAAACACATTCAGGTTCCCAGCTGTGACAGCAGCAGATCAATGTTTGCTGTGCCATCTTGACTTAAGTATCTTTTCTATGATCATTTCTCCAATTTATATTCATTACAGAACACCTGCCAGATCTGTTACCCAAATTATTTGGTGTCCCTGTTGTATCCCCCAACATGTGAAACCACCTCTTGTGCAATCAAAGCTCAAGTCTGCTTTGAGAATCACCACATAAAAAAAGATTGATTTTCATCTTGGAAATGTCAGACTTGTGCCTATAATGCTCAGCTACATTTCTCAGGAGCAGTAAAGTTCAAAAAAGGGCCCCAGCCCTGACACATCTGCGACACATCATGATGGATGTGACAGTTCTGCTGCTTTACTGCCAGAAACGTCCTGCTACAGAATGAGGCAATCAATGGAGGATAATAAATCTATCCCAGACCCCAGAACTATTTTTTGTACATGCAGAACAGCAGAAATGACACATTAGTTATACCTCTGGAGGTAATAAACCATCGCACTTTTCTTTACTGTTGCACAATTCCAGTTAAACAATTTAATCTTTACCTGTTTTATCTGTTCAACGCTTCGCCATCACAACTCCCAATATGCATTTTCAAATTATCAATGGAGTGAATTAAAAATAAAAAGAAAAAGAGAGAGGGAGACAATTGAAGACACACTTTCTGGTTAAAAGAAGAAGTTTTCTTACCATTTTTTCTGGTCCCTCTGTCAGCCAGGAGAACAACTGCTGCTCCAAAGGAATGTGCTGAATTACGTTCCCTTCATCCTGGAACACATTGCTCCTGATTAATACTGACTCAGAAATTTTACCTTGAGTGCACAGCACAAATACATTAAATTTCCCTTTTTTTTTGAGAAGCCCTGTGTTTGAGATAAATTACAGCAAGTTTAGAAAAGTTAATTTGACGTGCATAAATCAAGGCTTGGCAGAGAAAGGATTGGTTTGATTTATACCTAATGCCTTTGAGTGTATTCTCCTACCTATCCTTCAAGTAACAGCCTTGATTTCAGCAAGAGGGAATATACTTCAAAATAAGTATTTTCTGAGGTCATTTGACCACACCAGCAACAAAACAAGCCCAGCTGTGCCAAAAACGGTGATTTAAAATACATGAGTTCATTTCAAATTTTCACTACACAGGCGCAATAAATTTGAAAACTGTTGCAGGACTAGATTGATGTTTCCTTGTGCTTGTGTATGATTTCCAAAATACATCCATGGATCACTGTCATAATTCTATTTCTCCCATTATTCTATACATTCATAAGAACACAGACAATATTTAATGCTGTACTAACTGAGTTTGGACGAGGCAAAGCACACAGCACAAGCAGGTGTGTGACTAAAACTCTGTAAAACTGAGAATTAGGAGGAATTCCAAGGCCAAAAAACTTATCTTTATTAATTTGGCTTTTCCTAGTTTTAAAGGCAGGAATATCCTGATATTCTCTCTATCTTGCCCCCTGAAGGGCACTGATTGCATTTACAACCAGGCTGAGGAAGGAACAAGGAGCAAAGTTTATTTTGCTTCTGCACAAACCTTAAATGAGTTCATAGACCTGTAATGGGAACCAGGCTGTGAGGAAACAGGGTAGGAAATGAGTTTGGATGACACCAAAATCCCTCCTGACTATTCAGTGGTGGCCCTTTGCTCCTGAGGAGTCCCCATGAAATATTTGAGGCAAAAAATAAGAACAAAAAAGCAAATTTCAGCATATCTGTGCTTGGACACGAAGCAATCTCATCCCACCAAAGAATTATCATTTATTTTTGTGCGTGGCCTTGTTGTCCCCATGTCAGACACAGCTTCACTCTCCTGTTTTTGGGAAGGGCAGGGAGGGAAGGAATTCTCTCAGAGCACACAGGGAAACTCCAGCAGGATCAGGAGCTGCTGGCCATGGCTGAGGAAACGTTCCCATGACAATCCCTCTCATCTGTGCATCTCACAGCTATTTCCAGCAAGCATATTTTGGATTTTTTGTCCAAGTGAGAACAACAATGCATTTCCTGAGGAGATCAAAATTAGCAGGAGCAGTGCTGCACTGCTTTGTAGCTGCTTCTGACAATTAATAAATTAATATTATGTGGTGAGGGAAGAGACTGAAAATATCTCAAATGGTTATTTCTCTTCAAGCTGGATGATGATTTTTTAGAGTATTTTCTCTGAGATTCAGTGAAATGCTCTGAAAATACTTTGTAGGTAACAGTTCATTTAAAAACAAAGCAATAGCTCTAAAAAAAGAGTAAGATTTGGGATTTTTTTCCCCCCCAGGAGCTAAAATAACATTTGGAGCGTTCTTTAATTTTTTAATGATAGGAAAATATTTTGCATTAATATAATGAAGTTGCTCATTATACCCGAAGCTATTTTTAAATTTCCCATAACTGGCATAGCAGTTCACCTAATCATCTCTAATTTTAATGCAATCCTTTTAATTCCTGATAGAAACCTAATTTTTTAAACAAATGTTAAATAAATAGCAAGTCTGGAATCAGTACAGCTCCTGCAGCATTGTGTCATTCCCAACCACATGAAAACACTCTGTAATACAAAATTATTCATTTTCAGTCACCATTACAGCTCAAAAACCTATGAAGGTTCACCAGATTAACTTTCAGCAATAAAAGATTTAAATACATTGTCTTGATTAGCAAAAATTCGTTAACTTCTTTCATGTATTATTAGCTCAACTCAGATTTTCCAATTTCATTGGTGTCCTTGACAGAGGGAAAAAAGGAAGGATTTTCTGAGCAAGGAAAGGAACAGGGTGGTCTCAGGTGAGGCAAGGGCTCTCAGAGATCAGAGAAATTCAAATTCCATCTTCCAGCCCCTTCATGATCTGCTGACCTGAATTGTGCTCATAAATGAGCAGTAGGGATTTAATTCCAAGCCAAAGGAAGTGAATGAAAGGATTGTTTGGTTGTTTATTTTGGTGAGTTGGAGAATTTCTGTCTGGAATCACAGAATCCTGCGTTGTCAGGGACCCATGAGGACCCAGTCCCACTCCTGACCCTGCAATATTGCCCTTTTTAGGGTAATTTTGTCTTTTAAATCAGTGCAAGGGCAACAGCATGAGCAGAAGTTTAATCAGCATCCTCCCTAGCTCCTCTCACTGAATTTTGCTGATTGTGATTCTAAATGCTGCTGAAATTCAGCTCCTAAAAATGTGTCATAACAACTCCAGCAGCACTGACACCCTGACCTTCACCTCTAATTAATTTTAACAGACATGGCTGTGTTTTGAAAAACTAAAAAAAATAAAGATCTGCCCTGCTCTTTTCTAAAACAAATACAAAGGGAAGAGTCAGCCTACTGAATACACATGAGATTCACAACCAAAATAAAATTATTAAAATGGCTTCTCCTTATTGTGCTTTAAGAAAGGGGTTTTGACCACGGGCACAAAAACCGGACCACAAAAAACCAACCAAAACTCACCAGAACAGTGCTACACTAAGGCTACATTAAAAAAAAACAAAAAAAAAAAACCCAAAAAAACCAGTTTCAAACTAAAAGCAAACAAGATCTAGATACGTTTCATGTAATTTTCACATTTGTAGTGACTTTTAATGGTATAATAAAATGAACATTGTTTTGCTATACCTTTCTGAGACCTCACACCGCAGGATTACCTTTCATTTGTAAAGTCACTGTAGAGTCACCCAAGTCATGTTGAAAACAAAACTAATCACCCAATTAATTCAAGACCATAAATAATGACTTTTTTTCCTTAATGAGATTAAAAATACAGTCTATTCTAGGTCAGCCATGTTTTTATAGCTACAAATAATAACATTAAGGCCTTGTAGGAAATAAAATAGATTTGGAATTAAAACCCATGCTTTATCCAGAGTCACTCAGTGACTATACAGAGTTTAACACAGAGGTTTTCTTTTCAGTTTTCTGTAGTGTCTACTTAAAATAATGTGACTGTGAGAGACTTTAAATCAGTGAAAGACTAAAATCCCACAGACTCCTTTCTTTCATTGATCTCAGCCTTGTCAAGAGCCTGTTCTTGAGAACGGCCCAGGAGAGGTGGAATTGTGAGAGGGGATAAGGCACTGTGGCATTTCATGATAAAAATGTTTTCACTCTCCAGGAGATGAGGCAATAAAAAAAACCCAACCCTTTTTACATCCTTTAAACACAGTTGGCATGGCTCTCCCTTCCTCAAGAGAGAGAATCTATTCCTTGGATAGGAGAAACAAATCTGGGTTGTGCAAGGGCAGTGAGTGAAGAGCTCTCTCCATGAATATCCACCTACTCAGACACAGAATAACCAGCTCCTGAGGCAGCAAATGAAACCCATCGCTTCAGCAGCTATGAAACACAGAACACTAAATAATTCAGCTCCCAAACACTAATTACAGGATGTTGGCAGCAGGAGCTGCCAGCCCTGAGGATGCAGAGATGACCCCAGGATGTGCTGATGCTCCCTCTGACCCTGCTGCAAACTGGAAAATGAGCCCTGCCCTAAAGAGAGGAGCATGGCCATGATGAGGGGGGCTTTATAAAGAATTCCCACTGTCCTCAGCATGAAATTCTTGGGAGCAAAGACAATTTCCCAGAGCACATTGAGACCACCTGAGTGTTGCAGACATCCTTTATGAAAAATCCTTCCCTTAGGATTTTTTCTCCTGAGAAGCTGCAAAGCCTCAGGAACAAAATGTAAACATTGATTATCTGCTGCTGTGAAATGCAACAGGTGCATCTGTGATCGGTCTCATGTGGTTGTTTGTAATTAATGGCAAATCACAGTCAGCTGGCTTGGACAGAGAGTCTGAGACACAAACTTTTGTTATCATTCTTTGCTATTCTATCCTTAGCTAGCCTTCTGATTAAACCTTTTCTTCTATTCTTTCAGTATAGTTTTAATGTAATATATATAATAAAAGAATAAATCAAGTCTTCTGAAATATGGAGTCAGATCCTCATCTCTTCCCCAATCCAAGAACCCCTGTCACACCTGAGGAAAGTGTTCCAGTCCCTGCTCAGACAAGGATTAATGCTGTTGCTCCTAACAGGAAAAAAATCACTAGGAATTCCCACCCTGTGTGAGGCAGGGCAGTGTCAGAGAGAACCAGCAGCTCTGCATCACACACAGGACCACAAAGTAAATATTCCCAGAACCCCAGAGCAGCTGGGGCTGGCAGGAGTATCTGGAGATCACCCAGCCTAATCCCCCTGGCAGGCAGGGGCACCTGGAGCAGGTGGCACAGGGACACGTCCAGTTGGGTGTGGGATGTCTCCAGAGAGGGACACTCTCCCCAGGCAGCTGTTCCAGGGCTCTGCCACCCTCCATGGAAAGTTCTTCCTCATGTTGAGGTGGAACTTGTGATGTATGGCCCCTGCTCCTCATCCTGTCACTGGCACCACCTCTGCCAGCCCCTGGAGATGTCTGTGTGGATTGCTGGGATCACCCTCAGCCTTCCCTGCTCCAGACTGACCAGGCCCAGCTCCTGCAGCCTCTCCTCATCAGAGAGATGCTGCAGAGCCCAAATCATCACTGTGGCCTCTTCTGGACCCTCTCCAGCATCTCCTTGTCCTTCTTGAGCTGCAGAGCCCACAGCTGGACACAGCACTCCAGGTGTGCCTCACTGGGCAGGGCAGAGGGGCTGGATCCCTCCCTGACCTGCTGGCCATGCCCTTCCTGATGTCCCCAGGACCATGGAAGGTTCTTCCTCATGTTGAGGTGGAACTTGTGATGTATGGCCCCTGCTCCTCATCCTGTCACTGGCACCACCTCTGACAGCCCCTGTGTGGATTGATGGGATCCCGTCTCACCCTTTCCATCTCCAGACTGACCAAGGCCTACTCCTGCAGCCTCTCCTCATCAGAGAGATGCTCCAGACCCCAAATCATCCTTGTGGCTTCCTGACCTGCTGGCCATGCCCTTCCTGATGTCCCCAGGACCCCACTGGCCCTTCAGGCCACTCTCTGCCCACTCATGGCCACCTTGTCCCCAACAGCACCCCCAGGTCCTTCCCTGTAGGGCTGCTCCAGCTCCTCCAAGCCTGTACTGCTCCTGCCCAGGTTCAGGACCAGAATTTCCCTGGTTGAACCTCACCAGGTTTCTCTGCAACCTCTCAAGGTCCCACTGAGGGTCAGCTCAGCCCCAGGTGGATCCAGCAGCTCCCACCACCAGCACTGCCACACCAGGCTCCGATCCCAGACCAAACAAGATTGCCTGGCCTGAAATTCCATGTTCCCTCTGATCTTTTCATCACTTTTGCACCTCACTGTGGTACTAACAGAGCCAGAGCACAGAGAGGTGCCAGCAATTGATTTTCTGGTGTCTTTCCTGGTGTTACCTGTCCATATGATCAGAGGGTTTTGTCACCAGGACAAGGCCTGGCCACAGAGAGTGATGCCACCTGGAAAACCCAAGAATCACCTGAGGATGAGGTGAACAGAGGGATCTGTACCCAGAATGTTCTGGAAGGCAGACCCCAGGTGTATTCCAGGAAAGGAAGGTCCCAAAGCTCCCATATTTCCCTTTAAGCTCTGGTCCCAGCAATGCCATAAAACTCATCCCCCACCATCTTCATCCTTTTCTCCTTTTCCATTTATCTCCCTGTGTTCAGACATGACACAAAACATAAATGATGATGTACAAAATGGCCAGAAAAAATAAAGTACAGCTGTCACTCTGGTGGACAAAAAAATAATGTAGCACAGATAAGAAATGAGTCCAGTCTGTATTATCAGAGCACCTCAAAAATGCTAAAGATCAAGGATTTGGGCTGATTTTTAAAACTACTGCGAGCCCAGGTATCTCATCAAGCCTTTCTAAAAGCATCTGCTTTCCTTCAGGGCTTTTCATGTCCAGCCTATAGAAAGGATAAATATTCCTTTAAGTGGCAATGATTTCTGAAAGATGAATTTTGCAGGGATTTATGCTTCAGGCAGTGTGTATAAAACCTGACAGGAAGCTCTAAACTGATGAGTGTTCCTGCATTGCTCTTGCACTGATTTAAAAGAAAAAAAATCACCCTAAAAAGGCAGTATTTGCTTGAGTTCTAGAAACAGAATCCCACTCTTAAAGGATGTCAAGAGCTGAGGAATATCACTAATGTGGTGATAAAGATTTTCTTAGAAGACAACCAAATTCCTGAGAGATGTATCCTGACATAAAAAATTTATCAGATATCTGCTCTCCATAGCCAGCAGTACCTCTGGAATCAGTGTGTTCCATGGTTAATAATCAGAACATGGCAATAACCAGAACAATTATTTTGAGGTTAAATGAAGGAAGTCAGTTTAGCCATCCCTGCTAAGGAGAGATAATTATGATATTCAAAGACAAATCAATGTATTTACAGATTAATACCCCAGTGTAAAACACAAAAAATAGGAATTGAGGAAATAACTTAGTCTTTCTCTAATATCCCTTCCTCAAACCCTGAAAAATTTCTACAACATGTTTTTTTTTCAGCATTAGTGGCACCTGCAGCCCAAGACAAGTAAGCAAATTAAGCACCTTGCAAAGGCTCAGCCACAGCAGCTTCTCCTCTCCCAGCTAATTAAAGGGTTTTCCTCTGAGCCTGAAGCTGTCTAATCATGGCAGAAGCATTCCCCCATCATTAGGGATGACTTGAATCAATCCTGCAGCAGGATGCAGACTCAATTTCCTATTTGATTTTTAATTATAAGCTCTAGATACCAATTTCCCTAAGTTTTCTACATAAACATTAAAGAAAACCAAACACCATGACTGAGATTTCACAGTCTTTTGTTATTCATAAGTGGACTAAAACTGAGCAATTTTGCTGTCACAAAAACCCAGGCATAATCCAAATGATTACAGAACTCAAATCCCTCCGTGTCCAATATTGCTGATCAAAACCAATGCAACAGTCAGGCCTGAGATAAGATCTCTGTATCATTCTGGCAGCTTTATTGTTATTGTTTTTTAACTCTTGGTAGAAATAGGGCCCCCAAAACAAATATCTTTCAAGAGATCTTTCATTTCCTTTCCATGCCTTACAAGAAACAGAATAAGTATATTGTGGTTTAATGTGCTAAATTAGACAGCAGGTTTTAAAACACGGTGTTGGCTGATAGCAGCACAAAGAGTAAGATAGCTTCTTAATCAAGGTTTTTTTTCTGGATGTTGATTCTGGAATTACTGGCTACTGAAGGAAAAAACCACAAAAAATCCCAAAAAATCCCAAAAAAACCCCAAAAAACCAAAACATACTCCCCCCTGCAAAAAAACCCCAAAAAAACCCATAAAACAAAAAAACCCAAAAAACAAACAAAACCCCCCCCAAAAAGCCAAAAAACCCAAAAACCCCATAAAACAAAAAAAAACCCCAAAAACAAAATAAACCAAAAAAAACAAAAAACCCCAAAAACCAAAACAAAAAAGCACAAAAACCTCAAAACAAAAAAAACTCAAAAAACAAAACAAAAACCAAAAAACCCAAAAAACAAATGCAAAAAAACCCCAAAAATCAAAGAAACCCAGACCCATAAAACCAAAATAAAAACCCCAAAACAAAAAAAAAAACCTCAAAACAAAAAAAAACACAAAAAAACCCAAAAAACAAATGCAAAAAACCCCTAAAAAGCCAAAAAAACCCAAACAAACCCACAAAACCATAAAAACCAAAAAAACAAACAAAAAAACCCCCACAAAACCAAAAAAAAAACCTCAAATAATATTTAATAACAAAAAAAAAAAAAAAAAAAAAAAAGAAAACCCCAAAATGAACAAAAAATCCAAATGGTTGCAGGGCAGATTCCACTTTTAAAAATTCCAATTTCTTCTTTGTTGTTTTGAATAAGGGCTGAGAGAGGCTGCTGTGCTCTCTGTGCCTTTAGCAGACAGAGGCAACAAGCATTTTCCTCTGGAATTCCTCAATTCAGCTGTGAAGAATTTCATCTTTCCCTTTTTACCTCGGGAGTGCAGCTGAAGTAATGCAAAATGCCCGGAGTGCACAGAGATATTTCAGTGCAGCTGCATTGTCTCAGCAGACAATAGAGGGCCTGGAGGAGAGCAGTGCTGAAAATAATTCCCCAGCTGAGCTCAGGAGGAGAGGACTCATCCCAAACCATCCCTGCTGCCCTCATCAGGGCACTTGTGCACCTCTGGCAGCAGCCGGTGCCAGCACATCACCACAAACGCAGAGAACTGATGAAAAGAATGAATTACTGAGTGGTATTAAAAGAACAACTGGAGGAAAACTGAATTGGGCACTTGGGAGGAAATCGGAGAGGTAGGAGCAGGCTGTGCTTTGTCATCTGCAGCACGGTTCAAAAGAGAAATAGAAAATATAGAGCAGAGCTCATTCCAGCCAAGGAGACAGCAACAATAAAAGGAAGTTCTCAAAAGGAGTGTGGGCACCTTCAGTTTGGGGGGAATAAACTCTTTGGGAGGCCAAAACAGACAGAAAATTCTCAGGATAATTCACTTTAAGCCATTCACATACACATGGATTGAAACGTGATTCTGGAACTACAAGAGAAAGTATGGAAAACACAGCAGATTTCCTGGTTCCATTTCTACTCCACCTAAGCCCAGAGCAGCTGCAGGTCTGAAATCCTTCCCAATTTGTTCCAAATCTACTCTCTCAAGATTTAAAAGTCAAAATACACATCCTTCCTCCAGGAGGGGTTTGGCTCACAGGAGGGAAAGGGCTGATGGTAAGAACAGCTGCACTTATTCAGATAAAGGCAACTCAGGAGCTGAAGAGCAAGAAAATAAAAAAAAACCCAGAACTACGCACATCAGAAAAACCACACCTGAATAAACAACACCTGAGAGGACTTTAAGACATTTGCTTGAGGGAAACATATCTGTTCAAAAGATCTTAGATTGGAGCAGCAGTTAGCACACGATGAAAATTATTGGAGTGAAAGTGTATTTAAGCAAAAGTCATTAATGTAGTGATTTTAGTGATAATTAGCAACAGATGCGAAAAGTTTCTACACAACAAATGAAAAACACTAAGCCATATAAGATATTGAACTTTTCTCACAGACAACCTTGTTGACTAGGTTGCAACCCAGATGAAAATCGAAGTAACACATGTAAAAATAAAGGTAGGGAAGCAAATTAATAATCTATACCAGATTAGAATAAGAAATAAAGCCCTTTAGGAGTTCTGCAAAATGGAGCTCAGATCCTATAGAAGGTCCATATTAAGACAGATTCTTTTAGGATGCTTTAAAAGTCACCCAGCCCAGCCCTGTGACTACACTTTCCAACCTAGGAATGAGAGTCCCCAAAACAGCACCACCTCTAAAGCCTGGCTCAATGAAACCTGCTTGAGCAGCCATGGTTCAGCATTAAAGTCAGACACCAAGATATCTGATGGGATATTGGGAATTGGGAATTGTTCCCTGGCAGGGTGAGCAGGCCCTGGCACAGGGTGCCCAGAGCAGCTGTGGCTGCCCCTGGATCCCTGGCAGTGCCCAAGGCCAGGCTGGACATTAGGGCTTGGACCAGCCTGGGACAGTGGAAGGTGGGATGAGAAGAGCTTTGAGTCCCTTCCAACCCAATCCCTTCCATGATTCCATGATAATCCACACCAAGACAGAGGCCACCCAGTTCAAAGCAGACCTCAGGAGAGCCTGGCAGTAATTCCAGCCCAGGACATGGAGCATGGAGGTTCCCCACAAGGTTGGAGCCAGATCCATGGAGCAGCAGAAGCATCTCTTCTGGCACAGCCAACAAAAAGCTGCTGTGCTGAGTTTGCAGCTCTTGCTGCCTGAGCTGCTCCCAGTGACAGACAAATCCCCACAGAGTGAACATCATCATCATCATCATCATCATCTGCAGGAGCAGCCAAAAATGTCAGGTGTGACCATTCCTGTAGGATGGCAGGTGTGACCATTCCTGTGGGATGTCCAGTGTGACCATTCCTGTGGGATGGCAGGTGTGACCATTCCTGTGGGATATCCAATGTGACCATTCCTGTGGATGTCCGGTGTGACCATTCCTGTGGGATGTCCAGTGTGACCATTCTTGTAGGATGGCAGGTGTGACCATTCCTGTGGGATGTCCAGTGTGACCATTCCTGTGGGATGTCCAGTGTGACCATTCCTGTGGGATGGCAGGTGTGACCATTCCTGTAGGATGGCAGGTGTGACCATTCCTGTGGGATATCCAATGTGACCATTCCTGTAGGATGTCCGGCGTGACCATTCCTGTGGATGTCCAGTGTGACCATTCCTGTGGGATGTCCAATGTGACCATTCCTGTAGGATGTCCGGCGTGACCATTCCTGTGGGATGTCCAGCGTGACCATTCCTGTAGGATGGCAGGTGTGACCATTCCTGTGGGATGTCCAATGTGACCATTCCTGTAGGATGGCCAATGTGACTATGCCATTTAGGATGTCAGATATGAACATTCCCATAGTGTGTTTAATGGTGATTGTGCCAGGGGAAAGCGGAGAATGTGTGGTGAAAATGTGTCATCTTGCTGCATCTCAAACACCTGATGAAGCCTGGAGAGATGCTCATTGTCCAGTGAAAACCTGAACCTGAGGGCTTGGTCCTGATCCTGAGTTTTACCTGGAAACATCTCCTTAGGGCTCTGGAGAGCTTTGTTCCCAGCTGGTACTGGACAAACACACCCATAACTCCAGAATTAAACCCTGAACCTTCTCAGTCCCATCAGCAGAGGCTCAGTGTCACAGATGGAGCAGAAACTCCAAACATCCAATCATAAAGTGCATCACAGACTCACACACCAGTTGTTCACATTGTGGATTCCTTAAATCCATTATTTATCAGTGGAAGAGCACAGGATCAGTTCAGGGGAGAACACGAAAATACTTCTGAATGACCACAACAGGCCTAATGCCTGAGATTACCAAAAAGTCACAAATTTACCACTGATAAAAAAAAAAAATAAATCACACAACCTCAAACTTAAAATAATCCATTTATATAATCAAATGATATGGCTGATAAAGTAGAAGCTAAGCAGAACAATTTCAGCTGGTTCTGGCTCTTGCACAACAACTAAATATTTACTTTTCATAACACAAAATATTTAATCAAACCTCTGATACCATAAATACCTACAGGTGACTCCACACATAGAGCAGGACGTGCCAAGCGTGTGATTTTACAGTTTCATGCTTCACTTCCCCAGACTGCTCACATTTCAAAAAAGCTTTTTAAATCCTCAGTTTTGCTGCTGCTTTTTTGCCAAGTGCATTCTCCTGGCTTCAGGTAGAGCCAGAGACCTGCTGAGATCCTGGGGAGCAACGTGAGGCCTTATCTCCAACACCACCTCTTGTCTGGGCTGTGTACTTGGAATTAATCTTTTTGGAGTGCAGAGGAGATGGAGAGAAGGATTCAGGGGGGAGAAACACCTCGGGAGAGTTTAACAAAACAAGGCAGGATGCGCTTAACTTCTTAAATCTGACTACACCAAGGCCTGGAGACAAGATTGCTGCTCCCTTCACACACCAGCTGTGCAAGGGCAAACACAAACTGGTTTTGTTTTTCAAGCTCAGTGAAATGAAGGCTGTGGGCATGGGATAAATATGTATCAAAGAGCCAGGGGCACTTTGAGGCAGGATGTTGAGAGCAGGCTCGCTGCAGGGGACACGGCAGCAAAATGAGCTGCTCCATCTCAGAGCATCCTGATTAATGTGCAGCAGGATTATCCAGCACACATTGCAGGGAGGGCAGGTGCCTGGTGGCCTCTCCAGCCTAAAAGCCTCGTGTTAGAGGAGAATCTGCAGTGAAAAACCATTAAAGGCTTGGCACAGCACATCTGGGCTCGCCAGATACCAACACACACAAACTGCAGAATGGCGAATGACCTGGATGGCCTTAGGATGAAGGAGGGCAGGGATGAATGGGATATTGGGAAGGAATTCTTCCCTCTAGAAAGGCCTTGGCACAGGGTGCCCAGAGAAGCTGTGGTTGCCCCTGGCAGTGCCCAAGACCAGGTTGGACAGGGCTTGGAGCAGCCTGGGACAGTGGGAGGTGTCCCTGATATCCCAGGAATGAGATGAGCTTTAAGGTCCCTTCCCACCCAAACCATCCTGGGATTCTGTGATATTAAAGACTTCTAATCAGTCAGAGAAGAAGTTACTTTGCATTCCCACTCAATCCCTTGGATCTGGTGATTACTTGCCCCCTCAGCAAGGGAACCTGCTTGGATTTCCCCTCTTCCTGCAGTCATGCTGGGTTATTCCCAGCAGCCAAGATATACATCCATGGTCAAACTTTCAAACCCAGCAGCCAAGTTATACATCCATGGTCAAACTCTCAAACCCAGCAGCCAAGTTATACATCCATGGTCAAACTCTCAAACCTGGATATTCCTAGAAGAGAGAGGGATCAAATGGCAGGAAAAGGAGGCTTTTTTCCCTGCACTCCTTCACTAAGGAATGCAGCCGAAGGAATTTTCCTAAAGCAAATCTCCAGCCTTCCCCTGGCACAGCTTGGCAAGGGCAGAAGGCAGCTGCAGAAATCTGGAATTTATTCTCCTGCCAGGCACTTTCCTGGCCTCACCAGTGACCTTGTGGGGTAACTTTACTGCTCCCTGTCTTGGCAGTGGGAGGAGATCAGTGTGAGAACCTGATAGAAAATCAGTTTTATCCTCTGGAATTCTTCCTTCCCATCCCGAAATGCTTTTCTATATAACAAAAATACTCTGATATTTGTCTTCATTTTCTCCAGAACACTGAGACATACAATAATTACATAAATGTAGAATAAAACCCCAATAGCTTCCATTTTATATACACATTCAATTTCTAAGACAAACACCTGTTGCATTACTAGGCAATCAATGTAAAATAGCTTGGGATATGAAATACCCAAACTTCAAGTGGTTTTTTGAGGATTAAAATCCATTCTCCCATTATCATCATGTTTCATTTGTTAGCAGTTCCACATGGTATTTACAGCCTCTTGCAGCAGGAAAAGACTCAAATTAAACTCTGTTTCTCAAGTGTGGATTGCATGTTCTAAAATTTCAAGACTGTAATTGACTCCCTGAGATTTCTCACTTTGGATTTGAGAATATACCCCAAACAGATCATTGCTTGCACCTTTACTTTCACAGGTGTTCTTTTCACTCCAGAGGGCTGTAAAATATTCAGTCTTAAAGAAGTTCATTAAATAACCTCTGCAAATTTGGATCATTTCTAGTTTAGGAAAAACAACGTTTTCTCCAGCTTGGGCACAATCCTGCTAAACAGCGGACACGACATTGAGGATAGAAAGAAAGGAATTATTTTGTTTCTTACAGCCCAGGCAGCAGCGTTGCTCTGAGATGCCAGAAGATCTCCAGGCTCCAGTTAAAGAGGCTCAGCGTTGAAACCTTCCTTTCCTGCCAAACACACCCTCCTTGTCATTGTCCTTTCTCCTGCCTCCTCAGTCCCAAAGTGCTACTCTCTTCAAGGCTGTTCAAAGCAAGGCCTCAAACATCATTTTGTAGTAAATCCCCAATTCTTGAACACAACAGGCTGGTTTTCCCCAGTGCTCCCTCCAAATATGCCTTTTATACTTGAAAGAAAACCACACCAAGGTGAAGAAAGCTCATTTAAAGAGTCATGGAATGGTTTGGGTTGGAAGGGACCTTAAATCCCATCCATTCCACCCCTGCCATGGCAGGGACACCTTCAACTGTCCCAGGCTGCTCCAAGCCCTGTCCAACCTGGCCTTGGGCACTGCCAGGGATCCAGGGCCCCCTCCTCACAAGGAAGAGTTTCTTGCACTGAATTTGCAGCCATGACTCCAGAATAAAGTCATTTGTTTTCCTGCAGCTTGGCAATCAAGGGAATTAAGTGAATTGCCCGCAAAAGCAATTCACCTGAGCTCTTGTCACCTGAAACAAACAGTGGAGAAATGTCAGCTTCTGACAGCAGCTCCCAAAAATGAGAGACTCCAGCATTTGGCTCAGGCAGTGAAACAGAAACTCCCTCCATTCCAATGGAACTCATGGAGCTGCAGTGAGGACAATTGCCATCAGCACAGGCAGACATGGCTCTGGGCCTCCAGAAAACATGGAATGTTTCAGCTCTTTAGGAAAAGCAGTGGCAAAAATCCTCTCTCTTCTCCTAGTGCTAAAGTGCAGATTTCCTCTCCAATTCCCTGTTTCTGTGCTCAGAAACATTTGTCCAGTCTGCCTCGCTGTATTCTGTTTTCTGAAGGTAACCAGGCTGCAGCTCCATTGGGGTCACCTGACATTTACTGAGGGAAGCAAAAGCTGTTTGATGTACAATTAATGCATCAAAACCCTCAGTTGCCAGCATTCTCAGGAGATTGACTACCTGTATTATTTAGAGAGCTCAAATTTAAATTCTGAGCAGCTTCTGAGAGCACTAATGATTCATCCTTTCATCCCATTTGGCTTCTAAGCAGACACAAGTACAAAAATTATGAAAGAATTAAAATGACCCACAGTATTAATTCACAAATAGCAAAAGGTGGGGAAGAGATTGAAGTTCTCACAACGTGGTTCATTCTGGAAAACAGCAGCAGCTCCAGCAATAAAGTTTGTTTTAAAGTTCAGCTCTGGGAAACTTGTTCCTCACTCATTACAGGAGGGTGTTTTATGGAAGTGCTGTCACAGAACATAAAACCCAGGTATTTTTTCATTGTGTATTTATGAGACTAAGGCCAGTGTTTTACACCTCTTGCACTTTCAAAGGTAATACTCTATATTTTAACTTTCCAGTTAAAATAACCTTGCAAACACTTCAAACAAATGTACTTCTACAGTGCTTTTATGAGTTAGCAAAATGACAAAATAAGCAGAAGGCAGACTGCCATGAACTCCCCATTCTGGAATACATTAAGTTTTCCTCCCACAGCGCCTGCAGCTGCCCCAGGAATCAGGTTTGGGAACCACACTGACATTATCCTGGATGGTCCCACTGCAGAGCATGTACCAGGCACCCCACACCAAAACTCTTCACCTTTCTTTGTGGCACTTGGATTGGAAAGATTTATTTTTTAAAAGAGAAATTTTCACTTCAATCTCTGCTCTGTCTCTGTATCTGAATAAATAGATGCCAGAATAAATGCTGATCTAAAATTAGTGATGTCACGTGAAAACTGCAAAAGCAAACAAGTTCACAAAAAGATTATTGTTGCGGACATCTTTTATGAAAAATCTTTTCCTTAGGATTTTTCCTCCTGAGAGGCTGAGAGGCCTCAGGCACAAAATGTAAACAATGATTATCTGCTGCTGTGGAATGCAACAGGGGGATCTTTGGTTAGTCCATGTTGGATGTTTCTAATTAATGGCCAATCACAGTCACCTGGCTTGGACAGAGAGTCCGAACCACAAACCTTTGTTATCATTCCTTTCTATTCTATTCTTAGCCAGCCTTCTGATGAAATCCTTTCTTCTATTCTTTTAGTATAGTTTTAATGTAATATATACCATAAAACAATAAATCAAGCCTTCTGAAACATGGAGTCAGATCCTCGTCTCTTCCCTCAACCCAAGACCCCTGTGAACACTGTCACAGATTGTCCCTTATTATTCAAATCAGCTTATAAATTTCAGTCTCAGCCTGGAGCAAAGGAGGCTCAGGGGGCCCTTGTGGCTCTGCACAACTCCCTGCCAGGAGGGGACAGCCAGGGGGGGTCGGGCTGTGCTGCCAGGGAACAGGGACAGGACAAGGGGAAAGGGCCTCAGGCTGGGCCAGGGGAGGCTCAGCTGGGACAGCAGCAGCAATTTCTGCATGCAAAGGGTGCTCAGGCCTTGGCAGGGGCTGCCCAGGGAGCTTTGCAGTGCCCAGCCCTGCAGGTGTTAAAAATGTGTGGATGTGGCACTTGAGGACATGGCCAGTGTGGTGCTGGTTGATGGTTGGACTTGGTTTTGAAGTTCTTTTCCAACTTCAGCGATTCTGTCATTCCACAACTGCACATTCCCAGCATGTTTCCTCCAGGTTATCTCTGTTACTCAACAGCCCACCTAATGCAAAAGCTATGGAAGTTCCATCCCTCTTCTGCCACAGATGATTTCTTGAATTCTGACCTCGAAAACAAAATCTACAACCCAAAGATTTGAGTCCTCACCCACTACTTCCCATTTGAGCCATCTCTGAGTCAGAAAAGCCCAGCCCACCTTAGCCCTGCCCCTCTCGGTCCCAATTAACATCACAAAGATCCTCCAGGGCAGAGTTTCAGCCATTCAGTGAGAGTGCTCTGATTTTCATTTTATTCCAGTACTTTAAAACCAGATCTTTTTAATATTACTCCAAAAATCAAGTGGAGATTATGTGTTTATACTGATATTAATGCAAATATGTCTCATTAATTCATAAACAAAGGTGACCCCTGGGAGGGTGAGGAATGTAGAGTTTGCTAGAAATGAATTTTAGAAGAAAACATATAAAATTCTGGCTTTATATCCATACACAATCCCTTTTATCACTGCACCTCTTCATAAAGAACTTCCTGCAATGGCTGAATCCCTCCCACAAAGCACTTTGGAATCAAAGTAAAATGAAAATAAAATTATCTGGGGTGTGACAATTCTGAGCCTTGGAAGCAGCAGTTTCTGAGGTCCTCAGAGAGTTCTCTTGCCATGCACACTTCATATTTTCTAATAAATCAGAGAAAAGTACTGTGCTTAGGATAGAATGGAGGAGAAGGAAGGAGAAGGAAGGAGAAGGAAAGAGAAGGAAGGAGGAGTCTTCCCCAACTTATTTGCCCCAGGGATTTTGAATTAGTGAAGTCATCTGAAGGAAACCATGCTTGTAAAAAGCTAGAAGAAATACAGGCAAGAAAAATACTCCAAAACACAAAAGTTGAACTTGGCCTTAAGGATCCTTTTGAAAGTGTCCTACTCTGGTCTGGGCATGTTCCTTCCACCCTGGAAGGTTTTAGGGAAGCAGAGGGAAAACTTGAATAGGGAAGCAAAGCAATGTGCAGCAGAATTAATGCAAGTAAATGAGTAACTGTTCCCATCTTATTTGTATTTGTCCCTATAGTCATCCTTCAATTTAATGAACGAAAAATGGAAAATATGAGGAGTTTGTGGAACATGGTTTAAAAAAAAAAGTTTATTCACAGAACTCTAATTTATAAATTTCATGGGCAGTTAATCCGAGTTGGAAACGACTTTCAGAAGGAAAGATTTTCTATTTACAGATGAGTGAAATGCCAACATAAACATAAAAGAAAATAGAAAAATAAATTGAAATATCTCCACTTAAACTTTGTAAACATTCGTCCAGACTGCCTATCTGTGTTCTGTTTATGGGAATAAATCTATGTCAAGATTGGATGACAAAATTCACCCTAACTATAAAATGCACACTAAAAATGCATTTGCACCTTCTTAGCAAAATTTACCTGTCCTGCAAATCTGATATCCAGGAGCTGACCCGACACTATTAACACACCAGGATAAAGGAATTAATTTCATCTTGAAACAGTTTTCTCATTCCAATTATGTTTCCATTAGAAACACTTGGAATCAGATCACTCTACCAAAAAAAAAAAAAATTAACCTGGAATAACCACCAGCAACAGCCCCTCTGTAATTGCTGTGCCACACGCAGTTTTTAAGTTCAATACTTGGTTGTACAGCAAATAACATTATTTATGTTAATGAACCCAGCAGTGGGGAGGCCTTTTCAGCTCTCCAGAAAAGGGAAACACATAAAACTCATTTTATTCCTCAGTAATCTCACAAGTTCCAGAAGTTTTTGTGCTGGTTGAAAGCATCCTTTCAGTTTTCTCTTTTGCACAAACCCTATCTCACTCCCACTAAAGGGAAAGCAAAAGCTGTATTTTTATCTAACAGAAATGTTTTCCCTCCAGAAAGGAATGTGTAAAAAACCCTGTACGGTTCTCTAAGGTTCTGTAATGCACTCTCAAGAAAAAGTTGAGAATTCCAGACCCAGTTTGACCTTCTCCATTGCTGGCTGAGGACGACACCATGGCTTTAATCTCCTGCTCCAATGCCTGCTGCTCCTGCCAGTCCATGTGGGGCCATCCAGGGCCAGCTCCTCAGCTCTGACAAACACAATTTATGGCACTCCAGCCCAAAGGAGGACTTGGGTGCAGCTTCTCTTGCCATCCTCAAAATGGAAGTTTCAAGTATTGATGAAAGGTACAGAACTTTTTACTGTCACTTGACCCTAGAATGTTGAACTGTTATAAAATGGTTTTTTCAGTGGACCTTCAGGTCCTTGTAGAAACTTGGTGGAATATTATCTCCAGGGCTTGATATCAGTGTAACATACACAAAAAATAACCTGCACTCCCTCATTTTATGTGATCCTCTACCTTGGGAGAAATCTTTTCCATCTGGCACCAATATTTAGAAGGAAACACACTTAGCAGACACACAACCTGTCCCTGTTATCTGTGCACAGTGCCATTCTTCTCAGGCACCTCAAACTGAATTAATCCTCTTTTTTTGTCTTAACAATCACCAATAATCCAGCCTGATTCTCCACACAGCTCAACCTGGAGAGGTTGTTCAGAGCCTTCCCCAATTAAGGCTTGAAGATCTCCAAGGATGGAGTTGCCTTTTTCCATTGTTTCATCACTCTCTGATGAAACCCCTTTAGAGGTTTTTCTCCCAAAATTGCCCTAAACCAGGACATTATGGGGAAAAAAACCCCACAAACTTTCCATGGAATTTCTTATCTAACCAGTGTCTGTTCTCAGGTGGAAAGAGCCTTGGCCATCCCTTCCCTACCCCTGCTCCAAGTGGTTTAAGCCTTTTTGTTCCATTTTTCCAACTTGAAGAGGTAGTTTACACTTCCCTGATGGCCGCAAAACCCAAACTAAAATGGCACTGAAATATAACAATGAGGTTGTCTAAGTGCCCCTCATATTCCAGCACCACCTCCTGATTTTCCAAGTTTTTTTTTCTTTAAGGAACAATGCTCATGTTTGGCCTGAGAATCATTTATTTAAAGTGACTTCCACATCAACAAAATGAGGGCAAAACATCAAATAAAATGCAAGAGGGATTATAAAAATCAATCAACAGGTAAACACTTCATTTACTGAAATGTCACCAAGTTTGCATGGAAGGACTTCATTCACCTGGGGACAGCAGAATCCAAATTAAGGATTACTATTCCTTACAGCCTCTTGTGGTAGAGTGCAGTTTCATTTTCTTTCACATTTTATGGTTAAAAATATTCCCAGACAAATGCTGTTTGTCTGTAGAGCCAAAAGTCATGCATCTGCTGCTCTGCCAGCCTCCAGTCATCTATTTATTCCTCATGCCACAGTGAAGGGGAAGGGAAGGAAAGGGACATTTAGAGCTTATCTGGGAGGTTAAGTCTGAAGGGATTAGGCATGAAAGGGCCTGGGATGCCCATGGATGTGGCTTTGAGGATTTGCTGCTCAAGTGCTGCTCCTTTTGTGGAGCAGGATCACACTGAGCGCCAGTTATTATCCTGGAGATACCAATTATTATTGATGCTTTAATTGAAGGGATGGGATCATGGGCTAAAAATGATTTATTACTCAGATAAACATCAGCCTCAAAGGCTGTGAAATTTTAGCAGTTGGCCATAGCTCAAAGTAGTCACAAGTTTCTTTGTTACAAGGCAATATAGAATTTGCTAATCCAACAGAAAGTTGCCACAAAGTTTATTTTGTTTTTCTAACCTATCATCTTTGCTTACTGCTACTGCACTGTGGATACTTTGATCCAATGGGCTACTATTAAACATACACATATATACTTATAATATAATGTATAAACTCTTAGTTTACTCCATTACTAATTAGTTTACAATTACACTACTATGTAATGTAATTGTAATTACATTACTACTAAATTCTTAGTTTAAAATTACATTACTACACTATAAAATCCTTCACCATCTTACCCAACACAATTTCTCACTTACTTAAGGCACATTCTTACCTACAACTATAGAAACACAAGTTTATAATTTTTCTGCTTAAGCTCTGTGTACTTTTATTTTTACATCAATCCAAGCATCTCCCAAGGCTGCAAATCAACCCCTCCAGTTTCTATTTTTCCATTTCCTACAGCCAGTGTGTGCTGGTGGGGTGGAGAGGAGCTGGCCCATAAAAGTACAAATTCCCCATCCTCATCCATCCTGCCAAAACCATCCAGGACTCCTCCAAAAAACCTTCTCAGGTCCAACACACCAAAGCAATTTTCAGGACCAGGAGACAATGTGAAAGTTGAGGCTGAATTATCAGTGTATCCTCCTTTAATGAGACAATTCTGCTTAAAATCCCTCTTCCCATCACTGTCACAGCAGACCAGAGCTCAGAAAGAGCCTGAGCCCTTCTGGCCTTGGAGATCCATGTCCAAAAGTCCCACAGGAATGACCCACCCTGCTGCCACACAATTCCTTAAATGTGAACTCCACTCATTTCCCAAACACCTTTCATTTTCAGCTAAATACAGGATCAAGGTAATAAAATAGTGAATTTATCTTACTGCCTGTCAATAACAACTAAACATGCCATCCATCTCCTTGGAATTCAACATCAGGGACAGCCTTTGTGTACCAAGTTTCTGTTTTCTTATATTCTGTGTTTAAAGAGTTCTGCTAATTGGCTAAGGGATTAAAATTAAAAATTTTCTTGCCACATAATCACAGAAGCCTATTTTTTCCAAACCCATTACTTGTGGATGTAAACAGCACTAGTTAAAACTTTTCTAGAAGATGAAAAGATAAGTAGCCCAAAATGATGTGAGGTATTAAAAAAAAAATCAAACAAAAAAAAATGGCAAACTAGCAGCTTGAAAGAAAAACTGGGATTTTAATTCAAAAGTGTAAAAGAAGGGAGATTTTTCTTTGTACCAATACAACCTGACAGCCCAAGGAAATTGCCAACCATTCCTGAGAGTCAGAAGCCACCACACTGCCATGGATGCTTCCTTAATAGCAGAGAGCCATTCTTTAAACCTGCTGAAATCTGGGTACAGAAAATGGATATACTGGATACAGAAATCCTTGCCCATGCTTTTTAATCCCATACAGAATTTTGCAGTATCCCTATAACTTCCAGAAAAACAGCAAAGGGAAGACACAACACCTTCATTCTGATCCACAGTGCTGTACAGCTGAAATTAATTTAAACCAGAATTCATTTGAACCAAAGGACCAGAACTTCCTTCAGAAAATCAAAGTCCATCAAGTCAAGCAAACAAATCATTGTGGTCACAGAAAAAAAAGTGAATTTTACTATTGAAGTTCATCCTTTTTTTTACTTTATGCCTCCAAAAAGTGAAAAAAAAGTTAAAATACATTTCCTTTATGCCACAGACTTTAAAACAGCCACAAACATTGTGGGTGACTCCTTTTAATCATTTCATGCCAACTTGGCAGCAGAACCCCAGAATTTTCTGATCACCTTTAAAACAGCATTGATAAAATTAATGCTGAAAACAAAATAGTGACAGCCCAAGCTCACCAAATTCCAACTTGTGCCATGCAGAGTCCCCCAAGGAAAATTATTGCATTATATTATATTATATTATATTATATTATATTATATTATATTATATTATATTATATTATATTATATTATATTATATTATATTCTGAGTGCAGATCACTCCAGCCATCAACTTGGGGGTTGTCTGATTGTTGTAATTAGCCAAATGACCCCTCAGCTCCACAATTAATCCCTAAATGACCCATAAATGAACAAAAAATGGCCCAAAGCCCCCCAGCTGACCCCAAACCAACGCCCAGACCCCTTTCCTGCTCCCCAAATTCTCTCCTGAACCCTCTCCAACCTCCCCTTTATCCTCCCCTTAGGGCCATCCCAGTCCCTCTTGAAGTGAGTTTAAGCTGTGTTTTCCCAGACCATGCTGGAGAGAAAATTTCTTCCCCTCCTTTATTCCAGACCTACAGGAAATTCCCTCATGTAACTGTGTTTCTCTCTTCTGTTTAAATCAGTTTAGAAGGAAGAAACTTATCAGCAAATGAAACTATGGATGTATTGTAAACAAAGAAGTAAAATCAGGGGAAAATGTTGGCATTTTTTGTCCTCAACTCTATAAAGCAACAAGAAAGAACCATCCAGAGGTGTGGCAGATGTCAGTAACTCTTTCACCTAGAGATAAATCACATGATAAAAGCTATTCCTAAATGTTCCAGCTGTGCCAAAGCTCTCTAATTCACAACAACCTGAATGAACCAGAGCTCTGGGCCCTGCTGAAGCACACACCCAGAGAGCAGCACTGCTCTGGAACAGCATCAATTCCCTCAGAGATGGCCCATTCAAAACCCTTTCTGATTCGATGACCTGAGCTCCTGACTCACAAAAATAAGGAAATTACCTACCTCAGAAGAGCACCTGAAAAACAGGGAATTAAAGGCTATCATTTGCAGGCACTCCATAAAGTATTTCTGCTGCCATGTCATGCTCAGTATGAGCTGTGCTGATGATTAGCAATGGGGTCAACTCCTCCTTGGCTCTGACCCTGCAGCTCAGACCAAGAAATCAGGAATTACAGATGCTTTTGGCTCACCTGCTCACATCCCAAGGTTTCACTTGGGAAGCCTTCACTTATATCCTGGTTTGTGCTGTGGTTCTCTGGGCTGCCTGTTTGCACTTTTGCAAACCACAGAGCTCAACTACAAAACTGTTGGAACCTGGAATACTGAGAATTTCAGACTTTCTGTCCTGACAGGCACTGACCCCCAAGAGAACGCTGCATTTGACCTGAGGCCATGGAAAAGCTTCCAAAATCGAATAATAGAATTCAATTCTGTCTGAATGAATGGCAGAATTCAATTCTTGCCATGATCTGGGATTATGGGTGTGGAGTTTGAATAGAAGTGTGTGATATCACATGGTGGGAAACTCAAAGTTTAAGGTTTTAGACAAACATTGACCCCTAAGAGAAGACTGCATTTAACCTGAGGCTGTGGAAAAGCTTCCAAAATGGAATGATAAAACTGGAATTATGGGTGTAGAATTTGATTAGATGTGTGTAATATCAAGGATGGGAAACTTAGAGTTTAAAGTTTTAGAATTTAGTAATATTAATATATATATATAGCAAGATGGAGGTTTTAGGGCAGTGGCTGATCCTTCTTCTTCACTTTCTTCTCCATGGGTTTGAGTGGTATTTTGTAATTGGACAGAAAAGTCCACACTGCAGACCTTGAATGATTAGTTATTGGCTTAAAAGTAAAAATAATTTAGGTGTCATTTCTTAATTGGATGTTTTTTCCTTAAAAGACCTTGTAGAGAGAGAGGCATTTTATAGCTTGTTAGTGAAATGCTGTAGAACTCAGAGTTTGTGAGACTGTAACACAGATAAGAACTAATAAACATCTGAGTCTGAATGCAAAATATCATCTCAAGTGCTTCAATTCTGACCAAGGCAAAAGAAAGAAGACAAAGAATTGACACAGAACTGCCCTAAAAAATAACCCAGGGGTGGCTGAGTTTCCTCAGGTCCCCAAAAATCAGTTCTCCCAGTGGCCAGCCCACTGAGCCTCTGCCAAAATACACAAACAGGGATCTGGACCTGAGAGCAGCACATTTTAATGGACATTAAAACATTTCCTATCAGTTTGGTTTTGCTGTTCTTGCTCAGAAATGAGTGAAGGAGCAAAGCCAGGCTGCTCCTGAGCATGACATGGAGCAGAACCAAATTATGCAGGACTGAAAGAGACTCATCTCATTTGACACATCAATTGTGGCAGATTCAATTCTGTGCCCAGCACAAACCCAGAGAGATTTGCTCTGAAATCCACTGGGACATGAAACACACAAGTTAGCATTGGGAGGTTCTGGATGCCATAAATCCTGCTCTGAATCATGGTATTTATTCCTTAAGTGAAGCAATTAGTAAACAAAAAGAGAAGCAGAGTTCTTTTCAGGCTACTCTGCAGTTATTTCATGTTGGATTCTGTTGTCTCAGCTTCTGATTCCACAGGGATGTGTTGCCACTGGATCTATTAAACTTATAATCATGCACAGTGTGCAGAAGATCTTTATGTGTTATTTATAATTGCTCAGATAAAATACTCCTTCTCCAACATCGAGGCTTGACAGGATATTTATACCAGTAATTGTATTTCCAATGCATCTCACAGCAGTTACTGTTTTATCAGTACTATTTTTAGGATAGACACTTGGATGCCTGCTAAATACTCTCATTTTAAATTAATTTCTCCAAACCTTGCCTTCTCCCACTGCAGCCCATATTCTCTTTTGCCAGAATGGGGCAATACCTTAGGTTTCTCAAAGAGTATCAATTTTTGTCTTGCTTGCTACAGCAGCTCTGAGGGGAATAATTAGAAGGTGCTTTATGCTTTGTCCATCCTTAAGGATGGAGGTAGGTACAGTCCTGAACTTCACCTAGCACAGACTCAAGCAAAAAGCTGGTTTAAAAAAACCCTAAAAGCTTAATTTGCCACATCATTTCCCATTTCTACCCCTCTAGGGTTACTCATACTCTTAGGGAATATTTACACCACCACCTAGATTTTTCCTGACTCACTACAAGTAATTTCTAAAGAAAATCTACAACAGATTTGGGGGCTGGAACAGAAACTGAGTTGAAATAATTCATGAAAAGCAGCTCATGCAGGATTCTTCCATTAACCAAATCTTTCTAAACACCCATTGAGATCTGTTAATAATAAATAGCTAACAACAACACCTTTTTATTGATTACTCTGAAATGCTGGGTGCTCTGTTGGTTTGAAACCTTTTCCCTTCCAGTTCTTGTCTTGCAGTTCCTTGGGAAGGCAATGAGCTGAGCTGAAGTTCAGCTGCTCAAGTGCTGCTCTCAGTCCCTCAGAAATCACCATCAAACTGAGAATGGGCTGGAGGGTTTGAAGGAGAAAAGAGGTGCAGCTTTTCCTGTTTCTTTCATGTCACAACTTTCCTAAGGATGTTTTACAGCTCTGAGATGTTCCCAAGCTGCCCAGATCGTTGTGCAGCTCAAATGGCAAACAAGTCTTTTAGAGAAGCAGTATTAAAACAACCTCACACATGCACTCAAGGCTTAATATAGAAATTCCTCCTGCAGCAAGCACAGAGATGATGTGCATGTCATTAAAGACACTTGCCCAGGGTTCTCACCTCCTTCCTATTCCCCACTGAGGAACCCTTGCCTTGAAATACTGTCCCAGCCTTCCAGACACTGAACACTTCCAAAGGTTTGCACTGAAATAAATGTGACACATCAAGAAATATTTATACACCCTCAATGCAAATAACTATTTCCTGATCTGAAACATCCTGGGAAACAAAACATTCAGTGCTGGCTTTTGAAGAGTATTTTTAACAAGTGAATGTCACTTCTCCACTCTCTGAGCCTCAGGAATAATCTGTGGCTGGAGTCAGAGTTTGTTTTTAATGTCACTGGAAAGGGAGAGTTCCCTCCAGGCTGGAACCCAAGCAGCATTGCTGGGGAAGGATGCCCTGGAGGGGAGGCCCTGCAGTCTCCACATTCTGCTTTTTCCAGTTAGAGCCCTGCCGAGCCTGGTCTGCCCCTCATGCCTCAGGTTTTCTATTTTTCAGATTCTGTGCTGCTTTAGTGTGTGGGTCTGAGCTTCACACTAAGGGATGGTGAGCTCTGTGCACAGAGCAGGGAGACAAAACAATTCCTGCTCCAGCTGGGGACCAAGGACAAATGATCCAAATCTCAGCCCAAGAGCACAAACAATGTGGGCTGAAGAGAGAAAAACAAGGATTGGGACTGCAGGGGCTAAAGCTGTAATTGGACAATTAACTCCAAGATGCAAATGGAGCAGAACTGATCACAGTGACAGACCCTGCATCCATTTTGTGCCCATTTTGGTTCACCTTGGGTGCAGCCCTGGCTGGGCTCTTGTGCTGCCCAAGGTGGATCCATGGAGGAGATCCTTTTAATGAATTCCTGCTTTATTCTTTAACTCTGTCTGGTCTCTTATAGAAAGCGAAGGGAGACGACCCATCCTTTGATCAGCATCGAACTCCGATTTATTGATCAACCATGCACATTTTATAATGGTGCTAATTAAGTTCATACATATTGCAAAACCCGAGCTCATCATTGGTTACAGATTAAACACTAACCCCTCCTTTTGTTTTCAATACCTGAGGTTTGTTATTGAAACCAAGATTTGTGTTCTCACCCTGATATGAATGGTTCTCAAAACTCCCATGTTTGTCACTTTTGCTTTCCCAAAACTTATCCAAGGACAAGATATTTACTTGTTATTAAAAAACAACCTGAGAACTTGTGCTGTTTACATAAATGTGCCTGAGAACCTTGTTGTTTACAGAAACAGGCTTGGGAACTGCTGCTTACAGCTGCCTTTTACTTTTCCATCAGCTGTATATGATTATGGCATGTCTGAACAAAACTCTCTAAGTCATTTCTGAGCAAAATTCTCCAACAGTCTCTGTTTTAGATCAACCTTCTCAAGGCATCACCTCAGGCAGGAGGGGGAGCAGAGCCATCCCCAGGTCCCCTCCCAGTCTGTCCCACTCCAGCACCCATCCTACAAGCTGGAAACATCCCAAATCCTGTGCTCTGAAGGTTTTCCTTAAAACCGCTCTCTGCAGAGTCCCTGCAACTTCCAGCCCTAACAAAAGGAGCTGAGGAGTGTTTGTAGTACAGGAAGAGCAAATGAAAGCCCCAAATGAAGATTGAAGCAACGCTGACAATATTTACAAACCAGCAGAGGAGAATATGCAGTAGTGGCTTGCGCAGTGCCTGTGGCCAATTTTCCTTTGCTCTGAAGACACATGGCTTTGTCAGCAGCAATGAAATTGGATCTTGTTTACCAGTGTGAGCAGATCATAGCACTTTATTATCCTAGCAAACCAAGATAAATCCCCACGTCACCGAGTGGAGCCGGGCCTTTGAGGCAAAGTGACAACCACGTCCTTATGGTTACAACATTACAGCACAATTAAAAGTACAGATCTCATAATTAAGAACTTCCATATGATAAATCTCTTTGGAAAATAACATCCTCCAACACTTGCAACAAGCCCAAACCACACGTTTTATCACAGCACCTCATCCCTAATGAACAATTCTATTTTTAATTCTCTGATTTCCAGCCATTGGCAAAAATCCCTGGGAGTTTGGCATAGCTGGTATTTAAGATTTGAAATCCTTTTTCATATCATGTTTGCTGCTTTTAGATTTAGGAACAACAAAGCTAGCACAGAGCTACCAGGCTTGCCTATTGCATTTGGAAGAACTGAGATCAGCATTTTTAAAAGCCATCTTCAACTGTAAAAATTAATATATTAAACACACAACAGATCTACATGGCCACAGACACCATTATTTGTAGGTCTTCTTGGTAAAAAATATGCAAAGAAAGCTCATAAGTGGATTTTTTGGCCATGTTTTTCTGCAGCAAGGGTAAGTGACACAGATGAGAACACCTGGGCATTAGCTATCAAACTTCTATTTACATAGCAACATTTTTGGCTTTAGAGAATCTTTAGGAGTTTTTTTATATCCTGTGTATAATTTCATTTTATTTGAAACAATGAAACAGTTATTTTAGAAAATAGGAATTTACTCCTATTTATTGTGTCCAAATTTCATTTCTTCTTTCAAAAATGCCCATCCCATGCCATGGTGTGAGCTAAACTGTGTTTTAATCAAACTTACATGTTCCTTTTCATTTGAATCTGAGCTAATTTCATAAAATATTAAAGCAATACTGAATTATGTATTTATTGGTAAACAAATCCTTGAAGCAGGACCGACTGTGGTGAAACCCAGACACACCCACTGAGTCTCCCCAGGTGTAGCTCAGAAAAATTAAATAAAACATTAAATAAAACTCCTCATGTGCAAGGGCTGATCAATAAAGTCTGTTCTTACCCCTGTAAAGCCAGGGGGAAATTCAGAGGTGGAATACAGGGTGCAGAGCAGGGATTTCAGTGTGTGAAACACCCACAGCAGAGTCCAAGGCTCAAAGAGACAAGAGAAGATGCAGTCACTGAATAAACACAGTGACAGCATCAGGAATTTGTTAAAGTGTTAAAAGGGGATTTTGATGCTTTCCACACAGGTTTTCTTGCCACCTCTGGTCGTGCAGAGAGGACCAGGTGTTGTTCAATAGTCAAGAAGTACAAAAGTCTAACGGGACCTGGCTATTTGTGAGCAGCTTTAAATGAAATAACATAGCTGGGGGCTGCTGTTCAGCACAAGCTTTCAAGCACAGGACAAGATGAATGAAAAAACCTTGCTCGGTTCTGAAGAGTCCTGAATTTAATAGCGGGTACAAGTAATGCTCAAACTGCTCAAATGTTCCTTCAGCTGTGGCTCCATCAGAATCTCTGGTATACCCATTTAACCTGTGTTAAACAGCACTGAGTTTACAGCTCCCATAAAAATCTAGATTAAATCCAAAAAGTGTTTAAGCAGAAAAGGGAAAAGGGGAGAACTGAAAGCCACAATCTCCTTTATTGTGGACATCCAGCACCTGCACAGTGCCCTGGAAGGAAAGAAGCTCTAAGGTAGGGCAGAAAGGAGCAAAAGGGGTGAAAAATGCAACATTACCTCAAACAAATAATGAGCAATGCCACTGATAATATCAGAATCCCTCTCTCTTTGTTTTTTTTTTTTTTTGTGCCTTTTAACTTCATCCTTTTCATCCTCTTTCAACTACTCTGTACTTACTACTAAAGCAACATGTTCACCTTGGCACTCAAATTCCATCTTAAGGTTGGAAATACATTTGGCTGATCCATCCCAGGGAAAGGAGGCACAGAATTATTCCTCTGAAGGAATACTGCATCAGTGCATCCCTCAGAGCAGTCACTGGAAAGCCATAAAGCCTCAGCTCTGGGGATTTTCCCTTTTCTTCCTCAGCCAAGAATTCAAGAACATTTCCTGTTAGAACCCTGCTTACTGGAAACTTTCAACTTTCTGTACTATCAGACACTACCCCCCCAAAAAACCACTACATTTAACCTAAGAGCATAGAGAAAATATCCAAAATTAAATAATAGAACTAAAATTTTAAGTAGGTAGTTTAAGTAAAAGTATATAATATCCATAACATGGTAAAAAAACTTAAAGTTTTAAAATATAATGATATAACAAAATAAAAATTTTAAAACAGAAACTCACCCTTTTTTTCACTTTCTTTCTAAGTTTAAGTAATATTATGTAATTAAATATTAGAACTAAAATAATAAATATGTAGTTTAAATAAAAGTATGTAGTATCACAAACTCAAAGTTTAAAGCTTTAAAATACAATAATATAGATAACAAAAGTTGTAAAATAGAAACTAATCCTTCTTCTTACCCTTCTTCATAAGTTCAAGTAATATTATGTAATGAAATAATAGAACTAAAATTATAATTATGTAGTTTAAATAGAAGTGTATAATATCACATGGTAAAAAGCTTAGTTTTAAAATATAATAATATATATAGTAAAATAAAAGTTTTAAAACAAACTCATCCTTCTTCATAAGCTTAGGTAACATGACGTAATTAAATAATAGAACTAAAATAAGTATGTAGTTTAAATAAAAGTATGTGGTATCACATAGTAAAAAGCTTAAAGTTTTAAAATATAATAATATATATAGAACAAAATAAAGGTTTTAAAACACAAACTAACCCTTCTTCTTCACCTTCTTCACAAGTTTAAGTAATATTATGTAATTAAAAATAGAACTAAAATAATAAACATGTAGTTTAAACAAAACTATGTAGTATGACATAGTAAACTCAAAGTTTAGTTTTAAAATATAATAACATAGATAACAAAAGTTGTAAAATAGAAACTAATCCTTTTTCTTCACCTTCATATGCTTAAGTAATGCTATGTAAATAAATAATAGCACTAAAATTATAAGTATGTTGTTTAAATAAAAATATGTATCACATAGTAAAAAACAAAGTTTTAAAATAGAATAATATATATGAAAAAATGAAAGTTTTAAAACAGAAACTAATAGTTTTTCTTCACCTTCTTCTTCATAACCTCAAGTAATATTAGGTAATTAAATAATAGAACTAAAATTATAAGTATGTAGTTTAAATTAAGTTTTTTACTATGTGATACTACCTACTTTTAAGTTTTAAAATATAATAATATATACATAACAAAAGTTTTAAAATAGAAACTAATCCTTCTTCACATTCTTCTTCATATTTTTAAGTAATATTATGTAATTAAATAAAAAAGTCCACATTGCAAAACACAAGTAGTTATTAAGTTAAAAATAAAAATAGTTAAAGTGTCATTTCTTAATTAGTCAGTTTATCCTTAAAAAACCTTATATAAAAAAAGAGAAAACTCCAGTTTTAAGTCATTTAAAAAACGTACTATAAAGCTCACAGTTTATAAAACTGTAATATAAATAAAAACTAATAAACATCTAAGCCCAAACAAAAAAGGACAAGGAAAGATAACTTGACCCAGATAATCAAGGTGAACAGATCCTAAAAAGGTCCATTGTGCCACAGCTCTCCAAGACCATGAGTGTCACACACATTTCCACGGGAAGTTCTGTGGTGTTTTTGGGGTCCCCTGCTGTGGGGAGGAAATTATGAATCTGCTTCCATGTTCTTAGAAGGCTAATTTATTATTTTATTATCTATATTATATTAAAGAATGCTATACTAACTATACTAAAAAATACAGAAAGGATACTTACAGAAGGCTAAAAGATAATAATGAAAAACTCATTGCTCCTTCCAGAGTCCTGACACAGCCTGACTGTGATTGGTCATTAAGTCAAAATAATTCACATGAAACCCATGAACCAATGACCAGTTGCTAAACAATGTCCAAACCACATTCCAAAGCAGCAAACGCAGGAGAAGCAATCAGATAATTATTGTGTTCATTTTTCTCTGAGGCTTCTCAGCTTCCCAGGAGAAGAAATCCTGGAGAAAGGATTTTTCAGAAAATATGATGGCGATAAGGCACCACCTGTGACTGCTGCTTGACATCAGAATAAAGCACATGTCTGACAGGTCTCCAATTTCCCCATTCCTGCTGGCTTTGGGGATCTGCTGCTTTCCCACACTCCCTACCCTTGTGCTGGTAAGCAGGCAGGAATTTCAGCTTTTAACTCCAGCAATGGTATTGTCTAACACTCAACCCCAGTTGCAACGATCAAAAACTCTTCCATTTGTATCGTTTCCACCCGTGAGCTTCTTCCTCGCATCAGTTCAGAGTTTGTTCCATTTCTGAGTGTCACACACTCTTCAGTGCAGAATAAATAACCCCTGCTCTCTGCCCTCTGCCTGATACTCATTTCTCCTGCAAAGGACTCCTCTACTCTGAAACACAGTATTTATTTCAGTCACCTGTGGCCTCCTGGGCTAGATCTCAGCAAAGCAGGAAAATGTACTTTCCTCACAGCGTTTCTGGAATTGCATCTTCCCATCACTTCAAAAGCACAAAAGGGTTTTTTTGACACAAAGGCATTTTTCTTTAATTACCAAATTCTTTAATGCTGGGAAGAGTCCTACAAAACTTCATGCCCTATAGCACTCAAAGCTGAGAGTTTTTCAAACTCTGCATTTGTTTCCACTCAGTTGTTAAGGACACAGAGGATATCCATGGAATCAGCCAGTGAAGATAACTGATGGAAACTTGAATTATGAGAGCATTTTGCTTCCCTTTTCTGTTTCAAACCAGACTTATTTGACATGTGCAGGCGGACAGGGCTGACACTGAAACAAACCTGTGACTCCACCACCCTCCCACAGTCACAAATTGCCCCCACTGACACATCCTGATCAAAGTTCTTCAGCCTCATCTCTCAGTGAGCTGAGAACTTTACATTTGATGTGCTCAGCTCTGCTGCCAGGTCCCTCCCACTTAGGCTTGCATACAAATTTATCCTTCTTCCTCTAAGTTAAACAAAAAAAGTCAGGGCAAAATATTCCAAGCCTGGCTCATCTTCACTCTCTCTTGCAACTCCCAAAGCCTTCTTGCAGGGTTTTAGTGGAACCCCAGTGGCCTTTTGGGAACCCCAGGGCATTTTTGGGAACCCCAGGGTACTTTTGGGGCTGGGTTTATCCCCTGGGCACTGCAGGCAATCCCTGCACAAGGACACAGCTCCAGGACTGCACTCCCCTTGAATTCTGACATCAAAATACTAAATCCACCTCCACAGACCCAAACGTCCCTAAAAACAGCTGTTGTTTCACTCCCCAGAATCAATAAGTTTGGAAAGACCTCCAAGATGATCCAGTGCAACCTTTGAGTCTCTCTGCTCTGGGTTGGGCAGAGATGGTGCTCATGGCTTAGAAAATCTGTATTTCACGCACTCAGTGAGAAGGAGCAAAGCCCAATTCTAACCCTAAATCCCATTTTCACCCCTATCCCTACTGAATGGAATCAGCAATAATGTAATCACGTCTGCAGGGTTTAATGGTGAGCTGTTCTGGTGTACAAAAAGAATGAGTAAAAAACCACCTTTGCTGTTCTCTGCAGAAAATCCAGCCCCCTCTTGGCTTGTGGAGTACAACACCCAACTCTTGCAGCCAGAATTAAGGCACAGGAGTAGATAAAATATTGTATATATGAACTCAATACCTAAAAAAATGATGGCACTTTTGGAGCAATACCCATTCCTTTGTTGTTAAATGGCTTTCCAATACAACCTGTATCTGTATGAACTGAGATGGGAATAAAAGCCCTAAAAATCCCATTGACTTTCCAATCATTAAACAAAGCCCTCCAAACAACCCAGGAAGATGTACGTGATTTTTAATTATCTAATGCATGTATATATCCTAAATATAGACAGATAATCTATTTTTATGCCTCATCCTAAACCTCCTCTAATAACTGCATTCCAGCTCAGGTAATTTAATTTCATATTCTTTCAAGAACACACTACTGCAGTCCTATTTAAAAGATAATAATTCTTTTGAAGAACTTGTTAGAGAGGCTGATGGAGTTCAGAGGAATTCTACACCCAGGTGGGATTTCTTAGGAAGTTTTTAGAAAGCAAATCAATAGGAGTTTACAGATTGCAAATCTGATCACACTCCTGGCTGTCCCCAGAGGAAGCTGTGGAATTGTCATTTCAGTGAGGGAATCTCAGCAGAATTAGTTCTCTGCCCTGGAAAATTGCTAAAGGACAGTGGAAAGCAGACTGGAGCAAAGGCACTCACAATCAATAGAACAATACTTGTGTTATTTATCCTGGCAGGTTTTTACCCTGGTTCTGATCTCTACCATAAAAAAAAGGGTAAAACTTCCTTTATGCTTCAATATTTCAGAGAATTATCCGAACAAGGTGGGATTTGGGGAGGGTCTGAGGAGAGGATGTTGATACACACGATATAAGCAGAAGAGCTTTGCTTGTTGTTCATTAACCAAACCTTACTCTAGAGATCCAAAATTCTCTGAAACCTCTTGGATTTTTTTTCTCCTCACCCCCTTCCTTACTTCTACTGGTTCAAGAAGTCCCATCTCATTAGGAATTCCAGGATTCCAGAATGGTCAGGGTGGGAAGGGAGCTTAAAATCCATTCAGTTCCATGGGCAGGGACACCTCCCACTACCCCAAGTTGCTCCAAATCCCATCCAGCCTGGATTTGGACACTTCCAGGGATCCAGGGGCAGCCACAGCTGCTCTGAGCACTTTGTGATATTGAAAGCACTTCTTAATAGTTCTGTGTGAATGATGTGGGAGGATAAAGGTGCTTCACAGAAAAACAGAACTGAAGGTCAAAGCCATGAAAGTCCTCTTATGGAAAGTTTTATGGAATCAACCAAGAAATTGATTATTATCGGCTGTTTTCTCCATGGGCACAGGAATGCCTGAGAGATGTCACCTGTGGCACTGTCCCCAGGTGGCTGAGGACTCAGACTCCATTAGACAGGACAGCAGTGTCAGAGTGTGTGGGAGTTCAAGAGAGTCTCAGAGTTTTTTTTCAGTTCAAGAGAGAGGGGGAAATGTGGGAAATGGATCTGTAGAGAGTCCTCAGAGGCTGACAGAAAGCCCACACAGTGTGCATCCGTATGCAGGCTTTGAGATAAGAAATGCTGACTTAGAAATGCCATTGAGAGAGAAATGGAGCTAGAAAAAAGTTTCAAAAGATGGCCTTGCAAATAAGACTAGGTACTTTGGAGAAATAGAACTATGAAAGATGCATGAAGGGTAGTTTTAGATGATTGGCTTTAAGGCATCTACAGCATGGTGTGGCAAAAAGCTGATAGGCCAAGAAACACTTATAATGTATTGTAATTAAGAAATAATTGGCTTCTGATTGTGATGGTGTGAATTATAACATCTATACTGTCTCACCCTTCTCATGAGACTGAAAATGGAGTAAAAGCTTTTAAAACACCTCTCAGTTGCCCCATCTCTGGGTCAGAAAAGGGCGTTTGTCCAACAAGGGAGCAGCACAAGCAGCTGCTGCTCCAGCAGCTTCACCTTGGAATGCCAACAGGCAGGAACAAGTGAAGAAATTTTTCACAAGTGGAGAAATCCAGAATTACCCATAGGAATTACCCCTGGCACTGGCTAGAGGATCAATGCCCATGGCCATCTGCAAATGTCCCCCAGCTGCTCTGTCAAGCGCCAGTTTTGGTAATACCAAGCTTGCCAACATCTTACAGCTGACCTTTTCATCCAAAAAATGATGGTAGCTGAGAATATGCTTCACCAGGCATGCAAGCAAGTCAGGAATGCGGATAAAAAGAGCTGTGGGTGTGCTGAATTGACCAAAGCAAATGCACATCTCTGTGCACCTTCCTCACCTCAAGAGGGGAAACAGGAGATCAGAACTGACTTTCTCCAGCCTCATCTCTGTTGGACTGCATGGAAAACTACAGAATTATGTATTTTAGTGACCCAAAGAAAAGCTGACAGACATTTTTACTTTACACCAACCTATTACTGACTCAGAACAGAAGAAATTCAAACAAAAAACCCCCATAATTTTCGTATCTGACTTCAGTAAGTGGGACTACTCCCAGTGAGGGGGTGGGAGACATTAAAAACATTGTTTTCTCCTTTTTTACTTTTTTTTTTTTTCATTTGCCTTGAACACCTTCCAGCCTCTCCTATTACTCCTACTATGTGAGCATGTTTTGGATAGAGGATGAACAAACTCTTTTCTAGAGCTGAGCCCACATTTCCAGAGCTGCCTTCTTTAAAACAGGCTTGTCCTGTTCATGCAGAGAACATTCAGGAATGTCTGAAGGATTCCTGCAGTCTCCTGCTTCTTTCATATGCACAATTCCCTTCCATGGAGAAATCTGTGCAATCAAAAATCACTCCCAGGAATGTCCTCTGGGATTAGAATTTGCCCACGCCAACAGGAAAAGCTCTCAGGAGAGCAGCTCCTACTTAATGACATCTTCATTGTAATAGAAATGAGCCTCTTTCATGAAAATGGAAATTACAGCTTCATGATGACAGCAAAAATAAAGATAAGGGTGTTTTCTTTTCAATCTAATCTTGTACTGAGAGGAATGAAAAGCACTTTTTGTGGTCTCAGGTCAGCGTTTTGTTTTGTAGAGTTTGTTTCAATTTTTACACTGAACAGCACCTTAGGAATGGCCTGACCTGAGGAGGACAAATTCAGAGCTAAGAGTGCATAAAGATCTCTGGTTACACAAAATTTGCATCAAAGAATTTTGTATCTCACCATCAAAAATAACAACAGAAATAAAATAATTATATATTATCAACTGTTTGGCCAAACTACTTTTGGCGACCATCTCTCTCTTTTGGGAGATTTTGGAAAATATTGTGGAGGGATGGCCACTGTGGAATCCAGTTCCTTCCACAGCTCACTGAGACAGCCCCTTTGTGCAATGTCCATCAGGGAAACACTCTCCATTTATCAGAAAGGTTTCCTCTCTTCTCACCCAATTACCATAAAAATTTTACCACAAGACTGAGGCACGGATTATGTTTTTTCCCCCCTCTAGACCTCAACAAAACTTGTCATATGCTCATCATAAGTTAACTGCTAGAAAACATCTGTTAGGTTAGGAGGTAAAACAGTGATAAAAAAGCCCTAAGGATGACTTTGAAAGATATTTTCCCGAGCAAATTATGGAAATCCTCCTGATCTGAAGAGAAATGCAAATGAGCAAAACTCCATATTTCTGCCAGCCCCGAAATCTCCTGTTGCTTTGTAAAACCCACTCCAAACCCAAGGCAGTGCTGCTCTTTATTTAATCTCTCAGCCCAGCTCCACAATGGCCTTTAAAGTTTGGCTCTGAGAGGCCAATTCTGAGCCACGCTGAGATTTGCAGGAGTTGAATGGAAGGCACCACCAACCTGGAGCTGTGTGTCCCCACATTCAGCACAAATCCCTCAAAAGCCAATAAAAATGGAGTTAATTATAGCGGTTTCACCACGGATATGTAGGTTATGCAACTCAGAAGAACTCCATAACCATTTTAATGGGGGTCATCACTATTCAGAGAGGCATTGGAGAGAATGCTCTGCGTGCCTTAATTGTTTAAATGAAAAGCTTTCAGCAATCTGCAAAGCTGATTTTTATGTTTTCTATAGAACAATGTGTCTTTGCTGCTGTGAAACACAGGGGACAACAGAAAGCCACAGGCAGGAAGAGGAAAGCTCCTGCCATCACCTCCAGGCTCCTGCTGGACATTTAAGCTAAAATGGCCTCTTTTCCCAAAGAGAACTTATTAGAATTTAATCAATAGGCAGCTGGGGATCAAACCTTCAAAACCAGGCAGCACCCAGCAGCTCTCACCACAGCTGAATGTCCACTTCAGCAGAGGTTCAAGCAGCTGGAACAAATCTGGGAATGGAGGTTGACCCCTTTTGCAGACAAAAGGCAAAATGATTTGGATAAGCATAATTTTTGTTCTCGCCCTGCCATTATACTCTGGAGAAGGAGCATTCATGGGTTCCTGGGCACTGAAAATAGGTTAATAAAACTTCAAACAGATCAAATTCCTTGCCTGGTGTTGTTCCAAATGCCCAGCAGATCTGAGGGCCCATATTTTACAATCAGAATTGCAGGACCTTGTTTCATTGAGAGGTTCTTCTACCCCCACTGTTCAATGACCTTGAAGAAAAATGGAAATCTGGGAGATAAGTTTCCCAACCTCATGAAAATCTGACTGTGACAAGCTGTCAGATCTGAAAAAGCCCCAAACCCAAAACGCCAACTCAGCACCCCAGAAGTGCTCAGGAAAGTCAGCACAAAGCTCAGCTGAAATCTCCAAATATTAGGACAATTCTGGAATGATGATACATGTGCATTCATGGTTCCTAGGCACTAAAAATAAGTTAACAAAATTTCAAACAGATCAAATTCCTTGCCTGGTGTTGTTCCAAATGCCCAGCACAACATATTTTACAATCAGAATTGTAAGAGACATTGTTTCATTGAGAGGTTCTTCTACCCCTACTCTCAAAGCACAGACCTTGAAGAAAAAATGGAAATTTGGGAGATAAATTTCCCAACCTCATGAAAATCTCACTGTGACAAGCCCCACATCCCCAAAAACCCCAAACCCAAAGCACCAACTCAGCACCCCAGAAGTGCTCAGGAAAGCCAGCACAAAGCTCAGCTGAAATCTCCAGATATTAGGACCATTCTGGAATGAAGATGATGCACCTGCATTCATGGTCCTTGGGCACTAAAAGTAGGTTAATAAAACTTGAAACAGAGCAAATTCCTTCCCTAGTGTTGTTTCAACTGCCCAGCAGACGTGAGGGCCCATATTTTTACAATCAGAATTGCAAGAGACATTGCTTCATTGAGAGGTTCTTCTACCCCCACTCTCAAAGCACAGACCTTGAAGAAAAATGGAAATCTGGGAGATAAGTTTCCCAAACTCATAAAAATATGACATGCCTCACATCTAAAAAAGCCCCAAACCCAAAACACCAACTCAGCACCCCAGAAGTGCTCAGGAAAGTCAGCACAAAGCTCAGCTGAAACCTCCAGATATTAGGACCATTCCGGAATGATGGATTCTGGAATGATTATACAGGTGGCAGGAGAGGGACAGGGTGACAGAAGGAGGGGACAAAGGGCCTGAGAAGGGAGAGGGCACAGATTGCTCACAATTATCAATGCCTGAGAGGCTCAGATATAGCTGTAAAGTGAGAATGTGTATTTATAAGGATAATAACAAACAAAAAAAACCTTAAAATCTGCCAGTCTCTCAGAAACATAAACTAATATAGAGATAATCAATAAGAAAAAGCCCAAAACCAATGAATTTAACCTTGGGCTTGGAGCAGCCTGGGACAGTTGAAGGTGTCCCTGCCCATGGCAGGGATTGTATTGGATCATCTTTAAAGTCCTTCCAATCCAAACCATTCTAGGATTCTGTGAAAACCTGTCAGATAATTTAAAATAAAACCAAATTAAAGGATTTAAAATAAAAATTTAAAATGCTGCAGAAATTTTTTCATGCTATGGGAAACAAAAGAATTCTTTCCCCACTATGTTTGGCACAAAGATCTCTGGGAAAGCTGGAAAAGGTTCTGAAATGCATCTGCTTCCAACAGTAGTTCATGTCCAATTTGCTTTCTATACTCCACTTATTTATTTAAAACTTAGTAATAAAAAATGGCACTGGGGAGGCTCAAATTTGCAGCACTCAGCAGTTACCTGGTCAGACGTGCTCAGTCTAAATGTTAAATTAGAACCGCCAATTAATATTAATTAAAACAATCCCTGAGGTGTACAACCTGTCCTATTTAGGGGAAAGGCAGCAAAGTCCTACTGGATTTTTGATTATCACATAATTGGTTCACCCATCCTGATTGTGGCCTTGGGGACACACAGTGGCATCTCCATGGCCCAGGGTCACTGGCTTTGGGATTTGGGAATTCCTTCCTGTGGGAAGGAGGGGGTTGGACAGCAGGTTACAGAACAGGGGACCAGAAATGGGAATTTGAGAGGAAAAATGATCCTGGCTTCTTCCCAGACATGCTTCCACATCCAACCCTGATGTTTGCCACTTCTTCAGTGCTTCACAAAGGATTCATGCTTGGAAAGGAGGGGAAATGGAATGGTTTTGAGTCCTCTGGAAGGTACTCAGACAAAAAGAAAATGTGTGGTGCCAATGTTCCACTGACTAACAAGAATCCTCCCTGACACATTACCCCACTTATTTCATGGCTGCTTTGATTCAAGCACTAAAAGCTCTGCAAAACTGGAAAAAAAAAATCAAAATTTAAACCCTGTAAAAGCAATTTTGTAGCTCAGGTCTTGAGGGAAGGACTAAAACTTTGGGCATTCAATAATTGAAGCTGCATAAGCAACAGCAACTGGCAGGATTACCGAGCAGAGCTTTTGACAAGCATTTCATGGAATTGCAGATGCTCCACCAGGCACACAAGGAAGACTGGTGAAGTTCCCAATGCATTTTTTAAAGAGGGAATTAGAGCTGTCCATTCCAGGTCATTACTCATGGAAGACAAGGAGACTTCCAGCTTCTCTGGTTACCAAAGAACTCTTTCTGGGAACACACTCCTTCTATTATTTCCCCCAAATTATAATTCTATTATATTTAGTTCTTCATAACTGAAAAATAAGCCTGACTATCACAGAATCACAGAAGTTCAAGACTGGAAGAGGCCTATAAGATCATCAAGTCCAGTCGATGTTCTAACTGTTCAACTAGATCATGGCAGCAAGTGCCACATCCAGTCTTTTTTTGAATTCTTCAAGGGATGATGACTCCACCACCTCACTGGGTAAATGATTCCAGTATCTGACCACTCTTTCTGTGAAATATTTCCTTCTTAATTCTAACTTACATCTCGCTTGACGCAACTGGAGACTGTGTCCTCTTGTTCTATCCGTTGTCGCCCGGAGAAAGAGGCCGACCCCCAGCTCACTACAGCCACCCTTCAGGAAGTTGTAGAGAGCGATGAGGTCGCCCCTGAGTCTCCTTTTCTCCAGGCTGAACAACCCCAGCTCCCTCAGTCGCTCTTCATATGGCTTGTGCTCCAAGCCCCTTATTAGTTTCGTTGCTCTCCTCTGGACACGCTCAAGTAACTCAACGTCCCTCCTAAAGTGAGGGGCCCAGAACTGGATGCAACACTCCAAGTGAGGCCTCACCAGTGCCGAGTACAGGGGAAGAATGACCTCTCTGCTCCTGCTGGCCACTCCATTCCTGATACTGGCCAGGATGGCATTGGCCCTCTTGGCTACCCGGGCACACTGCTGGCTCATATTTAATCGACTGTCAACCAGCACCCCCAGGTCCCTTTCCCCCTGAGCACTATCCAGCCATTCCGTCCCCAGCTTGTATCGGTACAGGGGGTTATTGTGGCCGAAGTGCAGGACTCGGCACTTGGACTTATTGAAGTTCATCCCGTTTGATTCTGCCCATGCATCTAACCTTTCCAAATCTCTCTGGAGAGCCCTACACCCCTCTAGCAGATCTACACTCTTTCCCAATTTAGTGTCATCAGTGAATTTACTAATAAAAGACTCTAAGCCCTCATCCATATCGTCAATAAAAATGTTGAACAAAACTGGCCCCAGCACAGACCCCTGAGGGACACCACTGGTGACTGGTCGCCAGCTGGATGTGACACCATTCACCACCACTCTCTGGGCCCGGCCATCCAGCCAGTTCTGAACCCAGCAAAGGGTATTCCTATCCAGACCACGGCCAGCGAGTTTGTCTAGGAATATGCTATGGGAAACAGTGTCGAAGACCTTGCTGAAATCCAGAAAAACAACATCTACAGCCTTCCCTGCATCCAATAGCCGGGTTACCTGATCATAAAAGGTGATCAGGTTAGTCAGACATGATCTACCCCTCCTAAATCCGTGCGGCTGGGTCTGATACCCTGGCCGTCCTGCAAATTTTGCATGATGTCACGTAATATAAACTGTTCCATTATTTTGCCAGGTATAGAGGTCAGGCTGACTGGTCTATAATTGCCAGGATCTTCCTTTGCACCCTTTTTGTGAATGGGTATCACATTGGCCAGCTTCCAGTCATCCGGAACCTCACCAGTGAGCCATGACTGTTGGCAAATGATGGAGAGTGGCTTTGCAATCTCATTTGCCAGCTCTCTCATTACCCTAGGGTGGATCCCGTCTGGTCCCATAGATTTATGAATATCCAAGGATTTCAATAGTTTTATAACAGCCTCCTCTTGGATAATGTGGGGACCATTCTGTTCCCTAAAACCAACGACCAGCCTAGACGGACGGGAGTCTTGAGGGCAAGTCATCTTCCCATTAAAAACCGAGGCAAAATAGGCATTGAACACTTCTGCCTTCTCCTCGTCTGCAAATACTAACTTCCCACCTTTGTCCAGTAAGGAAGAAAGGCTGGTCCTACCTTTCTTCCTACTATTAATATATTTATAAAAACATTTTTTATTATCCTTAACAACAGTCGCTATCCTGAGTTCAAACTGAGCTTTGGCCTCCCTAATTTTTTTCCTGCATACTCTTGCAGCCCTCTTGAATGCTTCCTTGGAGACCTGACCCTTTTTCCAACTCTGATATGTCCTCTTTTTATTCCTAAGTTCCTCCAAGATCTCCTTTCCCAGCCAGGCTGGACGTTTTCCCCGTTGACTGATCTTTCGGGATACAGGAATGGTTTGTTCCTGCGCCCTCAAGATCTCTGCCTTGAAGTAAGCCCACCCTTCCTGAACTCCTTTATTTTTAAGGGCAGCTTCCCAAGGGACGCTCTGAATTAATCTCTTAAACAGGCCAAATTCCGCCCTCCGGAAATCCAATGTACGAGTTATACTGGTGCTCTTCCTAATATCGCCAAGTATTGAAAACTCTATTAATTCATTATCTCTGCCCCAAACGACCTCCAACCATCACATCTCCCACCAGCCCATCCCTATTTGTAAATAACAGATCTAATGTAGTCCCTTCCCTGGTGGGTTCATCTACCAGCTGTAACAAAAAGTTATCTTCCATAGATTCTAAGAATTTTCTGGATTGTCTCTTTACTGCTGTATTAAGTTCCCAGCAGATATCTGGTAGATTAAAATCACCAACAAGAACAAGGGTTGATGATCTAGAAACTTTGCACAACTGCTTATAGAATAAATCGTCTACTTCTTCTTCTTGATCGGGTGGACGATAACAGACTCCCAATATGATGTCGGCGTTGTTGGCCTTCCCCTTGATTCTTATCCATAAACATTCAACACCTTCTTCCTTTGTTTCAATTTCAATGGCATCAAAGGTTTGCTTAACATAAAGAGCTACGCCACCTCCTCTTCTTCCTTTTCTATCTCTCCTGAAGAGTCTGTATGCAGCCAATGTAGTACTCCAGTATATGAGTCATCCCACCACGTTTCCGTGATGGCAACTACATCATAGCTTTGCAGTTGTACCATGGCCTCCAGCTCTTCTTGTTTATTGCCCAAACTGCGTGCATTGGTATACATGCACCTCATCTGGGCAACTGAGTTCACCCCTATCTTACGCTTACAATTCTTGGGCCTGTTTCCAGTTAGCTCAGCTGGTTCCCCTTCCCCCTTCAAGCTTAGTTTAAAGCTCGCTCAATGCATTTCTGGCCTGCCCAGTGCATCTTTGCAATATTGTTCTATCTCATTTGCACCATCAGGAAATCCAATTTTCAATGGGCTAGAAGTCTGCTCGCTTTACCTTCTGCCCAACAGAATCCCAGAACTGTTGTTCATGGGGGTGTTTATTATTGGAATGCCTCAATTAAAAAGAGGTGAAACATCCAAAACAGTTTCCAGCTGCAGTTTTGCTCTGAAGCCACCCTGGCAGCAGGCAGCATTGAACACATCTGGATGCCATAGAATAGGGGATGGGATGAGCAGGAACTCTGTGTTCTGAGGTGTGGAGCTGCAACTTTCACCCCCTCAAAGGACAACTTGGGAATGTCAATGTGAATGCTGCAGAGAGTTAACTATTTTTTGTCAGGGTTGGGATTAAATGTGTGAGTTGGTATTTCTTGTTGGGACTCAGATGTTTATTAGTTGTTATCTATGTTACAGCCTCACAAACTCTGAGTTCTACAGCACTTCACTCTAACAAACTAAAAATGGATCCCTCTCTACAAGGCCTTTTAAGGATAAACTGTCTAATTAAGAAATGACACCTAAATTATTTTTACTTTAAACCCAATAACCAACAACCCAGGGCCTGCAATGGGGACTTTTTTATCCAGTTACACAAAACCACCCAAACCCATGGAGAAGATGGTGAAGAAGGACCAGTCTCCACCCTAAACCCTCCATTTTGCTTTGTATATATTACTATATTCTAAAACTTTAAACTCCAAATTTTCCACCCTGTGATATTACACAATTCTATTTAAACTCCACACCCTCAATCCCAGTTCTACCATTCAATTTTAGAAACCTTTTCCATGACCTTAGGTCAAATGCAGTGTTCTCTTAGGAGTCAGTACCTACCAGCACAAAAAGTCTAAAATTCTCAGTGACCAGAATTCCAACAGAATCTTACATTGTACCCCAAAATATTTTAATGTGTGTTGCAGAGTTACTGAAAGACCACATCAGAGAGAAGGCTTCTCCCACTCTGTTCTACCGAGGAATTTACAAAACAGCAGCTCCCCTTCCCTTCCTGGGAGGATTTAGGCTGGATTTTAGAGAAAGGCTCTTCCTCCATAGGTCATGGGGCAGTGAACCCCATGGAATGTCCCCAGAGAATGGGGACAGCCCTAAGGGCTCCAGGATGACACTCTCAGACAGAATACTAAAGTTTAGGTCATTCTGTGAGGAGAAAGGAACTGAACCTGATGATTCCCATTCAACCTGGGATATTGTGATTCCAGGAATCTCAGCAGGAAAACTGGGAATTACTCCCAGCAGTCACCAAGGACACAACTCAGGTACACAGGTCCATCTGCTCTGGGGGAACTCACAGTCTGGAGAAAGCCAAAACCCAGCCAGGCACAGCTATTAGAGAGCTGCTCAATTAATGCCTTGTCATTAACATAATAACCATGTCACAGTGGACAAGCTGCTAGGAGTAAACAATAGCAGGAATATCCCTTGAAAAATGGCCCATCAAGAAGTGAACTGAATATTTTGAATAGGTTTTTTTGTAAAAAACACATGTATGATGTTACCATGCACATTACAAGGCAGTTCAGCCCTTAAGTGCAATGACAGATTTACAGTATCTTATAATGCCCTGGTGCTCCTACATCTCTTGTTTAAAGAATCCATGGTTCCTTTCCCCCCTTGGAAATCCCAGTCTGCTCCTTATTTTTCCTTAGCCATACCAGTTTACTCCCCAGAACAACACCCCCAACTAAAGGACCTCAAATACAAAATACTTTCCCTTTTTTTGTTTAAAAAAGGTGATGTTTTTGCTGGACTGTGAAGTTTGTGGTTTTGTTTACATTAATTATAATTTAGCTCAACCCAAACTAATTATCTAAGCACATCCATCCTCAGAAACGCTTGGAAATAAACTTCAAATTTGAAAATTTAGGCTATCCCAACCTTGCTCCTGCAGGTCATATTGGTTAGATGGAAAGAAAAAATTGCCTTGTTTGCTTTTGCATTGAAACTTTCTAAAGAAACCAATCAGAATAATAATAATAGTAGTAGTAATAGAAAACAAAAATCCCCTTCAAAATCTAAAGGCAAGACATGAAAACTGTCAAGGATTTGAAGGCTACAAATACAGCATTCCCTAGAAAAATTGAGTTTTGGCAGGAAGTTTCTCCTGGGAGAAAGGGCAAAACCAATTCTCAGTGCAACACAATAATTTCCATTATTTCGGAATGTTTGGGAATGCCACTTATCCCAATTTTGGATTGTGAATACCATTCCAAACCCTTGGGTACCAGGAGAGATCTGGCACACTTGCAGGATGTCATTTCATCTCCACTGCCTGCTCTCTGAAAAAATTTATGTGCCCATTACTCCCTTTGATGATTATAACGATGGCATTTACTTGGTCTGAAGTGGATGTCAGAATATACCCTGTCTTGATGACAGCAATAAAGAAATCAAAGGGGGAAAAAAAAAATCATTCCACGGCAAAAAAAAAAAGTGATTAAAATTGCTATGAAATTCCCATTACTGCTGGACTCCTGATAAAAATCATGACCCTGGCAATCAGCACTTTGAGGGGAGGATTAAGCAGGGCCACTGGTAAAAGGAAATAAACTCTAAAGTCAACAAGGAATCATCAAGTCAACAAGAATCCATCAAGGAAATTGGATTTCACTCACATATTAACCCCATGGCAGTGGCATGGCTTGGCCTGGGCCTGGTAAAAATGAGATTTAAATGAGATTTTCAGGATCCAGCTCACATTTGGGGTTCTGCTGGTGACACATTTGCTTTGGGAGGCTGTTCAGGGTGTTCCAAGGCTGCTGCAAAGCCCCAGTGCCACAGGGCATGGCCTGGGCACACCTTCCTCTCCTTTCTCACCCTGGCTATTGCTCTTTGCCATGGAAAACTATCTTGGTTTGGTTCTTTTCCATGGAAAATTATCTTGGTTTGGTTCTTTTCCATGGAAAATTATCTTGGTTTGGTTCTCGTCCTCATGTCAAAATGAAAATCCAACATTTCTGCCTCTAAAAACACAAACCACATTAAATGCAGGATCCACAGCAGTGACTGATCTGTCTCCACAGCAAAAATAAGTGGCATTTTTACAATATTTTTTCCCTGCCCTTATTTTCACTATTCTTACTACAACACCTTCCTGTAAAAATCAATGTAACCCTTCAAGTTCCTGGTTGTAAGATGAATTGATTGTAGACAGAAAAGGTCACTTATTTCAGTAAAATGCAAACTCTGGGCCTGTTTGCTCACGGAGCAGAGCCTGGGAGAGCAAAGCACTGGAGATTGCCATGGCAGGAGCTCTGTCCCCAAAGATTTGTGTATTTGGGACAGCCCCTGTACCTCTCCTTGGCCACAGGTTCCAGATAGAAGGAAAAACAGAGAAACAGAGACAGTAAATTTCTGCAAAATCTCTTTGAGCTCTCAGCTATAATGCAAATATTGCATAGGAAAGTTCCTTCTTAGCCTAAATTTTCCTGGATTTACAATTTAAACCTTACACAGATATCACAGCAAAGCAACAATTCCAGTGTAAACACTGCAGCAGCAATCCCCAAAACAGCTCAGAAAAGCAGCTTTACCTGTTTCTGTAAACTCATTATCTAAGCACAAATACCCAGGCATCCCTCCTCAGAAATGCCTGGATATAAATTTCAAATTTGAAAACTTGGGCTATTCCCAGCCAGGAGAGCACTGCAGCCTTACAGGCACCATTTGCTAAATGGAAAGGAGAAAAATCACCTTGTTTGCTTTTGCTTTGAAGCTTTCTAAAGAAACCAATTAGGTAATAATAATATAAATAATAATAGTAAATAATAATAGTAAATAATAGGAACAAAGAGAGCAAACAAAACCCACCCACAACCTACAGGCAAGACAGTAAAATAGCCAAGGATTTGAAGGCTACAAATACAGTATTCCCTGGAAAAACAGAACTTTGGCAGTTAAATTTGTGGTGGGGCTGGGGACCCAGTGCATTTTGTCTGATCTTATTTCTAGGACATGCTAAGGTTAGGAAACATGGACTGAGAAATAGCAACATCAACACTGTACCTCTAATTATATCCATATAATTTATATGATTTAGGAATATTTTGTGTCCATCTGCTGAGAAGTTGAGTTGATAATTCAGGCCCACTTGTCAGACTTCCACACCCTCATCTGACTTGTCTCCAGCACTGGGGAAGAAGTCATCCATGGACACCAATGGACATAACATTGCAGGGAAGCAGTCAATCCTTTCAGCTTAAAACACACAGGCTTTTCTGCCTGCTCTCTGCAGTGACAGGACACAAGGAATGGCCTCAAACCCAGAGATTAGATTGGGATATTGGGAATGAGGAATTGTTCCCTGGCAGGGTGGGCAGGCCCTGGCACAGCTGTGGCTGCCCCTGGATCCCTGGCAGTGCCCAAGGCCAGGCTGGACTTTGAGGCTGGAGCAGCCTGGGACAGTGGAAGGTGTCCCTGCCATGGCAGGGGTGGCACTGGATGGGCTGTAAGGTCATTCCAACCCAAACCAGTCTGGGACTCTGGGATTCCAGATCCCATCCCAGAGGCAGGCACATTTCTATGACTCCCAGACTGCTCCCATCTTCAATGCCCTCAGGAAGGCTGGAACTGTCTCAAACCCTGCAGGAAATCCAGCACATTTCTCATCCCATTAGGAACTCTGTGCTCTGGGCCTGGTGAAGCCCTAAACCTTTACCAGTAAGGTGGTGTTGGCTCCAAGGCTGAACTCGATGACACTGGAGGTCTTTTACAACCTCACTGGTTCTATGATTCTGAGCCACAGAAAATTCCAGGCAGAACTCAAAGAACCCCAGAAATCACTCAAGATTGCCGAGGTGTGAGGGGCTGCAGCGCTGGAGGTGCCCCCTGAGCAGGGTTTAGGGTGGGATGGTGGCAAAGAGGCTGGCACAGAGCCTGGGATCAGCTCAGCAGCAAACAAAGCCCACAAAGTATCACAAAGGTGATACTCACTCTGTCCTTTTGCCCTTTCTTTTCTCCCCACACTGAAATGCCAAATAGATCCAGGGTGATGCTCTCAAAGCCAGGACTTTGTCCGGGATCTGGGAACACAAACTATGCACAGATAAATGAAGAGCCTCTAGATGTTCAATCCTCATCCAGTCAGACACAGCCTCTTGGAAAAGCCTTAAAGGCTTTTCAAGCCAACAGCCACTTACAAGGGATTATTGCTGCGCTGACACAGAACCCTGGACACGGGTGTTCTTACCCAGAATTTAGTTTCATGGATAATTGTCCTCTGGAAAGCAGTAAGACAATGTCTGCCAGCACAACTCCTCAATAAAAGCTCATATTTTATATTCCAGCCCCGCTCTGGCTGACCTGAACACACAAAGCCTTAATTGATGCACATGTGAAGCATTTCATGCACCCCTTGTTAAAGTCTCCTCCTGCAGGAAACATCTCCTCTCTAAGCAAGATGCCAAGAGAGCCCCAAGGACACACAGGATTTACACCATTACTGCACAAAGTGAGAAAAGCTATTTCTTCTGTTGACATTCTGCTTGCACTGAAATAAAAAAAAAAAATCTTTTTACTTGAGGGACTTCCTTTAAGCTGGAATATAAACCATCTGATATATCAAGAGAGGTTTGAGGTATACAAAGCCTTGTCTTCTTTTGAAAATTAAATACAGGGATTTTGAATATTTAAGAATATATATATTTTTATATATTTATATATATTTTATATGTGTATATAAATATATATGTTTATATAACATTTATAATATTTTATACGTAGATATATATATATATATATATATATATATATATATATATATACTTTTATATTTAGGGGCCGGGACCATATTATGTTTAAGGTCCCTTCCAATTGAAACCCTTCTAGGAATTTATTTTGGTTTAGGGCAAATTTGGGAGAGAATTTTTAAAAGTTTTTTTTTTTTTTTAGAAAAGCAGATTTGATTGTTGTTTGTTTTTTAATTGGTTTGGGAGAAAATATTTTTTTAAAGAAAAGTGGAAAAAGTTGTTTATTAAACTATAAAATAGTAAAACTTAAACAATATAAAACTATAAAATTTTTTGTTGTTTTAAAAGTGATGACAAATTTAGAAAAGTTTTTTTTTTGGGGGGTTGTAGTTTGGCTAATTTAGCTTTTTATTACGTTTTATTGTGTTGGAAATGCTGCAGCCCAGACCTGCTTTGGGGGGTAATAGGTGTGAGTTGTTGATGGTTTTTTGGGTGTTTAGTTTAGAGTAGGTTTAAACACCTTTAAAGAAAAGGGGAAAAAATGCAGGAAAAATTTTGTTTTAGTTTAGTAGGAGGGATATGGAGGAGTGAGTGTAGTGTTTGAAAATAAACTGTGTGGGCTTTTTTTGGTTTTTCTTTTATTTTTTGGAGTAAGTTTGAAAGGTGTAAAACTTATTACTTAGCATAAACAGAATAAGATAATCATCACCTTACCATTAAAAAATATATATAAATTAGTATATATTTATATAATATATAAGTATATATTTATAATATATATAGTATATAATATATATACTACATATAGTATATATTTATATAATATTTATTATATATAATATATAAATTAGTATATAATTATATAAATATATATTTTATATAAATATATACTAATATATTTATTTAATAGTATATATACTATTATATAGAATAGAATATATAATATAGTATATATACTATATATTATATTATATATTATATAATAATACTACTATATATAAATATATAGTAATAAATAAGTATTTATAAATTATATAAATACTAATATAAGTTAGTGCCAGCACTCTGCTGCTCCCCTGACTTTGGGCACTGAGCACCTGCTCCCTCCCCACCCCTTCCCCTTCCTGAACCTCACTTTTATTACATCCATGTATTGTCCAAGACAGCCGTAACTGGAGCTCACTAAATAAATTTGCTTGAAGAAATTTATACAGGGTTTGAAAGTTTAATGCAACTGCCAAAAGATTTCGGAGCGCTGGGAGAATTAATCTTGCTACTCATTACATTTATTGATTCCAATCAAGCTTCCCGACATCAGCATAGGTGCCACTGCTAAGAAATAAAAAGTTTCCAGGAAATCTCCACGTAAATCTGAGGTGACTGCCAGCTTTGGGGAAGGGAGGGAAGCTGAGGAAGAGCTGTGTAATCCGCATGCCAGTAAATGCTGGGCTCATGGGTTGTCAGGCACCACTTGAGGAGCTTTTTCTCCAACTCTGATTTGAGAACCAGATGAGACTTCAAGTGTCAAGATGAGACTTGAGCCCTCCAGGCTGCAAAAGGGCCAAATATTCATAACAGTGTTTTCTCTTTCAATAATCTGTCAGTTCAATTAGGGATGAAAAGCAAAAAGGCACTTCCACACATAAAGGTGGGGGGTTTTTCCCTCTTCTTTTATAATTGGAAGATGAATCCTGCTGAAGGTAGAAGCTGAGCAGCCATGCAATCATTCTACACTAAATAAATAGAAAGAATAACTTTGCTGCTACATTTTCCCTCCAGAACCAAGTGAGGCTTTTCATTTGAGGATGGAAGAAAACAACAACGGTGAGTTTTGGAAATAATTCACCACATTTGCCTGAGTTAACCTAAGAGAAAAAGAGTATTTGGGAAGGGATGAAAAATAATGGCACAAGTTTTTTTTGTTTTCTACAGCTCCTACTCCAATCCTCCTGTAGGACTGGAGTGCAAACCACAGCCACTGCTGAGGGAACACCACAATCCAGCCAGCTTTTCAAAGAGTTTGGTTGAGTACAGCATGAGGTAAACATTTTATCTCCATGATTGAAAACTGATTTTAACATAATTGCTTTTCACCTATTTTTTTTTGTGTGAGTTGGCGGTTTTGTATGGGAGGTATCCACAAAAGTGAACTTCTGTGTAGCTGACAATTACAGTCAGCAATCTCAAAATCATCTCAACAACCTCAAAATCATCTCAGCAACCTCAAAATCATCTCAGCAACCTCAAAATCATCTCAATCATCTCAATAATCTCAATAGCATGTCAATAATCTCAATAGCATCTCAATATCATCTCAATAATCTCATTTTAAAAAGGAATCTCAAAATTATCAAAACCTCAAATCAGCAAAACCAAAACTACAGTGTGGCATAGATTGTAGAAGGCTACGCCGGAAAACACTTGGGAAAAGAATTATTCCAAAAGTTTGCTGCAACTCTGAGCTTCTGAGGTATCATTTTTACTTGTAGTGGTTGCATTAAATAAGAGCAGTACTGAAAACAGGCCCATGGGAAAGACCTTTCTGGATCACCTGTGAGCTAACAATTTCTTCAATTGGTTGGGGTGGCTCATATTATAAGATAATAAATATTTTAAAACTTCCCTATTTCTGAGCATTTTGCTTTCTATTTACATTTATAAGAGAACAACACCTGCAATGCTAAATAGAAAACTGTCAATAACCAGAATTCCTTGGTGTTTGCCATTTTGCACAAATACAACCTGGATGTAGTTTAATCCTTGTTAGGCCTTACAAAATTAAGTTAAATGTAAAGTATAAATAATGACCAGCCTGCTCCATTTGAATTTTCTGGGTTTTTCTGTGTCATCATTTGACTTTGTAAACGGGGGTGATTTTGGGATATGCTCTTAAACAGCAACATCAAAAGTAGCTTAAAACTTCCTGTCTAGGTTGATTGTAAACCTGTTGTGTCCACAAAAATAAAGGAATTTTCTGCCTAGATAACACCTAATCTAGCACAGGATGAACCTGTGGAATTTTGTGTGCAAGTTTCCATGAGCTGATGGTGCTGGGAAGGATTTGCTGCTCCACTTCTGACACAAAGGAGAGTTTATTGCTGTAACTTGTAACTGAAAGCACAGGTACAACCCTAAAAACCTCACAGCAATTTAATTTTCTATTAACTCAACCAAGAAGGAGTATCAGCTACGAGAGAATGTTCTAAAATATAACATATAATATGAAAAAACAACTAAACAAAGAAAAAAAACCCCAGAAATAAACTATTTAAATGTTTCTTTTTGAATATATTTGGAGATCTCACTGAGAATCACCAACACAAATGTTAATTAACCGGGCTGGCTGACAAAGGAAACAGATCTGAGTACAGTAATCTTGTGCACTGGAATTAATTACATCAAATTTCAGGTGATGACACAAATAAAGGTCAGGTTGTACTGCTGAGATGATCAAGAACACAAACTGCAAGTCTATTGCAACATTTAATAACCACCCCTTCCCCTTTCAGGCAGCTGTGTGATGAGCAAATACTTAAATGTCACACCTGGAAAATTACCCAACCTGGGCCTCCCACATCAGATGTTTCCCTTTTAAAACCCAACGAGAGCAGCTCTGTTTCTGATGCATGGAAGACAATTCACACTCTCTTTCTAATTGCCACTAATTGCCAGCTACAATTTTATCCACAATTTCAACCCTGAAAAGGATGCTTTCCATCAGCTGCAAGCAGAGAAGAAAAGGCTGGAAGGGAACATTACTGTCATGTGTTTGGATATCCCCTGCAAACCATAGTTAGGAATGTTTTATCCAGCCCCACAGTGGCATTTCCTGAATTCTACAGAATTGTGATTTAAAAGCCTTGAGTAATGTGATAACTGATCTCATCTTCAAGCTATTTTTGAAAACTTCATTCTTACTCTCCATTTCCTTTCTGTATTTATCTGATTTCAGCCTCCTAGAAGGATCCTGACCTGCTCCTCTCTGTCACTCCAATCTGCCTCCAGTATTCAAGCATTTCATTCAACCTCTGCACCTCTAACCTGTCAGCTCCTTAGAAAATTTTATTCTCAGATATTTGATCACCAGAACCAACATAAAATGAAACATAAGGTAAATTTACTAAAGTTAAGCAAATTAACACAAGAGGTTCCACAGCTAACTTTATTAAAGATATGTATTAGAGACAAATCACAAGGTTGGATATTGGGAGGAAATTTTTCCTGTAAAAGGTATTCAGGAATTGGGAGGGGGACATTGGTGGAATCTCCATCCCTGGAGGTGGCACTCAGTGCTCTGGGCTGGGCACAAGGTGGGCACTGGGCACAGCTGGGACTCCAGGGGCTGGCAGGGATTTTCCAGCCTCAGTGGCCCTGGGATTTTCTCCTTTATTATTAAAAAAGTGCATTCTTTGCATCCAACAGCTACTCCAAACAAGAAAATTAAAGAAATCCCCTCACCTTTCAGCGCTGGGTTGGTGTGTGGCTCCCAGTGAAAGCTCCAGCTGACCGAACTGTATTCCACCTTGTCCTCTGGGCTCTTTTTTCCTCCCACAGCTCCCCCAGCCTTGCTTGTCAGCTGCACCTTATTCCATGGCCATGCAGAAGCACCCAGGGCACCATCCCAGAGCAGCTCACTCGTCCTGGCCCTGTGCTGGCTCAGCAGGCTCCTCCTGGTGCTGCAGGCAGGGAGAAGCCCATGCTCTGTGGGAGAGAAAGCCAGGATATCAGGAAAAAAGCCAGGAAAGCTCAGAAGCCACAGGTCTCTATTCATAGAGAGCAGGCAGGCACAACTTCCCAAGGATATTTCCTAGGAACCTCAGAGAAAGAGAAAACAATTCTTATTATCTCTATTCCTTGCCCCTGTTGTTTTTGCACATGTGGAATGTGTTAGGAAGATTGTTTACCTGAAGGGAGTTCTTAATTGGATTCTGGTGATGGTTGTTTATTAATATTAGTTGGCATAGTGGGTCAAAGCTGTGTCCTGGCTGTCTTGAGACAGCCACAGCTTTTTCTGGTTCTATTGTACAGCCAGACCTGGAATGTGACACAGCTGGGACAGAACAGCAGAGAATAATCTCAATGGAAGTGCCTTCCAAACCAGCAGTGGCTCTTAAAACCTAAGAAATTATTTGGCCCCTCTTCTCCCCCAGCCTCTTTCTAGGTATTTCAGACTGGCAATGAACAGCTACAAAAATCCCAGAGTGGTTTGGGTTCAAACCAATCCCCTAAACCAGCCCCAGAATGGGTTAGGTTGGAAGGAACCTTAAAGATCATCTTATTCCAAACCCTCCAGCAATACATCCTAGAAAAAAAGAGTCCTGCTCGTTGCTCTGCTCTTTAGATGGGAAAAAAAGCCTCTAAACTCTTACTACTCTTCATTAACTGCAGCTTAAAACCTCATGTGCCTTCACAGCAAACTCCAAGTGATCTTAAAGACAGGTTCAGGGGCATTCCCCAGAATGCAGAAAACACAACAGGAATATTTCTTGTTTGTTCTCATCAGAACAAGGGGTCACCTTAAATAAAGACCATTTTGTGAAGAGATTCCAAAATACTATGGAAAATATAAAGTGCAAGGCTTATTTTTCAAATGAAAAGACCATTAAGACATAAAAATCGCGAGTGAAAATTTCTTTAAAACATCAGAAACGCTTACATTTCATGACAGTAATAAATTCTAGGAAAACCTAAGTGAAACCCAGTGAAATGAGTTTTTAATATGCAGTTAATGGGCAGATGATGGTTTGCACAGAGCCACAGCACCAGCAGGCACAGGAGCCTCGAGCTGAGCTGGAGCTGCTGCACCAACCAAGGTGGAAGCAGAGGATGGTCTGAACCAACAGCTCTTGTTGTTTGGAGAAAAAATAATCACTTTTTCTTAGTAAAAAAAAAATCAATTAGAAATACTTTTTTTATATAAATAAAACTTTGGTCCAAATTGTGAGAAGAAAGCCTGTGCAATGCCATGACTGAAAGCCTTGGGAGCACAACCTGTAGGGTGAGTTTGGCTGGGAAGGAAGCAGGGCAGAACAGTGGAGTTACTTTAACCACACAGGAAATCACGGCTGAAACAAATCTTTCTCTTCAAATTAGAGCCACAAATACTCTAAAACTGCTATAAATGTTCTGGAGTTAGTAAATAAGATTTCTATTTTTCTATATAAGAATTCTTATTCTTAAAAGAATTCTCAATTATTATACGAATTATTCTTAATAAGAAATCTTATTAATTTATTAATAAGAAATCCTATCAGAAATAAGTTCTTTAATTCTTTGTCACAAGGATGAGTGGAGATGGTTGTGTAGGGAGCTGGTGTTGAGGAACAATAATCCCCTTGGATGTGAAGGAACCTGGAGCCACTGACAGCACAAAACATCCCTCAGCCGTGGGTCACATGCTTCAAATTATTATTATATAATACTCATGAAATTGAGCAACACTTCAGGAGAAAGCTAATGCTGCTCCAAAGTAGGAAAGGCTCCAATGTAGGAAAAGTAAAACCAGAACTTTTCTAAAGTTTCTGAAACAAGTTACCCACAAAAAGCACGTGTAGGAAGTGAAGGTGTTGGAAACATCAGCGTTGGAGTTACTGAGCAGAATTAATTCACCTCTGACGCACAGATTTACCATGAAACCATCAGGAATCACTCCTTGGCTCCTGCCTTAGGCTCAACACTAAAGTGGGAAGAATAAAGCAAATGGTCCAGCCAGAACTTCTGAATGCTTGGATCCCTGACTTCCAAAAAGAACCCTTTGATAACAGCACACACACACAGACGTGGATCAGCCCCGGTGGCAAAGGCTGTGCAGCTCAAAGAGAAAGATTCCTTCCCAAAACAAAGGCTGGCTCTCCGTCACAAATATTCCCCACTCTCCTCCCCTGGTGACAAAGAGAGAAAGCAGCAGCAATTGCACAGGAGCTGCTCTCAGACAAGTGACATTTAGCCCAGCAATCTTCCCCCGCTCCGCTGTGCTCACATTAATAAAGAATTCAGAGGTGAGCAAGAGCTCCTCAGAATATGTCAAGGACTGGGGGAGAAAAGCAGCATCAGGGAGGAAAATCCGTTAGAAAAATGAAAAACAAGATCAAGCCAACCATGAATCTCACACTGCAGGACTACCGGGTTGCCTTATTAAATTGCGTGTAAGGAGAAAAATAAATGAGAGGGGTGAAATTAGAAGAAGCAGAGACCTACGCAGTACTGAAGCACCTGAAAATCTCAAGGAATTCAAATAACATATTTAAAAAAAAAAGAATTTTAATTCTATTTCCAGGCGTTTTCTTGACCAAAACTACACATGAACATATCCTGTTTTCCAGAGCTGTGTGTACCTCAAGTATGTGGGAAGAAAGAGAGGTTCTAATATTAAGGCATTTGTTCCAAAAACTTCTCTTCTTCCCTGTTTTCGCCTACCAGACTTCCCTGTCTGATCCATCTTTCCCTCTCCTTCAAGGGTTTGGGTTCAGCAAGGATGTGGTCAAGAAAATCCTTGAATGCTCAGCCCCAGAGCAAGAAATTTGGGCAGGAGATAATAGACTAAGCAGCCTGCAAAGTGCAAAGGTTCAAAAGTCTCAGGTGCTCAACTAAATCCAGAGGTGAGACCTTAATTAAACCATCAAATTGCTTTATGATTCAGAATCGAAGTACAGCATGCCCCATCCTCTCCTATTTCCATCAAATACATGTCCTGGACATAAAGGGCTCCAGTTAATTAAGAAGGATTGTTGAAATAATGTAAAGCATCAGAAAAAAAAACTCTGAGGTAGGGTCATTCATTTCAAAAGGGAGCATAAAAAATTAACAAAATCACACTGCAGCACTCGAGGGGAAAAATTGAATGATGCCCATTCTTAACTTGAAATACTTTGCACTTAAATTTTTGCAGACTTGGGTTCCCAAATGGGAAACAGATGTGCTTTGGACCCCAGTAAATACAGCAGAGAATGTTTCACTATGTGCCTGTTCATTAACATTTATGAACATATTAATTAGAGCAATCCTTAACTCTGCTCACAGTACAAAAGCACTGCATACATTTAAAATTGACTGAAACCACATTAAAACTCTCAAATTTAAGGATGAGAGTTGCCAAGGTTCAAAGACCAGGGGTACCAAAAAACTGGCTAAAAGTGTTCCAAATAAACCAATCCAAAGACTAGAATATTTTAAAAACAATTTAAATATAATATCAGAATATATAAATATATATATGTCAGAATATATAAATCTATTTTTCAGAATATATCAATCTATATATCAATATATAAATATTTCATATTCAATATTTTATATTCAATATCAGAAAATTTTTCCTGTACAAAGCTGACTGTATTAATGAAGTTGTTTCCTATGAGAAGACATACAATAATTTGAGTAATTTTAAAGTAAAAGGTTAATGGATATAAATTACCAGAACTGGTAGAGACAAATCATCTCATTAAGCCTGCTGACATTCCAGGATTCAGTTGTAACAGAACTGCACCAATCAGTGATCCAGCAGCCTCTAATTAATTTGTTTTCTCAGCCATTACCATCTGTGAGAAGGAAGGAAAGTTTCCCAAAGCCAAAACTTCATTTTGGGGGGAACCCAGGGATGTTTTCAGACCAGGGGAACAGAGCCTTGTGAAGAGATTTCCTGAGATCAGAACAAACCATTTAAACAACAAACAATTCTTGTCCTGCTCAGCAATGAGATGTGGGTATGACCAGGGGCAGACCCTGGTGATGGGATCCAAATCCAAATTAAGAGTGGCAGCTCCATAGGAAGGAGCCCTTTCCAGGAGCACTTTTGTGGCTCAGAAAAATGCCAAATGATCGAGTTGTCCTCAGAGGTGACCAAACCTCCATACTGGATTTCCTATTTAACTGATTCCATCTAGAACAACTGCAGATTCCAGGTTGTCCCTACCACCTTCCATTCTTTCTTTGCTCCACTACAAACCCCACCAAACCCAGAAAAATGAATATATCTATTTCATTAATGCCAGACTAACAGCACCAGTCAGTGCAACTGCAGAAATACTTCATTTTTACAACTAAACACAGCAGTAGTTCTATTTTCAGTTGGCACAGCTAAAACAGTTTGCTTGGATAAGTGTATTTTGAAGTAATCTGGTTAATAATCGCCCAAATGGAAATAGTGTTGAGCTGGGGGCTGCAGCAGCTGAAATTAGACAGATCCATTACAATATTGCTCCCATTTTAACTCCAAGCAAGGCCTGAGTTTTGTAACTAAAGCTGTGAAGCCCAATCCTGCTTATACACATAGGAATCATCTTCCTAATCTTCACATTTCTTAGAAGAAATCCTACTGGCAAAAACTTCATCTGGAAATTTCTGGAATTCCTCAGAGCACATCATCCACTATGAAATTCTGGATGTGAGAAAATGGTTCAGTTCTGGTCCCAGCAGAAATTCGAATGCCAGGGCTGTACTTGAATCTTTTCACAATATATGAGAATGCCCTGGGTCTGGTTAAAGGGATCTGTCACAGACTTGTCCTTCACAGAATCCCAGAATGGTTTGGGTTGGAAGGGACCTCAAATCCCATCCAGTGCCACCCCTGCCATTTCATGGCAATGGCTTTGCCCTAGTCTGGTGCTGTGCAATTTAGGAATAACCAATTCCAGTCAGCCTATGAAATTACTTAAGGCAGGGGCAGAGGATTTTCAGGTGTACCTGGTTTCAAATACTTTCTACGCCTGAACATGTGCTGGTATTTTAATTAAAATCCATTACACATCGTCTGTTTTATCCTTAGAAATTTCAGACTTTCCCTTGAAGAATATTGAAATAAAAACTTTGAGATAGAACATTGAAATCAAAAAAACTTTGAGGCAGGCTGAGTCATAACCCATTTTACAGAGAAATCCAGAGCTGTGCAGCCACATTACCCTGAAGGGGCACGACCAGCTCACTTCTCCTCATGCCCCTCAACAGAGCTAAGAGCTGCACCTCAGACACCCCAGCAATTTTCTGCTTCACAAACAGCAATAAATGACAGAGCTTCTGCAGGGCCATGGGATGGCTGTGTACATAAATATAGATACACTCGGTTTGCTCTGTGACTGAGCACCTGAAAAGCAGCAAGACAAGGAAAAATTAACTTTTCAAGAACAGCATGAAATGCACCACAAGAATATTCAGCATTTCCTCTGTTCAATGTACTGTGTTCCACACAGAACACAAACCACCAAAAGTTATGCAAGTTAAAGCTTTTCAAGGAAATCTCAAAGTTGGCCTCCACGATTCTTATTGCATTTTAACATTCTGAGTATGTTGCCTGCTTCTGACTTTTATCAAGCAAAAGAGTTTAACCTGGAGCCAGAATTACATTAAAAAACAAACAAACAAAACCGCAAACCAAACAACAAAACCAAAAATCCCCCACCAAAGATAAAAACCAAACGAAAATAAAAACCCCACCTAAAAATACTTAACCTCTTGCAAACTGAAAAAAAAACCTCCCCATTACACCTTTTCTTACTGGAACTTTAAATCCAAGTTGCAATGAATCAAAATAAATATTGGCATTTCCTGCAGACACACCCCCCTCATTCTGAGCTAAGCTTGAAGGGTTTAAGTTTAGCTGTCAGTGCTCTGAAGTAAACAAATATTAAAGATTAAGGGTCTCCTCCTATGGTTGTGGTGTTTAGTCAGCTCATAAACACTTCATAAAGTCAGCTGGGTGCAAAGGCGCAGAGTTTATCTCTAACATGACATTTAACTTGAATCTTACTGGAAGCAATGATTAAAATTCAGATTATTTAAATCTCCATGAATCATGGCTGCAAACCTAGACCTTCTCAATACTTCTGACTGTACCAGCAATTAATATCTTCTGTATTGAGTCTATTCACCAGGTGGAGAGAATCTAAAATTATCCCTGTGCTCAAAGTGCTGATTCCTCTGTCTGCTGCACAGGCAGCTTTCCTGCTCCTCATCTGCAGGGAATCCTCTGCCTGGTGCCTCCACATCCCAAATTCAAAGAGAGACTTCAAACGGTGTTCTGGAATTTCTCCAGCATTAACTCTGACTCAGTCAATTCAGCGGGGAAAATGCCAAATTTGACTGAGCTGCTCGGGGGGTGGGGATGGCAGAGCCCTCCCCTCTGCCTGCATTTATTGCAAACAATTTTCAGGCATGTTTTCCTAACCAAATTTGATTTTGTCAACATATCCAGTGGGTTTACAATACAGGTATTGTTGCTGGAAATGTCAGTGCTCTAAATGTGATTCCTGATGTAGCCTCTCTTAGGATATTGAGAAACAGCCAAGTAAATTTGTTCTTTCTATCTAAATGTCAGTTTAGGTGTAAAAACCCCTAAATATCATGAAGAGAAGAAGAATGTGCACTGTGTGTCTAATGTGATGACTTGGATAAGAAACAAAATTAAATCTGTTTTGTGTGAGAATACTGAACCCTACAGTGGAGGATGTCAACAGCCCCTCTGTAAAAGGAAATGTATATTACAGATATAAATAATTTTACAAGACCCTTTTTATTGTTATCATAAAACCTCAAAAACATGATGGAATCAAAGCCATATTAGAGTTTAAAACACCATAAACCAGAAGTTGTTATATCCCTGGCATACAGGATAGTTTAAAGGAAGACATGATCACTAAATCAAATTTTTTCTTGCATCAGTAATAGGAGAAATGTGTTTTCATCATGCTCCCCATCCAAGATCGTCCACAAAAATCAACATTTACAAAAAATACTGAAGGGAAGTTGGGGTGTTTGCATTGTTTTTGGAGGTGGGGACTGAAGGTAGGATGGAGAGATGGATGCTCAGGAGCTGTCCTGCCCAAAAAGCCAGAAAGAGTCTGGAAAGATGACATCCATGGATGAGACAAAGGAAGTGTAGAGTTTAAAATACCATATTAGAGTTCAAAATGCCATAAACAAGCAGCTATTATATCCCTGGCATACAGGATAGTTTAAAGGAAGACACAATCACTAAATCAAAATTTATCTTGCATCAGTAATAGAAATCTATTTTCATCATCAACTCCCCATCCAAGACCCTCCACAAAAGTCAACAATGCATCTATTTATAAAAAATATTAGAGGGAATTGGGGATGTTTGCATGGATAAATAACTGGTTATGGAGGTGGGGACTGAAGGTAGGATGGAGAGATGAGTGTTCAAGGCCAGCCAAGGTAGGAGCTGTCCTGCCCAAAAAGCTAAAAATTCTGGCAAAAGAGAGGATGGAAAGGTGACATTCCATGGATGAGACAAAGGAAGTCCAGACAGGGATGCTGAGAGCCACCTGCAGGGATGTGCAGATGGACCTTGCCTGTGTCAGAGCCTGAGCCATCACTGTGATGGATGGGAGGCAGCAGGAGGAGATGAGGAGCCACGGACCCGAGGGGCACATCCTGGCTCTCCACACAAAATGATGGATACCTGCTGCATGCTGATCTGCAGGAGCAGCAACGTGGGGCTGCAGCTATTAATGCTGGCAGGAAATTGGTTCAGACTCCTTGACAGCCACTTAGAAAAGCAAAATAGAAGACTAGGAAACAGAGGAAAAAAGCCAAAAAGAAAATCAAGTGTTTGTAAAACCCACGGTGCAAACTTGTCGCACATAATTCTTACTCCCCTCACCTCAACAAGTGGATCAGGGAATTCGAAAGGGTTTAAGGATGGGAAAGAAAGCTGCAACCTGATGCCTCTCAGAGGGATGAGAGAGGTGTGGCACACTCAAAGCAGGGAGTGACAGCCCAGCCTTGGGATCAGAGCATCCACAGCACTTCCAGACAAACAAAAGGCTGGGGGCTTTCCTGCATGGCCTGTAATAAGGCAGAGGAACTTGGCTCCAAGTTCCATCAGTTCCTATGGGAAGAGTCTAAAAGGACTCTCAACGTCGATGTGCAAGCCAGACCTCCTGGATAGACCCCTGGCTTCCCAGCTGCCACAGCGTGTGGAGTCTGAGAGAGCTTGCTGAAGAATTCTTATTGTATGCTTGATCAAAACTCACATTGTCATGCTGCTTTCCAAGGGAAGAACCCTAAAAATGATAGAAAAGTAGGAAAAGAGAAGAGAAGAATTCTTTATCTTGATCTCAGAGTGGCTGAGAGGCAGCTGGAGTGTTCCATCACTGGAGAGAACTGAAGAACTGGTTTGTGGCTGCACTGGTGAATCCCACCAAGACCCTCTTGGACACCCCCTGGACCCAGCAGGTTCTGTCCCTGACCCTCCTCTGTGATCTCTGCCCCCAATCCTACCCCAATCTTCACCCAAGTGCCCTCTGCACTCTTTTAGGACTGGCACATCCCCTCACCCTTTTTGTTAATCAAAGCAATTTTGTGATCCCATCAGCAACCCCTGGGCCAGAGCATCTTCACCTGAGTCAGCACCAAAGGTTGGTCAAAACACAAAAACATGAGAATGAGCAAACACTGTGAAACAGACAGCTTAGATGGGATGTAGGATCTCCCTTTGCAGGATCCCTGCCCCTCGTAGCTCAGTTTCTAAATTCCAGGCTAGAGGTTTCATCTGCTCAAGGTTACCCAGCTATCTTGAACCAGACTCCAGTCTCATGTAAGATTTTAATTGCAAAGCTTTGCACAAACAGATTTGTTTTTCTCAGTTCGACTGTATTGTAAATAATAAACCTCCCTCTATAACACCTGAAAGCTTATTATGTGCTTCAGTAAAACTGTTCATAATTATTCAGTTATCTGATTATGTTTGCCCTTTTGTGTATTTGAGCACCTCAGAAAGACAGAAGGTATTAAAGCATTTACAAAGCAGGCAACTAATTTATTTTCACATCATTTGCCCTCCCATACTGCATATTATTATATGCAATCAGTCACCTAAACTACAGGATGCCCCCACTTTCTATATTCCTGAATGGCCAATAACATCAGCTGTAAGGAGGATTTCTATTGAACACTGATATTCTTGTTTGGACATGAATACCCTGTGTCTGTGCAGATATAGATCCCCACAGAAGGAAGCCTTGTTCTCTGAATACTGGATAAAACAAATAACCCCATCAGAAATGGGGCTTGCAAGGAGCCTGAGCGTGACTGATAAGGGAGCTGTATAAATCTCCAGCAGCCACTTGCCAACTTCGTTCTGAAACATTCAGCTGATTCCAACTGCAGATTATGACTTTTCTCCAACCATCCCCCTTTTTTCATCTTCTGCTAAAAATATTCATTTCCCCAAAGCAGCAGAGAGGCAGCCCAGGACACCCAAACTTGGATAAATCACGGGCGTTGATTTAATCTCACGCAAGCGAAGCTTCCCGCTGTCCTTTTAAAACAAACAAGGAGGGCTCAGAGGCCTGCACATAATCACTGAATTACAAAGAACAGATGTGAGACATTAACAAGGAAATGCTTATGCTGGCAAGGAGCAAGGACTATAAAACAGCACGCACTGTACCCAGCCAGACCGGCTTTTCAATGACTCATACTTATGAGATTACAAACAAGAAGGAACAAAAATTAAATGGTTCATTTGACTGGGCCTAATACACTTTAGTTACTTTAAATTAACTGGTAATTGTGCCATTTCTTACCCTTGTTCTTTTGCTTCTGACTTCTTGTTGGAATGCCTTGATGGAGGGGAAATTATTACAAACCCCACGCAGCTCCTATCTATGCATTTACCTATCCTCAATTCATGATTAGTGCAAGCATTCCCTACAAAACATGCACTCATTTCTCTGAAATAAAACCACCCCTCTGTCAATTGCCGGTTCAACCTGTTACTGCACCAAGGTTTAATTTTTCTTTTTTTTTTTTTAACCAGTTCTACAAAGATTTTATCCTGTTCATTCCCTGAGCAGCCTGGGATAGTGGAAGTTGTCCCTGCCCATGGCAGGGGGTTGCAATGAGATGAGCTTTAAGGTTCCTCCCTACCCAAAGCATGCTGGAGTTCTGTGATATTGCCAGGCCTATTTCTCACCCTGCACTGGCAGAGGGAGAGAAAAGGAGTCACTGCTTTTTATAGTCGTGGCTGATAAGGGAGGGTGTCCAAGTCATATTATCAATAACCTCACATGGATAACAGGCATGAAGAACCACTCTGAAGTGCAGGACAATGAAGGCTCAAATGCAAATAGAAATTGAAATTCATTCCATTTTAATTAATATAAAAACCCTACTGCCTGCCTCTCATACATACATATTTCCTATTTCTGTGCCTGCCCTACAAACACACTGTCATTGCTCAAGCCACTTTGTGGTTTATTGACCCCATGACTTGGGTTGCAAGAAATGAAAAAGAACTTGGCTCCTGCATGATTTGATGGTCACATCACATTTGCAGGAGCTGGATATTGATGATCCCTGTGGGTCCCTTCCAGCTCAGGAAATTCTGTGATTCCAAAAAAAGGAATGTGTGTGCTAAGGGGAGATTGCTGCCCATCTTCCCTCATGGTACCGGGGAGAAAACAGGGCCAAATTTCATACAAACAAAGCTTTCCCACTTTGTCCCTATACCAAGTACTTCAAGATGTTCATATTATCTCCTGTTGTTGTTCAAAATACATAAAAATTAATGCCTTAACTACTTGGTTGTAAGGACACAAGCAAAATCAACACATTCAGTTTGAAAAGAATCATAACCTGGATGGAGCACTTTGGGAAACCTCTCCTGCTCCAGCTGCTGATGAATGGATCTACTTAGTTTTTTTATTAATTTATTTTTTCTCACAGAGATAACACCTCTATTATTTACATTATATATACTATAATTATATGCATAATATAATTAGATATTATCTAATATAACATATATAATATACAATAGAGATATCTATTTCTCACAGAGATAAGATCCTTATTATAATATATAATATTTATAATATAATGTTATACTATAATATGTATAGATATTATATTATATAATATTATATATAATATAAAATAGATATCTATTTCTCAGAGATAAGATCCCTATTTTAATATATAACAATATAATATAACATAATATTATATATACTATAATTATATGTATAATATAATTAGATATTATATAATGAAATTATTTATATATATATATATAATGTAAAATAGAGATATCTATTTCTCACAGAGATATTCATATGCTAAAGCAGAATTTCTCATTATGACCAACTTGGATTCACTTTTTGAGAGCAGTGGGGACAGATTTTCTTCCTATTACTCACTGGGAATGAGAAGGACTGAGGCAGTGAATGCCTTAATTTTTTACAAATCATCATCATTTGGTAAATTCTGGCAGTGATTATTTCAGCATATCGATTAAAAATTCAGCCTTTATTTGCAATCAGAGTATCTCAGGCCTCCTTGTGCCTTCATCCCCACAGTGAAGAGTCCTTCGGCCTCACATCATCCCTAAGCTCTCATGCCCACAGAAGTTGAATTAAATCACTTCATGCCTTGTTCATTCAACAAGGAATGGAAAATTCACTTTTGTCTCACAGCAAATCGAGCACCCTCAAATCACTTCTGTGTCTCTTTCCAGCACAATGTTGAAATTCCAATCAGATTTTCCAGCCTAGGAATGATCTTGCCACTGCTGCCTATTGAAATACCCCTACTGAGCCCAGGCCTGAGCCCAGGCTAATGCTGCCCTGTATTTAATATTATTAACACTACTAGAGAAATCACATACAAATTTGACTGGCTGCAGCCTTTTAGACTGATAAATTTTGGGCAATAAGGGAATGAACACATCATTATGTTTCTTAGTCTTCATCAAGAAGAGCACTGGAGCAGTTGAGAACTGGAAGAAAACTCCCTTTACCAACCTGAGGGAGCAGCACAGGGAAGAGACAGAAGATGATCAAAGAAAGGAGAAAAAAAATTAAAAGCTGAAGTAAAAACCCTGTTTTGTTTCATCGTTTAATCACATTTATAATTAAGAGTAAGAACCAGCATCTCAGAGCTCAGTTATGGCCCTGGTGAGGAATTCCACTGCCCTGTATTGCAGAAATTCTCCTTTACCCTTCCCCACCCAAATCCTGATATTCATAATCTATTTGAACAGAGCTTGAAAATTCATGATTTGTGCTCAAATTCAGAAGAAATGTTGCAATAAAATGGCAAGAAAAGACCCAAAAAGCAACCTCCCAGCTGTGGTGGACTTTCCAGCTCAGTTTCTATGCCAAGATTTTTAATTTGCTCAAGGCTAAGAGAGCCTGAACACTTCACATTTCAGTGCTTCTGCAGCTCCTTTCACACCTGAGCTGCAGTAAAATGCACAGAATGATGGTAGCACCTGTGTCATTCAGGGTACATTTTCTCTACTGGCACAAATTCACAGTGCCATTCAAATTAAGACTTCATACCAAGATGGCAAATTTCCCAAATCACACCCTTAATCTCTCCTATCCACTAGATAGAAAAGGTAATTAAAACCCACGATTGGAACAATAACAGAACATTCCACCTGTACAAGGAGAAGAATCAATGTACAAAGACAAGAGAGAAATGGAAAACATTAAAAAACAAATTTAAAAAAATTCAAGTGCTCAACTAACAAATTGGTTTCTGCACAGAGATCTACAGGGCATTAACTTTCAGGGATCACAGCACTGATTTTCTCAGAGAAGCAAAACAGGTATTTACAGTCATTGAGATCCTTCAGCACACTGAATTATGCAGCTGGCAAAACACAAGACAGGAACAAGTAGGTGTTGTGTCCATCAAGACCATGGACATGACCCCCAAACAATTCCTCAACAAAGTCTAAAAATATACTGTAGTTGAGACATCAAATTGTTAATAAATGTCCCTTTTTATTAGAAGGTACCAGGGAGAATTAGAAAGTGACTCAGGATTCATATGACGTATTCCTGAAGCAGAAAAGAGATGAAAACTTGTTTTTACCATGTTACCCTGCAGAGCTGGAAAGAAAAGGCTCGTAAACCACCAGGCCAAGCAACTTCTGCATGAAGTACCTGGAGTGTAGCCACAATAGGGGACATCAGCTCCAGGCAGCCCAGAAATCAGTGCAGGGAGCAGGACAATCAAACTGGGTCACTCCTGCTAAAGTGCCCTGTATGCTCCCTTTATCCACCTTCTCCTGCTCTGGATGTCCAAATTGTTTCAGGAACACATGGGAAATTTGGCTGGTTATCAGTTTGGGTCTGGATTGAAGGCACTTGAGATGATAGCTTCATGTTCAGACTCAGGTGCTTATTATTTCTTATCAGTAAAACAGTCTCACTACTGTGAGTTCTGCAGCAAGGCACAAAATGGCCAACAATCTCTTGTTCCAAGGGCTTTTAAGACTAAACTATCCAATTAATAACTGACACCTGAATTATTTTCCCTTTTAACCCAATAACTGATCCCACAGAGCTGCCATGGGGACTTTTCTGCCCAATTACAAAATGCCACCCAAACTCATGGAGAAGGAGGAAGAAGAGGCATGAAGAAGAAACCCAGGATGACACCCTGTGCCCTCCATCTTGCTTCCATCCACAACACACTAAAAATCCCAAACCCTCAATTTCTCACCAAGTGATGCACCTGCACTGCTCTCTATAATCTATTGCACACTTTTGCGGGTTCCAGTCTATTCTGGAGTTTACGAAACTTTCTCCATGAGTGAGGGTCAAAGTCAGTGCTCCTCTGGGGGTCAGGGCACCCCAGAGCAGACAGAGAAATATTCCTGATGCCCTGGATTTCCACAGCTGATCACGTGAACTTTGAGGGGAAGACCTGCTGATCCCATCCCCATCAAGGGGAGCACAGGGCACAGATCCTCCACCCTGGGGACACATTTAAAGCCAGGGAGCTGAAGGACACCGGGATCTGGAAGCATCCATCTCACCCAGCAGGCAGCTCAAGCCCAGACATGACTTTATTTCCAGGATATTATTCCCAGAGAGATGCACAGCAAGCAGCACAGCTGATGGACAGTGCTGTGTCAGCCCTGACAGTTCAGCCCTGTCTCACCCTTGCAGATGTTTCCAAGGCAGTGACGTGCCCTGAGAGAGCCAGGGGGACAGGACAGATGCTGTCATTTCAGGGTCAGGGCTCCCTGGCACCAAAAATCCTGTCACTGCTCAGTGACCAGCTCTGAGGCCAGGATAAACTGTTTCAGCCACTGCTCTTTTCAGAAGTGAACACTGTGTTTCCTGCTGTGGCTGGAATATGTGGAATAATCAGAGCTACCCCTTTGCCAAGGGTGATTTCCACGGTCTGAAGTACAGCCTCCCTATGAATTTTGTGGCAATCAGATTCTTCTTTGCCTATTTCTGTTCTTCATTTATTTTTGGAGGAGCATTACCAGTATGTGTAATGCAGCAGGGCTGGGAAAGTCAGGCAGGATAAGAAGGAATAACAGACAGGAATAACTGACAGAACAAACTAGCACATTCCAGCTCCAGTTCAGGCTATGCTGAGCTCAAGTCCATGCATCCCAAATTTACCCAGCAGCCAAGCACCCCTGACTAACATCATCCTGGAGAACAACAACAGGAGTGTGAAGCTGGTTTGATTTGCATAATATGAATTCTTGGATAACTTGGGGCAGAAAGCAGCCTCTAAATCACACTGTCCACCCTGGCTGGGTGACACAGGTGGCCTTGGAACACCAGCTGGCCCTGCAGCAGGATGCTGTGCCTGGAAATGTGGTCAGACAGCTCCAGCACTGCGCAGGGCTGTGAGTGGTGGGATGACAGGGGCAGTGTGTGCTGCTTGTGCTGTTGAATTGTGCTAAAATCAGTCTGGCATGTCCTGACAGAGGTAAAGGTGTGGCAGATGTGGTGAAGTGTTATCTAAAATTACTGGAGTGACCTCATTGACCTGCGGACATCTGACAGGTGTCAGTCCTAGAAAAGTGCAGTCCATTTTCCCTAGGGTGGGTTCTTTAACATAATCTCCCCTTGGAGCACGTGGAGATTCCTCCCTTGAGTTTTGGGACAGTCCCCAAGGATAGCCCTCAAGGCTGAGTGAAAGATTTGCCCATGAGCTTTGGTCTGGCTGAGTTACATCAATCTCTGATAACTGGTTCTTTTTGCTGGTTTTAATTTAATTGCTTTATTATTGCTTTGCTGTTGCACACTACTCAGTCTTATACCTTAATAATTGTTTCATCTTTTATGCTGTGCGGTAAATAATTCTGATCGCAATCTTTTATCTTATCATTTGTCGTAATCATTTTATATAAACAGATCTGATTTGTCAGCATTAAGTCTGCAGGACAAAGTGACCAAGCCTGGGTCTGGGACTGATCCACCACCCTCAGGCTGCTGTTGAAGGAGGGGTTTAGAAAGCCAAGGGGTCCTTTTGGACCCTTGGGACTCACCAGGAGCTTCTCTCAAAATTTTGACTCAAACTTCCCTCAAACTTTGAAATTCCCACTCCACCCATGACAGCCCCTCCTCACTCCTTCCTTCTGCTGCCAAACAATCATTGAAGAGACCAAAACCTTCCCTGCCCCAAGCAAGCTCAGGCAAAGAACAAATCAACATTTCTGTCAAGTTTCCTTGCAGTGACACAAAGTGTTACTTCCCTCCATTCTCACTCCTTTGCCCCTTTATGCCTGGATATTTCCCTGGGAAGTTTTTCATGTTACAGAATTCTCATCTTCCCCGAGTCACAGAAATCAGAGGGAATGTTTGAAGAAGAGAATTTCACAGTGGACTTGTATTTCTAATACAAACAGCAGACAGTGATTGTATTTATGTATTGATACACACACACACACATCCACTGCAGCAAATTCTGAGCAGCAGGCTCTGTTTGCCAGCCCAAATGTGGCTGCAGCACTGGTCGTCCTCCCACACCCCAGAGATGCAGATCAAAGGTTTGATTTTCTCTGTGCCCTGCTCTTTTCTCTCTGAGAAGGATGCTTATGTTCCACAGCAATCAAAATAAGCTCAAGACTCCTAACAAACATGAAAAGGTGATCAAAATATGTAACGGAAATTAGGAAATAGCATAACTAACAACTAATTCCAGAGGAAGAAAAGCACAAAGCATACATCCATTTCTTTCTGCTAGTGGAAGTACGGGAATGCACAGAAATTGCATTGTCTACTTTAAAAAATGTTTATTAGCTACAATCCTGCATTTCCCAGGATGTCTTAAATCCTAAATCCCATCCAGTCGCAGGGCAAGGACACCTTACACTGTCCCATGCTGCTCCAAGCCCTGTCCAACCCCACACTTGGGACATTTCCACGGATCCAGGGGCAGCCACAGCTGCTCTGGGCACCCTGTGCCAGGGCCTGCCCACCCTGCCAGGGAACAATTCCTAATTCCCAAAATCCCATCTAATTCTGTTCTCTAGCAGCAGGAAGCCATTCCCCTTGTCCTGGCACTTCAGGCTCTTGTGAAAAGTCCCTCTCCAGTTCTCCTGGAGCCCCTTCAGGTACTTCAAACCCTCTTTGGGGCTTGGCAAGGCTCAATAATACCTACCGCTAATAATAAATAAGCCCAAACTTCCATCAGGAATAGTATGAACCAATGGAAACAGTCTCAAATATTTAATGTTTGCTGGGAAAACCTTCCCCAGAAGATCATTAACAAAATGTTAATCTCCACCTAATGCTTTACAACATCAGCCATTAATAAATTATGTGTACAGCAGGAATTAGACTTAGCATAATATTCTCAAATGAGACATGCCATTCCCAAATATTTTCAGCAAGGGACTTCTTAGTTTTGTTGAGGGAGTGAGTTTTTTAAATGGGGTTGGTTTGTTACAGTTTGTTGATGGTTTTTGGGGTTTTTTAGGCTTGGGATGAGCACACAGGGATCCACACATTTGGAGAGCAAAGAGCCCACCTGATGGATTCTGTAATTTCTGACACTAGAAACTCTTTGGCATGAACAATTTTCACAGATTGATCTGAATTTAGCTGGGATAGCAATGACAGAAAGTGCATCTATTTTAGAATGAAATTCCAAATGCCATCAAGAGCTGCCTTTGAGGAAGAGCTACGAGCTAAACCAGCTCGTCATGGTTTTCATTCCTGAAAATTATTCCTATTTGCTAAAGCAGACACATATTGAAAATAAAACATGCATGCAAAGACTGCCACTAGAAAAAACCTGATTATTGCCCATTCCCACCTCACAAGGTGTTTGAAGTCTTCCTGATTGTGGGAAGCCTGGACAAAGCTCTTTGGCTCATCTTGCTAACCAGCAAATCAAAACACTTTTTTATAATTCTCATTGCTAGGAGGGAAAACTTCTTTAGCCAGGGACCTCTCCACACTGACTGGAATGGCCTCAGCTGTTCCACAGAGGATTCAGGGCTGTCTGTGTTAAAAACAATGCAATTGATGCAATTAACACATTTAAATTGAGCTCTAATTCTTTAGGATGCTTCAAGCAACACATTCGCATTTAGCTCTGATTTTTTTAGGTTACATCAAGCAACAGCAATGCCACATCTGAGACTCAAGACCTGAAATAAACCAATCCTCTGGTAGCCACAGCAGGTCCCAGGCAGGAGGGAATTCCAGCAGCAGGGAATTCTGCCATGGAGGTCAGCAAAGGTTCCCCTGGGGCTGATCCCAGCTCCCACCTGTCGCAGACATCTTTTATGGAAAATCCTTTCCTTAGGATTTTTCCTCCTGAGAAGCTGGGAGGCCTCAGGAACAAAATGCAAACAATGATTATCTGCTGCTGTGGAATGCAACAGGTGCGTCTGTGATTGGTCTCATGTGGTTGTTTGTAATTAGTGGCCAGTCACAGTCAGCTGGCTTGGAGAGTCTGGGACAGCTGCCTTTGTTATCATTCCTTCCTTTCCACTCTTAGCTAGCCTTCTGATGAGAACCTTTTCTTCTATTCTTTTAGTACAGTTTTAATGTAATATATATCATAAAATAATAAATCAAGCCTTCTGAAACGCAGAGTCAGATCCTCGTCTCTTCCCTCACCTGAAAACCCCTGTGAACACCGTCACACCCACCCACCGGCCAGGCAGCAGCTCAGAACCTGTCAGATCATCTTCATTTCACTGCTGAGGTTCCTGCATCCCTTCATCCCTTCATCCACACACTGTGGGGCTCCAGGCACCTGTGGAGTGGTCGCTCCCCACCACAGGGATGGAGCAGAGCTTCTCCTGACACCTCAAAGCGCACAGAGGAGCTCCTCCTGCTGCTGTACCACAGCCTGTGGATGAAGAATGCTCCCAAACTGTGCCAGGTCTAAACAATTTAGCCACTGCACACAACGGGAGGAACAAATTAGGACAGCTCCAAGATGAATTTTTGCATGTGATTATTAATAGCAAGCAATGCTGGCAGTTACTCACTGTAGCCTGTGGGGAAAATTTCTCTTGGGCAATAACTCCAGACACTGCTGAAAAATCTGAAACATTGCACACAGCGTGAAAATATTGAACTTGCCTCTCTCTCTGCAAACAGACTAAAAGGAATTATCAAGGACTCCACTGGTGAGAAACAACAGTTTGTGATATACAATGCCACAGAACACCAGGTAGTAACAGCAGAAGAAAAGGAAATCTGCTGTTTGCTTTCATTGCTTGCAGATTCAGAAGTCGCTGGTGAGAAAAAGTGCTGACAATTTGAGCATTGAGTTTGTCCACGGTGGAAATTTTCATTAAAACAAATGAAAACAGAATAGAGAAGACAGAATCCCACAATCACTGAGGCTGGAAAATCCCTCCAGGATCACCCAGTTCCAGCTGTGCCCAGTGCCCACCTTGTGCCCAGCCCAGAGCACTGAGTGCCACCTCCAGCCCTGCCTGGGACACCTGCAGGGCTGGGCACTGCAAAGCTCCCTGGGCAGCCCCTGCCAAGGCCTGAGCACCCTTTGCATGCAGAAATTGCTGCTGCTGTCCCAGCTGAGCCTCCCCTGGCCCAGCCTGAGGCCCTTTCCCCTGACTTTCTCAAGGAATGGAATAGAAGAACACAGAGCAATACCATCTAAATTTACTGAAAAATTCCCCCACTGTTAAATCAGAAAATAAAATGTATTACTTTTTATAGAAAAGCATGACTCAAAGTCCTCCAAGTCATCCTTCAAATGAAAAAAAAAAAAAAAAAAATAGTCTGTTCTCGAAGAAGACTTGTCACTTGTTACATTCAGCTCTCTGAAATTCTTCCTGGCTAAAAATTCCTATAAAAATTATACAGTATGGGGGGCTTCGGTCACTTATAATAAGAAAATAACTTCACTTTTCAGACAGGCAAGAACAATTTTCCTGTCTTTGCTGCAACGTCCCCAGATGCTGTACATGGAAATTTTCAGCAGCATTCACTCGGCATAAAAAGCAAAATCATCCAATAAAACCAGACATCTAATGACAGAAGTGGTGGAGTATTAATTCCTCCATGCAAAGGTATGAAAGAGATTTTTGCCTACCAAAATGGCTCATTTCAAAGAAGCAACAATGGAATTTTTGTGGACTAACAGATGTTTAACAGATCATAAAAACCAGACATACTTTACTGCCATTGAAGCCACCAATGCTTGGAAAGGCATTTCCACAAGGAAAGATCCTTCCCAAATGTGCCAGGGGATGTTTAGGTAATGGTGGGGGTTAAAATCCACCTCCCTCACTGCATCCCCAAGTCCCACTGCCTGGGACAAGGACAAACACAACATTTTCCCTGGGGCATCACTGCAGGGGCCGCTGTGGAGCACCAAAGTGTCCCTGGATCCACATTTATGACCTGTAGAATTAACTCCATGGAATTAACTTTGGAATTAACTCCATGTCCTATGGGAACATCTGTGCCAACCTGTGACCGTGTTCACAGGGGTTCTTGGAGGGAAGAGATGAGGATCTGACTCCATGTTTGATTTACTTTATTTTATGATATATATTACAATAAAACTATACTAAAAGAATAGAAGAAAGGATTTCATCAGAAGGCTGGCTAAGAATAGAAAAAGAAGGAATGATAACAAAGGTTTGTGGCTCTAACAGAGAGTCCGAGCCAGCAGACTGTGATTGGCCATTAATTAGAAACAACCACATGAGACCAATCACAGACGCACCTGTTGCATTCCACAGCAGCAGATAATCAATGTTTACATTTTGTCCCTGAGGCCTCTCAGCTTCTCAGGAGAAAAAATCCTAAGGAAAGGATTTTCATGAAAAGATGTCTGTGACACCAACCTCCCTGGTTTAACACGGCAGTTAAACCACAGAACTCACACTGGCCAGAAGGATAAATCACCCTTGTCAACTCAGCCTTTGGGATGTGTGAGATCAAACACCTCCTGGAACTGGCTCTTCCCACACCAAGAACACAGCAGGGTAGGGAGAGCAAGCTGGAATCCACTGCTGAGTTATAACCAGCTCTGAGGGGCAAAGAGAGCAGAAATATTGCCTTTAATGTCTGTACTTCCAAGCAGCATCCTGCCAAGCAGAGCATCCTCCCACAGGGTGACAGGACCAGGATGGGCCAGGGCATCTGTGCCTCTTGGAACCTTTTCCTGAGCAGAGTCTGGACCATGAGTTTATCAAAAAGGCTCCCAGGCAGGTATTCCTCCTGCAGAAATCCCCCAGGTAAGCTGGCTGTGCATTCTCAGGCAAGGGTCACACTCAGAAATGAGATCTGGAAGATTCCAGACACATCCCTCTCTGCCGGGAGCCACTCTATGAGCTCCCACAGCACTGCCATAAGGACCCTTTGTGGCCTAATTAGGATTTTGACATTATTGGTGACATCAGACTTTGATCTGGGCAGGGTTTCAGGGCTTGCCAAAGCAAGGCAGTGACACTCACCCTGAGAAATGCATTTTTCAGAAAGCATTGAGCATAAATCTCACACTGCCTTCCATGGAACTGAACCAGCTGCATGTGCAGGAGAGAAAACAGAGAAAATCAGCTGGGGCTCTAACAGCATCCTCTTTGCTGTCATAAAACTCAGCAAATCCATTTTTTTAAATTTCTACCTTTCTGTCAGTTGTGGTTGGAACTGTTCAAGGTATTCAAAACCTATCAGTGTGAGGGGGAGGAATGAAAACAGATAAGGACACACAGGAAGCTGCATGATCACATAGGTTGTATTTCCACAGATAAAATAAAAAACCAGGAGACCATGAGGGAGGAAAAAACCAGAAAGACCACAGGGGAATAGACTGGACAGAAAGCATCTTATTAAATCAGTTTTGTTATGAACAGGGTGAGCTTGAGGCCTGTTGAAGTCTGAGACATATGTTATGGACTTATCTGGAAATTGAGCCTGTGCAGCTGAAAGAGTAAATTTGAATGCTGTGGCTTGCCAGGCTAAAGTAATCACATTTTTCTGGCTTCAGATCCCAATGAACTTAGACTGTTCACTGTCAAGTTATAAAGGAAAAAATACATCAGAAGCTTGACAAAATTAGATAAGTTCTTTAGGTCTCAATTAATGCTCAACTGATTTTTTTTGTCTGAAGCTTTATTGGCCAGATTTTTCACATCAAATAACCCATGACAGGGAACTGAGGATTCAAAAGAAAAGGTGAAATAATTCCATGACTTGGTGTTATGCCAAGCACATCAGTGCAGCAGCAAGGATCAGGAGTCAGACTTTCCCAACCCAGCCAAATCAAATCCTCTCCTTTTTCAGCTCTCAAATGGAAGCCAAACTCTCCTTTCAGAAGAAAAACAAAAGCATTGCTGCCACACACAGAAATTAATGGTCACCCTCAGCCCAGATTGCCCATGCTGAATCCTTCAAGGAAATTATCAACTTTTATCATCATCACCTTCCTGTTCCAGTGGGTAAAAAGAAGAAAAAACTATTGGAAAGCATAAAGCAAAATTTTTAAAAAGTACTATGATATCCTAAAATTAACAAATGCTCTCTTTCTTTTAATTGCGACATCTCTCTTCTCCCTACAACAACAAAACAGTCCTCCAAACATTCAGACTAAAGGAAAAGCTAAATAGAAAACAAAGGGAAAATCCCAAATTTTTAATCGTGGATCCATAGATCTCAGGAGAAATAGCATGAAATGTAGCAATGGTTTATTGCTGTTATTTTCTTCCCCCCCTTCTCCATGCTTCCCCAAGCATTTGCACACAGCTTGTTTTAGTAAAAAAAAAGAAAAAAATCTAAAACAAAACAAACCAAAACAAATCCCAAACAAAACAAAAAACCAAATTAAAAGAAAAAAAAAAAAAAACAGCAATAAAACATGCTGAGTTTCCAGAAGCTTTTTATACTACTGTTTCACTGGTTTTGACAATGTTTCATACAGAAAGAGAAGCACAGTTTAGAGAAAAGGCCTGTAGGAGTTGCTAATATGACTCATCCTACACAGTAAATAAATAATAATTATGGTAACAGCAATAAAAATAACCACAATAATAATAGTAATAATAATAACAACAGCAAAAATAATACTCTTTTAAGCTGTCTACAAATAATGAAAAAAGCCCCCCAGCCTCCTGAAGAGAATAAACAAACCAGGTTGCAAAAGACACCAAACACACTCCCAGCACTTTCTTTTTGACAAAGTACCAGTTTAGCAAACACACCTTTTAAAATTTTTTCCACCAAAACAATAAATGATTGCTAATATTTGTGTCTATATAAATGCCCTATGAGCAGATTTAGTGAAAAGCAAACAAACAGCAGCATAACCATTTGTTGGTCCATGAAAAAAGACTGCAATCTTTAGGATGACAAGTGACAGGAAATGGGGCAGGAGGTTATGTGGGTGTTCATGGGGACCATCATTCTAAAACAGCCAAAATTGAGCTGAAGTCATTTAAAGGCCCAGTAAAACAGGAGGAAAATGACAGTGACAGACCAGCCAAAGACAGCCAAGCATCACCAGGGCAGAAGAGTTTTGGTGTTGGCGTTCCCAGAGAGTTGATAATAAACCCTCCATCAGGTGTTAGAACCTTCTGTCTCTCCCTCTGACCTGCCCCATTGCTAACATCTGGACAATATACACAAATTTCCAAGACAAAGGCAGGTTCTGAACGCTGCAAACTCAGATTTATTTGGAAAATATTACACCCGAGTGCTTCAGCAGTTTAAATTGCTGTCCTCCAAAATAGAAACGTTCACCCAAAGCAGAGCTCTGCCAAAGAGCCTTTAAACCAAATTAAAGAATTGCTGAGATGCCACCTCTGATGCCACCTGGTCCTTTACACAACTCAGCTGTTTTATTACAGGTTTTTTTTTTTTTTTTATTAGTGTCCTCTGCAAGGAAACCAAACCATCCTGCTTGGATCCTAATTTCATTCTGATTTCTAATTTTGAAAACCCAATCCAAGACAACTCTTGGGTTCAGCTGTCCTGTTCAGTCTGTGTTCATGCTCCTTCCCTGCATGGCTTGCTTTGGCCCTGTGAGCTTTTTAACTTTCCAAAGCCTAGTATTTTTCCTCCTTTGTATGGCCATTCAGGCTTTTTACCAAAGAAACAGCAAAGATAGAAATATGTGTAGTGAGCACAGGAATGATTTTGCGCAAGACACTTTTCCTAGGTAACATTATTTTTTTACACTGTCAACAGAACAACCTGGGGTGCTCAGATCAGAAGGCTCCATCATGAGACCCCTCCAACAAAAACATCTGAGCCTCAGCTCTGCTCCATGCCCTGTTCAAGGCTTGAAGGACAGGGAAGAGCCTGGGTCTCCACACTGACCTGAGGCTGTTTCAGACTGGAATCTGGGAGAAGGAGCACCAACAGCCCTGAGCCTGAAAAAAGCTGAGGAGAAGGGCTGGGAAACAACACAGCAGAGAAAAATTACTTGCATTGGAGAAGGATGGAGGAAACCTGCCAAATGAGCAGTGATGTTGATGAGAAACAGGAGTTAATTGAGTTTGGGAGAGTTCTGTCATGGCTGTAAAGAGATCCAAGTGCTTTCCCTCTATGGACTTCTGCCAGGAGATAGTTTGGGGTGAGGAGCCCAGCACCCACACACCCAAGCTGCCCAAACCCCATTGCCATGTCCCCTTTGAGCTGATGCCAGGCCAAAGGGCAGTGCACAAACACCCAACCCTCAGTGCCACCATTTCCATGACACTCCTTGTGTCCCCTGAAGCTGAGGCCTCTCACTGTCCCAATTCCTCCTTCAAACCACCCCAAGTCCTCACTCCTACCACAAAAATCTCAGCAGACTCCATCCTTTCCCCACAATCTCCCAATGATTCCAAAGATCCCTTTTTGGTTTTCTTTCTGCCCAATCCACCAAAATCCACCTGAAGCCTGCAGATCCCTTCCCTAACAGCAGTGTCCAACCTCTGAAAGCTGGGGTTCGAACCAGAACAGAACTCAGGAGATTCATCTGCTCTCCAGCTGGATTTTGGCCAAACCTTTTAGGCACAAAACTCCTTTCCTGATGCATCCTGCTCATGCCACACATTCCATTTTAGGCCTTCAGGGATGCACAGACCTCGCTCCCAGTTTCAGTTTAGGTGCCAGCATCTGCCACAATAATATTTTCATTCATGGTTCCTCAGGTTTTATCCATACTTTAAGTTTAAAAGGAGGCATTCGGTGTTAACTTGATTAATTCATTTGTTTTAAGGTCTGGATATAAATTTTGAGAGCTTCCCCTTTTTTAACTTAGGACGAAGTGTTTGCTATGACAGCACTGGATCACAGAATTATTTAGTGTGGAAAAGACCTCTTAGGTCATCAAGGTCAACAATTAACCTAACACTGCCAAACTGAGATTTTACTTTCTTTAAAGAAATAGCCACTCTTAGCCAGTTTCCCAGGGAATGCTCCTCTTTATTCCTTTTTAAATCATATATTCTTTAAAGATCATTGGCAATAAATATATGACCAAAATGCTGTGCAAGGATTACTAACAGGTGTAAAGAATAAGGCTGGGGAGAAAGAATGCTCAGTCTAAAGCTGTTTTATACTGCAGGGCTGCAGTTAGAATTTACCCATCAAAAATGGATGCTGTTGTGCCTGTGGGCTGCAATTTTCGGCTAAACTGAGTTAAAAAAGTGATTTTACTTTTGAGTCAAGATTTTCTTGCATTATTTTTCTCTTCTTTAGTAAGAAGGTGCAGCCTTGTGAAGCAGTACATCTTTAATAATTTCTTTTGTTCAAAAGAGACAAGAAAGATCAGGAAGGCTCCTGGACTTGAGTCTACATTTCCACAACTGTTGGCAAGTGGTGATCTTGATGGCATAAAAAAAAGTACAACAATTTCCTCACAGCAACTTCCTCAGTAACAAACAACAACAGCAAAGCATTATTTTCACCATACTCATCAGTTTTCTGGTTCTTCACTTGTGCACTGTGAAAAGAACCTCCAAACACCTAAGTCAATGATGTAGTAGGAAAAAGATTTGATGGTGAAAGACATGTCAATGTTTCAGCATTGCTGGGACAGTGTAAAAAGCAAAAGGCTCAGATTGCAGATGGCATCTCTGGGTTTGAATTATTCATTCTCTTGCCATGTGCTCTTTTAAGTCCACGTCAGACTCACTAAAACCTGAACAAACTGGAGCAGCAGCTCCCTGTGCTGCTCGAGCACCAGTGCCACTGCAACACAGACCTGCTGCCATTGGCTTGACTATTTCCAGGTTACACCTCTGGAAAACCCAAAATTTCCATCTAGAGAATATCTAATATTAAACCTAAGAATGCTGGAGCCCTCCTTCTACAAATAATCAGCACAAGCTGTTGCTCAGAGCTCAATTTCTCAGCTTGCCAACAGTTTTTCTATAGTTTTTCTCAGTGTGCAGATATCTAATTATTTACCCACATTCCCAAATTTTGACACTTTCAAAACACACAATGCTCAAAGTGATTTTTCTTCATTTAAAAAAAAAGGTAATTCAAAGTGTTTCAAAAGAGTTATACCCTCAAAATGATCTGTCAAATACCACTGGAAAGATCCATTGCATTATTCTTATCTTACTTATAATCATAAATGCCTTGGACAGTTTTTCCCCAAAAAATAGGAAAACTGGTGTGGAGTTTGAAAAAGCAAAACAGCACAAAATGAAAGGTCCAGGAAGCATCCCAGGGTGTGTGTTCAGGTTTGTGTCATGCAACCCATTCCCAAGATCTCCCAAAAAGGGGATAGGATGATGAGAAGGCAATTTTTGCACCAAAACCAAAACATTGTTTGAGTTTACACACAGTTGGAGCTGAAACACAAAAAAATCCTTTTAAGTTTCTACTCAACCCCTCAGAGATGTCAGGAATGGGGACAACTGTTGGATAGCTGGGACAGGCTGCCAGTGGCATTGGCATGATGGAAGTGCAGGGGAGCACCCACTGGGTGGAAGAAAATCCACCCATTTTTCTCAGACAGTCTTTCAGCTTTCCCCCCTGACAGACATTCCTGAAGCCCTAAAATCCATCCCCAACCAGCTGCAGGAGCACTTGGCTGGATGACTCGAACAAGACTAAGGAAGATCTCGGAAAAACAGTTTGCATTTTCTAAGGGAGAACGGCATTAAGAGCCTCCAGCCCAGCAAGAGTGCGAAAATTACATCTTTTCAAATCAAATGACAGGACCCACCTCCAAATAGATGCTCCTTTTTGGCTTTAATAACCTATTTGAAGGAAAACTCAAAAAGAACTTGCAGTGAATGCCTCTCTCAATAGAGAGAATGATTCACTTCATAACATGACAGAGAAAAAAAACCTTGGATTTTAAAAAAAAATGAATCTGTGGGTGCTCAGCCATTTCTCAGGTGGAAGATGCTGTCCTTGCTTTTAAGCTGCAATGGGGTTGATTTGCCTCTGGGAAAGCCAGCCCTGAGATCCAGCAGTGTTTATCATGCAGCTTTCAAATTTAAGTTCTAAGCTAATACTGAATTGACAAGGCTCAAAATATCTTTTAGAGACTGAAATAAATTATTTATTTTCTTTTATTAATGGAATCCTGGACTGTTTTGAGCTGGAAAGGACCTTAAAGCCAACCTCATCCCTCCCCTGCCATGGAAAGGGACACGTTCCACTGTCCCAAGCTGCTCCAAGCCCCAAAGTCCAGCCTGGTTTTGGGCACTTCCAAGGATCCAGGGGCAGCCACAATTTTTCTTCCTCTACTCTTACAGTGAATTCAAAGCAAAATTCTCCCCTCAAGCTAAGGCTCCCCACTATATCTCTGGGACACAGAATATTTGCTGCCAGAATCCAGAATAAAACCTGTGAATACTGTTGGCTTTATTTTGCAGTTTTAGATTCTTTAGAATGACAATCCTAAAAGAATTTAAGGTTTAAAGAATGACAATCCCAACAGAAAAGACTATTTGCCAGCAAGCCACGCTGAAGTTTGTCCCTTCAAGGAACAGATGTGTGGAGGGCAAGAACATTCCTGGTTTGTGTCCATGGAGGCTTCACTGTGCTCCTCAGCACAAACACATCTACTATAACTATATATATAAAATATGGTAGAATAAAAGATGGGGGAAGAGAAGAAGCAGAAGAGAAAATGAGGGAATAGAATAGAAGTAGAATAAAAGATGGGGGAATAGAAGTAGAATAAAAAATGGGGGAATAGAAGTAGAATAGATATAGTAGAATAGCATAATCCTTGGGATTGGTCAGCAGCTTTCACAGAATCACATCAGGTTTGGAAGAGACCTTCAAGAGGATCAAGCCCAACCATCATCACCCCTAAACCACATCCAGATGCCTCTTCAACACTCCCAGGGATAGTGACTCCGCCACTGAACTGGGAAACTCATTCCAATGCCTGACTTGTCTTTCAGGGATTTTTTTTTTTTCCTCCTAATATTCAAACTTGGCAGCCTCCACATCATCTCTGCCTCAGAAAGGGAAAAGGATTTCATACATCCAAAGCAAGCTAAGCTCTGTGATCTCCTCCCCCTGAAGACATCCCTTCTTCCTGCCCTTTTCCCTGGAGACTCTGATTTATGAGAAAACAAACCAAGTATTTCTCACATTCCAGGAAAAGCACTCCTCCAGCTTGAAATCATGGCATTACATTAGCATTTATATATTGCAGTATTTTTTTTTTCTTTTTTTAATTTTTAACCATGCTATGCTCACAGCCAGTTTTGTGAAAAACCTGCTGCAGTCCATATCACTAAAAAATCCTTGTGCCCAAATTTTCTAATGCTAAACCTTTCCAGGCTAAAAGGCAACAGGAAATAAAACCACTGTTCAATGCTAATCACAGTATAGGATGCTATGGGTATTCAGATTTATATCAGCATACTTAAAAATACATAAATATAAATCATTAGTGCTGTAAAATAAGAAAGGTGAATCTTATTTGTACCTTTACCAAATGCCTAAGCTTTATCAAGGTGAAAAGAATGTGATTTTTTTTTCATTTATACTAACATAAAAATAACACAGGAGTAATACCCCAACCTGTATAAAATGAATAATGCAAATCCCAGTGTTGACCCTGTTAGATCCTGCTTTAAGTAGGAAGATTTAACACTGGGAAACATCTTAATAAGTACAAGAAACACAGTTCAACCCAACATCCCAAAATCTGATGCCCCAACCCAATATTTTGTTCCAAGGCAACACTATTTAAAGTCTGGAATGTTTCACTGGGAAAGAAGTAGAATGAGGATAAAACTGCACACCTGGAAATGTGGGAAACACTGAATAGTGACATTTTCATTTGAGCCTTTCCCTCAGACAGTCCTTTACATAAACCCTCTGCAGTTAATCTGAGTCTTTCCAACCCAGAGACATAATCTGGCCATTTGGAAGCAAACCCAAATGATCAGCAGACCAAGAAAATCTTATTATATGAACATTAATGCACACATAGCAGGGAAAGGCTCTTTCCCAGAGGGTGCTGGCACTGCCCGGGCTCCCCAGGGAATGGGCACAGCCCTGAGGCTGCCAGAGCTCCAGGAGAGCTTGGACAGCATTCCCAGGAATGCCAGGGTGGAATTCTTGGGGGGGTCTGGGCAGTTCCAGGGGCTGGACTGGATGGTCCTGGTTGGTTCCTCCCAGCTCAGGATATTCTGGGATTTTAGAAATGATGCTGGTGCTGGTTTGGGTCATGCCTGCCCTCAGCCCCTCACATTCCCCAGCTATGTTTGTGTTAAAATATAAATCAAAGCCTTCTCTTGAAGTAAGGACTTCATAAAGTAATACAGCTTGCTAATAAATCAATACCTCATTGCACATACCAAAATTTACTGCTCCTACTTCCTAGGCTGATGGAGGAAAATAGAGATTTCTCTGCAGCTGAAACATGTTCCAGTACAAATGAAATTAAGAGCTACAGTTTAAGTTCATTATACAGCATTTCACTTGCAAAACTCTGCCTGCCCTCTCTTTCTTCAATTAATTCTGGATTACATGCTAATCACAAGTGTTAACACCCTTTTGTTCAGAAAATCAGGAGGCACTGAAAGAACATTCCTACGGATTTCATTCCTTCTTCAGCAATTATCATGTAATAATTAACTTCAAGAAGCAGTTATGTGTCTCATTACAAATTATTCAGACACCAGATTGCCATGCTTCTATTTCTGTGCATTTCTTTCCCTTTCCTCCTTGCATTTTTGCCACATAATCCACTGGCCAAGAAATTTATTATGACATTTTCTTTTACTTCTGTATAAAGATGCACAACAGTAGACTGACTTCATTTTATTTTCACTTTTAGGATCCTCTACCTTCAGAGAAAGCCTTGTGGTGAATGAAAAAGTAGCCTAAGAAAATAGAATTTAAGAATCACTAGATATTTTCCAAAATATAAACAGGAACAGAATAAAAACAGGAGATCTGCAGAGCTATGTGGGACTTTGAGGTATTTATTTCTTGCTCCTTAAAAGCAGAGTAAGTTATATCCAAAAAAAAAAACCCCAAAAAACCAAAAACAAAACACCAACTCAGAAATATTTGTCCACCACACTGTGTGAAAACACTGATAGCAGAGTCCCACACTTCATGCTCACTTCATCCTTCACTTCCATGCTCAGCTCTGCCAACGTCCAGAACCCTTTTTTCTTCAGCCCTTACTCCTCCACCTGCTGTTTCTTTCTTTGCTAAAAGAACAGAGCTCTGCCTTCCTGACAGCTTTTTGTAAATTGGAATTTACCTCTCTAATTTCTCCTCTTTTCCTTCTCATTACACACAATTCCTCCAGATTTTCTAGATTTCTCAGAGTCCTGGCTGCCATTTGGCTTTGGCAGCTGCTGGACCATTGACTTTTCATTCACTGTATCTCCAAAGGTTGTGGATTTTTGTGGATTGAACTTCAGTACCCTGCCCAGATCCCTCTTTCCTTCCAGCCTGTTTATTCCAGGCTACTCTTAACTGGGGAGAATCCTCAGATTCTTCCATCTCTTCCTTCCTCAACACTCAGCGTTCAAAAAAAGCAGATTCCACTTGGAAAGGCATTAATTAAAGAGCTGGATTGGACTGGATCGGAAAAAGACAACCTTCCCTCCATCTGGGCTGTGCCTCGGCTGTGAACTGCTCTGAACACCTCCAAAACCGCAGGTTTGGAGGAGAGCCAGGAGCAGTTTCCATGCTCCAGCAGTTTTCCACTCCATCCTTCCTTGCCACCAGGTAAGATCCGCTCTGTCCTCCCAGTTTTCCTATTGCATTATAAAAGTATGGGAGGAGAAAAAAAAACTTTTCTGTCAATTATAAAGCTTCAGTGGTTGAAAACTCTTGAGTTGGTGAACATTAGAAAATTCTGGGGATACTGGAAACAAGCCAAAGAATAAAATAAGCAATGCTTAGTAGGGAAGATAAGTAATCCCATCTGCCAGCCTGAAATGCTCACACCTTTTTAATGTCATTAGTCACAAATAACAGACATGACAAAGTATTCAGGCCAGCTTTAGAAGCTCAAAAACCCAAAAGTGGGTGGGGAGGGGGAAAACCCCAGCTACAGGATATTAGGCTTAAAAGAATTATTCACATCAGCAGGGTTAGGTCAAAGTTATTTTTGTTACCTTAGGAACCACCAAAAGCAAACCCCAAAATGAGAGAGGACTCAGGATGCCCCTAAGGGCTACAGAGGGATTATCTTAAAAAATCAGAGGAAGGAGGACTCAAGGAGTTAGAGATCAGTAAGCTTAGCTTTGCTCCCCAGAAAGACATCAGAACACATGATTAATCAATTTAGAGGTACCTAGGGGATAATAAATGGCAGCAAACAGCCAGCGTGAATTTGTCAAGTGCAAATCACATAAAACCAACCTCATTTCCATCTCTGAAAGAGTAACCAGGGCATTAATATGAAAGGACTTCTCTGAGGCCTCTACCAGTTTTCCTTAGGAAATGTGAGCTAAGTTCTTCAATTAGGTAAAAAAGGCACAAGAGCAGTTTTTAAAATGTTCTCTTTTAACCTGAAGGGTGTTTCAAGTACAGTTCTGAAGAGACACGTCCCTGTGTTCTCTAATACCTTCACTAATGATTTAGAGAATGAATTCTAGAGATTTACAAAAATATGCAGAGGATGACGATGAAAAGGGTAAAAATAGCTTCAATTTCTGTTTATCAGAGCTATCTTAGGAAACTAGAAGAGAAATTCAAAACTCTGATCAAACCAGAAGAGGTTAGTGAGGGTGGAGTTCAGGCAAAACTTTCAGCGCTCAGGGGCCAGCACAGCCACCTGGGGAGTTCACAAATCTCTTCCAGTAGAGCAGATTTAGGCAAACATCTGTCAGTGCCTGTGTTCCTGCCTCGGGACAGGGGGGCCAGCCACGCTGAACTCCCCTGGAGCCTCCCAGCCCCAGCTCGGGCAACTCCCCATGGCACAGGAGGAGCTGGTTCCAAGAAAGAGAAACCACACCAGAGAACATCTTCAGGGACAGGAGGAGCCAGCCAAGCCCCAGCAACTTCTGAGCTGATCCCCAAAGGAAAAGCACAGGAAAAGGGATCCAGCAGCATGGAAATGCCTGTCTTGATTAAAGTTTTCACTCTGACATTTCTAACAACGGAAATGCTACTCTGTGTATATATATATATATATATATATATATATATATATATATAAAATATACAATATATTATATATATTATATAATATAGTATATATTATATACTATATACTATATACAATATAGTATATATTATAAATATATAACATATAAATATATATAATAAAATATATAATATATAAATAATATATATAAAATATATAAAATAAAGATATATAAAATTATATAAATAAATATATAATTATATATTATAAATATATAATTATAATATGATGTATAATTATGAGAGATGATAATATTTATATATAAATAAATATAAAATAAAATATAGTGCATATATTATAAATATATAATATAATATATTATAGTGTATATATATTATAAATATATTATACATATTATATATATTATATATATATGTGTTATATGGGGCAATACAAATGTACTGAACACATTGTAGAAGTAGCCACACCCTTTTATTTTTGTTTTGTTTTTTTTTTTTTTTTTTAATTCTCTAACTGTGCTAGAAACACAAGCTTTAGATAAGATGTGAACTTCCTGTTACCAGTTAGAATATGTTCAAGGTTTCAGGTAATTTCAACCAGCTGCAAGAACTCACTTGCCTTGCTGCTGTTCCATCAGAGCATTTCTTTCCTCCTTTTTTCTCAGAAAAAGGTGGAAGAAAACAATCAATGATGTTCGCACCGTGCACTGGGTGGTTTTTAGTAATAATAATATCTCAAAATAAAGACTGAAAACACTGCATTTTGATAAATTACAACATCTTGAGGAGCTCATCAATCAAAAAAAAACCCCAAACAAACAAAACAAAATCTCAATACTTCATTAACCAGCTCTTTCCTCAGCCCCAGCAAGTTTGGGTTGATTTCTAAGCCCTTATTAGCACCCACATGCAGTCTGGCTGAGTGCTATTTTTATCTTCAGGTGGGAGCACACATCTTGTGCAGAGCAGGAGCTTTAAACTCCACTCTTCTGACTCATGGATGTTTACAGCGAACTCCTTTCCTCCCCAAATACACGGCAGGTTATTAATTGGGTTATAAGCAAATGTGGTCTGACAGGACCACTCTTTCTGAGGGCTACTTCCATAGCTTCCACGTTAATCTTTGCTTTTTTAAATGCTGAAGAATTGTAGCTGCAGCATGAATTCCTTTTAGAGCCATCTAATATATCAGAGTAAATATTAAACACAAAATAAAAGTAAGAAAAAAAATCAAGGGTCTGGGGGTTTGAGTTGTTTTTGTCCCTGACCTCATTCAGCTTTTAAGGTCCTTCCTCCCTGTCCTGGCACTCCAGGGCCTTGTCCCAAATCCCTCTCCTTGGAGTCCTTTAGTCACCACAAGGGACTTAAGGGTCTCCCTGGAGACTTTTCTCTTCCAGGCTGGACAATCCCAATTGTAGGAAATTTCCATTTTATTCTCATCCCTAACTCAACTCTACAATGCTTAAATAGACAGACTTGTATCAACTTCTCTGTTCTTCCTTTCCAAAGGGATGAGGAGCTCCTCCTAATCCCAGGAAGAAATTGTCTATCGCAGACATCTTTTCATGAAAAATGCTTTTCTTAGGATTTTTTCCTCCTAAGAAGCTGTGAGGCCTCAGGAACAAAATGTAAACATTGATTATCTGCTGCTGTGTAATGCAACAGGTGCATCTGTGATTGGTCTCATGTGGTTGTTTGTAATTAATGTCCAATCACAGCACAGCTAGCTTGGACAGAGTCTGAGACACAAACCTTTGTTATCATTCCTTTCAGTTCTTAGCTTAGCCAGCCTTCTGATGAAGCCTTTTCTTCTATTCTTTTAGTATAGTTTTAATATAATATATATCATAAAATAATAAATCAAGCCTTCTGAAACATGGAGTCAGATCCTCTTCTCTTCCCTCATCCTATGACCCCTGTGAACACCGTCACAATTGTCTGTACAACACAAGCACTTGACCCTGTTTGGCTTCCAGCACCATGATTAACAAAACACCATTCAAATTCCACTGAATTTGGACTTTCAGTTCCATTGCATTTGAAATTCCATTCCAGCCATTCAATTTCTCCTGGCTCCAAACCCCTGGGAAGGCTTTCCCCCACCCTCAGAGGTCCCAAGAACTGAGAGGTTTCCTTAAAATCCAGCAAGAGCCATGCTGGACTTAGAGAACTGCTCCAAGCAAACAGGCAGGAGAAGGAAATGTGGGAAACACCAAGTAAATTGCCTTTGGAAGGAGAACTTTCAGATGGAAGAGATGGATCAGTTTCCAGACCAGTTCACACATCCCAAAATCACTTTGCCTGCTGTGTTTTGTCAAGAAATAAAATAACTCTGCCTTTCAACATCAACCTCTCTAGGCAAAGAGGAACTGGTGAAATAAGGCCAGGAAAGCTAAAACAACATATTTCAGTCACCCAACATGATAGTGGGCCAGAAAAATTAACATTCCAATGAAAAATAGAAGATCTGTTTCTACACTGGTGGCTGGATTAATACAGTTATTCTGACATGTACAAAATGGGTCTTTTTTCAACATAAAAGATACAGTTGAACTTTTCACTAAAAATTTAAACTCACATCAAAAGCCACTGCAAACAGTTTCTCTCTGCACTGATCACAAATCTTCCAATGTAGGGATTTCTCAAGTAAAGCAGGTATTGGGCACAGCAGAAAAAAAGAGAGGGGTCCCATTCCCCAGCTGTGCCTTGCCCACCAACACATTTTTACTTTTTTTTCCTAATTTTAGGCTACTTTAAAAATATCCCATGCACACAATGAGGATTCCATACATGAACTCAGCAAAATGTAATAGGATGTGGAGAGTAAAAGAACAAAAGTACCAGTTTAAAGATTAAAAAAATTAATATATTTCATTTAATTTCACAGAGTATGTCCCACTCTGTTAAGTCCCATAATCACTAAGGTTGGAAGAGACCTTTAAGATTCTTGAGTCCCACTATGAACCCATAACCACCCGTAAATCATGTCCCCAAGTGCCACCACTTCAAGGGAAGAGCACAGCCCTGGCTGGAAGAATGGGCCCCTTATTGCCAAATGTCTTTCTAAGCACAAAATGCTATTGGATCAGCCATGAACCGGCAACATAAAGAGATTTTGAGGGCCTTTTTTTGTTTGCAATAAGGCTGGATGTACATGCAGAGCTTCCTGAACAGTATTTCCAATCATGTCACTCAGGCAGCATGGAAGAGACTGCCACTAACACACAGAACTTTCCTGATTAACTCAGCATTGTTTCTCTGCCAGGCCCTGTCATCATTCCTCATTAAAAATCATTCCCTTGCACAGCTGTCCTATTGACTTATAAAGTACTAAAGGATGTCAAAACCTGGCACAGCGTGGCTTGTGCAGACAAAAATACAACTGCTGGAACTCAATCATTAATTTCCACCTCTTTTGGGAGGCTGTGTGTTACCTGTCAGAAAGATACTGCTGCAAACTGCACTGTGAGCATTAGAGACACAGAGTGACAGTGACACCAGTCACCTCAGGGCAGCAAACACAGACACCTGGCAGCAGGCACAGCTTCAGCAGAGGTTCTGGGCTAGGAAGGGAGGGATGGGGAAATGCCAGAGGGGACATGCTGGTGACAGAACTGCTGGTGCTTGGGGTAACCCCTGGGATGGATCCAGGCTGGGCATGAGCAGCTGGAGCAGCCCTGGGGGTGCTGGGGGTGAGAGCTGGGAGCCAGAACCCCCCCGTGCCCTGGGCTGAGCCCCAGCGTGGGCAGCAGGGCAGGGGGGATTCTGCCCCTGTGCCCTGGGCTCAGGTGAGACCCCACCTGCAGAGCTGCCCCAGCACAGGAGGGACCTGGAGCTGCTGCAGAGAGCCCAGGGCAGGCACCAGCATGGGCAGAGGGATGGAGCAGCTCTGCTGGGAGGAAAGGCTGGCACAGCTGGGGGGGCTCACCTGGACAGGAGAAGCTCTGGGGTGACCAAATTGTGGCCTGAAGGAGCTGCAGGAAACACGGAGAGACATCCTTTAGAAGATGGAGTGACAAGGGGGGATGGCTTCCCAATGCCAGAGGGCAGGGCTGGATGGGATATTGGGAATTAGGAATTGTTCCCTGGCAGGGTGGGCAGGCCCTGGCACAGGGTGCCCAGAGCAGCTGTGGCTGCCCCTGGATCCCTGGCAGTGCCCAAGGCCAGGTTGGACTTTGGGGCTTGGAGCAGCCTGGGACAGTGGAAGGTGTCCCTGCCATGGCAGGGGTGGCACTGGATGGGATTTAAGGTCCCTTCCAACCCAAACTACTCTGGGATTCTACAACAGAAGTGAGTCAGTGCCTTTCACCAGCAAAAGGTCTGAGAAGCACCTTCAGTACAAGCCAGAAAACAGCCACAACTTTTGCCTGCTGAAGATTATTTGAGGTCTAAGTAACACTACATAAATTCAGATAATTTTACATTATCAGTAAAGAAGGATTTTTCTTTCAGTAAAGGATTTTTCTTGCAACATGGGTGCAGGTATTCTCAACTGAAAATGTTACAGAGATCTCACTGAAAGTGAATATCCAAGTTTAACTACAGCCCTAGTTTGTCCCAGAAGGTAAATTCCCCATTTGTGCTCTTTCAGGTGATGTTTCATTCCAGGTAAATGCCCTTCTTCTATTTGTTTAATTGCTGTGCAACTTAAAATACATCATTAGTATTCAAAATATTAGTATTAACCACATTAATTTTCAGTAGGAGAGTTGCCTTGCAGTGCAGCCTCCTTGGACACTTTTAAATCTCATCATTAAATCCCATCTGGAGGCCAAACCTGAGCAGAACATGGTATTGCAACCAAAGCAAAATGAACAGGCACAGCTGGAAGTTTTGAATTATTTAAACAACCCCACCCCACATCAGCCAGCTAAACATGAGGGATCAGAGCATTTCCCTTCAGCTCCAGGAACCATCTCTTGGTCTCCTGGCTCAGTTTAAGCAGTAAATTGATTAAATTGCTGCAGGTGGAGCTTCTGGAAGGTGTGAGTGCAAAGAACAGGTGGAGGAGGGCATCTCCTCCCAATGCGCTCTGTATACCAGATTTGTGTCCAGGGGAGGCTGGCCAAGGTCCCAGCCAGCAGCACTGTGGGGACAGTGCCAGGACATGACAGCATCAGCAGCTCACCAGCTGTGGCCCTGCTGGAGAAAGAGGGGCAGGGACACTCAGCCAAAAACACAGCAGAGCACAGGGAACAACTGCTACTCAGGGATTTTTAATTGTTCCCACAGGCTGGGAGAGAAGCTCGGTCACTGTCATTCCCGTCGGCCTTCCCCACACTGCCAGGGTGCCACAACAGCCTCCAGCTCACTGGCTTTTGGTGTCCCCATGGCTGTCACCTTCCCCTAAAGAGCCAGAGCCCCACAGCAGCCTCCAGCCCACTGGTTTTTGCTGTCCCTGTGGTTGTCACTTCCCTCAAACAGCCAGAGCACCACAGCAGCCTCCAGCTCACTGGTTTTTGGTGTCCCCATGGTTGTCACCTTCCCCCAAACAGCAGAGCAGCACAGCATTTTCCAGCTCACTGGTTTTCATTGTCCCTGTGGTTGTCACCTTCCCCCAGACAGCCAGAGCCCTTTGTGCCACACAGCCCTGTGGGCACAGAGCCCCACCACTGATGGAGAAGGATGAAGCCACAGGGCCTCATTATTTAATTGATTTTAGTCTCCATCAGAGACCCTCAGCAGTTCTGCCCCAGATGACTCCAACAAACTCCAAGACAAGGAATAAGGCCATGAGGGAAGGAGGGAGCCTCCAGAAAGCAGAGAGCTAGATACAGAAACAAGGGTGGCAAGTCCTCAGCTCAACCTCTGCATTCCTCAGCACACCTCCTAGGACAATTCTCCAGCAAAGTGCCACAAACCAAACTCATCCCCTCTGGAAAAAGTACAAAATTTGAGGCCAGCGAGGTCTAGAGAGGCCAGGTACCACCAGGAGGGTACTTAAGATTTTGTGGACGGCACATCAGAGATTATTGGAGAACAATGATGAAAAAACTCACATTTTATCGTTTAATCTTCTTCCTCCAGTCCTCATACCTGCATCCACTTCTCACAGCACATGTTTTAGTTGAGATGGCCACAATACACAAAGTGTCACCAAACAATTTCAGAGAGCTTCAACCACACAGAGTAACACCTTACCACTTCAGAAAGCTTCAAGTGTCTGCTCTTTCTTGTTCTTCAGTCCAACCTTTTATCCTCTCATGTTGATGCACTGCACCTGTGTGCCCTCTGCTCCCTGTGTGATTGGTCAGTGCACCTGGGCTCATTAATGGCTCAGTAATTTCAATATTATTTACCTGCTTTTCACAGCTGTGCCCATTGGGGATGAGGCTCAAAGCCCCACTCTCAATGACCACAAATCCACAGTTCCACCCGTGCTGACTTTCATCAGAAAGCACAGAAAACTTCAGACTCCATGGGATAGTTGGAAACACTGTTCACTTCTACCTGAAAATCCACACAATTCCTGCTCCCTTTTCCCAAATCAGGCAGGGTAAGAAGGGAAGCTATCCCTGTCTGAAAAAATACTTTCCAAAGAGGCAGGAGGCTATATAAAAATGGATACAATTCTGTAAAACCTCACATTCAATTTACTCTGAAGCAAATTTTAAGTAAATAAATCTCTTTCCATAAATTACTGCTGTGTGCTACTGGACACAGCTGCCGTTGGGGTTTTTTGGCAGACTTCTCATGAAACAAACATAAAAATTTATTTGGCAGCTCCAAGTTAAAAGAATAGTAAGTTTTACTTTGATTATGTGCTTCAGAATGACATTCACACACTGTCCCCATCCTGGGCATCTGGCATGCCTGGAAAAGCGGCCTGATGTGTGCTGGCAGCCAAAAATCTTTGTTTATGCCCTCTCCAGCACTCATGTGCAGGGATTTTGGTGGGGACGGTGCTCTGTTTGTTTCATTTTTATTTTGTTTTATAAAATAAGCAGGAGGATTTGCTCCCTGTAGCAGAAATTCACTCATACCATTCCAGGTATTCTGCTGTCATTCCAGTTCCACCCATCAACCAACACAAACAGCATTTCAGGTATGCACAATTGAAAAGAATTTCATTTATCTGAGCCATCAGTCAAGGTTTGGTGCCATGAAAGACCTAAAATTCAGTAGCAGGTCCCCTCCAGGTGGGATGAAGACACAAAATTCTGAGGGTTATTTATGTAGTTTATCCTTCATTATATCCTCTCCCTTTGGAAATATATTTACAGAGACAAAGCCTCCATATAATTCTGAAATTCTTTTTGTAATGCAGATTTTCCTCTTGGAAAATTTGCATTACAGAAAGAAATTATTTTAAGGGCACAGAGTTCTGAGGGAAATTTCTTTGTCAAATGCAATAAAGCCAGGAGGTTTCCCACAGTTGTCTTTAATAACCCTTCCTGTGAGTCCCCTGTCACTCAGCATCATATCATTGCATCATATCCTGACATCACCATGTCCCTGTCAGATTATCAGCATGATGCAACAGAGTTTATTCATGGCTCCCCTTTTGGACAGAAAGGATATTTTAATCTCATTATCTCCCCATTAACTGGTGGTAACAGAGTCAGATAACACAGGCAGCACTACATCCCTCAGGTGTCCTGCACAAATTCACTAAATACTCCAGAAAATATGAATACATATTCAAGAAAAATTAAGGTTTTGAGACTTAAAAAACCAGAATTCAAACCTTATAAGAGTGCTGGGAGAAAAATATCATCACTACATATAGCAGTAATTGTGATGCAGCCCCAGTTTTCGAATTTTATTGTGATTCCTGCAATTAGCTAGATACAGCTACTGACATAAATCATGTTATAGCTTCATCATAGTCAAAAATCCATTACCCACTGGGCCACATTGTGAAGGCTGACAGGATTTTTTAAATGCTTGTTTTGTTTAATTTTCTCCCCCAGATGACAGTTTGTGTCACTGCTATCGCCCTTCACTCCTCCAAAGCAACCACAAGCAGTCAATTCCCACTTAATACCTGTAAGCACACTCTTCCGTCAAGAAATCTTAACATTTGGTGTCCTTCCTGCAGGTTTTATTGCATGGCCTTTTCACTAATCTAGGACTTAATAACAGGAGCTGGCAGCTGCTATTTTTGCAGCTTTCTGGACAAGAGCATAACTTTTCTCTTGGACCCACTTTGTCTGTTACTTTAAATTATATTGATGCTATTTTGCAAATGCACAAGAAATGAATTGCCACTCCTTTCATTACACATTTTTTTTCCAAGTCTACATGCTCACTAATAAGTGGTTTTCCATTAAAACAGTATCACATCAATTAGGCAGAATCCTAAAGATCTTTGCTAAAAGAAGTCTTTACACCTCCTTTCCACTAGAAAGCAAGGAAATAACAGGATCTGCTCATTTTTTAAGGATCACCTTCACTTTTAATGTTTTGCTTTTACTTGCGACACTAAAAATAGGTGGGAATTGTGAATTGCTCAGTGATCTATCAAGAATCAGATCCCAGAATTGCACAGGAGCCTGGGATAACCTTTCCCACTAAACCATGAGTTACACATTAAGCAGCAGTTGAGCTACAGCCACTAATGGTAACCAAAACTCCCAGTGTTCTGCAGCCTTCCTGATCAACACCAGAGTAGGAAACCTCACAGGACCAATGGCTGAGGCAGATGAGGGGAACAAGGACATCCTGCTGTCCCAGCTGAGCCTCCCCTGGCCCAGCCTGAGGCCCTTTCCCCTTGTCCTGTCCCTGTTCCCTGGCAGCACAGCCCGACCCCCCTAGCTGTCCCCTCCTGGCAGGGAGTTGTGCAGAGCCACAAGGGCCCCCTGAGCCTCCTTTGCTCCAGGCTGAACAATCAACACTTCCCCCATCCTTTTCTTCCTCTCAGTCTCAAATTTCTGGGCACCATTATTTTGTTTCCCTCCTCAACACACTCTCTCACAAATCCAAAAATCCTCCAACTCAGTAGCAGTGTGGCACAACGTGACAAGGTGACAGCTCATGCCATAAAGGGGACAGTGACACATGCCAGCAGGTTCTGTACACCAGGCTTCCCCTGGGAACAGGGAGAGGCAGGAGGAGGGACACCCCATGACCAGCAGTCATGAACTTGCTAAGTGACCAGTGAAGCACAAAAGCAGCCAGTGACCTGTTCCTAAGAGGTAGTGAGATGAAAAAGAAACATCCCACTGAGAAATACCGCTGTTTAGAGCAACAAAAACAGAGCAAAGTATCCTTTTTTCCCCTCTTTTTCTTCTTGCCAGGTTTTACAACATCAGATCCATCTACAGGCTGTGTGCCCCCCACCTGCAGCAATGGAAAAGCTTGTAACCTGCTTTACCTGTGCTCAAATATTAATCTGGTTAATAATCGCCCAAATGGAGATGATGTTGAGCTGGGGGTTGCAGCAGCTGAAATTAGACAGATGTGCTACAATATTTCTCCCATTTTAACTCCAAGCTAGGCCTGAGTTTTGTAACTAAAGCTGTGAAGCACAATCCTTTTTATACACATAGGAATTGTTTTCCTAACCTTCACATTTCTTAAAAGGAATTCTACTGGCAAAAATTTCATCTGGAAACTTCTGGAATTCCTCAGAAGGAATTATGAAATCCTGTATGTGAGGAAATGGTTCCGTTCTGGCCCCAGCAGAAATTTGAATGTCAGGGCTATGCTTCAATCTTTTCAAAATACATGTGAATGCCCTGGGTCTGGTTAAAGGGATCTGTCACAGACTTGTCCTTCACACAAATCCAGATGGGTTTGGGTTGGAAGGGACCTTAAAGCCCACCCAGTGCCACCCCTGCCATGGCAGGGACACCTTCCACTGTCCCAGGCTGCTCCAAGCCCCAAAGTCCAGCCTGGCCTTGGGCACTGCCAGGGATCCAGGGGCAGCCACAGCCAGGGGTGCCAGGGCCTGCCCACCCTCACAAGGACTGTGAGAAATGGATTTGTAATGAATTCTCAAAGCTTGTTAGAAAATTTACACAGTCTTTCACATCTGTATGCAAACTCTGAGATAAGGTGTGTTGACTTAGGAAGGCCATGGAATAAAGATGATATTGCTGAGAGATTGAACTAGAAATAAGTTGAAATAAGTTCTAAAATATGGCTTTGTAGAAAGATTAGGTATTTTAGAGAATTAGAACTGTGAAAGATGTATTGTAGTAGGATTATGAGAGGTAAAATGTAGGAATTTCTTCTTAAAAAATAACAAATATGTGCCTAATATTAAAGGAGGGCTCTTCCTCAACAGATACAAAGGGAAACGTATAAACTGATTTCAGCGTGTAAGAGGAACTCCCCTGCACTGTGCAGGACTTGTCAGGGAAAATGCAGTTCCAATCAATTTTAAATTACAGAAATCCTACTGTGTATTACCCCTTGTAAGCATTGTGCTCCCTCCAGGAGTACATGAAAACATTTGTTTTCTCTGGAAGTTTTTTTTGCACTTCTGATTTTACGGTGCTCAAAAATACCCCAAACACATCATATAACCCTTGTGGGACAGGAACAAATTCTAATGACTTTTTCCTTGTGAAGAGAAATTTCAAAAGCAGTCTCTGAAATGGATCAAAATACCTAATGTTGGAGAAAGGATCAAGAGACTTGACTGCTTCTTTCCTTCAGGATCTCAAGGCCCCTTCTCTCCAACATATGTGTGACAAAGTGAGCAGGTATTCACCAATTTTTGTTGAGAAACTCTCACACAGGAGCTCTGCCACACCTTGGGACAAGAGAGAAAACTCATTCTGCTGCTGGTACCACAAGAGGAGCAGGAGAGGAGAGCTTGTAGACTGTGCAACACATGAAATATTTGAGTTTTGCGATTGAGGAGGTGCCCATGGGGCTGCATCTCTGTTCCTGCAGTCTCTGCTCCTGAGGCTGTGGCAGAGGAGTCATTTCTGCTGAAAACCAGCACGCCACCATTTCAAACACGAGGCTGATGAATCTTTTCTACAACCAACCAACATCTCCTGCTCATGCTGCAAACAGTGCTTTGACTTCTGCTCTGCCTGGGCAATTCTGGCTGTCCTCAGATGCTCCTGGCCGTGGCAGACACATTCCATCACCCAAACCTCCCTGCAAAACCCTCTCAGAGAGATTTGGCAGGACTGTAACTGCTAAATGAGCAGCAATCAAGTAGTTCACCCAATCAGTTTTCTAATTCACCACAACTGCTATAAATACGACCCATTATTACTGAATGTAGCTTTTAGGGGGGAAAAAATACATGCAAACTTCCTGCTGAAGCTAATCTATGGGAAAATTATACAGAACATCGCATTAAGGTCTAAATAAACACTTTGGCACCCTCCTAATGTATGTGCATAGATTACTGGGGTGTGCTTGCAGGGTAAATGCCATTTGATGCTCAAATTATTGGTAGATATTTAAAGTTGATTACCCTAGAGGTAAGATATAATTGGTAAACAAGGAATATATACAGAACAACAACGTAATAACTACAAGTTGTATTTATTTCACAATTCATTCCCACAATCAGAACAATAGTTCAGTCCCAAGTTCCTAACTCTATTTTCAAGCTAACTAAATCAACTCAGAAATAGCAAGGGTATAATTTTCCTTGGTATGGGATTGGGAGGTGAATGGAAAACCTTGCTGGACTTCATTTTCACATCTCCACAAAATGGATGTAGAAAATAAGAGAATAAACAGAGAGGAGAGGAGAGAGTGGTGTGCTCCCTCACTTCCTGAAGAGATCTATCCCTTCCCAGGTGTGATGGTGGAACATGTTCACCTGGCTGACACATTTAATTGCCCACAGTATTTCTCCTTTCCAGTGTAGGCACCTTGTCTAGACTGTTTGATGACCCCCATCTGTAATCAGCCTCTGGCTTTTCTCTCTTTTGCCTTGAGATGGCTTTAACTCCACAAAATGGCGCAATTCCTGTCTCCTTCCATGTGTTTCCTCTTTATCCCTGTGAGACACCAACAAATTGCTGTGGTTTGGGCTTTCCCATGGATGACCTGGATGGCCGGGCCCAAAGAGTGCTGGTGAATGGTGTCACATCTAGCTGGCGACCAGTCACAAGTGGTGTCCCTCAGGGTTCTGTGTTGGGACCAGTTTTGTTCAATATTTTTATTGACGATATGGATGAGGGCTTAGAGTCTTTTATTAGTAGTTTCGCTGATGATACCAAATTGGGTATGAGTGTAGATCAACTAGAGGGGTGTAGGGCTCTCCAGAGAGACTTGGAACGGCTGGACAAATGGACAGAATCAAATGGGATGAACTTCAATAAGTCCAAGTGCCGAGTATTGCACTTCGGCCATAATAATCCCCTGTACCGATACAAGCTGGGGATGGAGTGGCTGGATAGTGCCCAGGGGGAAAGGGACCTGGGGGTGCTGGTTGACAGTCGATTGAATATGAGCCAGCAGTGTGCCCAGGTAGCCAAGAGGGCCAATGCCATCCTGGCCAGTATCAGAAATGGTATGGCCAGCAGGAACAGAGAGGTCATTCTTCCCCTGTACTCGGCACTGGTGAGGCCTCACTTGGAGTACTGTATCCAGTTCTGGGCCCCTCACTTTAAGAGGGACGTTGAGTTACTTGAGCGTGTCCAGAGGAGAGCAACGAAACTAATAAGGGGCTTGGAGCACAAGCCATATGAAGAGCGACTGAGGGAGCTGGGGTTGTTCAGCCTGGAGAAAAGGAGACTAAGGGGTGACCTCATCGCTCTCTACGACTTCCTGAAGGGTGGCTGTAGTGAGCTGGGGGTCGGCCTCTTTCTCCGGGCGACAACGGATAGAACAAGAGGACACAGTCTCAAGTTGCGTCAAGCTAGATGTAAGTTAGAAGTAAGAAGGAAATACTTCACAGAAAGAGTGGTCAGAAACTGGAATCATTTACCCAGTGAGGTGGTAGAGGCATCATCCCTTGAAGAATTTAAAAAAAGACTGGATGTGGCACTTGCTGCCATGATCTAGCTGAACAGTTAGAACATCGGCTGGACTAGATGATCTTATAGGTCTCTTCCAGTCTTGAAAATTCTGTGATTCTGTGATTCTGTGACCTGAACGAGCCACCAGCAGACACAGCAGTGCCACCATGCTCCCTGATGGAGTTCTGGAGTTTTCTGTGGAGAACAGGAGCCCTCATTCCCTTCAACACTTGATGGTGCAGCTGGCAGCCAAAGGGATTCTCTGAAAGTAAACCCAAGTTACAAGACTTTCCATGTTGAAAACATGGTTGAATAATATCCAAATAATCACCAAATAATGGTTATTTGGCATGGTGGATAATAACCAAATTTTAGATAAATAAAAATCATCATCAAAGCAAAGGAAGGCTATTTAGACCATGTCTTTCCCACGTGATCACATTTAGGGCATCTGTCAATAAATGCACAGCCTGGCTGGGTTTGTGTTCAAATCTTGGAGAAACCTGGCCTAGGGGAAGGTGTCCCTGCCCACTGCAGGCCAGTGGAACAAGATGGCTCTGCAGGCCCTTTCCAACCCCACAAATACAAATTATTCCATCATTTGTATATAGGACACCTCAGGAGCTCCTCCAGGAAACCACCAACACACCTCAAACTGGTTTGAAGCACAAAGCAGTGATTTTCTAGAGAGTAAACATCTTATTCCCTGCTGGAAGACAAGAGGAGGACCTCAGAGACAATTCCCCGCCCTCAGAGGCCTTGGAGCAGCACTCTGAGCCTTCCTCACACAGGAGGAGACTCCAGCAGTCAGATGATGCAGTGAAACACTCAGCAAGAGGAGTTGAGTCCTGCTTAAATCCTGGCCAGAGAGAACCCCAATTCCACCAATAGCAGCAGTGGGAGCAGCCAGATGCAGCTGGGAAGTACAGAAACTTATTCAGCTAAGCCATCAAATTAACACAGGAGCAGGGCAAAAGCCATTAACTGGAACAGTGTGGAAAAAAAAAAAAAAAAAGAAAAAAGCCACAAGACCTAGAATTGCAAGGTCCAAGGGCACCACAGAACAAAATACTTCACAATACAATTTTTTAGAAAATGGTAGCGTATTGCAAGCTTGTGTTCAAAAATGCTACTCTACCAACTTAAAAAAATAACAACTAAAAAATAACTCCTCCAAAAAAACCAACTAGTATTTACAGATAGAGAAAAAACTATGAAATTGTACTTGAATCACCTGAAATAACAAAAGACATAAACCAGGAATAATTATGTTTTAATGGCCTAAATACTCATTTTAACAATTTCAATCATCCCATGCACTCTTTTGCCTTCTCATAATTTTGATTTTTTATGACATTTAAAAGAACTTCATGTGCTATACTATAAGGAAAGGAAAAGTGTTTTTATTAAGCATTAATTCTTTTCTTTTGGTGGCAGCAAACATCTCTGCCATCTGTCTTAAAGAGCTGCTGGTGCTACTTTATAACAGCATTAGAGACACAGGCACACTGCTTTCATCATTACTTGCTTTTCAAGGCAGCCAAAAGAACTGTGCTCCAGGTAACAAAGGTTCCTAAAAACCCTGTAAACAGCTAAGTAAGAGAGATTTGGAATTCAAACATGAAAATCCTAAACTCACTTAGTGCCTCCATGGCTTAACTTAGCCAGTTGCAATTTCTGAATTCTTCCACTGCAGATACATTAAGAAAAAATCATTCCCTAACACAGCTTTGCCAGGAGCTCAGGCTTTCAAATTACTTGAAATTATATCACAAATTGAGAGCTTGCAAGAAATATGGAGAGATTTGCTGGTAAGTACATGACAGAGATAATGAAAAACCAATGTAATCCAGAAAATCCAGTTCTGCTGAAAGTAAGAAAGTAAGGACAGTTGTCTTCCTAGGAAGATAAAAACTGACAGCTCAAGAAAGAAATAAAGGGGGAAAAAGTCTTTATCACAAAAGAAGAGTTTTCTGACGTATTTCAAGTACTGAAAAAAATCTAGGATTTGCTTAACAGCTCTGCTGGCAGATCTCAGCCACAGAACTCAGAAAGATTACAGGAGGTAGTGTCTATCAGTTCACTTTTTTTACATAAAACCCATGCTAGTCCATGTCTGAGCATGGGAAAGGCATCCTGGTGTTGTTAAAAAAGTAAAATTTAACGCTGCCTTTTATCCTGTTACTAAACCAGAGACACCACTCATGCTGCAGCTCAGCTCTTCAGGGCCTGGGAGGTGCTGAGATTGTTACCCACTGAAAAGAGCCCCAAATTTATGCCTTGAGGAGGCTGACCTAGAAGAGAGTTAAAGAATAAAGCAGGGATTTATTAAAAGGCCTCCATGGATCCACCTTGGGCAGCACAAGAGCCCAGCCAGGGCTGCACCCAAGGTGAGCCAAAATGGGCACAAAATGGACACCTGGTCACAGGGTCTGTCACTTTTCTCAGTTCTGCTCCATTTGCATATTGGAGTTAATTGTCCAATTCCAGCTTTAGCCCATGCAGCCCCATCCTGCTTGTTTTTCTCTCTTCAGCCCATGTTGTTTATGTTCTTGGGCCTGAGATTTGGATCATTTGTCCTTGGTCCCCAGCTAGAGAAGGAATTGTTTTGTCTCCCTGCTCTGTGCGGAGAGCTCACCATCCTCTAACATGAAGCTCAGACCCACACACCAAAGCAGCACAGAATGTGAAAAATGTAAAAGCTAAAACCTGAGGCATTAAAACCACCACTGCACATCCTTGTGATGTTGTGCAGGCTGAAAGAGCAGGCAAATGCACCTCAGGCTGAGCCAGAGGAAAACAAAATTATACAGGGAAATGATCCATTGGGCTTGGGAAATGATCAGACCAAGCCAATAACCAGGGAACACCTCACAGCATCACTGTCTGTGTCAGCCCACCGGCATTTTTGCTCTTAGTTTTAATGGCAGTTTACCATGGAATTGTCACAACTGGGAAAAAAAACCAAACCACATTCTGGTTATAATACATGATAGTTCTCTTCATTAGTTCACACCATTTGGGTATTCTGCTACAAAAGAATATTCTTAGATTATCTTTGTGACTTTCCTCAGCTCTTTTGCTGAGAAGGGCAAGAGCCTGGGCAACCATAACAAGAAACAAAAGTGTGATTAAGAGCCCAGAGAGACTCAACATGGCTTCCTTGATAGCAAGGACAAAGTACTTTCTGCTCATCCAAAATCCTTCTTTTCCATAGCAAGGATTTGTTGTAACTCTCTGAAGGAGGGACTCTCCATCTTTTTCTCTCTGCCCCAGTTCTCCGTACCAACAAAAATCTTGTCTCTCTTTTTGCTAATTGGCAAGCAGGTTAGTTAAATCAGTATTTTAGCTGGTGCTGGGTATAAAAGATGATGTGCCAAGAGAAATGCTGTGACACTCCAGAATTCCTCAGAGCTTTCCCGGTGCACACATGGTGTAGTTCTGCCAAAGGGCAGCTCTGGAATTTAGGAAGATCTTGCTGTGGAGTCCAAAGGCACAGCAGCACAGACATCATTACATTACACAGAACCACAGCTTGGGTTAGCCAAGGCAATCATTCAAAGCAGCAGCTCATCAAAAAGACCCTCAAGAAGCCTCCAAAGCTCTGTAGCTCCTGTCAACAAGATCCTGCAGGGAAAAACACAAGTGACGAAGAAAAAAAAAAGTCTCTAACTTTTAGCAGCAGATCAATGAAATACATCAGTACATCTCATCCCTTAGCAGACAACATTTGGCCTCGTGGAACGTGCTATTAGACAAAATTGGCAGGAAAACCTCTCCAAAGCACAGGCCCATCACAGAAACAGCTCCAGAGATAAAACTGTGAGTTCTGAGCAAAGCACAGAGTTCTGATACAGAAGATGTAAAGGTGGCTGACAGAACAACAGCTCTGCAGCTGAGGTTTGCATTTCTACCCCCATCACAAGCCTAACAGCTCCTTTATGTCTGATATGCAAGTGAGAGTGATGCAGAAATATGTTAATTGTAAACAGGTTTTATTTACAGGACACTTGTCTTGTGCCTAATTAAAATTAAAAGGGAAACTGGGTTTGGATGGTTTGGAAAGAAGGGAAATGAAAGAGGTTTTGTCCAGCAGCCCATCACAAGCTCCTCATGGAGCTGGGGGATCTGAGATGAACATTTGGTTTACATGTGAATGTTAAACATCTTGTAATGCTGTCAAATACATCTCCTGTGGAAAAAAAGAGTTGCTTCCCTACTTTTCTGGAGAAGGCAGGGCCCTGGAAAAAACCCTGCGTGGAGCCAGAGACCTGCAGAGCATCCAGCGCAAGCATCAGGATGTGTATCGCAGACATCTTTTATGAAAAATCCTTTCCTTAGGATTTTTCTTCCTGAGAAGTTGAGAAGCCTTGAGAACAAAATGTAAACATTGATTATCTGCTGCTGTGGAATGCAACAAGTAGATCTTTGATTAGCCCCTTTTGGATGTTTGTAATTAATGGCCAATCACAGCCCAGCTGGGTCGGACAGAGAGCCCGCACCACAAACCCTTGTTATCATTCTTTCTATTCTATTCTTAGCTGGCCTTCTGATGAAATCCTTTCTTCTATTCTTTTAGTATAGGTTTAATGTAGTATAGATCATAAAATAATAAATCAAGCTTTCTGAAACATGGAATCAGATTCTCCTCTCTTCCCTCATCCAAGACCCCTGTGAACACTGTCACAGATGTGCCTCCCTCCAAACACCAGCACTGCTCCAGCAGCATCTGCTCATTCATTCCTCTGCCAAATAAAAACAATGCCTTCCAGAACCCTGCCTCCATTCCAGATGACTTCTCTGCGACCAAACCCTTCACCTCCCTGGGGTGAAGGAGGTGTGAGGATTTCCAGGATGGAGCACCCTGTGCTTTGTGGCCAGCTGAAAGGCTTCCTCTCCCCCCTACCGGCACAGCAGCCTTTGCTCTGTGCCCTCAGGGAAATGCCAAAAGGATTCAGAGGTGTGCACATGTCTATAAGTGCTTCAATTCCCACCCACCAGTCTCCAGAAGTGAGGTTCAGAATGAGTTTGGGGCTGCAGAGCAAAGGAAGACAGTGCTCTGGCTGTAACAACACTGGCCAGGTGAAACAGAGACATTGCCCTAAGGAAAGAACTTTGGTTCCTGAAATCAAGAGACAATCACAGCTTTTGATTTTCTGACTTAGGAGCATATTACAGCGACCTGAGTGGGTCGCTGGTGGTGAGAGAAAGACGGTGAATCTTGTTTCTTGATCAGAAGGCTGAATTTATTGATATATCATATATAATACATTATGACTATACTAAATAGAATAAAGAGAGAAGTTTGCAGAGCTGCTAGGCTAAGAATAGCAAGAAAGAATCTCTAACAAAGTTGTGTCCAAGGGCTCTGTCCCTAGCTCGTTCCTTGTGATTGGCCCTTAATTATAAACATGGGAGCATGAACCAATCACCAATCAAAATAGGTGCCCCTGTTGCATTCCACAGCAGCTCATAATAATTGTTTACATTATCTTCTGAGGCCTTTGCCCTCCAGAAGACACAGAAATCTGAAAGAAAGGATTTCTGTGAAAAAATGTCTGCGACAGGAGCAGCCCTGACACCTGGGCACAAAGAGATTCCAGCACCAGGGGATCAATGAGCATGGCTCACTCCTCACCTCCCACAATCAGTTAAGCACTGCTTACTCCAAGTTCTATTTCTCTCCCCCAGCACAAGCTTTAGGTGATATAAACCATTATTATCCATCCTCATGGGTTTCACACACAAAACATCTTTATTTAAAGAAAAAACTCTTCATAGGAGTGGTAAAACACACTCTGGGTACATCACCATAATGCAATGATTTTGTGAGCAGGATTTTGTTTGACAGTTGAGAACATAAAATTATATTGGATGAGGGGAGAACAGTTTTCATGCAGTAATAAAAGCTCCAATCCTAAAATAATCACTCCACTTGAATACACCTTCAAAATTCTCATTTAATACTGCTGGTACACAGGGAATTCTTCCTCTGTGCTAGATCATGTCAGGTGTTCAGATTAATAATTTTTGATTTTTCTCCTCTTACTCCCCCTTTCAACCCAGCAGCAACATATCCCATTATCTGTTTCACACTAATTAGCAACAACAAAATGCAAGCTGTTTTAACACAGAGCCTCTTTTTGTGTTACACAATGTAAATTGGATGGGCAACATAACTAAAAGGGTGGAAAGGAAGGGAGGGGGAGAGAAAAACTCCCTGTAACATGAGAAAAATCACTTTAAATTCTGAGTGAAGGCAAATTTCATAGAGTCACTGAGGTTGAAGAAGTTGACCAAGACCATGGAGTCCAACCTTTGACCTTCTACCACATTTGAAAAAGATATATTGGCTTTTATTGCCTTGCAAAAATAATTTTCCTAATTACATTAAAAAGTGCTGTCTCCGCAAATAAAGACCAACAGAAAAACCTAATTATTAATTAACACATCTTGAATATTGTACTTCAATGAAACACTAAAATGAGTGTTCCACCAAACCTGCCAAACACTACAAGTAACAGAGTTAATACTAAGAAAAAAATCTTAGCACAATTTCTTTTCAGAATCCAGAAACCTTTATAATCTTTTATAACTTTCAGAATCCAGAAACGTTTTGAAACATAAAAAGAAAATACCAAAGCAGAGCAGAGCAGCATGGCTCAGCTTCCCTTCTCTCTGGAATGAGTTTTCCCCTGAGTTCCCCCTGAGGCACATACTCCATCACTGGTGAGAGCCAAATCTTCCCAGTTGTGATTTTGGTGGTCTTTCCACCCCACAAAGCATCCACACTCCCTATAAAACATATCGCATGTCCTTTCTGCCCAGAATTTCACAGCCATGAGTGGTGCAGTGCTGTGAATACTCACTTTTGTAGGGGGCTTCCCAGCAAACTGGCTCCTCATTAGTAGAACAAATGTTAATTAATATTTTCAACCAAGAGACAAAGTCCCAGCAGTTTGGGAGTGCAGGCTGTGCCCTGAGCTTGGCTGCTCTGCAGCAGTGAGCAGAAGGCTGCTCTGGCAGAGGAAAAGGGAGAAAAGCTCTATTTTGTGGTCAGATCCAGCAAATTGCTTCCCAAATGCTGTTGAGGGTGGATCAAAGAGTGAGGGCATCACACAGGTGAGACACACATGCAGTGGCTGTTCAAAATCCAAGCAAAAAAATGTTCTGTTCACAGGAATATAACCCAGGGGAAGAGACAGAAACAGCAGCTGGTGTGCCCCACCACACCAGTGAGGGCTGGGGGACAAAGTCCTGCCCCAGGGGAGAAGGAATTCCAAGTGAAGGATCTGCCACACTTTCAGCAGCCCCTGTGCCCACTGACAGATAAACTGCTCACCTTCAAACTGCCAGAAAAAGCTGAACAGGAATTTTATAAAGTATCTCAAGGAAGGGAGAAAAAATTATTACCAACACAAAGCCATTTAATAGTACTTCAAAGCAGCTCTGTTCACATCAGCATCCAAAAGCAGAGCATCAAAGCAGGAGCAGCCAGTTTAGTGCACACAGCAGGAAAAGAATCTTAAAATCTCATCCTTATGCTGTTATTAAGCTACACCCAGTGGCATTCATGAGCATGAGACAGTTCAGACAAGAATCAATTTCCCTTCATACTCTTCAACAGAAAAAACAAGTGAATGTTTCCCAAGAGATGGAAAATGAGGATACCAGACTTTAGGGACCTGCTCCAACTGTCCCCCTGCAATATCACCAACTTGCCTCACATTGCCCATGAATTTATCCAATATTCTTTTCTAACTTCCCCTCCCCTGAACTGCCTCAGTGTAACTGGTACTCTCAGCTCCATCTGACATCCAGAAATTCCTCCTTGTTAGAGGTGGCATCAAGTAGGGCTGATTCTAAGTGGTCAGAAGAAAAAGGCAGCCAGCAACTGTGGAACTCACAGCACAGTTTCTCTCTCACTGAAGGTAATTTGAGTTTATTTTCTATAGCCAGCTGCAGTTTTCCTTCAAATCTAAGTAAACAAGCTGTGGGAGCTCTACTCCTGTGTCAGGGCTGATCAGAAATACATGATGGGGTCAAAAACCACTGCAGAGATGCTGACAAATGAGAAGAGAAATATAAAAAAAAGCATTTAAGCCAGCAGTGAAACTAAAAACATTGTCTGTGCCATGACCAACAAGTTTGTCCTTGATTCAGCACAGCAGGGAGGGATCAGCTGAGGTTTTAAAGCCTGACAATCTCCAATATCTGTGTTCTTCTAGGCTCTTCCCTTTCATGCCATTCACTGAGTGTAGGGAGGGAGGCATCACAGCATTGGCCAGCACCAGCCTGTTCTGAGCTGGCTGCCAAGGAGCAAAAATTAGACTCTGAAAGATGCCAGTGATGTCTTTATTTGCAGCGCTAAAAGAGATCCAAGAACATCAACTGGAGCATTTATAACTTGGAGCCCTCAGCAAGCCCTTACATATGGGTACAGAGAAAAGCTTTGTTTCTCAGAGACTGAGGAGGTTGTTCCAACAACTACAGACTCTCAGACGTGCTGCCCCTCATCCCTCTGACTGTGACACCACAAGGACACACAGGTGGCTTTGCAAGACCTCTGAGCTGGAAGGGTGAGAGGAAATCACCTTTTGTACAGGAGCTTTTGGGGCACAGCACAGCCCTGAGTGGGGGAAATGTATTTCATGACAGAAATACAGGTTATGGTGTGAAGGGAACACATCCTGACTCGTGTTTTTGGGGTTTACAGACATCTGGCACCTTCCAAAGCCACCATGGTGCTACAAACTGAAATACAATCCAGTTGTGAGGACTGGAACCTCCACGCAAGGGTTCGTCAAGGTGCAACGGCAGCAATAACATTAATCCACACTTTTAATTTAATCTATAATTTATTCATGCTTTTTACAGGGTTCAAACAGGAGATGAATGTGAAATATTTACTGCCTGAAGTGCTGAAAGAAACTCATTTGCTGAGACCCACTGAGCAACAGCACCTGCAGCTGAGCTGCCATTGATTTTGGTGTCCAGCCCGCTTCTCACAAGAACCACAGCTCACCTGTTTCACAGAAAATGCTGTGTCAGCACTGATTGCTCTTTCAGTCTCTAAATTAACTCCAGCTCTAATTCTAGATCTTCACAGCTGGCACTTAGCAGCAGCTGCTTTTCTCCCCTCAGCAGCTGGCAGACCAAAGGTATCTTGTGATAATTCCCCTCTGTGTTGCAGGTCCCCAGCACTGCTGAGGGGTGAATTTGTGTTCATCAGGAGCTGTTTGTGCAGCTCTCATGCCACAAGAACTGTCCTATTATCATCCTAGCAACTGCTCTGGTAGGTAATGCAACCTACCAGAATAAAATGAATGGCAAGAGCAGCCAGCATTCTGAACTGCCTGCCAAGGTGGGCCTTCATCCTCCTCATGCCTTCAAGGCACTGCAGTGGAATAAATTCCTGAAATTTGAGCTTGTTCACTGCTCACTGCAAAGCACATCAGTCAAACTTTTCTGGTTTTTTCCTTCCCTTACAGTAGGAAGATAATAGTACCAGCTAGAGCAACTGCACAGCAGTGTTGACAGGATTAATTAGCTAATATATCTACAGTCTTAAGCATGCAGAACATCACAGATGCACGGTGTAATTACTGTTATTAGGTGAGTGATTTCTCTGACTCGTTGGGACAACACACATTTTATCTGTCATCTTTTCATGGCACAGACATCTGCCACCAGATATTCTCAGCTAAAAAGAAACCTGAATAACATGGCCCAAAATATCCATGATGATGGTTTTTTGGAGTTTTTTTTGGGGTGGGTGGTAATTTTTTTTCAATTTTTTCAATAATAATTCTTATTAACAATAAGGGTTAGAAATTCTGCTGACAGCCACAAAGCCTTAAAGCTGGCCACAAACAAAGGCCAACAGAAAAGAACAGTATTCTCCTAAAAACCATGGTGCAAAACTATGCTGGGTCTGCTTTCCCTGACTTCCAGCAATGCCCAGAAAGGTTTAAGCTGCTGACCAACCTTGCTCAAGAGCTATTAAAGGGGTAAAGTTCTCTTCCTTAGCATGTCTTGATGGGGCTGGGATAAGTCAGGGCACTGGAGATTGCAGGTACTGTACAACCAAAGGTAAGATAAGCTAAACTACAAGAAAGGGGATGAGAATTCAGCTTTGTGTGGAAATTCTGGGGGGGGAAACTTGGGCACAAAGGAGCCAAGAGGAATATGATAGAACTGGAAGCTGGACTTGCGTGCATGCGTCAAGGGTGATGCTAATCCAATGTTTGCAACTTCATACTGCAAGTAACAGATGATTCCAGGGTGCTGATATTCTCTCTCTCAAGCATAAAAATCAGTGCTTCTCATGGAAATTTAGGTCAGTACACAACCACAGACACAAGCCTGATGAACACATTAAGGAACCGTTTAAAGCAATGCTAAACCAAACAGCTGAAGAAACACAGGGGTAGAAATGTCATGAAAGGGCACAGAAAATTCACTCTCTGGGAGATTTGCAGTGCCATGAATTCTTTTTGTTCTATAGGAAAAGAACAGGAAAAAACAAAATCCCAGGGTGTATGAGGCTGCAGGAACTCATTGGGCACCTGGTGTCCCCGCCCTGCCCCAGCAGGGCCATCCCAGAGCCCAGGGCACAGCATTGTGTGCAGCCAGCTGTGCCCCAGCCCCAGGGAGGAGAGCCCCCAGGCCGTGTGGGCAATGTGCTCAGGGCTGGGCACTGCCCAGGGCACAAGTTGTGCCTCCTGTGCAGGGCAATTGCTGGGCTCAGGCCCTGCCCGTGGCTCTGGTGCCATCGCTGGGCCCCGGAGCAGAGCCTGGGCCCTGCTCTGCCCCTCCCTGCAGCCAGGCCCAGCCAGGCCTGAGGGCCCCTCTCAGCTGGGGCTCCTCTCCAGGCTGAGCAGCCCCAGCTCCCTCAGCCTGGCCTGGAAGGGCACCCACATGCTCCAGGCCCTTGCTCAGCTCCAGCAGCTCCTGGCCCTGCTGTGCTCAGCACCCGGAGCTGGACACAGCACTGCAGAGGTGCCTCCAGGGCTGCCCCAGGGCCAGCATCCCTCCCTGCCCTGCTGCCAATGCTCTGCTGCTGCCCCCGGCTCCATTGGCCTCCTTGGGCCAGGACACTCTGCTGGCTCAGGGACAGCTCGGTGTCCCCTGGACACCGTGCTGGGTCAGGGACAGCTCGGTGTCCCCAGGACATTCTGATGGCTCAGGGACAGCTCAGTGTCCCCCGGACACTCTGCTGGGTCAGGGACAGCTCGGTGTCCCCCAGAAACTCAAAGCCACACAACATCTCCAGGCACTCACTCACTGAAATGGGGTTTGGGTGCCTTCCTCACTTATAGTCCAGGCCAACAAAGAGCTCTGAGGTTGGGGGACTCATGGAATTCCAAGGAACACCACCTGGCAGAATTTCTATCCCCAGGGAGACAGAAACCAGCCTGGGTCACACTGAATTCTCTCTCAGGCTCACAGACAACGTGTCTGGGAGCAGCCAGCTGGGATCATTGAAATCCACTTTAAGGATAACACCACCATGGAAAGCAGGAGAGCTCAGCACTGTTCTCCCAGCTTCCTGCTCTTCCCAATCTGTCAGCCCCAAGAGCTGCTCCCTGAGCTGATCAGTCACAGCTCCAATTCCATCTCTACATGATTAGCCAGCATTAGCAAAGCCAAATCAATGGCTTGATTGCAGATTTGCCAAACAGAAGGGCAATGTGCATGCATTAGAATGATGAGGCAATTTGCAACTTCATTACCTCCTTCAGAGACACGTGAGCTTTTACCCTAAAAGTGGCACAGGGATTTTAAATCCTGCTGAACCCTACAGCTGCCCTGGTTTTCCCCACAGGAACCTGGAGGATTAACAGCTGATACACTGAGGCCAAGCCTGTCCCAGCCCCCATGGCAGCCTTGATAAAGAAAAAAGCCATTATGAATTCCTTCTGAAGGGAGCAGAAGGCTTCACCTGCAGAGGAGACCATCCTTAAGGAAGTCTCCTGCCTCCCTGGGGCTTGGGGTGAAGATGAGAAGAGAAATGTTCCTGCTCCAGTACAGCCCTCAGGTTATTATCCATGATTGATTTCTCCAAGGGGCAGCAGTGAAGTTGCAACCAGAGGTCTGAGGGCAATCCAGAGACTTCAGAGCCTTGGAATGACTGATAAGGGATCAGGAGCAGAAGCAATATTCTCCTCTATCATTCCAGCTTCAGGAAGAGCAGATTGACACCTGCCTGTGAGCTTGGTGTCACCTGCAGAAGCCTGGGGACTTTGATCAGCTTGGTTTACACAAAACCCATTCAGGCTTGAGCCCCTCCCAACCAGAGAGCCCAGGAGGGGCTGAGGGAGCTGGCAAGGGGCTGAGCCTGGAGCAAAGGAGGCTCAGGGGGCCCTTGTGGCTCTGCACAACTCCCTGCCAGGAGGGGACAGCCAGGGGGGGTCGGGCTGTGCTGCCAGGGAACAGGGACAGGACAAGGGGAAAGGGCCTCAGGCTGGGCCAGGGGAGGCTCAGCTGGGACAGCAGCAGCAATTTCTGCATGCAAAGGGTGCTCAGGCCTTGGCAGGGGCTGCCCAGGGAGCTTTGCAGTGCCCAGCCCCTACCCCTGGAAGGGTTTAAAAGACATAAATGTGGCACTTGGGGACATAGGTTAGTGAAGGGCTTGGCAATATCAACTTAACTGTGGGACTTCATGATCTTAAGTGTTTTTTCTCACCTAAATGATTCTCCCAGGATACAAAGGCAGCAGACACTCACTGGAGTGAGAAATTGGGTGTGCCAGAGTCTGCTTGATCACCAAAAAATATAAATACAAACAAAAAGATTCACAGGAGAGATGGGCATCCCAAGAAACAGCCCCTTAGGAATCCTGTCCTCACTCACAGCTGACTGACTGCATGGAAACAAACTCCACAGCTACAGAGAGACCAGTATTTTCAGCTAAAGCACTGAAGTTTTGGGAAACTAAAAGCAGTTTTTTGCAAACAAAATTATTATTCTTCCTCAGCACTTGTGAGGTGAAAATGAGCAGTTACGTTCCACTCCAGCCACTGCACGGTTGTTTGGAAGGAACCTCTGGCTTTCACTTTATGTAAAATCCATGGCAGAACTGAGACAAGACTGGAATCAGTCTGCAGTTTGAGCAGCAACCTGCATTTTACTCAACCACTGTGCTTACATTTTTAATGACAGCTCTCCCCTGCATCCTCCTTAAACTGTTGCTCCACAAAAGCCAGGGAAATTCCTGATGTGCCATATAATGGAACAGACCTATTGCCACGTGTCACTGTGAAAACCCAGATTGTCTGCTGTGAAAGGAGCTAAAATTACAGCTTTAACACCTAATGCAAGGTAAAAACATCCATCTAGTTTAAATAATTTAATGGGGAGGAAAAACCAAGCACTTTCCTTCAAAACAACTTGGAAATACCACAGCAGTAAACTTCAACCTCTTTATAGAGTCTTATCTAAAAGCAAAACTAAGAATACAAAGCATGCTTGTGCAGTGCCCTGCATTTAAATACCTGCCTGTGTGTTGCTGAGGAATAATTTATTTAGGAAAAAAGATCCAGAAAATCATCTTAAACCCCCAAAGAATATGTTACCCAAAATCTACTCCCCCAGCTCATTGATGCCTATCTGTAAATAAAAGATTGTAATCTGGCTTGTTGCAATTAGGTATCATTATCCTGCTCTGTTTTATGATTTTCTTCATTAATGAACTGAAGTGATTTCAGATATTGATAATTACAGTGCTTGCAATTTTTAACAAAAAGCTCTACCATAAAACAATAATTCAAGCTAATAAACCCTGACCAAAATCTCTCTCTTGGGCATAAATCATCAATTAAGTACCAAGAGGAAAATTTAAATACAACTTTGTAATAATTATTTTCAAATTAGCTACAGAAGGAAGCAGCAACTCAAACTCCAATACTTTGGGACTTGTTTGAAAAATTAAGAAAGCAGCTTATGCAATTGATGCTTTTCATCTGACAGCTTTAAATCAACTTACTGCACATGAAAGGTCTGTGGTTTGCAACTGCACTTAATCCCAGCACAGGGTGAACATACCTGCACAACTTCTACATTAAACAGGATTTACTCAGCCAAGAGATTGATAATTCAAGGTCAGGTCACACTGTTCCACACACTGACATCTCCTCTTGTGTTACCCCACTTCTCTGGGTCTTCTGAAAATTCAGACCCACAAGTTCTGTCTCTGCCAACTGCTACAATCAAGCAGGTATTAAAAACAGGCACTGAGAACAGACAGAAAAGTTATCATTTGTTACCACAGTATGAAATGGGCTTCCTAAAATTCATCCACAGAAGATGGCTGGAAGAATTAGGATCTTACTGCTGTTGATGTGGAAGCAAACAAGAAACAAATCAGCCCAAAGAGACTGGATAGACGCTTGGTTTTATTTTTACATGTATTGATTTTATTTTTGCATGTATTTGAACCACTTGTAGGACCTTTAGGAGACCGTGTCAGGCACCAGCTGGAACATCTGCAGGAGGAAGGTCACCATCTGTGGTACAAGTGTGGAACTGCTGAGGCAAATCAGCCCTAGAGAAACACCTCTGAACAAGTGAATGCTAAGCTCAAACACACTGACAAGTCAGATTTCCAGTTGCAAGTGGATTAAAACTGCAAATTTTGCATATTATATTATGGTGAATTACTAGAATCATCACATTGGGACAAGTTATAGACAGGTATTGCAGACAGGCTGAGCTGAATTCTAGATTGCCAGGCAGAGCAGGGATGCTCCTTCAAGGCTGGGGTTTAACAGAAAATTTGAAGAGGTATTAAATCAAGTACTAAGTCAATAAATAAAGTTATAACCATAGGAAGAAAACCCTGACACAAGCAAGGAAGACCTAAGAGTTCTCTTGCACCATGTTATGTACAAAAAAAAAGTAGGGTTCATTTTTGGGCTTTTTACCTTCCTGTGGAATTACAGATGTTTATGAACACCTTCAATTATTTGGCTTTATTCAACTGTAGCAGCACTGGTTGGAAGGGACATCTCTAAACCAATCTCCACCACAGCAGCACCAAACTGGGTCAATTTTCCCCTTTTTCTGAGCAAGTCCCCCTTCCTTGGCTCTGCCTGAATTTTCTGCCTCATTTTTGGGCTGGGACAACCTCTGGTTTGTGCCTCCTGGCACAAGACAGAGAGCAAAGCATCAAAAACCAATTTGCTTTTCTTTCTTTGGCGAGTCAAAGCTTCAGTGAATTGCAGCCATCACATCATTGACCTGGTAAAGCCCCTGCTTCCAAAAATACCCCTTGTGTCTCATATTCAAGGTTTCCCTTTGTTGAAACTGTTTAGGAATGGGTCTGTGTCTGGTTTTGAATAACACAAAGTAATGTTTATTGCTTTCAATACTCATGAGGCAATAAATTACTATTTCCCAAATAAAAACAGCCAGTGACCATGTCTAATAAATTTACTGAGGCTGAACATTTCCATTTGTCACAGGTCACACAACGCAAACATTCTGATACATTTTTCAAATACATATATAGGAATTTGAGCAAGGTGTTATTAGTGCTGATCCTCTAATTAAAAAATTAATTTAAATAAGCCAAAAGATTTTCTTTTTTCACAGAGATCTCCCTAATTCCATACATCCCAAGCAGTAGAACAGCACAGGCTGATGGATTAAACAAAGCCTGATTTTTTAATGACCTGACAAGTAAGTGCAGTCAAGGAGCAGTTAGATAACATGTAAGTGATATCAACCAGAGCAGTCCTGAAATATTTCTCTTTCCAAGTGGTAGTCAATGGCTTATAAAAGAAACAGACCCATCTAGTGGTAACACTGCTTTTATGCTAATGCCTGTGAGAGGAGAGGGGATAAAGGAATTACACCACCAGAAAGAGCAGTGGCAATCAAAGCTTTGCTCCAAGTCAAGCAGGGAGAACTTTTCCTGGGGTGAAGGTGCTGAACAAGCCTTTTCAAATAATTTGGTTTACAAAATATTAGCACTCATCTTCAGCAGAGACCAAGCCTCACCACTCAAACCTGTCAGTCAGGATCAATGTCAGCCCATGGCAGGGAAAGCTCAAATGCACCAGGCAAAGAAACTGCTGGAATGCTCTCCAGAAACCTTCATTTGAGTTTGAAATGTCCTAAACTACTTCAAAAAATTGTTTTTATAATGTAATGACTTTGAGTACATCTGTACCTAAACATCCCTCTGTGTTGAGCAACTGAGTGTTCTGCTCATTTAATCTGGTGTCATTGCATGTGACAATTCTGAGTGGGAATGGTCCCAGGGGACAAGAATGAAAAAAACCCACAATGTGCCAAAATCTGAAAGCCATGCAATTTTAGGCCTGTCAGAGCATTCCTAGCAAAAAGTGCTAGAAAAGCTAATAAGGGCTCATCTAATAATGAATTGAAAATGACAGTAAAATTAGCATCACTGGTCACGATTTCATGGTAAATAGATCTTGTCAAAATAAATCATTGTGCTGTTTTTCAGTGGGAATCTCAGACTTGGGCACTTGGTGCCTCAGGCCATCTTGATTAGAAAACAAAAGCATGCCATGAGATAATAAATGGACTAAAAGCTGTGATGGGTCTCAACAGGCAGCTGCAAAGGAAGACAAAATGCACATATTGCTCCAGGGAACGTTTCCCACCTTGTTCTAAATCCTCCTCTGCCAACAACTCTGCCAAGGCAGTAGAGAAAACTCAAAATGATCAAAGGTAGCAAACAAAACAGACAGCAATGCTCACGCATGGGCAGCTCAAAAGCAAAAGAGGGCCCTGGCCTCACCTGGTACAGCAGCCAATTCCCAAATTTAACTCAATCCTGAAATCCCTACAGATGCACAAAGCAGATGGGAAAAATAATTGGGAAGTAACAGGGATGGAGAGGTGCAAATGGGACAGCAAAGGGAGCAGCCAGCACTGGTTTCAACATGGGAATTTCTAGAAACAAGGTCTTCCTTGGCCTCAGGGAGAGAAAAATCAAAAGAATGAGAAGCAGCAGCAAATCCATGTCTCCACACACAACCCTTTCTCCCCTGGATCTCTACCAGGGTGCACAGGTTCACCTCACAGGCAGCACAGAGCTGCCTTTTCCCACCTTGCAAAGAAAACAAGGATTTGTGGGTCATCTCTCTCAGTGCAAAATCCACCAGGGATGACTTCAGAGCAATCCTGACAACATGGCAGGGAAAGGACTTCTCCACATTTGTAATGTCTGAGCCATAGTTTGTTCCCTTGTCCTCAGAGTCCATCAGCCCTGGGCAGTCTGGCAGTGGTAAAGGACAAGCCCTTTGCTGTCCCCAAGGTCTCTGAGAAACTCATTTCCACTGAAAACACCCCTGCTCTTCCATTGTGCACCATGAACATTGTGAGTCACCACTTCACTGTTCTCTACTGGGCCAACACGACTTGGTCATGTCCCAGATGTAGAAAATGTCCAAAAACCCAGAGCCCTCCACAAAAGAAGGACATGGAGATGCTGGAGAGAATCCAGAGGAGGCCACAGAGATGTTCCAGGGCTGGAGCCAGGCTGGGAGAACTGGGGGATTCACCAGGGAGAGCTCAGAGCCCCTTCCAGGGCCTAAAGGGGCTCCAGGGGAGCTGGAGAGGGACTGGGGACAAGGGATGGAGGGACGGGACAAGGGAGAACAGCTTCAAACTGACTGAGGGCAGGATTAGATGGATATTGAGAAGGAATTCTTGTCTTAGAGTGGTCAGGCCCTGGCACAGGGTGCCCAGAGCAGCTGTGGCTGCTCCTGGATCCCTGGAAACATCCAAGACAAAGCTGGACAGAGCTTGGAGTACCCTGAGATAGTGGAAGTTATCTCTGCCCATAGCAGGGGTGGAATGGGGAGGTCTTTATGGCCCCTTGGAACCCAAACCATTCCACTTTAGGGAATTCCCTTAGCTGAGGATGTGAATGGCCTCCCAGCAGCTGCACTCCAGGTGAGCAGCACCCCCACTCCTGCCTGGTGCTGTAATTCTTGAATCCCAGCCCAGACAACACCTCCCTCCCACATCCCCCAGTGCCCTGTTTTGGTACCTGACAGACCAAAAACCTTTTGGAGAGGGAGCTGCCTGCTCACTGGCTTGTCACAGACTAAAACTAAACACATCTCAATGCAGCCTGCACCCCCATGTCCCTGTTGGTGACAGGGACACAACTCCCAGCTCTCCCCTCCCAATCCTCCCAGGCAGGGAGCAGGATTTTGTCTTTGCTCCAAGGCTCCTTTCCCTGCCCACACATTCAGTAAATCCTTTGATTTGCTGCAATGAACCCAGTAAGTGCAAGATCTAAGGACTAAATCACAAATAACAACCTGGTACCCAGCTCAAGGACTCTGCATCCTGCACCTTTTGGTGTGAAGTTCCAACTTTAATTACTGGAGGGAACCACATCCCCAGTCAGTTGAGATTTTGCTTTACAAGATTGGGCTTCTCCTAGAGAGATTCTGCCCAGGCAAAGGCAGCAGCAAGGAAGTCAGTCCCAACCCCAAAGCACACTTGTGGCCCCTGGGACTGTCTAAAAAGAACAGAAAAAGCCTCCAGGAAAGTCACTTGAGAGCAGTAAGAGAAAGGTTCCTGTAAAACATTATCTGACAAATAATTTGCTACAGAAATATTCCAGTGGAGTCCTGGAGATCAGTTAAGTCCTCAAATGATGCACAAAGGGAAATAAAAGTGAAATTGAGGAATTGAAAGTAGAACAAGTATTTCAATCATACTTTTTAGCAAAGACTGCTGAAATCTATTGCCAAAACTGCTGTTCCTACTGGTTTTCCTCTCAATTAAAGGTGGTGCAAGACAGCGCCACTGGGGTCAGCAGGGCTGAGTTAGTTATTCCTACAGAGGCAATTCCCACTGTGCAAAACAGGGACTAGAACCCCAATGCCATGGCTGTTTTTTTAATTACTAATTAGAGATTGAACTTCCAAACTTGAACAAGATATCTGAGCATTCAAATCTGCATTTATTTTCTTTTATTCAATGTTTGGTCCACTTTAACTTTTAAGCATCTTTTGTAGGAATACCCCTGGACAAGGGGCCAGTATTGTTATATTTACATGTCATTTTTTTGTGCCAAGGGATGCAACAACTATGGAGAGGTGGACTGGGCCATGGCAGCCATCAAGGATAACTTCAACCACTTTAGATTATAATAAGACAACTAAAATTTCTGCAAACAGGCAGCTTCTTAATGCAGACCTTTAATATTTCAGAGAAAACAGGATTTATTGCTTTCATGTGCTTAATGTGAAATAGAGCCAGCAGAGAAAGAAATGAAAGAAATGAAAGAAATGAAGAAAAAGGACCACAGAAATGACACTGGCACACAACAGTAACACCACAAACTTTCTCATACCTGCTATTATGCATGATAGAGTCCAATGAAAAATGGATTGAACATGGCTGTAAGTGCTGCTGCGCTGGGGCTCTTGCATAGCTTTGGAAGGAAACTGATGGGGCTGATTAAATTAAATCAAAAGCTGGAGCACTTCAATGACAATAAAGGCAAAAACAGCCTTCTAATTCAGCATGAGGAAAACTGAGCAGCTGAAGGGAACCACTGAGCTGCAAATTGATTGGCACAAGCTGGTGCAGAGCACTGCTGGGTCAGTCAGCTCCTGCTCCAGGAGTCTGGAAGGACATTTGCTGTCTGGCTGAGGCCGTTCCCCTGCACAGCACCCGAGTGGCTCTGGTGTGACACGCTGTCCTCACTGCCCACATGCACAGGTTTGGCAAATTCGGGACAGGAAGGCAAGAGCATGGCAAATCTAGTACATGAAATTTCTACAGCACCACCATTTCTACAGGTGGTGATAATCCTCCCTGGCAGGGTGGGCAGGCCCTGGCACAGGGTGCCCAGAGCAGCTGTGGCTGCCCCTGGATCCCTGGAGCAGACTGGGACAGTGGAAGGTGTCCCTGCCCATGGCAGGGGTGGAATGGAATGGGCTTTAAGGTCCCTTTCAACTCAAACCATTCCATGATTCCATAATATCTACAAATACACAGGTATTTGTTTCCACACACAGTTAAGTCAGGTTCACCAGAGACACCGGGAAGAGCTGACTGACTTCAGCTGCTGCCAGTTGTTCCTTCTGTTTTCCTTCTGCCTATACAGCAATTGCTGCTATGCTTCTGGATTCAATAATTATAATTTGATGTTCATAGAGGGTCACTTAAAATCTCTGTGAACTGAAGTAAAGGGGTGACAATGTAGCAGATGCCAAGTTTTGTGTTTAGGTTTTTTGTTGGGTCTTTTCAAAAATACTGATCAATTGTTATGATTTCTAGGCACCTCAAACCACTACATTTGATATTTCTCAGCTCTGCAGGCAGACTCAACAAGCAGAAATCAGAGCCTATGTTGTTCCTGCTGCTGAGCAAAGGGATCTCTCTGATTACTGTGTGCTTCCCTGCAGCAGGATGATGAAGAGATGGCACTGATGTGCAGAGAACCATTTCCTTCCTCTGCCATGAGCTGATATCCCTATCTGATAGGAATTCTGAGGGCAGCAAGGTGAGCATGCAGCTGGGAGGAATTCTGCTGTGAAAGCAAACAGTGCTCTTTCAGAAACAGATAATGAATTTGATAATGAATTAATGCAGCATCTTCTCCATTTTGCCTTGAGCCTGTTGCCAGCTCCAGCACCTGCCCCTCCATGGCCACCCCCAGGAAACCTTGGAAGCATCAGCTGGACAGAACACAGGACCAAGGAGCCTGTAGTAAAGCACATATGTGTCCTCTTGCTTTGCCAGGAGAGCTCTCCACTCCTGCTGATCATCTTTTGGATCTCCATGATGTAGATCTTGCCATTAAAAAACTTTGAGAACAAACTTTGAGCCTTTGCTCAAGCATCCCCAAAACACCAGCACTACCCACCCAGTCTAAGTACTTAGAGGAAATCCCATAATATCCTAAAGATTTGTAAGCAACCATTATATCAGTGCTTATTTATTGCCATTTGATCTGAAAGAAGGATTAAATTGACTGGGATTTAATCACCATCCCCAAGATTTAATATTACTCAGCAGAAAAGCTGAACTAAAAAGGTGTTTGGGAATACTGAGAAAAAAATGTTGTCAGGTATTTCTTTTAGTCCTACTTAACTGCACCTAAGCACAAAACAAGATTTCACTTTGCCTGAAAGATTCCCAGGCACACAGGGCCTCAAGAGGCATTACTTCAGGATTCTTAATTTTGAAGAGATTTCCAGAAAGCTTCTTGAGAGAGCACATACTTGTGTACACAGACAGTGTAAGTGGCATCTGTCAGAGCAGGGATGACTTGCAAGCAGAAATTCTGTATATTCCTCCCAAAGAAGATTGTGTTCTCCTCCCCCTGCTTTTCCTTTCTGCTTCTGTGAGCCAGGAGGGAAAAAAACCTACTGCCCATGTTCACACTTGGATTTGCCTCTTGTGAGAAAAATCCCCAGGGAAGAGCAGAGCTTAATTCCCAAGGCTGGGCAGCCTCTCCAGGTGAGAATTCCTGTCCTTATCTCCTCCTCAGGCTCAGATTTCTGCACTGCACTGGGATCAAGCTTGACCCTAAAATGGGAGGTGGCATCCCAGGGAAAGCACCTCCCATCAGGATCACATCCTGGTTTTAGCAGTTCCTCTGTCCTTGTTGAGCTGATTTACCCAGTTCTGTGCCCTTACTGTGTCAACTGAATCCACCTTGACTTCCCACTGTTCCTCTCCTTCTTTCCTGGGCTAAACTAAGGATAATGCTGCACTGTAAAAAGTGGGTCACAAGGAAAATAGGGAAGAAGAACAAAGACCATAGCATCATTTCTTTTCATCTTTAAAAAAAAAAATCAAAACAAAGTTTCAAACCATTCAAGGACAAAAAAAATAGTCTTCAGTCAGTATAGAAAAAAATGTTTTGCCATCTCCAAGCTACAGGGCTGAAGTTCTCCTTCAGAATTACTCAGACAAACTCTCTCCATCACATGGTGCTGATAACTTCACTAAAAGGCAACTCCTTTGGAATTTAGGAGTATAAGAATTTAGACATGCACTAGAAATTAGAATCTGTACATCCAAAGAATCCTTCACTTGATGTTCACTAATACCTGTCACTTACTCTGTTACATTTCCTACTGAGAGCATATTTAACATATTTAAGTACTTTGGTACCTCTTGTTTCCATTCCATATTTTTTGTGTGCAGTTGGGGTTTTTGTGGGCTTTGGGTTTTTATTTTCAATGATAACTTGTTCAATAAGTAAATAAAAGTGGAGCTTTTAAAGTTGCCATTAGTGAACCTTGAGCATCCAAACAGATTGAGCAGTAATGTCTCCAATACCTAAACCCAGGGATAGATGAGGTGTAATGAAATACAGTTTAAGTTAAAGAACAAAGTATTAATTCCGGAGCTTTCACCTCTAACACACTCTGGTCTTGCATTTTTATCTAAGCAACACTCCTGCTGATTATCTTTTGGATCTCCATGATGTAGATCTTGCCATTAAAAAACTTTAAGAACAAACTTTGAGCCTGTGTCTGCTCAAGCATCCTTAAAACACCAGCACCACCCACAATGACCACTCTAAGCACTTATAAGAAATCCCACAATGTCCCAAAGGATTTTTTTGAGTAACCACTCTGCCTCTTGCACCTCAATAAATTCCAGCTCATCTTTGCTGCAGGAGGTTAAATGTACAGGAAGGTCAGATCCCAGCCAGAAAATGGGAAACACTCAGGAAGTTGCTGAGAAGCAAACTCACAACAGCCACAAATATTTATTTATCAATATTTCCAGGAGGGAATGAGTAATTTGCATGTCAAAGTCTTCAGAAAGTCACTTCTTCTCACTGACCAGACTGGGGATAAGCCACAATTACAAGTCCTTGCTGAAACTTTCACACTCTAATTTCCCTGATGGTATAAACCCCTAATCAAAGGGAAAAACCTGAGACATGAGGACTGTTAAACTCTAATCCATCCAAACAAGCTGCTCTGTGTGAAACTTGAAATTTCTGTCACAACACCACTAGAGGCACATGGCATTTCCCAGTTCTTCCAAGAAACATTGCAGTTCACCCCACAACCTTCCAAAAGAAATTAGCCTACCTCACGCACAGGGGTATGGAAATCAAGAACCCAAGGACATGAATAAAGTTGAGATTATTTTTCACTCTTTCCTTCCAGTTCCTCTCCCACAAAGATTGACACTCTTTTAGAGCAGTCTGAAGGCAGCAGAACATTCTTGCCCTGCCTCAAACACATAAAAAAATCACCCCAAAATTGAGCACATCTTCCCCAAGAGAGCAAAGCCTTCCACCTCTCTGCTCACAAGGAAAACAAGAGGCAGAGAGGAACCTGGGGCTTCTGCAGACACAGGAAACACAAAGGCGCCTTCCAAAAAGAGGCCAAAACCTGACAAATCTTGGAATTTTTCCACAAGAACTCCAGTGAAAACAACCTAGGGGAAGGAAAGAGTCGTGGGGTGACAAACTTTATCCCAATATCTTGTGTTGTGTCTGGCAGCTGTGCCTTTTCTCTCTTCCCCCCTCTCCCCTAGCCGTCTTGCTGCGGCGGGGCGGGGAAGAGAGGAGGGAGTGTGACCAGGCACTTCGCTTTTGGCTGCTTGGCTTGGTTAGCCGCTTGCTTGCTTGCTTTCTGCGCTGTTTTTTTTTTTCCTTTTCTTTTGTTCCCTCTTTCTTACCCTCCCCTGAAGATACTGGACCGGCTCCAGACCTGACCTGAGACATCCAGGACCCGCCCCGGAGTCTGTGAGAGAAGCTCAGCGCCCTCCACAACACAGCCTGGTTTCTTTTCTTTTCTTTTCTTGTGTTGGGGAGTGTTCTTTTGTTACTTGTAAATAAATAGGTTTTGTTTTCCACTTTGCTCCTCTGAGAAATTCCTTCCTGAACCTGGTATTGGGGGAGGGGTGGTTGGAGGTTTGTTTTGTTTTGGGGGACTCCCTTTTGGAGATTTCCCCTAATTTGTCCTAAACCAGGACAGAAAGTGTGCAAGTTTCTGCTCCAGGGACAGCTGAAGGAAAACAACCCCGATCTCTCAGCAGCCTTCATCCCTCACAAAGAGATCCTCACATCCCTCCAGCACAAAGTTATCACTGGGTGCTCCTGCCCTGACATCCCTTCAGGCTTCCTGCTGCCTATCCTTCCAAATTTTCCATTTCAAAGGGAAGCTGAGAACCCTGATCAGTCTGAAAACAGCTCAGGACTGGGAAATGCACACAAGGTTTGGGGTGAAGCTTCCCTCTGTCCCAAAAGGGGATCTGCTATAAAGGCTGCAGGTGCAATCCACCAGCTTAGAAGAGGAAATTATTACTTGTGGTTTTCTATTTTCTTTGCAGGGTAACACCACTGAAAACAGATGGGATATATTATTTCATCTTCACTTATGCATCAGAAGATTAAAATAGTCCCCAAATATTAACATTATGTCTGCTGGTTAGAGAGGGGAGATTCAGACTATCAGTCCACTTTAAAAAATCCACAAAAAACCCAAAACAAATCAACAAAACAAAAAACCTAAAAAACCCCTCCCAAAATTCAAAACCCAGCAACACACCAAAGCTAGAAAGCCATGCAGGTCCTGACTTCTCTCCCAAGAAAAAGGCAGTTAGTACATCATCCTGCCTGCTCTAAGATGGCATTAAACTCTTAATTCTGAAAATTAAAAACAAAACCCATCTCTGTATTCTATATAAAATCTGATAACTTCTCTCAGTGCATTATTAATTCTTGTACTCTGGTAGCTGATCCTGAGGTTCACAAGGAGGCCTGTGACTCATATTTTTTGTTATTCCCTGTGGTCAAGAACAGAGAACACATAAATGACAAATTAAATGGCCTGACCAAAAAGCTCCTGGACGCCAAGTGCATGAAAAGATACAGACCAGACCAAAAATCCAGTTGTGTCATGTCAGGGAAAGAATCCCACCAGGGCTCAAAGCCCAAGAGCAGAGACAATCATTCCAGATGGAAAAGTCTAGCATCAAAGTCATCAGAGGGGGAAATAATTAATAGAAATATCTCAGACTCCTGGATCAGGACCTGTGACAAACAAGAAAAGCTCTTTAGATAATTATGTACCTTTGAGAGAGTTTCTTGCTTTGGAACAAAAAAACCCCAAATCACCCAAAACATGGTTCCTTAAGTTGCCAATGAAAACCAATCCAAGGGTTTGGGAGATTTCTTTTCATTGTTTTACTTTCTTATTTGGGAAAGTAGCTGGAAAAATTCCATAGGATTTCCTCTGCCAGTGTCCTTGGCTCAGAGTTCTCACCAAGAAAGACATCTTAACTCCAATGACATTAAATAAAACACAGGCCACTGCCACAACAAAGAAAATAAAATAAAGACATTAAAACTTGAGAGGAGGTAGCAGATTTAAGAAGCCAGAGCTAGCACTGCTCCTTCACCACACACTTTTTGTTTCTGTGTCCTGATTACAAGCAGTTTTCATCTCTCTTGAACTACTGCAATTTGTCTAATTTATTCCAGGAGTAAATGGTAGAAATAATGAATGTCAAATACTCAAGCTTTTAAGAAGCCAAATGTTCTCCTTTAAAAACAAAAAGCAAAAAAAAACCTAAACAAACAACCAAAAACAAAATTCCCCAAAATAAACATAAGGGAATGACATTTTTAAGGAGAGCATAAACACAAGGTGGTCATTTTCATGTGTCTGGGCCTAGGCAATCACACAAAAGAAAATGGTACTCAAATGAAATAGAGGAATATAAAGCACTTCATTGTTTTCTCTCATTTTCTTCATCTCCTGGCACTTGAAACCCAGAAGTGTTGTGCTCCATTAACAGCCCTGGTGTTCAACTGGAAGGAGAGCCTTTATTTTGGCAACCCTGCACAACCCCAGCAGCACACAACAGAACCACACTGTCCACTAACATATGTGAGAAGAGCATTTTCTTTATTTCCCTGTCCTCTTTCACATTGTAATTTCATTGATTTGCTTACTGAATTCACCAAGATTAAAGATCCATGCAGTCAGGGAGCCCCACATAGTCCTCTTCAATGCATTACTGGCACAATCATAATTTGTATTAAAGAAGAAAAGAAGACAAACCTTGTGCAATAAAAATCACTTTCATTTTGAAAGAACACAAAGGACCAAGCTCTTTTACATTTTACTGTCATTTGTCAGTCTTTCAGCAATATGTAAGAGATTTTATTCACCAATAACTTTTCATAAAATAATAAAAAACATTAAGCAGAGGAGCATAAAGTATCTCTTGAGTTACTTCATGGAGCTGTAGCTACATGCTGCAGATCCATCAGCAGCTGAGGAATGCAGATATTTAATAATTCACTTGCTGACCCCAATGGTACCAATCCCAGGTTTTCTCAGAAAATTTGTCAGGATAATAGGATGTTACAGCTTTTAACTCTAATGATCACTGCCAAGTTTAGAACAAGAAGTCCAAAAAATTATTTTACTTTTGGTATTTCTGCCAGTACTTCGTCACCAGCCTCAGAATCCAGTTTGAGTCTTCACATGTCTCCAATCCCTGTCCTGTGAGCTTCCTTCAGGTGATACCTGACAAAACAACATTGTCTATTTGGGGAGCAAAGGAAAAGAAACCTTTTTATTTTGAGGAGCCCAGGCAGGCAGATCACTGAAATGGCACTGAACTCAAGAGAAATATACATAATTGTCACATCAGGGAAGTTTCAAATCTAATTTTTTCTTTAAACTGAATTTCAAACTACTACAGAGGAGAAGAATGGGTTCTACCATCAGTTGTATTTTCAAGTTAAACAGGTTTATATTTGACCCACATGAGATCTTAAAGTACCTCTCAAATGCTAGTTTAAGACAGAATTTCCCCCATTAACACCCATGCAATGAAACACACCTTGCAATTCTGTGAAATTTCTACAGCAAGGAGTGAAGTGCCAAAGAAAAAAAAAATTCCTATTTGTAGAAGTGAGAGGAATGGGCAGAACAAAGAGCATTAATTGAAAATTTGGATGAAAGCCACTGGTTTGGAAGGTAAAGAATAGCACAAAATTGCAAGTGCAAGCAAATCAGCATTTCATAAGCCAAGTGAGAAGAAAAACAAATGAGTTACTACCTGCGCTATTTATAGCCCAACCTTCCTGCAGGTGACAAACTAAAGGAGAATGTTTAAAAGAAGAAATCTAAAGCAAGAGACCTCTGTGGATATTTATGGGGAGAGTTTTCCTAAGCTTGTGGGCAGAAAGCTTTCTCAGGGGAGGAAGCCCAGCATCATAAAGAACTGAGGCAGCCGCCCTTTACCTGTACCATGGGAAACCCTGGTTTGTTTTCTTCAATCCACAACAGCTCTGATGTAATTGATGAATTATCAGTTAAAATATTTCACATCCAAACACAAGTTATTTAGAGCGGATGAGTTTTAAAAGCCCAGTCTTAGAGCAGGAGTCTGGAGAGGTTTCACAAAGGACCAGATTCTTGTTGAGCAGGTAGACATTAAAAATAAAATAAAATAATAGTGACAATAAGCAACAACACTCATTATTTGTTACAGCACAAGAAAACAAAGCACCACAACAGCAGAGTTCCTCAGATCTTCATTACACCCCAAATCCATGCAGGTCCATATGCTCTTTCTCCAGTTCAACAAAACAATTGTACCCTATTTCTCATCCATTTCTGGAATTTCAGCATAAGCAGCCTTTTAGAAGATACAGAAGTAGGAACACTCAGACATTAGTTAGAATTTCCGGGGTCTGAATTCCAGAACTGATAAAACAGTCGGCACCAGACTGCTCACTCCCTTACAGGAAGCCAATTTCTCCCCAACCATCAACACATTTCATATGCTTAGCTTTGATAACATCAATAACTGCAACTTAAACTGATAGAAAGTTGATTTTTAGTCACAAACCCTTCAAATGCTCTCAACTCTTTATAAATAAACATCCTCTACAGGGTAAGAAAATTCAGACTGTTAATGTTAATAACCACCACCTCAGCATATACAAGGCAGAAGGATCCCTGGCACTTAGTTATTATTTACAACCTCTCCATCAAAATTAAGTTCAAAACTTCAATAATTCAAGACAATTCACTGTTTATGCCAACAGGACCTGTGGTGAGAAACATTTCCTGAACTGCAGCACAGGTCTGGGGAAAAAAGCAGGAAATGCTTGAATCATGGAAGAGTTTGGGCTGGAAGGGACCTTAGAGGTCAGAAATTTGAAAGACACCCTCAGGTTTAGGGGAGTTTAAAGGCCTAGAGAACCCCACACCATCAGCCTGGAGGAGTTCACTTCTCTGCTACTGCATTTCCTTCAGATTGCATTGACAAAGCAGGGCACTGCCTTGGTCCTTAATTACATCCCAGTTCTTGAGAGGACTCCTGCACATGTCACCCTCACACCATCCCCAAGCACACCAACAGCAACCACAGGTATTTAGGGAATTTTAATTTGCTTTAAAACATCCTCTACCCCTAAATGAATCTGTCAGAAGCTTAACTTGCACACTGGCCTGCTGAAGGCACTTGCACAAGTCCCACACTCCGGGCTCAGCTTCCCCACAGACTCCAGTAACACACTCCCCCTCAGGGACAAAGCTGAAAAATTAGGGGTGTTTCACTACTTAGCATATCAAGAGTTTGACCCTAAACACACTCTCCTCAGTACCCAAAATAATGTTTATATTCTTCCTAATACAAAAGGTTAGCCCACCATTTCAGGAAAACACTCCCCACCATTTCAGGATTTTCTCCCCTTCAGTTTTGGTACAAAGGGACGCAAATTTGCCCTCAGGATCACAAGAGAGCTCGGTCCCACGTCACAGCACTGACAACCACAACACACAAAGTATCACCACACAATTTCAGAAAGCTTTAAGCATTTTCTCACCCAGAAAAACGCCATACCTGATCAGAGGGCTTCAGGTATCTGCCCATGCAGGGCAACAGCATTCCACTTCAGAAAGCCTCAAATAACTGCTCATCTTGCTCTTCAGCCCAACCTTTTATCCCCTCATGTTGATGCACTGCACCTGTGTGCCCTCTGCTCCCTGGGTGATTGGTCAGTGCCCCTGGGCTCATTAATGGCTCATTATCTTTAATATCATTCAGCTGCTTCTCACAGGTGTAGCCAATTAGGGATGAGGTTCAGCCCCAGCCCCAATCCCAATGACCACAAACGCTATACCTACAGTTCCACTGCCCTGGTATTGAGCAGAACTCACCTGTGGTCTCCAAAATATATTTTGGAACAGCAGCAATTTCATTAAGTTTCCTACATGGATAGATCTTAAGAGAATAATTTATTAGGTGTCCAACTTGAGCAGGGCACAGAGCAGTGGAGGGCTCTCAGGAGCCACCAAAATGCTAGGACTGGGTTTCTCAGCTCCCATTAGAACCAATAGAGTTTTTCACTCAGTGCTCTAAAAACAAACTGAACTTCAGCTATTTGGGACACCTTTCATAAACTGCAGACATTCTTCTGAGTTAGAAGGGCTTTATTCAAAGGAGAAGTATCTTGGTAGGGTATGTCAAAGTGCCCCCGGTGACAGTCCCAGTGCAGGAATAATCAGCTCATATCTGACCTGCCATCTGCTCCCAAAGGCCAGGTGGAGAACAGCATCTGGAAACATGGTTAATAAGCAAAATACTTGGTGGGAAGGTACTGGAACAGTGAGGAAGATCAGTGTCACACTGTCACAAACCCAGACACCAGGCTGGGAGCAGACAACAACTCTGAGCTGGACTGTTTGACTAAACCTGAGTCTAGCAGCACAGGGTGCAAATCAAAGAGGGCACCCCCAGCCCATTCTGAAGCTGGGTCTCAGCCTGCTTCTGCCAGTAACTCACAAATTCAACAAACTTCTTTTTTTCTTTTTCATTTTATTAAGGTAAACCTGTTTTTCATGACCATGAGTTAAGCTGTGGCATGCAGATATCAAACACCCAACCAACCGGGTCTCAAATCACTGCTCACACAGAGATGGAAAAATGAGCAACTACGGTAAAAACAGCAATAACAAAATTATTAAAAAAAAACCAAAAAACAAAACCAAAAACAACCAACAAGCCATTGTATCCCAGAAGTGAGAGATAGAGAGTTTTAACTGGTAAGACATATTCCAACTACAAAACCAAAGGACACTGAGCAAAACTTGTACCACAGCACTTCCAGAACTCAGCATTTGTGGGAAAGGCCTCTGATTTAATTTCATGCTGCTGATTTTTTCACTGACTTATCCCAACTGTAGCAGTACTGTGAGAATTGCATTGTCCAATTTTGCTTTGGATATAAAGACAAGTTTCAGCTGTTACTTTAATGGACTCATTTGCACTAACTGGAAGCATAACCATTAAAAAAAATTATTTATGTTTCTTGGAGAAGTGTTCCCAAATCTACCACAGAGCATGAGTAATCTCAATTTATAAATCTTGAAGCTGCTTGGGCCTGCCAAATGCTGATTATCCACAGTGCCTTCAAACTTGTAAAATTATAGGTACAATAGACAGCAAAAATGGAGAAAAATCCAACATGTGGAAGAACAAGAGACACCCTCACCCCAGTGGTTTTTCTTACCACCAGCGTTCCTGATGGAATAGGACTAAATGGACTAAAAGAGGACTGTCCATGCGAGCACTAATTTTGGCATATATTTTAAAAAGAAGATAAATTATGTCAGCATCAGAGGTTATAAACCTTGGGATATTTTGGTATTTGTGGGTTTTTTTCACTTGAACCATGATCTACTGAGAAAACATGATAGAAAATACAAACCCAGGATGAGTTCAACTGATAATTTTGGCAAAATTAAACCCAGTCAGGAGTTCATGAGCCCCCAGGTGTCTGGGAACCATATCTTCAGTGTGAGGGCTTATTTGGAAGCCTAAATGTAGATGTTGTAAAGTTACTAAATTTACCTCCAGTAATAAAAGCTAATTTGGGGCCTTATTTTGGGGAAAGCTCTCTTTAAATTTAGATTTAGAAGCTCAATGCAAATAGCTGCTCTTTGTTAAGAAGTTCCAGTCACTGCCAATTCCCTTTTGCATGCTGATACCCACAAAGCTCTGAGAGAGAAAATTAGCTGGCTTTGAAATTTCTTCCTTGCTTCCTAGCTCAGCGTGGCCAGGAACTTGTGGTCATTTCTGTTCCCAGCAAGTCCTGCCTGCGCCCCAGATGAGACACAAACAAGAGCCTTATCAGAGCAGGGCAATGAATGGGCCCTGGCAAAGGGGGACACCTTGCATTCAGCTGGCTAAGGAACAGCCCAAACCAGCTTTAAAGCTTTTACAATAGCAACAAAGGGGGCAAAAAAATTAAAAATTGAAGTACAGAACTGAGACACAGATGCTGGCCTATTGGGGTAACACAGTTATGGCCGTGCTGCCAAATTAAATCAAGCTTATGTGCTCAAAGAAAGGGCCAAAATCCAATTCACTCTTACATTTTCTTAGAGGAGACAAAAGAAATATTTGCTTTTAGCTTCTCTGTTTAGTACTATAAACTCTGTGGTTGTTCTGCTTCCAACTGATAACATAAAGAGGCACAAGGGCAGAAAGGGCTGGAGGAAAATAATATCTCAGCCCACCCAGCACTGATCAATGGATGGTGCTTCTGGTCCTCTCCTGAAGAAGAGCTTTGCATCTGGAGCACACCAGTATATCCATTTACACAGGCAATGCTCTTAGATCTCTTTTACTGCACATTCTGTCATGACACATATTCACATTCTGTGGACTGGTTAGTTCAATCCCAAACTTGCTTTCCTGGAGCTCCAACAAACCTGGAATTTGGGTCATGCAAAGCCCTCACGGAATGGCAGCAGACCTAGAGGAGTGCATTGGTACCTGCACAATTTGCACATCTGTGCTCAGGCAGCATCTTCTGCACTCCACCAGAATTCTGGTGCCTAATTAGCTTCCATCAGAAATTCAGCCACTCCCAGCCCTGCTGATCTCTGAGCAGCAGCTGGAACAAAACCAGCCTTATTTTCTGCTGAATTCCAATGCCACCAGGCAGCAGGATGGAGTCAGGGTGCAGACAGACAACAGCAGCCATTGTGCATCACCTCATTACCACCTTCTTCTTCAGGTTCTGCACCTTGGTAGGAACAACCCCAGGCACCAGCACAGGCTGGGAGTCCCTGCTGGAGGAGCTCTGTGGGGAAGAATCTGGGGACATCGAGCTGTCCCTGAAGCAGCAGAGTGTCCTGGGGACACCAAGCTGTCCCTGAGCCAGCAGAGTGTCCTGGGGACACCGAGCTGTCCCTGAGCCAGCAGAGTGTCCCGGCCCAAGGAGGCCAATGGAGCCGGGGGCAGCAGCAGAGCATTGGCAGCAGGGCAGGGAGGGATGCTGGCCCTGGGGCAGCCCTGGAGGCACCTCTGCAGTGCTGTGTCCAGCTCCGGGTGCTGAGCACAGCAGGGCCAGGAGCTGCTGGAGCTGAGCAAGGGCCTGGAGCATGTGGGTGCCCTTCCAGGCCAGGCTGAGGGAGCTGGGGCTGCTCAGCCTGGAGAGGAGCCCCAGCTGAGAGGGGCCCTCAGGCCTGGCTGGGCCTGGCTGCAGGGAGGGGCAGAGCAGGGCCCAGGCTCTGCTCCGGGGCCCAGCGATGGCACCAGAGCCACGGGCAGGGCCTGAGCCCAGCAATTGCCCTGCACAGGAGGCACAACTTGTGCCCTGGGCAGTGCCCAGCCCTGAGCACATTGCCCACACAGCCTGGGGGCTCTCCTCCCTGGGGCTGGGGCACAGCTGGCTGCACACAATGCTGTGCCCTGGGCTCTGGGATGGCCCTGCTGGAGCAGGGAGGGGACACCAGGTGCCCACTGAGCTCCTGCAGCCTCACACACCCTGGGATTTATTCAATCCCCCACCTCCTCCTTTTCTAAAGCTTGGGAAGCAAACTAAAGTCACTGTCACTGCTGGATGGCCTCAAGCCAGGTCACACATCAGAACAGTCACCTCGGGGCAGGTGATGCACAAGCAGCTCAAGTCTGCCCTGCACTGATTCCAGCAGCATTCACACACACCCAGGCTGGTTTTTCAGCCCATCCCTGTTTCCTTTCTATCTCCACTGTTACTCCCCTTCATTTGCATTTGGGCTCAAAGGAAGTCTTACACTAATCTGTTTTACCAGCCCTGTTCACTTTTCACACAAGGATTTTCCATTCAGAGCCTCATCAAAGCACAGAAGAGCTGAGCACTCCTGCATCCTCTGGACAGTGTTCTGATCACTGCGTCACATCTTTCCCTGGGCATCATTTCATGGCTGTGCCACAGACCTGGCACTGCCAGGCTTCACCTCAACCAGCACTTTTAAGGAGCTGCTTCTCAAGCACAGATCCTCTTTTACAAATGCTGATCACTTTGAGTTTTTTTTTACATGCGCATTAAAAACTCCAAGCATGATACTGTCTGCTAAAGCAGACAATTCTGATCTGAGGACAAAAGTGAACAATTCTAGTTTAATTGCTTAACTTTCCATAACTTCATCCTTATTCCAAGTACAGTATGATTATAAATGCATTTTGGACAAGAAGATTACTATTGAGCTTACATCTCTTAATTATGTTTCTCTTTTCATATACACAGCTTTGGTCTGGCTCTTGGCTGTGAAAATTACAGATTTACTTGGACTTCAAACTGGAAGTACTTACATTTATTTCCATGGGAGATTTTAATTCTTTTCCAAGTAATTTCAGCATTTGAAATATAAGCCCTTCAGTGCTGTCAAATACACCCCAAATAGTAACACAAGTATTTTTAAAGTCATTTAAAAAATCATTAATCCTCAATTTCTACCACTTTTCATCCTAATCATTCATATAATGTCCCAATCTCTATTTCTATTGTATGTGTGAACTGTAGCTCCAAAGTCTAAGGAAGATTAACTCCAGAAACTGAATCTCTTCTGCACAGATAGCTGAAGAATAGCAACACTTCATTTTCCTGTTTTGAGTTCTTTCAGTGTTTGATTAGAACATGGTCACAGTCACTGCAATCACTGGAGTTTTATTCAGTTTTTGGTTCATTTTATATGAATCACATTATAGAGGCAATGTGTGCCATTTCACTCAAGGAAACAGATATTTCTTCTAAGATATTCTTGGAGCAAAAGCAACATTCAAATCAGTGACTTCAGCCAGACTCTTCAGCAGGTATCAAACCACCACAGGGAGAACTGAAGTTCTTCACAACTGAAGCCCTTAGAGCAGGCGTTAAAAAAAAGTAAAGATTTATCCACCATCAGGTAAGATGGAAGGTAAGAAGGGAACACTGGCAGTTCATGCAATTAAAATTTCCTCACAGGCATTTAGAAAAGAATCAACAAGACAGCTATCAAAGGCAATATTTTTCTAGTTAGTAGATGGTTTTATAAAGGTGTAACAATGCTGCAGCACCTCGAGTGAAGCTGTTCAGACACCATCACTGTCCCCATGCTTCTGCTCCAACTGGTGTCCTTTGAAATGTCTGCTCTTGTCTGAGAGGTCACACCAAACCTCCCTGCAGAGCTGCCCTGGGATGCAGGAGGATCGGGATACAGAAACATGCACCCACCCAGCTTTAGAAATTCTGCTCAAGGGATTAGAGAGAATAAAATAAATAAACTCATGGCTTGAAATACATTTACAGAAGAAATGAGATCAATGAGAAGAACTGACACCACAGAAATGGGTCCTGAAGTACCCAGCTACTGGTTTTCATCAGTCCAACAGATTAATTTTTAATTCTGGGTTGATGTTTTTAGGGCTTCATATCATTTTGTAGAGGCATTAAAGGGAAATAAGGCCCTACCAGCTGGTATATGATGACTTCAGAAAGCTTTGGATCACAGCAGAAATTTGCTGTGCCCAAACCCCCACCCCAAACTGCTCAGCCAGACCCCAAATCAAACCAAAAAGGACCACATGGATTTGTTCTCTGAAAGCCTGCCCTCCCCACACCAGTCTCTCCTCAGTGCTCCCTTCTGCACAAGGCACACAATATCCAGTGGAAACACCTCAGGGGAGTTAGCAAATGCCTTCCTTTACAAACTCTCAGTTCTTTGGAGGTCCCTGTAGCAGAATTGCCAGCTGCTTTAATCCAGATTAGTCCAACAGATTTGTTGGACACAGCAGACCACTTAAATGCAAACTAGAATTTTATTCCAAAGGGAAAAAAAAGAGAAATGTTCCATTGTACATTTCCTCCATGCTAAGAGCATAAAAAAATCCATTATATTGAGCCAGCAAATATCTAAATTCCTTCTCCACCTCATAAGAACATGCTTTTTCCAGGAAGGGGACAATACTGAGTTATAAACACCATGAGAGCAATTTCTCAACATATCTCACTGATTTGGGGCAACTTCATCCTGCCATACCTCAGCAATCATTTTTTAGAGGAGGGAGCACCTCAAGAAAATGCAATTGTGTGATTTTAGGGTGTCCAGGTTCTCCAGGGCCATGATGCCCCCAGCACCAAGAGCAGCAGGGCCGAGCACAGGCACTGCCTGAGCAGGGAGCATTCAGAAATCTCCTCTTAAAGAAATAAAGGATTGTACAGAAACAGGGGAAAACCAACCTGAACAACCCTCCTAAAGCACCCCAAAAGTGCACAAAAGAGAAGGGTTAATTCAGTCCGTCTCTTCATAGCCAGCAAAGCTCAAAGTCCCTTATCTGTCCTGCTCTGCATTATTTTACCTGCCTTATCCAATTTGGTTCCCCTGCACAGCAGTTTTCCAAGTGAACAGAGAGGTGATAGAAAATACAAGTTTTTAAATCTATGGAAAATGATTTGGGCCTCTTCAATAGATATGTGAGTTCAATAAAAAAATAATTAATTTTAAGAATTACTTCTGTTGTCACAGGACCCCAGATCACTGGCCTTTGCTTTCACCTCTAGACAATGAGTACAAATGGAAGATCTCCATGGGTGTCTGATTTAATTCCTGCAAACAGTATTTTTTGTTTCTTTTTCAGAAGTTTAAATATCTTCACAGGAGTTTGGTGAAGACAAGCATTTTCTGGAGCATGGACTTGAGAAAAAATTCATTTCCACTGAGCTTAAATATGTGCAAGTGCTGCTCTGCCAAGACCTGCAAAGCAGCTGAGGGAGGGACTAAAATGTATAGAGTATACATTTATACTCTATAAATGTATATATGGAGTGAAGACTAAAATAAAGTCTTCACTCCATATATACATTTATAAAATGATATAGATTTCTTATTAACATATATCACAGGGCTGCAAAGCCAAAACTGCACTCCCACCAAAAGTTTAATGAGCAGCAGTTCCTATCTAAAACAGAAAGGAACTGGACTGCAGGAGGACTGCTACATTGAGTGAAGGAAAAACAAGACAAAACAAAAAGCCAAAAGGACAAAAAAATTGGTTTTGCTTTGACTATCCAAACCCACCTTTTACTCCTTTACTATTTAAGGAGTAAAAACCAAAACCTGAAGTCCAAACTGACAACTCAAATTCAGTGTGTTGAGACTGAAACCAAAAGTTTTGTTATTGTCTGCCAAAATCTGCATTGATGGCAAGAGCTGTCATTTCTCCTTCCTTTTCCCCAGGTAAAATGAATTTGATGCTATGCTGATCTTCCACACCTGCTCAAGGCTGAGGTTAAATTTCCATCACCCACCCACCCAGAGTGCAGCCCAGAGCCCAAGATTGTTACCATGTTGCTATAAAACATTTAAACTTTCTACCCAAACATGGGTTTTTACTGATGTCTGCTCCACATACACAAAAGAAAGAAATTAAACTCATAACCTGCAAATAGGACAAAACCCTTCCATTCTGGAGGGGGTTTGTTAGGAGCTGTTGATTTGCTTGTTCTCCATCCACCTGTAGCTCACAGAGGTTTCCCATTCCAGATATCTGTCACTTAATGTCACTGAAATATCTCTCTAGTAGCTCAAGCACTGTTCTACACAAGAGAAATATTTGGGACAATGCCCCAGTTTGGGATAAAAAGGCAGATAACTCTCAGTGGGAGCAAGTTCCAGACCAAACAGGAACCCTAAGCCCTATTTTGGTCAGTGCCACCCTGATTTTAAGCACCAAGCTAACTCCAAACACACAGATATGTATCTATATCTCAGTTTGAAGGGGCTGGAGGAATTCCATAATTATATGGTGTCACAATAAAAGCAGCCTTCCTAATCAGCTTCATCTATCTTGTTTTCTGACAAGTTAATTGTTACTTGCTTCTAGAGAAGATATTTGTGCAGTGATTCTATAAAGATAAGATATATTCTGTGCCCAACACACGCTGGGAAATTGGTTACAGATATTTATTACAGCTTGTTGATTCAGCCTGGAACCACTGAATAAAAAAGTTGTAACAGGAGACAGTTTTGGTTTGTTTTTAACAGTTTATTTATTTCATTCACCCAGGCTGTGGGCAGCTCCAAAGCCAGGTGATATAAGATAAACAGTTTTAATTGAAGAATGCAGGAGATTTTACTTGACATCTCAAGAATTAAATCTTTCACTTTTCAGGGGCACCACTCAGCAGCTTGCAGTCCAACTTTCATTTTCCAGGATGGGAAAAGTAAAATGAAGAAGGGCAGGAAAAAATTTTAGAAAATTCTTTCCTTCTGTTCTGAAGCTCATACTGGGATTTCACTGTCTGCACTAAAGACAGTGGAGAATCTTATTCATGGTGTAATCTGCCCTGGCTCCCACCTCATCTTTTATTTCCAAACCCTTTGAAGCTCCTTTGCCCAGGTGAGTGCCCTGGTACAAAGCCCCTTCTGAACTGCTCCACCTTTTTCTGTAAGAACCCTCTGTGATTCCTGGCCACATCTTGACCCTTGTGGCCATACCCAAGTTTTTTATTTCCCCCATGTATTTTATCAGTAAAAGATTCATAGCAGAAACTTCACTTTACTGAGGGAATCAGAGCTCTTCCCACACAGCTGGGCAGCCCAGCCCTGATTTGGCTGGAAGAAAAAAGGGCTGGAGATGGCCTTTGGTGTCCTCTGATGCCAGCTGTTATCATGCAGGTGATGTTCCGCCAGCAGCACACTGGGATTTTTATATTAAATTTTTTAATCCCCCAGCAATGTGCCCTGCTGCAGAGGAAGGGAGCAGCACTGCAGAGCTGCTGATGATGATTTGGGCACAGAAACCATGGCAGAATCGTGTTCTTCCTTTCCAACAGAAATAAAATATTCATTTAAGCATCTTGCCCTCTTTTTTTGTTTTTTTTTTTTTTTTTACGATATCCAAATATAGAAGGTTATGTACAACAACAAATTTTAAAGGAGTTCTTCATGAGATCCCTGATGTTTTTATTAGGAGAGTCTGAAATAAAAAACTACAAAACTTGATAGTGTTGGTGTGCAGTGAAGGATCCCTGGAGGACATCCCACGGACAGTTCATTAATTAGCCAAGGCAGCAGCTCTGCAACATTCCAAGGGATTTTGGGAAGCAAAGCCACTGTTTGCTGCCTGTTCCAGCCATCAGTTCATGGACATTAACTATGCCAAAAAGGAAGCCCAGCAAAACTCCCCAAAGGCAAGCCATTCCTTAGGAGGATATTCTAAATATTATTGCTAGTTACTTGAGTTACATTCTCAATTCTTCTCAGGTTTTCAGACCTTATTGTCATTTGCACTCAAGCAGTGTGTGTATTTAACAAATAACCAGGCAAAACTTATTTTTAATAAATCTCTGACATTTCAGACCTGCCAAGTCACATTTCCATACCAGGGCACTTGTGAGTAAAAAAAAAGCCATGGTTAATGTGACCCATAAAAATGAAACCCATAAAATAATATATTTAATATGGTTTTAAATAGTTAAACCCATAAAATTCCTCAAACAACACTAGAATCTAAAGCCAGAATCTCCAGTAGAAACCTTAGGCCAAGCTTTTATGTCCATCAATGCAAAGCCACTCTTAACCTGCAGCCAAGCTGAGAATCTCAAATAACACAATTCTATTGTCATCACATTACAGCTGCAAGATACAAGAAAAATTTAGGACATGGTGCTTCATGGTCAACCCTTCTCACCATTAATACACATTTCCATTTTTTGTGTCTTTTGCTGGTGTTTTTTGGTTTGTTTTCCCGATCAAGGGGGTCATTCTATAAATTGTGGTGCAGGAAGAGGCTCCCTGCAGTGTCTGCTGAAGCCATCAGAGCAGACTCACAGTGGAAGCTGCCTGCTTCTGCTGCTGGAGCACAGTGCAGTGAAAAGTCATCTCTCCCTGCCTGGCCTGAAGCAATATGAGCAACTTCTGACTCCCCAGGAGAGGTTCTCATTCACCTCTGCTGTGTCCTATCTTGCTAAAACCTGTAAGACATCTTCCAAGTGGAAATACATAATTCATCCCCATGATTATTTTATTAACTTACATGGCTCCAGCACAGTGTTCTCCCATGCTCAAAAAGTAATTTTTTTTCTTTTTATTCTTCACAAATCACGAATAAATTTCTGTTCTCTACAGACATCAAGTATTCTTTGTCTCCAGACAATGCCAGAGTAAAGACTCACAGGTTGGGTCCTTCCCTCCTGCTGTAGGGTCTTCTTGTCAATAGATAAATCTTAAAGTAAAATAAGGAGTATGTTTAAGAGCAAGTGTAAGAAGGAAAAAGCAAGTCAGGAAAGCTGTGAAAAGCAAGTGGGCAAAGCATAGCAAGTTTTTACCATTATTATTATTATTTCTTTGTTTGTTTCTAAATGAAATAATGCTGTGCAGCTGGGAGAAGGAAAGGGTGGGGATTACACTGTTTGGAAATGTATTTTCTTCTTTTGAAGATTCCAAATAACTTCCAGTCCAGGATTCCTTGTTCTCAGCAAGAATGGATGCCCACTGCCATTATTTCTAGGTGATTTAAGCTCCAGCCTAGAAACAAATTGGTCACAGTTGCACCAGAGTTAAGAGTTGAAGGTAACTCCCATGAGAGTTACTCTTGCTTTCAGAAGTTATACCTAACACTTAACCCCAGGTACTCCATGGGGTTGAACCCTTAGCTAAAACTGATTTAAATCTGGATATTGGCAATGGTATCAGGTCCCACCAGAGATCTCTGCAGCCTTTTCTTCCAGCCTGCAGCAGTGCCCAAGAGCAGATGGACCAGTCCCTCAGTCAGACTGAGCCTGTGTCCCTGACTTCCCAGGGCTCCCAAGGCTTCAAACCCTGCAGCTGAAGTGCTCTGACCACAGGGAATGTCTGCTTTTGACCACTTGCAGAAGGAATTTTTGGAAAGTGGAAAAGTTTCCACTCCTTTGTTCTCTCCTAGCCTTCAGGGAGTGTGCACAACCAAGTGCTGCTCCTGGAACCTCTGCACTCCCCCAGACCCTCACTGAAAAGAGCCCAATTCTCTACTCCCCTAGTCCACAGCACTGAAACCAGCACAGAGCTCTTCCCCTCCTCTCCTCCTGCTCCCTTCCAGACTGACAAGGACATATTCCCACTGCCTCCATTCTGTGTCCAGATGCTGCCTTTCAGCAGCCCCTGAACCGCTTCCATTGCTGCTCTCCAGGCTGGGAGGATGATGGCTGTGCAAAGATCCAAGCAACACACGGATTTATGTGGTCATACAATGCTCCCTTCTGTTTTCTATTCCTTTTCTAATCATTCCTACCCCTTCAGCCAGCTTTTTGGCAGCTGCCAAGCACCCAGCTGACATTTCATAGCAATTCCCTAAAATTTTAACACAAAGATCTCACTCCTGATTCATAACAGTCAGCTCAGAGCTCAGGCTTCATATGAAAATTAGAATCTCTATATACATCACTCCACATTTATCTGGAGTGAATCTCATCTGCCTTTTTATTATCCAACCACTCAATACTCCAAGGCCCTTTTGCAGCTCCTCTCATCTCTCTTTCTTGACTGGTGATCATCAACATACCAATACTCCTTTTTTCCAATGCACAAGGAGTAGCAGAACAGCACAGGTCTGCTCCCAACTCCCCTGCACTGTGAGAACTGACTCTCATTTCCTACTTTTCACAGTCACCTTTTGTCACTGCAAGCACCTTTGTTCCTATTCCCCTGTGTTCCTTAATACCCTCTGAGCTGATCCTTTCAAAGGCTCCAATAATTGCATTAGCATCAGCTTCCCACTGCAAAAGTCACATTGATTCTTCCCTATTTTGCTTTTTCCATGCAATCAGCTACCTCTAGGCCTTATTAGCTTTACCCATCTGGTCTACTATTGACATGAGGCCCCTGGCTCTGTACTTTCATCCAACAGCCCTGAACTACTCCAAGAGCCATTTTTCATTCCTCAATTTTCTCTTCCTGCTCCCCTTTTGGATGCCAAGCCCAGCTGCCATGGATTCTTGGCTCTAACTCCTACAAACAAGCAGAGGATGGTCAATGCAAGGGCTCTGGAACTGCAGGAATCACACTTCTGCCCTTCTCAGAGTTGTGTCTGCTGGGATGTTCCCCAGAGAGCTACTCCTGGAGAATTTAGGGTTCCTCACTCATTTCCCAGACCAAAGTCTCACCTGTCCCTATTCCATCACACCCTCTTCAACCAAGCAAGTATTCTGTTCAAATCTCAGTGTTCCCTCTGAGTTTCACAACATCTGCCAGATTTTCTTATGCTGAACAAAGTTCTAAACTGTTGCTCTGTCTTTTAAGTTCTTCTAAGCCTTCTGATGTTTACATTTTTGTAACAGAGTTTCTCACGCACTTTTCATGTAAACAATAATTGGTTTGCATTCCTTTCTGGAGGAAGAGAAATTTGATGGACTGTTGGTTTGACCAGTGTAGCTGAAGAGGTGGCAATTTCCTCCTCCAATGCATGGTCACTTTTGAAAGTCTATAAATATTAGAATCAGAAATAAACAACGCTTTTTTACCTTGGACATTTCAGCATGTGCGTGTCGTTCATTTCATGTCCTAGTGCGTCACTAAACCACCTCATTCTCACCTCCATATCTGGGAGTGTGTGAGAGGTGTCTGGATGTGGCTTTTGGGATTTTGGTTTAGGGGTTTTTCCAAACCTGCTGATTCTGTGACTTTGGGTTACACAGTTTCAGACACTTTCCACCATTTCTCCTTTTAAATTACCCTTCAGTCTCATATCATCTTAAGGCAGCCACAGTTCCTCTGGTCTTTTGACAAAATCATCCAAACCTGCTGTGCAGGTGCTCTGTTTCAGACATTTTCCCCATTCCTCATCACCTTATATCATTTTTCAGCCACTGCTCTTCTCTTTTCTGGTCCTGTGCATAGCACAGGGAGGGTTTCAGTGGGCACCACTGCTGAGGCCCCAGTCCCACTCTGGTGAGACCCCTCTTGCACAGCCCAGGCCCTAAACCACCAACACAAACATGAACCACAACCACTGGTTCATCCCCAGCCCCAGAAAGCCCATGAAATCTAAAATTTTTGCCACTTGCCAGTCATGTTATTATTCTCAAAAATGCAAGTAGATTCTCATCTCACACAGATGCGAATTCTCCTGGGGAAAAAACCCAGATGCCCATGGTCAAAGGGATCATTTGGATGCCAATACACAGCTGTAGTGTGGCCTTTTGGCAGGATCATTCCTGCTCTGGCTGCATTGTGGATCTCCTGTGCAGTGCATTTCCCCTCCTGGGCAGGTCTGGCTGGGAGCCTGGAGATGAGATTGTCTCACCCAGGAGCTGCAGAGCAAAGTTAACAGTGCATGGAGGCACAAGATTGAAGTTCTGAATCGATTTCCTCCATGTCAGGTTGGTCAGTTATTTTAACTACAGTTTGCAATTACCAAATCAACACCAGAAAGACATGAAGAGAACAGACTTAAGACCTTTATGCTGTTAATTTCTCTGTCTATCAAGCCATAATTTAAAACCAACAGCTGTATCACAAAGATACTGCTGCAGCCATCATTTATCAAGGAGAGAACAGAGATGGAGAGAGGGATCACCCCCCAAGATGCTCAAACCAGCAAACCATGAGCTGAGCTCAGCACACACATCTCAGTTTTCTCACTCCTAAGAGCTCTAAGCTTAGGTTTTACTTCTATCTGCACATTCTAAAGCAGATAAATCAAATTCCCCACACTGCATAATCTCATAAAACTGTTTCCCATAGCGAGGAAGGGATTGTCTTGTAGCACAACAAAGATCTTGAATCACAGAAGGTACAACAGAGAATTTTCCCAACAATATTTTGACATTATTGTTACCTTTATTCATAAAGACACTGAAGCAAAGAAGCAGTTGCAAGAACAATAAGAAACACAAAGAAAATAGGGTTTAAAGTGTAGCTCTCACTATTATTAGTAGACAGAAAGAAAAATTACCTGTACAAATGTAAGAAATATTTGCCTCATGAACATTAACATATATGTGAAATATTATGCTGATGGAGAAAAATCTCCTTTCAAATTAAAACAATTAAGATCACTGCCTAATTGAAACAATCTCCACAAGAAAGTGAACAAGTTTTCAAGTTGCAAGGTCATGTATATCCAAATGAAGTTGCAAAGTCATGTATCATCCAAATGCAGCATTACAGTGCATGTATCTGTATAGAGATATAAAATACAGATATTTACATAATCATTGCAGGGGTGAGAGCAGAAAGCTCTTTCAAAAGAGCTTTCTGATGAATAAAACTTGGGACAAAGGGAATAAAACCAAGCAAGAAGAGAAGAGATGCTTGTCCTTGGAGGAAAGCAGGTGCGGGGCGGAACAATAAAACTGCTGGACAGAATTATGGAATGGGATGTCCCCAGACCTGCCAGCCTGGCAGAGTTCATTTTATTGTCTCTGCCAACTCATCCCCTCACACACACACACAAACAGAGCAGCAGAGCTCTCAGCCAGGCAAACCCTGAGCAGTGCAGGGCTCTCCAAGTGTCCAATGCACATGGGCTCACTGTGGTGGGGGCTGCTTTGTGCTGGGGTTTTGTTGGTTGGCTGAACTTTGTGCCTCCTCTGGAGAGGATTCTGAGTAATGCTGTCTTGGAACACAATTCCCAACTGAAATGGGGTAGATCCAAACCAATGACAGGTTATTGCTGCTGCAACTGCCTGCCCTGCCCCAGAGCACCCAGGGCACTGCACCACGCACCAGCAGGTGTGGCACCACTTTGTGTCTTCTGCACATCAGCACTTGCAGGCAGCCAAAACATCCAGGATTTAAACTCCTTTTATGCTCTAAGAAGAATCTGCAACCCTTCAGACCTCCAGGATGATACTGAAATGGGGTAAATACGAACCAATGACAGGTCATTGCTGCTGCAACTGCCTGCCCTGCCACAGAACACCCAGGGCACTGCACCACTTCTTGTCTTGCAGGCAGCCCAACCATCCATGATTTAAACTCCCAGCTATGTTCTAAGAAGAATCTGCAACCCTTCAGAGCTCCAGGATCACATTTCCCAGGCTGGATGGGGCTCTGAGCAACCTGGTGCTTGCCCACAGCAGAGAGGTTGCAAGGAGATCTTTAAGGTCTCTTCCAACCCGAGTCAGTCCATTCAATGAAATCAGTGCCCCTGACACAACACAGGAGCAAACAAAGGAAAAAAGTGCTGAGCCATCACAGAAAGAAGTGCAGCCCTACAGCTCCCAGCTTGCAGGGAGGGATCTGTGCCATACAGAAGACTAAATCACATCTGGAACAAGAGTCAGGCAAGAATTTGGATAAACTTTGCACTCAGCTTGAAGCTGCTGGTGGGAGCCCAGCCAGCCCCTCTGGTTCCCAACATCAACCCTGAGTGAGGGAGGGACCATCACAGCTCCCTTCTTAAATTTAAGTTACATTTTGCTGTTCCAACAGTGATTGAACATTTGAGACAAACCTCTCCTCTATTAGGGCAGTCTCCCGTCATTCCCAGGACATTCATGAACCCCAGCTCAGTTACACATACCTTAATTTACTTCTTTAGTCATCCTAGCTTGTGTTTCAGTGGTGTTGTAAAAGCAAAAGATGTAAAACGGGGCAGTGCTGCACCTTGGACTGCCACAGCAAAGCTACACATGCAGAACCACCCCTGTGGTTACTCAAACAAGGCACCAGAGCACAGCTGTGACTGCCCAGGTGTGCTGTGGCAGCATTGAGCATTGCCTTGGAAGGCAAATTTAACTGCTGCTCTCCTGCCTTTGGCCTGATTTTAGTAAGGGATTGAAGTGAACTGATGCGCTTGGGGTTGTTAGCAGGCTCAGCCATCAGAACAGAGCCTGCCCCTCCCATGACAAGGAGTAACAAGGTGTGAAGAACACCTGGTGCTGCACGGTGCCTTCACCTACGGCTGTACTGCACTGCTTCCCTGCCCTAATTCATACAGAAATGTAAATTGGGCACACAGTGAAACAACAGAAGCCTGGTGTTCCAAACCCCAACCAGAACTGCTTTCCATACAGGCTTTTTCCCTTACACAAAGGAAAGTTGCCCTCAGTGAAGCTCTGAAACCACCATAGTGAACAACAGAGGCACAGCGAGGCCTCGAGCAGCTCTTCCCTCCAAATACTGAAGGGCCAGTATTTGGAGGGAAGAGCTGCTCAAGGCCTTGCTGTAGCCTTCAGAGGATTTCACTCATTCATTCCTTTTCCCTGGACAACAGCCAGTGCAGCAGGACAAACCTCCTGTGCTCACAGAGGCCTTGATTCTGTGTCCCACAAGTGTCAGGCCACCATCACTAAGGAAATACTCAGTGCCAGGAGAAAGGAACAGAATCCCAGACTGCTAGATTGTGTTGGAAGGGACGTTAAATCCCATCCACTTCCACCCTTGCCATGGCAGGGACACCTTCCACTGTCCCAGGCTGCTCCAAGCCCCAAAGTCCAACCTGGCCTTTGGCACTGCCAGGGATCCAGGGGCAGCCACAGCTGCTCTGGGCACCCTGTGCCAGGGCCTGCCCACCCTGCCAGGGAACAATTCCTAATTCCCAATGTCCCATCCATCCAGCCCTCTGGCACTGGGAGCCATTCCCTGTGTCCTGTCCCTCCATCCCTTGTCCCCAGTCCCTCTCCAGCTCTCCTGGAGCCCCTTCAGGCCCTGGCAGGAGCTCTGAGCTCTCCCTGGAGCCTTCTCCTCCCCAGGTGAGCACCCCCAGCTCTCCCAGCCTGGCTCCAGAGGGGCTCCAGCCCCAGAGCCTCTCTGTGGCCTCCTCAGAGCATATTGCAGTAGTTCCATGTCCTTTCTGTGCTCGGAACCCCAGAACTGGATGCAGAACTCCTTGTATAGTCTCGAGAGCAGAGCAGAGGGGCAGAATTGACTCCCTCGAGCTGCTGCTCATCCTTCTTTTGGCACAGCCCAGCAATCATCCTTCTGGACTGCACTGGTCCCTGGTCTCTCAAGCAGCAGAGCTGTGATTTGGCCTGACCCCAGAATCCAGGGCTTGACCTTGGGGAACACACACATTATGCCTAGAGAGGCTGCCCTAGAACTGAGGCAGGACAGAATTAAAGAATAAAGCAGGGATTTATTAAAAGGCCTCCATGAATCCACCTTGGGCAGCACAAGAGCCCAGCCAGGTGAACCCAAAATGGTCACAAAATGGACAACCTGTCACAAGGTCTCTCACTTTTATAAGTTTTGGCCCATTTACATATTAGGGCCAAAAGGATTAGGATTAATATTAGGACTAATTGGTCAGTTACAGCTTTAGGTTATGAAGTCCCATCCTTCTGGTTTGCTCTCTTCAGTTCCATTGTATAACCATTGTTTATACTTTTTGAGCCTGAGGCTGTAATGGCTGCCCTTGGTCTCAAGCTGGAAGAGGATTGTTTTGTTTAATTGCCCTGTAAAAAGAACTTACTAACACTTCACATGAAGCTCAGAGTTACACACCAAGGCAGCACGGAATCTGAAAAATATGAAAGCTAAAACTTAAGACACCACCTAGAACTGCTTGATCACCTTTGCTCTCTCTGCTTCGTGGCAGACAAAAAGCACCAATGCCTTGGACAAAACCACCAGTAAAATGTCTCTTCCATGGGGGAAAGGAGTGTGTGACACCCTGGAAACTGTGAAATCCAACCCCCCTGGCAGCTCCTCACACTGATCCCCTCTTCTGCTCCAAATCAGCCACTTGCCATTCTCTGGACAGGACCCCCAGACTGGAAGCATATGGTCTCTGTGCTAATTAAAGCTCTCAGGCTTCCCATATTTTTCATGGAATGCCTGAGTTCTCTCACATTCATACCCTAGCAGCAGCATCCCCTCAGGGATGAAAACTTCAGGGGCAGCAGGGAGCAACAGCAAGGAGAAAAAAATTAAATATTGTATCAACTTCTGGCATGGCAACCATTACACCTGGTGGATCAATCATTTAACAAAAATCACAGCCAGGATTTATCTGAAAAACTGAATCAGCCTAGAATATATCACACGTTATGTGTTCTGCCTCACTCCACCAAAACACTGCACAGATTCCAATCAATCCAATTTTAAGAACATTCCCCTGTGAAGGGAAGTGCAATTCTCCCTGCAAACAGCTCAACCTTTTATCAGCATTATTGATTTACATAATTCTTAATAGCAACACTGCACAGCCATTGAATCCTTAAAGTTTAAAAAGACCTTTAGGATGATCAAGTCCAACCTTTAAGATCAACCCTGTTCTCAAGTGCCACCTCCATATTTTTTTAACACTTCCAGGGATGAGGACTCAATGCCACTTCTCACATCCCACCACCAAACAACATATTTCTCACCCTAAAATCAAAGGGCAACTCCCTTTAAACACACTCTGCCCAACACTAGCATTTGCCAGCATATTGTAGGAAATTCTCTTTTCTTTCTCATAGGTATTTCTGTGGTTTTGTCTCCCTGTAGCTCACTCTGAGTCAGTTCACAGCTCCAAACATGTTCCAAAAGCATTTTATTTAGAAAGGCCCAAATATCCATTTCATACAGTCCATTACATCAGAACATTGTAACAATTTCATCTGCTTCAGCCTGAATAAGAAATTATTCCCCACATTCTTTAAACAGAGAAGCTCATGTCAAAGAAAATAGCTTTCAGATGTTTTACAACTCTTTCATCCACAAAGGAATGCTTGGGGCTTATGAAAATATACACCTGCTCATTTGAAAACATGTCTTTCCCCCCAGTGGGAGGAAACAACAAGAAAAGCAAAACTAATGCAACAGCTCTGCCCTCCACACTGAAAAGGCAGCCAGGTACAGGGTCTGCTGCCACAGCTGGAAAAGCTGAGTGAAACCTCATCTTCAAACGCCCCTGAGCCCTGAGGTTTGCGCTGGAGTACAGCTGGTCTTCCTGCCAGAGCCCCCCAGCATCCTGATCCTCCACTTACCTGGCCTGGCAATGTAAACCCCCAGCTTTGGGCTCAAACTCCTCCCAGCTCACCTGGAAGCCCTCAGGAAATGCTGCTGTGCTCCTGGAAGTGGGACATGTCAATAATGCATGGCCCAGGATCATTTCCATCCCCAGTACACAAGCCTGGTACCTGCCAGTCAACCGTGACGCTCAGTGCAACATAAGCAGGTTCTTTTCACAGCAAATAAATACTCCCAGCCATCAGCAGATTTGTATCATTAAGTGATAGAAATGCAAGGGAACAGATATTTTTCTGTGGGTCTCACAGCAAAGCAATCTTTGTTAGAGGCTGCTCTCTGCAGAGGAATGATTGAGAGACCCACAGTTTGCAATTTGGCACCAAGTCCAGCTCCTGTTTCAGTTGACTTCAGCACAATTTGCTCTCATTTCACAGTCCAAGTTTCCTGGCTGCAGACATGTAGATATTCCTCCCACAAAGGGCACAGAGAATCACCCAGACCCAAAAATTCACATCGCCTACTTGCCCTCCTGCAGCCTGGAGCACTTCTTTGCAGGAAGATGGGGCCTCCACACAGAGAGGAGCTGCCACTGCATCCAACAGCAAACCCAACATCCGTGGGGAACCACAGCACCAAGAAAATGCAGCTGATTTACAGGATTTTCTCCTGTTCTCCACTTAGAGCAGCACTGGCCAAATCCCCAGACAGAGCAGGTCCAGAGTGAGCAGGGACAGAAGAGGAGAGAGCTGGAGAGCAGCTCAGGATCAGCCCTTTCAGAGGTTCAAACCCAACGTTCCTCAACCAGGGCCACGTCAAAGCCGACGTCACAGCCCAGCCTTAATGAAAATGGAAAAACCAGGATCATTTACTTCTCTGAAACAGGAGAGCACTGCTAATGGCTGGGGGAGGGCAGCCAGGGTCCTGGGAGGTGGGGACAAATCCCCACGAGGCTCAGGGTGAGCACAGCTCACAGACAGGGCTCTGGACAGAGTCACCAAGGGGGGAAGAGACCTGTAAGGTCACAGATCCTCTGTCCAGCAGCACCATCATCATCCCCAAGGGCCACATCCTGACATCTCAACACCCAGAGCAACTCATTCCACTGCCTGACCACTCCTTTAGGGATTTTTTTTCCTAGTATCTGATCTGAACATCCCCAGGTACAACCTGAAGCCGTTTCCTCTCATCCTCTCACAAGACATGGCAGAAGAGCCTGACCCCACCTCACCACAACTCCTTCCAGGCTATTGCAGAGATCACCAGGAGCACATCCCCCCAAACCACCCAGCCAAGGCGCCAGGAGGTACCTGGAAAGCCCAGCACAGCAGGACAGACATCCCTGATTTCCCAACGTGCACAGCTAGAAAAAGTCACTGCAAAATTCATCTGCATCACTGCTGTAGCCATTTGCTCTGGTTTTCCAAGAGACACAAGTATTTCTCAAAATAGAATGCTCAATACCACCATTCTCAAAAGCTCTTATTGATTTCTGCCCAGACTTAACAAGACATTTGACTTTCTGAAGCTGTACTTAATTTCTTTGTCGCTACATTGCCTTTCCCTGAGCTGTGGTCCCTCCTAACACTTTGCAGCAGCAGCAGCATTTTTCTCTCTTTCTCTGAACCACATAAGGTGGAAGTTTTCCACATCTAGCATGGAGAAATATGGCAAAGGAACATCCTGAAATAGAGATGTAAGTAAGAGGAGAACTCTTCAATAATAAGCCATTTCTTTTAAAAGCCTATTTTTCCTAGAACCCTCAAAAGGTTTGGAGCACTTGGAAAAAACCTTACAGCTCATCCAGTCCCACTCTTCACCATGGCCAGGGACTCCTTCCATAGACCAGGTTGCTCCAACCTGAGCAACTTCAGATCATTTCTAATTATTTCATAGTCCAAGATCAGGATTTTTAATATTTTGTTTAAAGTTCCAAGATAAAAAGTGCAAAACACTGGGCATAAAGTGAAACAACAAAAGCCTGGTGTTTCAAACCACAACCAGAACTGTTTTCCACAGTTTCATATAAACTACACCAACACAACTTGGGAAAAAAGTGAATGCAATCCTAAGAATTAGTTTATTTAAAAAAAAAAAAAAAAAAAGAATAAACTTGTATTTGAATCATGTCTTTGAACAAATGATGTAGAAAACATGACTGACAAAGGATTTACACTATTTTCTGCAGAGTTTCTCCAGAATCTGCCCTCTGACCCAGTATTAAAACAAGAATGTGCTTTGTGGAAAGAGAGTCTTTAACACCATTTGGATTTCACACAAAATTTAAGAAAGGCATCAAAACCACCCAGTGCTGGAACTGGGAGCAGAGTCAGGGGGAGCAGCTGGTTCTGCTTTAGCACAGACATCATAAAACCATTTTGCTCCAACTCATACCTAAAAAAAAAAACCCCTCACAATGTGGCTGAAAAAGTTAAATTTAAGGCTATTTTTTCATATATATTTTCCTCCAAAACAATAGTTTAGTCACAAGAGATGTTACAGGGTAAAGTTATATCCTGCAAGGATAAATGAATCTGAAATTGCTTTTAAGGAATAAGTATTTGTCTGAGCTCAGAAAAGGCAATACATCAAAAAAAGAAGGTAAGCAGCCTATTTGAGGGAATTTTACCAGTGCATTTACTGATGGTTTATCCTCTTCCACTTTTATTCTTCAATTTAAACAGCATTATTCACTGTTACTGTTAATTTAGATCCTTTTGTTTTCCTAAAGTCACACAGATAAAATGAAGGTCAGGACAAATTCATGACTGTTTCAAAATCCAGAAATCCTGATGAAGTACCCACATGAAACTAAAAGAAGGGAATTTATCCTCATACACAAATATGGGATAAATTCTGCCTGTTTTCTCTTCTCAGAGATGGAACATACCAGAAAGGTGCCCCTGAAGGGAAAGAAACACCTTCTAGGGAAAAAAAAAAAAAAAAAAAGGAGAACTATTGAACTCAGCCCTTGATTTTCTTCATGGCTGAAAGAAGAGATTAAAAAGATGTTCCAAATAAAAGCAGGGGATTTCTGGCATTTAAAGGACACAAAGGGAGAGGCAATGCATCAATGCCTGAGCAGCAGAATCCCAGCAGTTCATCTTCTCCTCACTGAGCTGCTGTGTGAGTAAACAGCCGGCAGAGCTGAAGGGAGAGCACAACGAATTCCAGGGAGAAACACAACTGGAGCTCAGCAAATCGATACCTGCAGCACATGAGCTGTGCTCCTCATTAGTCCTGAGCTGATGTTAATGGCCCTTCTGATCAGGGCTTCTTGAGGGTTTTAAAAATATGGAGAAAATTAAAAGGCTGTAAAAATGCTCAGCTCGTGGAAGCAATAAGTGAGGGAAAGCTGAGAAGGGTGCAGCTAACCCTGATGCCAACTGGTAATGTAGGAACGGTGGTTCCTGTATTCCTCAATCTGTCCTGTTTGCCAGGCTGGAATTGCCATCCTGGAGCAGTAATGAGGCAGAGGAAAGCCTGCATTTGAGCACAGCTGTCAGGGAAGAGCTTTGTAAATTCAGATTTCCCCCAAAATTGTTGAGCCACCAGCATTGTTCTCCAGAGATAGCTCCCAGTACAATGGGGGAAGGGAAAGCTATTTTCATGTACTCTGCTTTTGGAATTTCAATTCCTTCCTCTCTCATTGGATGCAATCCTCTGGAGCAAAATTAAAATTAGTGATGACAGCCGTATAATAGTCTAGGGGGAGGAACATGTACCAAAACACTCCTGCACTTCTATGGTGTTACCACTTGGAGATATTTGCTTCCATCCCCTCCTCTTGGTATGGAAGGAAAGATGTCACCATGGTCTGCAGCAAAAGGCTGAAATTGGAGTAAAATGAGCTGTTAAACCTGGGGCCAGAGGAGCAGCAGACACAGAGCTGAGGGATCTTTTCCTTACTCTGCCATATAAAACTGAACAAGTTCAAGGCAAAAAAACTGAACAAGTTCAAGGTGTTGAGAGTAGCAGAGTCAGACTGGCTGCTGGAGAGCCAGAGGAGCAGCAGACACAGAGCTGTGGGATCTTTTCCATTTATTCCAGCCAGAGGAGGAAAGGAGCCATGTAGTAGATGAGGGAAAAGCAGGGTCTTAAAAACAGAGGTTTCCCAAAAAAATTTGGGGGAGCTTATGAAGGATGCACATTTTGGCCAGAAAGTCAGGGTACACTGGTGGCAAAGAGGGCAACCACTCAGGGGCAGAAAAACTGAACAATTCCAAGGTGTTGAAAATGGAAGAGCCAGACTGGCTGTGCTTTCAGAAGGCTCCACCATTCCCATTGCACATCCTGCTGCTGCAGGACATTTGTGTTTCAAAACATGAATGATATAATTGGTCACAATTATATTGGACATGATTTAAGACATGAACAATATATTAGTCACAATAATTTTTTTTTTTTTTGGTTGGAAAAAAAAGGTGAAAAAAAACTCAGCAGCTACGTTTGTGTATCTGAACCCTGTGCACACAGTTTTGGAAGGAAAGAGGACTCTAAAAGATGCAGAAGTCAAACATGAGAGGAGTTCACTGCCCAAGACCAACAGGCATCCAGCAAATACAACAGCTTCTCAAAATATTCCTACTGAGGCAGCAATAAACCAAGCTGATGTGATGTTTGTCCCCTCATTGGAACTGTAGTGATGTTATTTGGTACAGCATCCTAAGGGGGACATATTCCTGAGAAAACAGACCTTGAAGGACTGGTGTGAGGGGAAATGGAATGGAAATGCAAAGGAAAAAGGCTGGGGGAGGGTTCCCTGGCAGTGTGGAGGAGAGTAGTGGGTGCTTGCCCATCCAAATAAAATGTCACACCTGAGCCTGTTCCTCTGGAGCTTCCAAGCTGTGCCTGACTCCAGGTGTTGGAAGCTCTGGAAGATTTCCTTACCCACACACCACCCCAGCTGGCTCTGTGTGCTCAGGGAAGCCAGCAGGGTCCTGCAGGAGAGCACCAGGAAAAAAGCACCATGCCTGGTGCTGCCTCCATGAAGGCTGACTCTGATGGGAGCAGAGCTCTAGCCCTGACCAGCAGGGACCCAGCTGAGAGCTCAGAACATTTCTAAATAACGCTGCACGTGAGCACAAAGGAGCTGAAGGTTTCCTGGCAGGTCAGACACCCCCAGTGCTGGCCCATGGGGTGGCACCACCCAACCAAGCCTGCTCAGAGCCAGATGTGCCCTGGAATCTCTCCCAGCAGGGCTGGGTCTCTGCCCACAGCAGCAGACCCCACAGAATGATGCTCAGACACTGGCACAGCTGGGCTGGGTGCACAGGTCACAGCACCAGCCCAAGTTCTGCTCCACACCAAAGTATCTGAACTGCCCCAAACCAGGCAAGGCTGCAGCAAAACTGCTCCTGCCTCTTTCATCCAAGGAGGGACACACAGATTGGGGTGGCTGGGGACAGAAGGGCTGCTCACATTCTCCATAAAGTGCCTACACTGTGCAGGCTGTTTGGAGAGAGAGGGAAGGGAGGATATCAGCTCTTCTCAGCATTTCCCTAAGCAGCACTTTGGAGTCACGGAATGGTTTGGGTTGGAAGGGATCTTCAAGCCCATCCAGCGCCACCCCTGCCATGTCAGGGACACCTTCCACTGTCCCAGGCTGCTCCAAGCCCTGTCCAGCCTGGCCTTGGGCACTGCCAGGGATCCAGGGGCAGCCACAGCTGCTCTGGGCACCCTGTGCCCTGTGTGGGTACTGAGGAACTGGAAGAACTTCCTACTGATATTTGATCTAGATCTACTCTCTTTCACTTGGAACCCATTGTCCCCTGCCCATCTCTGCAGTTCCTGCAGTTCCTCCTCTGGCAATGCTCTCCCAACCCTTGGAAGCCACACTTTCCTCACTACAAATATAAGGGGAAATAGTTTGGGTTAATCCTTAGGGACTGCACATTTGCATACTGCCCACACAACTCCAAAACACCAAGGAGTTTTTGATTTAACAAGTCCTTAAGTGCAGAAAATCCTAGATGAAACCTCAGCTCACACCTCTTGGTGCTGCTGGGAGCAAAGCAGGTCTAACAAGAGAGAGGCTGCTCCCTCTGGGAAACTACAGGCAAAAAAAAAGGAACATAATTCCTCTCTCCAGAACAGGCTGTGGAGGCAGGGGACACCAAAAAGGGCAGGAAACTACTTCAGCAAAAGGACAACGCTGGCACAATAACAAAGACGAAAATATGGGTCTTAAACAAACACAAATTGTAAGAGATAGGCAGAGTAATTTGAGCAATCAGCCTTTGGCTGAGAAGAGGGAATATTACCCATGACATGCTTTGTTTTGTGAGAGGGAATGTGCAGCCAGGCAGGCTCAATGGTCCCCTCAAGCACTGAACTCCCATGAGAATTTTAACAAAGCCACTTGTTTATTTGAGCACTTGAAGGAAATGATTTTCTAAATGACCACTGGAGAGAGGCAGAAAGCAAAGAGAGCTCACCAAGGAGCAGGGCACAGGTGAGCAGAGCCATCAGAAATGGCTTTGGAGGAACCCAGGGCAGGAGGCTGGCTCCTGGCATCTCACAAGGGATCTCCCTGAAAGACCCTGCCAAGGCTTCTGTTTTATCTTGGGCCAGTGTTCCACATTTTCTTTTTCATAATTTTGTGGCAAAAACAGCAGAAGGTCTTGGTTTTCTTTAATTTCTTTTGATTTTTTAAGCCCAAGGGAAAAAAAAAAAAATCAGGTGTTTATACTAAAACAAAACAAGAAGCTGAAGCCTGCATTATTTGAAAGAGTGATACAGCAACACTGAAAAGCAGGGATGGCACAGAAAATGGGGAGCAAGACTTTGGACCATATTTGAAGAGAGAAGATGCAGTTTTTACCTCCTGCTCCCTAATTCCACCCATTTCCAAAGGAGCCAGGATGCCCATCCATCCCAGCAGATTGAAATCTAATGACCAATCTTTTGCCATTAGACATGCCTGCCTACCTTGGAGCCAACATCCAGACTTGCAGGTGAAAAGCACTTGGCTTGTTTCTATCAGCTCTCAAAAATAATTTTCCAGGTTCTGAGCTCCTCATTATAGCTGATTTCAGAGTCCAAAATTCATTAGTTGTGCTTCACCACCTCCCAGTTGGCACCATTGTACAGTGCAGCCAATTCCTTGGAGCTCTGACACTTTTCCCAAGAATACAAAGGTGATTTTTATTTTTTTACTTTCTGTAGAAGGAAACATAACAGCAGTGGAGCAACACACTTGTTATGTGCTGCAATGGGATTGAAAAAGGGAGAAGAAAGGAAGAACTGATGTGTATCTTGAGGCCAGCAAAGCTCACTGTGTTCTTAACAAAATTTCAAGTCTATGGCCTGCCTGAAATTATATAAGGATGGGTCAACTAAAAAGTGTAAATGGTTCCATGCTAACCACAGGAGAAAAGCCACTGCCAACAACTCTAGACCCTGTGATCTGGAAAACATGGATTTTTGGTTTAAGTAGCTCCATTTGGATGCATTTTTTTAAAGTAAGGATGCTGCTAATTCAACCTCTAAATCCACCTGACAGACATGATGGAATTGAAAACATGATTTTATCATATACACTGTTATTAAAAAACACACAGCAGGGCAAGGCTGGCATACAGCTCCCCAGAAAGGCTGTGGCCATCAGACTGGGGAAATAGCAACACCTGAAAATAAAGCTTTATTTTATATGGCAATGAAGATTAATCCTTCTGAGCCCAGCATTGGTCATGCTCAGGGCAGTTGCAATCCTTCAGTGCCTGCTTCAGATTTCACATCCAAACTTCCATGTTTCCATGCCCTTCTTCCTTCAGATTTTACATCCAAGCTTCCATCTTCCCATGCCCTTCCTCCTTCAGTGTCTGCTTCACATTTCACATCCAAATTTCCATGTTTCCATTTCCTTCCTCCTTTGCATGCAACAAAACTTCTTCAGCACAGCATTTACCCATTTTCCATGAATACCAATCCACTCGTGGATGCTCATGGAACACACAACCCTCTGTCAGGCCTGATTTGAGCACAACCAAAGCTAAAAGTGGCTCCATGGGTTTGAGGAGGCTCTGGAGAGGATTTAAGCACTCACAAGTGGATATAGCTGTAAAAACAGGAAAAATGGGAAGAAGTACTGTTGGGGCTCTAATTGCTCCTCCATACTGTGAGCAGGACACTGCCTCTGGCTCATCCCTGCCCCTTTTCCAAGGTCTCCAGACAGCTCAGCAAGGCAGAGCATCATCCTCCTCATCCTTCCCAGAGGGGTTTATAGCCTAATCCCAAATTTACAGCTCCTTCTCAAATTCTTGAGCCCCAAAGCTCATCCACATCCATACCACCAGCAAAGCAGCGCATTATTCTTAACCCTGCACGATTCCTTCTGCTAAAAGCAACAAGGGGTCCATGACCAGGCAATCTGTTGGATAAAGCCACAGAAACTGCCACCAAATCGTGGGTTAAACCCCTCCAGAAGGCTGAAATAGTTGTAACCAGCCTGGAGAACACAACCAATTTATTTCAGCACTCGTTTCTCGCTGGCTCCCTCCTGCAATGCCGCTCACCGCTTCCAGCAGAATGTTAACTCCGAGAAAACCGAGCAGTGGGGAAAAGGAAACACTGTTGCTACAGATGTGAATGTCATGTAAATGTCAAAGCTCCTGTTAAAATTTGATCAGGAGGCTGAGTGAAAGGGAGAGAGCGTTTCTGTGAGTAAACCAGCGCGTTAACAAGAGTTTCAGCCTGTCTGCTCACAATGGGACCTCAGTGATGGATTTCATTATTCCTAATTTCTTATGGAATATTAAGCTGCAACTGATTTCACTAAAAGATCATATAAAGCAATATAAGAACTGCAAACAAATGTGGGTTGACAAGATGGATCTACATCAGTCTTGAAATTAAAATTTTTGTGTGCCTTTTCTAAAACTGCACTTCAGGAAAAAAAAAATCATTTCTTTTGTATTACAAATAAATGCCCCTCTACTTAGAAAGACCTGGAGCATGTGCAAATACAATGTGCATTCATTCACCTGTACCAGGAGACAGAAGGTGGTTTCCCACAAAATCCCAAAAAGCAGAATTCCAGCAGACACTATAGGCACACAGATAATTGCAACGAACCAATATCCAAAGTTTTTGGTTTGGAAAGGAACTGTTTTTGCCGTGATTTCACTGTCCCACTGGACACATTTCTTGGGGAACCTCAGGAAAGAGACGTTCCTGTCTCAGGGACTCTCTCCCTGCTCAGTTCTGCTGTTTCAGGACCCTGGACACCTCCCAGACCGTTCCAAGTGTTCCAGCTGCGAGGTGAAAATGTCACTGACACGGGGAAAGAGACATTTGTCTACAAAAACAGGGGATTAGATTGGATTTTAGGAAGGAATTGTTGGTGATGAGGCCCTGGCACAGGGTGCCCAGAGCAGCTGTGGCTGCCCCTGGATCCCTGGCAGTGCCCAAGGCCAGGCTGGAGCAGCCTGGGATGGTGGAAGGTGTCCCTGCCATGGCAGGGGTGGGAATGGATGGGATTTAAGATCTCTTCCAACCCAAACCAGTCTGGGATTCCTGTAGCTGCCGGTTTTAACACCAAGTTAAAAACGTGCTTCACTCCAAACCACACAGACTGAAGAATTCTACAACAACATTCAGGTTACTCAATGCAAATTTAGGACTAGAAAAATTATCCAGCTACATGAGACTTTCTCTCCAGCTTTACATGTCCCCACCAAACCACCACCTCCTCTCAGCACACAGGGGCTATCTCTGGCACAACCACTGCCAGCCTTATTCCAGTTCAGAATTACTTTCAAACCAGTCCAACAATTGCCCTCAACTGATCCCTTTCTACCCAAAAAAGTCCCCACTTTTATCAGATATGCATGGCCCAAAAGTCTCTGTTCATTTTGCAGTAGCCTTGGCATCACAGTTACCTGTTGTGCCACCAAAAAAACCTGCTCACTTCTTCCACAGGAGTTACACAAGGATATCCTTGGAAAGAACTTGGAATTTCATGCCCTCAATGACATCCTCTGTGGCTGGCAGCCCAAGCCATAAACTTGTCGCTGTCCTGAAAATTGTGGGAGGGCAAGAGGACATAACATCCATATTTCTGATGGATTAATCCCTTTGGTTTGAGACTTCCTTCATAGTTGAATTTATTTTCTTTTTTGGTAATCTGCCTTCAAAGATATTAGAATAGGAACATTGTCAAAGACTCTAAGGGAGATCATTGTAACACCCCAAAAAAGAGAGTTTTTAAGGGATTTCAATAATCCTCTGTCCTTTCCCTTCAATGAGGCAATGCAGGCACTTTCTTCTGGAGTTTTTCAAAATAGAGAGTGAATTTTACAAGCCCAGGGGTTCATCAGTCATGAATCCTGTTTTATTCAAGGCTGTATATCCTTAAAAAACAAACCCATCTGGAACTCACTGGGTGCATTTATCCAGATCTTCCTCAGGTATAAGGATTTATGCAAATAATCTTGTTTCACATTAAGTGTTACAAGATTTATCTATCTCTAAACAGAAAGTTTTATTCCAATGAAAGGCATTGCTCTCAGAAAGTTAAAAAAAAAGTGAAAAAGCAGTAAAGGAAGGCTGGCTGCTGAAGAAGATTATTACCTGCTCTATGATTGATTTGGGCATCTAAAAAGGAAAAGTCCAGCAACTTAAGTAAAATGAGAGTCCTGGAAAGCTCCCTCACTATCAAAACTGCAGCAATTTCATTATTATGAAGAAATTCATTCTATTGGACATCTGAGTAACAGAGTTCAGACTGCTCTTGAGAGATTTAAAGATCCTATTTGTGAATGTTAAATAACTTGAAGCTCCATAAGCTAAATGGATTCAGAAACCAGTCAGTGCTTCTTTGAATTTAACTTGTGCTCACACATCTATCTCCCCCCCCCCTTTCTTTGACAGGAACCAAAAAAAAAAAAAAAAATTCAATGACAATCTACTTCTGCATCAAGTTGTTCATTTTTCCCTGTCATACACATGGCACTGAAGTGTCACAATCTAATTCCATTAGAGTGTGGGTTTCATTTCTAGTTTGCACTCAATTCTAGATGCAACAAGTAACATTAAACACACCATGTTCTAATTACTTCCACTATGCTGCCTCACCAACAGTTTCCTCAAACTTGCAATCTCTGTTTGCAGACAAGGGCAGAGAAGAAAGCCCTGAGTTATTTCATGTTGTTGAACACACCACCAGAAACCGAAGTTCCCAACTTATTTCAAGCTTGGATATTACCCAAGTGTAAAAACTGGAGGAAAAAACCCAATAACTTCATAATCCATAAACTGAGTTTGCTTGGTGAAGCACAGTTCTGTTCAGGGGAGAATCTTGGGAATAAGGATCAGCCATGGTGCTCAAGAAGGTAAAACCTTGGAGTGCAGCCACACTCAAATATTTGTTGTTTAGAGGAAACACTCAAAAAAGAGTTTCATGAAAGCTCAGTCAAAACCACACTAACAACATTTGCCTCTTCCCCTACTCCCAAAAGGCCATAAATGGATTTCCCTTTTTAGAAAAATATTCTTTTTCTCTACAATCATGATAATAATCATCATCATAGAATCTTGGTTGGAAAGACCTCCAAGATCAAAATCCAGCTGCACATCCAACCCACAATCCAAGTGCCACCTGCCCAGTGCTGTAGAATCCATCCCTGAGGTTTGCCCAGCTCCTGTGATGGGAGCAGGGTGTTGGCTTGACTGAGGGAACACTCTGCAAAGAGGCCAAATTCAGACCAAGACCTGCAAGGAGGGAGCACAAAGCTGCCCAAAGTCATCCAAACAATATTTGGAGCTGCCAGTCCAAGGAGCACACTGATGTCTCAGTGGAACTGCTGGCTCTGGATGATGGGTATCAGAGAATAATGTGGAGTTTCACACTCCCATGGGCTAGGAGAGGGCACCCAGCTCACAATATCCACGTGGAGCATGGCCATGGGAGAGCTCCCAGCACACCCAGGCCATCAGAGCCCAGGGATTCCCTCCCTCTTGCCAAAATCAACCATGGAATGCCCAGTGGAGGACAGCACCTGCTGAGATAGCTCTGCTTCTCCAGAAACAGAGGGGGAATTTAAAACATTGCAACCACCCATTGAAATTTCTCTTCTCAGTGGGATTAGTATCCATGTTTTTGTCAAAAGCCCAAAATGCAATGAACAGACTGCAGTTGTATCTCCCACCCAAAAGGAAAAAAAAAAATCACCAAAACCTTTCAATGGCTGGACACAACAAGAATTTGAATGGGAAACACGGGAGTATTTTTATCTGTTTAAAATATGCAAGAAGGAACCAAGTGAATGAGGTAAACACAGCAATCAGCACATGGGTGAAGTGAATGCAACAACCTGGCTGTGCAGGAAGGTTCCCAGTTACAATAAAAAGTCTGGAAAATGGACAAATCACAGCACCAACCTTTATCACACTGCCCTCTCAGATCCTCAGGCACTGCTATTTACACCTTCTTTCTCACAGCCTGGGTCCTTGGCCATTAAAACCAACCTAAATAATTCTGTGTTTAAGTAGAAATGTGTGCTAATATGTATTTCTGGAAAAACAAGGCTATTTTAGGCACAAATTCCCATCCAGATCTGATTGCCCAACCACCAAATTAATAACAAGCACTGGCTGTATGTTTGTCTCCCACTAATTAAATCACTTCAAGCAGAGCAGCATTTCAGTTCTTAAGCATAGGAAAGGACTTAAAGTTCTTGACTTTAGAAAGGACTCACCACTCTTACTGAGATGGCTCCTCAAAATGCTTTACCAGGAGTATTTTTCTCCTTGCATCTTTCCCAAACTGCTCCCAGAAATCTTTCCACCAGCTTTAATCAGTCAGCTTTGCCTTTTTACCTCACTTTCTTCTCTCAATACCTCAAATGGTTTGTCCGGGTTAGAAAATGAAGCCTATGAACTAAATTAAAAAAAATAAGGGAGCACTTCAGTGGCAGAAAACAGCAGCAGCCTTTGTGGCTCTTCCCTTTGAACCTCCCTCTGTTGCTCTTTTTTCCTTGCCCTTCAGACTGCACTATTCCAGGGGATTTATTTGAACCAGAACTGTTTTTTTCTGTGTTGCAGGGCATTGCTTGATGACAGACAAAGCAGGCTGGACAAGGACAGCACTCCATGGCCCTTCCTCAGGCAATCATCCAGGCAAGCTTGGATTGTTTGAAGTTCCAAGGAAAACTGGGAGAAAGCCCAGCGTTCCTCTGTTCACCTTTAGGCTGAGATTGCAGTCCTGATGCCACTGATGAAAATTCCCACTGGAGCATTATTTCCCAGAGGTTATTCCCAGGATGAGCCAGCACAGCTTGGGCAAGGCTTTCATCCTGGCTGGCTCATCCCAGCCCTGCTGTCCCTACAGCTTCCTAATTGAGGTTCACCACTCAGTTTGGGCCCCTAATTGCTCTCCAAAACCCCTGCAAGAGGTTCCCAGCAGAGACAAAGTTCTCTGATGCAGCCCAAACAAACAAACAACAATTAACACCTTCCCTGCCTTTCGCACAGTTCCCTTGCTCATCCCAGTCCAGCAGTGCTGGGGTTTGCTGCACCCTGGAATCTCTAAGGCAGCTCCTTAACATTCTGTGGATGCTCCATGATCCCTGGAAGTGTCCAAGGCCAGGTTGGATGGGTTTTGGAGCAACCTGGGATAGTGGAATATATCCTTGCCCACAGCACAGGGTGGGTCTGGATGGGCTTTAAGGTCCCTTCCAGACCATTTTGGGATTCTGGGATTAACCAAGTGTGAGAAACAGCTACTCACTTTTCATAGTTTAAGAAGGTTTATTAAACCTTATCAAAAATGCAACAGAAGGCTGAATAAAGAAAAAAGGTTACAGCACTGGGAGCAAAAGATTTTCCCTGCCATGTGCTCGGCCCCCTCACAATGGAGGTTTTTCCTTTTTAACCCTTTAACCCCTCTGTCCATCAACCCCTTCTTTGCTGTCCAGTGATGGAGATCTCTTCCTCAAATCCTGATTGGAGGTCAGTGTTCCATACTGACAAGCCAGCCCTCCCAGATGTCCCAACCCAGCTGTCCCTTGATAACCACATGAGGAGGTACAACACAACTATAAATCTATAAAACTTTTCTTAACCCATATACATGATATTTGTCCATTAATTGTGAGAGTCCATCATGGCATTATTCATCTGTCACACAAGGATTGAGGGCAATCACACTGACAAAGTGGAATTTCTGCCAACAGAGGAATTCTCTCCTTCTCCCTACTGACTGTCCTTTTCCAAGTGAATCCAGGGAGAACACCCTTGTCCCTGTCCCACACAAAGCTCTGTGTTTTGAGTGCATAGAGGGGACACAAGGAGTTCAGAACAGGGGACATAAGGAGTTCAGTTCTCCCAGATGTCCCAACCCCAGCTGGCTCCTGATAACCACATGAGGGGGTACAACATAACTATAAATCTATAAACTTTCCTTAACCTATATACATGATATTTCTCCATTAATTGTGAGAGTCCATCATGACATTACTCATCTGTCACACAAGGATTGAAGGCAATCACACTGACAAAGTGGAATTTCTGCCAACAGAGGAATTCTCTTCCTACTGGCTGTCCTTTTCCAAGTGAATCCAGGGAGAACACCCTTGTCCCTGTCCCACACAAAGCTCTGTGTTTGGGTGCACAGAGGAGACACAAAGAGTTCAGATCAGTAGATTTATATGCACAAAACATACACTCTTTTAAGTGACTCTAGCTCCTCCTTCAGAGGTTAGTCACCAGCCATCAGAATTGCTTGCTCCACCTTCTTTGGACCCACAGCTTGATACAAGTCCAGCCAGACATGCAGTAGCCCAAGAACAGCCTGTCATCCTCACCCTACCAGCTCAGAAACACCCCAAGCCACTGCCAGGGCACCACAGCCACAGAAACAAACCACTTCCAACTACTGCTGAGCTAGTCCTGATTGTCAAGTCCCTTGTAATAAATCACCTAAGCATGAAAAGCTGCAGGAGCATCTCCTCTCCTGCTCTGCTGTGCTTGCACAAGCTTTTTAGGCACTCAGTGTCTCTTCCCCCAAAAGACTTCACATCAACAAATGCATCACATGGAATCCTCTGGTAGCAGCAAAATTAATATATACCTGCAAGGCATTTTTTTCCCCTTCATCAATCAGTTGATTAGTTATTTTTAATTAAAACAGCAAGCTGTGATTGCAGGATTTTCAGCAATAATCCTTGCCACTTTAACTACTGTTTTCTGTGGTTCAGACACTGAATTCATAAACTATTAATAGGACAGCACAAGCAAACTTGGGTTTAATTCTCAAGCAGCATTTTGGCTGGATCCAGATTTCAAGCTCCCACTATTCAGTTATCCCTCAGCACGTTTCAAGTACCAAGAAGTAAATAATAATTGGCTAACAGATCAGTTTTCATCTGTGCACTCTGAGTTTAAGAGAAAAACATCTGGTTCACACACAAAAAATCCCAGTGCTTCATTTTGCCAGAAGCCTGTTAAGTTTATTTGAAGCTTGGATGAAGAAGATCCAAAAAGAATCTTCATGGGTAAAAAGGTTTTTTTTTTGCCAATCCCAAGGTTTTATATCAGACTTGCTGGACCAGATTTTACTTTCCTATTTTCAGATTTTGCTGCTTGGCTGGACAGAGGCCCACATGCAGACACAAATATTAAAAAAAAAAAAAAAAACCCAAAAAAAAAAAACAAACAAACAAAAAAAAAAAAAAAACAAAAACAAAAACAAAACCAAAAAAAAAAAAAAAAAAACAACAAAAAAAAAAAACAACAAGGAACGCTACTGTTCATGTTATTTTCCTGTTTGAGAGCATTTGGACTAAGGCTGAATTGCTACCAGAAATTTACTAGAGCCATGAAGGGAAAAGTGCAAAGCTACTGGTTTTGTTTCCTTCAGCTGCTTGCTAACCAGGAATAAAGTTTTAACAACTTGTGGCCCTCGATGGAAGCTGTTAACAAAGTACTTAAATCCCAGGTTTCAGGGTTATATGTCCATGGATTTCAGGCTGCTAAGGCATGGGAAGAAGGAAAGGAGGGAGATCGTTTTTTAAGTAAAAATGTGGTTCCTGAAGCATCCAGGAGCAATAATAAGGAACTTATGGAAGTTTAGTTGGTAAATTGAGGGAAAATAACTCAAGCCAACTTCTAACTCGTGTCTGATGTCCTGGCAAAGCTCTGTACCCCTGAATCAGTCCTGTGGCAGCTTCTGAAGAACAAAGCTTTCAGCCTACAGCAAATGCAGCGGAGCTGTCCCAAACAGCCACCAAGCCCAAGCCATGCCACACATCTACCCCATGGACACTTTGTGCTTCAGGCTTCCATCTCTGCACAGAAAACCAGAGCCCAGATCTGAGAAGCCCATTTGCACAGCTGATACGATGCTTCATTGGTGGAGGGATGAGTGATAACCTTGGTCTCACAAAGCTGACCGAACATCTTCATCTGTAAAATGCTCACCAAGCTAGCACTCACTCTTGAAGGTGTTTAGCAGGTTGCTCTACCAACCATTCGCGTTTTGCCAGATATGAGCGCATGTTGTCATTGGGAAGTTACAGAAAAAGCAGGACAGGAAAGGCCGCACATGAAATTTTGACTAAAAACAAGAGCAAGACTAATTTAAGTGTCCCTTCACCTGTCCAGGGTCATTCCCTTGCACATTAAGCACGGGTCACCTGCAGACACTGAGGGTGGCATAGGGAGCCCAGCTGAAGCAAGAGGGGAGAGCCAGCAGTCCCCAGTTTGGGAATCACCTCCCTCAAATTCCCCAAAGCTTTGACACGGCAGAAAGTTGTGAGCAGGGCGGGCTCCCGTGCCGCTGCTGTGGGTGACAAGGCTGTCACTCCTGCCAGCACGCTCCCGCTGTCCCTTCAGGGCACAGGAAAAGCATCCTGGCACCCGTTCCGTGCTCCATGCACACCCGGCTCTGCTGCCAGGCAGGAGGAGATCGCATCTCTCAGGGAGAGCTCGATTTGGAAAAGTTACACGGCAGGAACAGTTTGCATTCATCCCCAGCTTGCTACGTGGGATCTCGAGAACATTTGCTTTACCACTCCAGCTATACGGTCTGATTTTATTTTTAAATGTCTCCTTTTTTTCCCCCCAGTTTCCACTCATCAGAGAGCAAAACTGTTCTCAGCCGAAGTGAGAAACGTATTTGCTTAACACGCAGACAGCCCAAAGAGCAGTCTGAGAAATTTATATGTCACGAACCTCCTCCCGTCGGGGGGTGGGTGGCAACAGACACGGAAATGTTTCCACCTCAACTTTTGATGCTGGCAGTGGGAGCAGCCGCCTTGCGAGCACAGGGGCTTCCCCCCGCACCTCGCCGGGCCCCAATGAGTCAACGGGGATTGATTCGCATCCAAAAACCCCTCCGGCTACCACACCCCTCCCTCGGAATTAGCATCCAATCGTCATTAATGGCCACTGCCGAAACACGCAGAGGGGATGGGAAGGGAAGGCGGCACCTGCCTCTCCCGGCGTGACACCACCCACACCTCGGTGCTGCTCTTCCCAAGGTAATCCCAGCGCTCAGGGCTCCAGCCCCCACGGCTGACCTCACCGTGCATCCCTCAAGTTCGCACAACATTTCCGACACAGGGCTCGCATCAGCCACTGGGCTGATAAAACCGCTGGGCTGTGTAAAAGGCTGGCAGCAGAGTCACGTCACCCACCAGGAGCGGGGCACCGGGGTTACCCTGCTGGTTCCTGCCATAATCCCGCTCCCAAAGCTCCCCGAGCCCGGGAAGGAGTCTCTGCGCAGCTTTGCGGCTGCGAGGCGAGGAGCTTCCCGTCTCCGCTCCGCAGGACTCCCCTGTGCCTGGAGGAGAAGGCAGCGGGGAAGGCACCCAGCGCCGCTCCGCTCCCCCAGATAGGCTCGGAAATGAGATGGAGCAGCCGCTCTCCCGCGCCAAGTACCACAGGAGCGGAATACTAACGGGTTCCCTTCTTTTACCATTACCACATGCAGATATTAAAGTCTGAGCGCTGCATTTCTGCCGATACCGGCCCTCGCAAATTAACCCCGCATCTCAAAGCGACACCACACTAGTTGAGGTCACCGTCTCTCCTCCGCTCCGCGACAGGGACCGATGGGGAAGGGGAGGAAGAGATGGGTGTCTGTCCTCACCGGAGGAGCTCTGCCGGCTCCGGGAGGGTGGCAGCAGGGTGGGAGCCGAGGCAGCCCGAGGAGCCGCGCCAGGGCAGCTCCAGCATCCCCGCACCCGCGCAGCCCCCGCCGCCCCCGACTTACCCCCGTTCCGCCGGGAAACTTTGGGCCGCGCCGGGCAGCGGGACGGGCCGGGGGCCGCCGCCCTGTGGCAGCGAGGCCCGCGGGCTCCGGGCGGGCTCGGTGCGGGCTCGGGGGCAGCGGCGGCGCCGCTCCGCCCGCCGGGGCCAGCGCGGCTGCGGCGCTGCCTGCGCAGGGCGGGGGAGCGGGAGCGGGGCCGCCGCTGCCCCCCCGGCTCCCGGGAAAGCGCTGCGGAGCCGCCGCTCGTGCCCGCCTCCCGCATCGGCGAGAGGGAAAAAAAGGATGGGAAGGAGGGAGGGAGGAGCGGGGAGGGGGGGAGAAAGCAAGCAGGCAGCAAGCGTTCGCCAGGGCGCCGGGCATCGCCGCCGCGGCAGCCGCTCCTCCGGGATAGCGCAGCAACTCGCGGGCAGCCCCGCCGCCCGCGGGCACGGCGCACGGCAGAGGGGCCGGGGGCTCCGGGCGTGCTCCTTCCCCTCTCCATCCCCCCCTCCCTCCATCCCTCCCTCCGCGGCTGCGCTGCGCTCCCAGCGCGCCCCCCGCGCTGCCCGAGCCGCCCCGGGGATGGAGCCCCCGGCAGAGCCGCGCTCGGCGCTCCCCGAGCCCAACTCCGGCACAGCGCGCACCCACCGCCGAGCGAGGCTGGGCTCCCGCCGGTGCCTGGTCCCCAAATGCCACCTGTAGGCAGGCCCGCTTCCTCCGAGGCTCGGCTGCCACCCGCCCGAAGCCGGCGTGCCAAGTTTCAGGTGGCGAATCAACACCGCGGGGACCTGTTGGGTGCGCGGCGGGTCAGCCCCAGCGCCGGCTCCCCGGGAGCATCCCGCACTAACCCGCACTCACTGCTGGACCCCGAGGGGGGAAACCCCTTGGTGGTACCCCCTAACGCAGCACAAACCTGCGCTTCCCAATGAACAAACTCCGCGTTAATTCAGATGTTTACGGCCGGTACAAGGGAAGTGGCAAGCTAAAGCGCTGCTGGTTTCAAACGCAGATGTTCGCCGCCTCACCCTGCCCCCTTCACTCAGCTCGGACCACTCAGGACAGGCTCTCTCTCTTGGAAGAGAGCTCTTCCTTAGCTAAGTGAACACAAAACTCGAGTTTGCCCGTTTAATTACACCAAACTCCCCTCTCTTGCCTTCAAACCCCTTTGTTGGGTTCACCTGTGCTCCTCCATCACACTTCTGCGGACAACTCCATCAGCAAACCACCAGCACCTGTCTGTAAAACCATTTAAAAAGGAAAATAATCACTCCTGACCTTTCACGTGAAGATGACCGCGTAAATCCCGAATGTCTCAATATCCTCTCAAATCCAAACGTCAGTGTAGACCCAGGACCACAAATTCTCCACACGGAAGCTGAGTAAAATCGGTTCTTCCCCCAGATATTTTCAGAGGACCCTGCTAATCCCTTTGGAATCCCAATAACCAATCCCAGCCTTCCGCAGGACTCGCACTGGTTTTCAGGAGTCCCGAGGAGCTCTGACACTCCGGAAATCCGACAAGGAGCGCGGAGTTCCATCCGAGGGAAGCGGGATGCTGCCGAGTAGCATCCGAGCGCATCTCCCGCGTATCTCCCATCCCTCGGAGACCCTCACCGCGCTGGTGGCCACAATCAGCGGCCCCAGGAGCCGCTGGGGCGAGGGGCTGCGGGCGAGGGGTTTGGGGCGAGGGATTGGGAGCGAGGGGCTTCGCTCAGTCGCTGTTCTGGTGAGGGTCCCCCATCCCATTCCATATCTCACCCCGTCCCATCCCACCCCCCGGTATTCCCGGTTCTCACCTCCGCCTCGGGCCGCGGCTGCCTCCGCCTTGCCCCGCTCGGAGCCGCGCTCGCCAAACGCGGGCGGAGTGTGCCCCCGTCGCGGCTCGGAGGGACGGCGAACTGCAGCCGCAGGCACCGGCCCCCCTTCCCTTTTCCTTTCCCTTCCCTCTTTCCCGCCCCGGCACCCCCGGCTCGTCCATCAGCGCCTCCTCTTCCTCACCTCCGCGCCCTGCTTTGACTCGCTAGGGAAGGGAAAAGCCGCAAATTTGGCTGGAACAGAGAGGAACTGCACCCGATTCCGAGAGCGGGAACAGCTCGGGGATGATCCCCGTGAAGCAAAAAATGAATGTTAATTACAGCGGCTGGAGGGGGAATGTGGTGTGTCCCGGTGCTGGCATTGAGTCAGCTCGTTAGCAGAAGTGGAGTTGAGGCTTGCAGCAGTTGTCCTTGCACATTTTTTGTCTTGACAAACAAGAGATACTTGTAAAGATTCTCATGCGCTTCAATAAAGGCCCACAAGCCTCCTTGGTAATTTGTTTTAAATATAGGCATTTCCTGAATATGTGAGCTTTGCAGGCTTAATGGGAGATTTTTGGTGAACCACCTGAATAAAAATCTCAAACAGGCAGGGTCAGCCACCTGTGGGATCAGGGACTTAGGCATTATTCATGTTTCACTTCAATATTTATGAACAGCACTGCACATACACTGAAACTTCCCCTACCTCTGCTCCCAAAGCTGAAAAACTTAAGCCCAGATCAATGGAGTAGCCCAGGCCAGATTCCTCCACTCAGAACAGGATGCAAGAGCAATTATTTAGCAATAAAACCCCCATAAGACTGAGGTTGGCTGGAGATCCCAAATCCCAGCCTCGTTGCTGCTGCTGCTGTTCTTACCCCAGCTGCTCACATGAAGACAGGAGCAGGGCTTATTTTCTGCCCTGCCACCACAAGAAAAGTTCCCCAAGTTCCTCTTGGCCTTGCAGCAACTTTGCTTGACCGTTCACCTCACTAAATCAGCAGAAAACTCAGCTGGCAGCCAAAGACAGCATTTCCTTCATCTTTAACAAGCCAGGGGGGATCACTGAGGAGTCAGATAAGCAGCAAAGCCAAGCTGAGCAGGTCTGGGATGAGCAGACCTTGCAGGTGATGCAGGACCATCCCCTTCAGCTGCCAGTTGTTCTTACACTTGCTCAGCCACCTCGTGACCCCATTCTGCTCAATTTCACCCCTGTAAATCCAGATTAAATCCCCCAGCTGAACCTGAGGCTGGAATTTCTTCCCTCACTTTCTCTGAAGGCAAAAAACAAAAGTCATTTTGATTCAGATGGAGCCTCCTTGTGCTCCTCTCCCATACAAAAGTGATGAGAGCAGGGATTTCAACCCCTGTGGTACCCAGATGCTTCACAGGTACACCGTAAATATTTGAATGGCAATGTGCACTGTGCAAATCAGCTCACAGCTCATGCCTCAGCATCATCTGCAAGCACACAGGTGATTGAAAACCTCTCTTCTCTTACTTCCCTTCCCTCATGCTTCTTTAACATCCAAATTTGCCATGGCAGGGGCTTGAAATTAAATTATTTTAAAGGTCCCTTTTAACCAAAACCATTCTGTCATTTTAAATTTATTTTGATTTCTCTGTTAGCAAACCCAAAGGGAGGGAGGCTGAGGCTGGGGAGGGAACCCACATTCATGTCTCCCCTACCTTTAAATGCAGCACAAATTCTCTGAGTTGTGACACATGGACAATAACAAATGCAAATTTAAAATGTGTATTTTCACTCACCCAATGAGCATTTACCTCAGTGTAACCAAAATATCATTGCTTCTCACCATCAGGAGAGTCCTATACAAACTGCAAAGAGAGATTTTAGCTCATTATAATCACAGAATTATCTCCTAGAGGAAGGAGAAGGAGGTTAAGCACGAGGGCAATGCTGCTCAGCATCCCAGGTGCCTCAGTGGCCAGGAATTCCTGCCCACCACCATTGGATGAGGCACAGAGAGCCCAGCAGAGAATCCTGCTTGCTTGGGCAGGAGATCTGAGAGCTCAGGAGCTCCTGTGCTAATGCAGAATTCACTAGGGCTTGTCACAGTGCACAATCACATTTGAAAAGTAATGCTGTTAATTAGAGAAAAAAAATTTAATTTCTACTTCAAAATTTGGTGGATGATTTTAATAAGAGAGTAGGAATTACAAGCCAAAGTGTCAAGCCTCCATTAATCAAATATTTACATATAATTTAAATTACTCTGCCATTTACTTAATCTTAAAATTCAGAGTGAAAGAGCAGAATTGCCACTGTTTGTTTAGGTATGGCTACATTCACTAAGCTCATGCCTTAAGCCTCTACTTAATCTGTTTTACTACTCAGAATAATTGCAAGCAGGGTAATACCTTCTATTACATCCCTACCTTCTCTTTTAAAGAACAGTTAATCACAGCAAGAATGTGCAGAGGCATTTGCAAAGTTCTGATTTTTCTTTCTCAATGGCCAGCTGTACTGAGAATTTGTTCAAGGATCAATGTGCATTTTACCTGAATACAATTAAAGTTGTGAATACCATTCCCCAAAGCCCCAAATTAAGTTCTCCTAATCCATCATCTCTTGTGAGTATTGAAATGGATGGAAATTTTATTGATTTCAGGGGAAGCAAGTGCAGCTCCTTCATGTGCTGGTCCATCTCAGGCCATCTGTACCTATATGAGTGTGATGTGTTGTGATATTTCCTGAAAAATCCCTTGGCCAGGATTTCTTCTCCTGGGAAGCTGAGAAGCCTCAGAAAGAATGAAAATAATAGTAATCTGATTGCTTGGGAATGTGATCTGGAGATAATTTACCAACAGGTGCATCTTTGACTCATTCCATGTGAATGGTTTTTAATTAATGACCAATCACAGCCAACTGTGTCAGACTCTGAGTCAGTCATGGGCTTTCATTATCATTCTTGCGAAACCTTCTGAGGTATCCTTTTTCTTTTCTTTAGTATAGTTTTAGCATATAATTTCTTTCTGGTCAATATAATATGGTAAATAAAAAATATAACGGTAAATATAACACGGTAAATAATGTAATAATAAATCAGCCTTCTTAGAACATGGAGTCAGAATCTCATCTCTCACCTCATCCTGGGGACCTCACAACACCACAATGTGTGCACTGTGTGCAGTCCAGATCTGTACCCCAATACCACTCACAACCTGCTGCACATGGAAAATATAATAATTCAACGTGTTATTGGGGAAATTATAGCCAGGAGTGTCTCAATTCTTTTACATTTGCTGCCAGTTGTGCTCACAACAGAGACACAAACAAGCAAAGCTGCAGATCATTTGCAGAACCCAGATCCTGCTGCTGTCCCCATGTCCAGCAATCCATCCCACTCCTCATTAATTTGGGGAATGCTGAGTGGCCACACTGCCCATGGATTTCATTTGCAGCTCTGAGTGCTCAGCACTTCTCCACATTAAGCCTGAGGGTGCAGGAGATGAGGCAGGGAATGGCCACAAAAGCCGTTCTGGGCTTGCTCAGCCACACAGCAAAAACAGGGAGAGAGGAGAATCCTTCTGGTTCACCTGCCCCCAGCACAGGTGAGCCTTTGTCTTTCAGCAATCCTCTGTGCTGTTCTCTTCCCCAGGCGCCTTGGGAATTCCATACAGGAGCTGGGAATCCGCCTGACCCACTCTCAAGTGCACTCAGCCCAGGCAGGTGAGAGAGCTGGCAGAGAGTTACAGGTGATGCCCCAATGACAGAACCGTGAGAAGCCCTCCAAGATCACCAACCCAAGTCCACTTCCACATGTTTTTTCAACAATCCAGGTGTGGGGGCTCCACCACTTCCCTGTGCAGCCTTTCCAGTGCCTCACCATCCTTTTGGTGAAAGAATTTTCCTGAATAGCCAAGCTGAGCCTCCCCTGGCCCAGCCTGAGGCCCTTTCCCCTTGTCCTGTCCCTGTTCCCTGGCAGCACAGCCCGACCCCCCCTGGCTGTCCCCTCCTGGCAGGGAGTTGTGCAGAGCCACAAGGGCCCCCTGAGCCTCCTTTGCTCCAGGCTCAGCCCCTTGCCAGCTCCCTCAGCCCCATTCTCTTCCCTCCAGCCCCTCCAGGGCTCTCTGGCTGGGAGGGCCCAGACCTGACACACAATTTGAGGTCTCTCCCCAGTGCCCAGAGATGCTGAATTAACAGGTGACACCATGGCTGGCTCTTCATAACTTCTGAGTGCCTGACTGCAACTGAAACAACACATAATACAAGAAAAGCACCATGAAGAGGAGAGGGCTGCTGTATTCCAGTCTTTTCCTCATGTGAGAGCAAGGGGAAAGAGAAATCCCAGCAGTTCCCAGTCACCTTCCACCAGCTGTGTTCAGACCACACAAGAAACTGCATCTCCTGCCAAAGAGAGGAGACCTTTCTCTTGACTGGAAAGTGGAGTATTGAGGTTATTTTTTTTTGTTCACTTGCAAGAACTGATGAGACAACATTGCATTACAAGCCCAGTGTAGCCCAAATCCTTTCTGAGTGTTCCCTGAGGAGCTCATGTCCCTGGCAGTGCCACCTGCCATGGCCCACAGTGGCACACTGTGCCAGGCTACACCACTTCTGTTTTGACAAACTGCCAGCATTTCGCTAAGAAATCGAGTGCTAAAAAGGGAAATTAGCAAGTTTACATCTCAGCCAAAACTGCACAGAATTTCATAGAGTAAGAAGTGCTTTTCTCTGGTTCTGGAGGTGTTTTTCCCTGCCAAGTTCCAAAGACTCAGGGAAAACAACGTAGGTGCTTCAGCCTCTGAAAAACATGCTATGAGTTTCTTCCCAGAGTAAATCCTAATAATCTGAAATAAACACACTCTGCTCAGAAAACATCACTGCTTGAAGCAGAAAATGAGACTGGATAATAGCAAAAATAAAGCCTTTTGTACCAGAAGAACATATTTATGACTCTTAACAAGCACAGCACACAGTTCAGCTTTTCCGATAAAGGGTTTGAAAAGCTCATCTCACATGGGATGTACCTCACTCAGATCTTCTGATCCCTGTCCCAGAAAAAGGCTCATTTACACCACTGGCCACAGATTTTCTGTGAGCCTGGGGACGGCTCTCAGACTCAGGTGGGTTTTTGGAGAGTTGACACTAATAAGAGTTCTGTTCATACACAGAAAATCCTGGAGCTGAATGTTTCTGACTGGTACTACAGCTACTAAGAGCTAAGGATGATTAGCAGCTCCCAGAACACACTCAGCAGCTTTTGTTACGACTTGGTTGTGAACACATCCATCAGGAGTGATTACGCCTCAGCAGTAACTAAATTACAAACCTAAAACGCAAATGGAGGGGGAGCACAGCAACAACAACAATTCAAATTCCTCTGAATTCTCCAAAGCCAATAAAAGTTGTGTCCCTGCATGTTTCACCCAGTTAGGAACTCTTCTGTATCTGTCACATTTAAACAGCTTTTTAAATTATCTGTTTGCAAATAAAACAAAGGTTGTTTACAAATGTGTGTCTTGTTAATTAGCCAATCATGTGAAATATATTGATTAAATGACCAAAACTAAGGTGTAAAAGGGGAGAGGATCAAATAAATGAGGCTTTTGCTTTATGACATGGCTCTGTGTCATCTCTGACTCAATGGTGACACAGAGCTGTAAAAGTTCTAACAGATACAGGACAAGTCTTTGAGAGGGACAAATGGGCATCCCATTAAAGCTGAAATGGTTTCCAAAACTATCCCACTAAAGACCTCATCAAAGCCACTTTTTCAGTAGCTGTAAATGTCACACAACAACTTCTAGGTAGCTGTTGAGGACAGGAAGGGGACACTGCCTGAGTCACTGGCACAATACAATTATTGCAAATGGATTCCTGCCAGCCCTGTACACTTAATAACCTTTACTCTGAGCAAAGTGTAACATTTAATGGTCCAAATGGTGAGTGTTGCTCCTCTGGGGGCTTCCTCCCATAGTCTGAGGGAGAAGAGCAGCCACTGGTACTCATCACATCCCACCCAAATATGCCAGCTCCTCCAGTCCACTCCAACCATTCCTTACCCATTTCCATAATTCCATCTCAGTTATTAACTGCTGACCACCCCTGACACTGGAAACACAACCCATGGCATTTTCCCATTAGAGGCTGATGGTCAGTTTGGTGCTAATCTGTCTTTGCATCAGTGTTGAACAAGCAATGGTCTCACTGAAGTTAGACTTGATTTATGTGGGCACCACAGAGATAAGAGCCCAAACCAAAAATCTAACCAGGCCATTTATTTTTCTTAATCACAGGAACACAGATGGGATTTTAGGTGGATACAACAATTTAAACAATGATTTAATTTTTGAAACGAGTTTTTACTGCAGGAAGATTCTTTTATCACCACCACTGACAACTATGTCCCTGAAGGACCTTTACTCAGGAATCTTCCAAAACTAAACTCATTGTCCCTAAAGCCTAGCAGATGTATTTGTGTCACTTGGGTATTTGCAGCAGGAGAAGATGGATTTTCAATGCTGAGATTGACCTTTGAAGACTTAGATGAGGTATTGATGGGTTACAAAGCTGCACTGACCACAAGAACTGAGCAAATCCTGACTAACTCAAGTGTTAGTGTCTTGCCAATCCAGTGAAGTGTTTGGACAAGCTCAATTTGAATCATCAGCTCATCCTGTCTCAGGTAAGCTTGGACTGGCAGATACTGTTAGGGAACAGTTGTTCCCATGCATTTCTTTTATGGACAAATTAGCTGGAAAATCTGCCTCTGTTTAGCACAGAGAGAAAAATATTTACACAGATCATGGGGCCTTCTGTGCCTCACAGGGCTTGGGAGCCTACAAGTGCAGTGCCAGCTGTCCTCTCTTTATCCACCTATATGCATCATCTGCACCTAGACATGTGTTGGTGGGGAGGGGAGCTCTTTTTTAATGTGTTTGCAATGAAATCAGACTGAATACCTTGAATTTTTACCTTAGTAAGACATTACATGACTGATTAAACTCAGCAAGGTAGTGTAATTATTGTCACAATTTCTGGTCACTCCCCATTAAAGAAAGAGCAGGCAATGATAGAGCAGTGAAACTAATCACAGCTATAATGAAGGAAGAATGGCAGGCTGGAAATATTTAGCTAAAAGAAGAGGCAGATACAGGGAAAACAAAGACACACAAGATAATGAATGACATGAAAACAGAATGAGTCATTACAAGACATCATTCTTGTAGCAAGGGATGGCTGGAAGCAATTCATGTGAAAGTGGGATGAGAAAACAACATTTTATACAACAAAACTAGCCTGAAAATATTGTCATCTTATTGCAGAGGTTCTGTTGTCTCCTTATCACAAAAGTTTCATACCTGCTTTGTGTTTCTCATGGGCAGATCCTCAGAGCACTGACTCTTTCCTTTTCACAAAGCAACCAATGACTCCAGTTCCCTTCTCACCCAGCCACCCCACTCTTTTATACCATCTTCGTCTCACTGGTTACACCTGTAGCCTGTTAAAGTCAGGCCTGTTCCTAATCTTTGATAATTGGCCCAGCTGCAGCTCCTTAGGGGTAAGATTACTTTCTACACTATCTTTATTTTCTTATATTCTACCCCCCTACATGAAGATCTCACAGCTGAAGGACATTCCTGATAAAAAGCTGGCCAGTTCTTTTGCTCAGGTTACCTTTCCATGGGAATGCAGTCACATAAACTCATAATAAAACAGCAAACATGAGGACACACTCCTGCAGGCTCCAGGATGGGATAACCCAGGTGGAGAATGGACAAATTAGCCAGAGCAGGGTTTTCTGCATCACTCTTAAAGGGATCTGAGCCAGCAAACTGCCTGGGACAGGCTGCTGGGCAAGGGGGAGTTTGGTGTAATCACAATTCCCAAACTTTTGGTAAGTTAAACCCAAAATGAGAAGTATGATATAAAGGCAGGCATATTCAAAAATTATTTGATGAAATTTGAAACTTCCCCCTCTCATGTTGTTATACTTCATGGGTAAAGCATGTTATTAAAACTCAAAGCATGTTATTATACTTCATGGGTAAATTCTATTTCTTTTTGAAATCATCAAAACATTTACACTACAATGAAATACCCTCCCACTGCAATGCTAAAGGATGAGCATAGCCCAAAATTAAGTAGGGTAATTGGGAAGGACCACTCCAAATCAGAAAAACAAACTGAAAAGTCAATTTGAAAAACCCAAAACACAATGGGGATTCAAAATTTAGAGAAACATGTTATCATCAAAAGTGCTCTACTGCAGTGGTAAGCTCTTTGTTAATTGACTGTTTTGTTAAGGTTCATTAAAGGCTGGTGTTTTAGCCAATAAATCTGGTTGCACAGCTAAAATTCTGGTTTGTTTCTCAAGAGTTGGAAATTTCAGCTCAGAACAGTCTGTGGTGCTGGAATTGTGTTTACTGCTTTCAGTCATCATCTATTTTTGGATTTATTATTTCAGTTATTGTAATCACTACGAACTGTAGTCGTGCTCTACACCCTGGAAATACCTGTACAACATCCCTGTAACCTGCTGGGGCCACAGAGATCACAGCCACAGCTTCTGTGTTTGGAGCATTTAACTCACCTTACAGTCATTTAACACTGCTTTATTTCCTGCTCTCAGCCCAGCTTGGCAGCTCTGTCTCCAGAACATCGGATATTTTGTAGGGCTCACTGTTTCACTCTGTGTGAAGTTCTTTTCTATTCAGAAATGGGAACTTTCATTAGGAGCAGCAAACCCTGTCAACTTTTAGCAACATACTCATAAATTTCAGTGGCACTAGGCACATAAATATGGCAAGTATGTAATCTTCCCATAACTATGGGTAAGCATTAAATAATTATTAATAATCCCTCACAGAAAATGAAGGTAATATTATGCTTTACAGAGTATAGTGTATAAATATTTATCAAAATCTACTTTATTGAGTGTGGTAAATCAGTAGAAGCATTTATTATCCACTAAAAGCATATAGAGAAAAATCTGAAATAAAAATAATAAGAAGAAGTAAAATAATAGAATATTATAATAATATCTAGAATAGATATATAATATAATAATAATAATAGTAATAATAATAATAATAATAATAATAATAATAATAATAATAATAAAGAAGGAGTAAAATAATCAGCAGCATTCTGAAGCCCATGGAGACAGAAAAGAAACAGACTTGGGCAGGATATATGTTCCAATTGTCAGGTCCTTTTTATCCCATTTTAAGGCTGTTCATCCCTGTTTGGCCCAGTGAACACTAAAATCTCTCTCTCATCCTCAGAGAAGTTGATGTTGATCAGGTATCAATGGATCCAACAGTTTCTGGCACACCTGAGCTGCTGCCTGGCACAGGCACCATCAACACTTGTTTGAGTATGAGACCTTTTGGAATATTTTATAAAATAAATCCTGGTCAGGAGTCAGTACTTCCCAGGATTCCAGGCCACCTCCCACTGCTCTGATTAACTCTCCCATTTGACCAAATAAAGCTTCTAATACCCATTAATATTCTTCTCAGGCTGAAAGCTGACACACCTCAAGGATATTTTTTTACCGAGGCCTCTCTGTGTAGGGCAAAATAAAATTTTGCTCGTCTAATGAAGAATGGCAACTGAGTGATGAAATGCAAATACATCAAGTGCAACTCCCTGGACTGAGTGAGTGTCTGAAGCCAAACACCTTTATCAACTACCTCTGAACCCCAGTGGGCTGAAAATTAAAGCAAAAGAATTTACCTGCTGAACCCAATCTGTAAGAAATTCAGCTACTTAACAATCATTTCTTTTTTTACATCACCTGAACAGAAATCTTCCACTAGAGCTGTTGTTTATCTTCCTTGCAGCTGTTCTCCAAATTGTGCTCACTTTTCTGGCTGGTAGGGGAGCAAGCTATGCCCTTGTTCTGCGGGGGGAGAGGTTAATTTTAGCCCTCATAATCCCAAACACTGCTTGGCCTCCTCCAGGCTGCCACAGGGCTGTGAGAAGCTGGAATTAACCCACACACCCTCCGAGCTCCACAGCATTCCATCCAAAAATGACACTGGAGGCCTTGGCTGGGCTGCTGGGGGTCAGCAGAGCCCAGGGCACGGCCAGGGCTGATCCAGGCACACGAGGAACCCCTGAGGAAGGTATTTTCCTGCTCATGCTGAGCATTGCAGTGATCAGATCCTTCCACGTGTGCCTTCGTGCCCTGGGTTCTTTATGGCCTGCCAGCTGCAGATTATACTCGCTGCAGAAGGGATGAAGGAGCGGTCAGAAACAGAAAATCCTGTTAGAAAATAAAACCACCCCTGAATTTTGATGACCTCACAGCTGACCTAAGAGGCAAGATATCCTGATTTTGGAGAATGCTGTCATCATCACAACATCAGCACCTAACATCTCTGACTTCATCTTACACTGCTTTGGCTTATTCCAGACAGGATTCCCTCAGCTTTTCTGCTTCCATTCATCCAGGGCATCCTGTGATCTCCTTTTCCTTCCAGTTTCAAAGTCTTCCAGCAATTTGGGCTTTGGCAGTATACCTTTAGTGTGGAAATTTCCATTATGGGGAAAATTTGGGGAAATTTTCCTTTTTCCCTAAATAAACAAAGCTATAACATATTCTGAATAAAGTCTGTATTTTCTAATTAGCCCGTACAATAATCAACCTAATATTGATCAATGGCATTAAAGAAGTTAATTCGGAACATGATTTTGGACATTCAGACACTCTGCCAGCTGTACTTACCCAGGCAGGGAAAGGTAGTGAGGGAAAATCTGTGGCCTAGAAATACGAATAGTTTAATTTAGAAGAGAATTGGGGTCCATGCTGAGCTGTGCAGTCACATCTCTGCTCTGCAGCTGGACACCTGGAAAGACAACTACAGACAGCAGCAGAGTTTTCCTAAACAACACAGGTTCCAGCCCCAGTCCTGGAGTGTAACTTCCATCTCCTCCTGGTAAAGCACTGAAACAGCAAATGCCCTCTTGAAAAATCAAGTTAATGCCTCTGCATTGTTCAGGCAACAACTTCATGGGTTTCATCAAGGTGTGCAAGTTTCAGATCAACTCTTGCAGATCTCATTTCATACTGGCTAATGAAGAGTCACAGAATCACAGAATGGTTTGGGTTACCTCAAAGCTCATCCTGCTCCACCCCTGCCATAGTCAGGGACACCTTCCACTGTCCCAGGTTGTTCCAAGCCCTGTCCAGCCTGGCCTTGGACACTTCCAGGGATCCAGGGGCAGCCACAGCTGCTCTGGGCACCCTGTGCCAGGGCCTGCCCACCCTCCCTCACATGGAATAAATTATTCCTAATGTGCAATCTAAACCTACTCTCAATTTGAATCCACTTCCCCATGTGCTGTCACTCCACGCCCTCTCCAAGGTTCCTTTCCATCTTTCTCTCCCCAGGATCCCTGAGGCTGGAAAATCCCTGCCAGCCCCTGGAGCCCCAGCTGTGCCCAGTGCCCACCTTGTGCCCAGCCCAGAGCACTGAGTGCCACCTCCAGCCCTGCCTGGGACACCTGCAGGGCTGGGCACTGCAAAGCTCCCTGGGCAGCCCCTGCCAAGGCCTGAGCACCCTTTGCATGCAGAAATTGCTGCTGCTGGCCCAGCTGAGCCTCTCTGCATTCCCTGAGAGAGGAGGCCAACACCCAGCACTTTTCCCAGTCCCTTCAGGCACTGGAAGGTCACAATTAGGTCATCCCAAAACTTCTCCTTTCCAGGCTGAACAATCCCAACTTTCCCAGGATTTCCTCACAGCAGAGCTGCTCCATCCATCCCTCTGCTCATCTGGACTTGCTCCAAGGGGCCCATCCATGTCCTTCCTGTGCTGGGGACTTCGGTGCTAAAGGAGCAATATCAGTTTGAAATGGAAACCTGCCACTGTTGGTTTATTTTTAACACATCACACTCACAGGGAAGACCTGTAAGCAGCAAAAAATGGACTGAAGAAGTGAAGTCTGTAAGAGAAAAAGAGAGAGTAACAAAAAAAAGGACTTAGCCTGTGAACATGAAACCCAGGAATTATTAAGAGCCATCTTTTATTCACATAGGCTTTTAAGACTGAAGGTCCAAGGCAGTAACTTAGCACACTTTAAAGCTGTCTATTCCAATGGGTATTGCAGTAAATTACTGCCATTTCCAAATACAATGTATGCACCTACCTATATGATTACTCATAAAATGTTGTATTCTAACCTAAACCAAATTTATCACATTTGATTAGGCCATAAATATAGGTATAATTATGTTTATAAATTACTTAGCTCATTTTTTCAGAAAAAAATTATTCAGGACATGCAGTATAGTGTGATATCATTCAAAAGCAGCAAGGCTATAGCAACGTGTGTTTCTGGCAAAATACAATAAAAATGTATAGACAGGGAAATAAAACTCTTGTATTTACTATTAATGTTCTTCCCTCTACATTGACTATCAATCATCCAGGTATTAACATCACTCAAAAAAAAGGCATGCTGTGGGAAAATTATGATAATTCATTCTGTAATCTATATTCCTATGAATACATGAAAAAAAAAAGAATGGCATCAATTTTGGGTTCCCTCCCCACTGCCTGGAAAATCTGATGGGTTATTTTCAGGAGGAGAATCTATACCGCCTTGAAAATGTGTAACTAAATTCACACTGAATGAATAATCCCCCATTGATGTGGAACCCCAGGACACATTCCCAAGTTTTCCCAACGCACTTTACAAATGGATTTGCTAAGTACTTGCCTTACAGGAATCATTTCCAGCTCCTCAGGGGAGAGAGACAGTGAAAGTTTACTACACACAACAGCAACAAGCAGGAGTTACTGAGGAGTTGTCACTGTCATATTTTCTGGAAAAATCCCTTCGCCAGGATTTCTTCTCTCGGGAAGCTGAGAAGGCTCAGAGAAAAAGGAAAACAATAATTATCTGATTGCTTCCCCTGTGTTTTGCTGCTTTGGAATGTGGTCTGGACATTGTTTACCAACTGGTCATTATTTGATTGGTTTTATGTGAATTGTTCTAACTTAATGACCAATCACAGCCAGCTGTGCTGAGGCTCTGGCTGAATGAGTTTTTCATTTCAGTATCTTGTTAAACCTTCTGTAAGAATCCTTTCCCTATTCTTGAGTATAGAATTCTTTAATATAATATCATAAAATAATAAATTAGCCTTCTAAGAACATGGAGTCAGATTCATTCCTTCCTGCCACAAGGGACCCAAAAAATACCACAATGAGTGAGGGAAAGAAGGATCCTTTGGAATTGCCAAGGGAGTTTGAAGTGTACAGTGTGGCTATCAAAAGTGGAATCAGACCCAAATCAGGAAGTTAATATTCCTCAATTACTTAGCTTGGGTGACAGCAACACAGAAAACACAAATATATCCTTTTCTTATCTTTTATGGGATTATGCAAACCTGAGAAACAGGGAGCATGTGAAGCAATGCCTGGAAAACAAGACAGAAATGGCCCTCAAGGTGCTGCCCCAAATTCCAAACCATCCCTCACTCAGAGGGTGTTGAAGTGCTTGGTGGAACCCCTCTTCTTCCTTTGGTAAGGATTTCTAGAGCAATAAGGCTTCTCTCTTGGGCACAGGGAGATTTTGCTTTTACTGAAAAGCATTTGGTGAGATAATCTGGACTAAGGTTGAGCTTTGGGTTTGGCAATAGAGCTCTCCTACTCTTTCCATCCTGTTTTCCAGAAAAAACAGGAAGAAATCTGGCATTTAGAACTCCATATAATAAAAAAGGTAAGATGTGAATCACGTGAGTCAGCATATTACAAAATGTAAAATATTATCAACGTTTTTGAGGCTGGAGCACTAAGCGCCTCCACTTTGGCTTCAGATCAGCTGCAGGGGAATATGCTCAAGAACCCTCCCGTGCTTAAGAAATGAATCTCTGTTCTTAACGAGAAATTAGAACTAAGTATTTAACCATGTAACAGACCTCAGCTTCCAAATAATGCTTGGAGTAGGATGCTCCTTCCAGACTCATTGCCCTGTGAAGTTTTGCCTCCCTAGAAGAACACCCAGTGGCTCTGAAGCCCCAAGGTGTCCCTCCAAGGCAGAACCTCCCGTGCCTGGGGACCATTTCTGTCTGAGAGCTTTCAGGCACACTCCTGGCAGTTCATTGGTTTGAACTGCACATTGTGAGAAGGAAAACACCCCCTTCCCAGCAGTTTGTGGACCAGCAGGTCACACCCTCCACTGGGACACACTCAGAGGGACACCTGGGACTGGGAATTCTGCTTGTGTTTAGTGCAGAGTTATTTCCCTCCAAAAAAAAAGGAGAATCCCAGGATAATTTGGGTAGGAAGGTTCCTTAAATCTGATCCTGTTCCACCCCTGCCATGGAGATGGGTGGGATATTGGGAAGGAATTGTGCCCTGGCAGGGTGGGCAGGCCCTGGCACAGGCTGCCCAGAGCAGCTGCCCCTCCCAATTTTCCTGCCCCAGCTCTGCGGAGACCCACACTGGGTACCAAGTACTCAAATCTGATCAATTCCAGCAAAAAGAACCGGCTGAACAGGAAAATACCAAAGATTTTAAGGTGTATTTATTTGCTGTACACTTGAAATGAAGACAGGTTTGTCAGATAATGTAGTATTTTAAATTAATTTTAAAAAAATCAGTCTCACAAAAATATTTTTTTCAAATGTAGCATGAGCTGTATTTCTTCTGTCCACATAATCTCTTGGGAATTTTTATTTAAATGTACAAAATCTAAGCATTACTTTAGATTTTTTCCGCCTCCAGAATTTGTTAATATGTTCTTTCGTGGTTTTTAGAAGTCTCATTTTAAATTTAGCAAATCAAACTTCAATTTTTTCCCCCAGTGAGTTTAGCTAATGTAAAACAGCTGATACTGCTGTAATATGTTGAGCTCATTTTGCAATTTGATATGAAATATGAAAAAATACACAAAATTCAAATGTGCCATTAACCTAATTCAAGCTTTGCTGATACTCACTAGATATTTTACTGGTATTTGCCTGAAAAATGATCTTTGTTCTCCTTATTGCAATAGATCTTACTGAAACATCCATCAGGAAGCCTTTTTTTCAGTAACAGGGAAATAATAGCAAATAATACAGTAAAATGTCTGTCAGATATATACTGCATTTTTAACATTTCTGCATCTCCTTTGTTTTCTTCCTAACAAATCTGTTTTAACTTTAGAATTAAAAAAAAAAAAGAAACTTGAGAGGCACAGCTGCCCTGGGTGCAGACCTGGGCTGTCACAGGTTTGATCTGGTCAGTCACAGTGGAGATGCCAAATCACACCTGGAAAAGGAGTGCACATCTGCTCATTCTGCAATTCACCTTCTCAAGTTCTGGCCACAGAAGTTCCCTCTACCTCTACAAAATTGTTGTCCTTATCCAGCAGTGCCACAACTCCAGCTCAGCTGGTGGAAGTGGCTCAGCCAAGAACCCCTGCAATGCCCAGCCTTGGAATTGCTATCCTGGGAGGAGCAAGGCTTGGCCACCTATAGAATACAGGAAATCTGCCTAAAAACAACACACACGTTCAATTGTCACATTCACATTTTCTGAAAAATCCCTTTGCCCAGGAGTTTTCTGCTGGGAAGCTGAGAAGGCTCAGAGAAAAATGAAAGCAATTTTATCTCATTTGCTTCCCCTGTGTTTTGCTCCTTTGGAATGTGTTTGGAGATTGTTTCATTGGATTCTGCTGTGAGTTGTTTTGACTCTTTGGCCAATCAGGGTCAAGCTGTGTCAAGACTCTGGAGAGAGTCCCAACTTTTCATTATTATCTTTTTAGCCTCTGTAAGTATCTTTTCTGTATTCTTTAGTACAGTTTAGTATTCTTTAATATAATATAGTATAATAAAATAATAAATTAGCTATCTGAGAAGAAGGAGTCAGATTCATCATTCCTGCCTTTATCAAGGAACCCCACTAATAGAATATTCACATCCTGACAGTGAGCTGAAGATAGGGCAGAGCTGATAAAGGAACAAAGCAGTGATCTCACTGATAACTTACCTAAATCTGCTCACTGACACAGCTGGACTGGGGACCCGTGACTGACAGAAGGTTTCTTTGGACTGCAGAAACCCAGACCCACTTTTTAATCTTCTAATAAACCCCTTCCTGTGAGGATCTTCTAATAAACTCCTTCCTGGGGTGTGTCTGGAATTCCTCCCTGGAGAGAGGATATCCCTCAAGGTTACTCCTGCAGGCTGAGCCAAAGAGATGTGTCCACACTCCTAGGTCTGGGTGAGTGACATCAATCTCTACCTAATAATTGTTTTTGTTGGTTTTAATATCATTTTGTCAATACTTTTGCCTTAACAATAGTGCACTATGCTGATGGTTATAGTTCCTGTACTGTGCAGTGAATTATTCTGATTAACATCTTTTATTCTAATAATTATCATAACATATAACACTTATATTTTTTCCTTTAAAAAGCAAAATTTTTCAATTTGCTGTAATGGAAGCACTGGAGTACCTAGCTAATGACTACAATTCTAAATGACTGTACACATGTAGCATTATCATGATCAAGCATATATTGATTCTCAGAGAATAGAAACAGTTCAATAAAGTATTCTTCAGCATCAGTAATAAGGCACTTCCAATAAAAATTCATTATTTTAAGGATAATTTACTAAATTTATACTTCCTTATTTGAAGCTTGTTTGCCAATTTGCTTCCCAAGCTGCAAAATTAGACAAAGTTAATTTTTATTACAGTAATGTCAACCAGTATCAGAAAACTTGGATCAGATGGGTTTTTGGCAGTCAAAACCCTCCTTTGAGAAATGATAAAGAACAAACATATTTTGGCAGATGGGACTACAACATCTCCCACGGGCAGAATTTGGGCACTTTTTGTGAGGTTAAACATTCAGTGTTTCAAACAAGAGTAAATTATTTTCCTGCATGTTCCTTTTGCCTGCCACCCACCCACATCCCTCACTATAAACAGCAGAAGCATGCAGGGGTGGTGGTGGTGCAGAGATAGCCACATGCAATTTCTACACACATTTCCAGCAAAAGGATCCAGGAAATCTCCCAGAAAACCTTTCAGGAAAGAGTTTGGTGGGCAGAGAGATAACGGGGGACACTGTGGCGCAGGTGGGGTCCTGTGGAACACTGCAAGGAGGGGATGTTGTGCAGGCTCAGAGAGACAAGGGAATGGTCCAGAGCCCAGTGTATTGCCCAGAAAGAAATCCTAGAAACATTTTTAATTGCCATAACAGCCACAGAATCATACAATCATCAAGGTTGGAAGAGACTTTCCAGATCATGCAGTCCAACCATCAGCCCAGCACTACCAGTGGGCCCCTAAACCACCTCACCCAGCGACAGATGGAGACACCTCTTGGACACCTCCAGGGGTGGTGACTCCACCACTTCCCTGGGCAGCCCCTTCCAATGCCTGACAAACAGAGAAAATTGGGTTTTTTAATGTCTAATCTGAATCACCCCTGTCTCATCTGAGGCCATTTCCTCTGCTGATTCTCTACTGGAGGAGAGACAGCCCCACCTCAGTGCACCCCCCTGTCAGGGAGTTTGGAGAGTGATGAGGAGCCCCCTGAGCCTCCTCTCCTCCAGACACATGGCTCCCTCAGCCACGCACCAGACTTGTTTTCCAGACCCTTCATGAGCTTTGCTGTCCTTCACTGGACACACTGCAGAACCCCAATGTCCTTTTTGAAGTGAGGGGCCCAGAACAGAATGCAGCATTCCAGGTGTGGCCTCAGCAGTGCCCAGTACAGGGGGACAGCCACTGCCCTGCTCCTGCTGGCCACACTATTCCTGATATTCAGGATGCTCTTGGCCTTCTTGGCCCCCTGGGCACACTTGGCCATGCCCAGTTGCTGTTGGCCATCAGGGGCCATAGATTTGTGAGTGGTTGGCAGAGCAGGTCACCCACCATCTCCTGGATTTTGGGACACACTCGGCTCCCCATCACTTACCTCCAGCTCTAGGGGCTGGGGATTCTGACTGTGGATGCTGAGAAAGAAAAACAGATAGTTTGCCAGGCATCATTCTGGGAAAAACTGTGAGAAGCTCAGAGAAAAGAATTATAAACAATTCTTGTCTTAAGTTGCTGCACTTGGTGTTTGTGAGCATGTAGAATGTGTTATGGAAATATGATTACCAAAGGGTGGCTCCTTAATTAGCCAATCATGTGAAATGTATTGATTAAATGACCAATCAGGCCCACTTGTGTCAAAGAGGATCTAAAAGAAGACTCTCAATAAACAGGACAATGGTGTTTGTACCTTCTGACAGGTCTCTGTGTCATCTCTGACTCACTGGTAACACCTGAGGACAACTGGTCCTGATATTGGAGACTGAGGTAAGTAAGGCATTAAATCCCTCTGCCTTCTGCTCATCTCCTGTCACTGCACTCCCCTCTGCATTCATCAAATGAGCAGAACTCTCTCTGACCCTGCTTTGCTGCTGTCAAGGCTTTTATAGAAGATTTTTTTGTTGTTTTTAACTGCAGGCCAAATCAAGTTCTGGTTGGGTTTTGACCCTTCTAATCTCCCTGCATGACCCTCCAACATCCTTATGGTTCTCCCAAGTTGCCTGACCCTCATTCCAGGGTCAATAGATTCTCTTTTTTCCCTAAGTTCCCGCCCAAGTTTAGCCAGGCTGGATTTTTCCCCTGATAATTTGTTTTTCTACACACGGGGACAGCCTGCTCCTGAATATTTAACAATTCCTTTCTAAAGCACATCCAGCCTTCCTGGACCCCTTTGCCTTGCAGGACTAACTCCAAAGGAACCCTGTGCCCCCACTAACCTGGCTAAGGGCATCTAGTGTCTTTTCATTTTGTTTTTCAAAATCCCTTAGTGCAAATAAATAACTTCCTACGAAAACTTGCAATAACACTACATCCTTATGCCTAAAAGAACTTCCAAATTTTAATTTCACAGAGTTCTATACTTCTGGCTGAAAATCCACAAAATCACACAAGAGAAGGAATTTAAACAGATTTCTTCCAGAGATATCAGCACATGCTTGTATCAGACAGAAATACTAAAAACTTACATTTCCAGACGGGAAATTAATTTCTGTCAATGAGAAGCACGTTCCAGAATTCAGGACAGCTTCTTCCTTTTTGTTGGAACTCTGTCCTTAACTGTGCTATCAACCTCAACGAAATTCAAGTTACAGCTCTTCTGTTCATGTGGGAATATGAACTTCCAAATTCCAACCTTCCTCCCCAAAACAAACCCTCCCTCACTGGAGCTAAGATATTTTACTAGGAATGGCAGAAAGCCTCCAAGTCCACTGCCCTTGTTGATGAACCATTTTAAAGAACAAACTTCAGGGAATAAAAGAGCATTCCAGAATTCTGTCACTTACAGCTGGTCCCAGGGATTGCTGTTGTCTCTGTGTGTTATGATTTATTGTTTAATCACTTAGCACTGGCAGCTCCCGCAAGGCAGTAATGCTAAAGGGCACAGGTTAACTTGTACAGTGCTGCCAAACACTTCTTACACTGCTAAAACTTTTGTTAAGTCTGTAAATCCTTTCCAGTTTGTAAATGTCAGCACTTTAGGACTCCTGTACTACAGCCTGGGAAAAGCATCAGCTGCATCCCCATGTGGCAAAATTAAAACTTCGTAATTCACTAGGTGATAGATAAAATACATCAACTATTAATTTTATTATATGCAACAGCTCAAAGTGATGTTATATTTTTTCTTAAAACCAGAACAGGGGAATTTTGAGAAGAGAAAGCCTGTACTGCAGAACTTTCAGTAATCAGTGTGGAGCTCCTCTGGAGTTTATTGGTGTTTCACTGAGCTGGATGCAGTGAACAGAGCAGAAACACGTGAGCAACCTTGAAAATTGTCTGTGAATCTCCTCCTGGAGATTAAGGTCACACATAAAATTTAAGGACAACTGCATTAGCAGCTGCAAATAATAAGCCAGAGTCAATTTTAAAAGCCTTTCATTTTGAGTGTAGCAGCAGCCACAGGGTAGAGTTATGGCTGAGAGCACAGGAGCTGCCATTTCACACACACCCATCTCACAGGATTGGAAAAAAGTTCTGATGAAAGCAAGAAATTCTCAATCAGGGGAAGGTGGAAGAAGCCCCTTGCCATTGCTCAAGCCCTGCTGGGGAGAAGTGTGTTAAACTTACATTTATCAAAAGATGGGTGGATGACACAGAGCTTTTTTTCTTTATAAACAAGCAGGTTGACACTCCTTGGTCACCTTCAAACCTTAAAATATCCTTCTGCCTCACAGTTTAAATACAGCTTCTCAACTGTTGCCGTGACACAACACTTACACTTGATCATCTTGTGTTTGCCTTGATCTAGTTTTGATCTCAGCCAAATGCTGTGACTCACAGGAAAACAGGGCAGAACTCACAGGGTGGGCTGCACAGAGCTCCAGCCAGGAAAAGGGCTGGACATTCAGCACCTGTCCAAGGCACAGCTAAACCCTCAGTGAGCCCTAGCAAAGGTATTTACACTTCTCAGCCTCCCCAAAGCAAAACAACAGAGCAGAAGCCTTGGCACTCACAATGGATTCAATGCAGACAAGTTTTGCTGGCGAGTTCCACACTCCCTCCCTCTCTCCGTGTTAACCACAAGGAATGTGTTTGCAGCAAAAGAAACCTAGAAACTTTTCTTGATTATATAAGCAAAACTGTTACCCAAGTCTAAATACCATTACCCTAAATAAACAGTTGCCCATAATCAAGTCTCTGGCTAATTAATGAAGGCCCTGTGAATACTGAATGTATGCACTGATCAAGTGTCACAGCTTTATATTGCTGCATTATTCCAGTTTTACAGGAGGATATTCCTACCTTACTGGCTGCCTCACAGCACATGTGACAAATCAGTGTGTCAGTGACACGTGACAGAAAGCCCAGTTCTCACCAGACAGGGCCCAAAAGGTGTGACAGCACAGAAATAAATCTCTATCACTCCTGCTGGCCAGAATGTATTGCATGGGCGGATCCCTAAATGATGTAAGTGAAACCAAACCCACTCTGCTTCATTAAATTTAAGGCAGAAATGCATTTGGGATTGAGGAGGGTGTGGAAATGTAGGGCCTCCTGTAGCTGAGCAGCTCCCACCGTGCTCCCTCAGGGCTGACACTCTTGATGCAGGTGTTAAGACTTGAGTCCAAAAAGCTCCTTCTTGCTCTTTCTTGGACCTTCTTGCTTTTCTTTCCTTTCTTGCTGCTGCTCCTCTTACTTCATCCAGGTAGAATTTGTCTTCTCTACCCATTTAGGAGCAGATCCTGGTAATGTTATGCAGTTTGGGCATTAAAAGACCTTTCCCTCCTGAAACCACCCCAGGTAGAGATCCTGAAAATCCCACCAGAGCCCTGGCTGTGCCACATCAGGGATGAAACATCATTCCTTCATCTCAGCATCCTACATATCCTCACTTTTCACACCACTCCACTGCATTTTGTGTCTCTACTGTTTCACTTTATTTCCTCACCCACCACTGGATGACTTCTGTAAATGTGGTTTTGGGTTTTTTTTAACTATTCAATCAATATAAAGGAAACTACTCAACCAATATAAATGAAATTCATTCAATCAGTATAAACTCTTCTCTTGTTTTGTTCTCTGAGTGAAAAAGAGAATTTAAACCTGAGAATTTGAGGTCATAGTCAAAAACAAAAAAAATCCTACACCTACATGTTTTTGCTAGAGGTTAACTCTGCTTTTGCAGGCACAAATTCTGTGTTCAAAGGTGGTTTTAGGACGTGTTAAAAATGGTACTTCTGCATTTTTTAGCTTTTTTTTACACTACATTTTACTACAGAGCATAGTGCATGTGAGTGTTATCAATAACAACACAAGGAGGAGTTGGGAATTTTGGAGGAAAATGTAACAAATTAGTGTTTGAGAATATGAGAGGCAGTGATTAAACACTGAAGAAGTGAATGAAAAATGGGACAGCCATTCCTCTGCTTTCCAGTCTGCTTGGATTTTAGTTTTTCCTCTCAGTTTGTAGCATTTTCTCCATTCCACCTACACGGCATCCCAGTTTTTCTCCCTTTCACTGCAACTATTTCAGCTTAGCAACCTCTGCCTTCCTGTCCCAGAGCACATTTTCACATTGATGCCTGACAAATGACAGTGTTCCATTGTTTCTGCTCCTTCCAAAATATCACTTTTCTCTTTTCATTTTCCCTTTTAAGAAGGATTCCAGGTGTGCTCAGGGAGCACTGTGGACTCCTTACATTTACTCAGCAGAAGCAGTATCAGCACATCAACAGGGTGGGACACTACAGAATTCCTCATGTCAATGGTTCAGAAAGACAAAAACAAACAAACAAACAAAACAAAACAAAAAAAAACATGAAAAAACCCCAAAAACTCTCCCTTGTGTTTTCCTATGGGAAGGGAGTCAGAGGAGAGATTTAAACTAGGTGAGGTGGTGAAGCCAATCAGTGGAGATGAATTAAACAGCAGTAAATTATACAGTCCCCCAAGCATCCTGGAAAGGACTGGTTGGGTGAAGGGAAAATCCAATTCCACACCATATCTGAGCCCCCAGCACCTTTGTTTTCCTTTCCACTCTTCCTGCCACCAGATTTTGATTACCTGGCTCAAAATTCAGGACTTGACATCCCAACAGTTATGGAACCCCATTCAGAGTTCCAATTAATAGCCACAAAAGAATGCTACAGAATGTGCTGTAAAAACAAATAAAAATAATCAGACTGGGGATTTTGAAATCAAAATCTATAGTTCTGACAAGTCTGTAAACAAATTAAAGGAGGAAAGAGAGGTATGTAGCAAGGAGACAATAAGTATGAGTATTTTTGGTGCTCCCCATGTTCAAACTGGCCCCAGCTTGTCCAATGTCAAGGCTGGATCCCAATGGATTGCAGACATCAGAAACAGCTTTTAAAGGGAGACTATGAACTAGAGAGTGAATGACATGGAACAAGGATGTTGTAGCACAGAAATTCACACTCCCAAAGCAGCTACTTACAAAAAAAGACATGGAAGTGATGGTGTGAAATGTGTGGGGTGGGATCAGATGATTGAGGCAAACAGTATGGGCACAGTAAAACTCTCAACAGTGATCTCAGGGTGGGACACTACAGAATTCCTCATGGCAGTGGCTCAGGCAAACAACAACAACCCAAAAAACCAAAAGAAAAATACCCCCAAAAAACCCCAAAAACCATGAAAAGCCAAACAAAAACAAAAAATTAAAAACGAAACAAACACCAAAAAAAGCCCCCAAAACTCCCTTGTGTTTTTCTACAAGGGAATGAAGTCAGAGGAGAGATTTAAACCAGGTGAGGTGGTGAAGCCAATGACAGGTGGTGCTGATAAGCCTTATTGGGAGATAACTGATGATCTATCAGCTACAATTTACATTTCTGAGGTAATTTCTTTCTAAGAGAACAAAATGTTCCAGAAGCAGAATAAATGTTGTGAGCCACTCATTAGTGACACAAACTCAAACAGATATCTTATCTCTAATTAACACATATCCTCTAAAATTGTTCACATGTGCTCCTTCCTGGGATTGGTTTCAAAGAACAGGTGAATGATGTCTCAGATTAAACAGTTTCACATAAAATCCTCTTCCTTTCTGTACTCTCAGGCACACTCACCAGCTCCTCTTAGTTCTGCTCCTCTTTATACTGGCAAATCAATCAAAATCAATTAAATGCTTATAAAATCTTAACCTTGACACAAACATATTGAAGAACTTGACTAAAAAAGCCAATTTGCATAATTTTCGTCATAGAAATAAGATAATAATAGCACAGAACAGAGAACTTTCCAATAAAGAAAGAAAAAATTGCTGTTACAGCTACTTCAGAATTTTCACTGTTACAGTACTTAAAACAATTTAAAGCTTTGTTATAAGGGTAATGCCCAAGTTGGACAGGTTTCAGTAAGTACCTAAAAGGTAATTTAATGGCAATATTTTAGGACAGGTCTCATTATTATACTGTGAAAAGGAGGTCAGGGTTCTCCACCAAGATCATCAATCAAGATAGCCAATTAAGAGATGCAAAGTGAATATCTGATGTAATTTAAATTTGGTGACCTTAAAACACTAAACACTGTTAAGTGAAAAGATGTTGCAGGCTAAGGGGCTTTGTAATGAGCCTCAGACTGACACTTTTATTTCAGCTGTCTTTGTAGACATTGTTAACTCTGCTTTCCCTGTGAGACAAGAGCATTTTCTTACATGAGCAGAAGCAAAAACCCACTCAAACTGTCCATTTCCCCAGTTCAGGTTATTTCCCTTTTGCTGACTGGCTGCCTGGGTGAAAACAATCTCTTTTTTATGTTTACCCAAGTCAGCCTTGTACCCCTCTGCTTGGGATTTTCCCAGAAGCTGGAAAAAGGGAAACACTGTCAATATCTCCAAAAAGGATAGAAAGGGAAGCACTGCCCTGTCAGCCTCCTGTTGTATTTGCTGGGAAATGCCCCAACAAAGGCAGGAATGATGAATCTGACTCCATGTTCTCAGAAGGCTAATTTATTATTTCATGATACTATATTATAATTAAGAATATTATACTATACTAAAGAATACAGAAAAGATACTTACAGAATGTTAAAAAGAGAATAATGAGAACTTGTGGCTCTTTCCAGAGTCCCAACACAGCTTGGCCCTGATTGGCCAAAGAATGAAAACAACTCACAGCAGAATGCAATGAAACAATCACCTGTGGGTAAACAATCTCCAAACACATTCCCCATGAGCACAACACAGGAAAAGCAAATGAGATAAGAATTGTTCTCCTTTTCCCTGAGGCTTCTCAGCTTCCCAGGAGAAAAATCCCGGGCAAAGGGATTTTATCAGAGAATGTGAACGCCACAGAGTACCTCTGTGTGCCGGGGAGATGCAGGGGCAGCCCCTGCTGGAAGCTCTGCTGAGGCTCACAGAGCTCAGGGAGGTGATTTTGGGAAAACCCTCCTGAGCGACCCCATTGCCTTCTCGGGTTGGGAGACTCCACCAGTGCACAAGGGAAGGGCCATGGAGCTGGTTTAGCTGGAATTCTGTGCAGCCTCTGATACAGGGCCCCACAACATCCTCCTCCCTGGGCTGGAGACAGCTGGATGTGATGGATGGATTGTTGGATGGGTAAGGAAGTGCTTGCACAGTCCCAGGTCATGGTCAATGGTTCAGAGTCCTGATGGATGTCAGTGACCAGTGGAGGCCTGTGGTGGGACCACTGGTGTTTAATAACTTCATTATTTGAGGTGATTTAATTATGGCTTCCAGTGCCACAAGGAGCTACAGGAAAGATGAAGAGAGCCTTGAGACAAGGGATGGAGGGACAGGACACAGGGAATGGGTTCCCAGTGCCAGAGGGCAGGGCTGGATGGGATATTGGGAATGAGGAATTGTTCCCTGGCAGGGTGGGCAGGCCCTGGCACAGGGTGCCCAGAGCAGCTGTGGCTGCCCCTGGATCCCTGGCAGTGCCCAAGGCCAGGCTGGGGTGAGACTGGGACAGTGGAAGGTGTCCCTGCCATGGCAGGGGGTTGGAGTGGAATGAGCTTTTAAGATCTCATCCAACCCAAACTCTCCTGGGATTCTGCTGATTCTCAAGGCACAAGTACTCTGCAAAGTGACCTGGCATGCACAGAAAGCCTCAGGCTGCCATATTTGCTCAGTATAGAATGCCTAAATCCAGGGATTTGTGACCTAACCTGGTTGTGTTTTAAGAGTTCAGGCATAGGAGGAAGGGAAGAATTTTTGCTCCCACAGAAAAGCAGCACCAAGGTGTCTCCTGCTTTACTTCATTCAGTTGGAACAGGTTTTAGTCCAATGCTTTTTTATAAAAAGTGCCTTTCTTGGGTTTCTTCATGCTGTTCTAGTTGTCAACTTGATTCCTTCCTATATATAAATAATGTTTCCTATTTATCCTAAACAACAGCTCATTCTGCTCCCCAGCTTTGCAAGCTGTCACTAACACAAAGCCCAGCCTCAGAGAGGTTTAAAATAAGGATCTGAGAGAGCTGCAGATGAGCCAAGATGCACCTCCCAAGGCTCTGCAGAACCCTCCAGGGAAAATTAACACTTCACTTGCAGGGAAACTTGGTGGAAAACCCTGCCACAGAGCAAAACCTTGGGGAATTCCATCCCACTTGCTGGGATTGAACTGAGAAATTCCAATGAATGGAAGGGGGGCACATGGCTGAACAAGATTCCACCTGGTGGAAGGTTTTTAGTTAAACTTGCACTGATGAAGTCAGACTTGGTAAAACAGTTCGAGTTTTTAAAATAAAATACAGAATCAACCACAGCAGTGACTGTTACAGACTTAAGGAAATAAGGATTTACTTGAACGAGCTGGAACACAAGAAATTATTCTATGGAAGAATTATTCTAATGAGGTTTAACACTTCATTTTTTCCCATCTGGGGAATCCATGTTCCCAAGGCTACCTGGACACAAGAAACACCTGATGCACACAAGCACAGCGCCTGCCTAAGCTTTGGGACATCACAAAGCCCAGGCCCAAAAAACAAAGACATGGCCCAGAAAAAACCTCTCAGCCCCCCCAAAAAAATCAATTTCAGGTGGATCAAAAGTATCTGGGAATATTTTATATTTTGAAAAAAACCAGAAAACTGAAATAAGCAAACAACTTTAGCTTTCCAATTTCAAGCATGTCCCCAAAAAATAGTTCCAGTTAGAAATTTTGAAATGGAAATTTATTTCATTTTTGAAGTCTAGTCATATCAAAAGCAACCCCACAAAAATAATTCTTCGTGTTTTTCTGCAGGAGAAGGGGAGGAGAAGAGAAACAAAGGCTGGGTAGTTGTTAGGAATATGAAATTCAGAGTTTATTTTTCTGGTGCAGTCAGCAATTTGAATAAAAATAGCCAACAAAAACCCCAAATCTATCTCAATTTACAGTTTGATTTTTGATCACAGCTCTGAGAGTAGAATCCAGATATTAAGTAGCAAAATAAAAGCTGCTAACTACCACTACACAGGACCTTGTCATCTAAGACAAGCACAAAATTATTAAAATGTGAAAACAGCTACAGGAAGAGGCCAAGAGTTTATTCCCCTTCCCCACTTGCAATCCCTGTCACGTGGAGGGGTTGTTTTCATCCCGTGTTTCAGTTTTTGCTGCAGTGGAAGGGATCTGAATGTTAATCCCCACTTTGAGCCTGAATCACAGGGCTCTGTAGGGTTGTTGGGACCTTTTCAGAATTCTGCGTTCACCCTTTCAGCTCCCCCATTAGAACCCACCAGCCACAGGTGAGGCAAGGGAATGGACAGCAAGGACTGGAAATGCACTCCAGGAAAATCTGCTGAAGGAGGAATGTTGAAGTGAGGGGGAGAACGACCATCCTATAATGCATCGAACTCCGATTTATTGATCGATCAGTCACTTTAAATAACAGTGTTAATTAACTTCATGCATATTCCAAAATCCAGGTTTGCAATAGGCTAACAGAGAAAACTCTAACCACTCCTTTTGTTTTACAATACCGATAATTGTTTACACAAAACAAAACAAAACCAGTGTTCCCACTGTGATATGAAAGGTTCCCAAAACTTCCACATCTATTCCCAGGGTGCCATCTTTTCCCAGAGAGGGTGTTTTGCTTGTTATGGGAAGACTGCCTGAGAACCTTATTGTTTATACAATGATGCCTGAGAGAGACTAATTGTTTATAGTAATCAGGCTGGGAACTGCTTTTGGAACTGCTTCACAACTACCTTTTACTTTTCTCTCAATTGCATGGCTTCATGGCCTTTTTCTTTAAGCCATGCTTGAACTAAACTCCCGACAGAGGAATATCCAATCCATCCCTCTGAGAAAGATGAAGGAAGACTGGAAAATGTCACTAAACTAATTCATTCTCCTGAGAAAGACAATGAGGGGGGAAAAAAAAAATGTGTCTAGTTAGATTCTTCTGCTTGTAACTCCCAAAGACCTGGCTTGGATGCTCCAATGAAACCAGCAGAATTTACAGCCTTTGGAAAAGTCTGCTTGTAAATCAGCCAGGCTTAGGATGAATTTCAAGGATTTTAAGTCACTGCTAAAGAAGAACAAAGCAAAGAAAAACAAAGAATCCTCAACAAATGCACTTCTCCCTCCACCATACCCTTCCTCAATGACACATGACAAAACATTCCTTTGAACAAAGAGTTTGGGGAATAATGTCCTAATCCAGGCCCTGCTCCCTGGGGCACCGTTTTCTCTCTGTTTTGTGGATATCTGTGAATTTTAGGTTCTCCTCTTTGCCTTGGCACAATTTCAGATGAAGGGGTCCCCATTCCAACCACTCTCATCATGAGCAGAGCTAAGGCAGAGTTACCCCCATGCTGAAATGGGAATTAATCTACCCAAAAGGTGTAAGGATTTTGCATGTCCAAATCTCTTCTTTACACTGCTTTTTCACTTTTCTGGGATTAAAGAGGGATGGGTGCTGTAGGGGTGATCAATTCCTATAAGGATGCAACATGTAATCCTGGCTTGAGATCCCATTTTCTTTTTAAAAAGCTGGCAAAGCCCCTTTTAAAATCATGATAGAAATATTTTTTCATTAATGAAAGTGAGCCCAAGCACCAAAGTGTCAACAAAGTACAGATTTCCTTAGAGCAGCTCCCAAATTAATGAAGAAAATCCCCATTTTCACTCATCTAAACATGACAATTTTTAATTTGCTGTACCTATTATAACTGCTTACAGTTAGAAAGTCAAGAATCTCAGTGTCATTATTAAGTCTAAGCCTGAAAACAAGGAGAGGTGAGCTTATTTCATTCTTTTTGCATGCTCTTCAGTGCTTGATAAATGAGTATTTTCCTTCTGAGCAGTAATTTCTGTGCAGACACAAAGCAGCCAGGTGCCAGGCTGAGCCATTTCAGACCTGCACGAGCTGAAGTTGTGTGGTTATTACAGCTTTAGAACCAGGTGACCCAGAGCTGTCACTGACTGAAGATGTTCCTCTCAGAGGTGACACACGGCCTGTCTCCCCAGAGCAGGGCTTTGGGCCAGCAGGTGACAGCACTCAGCGAGCAAAGCATCCTGCCCAGGTGTGTGGGAGGACAGGTGAAGTCTGTATTAGAGGGGCTGAATTAGAGAGTCGGCCAAATCTGTGCCAGAACCAGCAGGACAGATCATGAATCTTTAGGCTTTGCATTTGCTGCAGGCACACTTTGCAATCTGACTCACCAGCTCCTGCCTGTGCTGAGCCCTGTGTGGGAAGCCATGGTTTCCTCAGAACACTCAGCAGCAGGCAGTGTTTATCCCCTTGTTCATCCCATCTCCACAAAACACATCCATGCTCATTGCCCACATCCCCTCCCTGCACTGTGCCCCAGGGTAAGGAGCTGAGGGACATCAATACCTGGGGGGAGTATTCTCCATTTTGCTAATTCTATGTTAATTCTATTCTCTGTTAATCCACATCCTTCTCCCCTCGCAGGACAAGCCGAGAATCTGACATCAATGGGCTCCTTCCTCTCAAGCCTGCTCAGAAAATGAGCTGACCCCTCTGGACCTGCCCACTGTGCTTCTTGCCTTGCACACCCAGGCCTGGCATGGGGAAAAGCAGTGATTCACATCATTCATGCACTTTCTGAAATTATTAATGCTGTGCTTCAGACTGGTCTAACTCAGGACAAGGGCCAAAGGATTCTGCCCACCCCAGTGGATCCCACCAACAGTTCCCTTATACAACTTCATCAGTGAGTATTTTTAATGCTTTAAACCCAGGCTTTGGTGTACAGCTGGGGTAGCATGTCCAGCTAGACCATCTCCATCCTAAATTGACCCAAAAATACACCTCCTTTTGCTTGAGAACTGTTCTCAGCTCTTAATTTACACATTTCTAGTCAATTCTCAGCCTCCCCTTCAAAATCTCATCCAGAGGCATTTTCCCTTTTTGTTAACAACGTTACTATCTATTTACATCTTGTTTGCAGCCAATTTTCTGTTACAGGAGGTTTAAAAAAAGCCTCCATTGCAGCCCTTATATTATCCAACCTTCCTGTAGTGTCCATCTCACTTTTCTTTCAAGCTCTTACCCTCCATAGCTCAACAAGCAAGACTTGGAGTTTCAAAAATCTCAGGTGCTTCAGTCTCTGTCCACACAACCATTTCCATTTGCAACAGCAAGAGCTGAGTGTCCTAAGGAAAGGCCATCCTAAAAAAAGGCCATCCTAATGAAAGGCCATCCTAATTACAGCGAATCAGACTGGAAAGGGGAAAAAAGCAAGCACACAGCCCTCACCACAGGATCCTCATTGCTCTTCCTGTTTTCTGAGAGTTCCAGTTGCTTTCCCCCTCTCTCCTTGTTTTTCCATGCCTTTTCCAGCCCTTTCACTTCAAAATACCAAGCTGAGCCCCTGTCTGTGGATGAAGTTTTTACAGCTGAGCCTGTGGCTTTTCCCTGCAGAGGCAGTAATTTTAATTACCTGCTTTTTCTCACTGATTTGCAGAGCCTGTGACCATCACTGGGTCATAAGTGTCCAGAAATTTTCTCTACTGCACAGCACACATTTTTCCCTGTGAGTATTTTGATTTTTTGGGAATATATTTCTGTGTTCTCCTGCATGAGCCTGATGCAGCTCTGGCTGTGCTGGTGTTCAGTCAGTCAATACTGGAATCAATACAAATGTGACACTGTGGCAGGAAATGCCAAGTGGCACGTGGAAATGGAGTGAAGATCAGATTGGTCTCCCTCCTGAATGCAGGGCTTTGTAAAGCCTGTGAGGGATGGAACAGCAGAGACTCACAGGGGGAAAAGTGCTCTGCTGCCTCCGCATCCTCAAGGCAGCACACACAAACTCTGTGCCTGGGAAATAGAGGAAATGCCATTTTAGAAACTGTAAATACAGAACCAATCTGATTAGAAACATCATCTTGCTGGAATAGATGCATTTACCATGTGCCAAAATCCCTGCAATAAATCCAGAGCCCTCTTCCAGCCTCAGGTAAGGGAGGAGTAACAACACACAGGAGCTGCCTTCAGAGACATCATTCCCTCAAATTTCACCCAAGACCAAAAATTCCAGTGATACTGACTAAATTTTTTTCCACAATGACTATTTTTTTCTTCTCCAACCCATATGGAAAAGAAATCCCACGGCAGACACAGAGACCCTGGCTGAAGAAGAGGTCTGGTTACTGTGAGCATCAAAGACGAATTCTAAAAATATGAAAACAGTTTAAATAATTCTCTTCTTTTTTCCCTTCTCAAATATAGAACAATTTATTAATGTGACATTATGTGCATTTAAGGATCTGAACAGTTAGAAAAAAAATTTCCAAATTTAATTCCATTAATTCTAATAATTAAATTCCAATTCTAATTGCAAACCAAGATCTCCTGCAGGTCACTTCCATATGCAAAGTAAAACAACCCAGGCCATTCCTGGCTGATGTTCATCACACCCATCCTTTGGCCCACTGGAGTTAGGGCAGAAAATGCCAAAGAAGAACTTTCCAGAAGACAGGTTCAGGAAACTTTTTGTGCTCTACCACAAACTGTCATCATCCTATATAAACATAACAGTCAAGGTATAAAGCCCAGCCAAACAAGCCTCCAAAGACACTTTTTTTTTTTCAGTGTAATTTTCACTCTTTCAAGAAATCTAATTGACTTTCCCAGACCAGTTTATTCTTTGCTATCAATTTTATACCATGCCAGGTATGACAGTTTGTTCAAAAAAGATAAATTGAGATGTCAACATATTTTCCTTTTTTGAGAGTGTGAAATGTAAATATTTAATGAGCAGACTTAAAAGCTCCTACATCAGTGCTTGATTTATTTGCTAATGTTGTCAATACATTTTCCTTATATTTTATATTCATTGTTGAGCATCCTCCCCCACTCTTTTCTTTCCAAATCTCTTCAACCTGCTAATGCCAAGACTGAGACACCTCAAGTCTAAAGTCCCAGGCAATGGCCAAGAGCTTCATTTTTATCTTCCAAGCATAAAATATGCCTGGGGATGCCTTGGAGTACCACAACTGCCATGTGCACAGATGCAATAAAGCAGAAATGACCAAATGTAACAAAGTAAAAGAGAAGGGATCTTCTAATTCTAATTTGAGCATTAGCACAGAGAAATTCTACCTTCTTCAGGGTCAGATCACCAGCTCAGCACCAAATCTTCCAGGTTCATCAGAGTTACATAAACTCACATCTTCAAAATTTAGGTTGGGGATATTTTAGGACTCTTGGAAACAGGGTGCATGTTTGATATTCTAATCAGGTGGTTAGTGGAAGCTATCTGTTCAAAATTTATTTGCTTAACTACACAAAATATTTAAACAAAGTATTTAGTTGCTTGCAACACCTGCTAAAGAGATGACACAATCTCCTTTTGAACTCTAAAACACAAAAAGAGAGCTATTGAAGCCAGCTCTCCATCAATTACTAGCTCAAAATTACTTCAGAAAGAATTTCTTCTCATCTCCAGCAGTATCTTTTATATAATCTTCTTTGTACAAGTTTAAATATATTTTAAGCGGCGCATCAGCAACTCCTACTTCCAACAACTCGGCTCACCAGGCAGAAAAATACCTTTGAGAGCTGAAAAGCTCCAGCATTCGCTAAGGTGGATGTGCACACACGTGAAGAACACTTCTGTAGGAGACATAAATATATGTAATTATTTAATGAGTGATAGGACACACACCCACACGGACTCTAGAGGACAAAGCACTGGAAACTGGAGGCAGTGCACTGGAAAATGCTGCTGGCACCAAGGACATCTTTCCCCTGACTATTAGCACTGAGGAGAGACTCTAAGGCACTCAGACATTATCCTAAAAGCCATTTCCGAGTCTCTACACCCAGATTCAGTTTCAATTCAATCCTTAGAGTGAAATCCTGGCACTGAAAGGTCAATGGAATCACTTCCCTTGGTTTCAGGAGTAGCAAAACCTCCCCCTGTGTCATTAATCCAGAGTATCATTCATTCATTATCATCCTGATTCAGAACAACCTGTCAGGAAATGGGAACAAAGCCCATAAATACCTTCCATGTTATTTCCATGTTCTTCTGTCCATGAATGATCCATGTGGCAGGAACACAGCATGTACAGAATTGGGGAGAAGAAAAGACAAAGAGAAAAGGGAGAAAGAAGTTTCACATTTGATATTTTACACTGTTACAAGAGTGCTGAGTAAAGAAAATAATTAGGGGTATTCAACAAGCACTTATTTTAGAAGTTTTTGGATTGGCATGGAGACAGGAAATGGAAAACAGGCCCTCTCCAAATTTTAGACACTCAGGGTTCATTTTTTTTGAAGTGAGCTCTGAAGAGTATAAAGAATGTTTACAGAGCATTGTGAAGGTTTCCAGTGCAACACAAAGCAGAGTGCCAACCCAAACAGACAAGGACACTCTTGCAGAGTGAGTCACTGGACTCATTAAGAAACAAATTATCCCCATGGCCATCAGGCAGATGGTTTGGATGACCATCAGGCTGCTCTCATCAAGAGGAACCACAGAGACTCCACAGAGCTGGAGCTGCTGTCTAACTCCACACAGCTGTTATCTCTGTGTTATCATCAGGGACTTGGGGCTGGAAAACCAAATGGACAGTGACAAAGTTTGAGGAGGGCACCCACAGGGGTGGAACAGCAAATACCAGTGGCTGGGAGAGGGTGGCCTGCATGGCTTGGTGAGGACAGGAAACAGCAGCAGAATGATGCAGGCAAATATTAAGTCAAACAAAGATCAAAAAAGAATGCCTGCCATCCAAAATGGAGAATTCTATCTGGAGAAGCTTTGATAACACCCTGAGAAGGGTGTTGCAAGGGTAGAGGATTTGTGAATTCATTTTTAGAAAGGTAATCCAAAAAAAACCAACCACGCTCAGCTGAACTTACAATACTTATTGAAACACAAATAATCTACCTTTGGATTCCTCCAGGTTTTGTGTTTGTGTTATCTTTTTTTTTTTTTTTTTTTAATATTAAGTTGATCTCAAAATGCAAATGACCTTTTAAAAGAAATCCCCACCTTAAGCCTGGTCCTGTCACCTCTTTTTCACCTGCATTATTCACTAAACTTACCCTGTGTTTGCAGAGTTTTAGTGCCCTAAACTCTCTCCATTCCATTAATATTGTCCTCAGATGGAGAATACTGTCTGCTATTCATTCCCTTAGCTCATCAGTAAGAAGGGGAGCATATGGGGACCAAAACACAGGCCAAGGATGTAGAAAAGATCTTCAGAATTGACTCTTCATCCTGGAGGAGCAGCTGATGCACCCTCATAAAAAGTCTCTGAAGAACAGACAGCAACATTAATGTACCAGAACTGCTGAGGAGGGCTCTTCTCCCTCCCCAGCACACATCTGCTCAAGAACACACAGCAATCTCTTGAATTTGCACTTGAATTCATCACACAGGAGCTGAGGGTGGCTCAAGGTCTCCTTCTGCTTCTTCCTTTGGTTTGGTCTTGGCTGTGCTCTCCCATCTCTCCGTGTCCCATTTCCCAGATGAGCAGAACCATTTTTTTCCCTCTCATCCCACATTGCTTTCACACAGAACCTGCCCTGTTACTGGATTATTGTATTTCCTCTTCCCCATGGAACTGTTCCTTGTTCTCCAATGCAGTTCTTCCCTTAGGATGCTCCACACTGCTCTGTTGCAGACATCTTTTTATGGAAAATCCTTTCCTTAGGATTTTACCTCCTGAGAAGCTGTGAGGCCTCAGGAACAAAATGTAAACATTGATTATCTGCTGCTGTGGAATGCAACAGGTGCATCTGTGATTGGTCTCATAGAGTTGTTTCTAATTAATGGCCAATCACAGCCCAGCTGGCTCAGGCTCTCTGTCCAAGAGACAAACCTTTGTTATCATTCCTTTCTATTCTATTCTTAGCTAGCCTTCTGATGAAACCTTTACTTCTATTCTTTTAGCATAGTTTTAATGTAACACATATCATAAAATAATAAATCAAGCCTTCTGAAACATGGAGTCAACATTCTCATCTCTTCCCTCATCCAAGAACCCTCGTGAACACGGTCACACTGCTCCTCCTTTCTTGCAAAGCTCCTTTCCCTCTCAAATCACTTCATTTGCCTCCTCCCCACTCATCCCCCCTTCCTTCCTAAGGGCTCCTGCACTTCACAGGGAGGATGGACCAAAGAACCCAGACTGAACCAGGATGTCCCTTCTGGCTCTCCTGCCAGGCTCCACCTTCACTGGTGCTCTCCAGAGGGTGAAAGTGCAAAATTGCCACAGAACATTTTGAATTCTGGATGCCTTCATAACCAAGAGGGTGTTTTGAGACAGCTGAGATTCACATCTCAGGGATGCTGACAGCCCTTTCATTCCTATAAGCCAGCACATCATTTCTGGATCACATACAAAGAGAAAAGGGGAAGAAAATGATGATTTTCATGAGTGAAACACAACTACTGGCACATGAAGTAATAAGTTTCTTTCTCATCCATTTATGAACTGGCACTTGTTCATGGCAAGAGAAATACAATCTGCAGGCAAGAAGATGAGGCATTGAAAGCATCAGTCCCAGCTTTGCCAGGAAAAGAGGAACAAAGGATAAAATCTTTGAGAGCAGAGAAGGAAGCTGCTTCCTTCTTCAAAGCCACTTCACCTGGAACAGCAGACACAACAGGTTTGCACAAGAGCCTCCTCCAGCTCCCCTCAGATCTTTCCTTGAGGATTGCTGTCCCTGGGCTGGAGGTTGCCAAGGATGAAGTAAAAGCAAGGTGCATTTTGAGCAGCAAGTCTGCCTGAGAGGGCCTGGTAGAGCAGAGGTGTCAGACTGAAGCAAATCTTGGTAGAACCCAAATAATTTAATGAAGTTACATTCATAGAATCATAGAGTTAGAAAGGAACTTTTTAAGGCTCATGGGCAGGGACACTTTCCACTGTCCCAGGCTGCTTCAAGCCCCATCCAACCTGGCCTTGGGCACTGCCAGGGATCCAGGGGCAGCTGCTCTGGGCACCCTGTGCCAGGGCCTGCCCACCCTGCCAGGGAATAATTCCTAATTCCCAATATCCCATCCAAACCCACTCTGTCAGTAGGAGCCATTCCCCCTTGTCCTGCCACTCCATCCCTTGTCCAAAATCTCTGTCCATGTTTCCTGTAGCTCCTTCAGGCCCTGCAAGGCCTCAGTTTGGTGACCCCAGAGCTTCTCCTGTCCAGGTGAGCCCCCCCAGCTGTGCCAGCCTTTCCTCCCAGCAGAGCTGCTCCATCCCTCTGCCCATGCTGGTGCCTGCCCTGGGCTCTCTGCAGCAGCTCCAGGTCCCTCCTGTGCTGGGGCAGCTCTGCAGGTGGGGTCTCACCTGAGCACAGGGGCAGAATCCCCTCCCTCAAATTACTGCCCACACATAATTACAGAAAAATAAGAGAAAAAAAGATAAATTTTGAAATTCAGGGTATGTGTAGCAACTTGGAAGCAGAATGTGGGATAGGAAAACCCTTTCTTTTTCTTACTCTCTCCAGCTCTGCTGCAGAAAAAAACTTCAGAGCCATTATTTTGTCTCACCAATGAGAAACAAATCATAGCTGTCACAAGCCTGAATCACCACAATCTGTATCAAAATCAACAATTAAACTTATTTCTTCCTGGTGATCCTGTTGGCCACTGTGTTTAAACACTCAGACACTTGAATGGAGCTGGAATGTGGCTGCACAAACACCCAGAGAATGTCTAAGCCCAGGAGCTGAAATAACCCCTTGGCTGGAAACAAGGACAAAATGAGTCTGGGGTGCTTTCAGTGGTTGCTTTTCACCACAGTGTTTTTGCAAAGAGTTGGAAAAAACAAAATCTGGTTTGTGAGGTGTTACAAGGTCCATACCAAGAAACCCTCTGGGTTATTTTCAACTCCTTGGGCATATCTGGAAATCTCAAGTTCAGCTGTGGTATTAACCCCCCCCCTCCTACACAGACAGACACAAACAAACCAAACTAAACCAAAACCCCTCAGTTTAAAAAGCAGCAAATCTGCAAAGGATACAAAATGATGAAATTGGAAAAATCAACTAAAGGCAGCCTCAACATCTCATGGGAAACTGTAGCTCAGCTTAATAGGCTTTATTAATGATTTTTTTAGGAATTTAATATTAGGCTTTAAATTTTTAATTACAAGAAATATGGAGAAGTCAGATCTGAAGGTAATAAGAATTCACAGCCAGAAAGTATCCATTTTTCATTTCTTTTGGTAGTTTGTCTCTAAACTCCTCAAACTGTTGTGATTTGCCCACTGCTGACACACAGCTCCAGGACAAACACTCAGGTTTGTCATCTGGAAATCCTGTCAATAGCACAAGAAGTCCAATGAAAGCCAGTCAATAGAAATCCTGCAAGAGTTTCAGGCATTTTCTGCACATCATATATGTCTTTGAAATGCTGCCTTGAAGGTTTGGCTTATTAAACACCACTTTTTAAGTGTTCTGTTCTGGTTTTAGCTTATCAAATTTGCTGCATTTGCTGTTTAAAAACGCCATCAGTATCACTTGAGTGTTGGAGGATCTGTGGCATCACAGAACTGTAGGGTTGGGAGAGACTTTGCAACAACATCTAACTCATTTTTTCAGACAGGATAAGCCCTCCTGCATTTTCCTGACTGATTCTGAAGGAACAGCAGCAATTCTGGAGAAACTAACCATACACAAAAATGAAAAATAGTGCAGTAGTTAATTTTCTTCACCATTACAATACTGCACTTGTCTCAGGACTTCCATTTCTAGACTGAAAGGTTTGCTGCTTTGTGGGTTTTTTCCATCTGAAATGGAGAACCAGCTACCATGAAATTTCTTTCATATGGCCAGTGTCTTACCAAAACTCATAACTTGTTATTTTCAGGTGCAAAGCATAATTCCTACTTTTTAACTGCTTGGCAGAGTTACAATTTTTGTCCTGTTCATGCAGGAGGTGCAGCCTCAGGTACAAAATCTGTGCGTGCTCCCCTCAAAGAGCTCCACCTCAGAGGGATACAGATTTAATATCACCTGGATCAAACTCCAGGAGCTGCAGCTGGCTGCATAAACTGCTCTCAAAGGCACTCCACTTTCGCCAGCTGCATATTTATTAGCAATGCCATCATGCTTTATGCAAAAGGATTAATACAGACAGAGCACAGCCCAGGGAACAGATCTCCTAAAGGGATATCATGTGTGCTACAGCCACAGGTGTTGGAGCAGTCTAAACACACAGAGGCTTTTAAACATACAGCACTTTTATCATCTATGCTGTAATCACCTGAAAACTTACCCCAATTCTGACAGTGTTTTTTCCCACAAAGCTTTTGATTGGTATTAATCATTTCTCCTGCTTTTTCAAAGGAGAATTCCAGCATTAAAGTGCTGGTACTTCCTACCCTGGCTGTCTGTCCCAGCAGTGAGCTGAAGCCCTGCTATGGCAGTGGAGTTCTGCATGCCAAACCAGAGCAACCTGTGTGGAAACAGGAATATCCATGAGGTTCAGCACCAGGGACAGAGTTCCCTGTGTGGAAACAGGAATATCCGCGAGGTTCAGCACCAGGGACACAGTTCCCTATGTGGAAACAGGAATATCCGCGAGGTTCAGCACCAGGGACAGAGCTCCCTGTGTGGAAACAGGAATACCCATAAGGTTCTGCATGCCAAATCAGAGCTCCCTGTGTGGAAACAGGAATACCCATGAGGTTCCGCATGCCAAATCAGAGCTCCCTGTGTGGAAACAGGAATATCCATGAGGTGCAGCAGCGGGTTCATCATAATGACACCTTATCTAAACACAGGTTGTAGAGTCACTCATGCAGGTTTCCCCATCAATGCATTAAATATTTTTAAAAATACCCATTTGACAAAAGATGAAGTTAATTCCCTGCCACACCCACACCTCTGTAGGCAGATCCAAAGGAATGTGCTGCTTTTGTTCCCCCGTGTGATGAGTTGCCATGGCCAGAGCAGTCTCTGACAGACATCGCTGCTGTGCCACCTCTCCAGTTCAACATTTTGCTTTAATTTCTTCAAAGCCATTTCCTTTCTGACACAGGAGCAGCAGACACCTGGGAATGCTGAAAGGCACTGGTTTGGCTTTCATCTGTCTGACACTGGCCAGGAGCACACCTGATGACAGCAGGGTTGTTGGTCAAGACAACCTGAAGGCCTTTTGAAAACAGTTCAAGTTCTCCAGCATTGATAGAATTGATTTTTAACTGGAAGAAGAGAAGAGCAATTGTTTCAAACTACTCAAGCTTGACACAAAGCCAGAGGTGGATTTGCTGAGGTCAGGGCAGTGGGGAAAGGGTGAAGGATCAGGGCAGAAAGGACAGGGCCAGGAGCAGCATCTCCTCTGTGGCCAGGGCTGGTGCAGGAGCAGCTGCTGGAGCAGCCCCAGCCCTGGATGCCCAAGGGCACAGGATCACAGCAAACTGCTCCTCACACTGCTGAACAAAGGCACCTGAGGCTGCCCACAGGGGATTTGGATTAGGCATCAAACCACAGACTCACAGGATTGTTCAGTACCTTTAAAACCATCATGACCAACCATAAACTCAGCAGCACCATCCTGTTCACCATCAAACCACATCCCCATATCATGATATTTTTGAACACTTCCACTGTGACTCCACCACTGCCTCAGGCACTCTGTTCCAGTGCTTTGCAACCCCTTCCATGAAGGAATTTTCCTAATATCCAATCTAAATTTTCCCTGGCACAACCTGAGGCTGCTTCCCCTTGTTGTGTTGCTTGTTAAATACACCAAAATGAACTCTGAGGAAAAATAAAGAGAGTAATAAAAAGTAAACATTTGGGTTGAATGCACAAGTAATCCATTGTGGCGTTTATTGAAACTGCAAGAACATAAGAGAAAAAAAGATCATATGTGGGCTAGTAGCAGAGTATTGCATAAAGGCTGACATTTCAGGAAAGAAACATGCTGAAAGTGAAGAAAAGTCTGTCTCTCCAGGGGAAAATACTCAGTCTGTATTATTTGTGATACCATTGTCTGCTTGGGCTTTTAGGAAATGCATTTTCCTATGTTTATGAATTTTAAAGTTTGCAGCATTTAAGTATACAGAGAAGCATCTTGAAGTCCTGAGCCCTAAAAGCATAATTATTCTCTTGACTGAACAACTTGTGTGATTGTTACTGAGTTTCTAAAACCTCCCAGTCTCTCACCCATGGATTGTTGAAGGAAAAGTCAGCTGGTTTACAGTGGCTCATGGCCAAACGCCTCTTCCTTCACTCACATCCCCTCTCATTGCCCACACCCCTCCTCTTCTTCTCACCCAGCACCATTTTCCTCTTGTCCTCAGCAAAACACGTTGCTACACACTCTCCCTTGACATGAAGAAAAATTGGCTTTATTTTGGTTGGATTTTTTTTAATACCCTTGTCAAAGACAGAGCAACACAATTCCAGTGGCTGCTTGACATTAGTTAATCCCATCACCTAATTAGACTCAACTGTAATATGAAAGAACGGAGTTTATTCATTAATCTTCCCATTCCCTAGACAAGCAAAAAATCTGAAATCAATACCAATGGTGAAAAGCTTTGTGTAGAATACTAAAAATATCAAGGCATGCCAATATTTTTTGATCTACCTGTACAAATTAGAGCCAAAATAGTTGGCTGTGCCCCATATTCATGTGTGACCAGGCAGCTGATTTTCAATCAAGCAAAAGATTTCTACTTCTACATCATTAAAATGCAGATGTTAGATAGCAGACAGTGGGATCTTTGTCAGAGTCCTTGTTATAGCCTTTTTTTTTTAACATTCATCTCATGGTTTGTGCAAATAGCCAGGCACACACACATGTCATTCCAAAAGCTTGTCTTGAGTGTAGGTGTGTTTGGGTTGGGTTAGATTCAGCAGATCAAAATTAAGAAAAACATTTCCAGCGACATTTTTTCACAGGAGCACAGGAAAGGAATGGGCAGAGAACATCAAAGACAAAAAGAAAGATCCTAGAATTAAACTTTTAAAACAAAGACAGAAAAAAAGATCCTGGAATCATACTTTTAACCACAAAGACAGAAAGAAAGACCCTGGTGTTGCCATCATATTGTAAAAGCTCCCATACCTTCTTGGTGATTTCTCATGGTCATCTCCTCACGGCACTGACTCCTTCTTCTTCACAGCACAGCCAAAAACTCCATCACTCTTCTCAACACAACCAACAAACTCCACCTCTCTCCTCACCCAGCTACCCACTCTTTTGTAGCACTCATCATCTTATTGGACACAGCTGTGGCCTATTAAGAGTAGGCCTGTTTCTAATCTCTGGTGATTAGTGCAGCTGCAACTCCTCAGGTGTGAGATTACTTCTGCACTATTTTCTTACATTCTATCCCTCCACATCCTGGAATTAAACTTTTAACCACAAAGCCAGAAAGTCCTAAACCAGGTATGCTGGGGAGACTTTGGGATTTCTGCCTTCCTCTCAGGAATAAAATCAGCTGAGCAGATCTGGCATGGAGATGACTCAGAAAACCTCTCGGTGGTTTTCTGCTCTTCTACAACTGCACAAATGTCTTCATCAAAAGGGGTGTGAAGGAGCAGTGCTTGCAAGACAAGCAGCCTGCCAGGGATCTAAGCTTCTAGGATCCATAGCAACACAGAAGTTTTTCTTTTTTTTTTTTCATTTCTACAGCTTCCTTTTCATTCCTCAGAGTTTTCCACCTCTACAGGACAGCGTCTCACAGCTCAGTATAAAAATTATACGAGACTAAAGGCGTTTCACGAGGCTCTGTGTGTTTGTGACACGGCCTCTGTCGTGCTGGTTTCCAAAGATACAGACAGTTTTCAGAGGAGTACTTGGAAGAAAGGCAGTTTTTGTTAATATAATTTCATGGCAAAGATGCCTTCTCATGTTTATACATTAAATCAAGAAAACGACAGCTACATATGGCATCCAAGAGAACTGAACAAATTAAATTTCTTGTTTTGACATATTTTTTGGTGTGGAAAGAAGGAACCAGTATCTTCACAGGAAACAATCTAAAGCCAAGAGCTACCCACCACTAAGAACTCAATCCTATTATCTTTGTATTCCCTGTGCCTCTTTTGAAGCTTCCATTCACCTTTGAAATTCCTATATCAAAACAAAGTTTTTCTCTTAAAAGATCTCCAATTATTCTGAAACTTAGTTAAGAGAATCAGCCTCTCCCTCCATCAGCCCAGCACAGAGTACAGTGCAATACAGTGGCACAGCAGGAGCTTAAGGGTTGCTGGAACAAAATTACTGTTCTAATGATGATTACTTTGCTGTTATGCCTGTTACAAAAGGAGAATTTGGAGAGGCTGTTGATCCTTGAAATTTGTTCTTTCACTGTTATCGGAGGCACCACAAAGACTTCTGTGTGTGGGGTCATTTTTCCCTGTTACTCATAAACAAAACTCATGGCTGAGTTAAATGTACAAGAAAAAAAGGCAGTTAGGAACCTCAGTGTGCCATGATGTCTGAGAGGGCACAGAGAGATGTGGATATTCAGGATCAAGTGCTTCTCAAAACCCTCGCCTTCAAAACCAAAACAACCTCAAACTACTGCTCTAAGACTTCAAGTATTCAAGAGCTAAATTAAAAGCAAAAATGTGGAGTGGTGTGCCTTGTCACAAAGGAATAATAAACAGCTTGTTTATACCTCCAACCTGTGGGACAGGGCTTCTGCTCTCTCCAGAGCTCTTCTTCCTCCCCTCCAGGCTGTGCTCTGCTCCCCATCACTCTGTGCTGGAGCACTGATGCAGCAAGCTGCACATCAGCACATTCCAAGCCTTGCTGCACCCTGCCACTGCCTGGACATTCCCAAATGCTCTTTGCTGTGGCCACCTCATGCTGGAAACAATTCCTCTCATACTCAGACCTTTTGTTTTTAATGCTGGACGCAGATGGCGTTTGTGGCCCAGCCCAAGGAGAGGTCCCAGGTGGGAATTCCCACTGCCACACATCACCAGGGCTGTGGTGACCCCAGTGCCTGGAGCTGACCCGTGCTCAAGCATTTTGGCCCAGCTGAACATTCCCTCTGAGTCTGCTGTGCAGCTCCCTGCCCCAGGGGATGCCACATCTCATGGATTTGACAGGTCAGATCAAAAGAGGGAGGGCCCTGCTTGCTGAGAAACGTCTGGGCCTGCACAAATAAGAAAAAGGAGCCACCAGAAAAGGACAAAAACAGCTCCAGCTAAAGAGCCAGGGATTCCTAATTGGATCTCCACCTGCATTTAACCTGGGGCTGACCAAGCAGATTTTTGTGTTTTTGTCTGGATGTCTGAGCAGCTGGAAAAGAAGGGTATGGGAGGGAAATCTTTTCTCCTTCATACAGAAAAGGTGTCTTAGGCCATCATTCATTAACTTACCATGGAGACAACTCCTCTAAGCAGAGGTGGGGATGCAATAAGTAGGTAGATAACCAACCCTAGCCAGAACAGGAGATTTTTCATGGTTAAAAGGCTGGACCATGCCTGGGCTTGACAATGCTGGATCATCTCTGGGTTTGACACTGCTGGCAGTGCTGGTGTTGGGCCAGGATCTGATCTCCAGGACAAGGGGAAACAATAGGAATGCTGAGACCAGCACAGTCTTACTGGGAGCTGGGAAGGACCACACTCTCTCACCTAAACATTCAGGATGAGATTTCAGGCTGTTTCCCACGTTGTCTGGGCTCTTGGTCTCACACAAGTCTGAGAAAGGCCATGGGACTGTTCTCACTGATGCAAACAAGGTGGCTGCTACTCCAGAGCCCCTGGAGGTGTTGCCTCTGCCTTGAAGTGCTATTTCAGACCTGCCACAGCATCCAGATGGCCCTTATGGCATGGCAGGAGGGTGGCACTCACCTTCCAGCTCCTGCAGGTTGCTGATGTCCCCAGGCAGAGTGTGAGGAAAGAGGGAGGCACCGGTTTTACCTTGACAGAAAGCAGACTGTGCTTCTGTCCTGAGCAGGGAGAGGTGTGGGATAACCCCAGCACACCCCAGCAGGGCTGCAGGAGAGGCTGGGCAGAGGCAGAGGCTGCAGCCAAGCCTGCCACGGGCAGTGGGAGCAGGCAGCAGCTCACCCGGGCTCAAACACACAGCAGGAGCTGGGACTTTGGAGGGGTTCCAGTCTCACCTGGAGGAAGAGGAGGAGGAGGAAGGGCATTCCCTCAGCAGCGAGCTGCTGGTTAATTAGAGGAGACAAGTGCCAGCCCTGCTGCTGTAATGAGGAGAAGCATCTTGGAGCACTTTGCTCACTCACTTGACACTTCCCATGGTTCGTCACCCGACAGGCCACAGGCTCTCTCCCTTTGCAGAGCAAACATCAATACAGATTAACACCTCCCAAAGCTGTCAGGCACCAATACCAGATACAGCGTCCTCCCTCCTGACCTCTATGAGAAACAAACTTCTAAAACATCCTATCTTGGTGAAATTCAAGAGGAGATAGAAATTAAAGCTATAAATACAGCTGCTAAGTACAAACACAAAAAGGGAAAGTGTGAAAAACCTTAATGCTGATATAAGTTAAGGCAAAAATGAAGAAAGGAAATATTTAAAAACAGAGAAGGGTGGAAAGGGCAACTGTTGAATCCTGAAGCATAAAACATGATAAGGATTTTTCAAACAATCTTAATATAAAGAAAATTTTCCAGATTGAAGTGGAAGCTCTTGCCTGTAGAACCGTGTGTCTACAGTCAGATACTTTGAGAATCTTTTTTTTTCTCAAACTAAAAGATCAAAAGATAATTAATACTCTATTGTGGAAGACAGAAGGTACACTTCAAAAACAACCTCTTCTCCTTGCCTCCATCAGCTGCCTTCCTGGAGTGCTCCATTTGCCTTTAAGTGGACTCTTAGAGAATCCTATTGAAGACTTAAGAGCCCTCAGTAGCACTTTCTCATCTTCTTACCCTTCTGCCTGCTTTAGGCATCTGCAGCAGTCACATGCTGGAACTAAAATGTCATTTCTGTCATCTCCCTGCTCCTCTGCACTCCTGACTCCTCCTGGCACAGCATTGGACTGCTGGGATTTATCACCCAAAGTGGCAGAGGGTTTGATTCTTTTTAATTCTACAAATTCTACACAACAAACAAATCAGCCAAGAGCTTCTCACTCCTTCCAGCCATGTCTTTCCCTCCCCACTGTTGTGCTCACAAAGAGCAGGGAAGGGAAATATTGAGATGGGGAGGTAAGGCAGGGACAGGATGAGTGGGAGAAAAGCACCAGGTTAATTCTACCGTGGTGAAGTGACAGGGCCAGAAGGAAGTTTAGGAAAGAGCTCCTGGACTCATCCCTTCTGCTCCCTGGGCCATCCCTACTGCTCCCTGGGCCATCCCTGCTGGTCTCTGGACCATCCCTACTGCTCCTGGAGCATCCCCACTGCTCCTGGACCATTCCTACTGCTCCTGGAGCATTCCTACTGCTCCTGAACTCATCCCTACTGCTCCTGGAGCATTCCTACTGCTCCTGAACTCATCCCTACTGCTCCTGGACCATCCCTACTGCTCCTGAACTCATCCCTACTGCTCCTGGACCATCCCTACTGCTCCTGGACCATCCCTACTGCTCCTGGACCATTCCTACTGCTCCTGGAGCATTCCTACTGCTCCTGAACTCATCCCTACTGCTCCTGGACTATCCCAACTGCTCCTGGAGCATTCCTACTGCTCCTGGAGCATTCCTACTGCTCCTGAACTCATCCCTACTGCTCCTGGACCATCCCTACTGCTCCTGGACCATCCCTACTGCTCCTGGACCATCCCTACTGCTCCTGGAGCATTCCTACTGCTTCTGGACCATCCCTACTGCTCCTGAACTCATCTCTACTGCTCCTGGACCATTCCTATTGCTCCTGGAGCATTCCTACTGCTCCTGGACCATCCCTACTGCTCCTGGAGCATTCCTACTGCTTCTGGACCATCTCTACTGCTCCTGGACCATCCCTACTGCTCCTGGAGCATTCCTACTGCTCCTGGACCATCCCTACTGCTCCTGAACTCATCCCTACTGCTCCTGGACCATCCCTACTGCTTCTGAACTAATCCATACTTCTCCTGGGCCATCCCTACTGCTCCCTGGGCCATCCCTACTGCTCCTGGAGCATCCCCACTGCTCCTGGACCATTCCTACTGCTCCTGAACTCATCCCTACTGTTCCTGGACCATCCCTACTGCTCCTGGACCATCCCAACTGCTCCTGGACCATCCCTACTGCTCCTGCACCATCCCTACCGCTTCAGAACTCAGCCCTGCAGAAGGGAGCAGCTTTTCAGGAGGTTCTCAATTTCCCCTCTCTGTTTATATGATATTTATGACTTTGGCCTAAAAGGACCATTCCATTACCCAATCCCTGGCTGCAGAAATGGCCACAGGAGCTGAGGGCAGGGCTGGGCTCTGTGAAGCTCAGCTCAGGAGAAGGGCACACAATTCTTTCAGGCATTGACTGTCCACTTACAGCACTGATTGGCTGTTAATCTTAAAAGCAATTCATCTTTCTCATGCTTATTGATTAACAAAATATAGAGTCTCTGACAGAGACATTGATGCTGACCTTGGGAATTGCTTTGTGCTTGCCAAAAAGGGCAAGATAAGCCCCACTCCCCACAGCTGTCCTGCCAGGAAGCCTCACCTGACTGCCATGCCTCAAGTTTTGGAGTTAGAAGAAGAATTTGTGTGGCTGGCACAGCACAGCACAGCCAGGGCAGTTACAGCCCCTTACTCTATTTCTAGATGAGTATTCCTGGGTACCACCTCGAAATAAATGGAGTTTCCTGCTGTGTCAGAGATGCTTATCTCCAAGGAATGTTGCATTTATTGGAAAAGCTGAGTGAAAAGAGCTCTCATGAATCTGAGAGTGGAGATTAGACTTGTTGCCTTTAGATTAAACCTCTCCTAATTAACCTTCCAATTAACCTCACATCACTCCTTTGAACAAGACCATAAATACAAATGTTACTACATCCCCTTTTATCAGAGAAGAGTGTTTGCTAGATGGAATAATGATAGATGGCCATAATCTACAGAGAATTATATTAGCAAGACTTTCAAGCTCTGCTCTCAGTCCCCAGGAGGAGCAGAGAGGGCACAGCTGCTCTGACAAGTACAAAAAAAGCACAAAATTTTCTCCTCAAAGTTTTGCAAAGTGAACTCTGAGATGCAGAATCACTTGAAAATACTGGCCACGTTTGCCAGGTTCAAAGAAAACCTGAGCTGAAAAACTGTGCTGTGGAGAAATTCAGGAAACCAACTAAAACCTAACCAACCCAGGATCCATCAGACAGGAATCAATGAATCTGCAACAACAAGGCAGTGCTCCAAAGGAAATCAGCCTATCCCTCATGTGAGGAGGAGCAGTTCTGCTCCAGGGGACACTTTTTTAAAGTGATTCCCAATATGCTGAAACATCCTTTTCTCCTTACCCAGAACAGCCCTACCTTTTTGTCCCAAAGACTCTTTTTTCCCTGTGTGAAAAGTTCTCTCTGTTAGAGACAATGTTCTGCTGAATGTGCAGGTGGTGACAATGGATATTGTTGAAAAAATGGAAGTAACTCCATGTGAACTTTCAGTCTATGAAATTTAACCTTTTCAGGACCAGTTTTCCCTGCACTCACTGTTTGGGCTGGGTATCAGTGCCTTTGTATTTAAAGGATTTCACTGGATTTTATCTCCCCTTGATGAGCAGGTTTCCTGCTGTGGATTCTTTTGCTTCTTTTCTGCCAAGGTTGGGATTAAATCATGAGATGGTATTTCTTGTTGGGACTCATTTTGTTAGTTTGTTAGTTCTTATCTCTGTCACAGTCCCACAAACCCTGAGTTCTACAGCACTTCACTCTAACAAACTAAAAATGGAGCCCCACCTCTCTCTCTGCGAGGCCTTTTAAGGATAAACTGTCCAATTAAGAAATGACACCTGAATTATTTTTACTTTTAACCCAGTAACCAACCACTCATGGCCTGCAATGTGGACTTTTTATCCAATTACACAAAATCACCCAAACCCAGGGAGAACAAGGTGAAGAAGAAGGTGAAGAAGAAGGACCAGCCTCTGCCCTAAAACCTCCACTGTGTTTATATATATTACTATATTCTAAACCCTTTAAGTTTTCCACCATGTGATATTACACACTTTTGTTGAAACTCCACACCCACAATCCCAGTTCTATCATTCCATTTTGGAAGCTTTCTCCACGGCCTCAGGTCAAATGCAGTGTTCTCTTGGGGGTCAGTACCTGGCAGCACAGAAAATCTGAAATTCTCATCAACCAGAGTTCCAAAGTCCTGTGTCACTGGTTTTCTCTGGGCAGCTCTCCTGTGCTCATGGTACTCAGCCAGTGACCAACCTGCAGCCCCATGTCATCCCCATGAGGGACAATCAGGACAGTGACCAGGGTGCCACCCAACCCAAGCAAAGCCCAACAGCCTCCAGTGAGCTCCTCCATCCCCTGAGAATTCCCATTCCTCTGCCGGGCCTGAGGGAAACACAGGAAGACTTTCTCTGCCACATTTTTAAGGCAACACCCCCTTGACAATTTTATTGGCCAAACCAAGAGCCCATCCCAGTTCTGGTGCTCTTATGTTGTCAGTACCTTTCTCCAGCAGGACACAGGTCAGGCTCCCTCAGCTCTCTCAGAGATATCCCTGTGATGCCTTGGGAAGGCTGCCCTAGAACAGAGGCCAGACAGAGCTAAAGAATAAAGCAGGGATTTATTAAAAGGATCTCCTCCATGGATCCACCTTGGGCAGCACAAGAGCCCAGCCAGGGCTGCACCCAAGGTGAACCAAAATGGGCACAAAATGGACACCTGATCATGGGGTCTGTCACTTTGATCAGTTCTGCTCCATTTTCATACTGGAGTTAATTGTCCAATTCCAGCTTTAGCCCATGCAGTCCCACCCTGCTTGTTTTTCTCTCTTCATTCCCCGTTGTTTGTGCTCTTGGGCTGAGATTTGGATCATTTGTCCTTGGTCCCCAGCTAGAGAAGGAATTGTTTTGTCTCCCTGCTCTGTGCACAGAGCCATCCCTCAATGTGAAGCTCAAACCCACACACTAAAGCAGCACAGAATCTGAAAAATATAAAAACTAAAACCTGAGGCATCACCTGCACTCTCAGGCACAAATTCCTCCTTCTTCCTCCTCTCACTGCCCTCCCAGCTTCATTTCCAGCCCTCCCTTATGTTCCAATGAGTTGGGAAGTGCCCATTTCATTTAAATCCTAATAATCAATGTATCTTTTATGTCACAGCAGCCTTTTCCCAACAGATTTAGGTTTGCATTCGCTTTTTGAACATGTATCTGTACACACATGTTTGACTCCTCTTTCAGGACTAGAACTACCAAACTCATACCAAGAGAAATATCCCATTAAAATCCAGCTCTGCTCACTTTCTCCAGCAAAAGGAACCAGCAGTGCACATAAGTCTGGAGAAGAATTTAAACATCACTCAAGCTCCAGGGAAAGGTAACAATTTTTAATTCTCACACTGATTTTTTGGGCAGCACCCTGGCAACACTTCATTTTCCCACACAATAATTCAAGATGTCTGAGTGTTTTTTTCTTACTTTTCCCTAGCCTACAGTGCAAGCCAGGAATGTTGTATCCTAAAGAAAAGAGTGATGCTAGGATACATTACTGTGCTGCCACAGCAGCTTACCAAGAACATGCACCTGAACCTGCCTGTGCACAGAAATAACCACCCTTCCTTGCACTGGGAATTGTGAACACACAGCTAAAGCTGAGAATGGAAAAAAACAGCTGAGAAAGAAAGAAGAGGAACAAAATATCCATTTTATCAAGGAATATGATATTTTTTTCTTTTTTTTTGTTTGTTTGTTTGTTTGTTTTTGTTGTTGTTTTCAGAAGAAGAAAGTTCTCTGCCCTGCAGCAGCCCCAGGTTCTTTGGTAAATTTGTGTTTCTGGACAAAATTTGGAGCAACAGGGCCACGTTTAACAAAAACAGAGCCATTAAAACTGGCAGAACAGCTGGGAAATCAGGCTTTTCAAAGAACACATGTGGCTCAGTGGACAAAACCAGCTACACAGGGAGCTAAAACAGGGGAGAAAAAGAAAGAACACCTGCAGTTAAAGGAGCTTCCTTAGTGCTGGGCTCAGCACTAGAGCCCAGGGCAAACACAGGGTGGAAAAGCTGCTCTCCAGCCTGTGGGAGCTGCTGGGACAGGGATTCACATGGAAATCCAGGCTAGGACTTCTCAGAGTGCCTGCAAATATTAACCTTTTCTTTTTCAACTTGTGACACTTAAATAAACAGCCAGGAGTAAAAGAAAGTTTGTGTATATTCTGGAATGTTTTGCAAAGAGCTGCAAAGATGAAAACAAGCACTCTGTCAGTCTGACCTTGTCAGAGTATCAAGCAGAAGGGTTGAATGTTCTCAGAACAGAGGTAAATGCAGCCAAAGTAAAAAAAAAAAAAAAAAAAAAAAAAATCTATTTGTTGTATATAATTATTTATCCAGCTTTCCATGGAGGAAAGTTTTTGTCATGCATTTGCATTCAGTTAACTTGGGGTGTTTTAAAGATTTACAAAGGCAAATACAGAAGAAAAACAAGTTTCCAGTCAGAGAGAGGTCCTGCCACTGTAACCACATTCTGAACTCTGTGTTTTCTAAAGAACAGAGACTGAGCTCTGGCTTTCTCAGAATGACAGAATTCCAGGATGGTTTGGGTGGGGAGGGACATTAAAGCCCATCCAGCGCCACCCCTGCAGGGCAGGGACACCTTCCACTGTCCCAGGCTGCTCCAAACCCCATCCAACCTGACTGTGGACACTTCCAGGGATCCAGGGGCAGCCACAGTGGCATTCCTGAAAGAAGTTTCTCCATTATTTAGCTCTGCAGTGTGCACTTGTGAAACTCATGATGCCCTTCTGGCTGTAGACAAAAACCTGCACCCAACTCTGGGGGTGACTTTAAAAATCCTCCCCTCCTGCCACTGCTTCAGCAGAGTCCTTATCTCAATCTTGGAAATCCTCTTACAAGGCCATTGTCAGGCTTCAATTCTTTCACTCTTCCTTACCAGGGCTATTTTTGCATTTCTCTATAGGTTCTCTAATCTGAGCCTGCCTTTTGAGCTGAAGTTTCATCTCATTGCCTCTCCAGGAGTGTTCTGCTTGTGCTGAACAGATAAATGATGGCCACAGATAGCTACTTACCCAGACTATGTCAGCAAACCTCTGACTGCAAATGCAAAGCACTGCAGGCAAGTTTGGATTGGATTAAGGACAGGGAGACACAGTTTTCATCCAGTTATGCATTATTTTATGGCTGCTCATTATCTGGACTTATTTCTGCTTAATGCCTATGGAGAATGAGATCACAAAGCCAGTCCTCTTATAAACAAACAGAAATTAAATAGGGGGGGTTCATCTTTTTTTTTTTTAAAGGATAACTGCAATGTGTGTTGTAAACATATACAGCACAGCCAGTGTGATATTCAGGAGTAAAAGCGAAGGGATTTGCCTCTATTCCAACAGATAAGAACAATTCTATCTTTGTTTCTTGCAGAGAGCAAAAGGAAAGAGAGAATGTGGTCAGCATTTTCTGGGCTGTTACTTCCACACTGCCACACTGTCCAGTCCTCAGACCATGGAATTATTTACACTTTAAACATTTAATGGCTTCAGCTGCTTCTGAAGGAAGATTTTCTCTAAGATTAAATTGCCACTAAAATTCTTTTACAGACAGACCCCCACCACCTTCCCAATAAAACAAGTACAGTGAGATTACACTGAATATATAATACATAAGGAAGGCTGTCTGTTCTTAAACTTCCAGTTGAACACTTTTTAAGTTCTTTTTTTTTTTTAGGAACTTTTAAAGTTCCTTTTAATTTCTTTTCATTGACTCCCATGTTTTTCTTACTGTAAGTAAGACCAAATTTCATTCAAGAATGAAATATTCCTTTGTACCCTCAACCCAGCAAGTTAGCAGAGCTTCCAAAAGACTCATAAGAACAGACAGCCTTCCTTTATATATTAAATATCCAGTGTAATAGCTGAATCAGTGTAAAAGCTGTAATCTAGCTTTGGGAAAAGGGCAGTACCTGTGTTATTGGGGAGGGGGTGGTCTGTCCTTCACAAATCCCAGGTGCTCATGTACCTGCAAGCTTCCACATCCTGCCAGCTCTGGACATTTCTCACTTCTGTTTCACCATCAGGACTTTCTGTCAGGAAATGCTGGGAGAGAGAAGAAAAGAAATGATGGAAAGCATTCCCAGGCTGGTTGTGCAGAGAAGGCTTGGAAGAGTGGGTGTGAGCTTGGCTTTGCCTCCTGGTGCATCCTGAAAGAAGGAATGAAGGAGGGTCCACAGTCCCTGCAGACTCGTACCAAGGAAATGACTTAGAGAGGAAAAAGGGCGAGTTGGGTACTTTGTTATGAATCCCAAAGAGTTAGGGAATGATGGAACATCCTGAGCTGGGAGGGACCCACAAGGATCATGGATCCAGCTCCTGTCCCTGCCCAAAAACCCAACAACCCCACCCTGGGCATCCCTGGAGTGCTGTCCAAGCTCTCCTGGAGCTCTGGCAGCCTCGGGGCTGTGCCCATTCCCTGGGCAGCCTGGGCAGTGCCAGCACCCTCTGGGGGAAGAACCTTGCCTGAAATCCACCCTAAACCTCTCCTGATGCAGCTCCAGCCATTCCCTCAGGTCCTCGAGATGTTCACACCTTCCCAGTTTGAAACACAACCCATTCTACACTGGAAAATACATTCTACATAGAGCAGGAAAACTGTCAAAAAAAAAAAAAAAAAAAAAAAAAAGGCATGTTGTAGACACAGATATTTATAAAATGGGCCAAAATATTTGGATCTCCTGCACCCTGTTACTTTCTCCCCTCATCCCTTTCTCCTCCTCTGTCAAGCTTAATTATTCTCAAACATCTACAGCAGACTCAGACGTTTTTCTGTTTCATCTGAGAGTCTTCCAGCAAAAACCCCCAACAGGGGTTTTGCTTTCCACTATGTTTGAGCCTCCTACCATAATTTGAGCTATGGGAAAACAGAAATAAAACTCAAACTGAGCCAGGGGTTCTCAGCATGAGGGACCACCCAGGTCAGTCCACTCAATAGCACTGTCAGGTGTTGTGTCACCACCAGAACAATAATTAAATAGCAAATTCAAGTAAGGAGAAGATTTGAGGGATAACTTGGAAAAAACAGCCAGAGAATAAGTTTAGCTTATTATTTTGTGGAAACACGTCCCATAATACTGCAAACTGCCCCATTCTCCTGCATTAACACTTTACTGTTATTGCTCTTGTGTATTTTGCTGATGCTGGGCTTTAATTTTCAGATTAATTTTCAGATGTGATGAGCATCTACCACACAAACATAACCCAAGAGCTTCTCTGGACACTCAGGCAATCTGATCACCAGGACATACACAGATCTATTAATATTTCATCCTGACATGTATTTTTAATCAAAAGATCTTAAAGTCCAGTTAAATCTCCAGTTTATATATTCCAGTCCTCAGATGTTTCATTAATAGTTTATAGGAAACAGACCTTACACACAAATGTCAAGATTGTAATGATTTACATGGATTTCTAGAATGAGATGGACACACTAAAATGAGCTCTGTATCTTAAAACTCAGTACCAAAGCATCATTCACCATTTTAGAAGGACAGAAATGTAAAAGTTTCCATAAAGAGAAGGCACAGTGACATTTCAATAGTTTGTTGCAATTACCCCATTGCAGTGTTTGCTGTAGATTCAAATTCAGAATGGAAAGAAGAAGAAAAGTGGAAAAGAAAGCAAAACATTAAGGATCTCTGTGACATCCAGATATTTCAGAGCACCAACTCCCAGGGTGTCTCAGACAGAGGCCTGGATTTGAGACCAACACTGAAAACACATTTAATCCTTTCTAATGTATCTCAGTCTTCTTCTCCTGCTGATTCACACTAAGTATTTGATAATTCAGAACTCCAGCCTCCAGAACAGTTATATCAAACCAAATAAAAGACAATTCCTATGACTGCTGTATTTATATTAAAAGAAGGTGAAATGGGGCTACTCTGTGTAGAGACAAATCAATTTAAATTCTAACAGGGAAGGAGGAAAGGATTCCACAGTGAAAAACTAAATGCTGATGACAGGATGGTTGATAGAAAATTAAGAGAGATTATTGGTTTGATGGCCTTTTATCTTTTAGATGGGGGGGGTTTCACTCTTTCTTTCATTTTTTCCAGTGAAGAAATTTTGCCTGATATCCAAACTGACCCTTTCCTGGCACAGCTTGAAATCACTGAGACTATTGGACAGTGCACTGTAAATCATAAGTTTTTCTTTTTTACTTACTAGCCATGCATTACTTGCTTGGTGAATAAATTAAATCTTTTGGGATAAAACCCTCCAAAGTATGAGCTCTAGCAATCTGTGTTTCTTGGGGCTGCCCAGAGCAGCTGTACAGCAGCCCCACGGTCAGCGATCAATCCAAACCCAAGCCCGGAATAATCAATTTCAAGCAGAAATGATTTCTCAAAGCTGGTAGCGAGGCAGGATCAGGCACTGCTGGGGCTGCAGCAGAGACACAGAGCTGCTCCAGGGCTGGAGAGAGCTGGGGGTGCTCACCTGGGGAGGAGAAGGCTCCAGGGAGAGCTCAGAGCCTTTCCAGGGCCTGAAGGGGCTCCAGGAGAGCTGGAGAGGGACTGGGGACAAGGGATGGAGGGACAGGACACAGGGAATGGCTCCCAGTGCCAGAGGGCAGGGCTGGATGGGATATTGGGAATTAGGAATTGTTCCCTCTGAGGGTGGGCAGGTCCTGGAATGGATTTCCACCTGGCTGCCCCTGGATCCCTGGCAGTGCCCAAGGCCAGGCTGGATGGGCTTGGAGCAGCCTGGGACAGTGGAAGGTGTCCCTGCTGTGCTTCCCCTCTCCTCCCCAGGTGCTGGGCAGACCCAGTGTTATTACATAGCATGGTAGTATTGAGGAAAAAAAGCAAATAGTTGCTGTTGTTATTAAAAAAATATGATTTTTTTTTCCCTCAGTAATGTTTTCTACTGCAATGGATGCCCCCTGTAATCCTGAATCTTCACAGCATGTTTTCTTTAAAACAATAGATTAAGTTAATAACCCCTTTAAAATACATAAAAGGTACATTTGTATGCCATATGAAAGGCAAATATTTGAGTTTCTGCTCTAACTCCTTCAGTATTTCCATTCCCAGGGATGTGCTAAGTGTGCCATCTCTCATATTTTGATTCCTCATTCCTAGAAACTCTTTCAAAGGTTGGGGTTTTTTAAATTATTTTTTCCATGCAGAAACACATTATTTGAAAATCTGATTAATATTGACTAAGGTTTCTAACAGTACAAACTTCTCTTTTTAGCCCCTGATGACACCTCACTATTCCACTTTACTCAGTGGAATACTCACCTCTTCCCCAATTAAGTTTCCTTCTATTCCAAGAGTGAGTTAACCTTTTTCTATAATTTTTTCTCTTTCTTTTTGAGGTTGGCCTGTGTTTTACCTGTTGAGGACACAGCAGGACCCAAAGCTCATCTGCTTTTTCCAGCTACAATGCATCTCTTGGTTTAATAATGGATACTTGGTGAATCTTCTGTGAATCTCATATTTTCCAAGCCTCTGGACAAAAGCAGTTCCGAGTTCACTTTCAGGAGTTCCTGACTGCAGCATCCTTCTCTTCCAGCACCAATGGAATCACTTTATTCATTCTCTCTGGAGGTTTGCTGCTTGAAAAGCCCACAAAGTTCATTAGCAAATGATCATATTTAGCACTCAAGCTGTATTTTCTACATTTATCTAGCTTGCTGAGCCACGTCTCAAATTTCAGGAAATTTATACAACATATTTAAGAGCAACCACAGCAAATGTTCAGATGTATATGACTTATAATTACAAGATTTGATGCATGTTTTATACACCCTTGCTGAACACAGGTGTTTTTCTAAGGCTGTTTGCAAAATCCACAAAGTGTGAAGTGAGGTTTGCTCCGTGCAGGAACTGGGAGGAAATTTCTGCCTCAAAGATTAGTGCCTTATTTTCACAGAGAATTTCTTTTTTTGCTGAATATGTGTTGCAGTCACTGCTTTTTAGGCAAAAAAAAAAATAAAAAAAAATCTGTCATTAAAATATCCAAACCCAGTCCTGGTAAAAATGAGAAACTGGCAAAAAGGGGCTTGCCATACATTAAACACAGTTTTACAATGCATTTGTGATTAAACTGGCATTTAAACACAGGGAGAAAAAGCAATGAGAAGGAGTCTCACAGCTGGGCATCCTTTTGTGAAATTCTCACCATAAGAAAATGTTAAAAATTTTTTTCTGTCTAGAGGCAGAAGGTAAACAAAAGGTGTTACAATCTGAAAATAAAGCCAAAACACTTCAACAGTCAGCATTAACTAAGAAAAAAATGAAGAAGAAAAAAAATAAAAAAAAAGAACAAAATAACTCCCAGAGAGGTATTTAACATAAAAAGAGCTGGATTAGCAGGATTTTCCAAACATTTTAGGAGGGGCAGGAAAGGGACCAGATGTTGTTGGCATCCTAGCATGTATTTTATGAGCTAGAACAGCATGTGCAGTGTTCTGCAAAGAATATCTGTAATCTACACCCCTTTCCCCCAAATAAATTGTTGTTTAAGGTTCCCTTTCTCTTGCAGTACCTGCCATGGGTGTGAAACATGCGAACACAAATGCAGTCAAAGATGCTTTTAGTGCACTTCAGGCTGGAATGGAAAGCCAGGGTTATGCATCTCATTTTTAGCTGTGCTGGATACATGATTGCCTCCTTGAGTGGCAATCACAAGTTATTATCAAAGGGCAACACAAATGGCATTCAGATTTCAGTGCCTGAGCTCATTATGACATTTAGAGCACTTACAGCTTATTGTGAGTTTTGTTGATTGCTGCTTATCCACAGATGACAAATATTGCAGAGCACCTCAGACAAGCAGGGCTATTTTCTCCAGTTCTGTGTCCCTGTTTTGGGGGTAATTTGGCTGTGCTGAGCAGCTCTGCAGGGAAGAGGCAGGAGGGACCTGGCAGCCAGCTTGGGTTACGTGTGACAGCCCCTGTCCAACCCCATGCAGAAGCTGAGGTCAATTCTCATGAAAGCAGGTGCTGAATGAAATGCTGAAGACTTTCTGAGGGACTGAAAGTCAAATTTTGTCCCAACTTGGTTCCAGTCAGCCACTTCAAACCCTCTCACCACAAGAGAAGTATCAAGGGCAATTCAGCTGAGGTGTATTTCCCTGTAGGAGCAGAAATCAGAGAGGGAAGGGCTGGAGCTGTGGCCTTGCCAGGGGAATTTCAAACTAGGTCCCTTCCAACCTCAACCATTCCATGATTTCATTTCACAGAAGCAATTCAGTCTTCCAAATACCACCTTTAAAAGGCAGAATTTTGAGGACATTATTTTTTTTTTTTCAGGCTGAAACCAGAAACCTGTTCATACCTTGCCATTTCTGAGACCAAACCCCAGTCTGTGCAGGTCAGTGAGGTGGATGTGGGCTGGCACTGCTGAAAGCCACAATCAAATCCCTGCCTGCTGGTTAGCATCACTCCAAGGCAAGTCAGACTCTGCAAAGGGCATTCACCAATTACAGGAACAACCAAGTGGTGTCCCAGGAATGGATCTGATCCATGGGACTGGTTGGATTTGAGTCTCAGGCAGTGCTGCTTTGTAAGCAGAAAGGTGACAGCCTCTTGGTTGAGGCAAGGCTTGCTCTGTCACACACACATCATCCAGGTGAGGCCATGGAGCTGCTGTATATGAAAAACAAGGTTCACTGTCCTCACCCACATGGCTCAAACATGAAAATGAGCCAGGGGGGAGCTGAGGCAGAGCCAGGGGCTTCCCTGCTGTGGCTGTGTCCCCCCTGGGTGTGTCCCCACCATGGCACTGGGTACCAACAGAACCTGAGTTCAGATCCTGCCCAAAATGATTCCACTTTCCCAGCAGGGATGAAACAGTGCTGCCCCACAAATCAGCTTTGCCTCAAGCACAGCATCTTGGACTGCAGATAAAGCCAACTACAGACACTGGCAAAGAGGTGGGAGAGTTGAATTTTCTTACAAACATCACAGGCTGCTAAGCTGTGACCGAAAGAAAACTTCAGCAATTAAAGCCACCCTGGCTGGTTTGCACTCTCCCTTCTCTCTTCTGAAATTTCCTTGCTTTTGTTTGCCAGAGGAAACACAGTGGTCTGTGTTTTAAGTTCTTCCTGGAGGTGCTGGTAGTCACAGAGAAAACCTGATTAAAAACTTCTCCTGCCATGTTGTTCCTCTATCACACGATGCAATGATTTACATTAATAACAGCAGAGAGCAGGGAAGACCTGCTGAGCCTTTAATAAACTTCCTTTTTTCCAATCACTTAAAACCTTCTTTAAAGTTGCAGCTGAAGTAATACAAAGCCTGCATAACAGTACACTTGACATTTATGAGCTTGGCAATAAATCAGATTTTTGTTTTTACAATGTCTGCTTTTGATTAATTGTAAAAGTTTACTATAAATACTTCCAGACAAACAGCAGAATGGTTAATAAACTGTATTCTGCTTGCTAATACCTTAAGTCATAATGGAGTAAATGCCTTAAACCATATACATTAAATTCAAAGTACTACAAAAAGCCAAATGCTCACAAGTTTCATTACTGTGTTCATTAGGCAATAATTGTGAGGCAGCCTGAATTTCCCCTAGCCTTGGCATCTATTAATGCAGTGCACAATTCAGTACAGGTTTTAAGATAAAAGCTCCAATGTTCAAACATAAACAACATGTATAATGCATCTTAAAACCCCCCTATTTTTGATAATAGAACGTGATTAAGTTAAAATAGCAAGAGACTGTAATCTTGATTTGAAAGCCTAGGAAGAAAACCCTCACTATTATTATTTTTCAGCGTGATACAAGTGAAATGCAGAGAATGTAATAATGCCAGAATTCTGCCACAGGAAAGACCTGGCACTGGGCTTTGTGGAGTGCAATTTTATCCCTCCAGGAAAATGTCTCACCTGCTCCTCCTGGGTCCTTCCCTGGGAGGGTGCCAGAGCTGAAGGGCAATGCAAACAGAATGAGCAGCAGCAAATTGAATTATGCTGTTGTAACGTGGCATTATTTGGCGTAAATGATTTTGTTGCAATTAAAGAAACAGCTCCAGAGCCCACAGCAGGTGGGAGGTGCTGCAGCAGCTCCAGGTAAGCTGGGCCTGCTGACAGGAGAGGGAAGATTCTGCATGCAGAAGCAGCTCTGCTCTCCAGCACAATAAACATAAAAATGCATTATTAAAGGAGTAACTGATATCGCAGACAATCAAAGTAGCCACTGTATAAACACTCCTGAAGTGTTTGTCTGACTGAGTGCACAGGCCACATCCGGACCTGTGTAGTGTTCAAATCTCATTAGCACCTCACCAAAGAGGTGTGAAATGATGGATGTGCCAGGCTTTGTTTTCTGCCCAGGAGTTCACTGTTCTCCTAATTACTGCCTGCAACTAAAATCAGCATTTTTAGAAGCTCCTTTTGCTTGCAGTTCTGCTACTTGCAGACAGTCCTGCCACTCTCAGCAGTAGAAATAAATCAGATTTTATAATAGTTTGGAGAAGAGCATTCAAAAATCATGCTCTCAACACTTTCCACTCTCTGGTGGCTTTTGGGTTGCACTGTAACTCATTTTTACCCCAGGAAAACATTGTTTTGATTGATATGTCTTTGCCCTAATTGCTTGTGAATTTGTTACATTTTAAAAGCAGCCACTATCCTCTATATGAGACAGATAAAAGTACTGAATAAGAGAAAAATCAGATAATTGCTCATTAAAGTTGAATACAAAATAAAGAGGGCGTCTTCCACAAGTTCTCTTGGTCGGTTCCACCCATGCAAGAACACACAGTGTTGATGCTCTTTAAGATGTAAATGAAATTTCCGTATAAATGAGGAACTCAAATTCTTAAAAACTCCATTAAGCCAAGGCCTGGTTGACTACCTGGGATAGTGGAGGGTGTCCTGAGCAGGGGGATTGGAAGGAGATGAGCTTAAGGTCCTGAAAACCCAAAACACTCTGGGATTCAGTGTTTCTATGGAACATGTGCTCTGTCCCCTCATCCCAAGGGCAGTGCAGACACATTATCAGCACAGAAAAGCCATGGAGAGCAAATCCTTCAGGTGACATAAAAATCTACCCAGTCATAGGGGACAACTTGTTCCTATGCACCAAAAGCAACGCAACAGCAAAGGGAGAACACGTTTGTCAATGGAGTCCATTCAGTGCAAATTTACCAGGAATAAAACATAAAAATAAAAAAGAAAAATATTTTTAAACTTCCTATCGGTGGACTCAAAGCTTTTATGGTGACTGAAGACAAAGCTCAACACATACCTGAGCCTTGAGAGGTTTTTTGTGTTCTATTTCCCAGCTGGTCAGCAGTGGTGACCCCAGGCTCAGTCCCAGGCCAGTCCTGTTTAACAAAAGGAAATGACCTCAAGCCATGCCAGGGGAGGGTGAGGTTGGACATCAGGATGGATTTCTCCCTGGAAAGGGTTGCAAATCCTTGTCACAGGCTGCCCAAGGCAGTGGTGGTGTCACCATCTCTGACAGTGTTCAAAAACCTTGTGATGTTGCACCTGAGGACATAGGTTAGTGGTGAACATGGTGATGGTGCAGCTTGGAATTTATGATCCTGGAGGTCTTGTACAGATTAATGACTCAGCAATTCCATGTTTCACAAGCTCTCTTTGCTTCAGGGCAATAATTCACTCCCTTTCAGAGCAGAAGTCAGCAGCCCCCAGGCAGATTTTCCCAGATCAGAGATTTCCCCATTGCCCCCTGTAGACCCCACCATCAGCTGCCATTTGGGGCAGGGCAGGGGAGCTCTGGCCTTGTCCAGGTTGCAACTCCTTTGTCTTGGAAAGATCCATTTGAGAGCAACATAAACACCTGATAAATATCAGGGATTCACACCAGCTGAAGTTCTGAGGACAGAGTGGATGATGATTGTTGCTCAGAACCAAGGCACTTCTCTGTCCTAGAACAATGTCTATAAACTGAGTATTTTAGATCTAAACCAGCAATTGAGATCTTGCTGCTGCTCTAACCCACTGCTACCACTGGACACCACCTGCACATTTAATGAAACAAGAATGCCTAATAGAACAAGAAACTAGAAGAGAAGTTAAAGCAGCCAGAGGCTGGATCTTAATTACAAAAACTCCTTAGAAAAAGCCAGAGAAGTTGTCAAACTAAAGAACAGAATTATGAGCAAGTTGCAAGGTACATACTCCATGGATTTCCAAGTCTTAGGTTGAATCCCAGGATCACTGAGGTTGGACAAAGCCCTCCAGGATCATCCAGTCCCAGCGGTGCCCAGTGCCCACCTTGTGCCCAGCCCAGAGCACTGAGTGCCACCTCCAGCCCTGCCTGGGACACCTGCAGGGCTGGGCACTGCAAAGCTCCCTGGGCAGCCCCTGACAAGGCCTGAGCACCCTTTGCATGCAGAAATTGCTGCTGCTGTCCCAGCTGAGCCTCCCCTGGCCCAGCCTGAGGCCCTTTCCCCTTGTCCTGTCCCTGTTCCCTGGCAGCACAGCCCGACCCCCCCTGGCTGTCCCCTCCTGGCAGGGAGTTGTGCAGAGCCACAAGGGCCCCCTGAGCCTCCTTTGCTCCAGGCTCAGCCCCTTGCCAGCTCCGTTCCCTGCCCTGGACAACAAACACATTTTTCTCTATCAAATATTGATGTGCTGAACCTGACTCTCTGTCAGATTCCTGCTGAGAATTTCTCCTGCTGCCTTGGTCCTGCTGCTTCTCAAACCCTGTCTTTGAAACCCTCAAGAGCAAGGCTGCAATAACTTTCTCAAAAGCTCTTCACAATCTTGCACCATGAAGGGTTTGGGGACATCAGAAATGCAGCTGCAGACCCCAGAGGGCAGGAAGCAGAAACTTCTCTAAGAAAAGCTTCTGACTGTGGGAACATCAATCTGGCTAGAATAAAAAATGCCATCTTAGCTATGTCAGCTTTGGATGAGAGTGTGAAAGGTGCCTGTCAAGGACCCAAGCGTATTTTGTGTTCAGCCTGTCTCCTGGGAACCCTTCCTTTCCAAATGCTGTGCCTTGGCTCCCTGTGTCAGACAAAGCTTTCAGTGCTCCTTCTTTACACATCACTCCTGATTTCAGCACCAAAGGCCACTCTGCTGCTCTTCTTACAAGAGCACCAACCCCTGGGGAACAGCTGAAATTTGTGGTGGCTTTTGAAGAAGGCAGGAGCTCTGCACTGGAGACACAGGTCACAGGAGGACTGGAGCCACTCCAACTCCTGCTCGAGGCAAGGCCACTGTTGGGATCTCTAGCTTCTCACAGTGACCCCAAGAAAATGTGGAAAGTATCTTTTCCCAGCCCAGGGCTTGAAGAAGGAGTCAGGGCTCATAATTTCCCGGTCTCAAGGTTGTTCATTGTATCTTATCTATAAAATTCTTTCTCCTGCCTTGCCCAGGTCTGTTCAGCAGGACAGTTCCAGGCACTCTGCCTGCCCCCAGGGTGGTGTTATGTCTTTATACTAAAAACTACCTGTACATCATTTACTGTCACAGACATCTTTTATGAAAAATCCTTTCCTTAGGATTTTTCCTCCTGAGAAGCTGAGAGGCCTCAGGAACAAAATGTCAACATTGATTATCTGCTGCTGTGGAATGCAACAGGTGCATCTGTGATTGATTACAAACATGCATGTTGGATGTTGTAATTAATGGCCAATCACAGCCCATCTGGCTTGGACAGAGAGCTGAGCCACAAACCTTTGCTATCATTCTTTCTTATTCTATTCTTAGCTAGCCTTCTGATGAAATCCTTTCTGATGAAATCCTTTCTTCTATTCTTTTAGTATAGTTTTAATGCAATATATATTATAAAATAATAAATCAAGCCTTCTGAAACATGGAGTCAGATCCTCATCTCTTCCCTCAACTCAAGACCCCTGTAAAAACTGTCACAATTTACAATAACTTCCCAATACCTGTCACCTATGTTAGACAGTGAGCTTCTACTCTAAACCAATCTAAAAGTGGCAACATCACAGCAAAAGAGGGAGGCCAAGAGGAAGAAGGAGAAAGGCTGGACATGTCCAGATTCCTCCATCTTGCCTCCTGAACCCCCATTCTAAAAACACCAAAATCCACTTTTTCACCTTGTGATAAATTCACTATCATTCTACCTAATTTGTCATGGCTTGCAGATCTTCATCTCAGGTTGGTAATTTGCTCCACAGGTCATAAGCAAACCCACAGGTGTTTTGGGCTCTGTGCCAGGGTCTCTGAGCCCCTTGGCAGGGGTCCTGGCAGTCCTGGACAGCCAAAGGGATGTGCTGGGTTCCCACAGGCCACCTCTGAGGCAAGGCCAGGCTGCTCAGGGCTTTGGCACTCAGCTGCTGAGCACCTTCAAGGATGCAAACCCCTCCAGTTTGTGTCACCCCCAATATTCCCTTCCTGCCCCCCAGGTCACTGATCCCAGCGTTTCTCATGGTGAGCCTCCCCCAGCCCTCTGCCTTTCTCTGGCACCTTTAATGAGCTCAGAGCAGCAGAGAAAGGCCCAGAGGAGCCCCAGGTCGTGGCAGCATCATTCACTGTGCTCTGACACATCCAGCCAGCTCACCTGCAGCGTTTCTGCTCCGAGATCCAATCAAGCCCTCCCCAGCCCGGCCAGTGCTCAGCACAAATCTGTAATAATGAGCTGTCAAGGCTTTCACTGCTCCTCCACAGGACAACCACAGTCCTGTTCACCCACAGCAGCTCATGACAGATCCTGCCTAACCCTCTATTTCCTCCAGTAAAAAGGGTCTATTCTTTCCAAGTGGATGAAAAGGCAGCATGTGGACATCATGTACATAGACATTGGTTCTACATGCAGGCTGCTTTAAAGCACGTAATTATTGCTGCTTTTCTGCAGTACAGATTGATGGAACAGGTCAGTAACAGGACTCCCATCAATACACCTGGGGAAAATTAAAATAAATGAGCACTGTGCTCACTCAAATGTTCATGATCCCCCTGGATGGACTCAGCAGGGCTGGCCTTCCCTGCCCCATGGTAAAACTAACCTTACAAAAAGAGGATTATTCCTGGCTCTCCCCAGGTCCTGGGGCTGGTTCCTTGGCTCTCTGCAACCTCTCAGTTCCAGAGTGGCTCCAGGAGAGCACCCAAGCAGCAGAGCTTTGCCTGTTGTCACTGGTTCCACTCAAACACATGTGGGATCATGGCTTATTTTATGACAACACTGTGCAGAAATTTCCTATCAGAAAACAAACAACAACTTTGCATAAGCAGCAATAATTGCCATTAATAATGATGATGCAAATATTTCTTGCATACAGTTGAATTTCAACCCCAAGTTTTAGGCAATAACAGCAAAATTACACATGAAAAGAAATAAATTACTATGACTGGACCCTGAAAGAGAAAGCACTGACTGGCTAAGTCTGTGTATCCTCACACAGCCTCTGTGCTGCTGGCTGGGTGAGCAGCACAAGAAATTCCATTTTCCTCATGGAGGCAGAACCCTGCTGGGTGAGGAAATTAGGATATGGAGGAAAGGAGGAGACAAATTTTGCTGCATTTGAAAACCACCTGTTCCAGCCACAGAGAAACAAAGAGCCTGCATGTAGGAGAAAAGCTTCATTATTGATGAAGTTTTAAGGGCTTCCATCATATCCATCAGGGCATTACTGAAAAATTAAGTATTTCTCAGCTAATTATTTTTATTTACTATATTTACTCTGTCTTTTTACTGATTTATGTTCCTAAAAAGATGAACCAGGAGGTTGCATAGCACAGGAGACAACCAGCCTAGTACCCATGCATATATGAGAGAATTTCTCTTGCCATCAGCCACTGACAATGAGTCCAGTGTGGATCCCATGGTGAATCCCATGATGATCCCATGGTGAACCTTCGTTGAACCTCAGCACTTTCTTCTCATTGTTTATATTACCAAACTCCAGGACTGGGGGACCTCTGTGCTTCCTTGGGATGGAAGACTCTCCATGGAATGCTGCAGATCCAGGTCTGACCTTTCCATCTCCCTTAGTTCTGCATCTTGTCCCATTCCAGACCAGCAAGTCTCCCTCAGCAGCTCCAAAAACCACCTTCATTTGGGATTTTGGGTTTTCCTCTTTGTGGGTCTACAGAGCAGAGTCATGTTCTGTGCTCAGACAAGGCTCTCCAGAGAGAACTGACTGTAAATCCTGAATATTTTGGGTGCTTTTGGTCAAGTAACAGCAACCTCCTCATTCTGCTCTCCGTGACACATTCCTGGTGCTTCTGATCTCACAGATGTGACAGCCACCTTTCCAGCAAGTCAGGATGGCACTAGAGGAACACCTTAAGCAGGTTTCTACAGAGTTCAGAGGCTTTTACATAAAAATTCACCAAGATTCATGTCACTCTTCAGTGCCATCCGTGGTTACACCTTGACAAGCGTTGGTGCAGTGAGGCCTCTGTGGTACCCCTGAATGCACCAGCACACGGCTGTGGTATTAAAGGGGAAAAAAAATGCACATTTCTTCACTGTGCTGGTGCCTCTGCTGGTATATCCTCAGGTTTGTCATTCCTGATGCTTATCCAGCTCCAGACTCCACATTTCTGTGATAGTTATGATTCCCAAAGCAAGAGAACAAGCTGACTTTTTCTGCTGCCTTTGCATCTGCTTCACAGAGAGCCCCATTCCACAGAGCAGCTTGCTGGCTAGGGAGGGAGCTGGCTTGCTCCCAAAAGCCCTGTCACATCCCAACTTCTTTTCCCCTGAAAGTGTTATTTATTAAGAAAGCTCACACTTGAGGACGTAGGAGCATTTTTGCAGCTCTGCTTTCTCAAGCTCCAGCAGATCCATCCGTCCCAGCTTCCAGAATGTTTGCAACTCTCCATCTGCTGCAGCTCCTGCTGGCGTCACCAAACCCTGACAGCCAGGAGTTGCCAAGTGCTGTGACTTGCTATTTTTTGTTTTTTGTAGAAAACAAACCATGAGAACACTTTTTTTTTTTTTTTTTTTAAATGATGTCACAACATTTAAAAAAAATTTGCTTGCGGAGAGGTCTTTTCCATTTCCTTCACAAAAATATCTTGCTGCTCACAGAAAATGACAAAGAGAATAAATCTTGTGCATTTGATAGCTGCTCAAAGAGGCCAAGCCATCAGGAGCAGGGTGAACCAAACCTGCAGTGCATGATCTGCTTGGAAGGTGAGGTTCATTGCCTGCCCTGCTCCCCTTGGGGCTGGGTCTGTAGCCTGTGCTGCTGCTCCTTGGAGGTGTCTGTGTGAAATCCTTGGCTCAGCACAGGCAAGGGGAGCTGGGGCACTGAGCAGGCAATCCCCAAAGCCTGGCCCAGCTGCACTGCAGCCCAGCCTCTGATCCTGCTCAACCCATGCTCTTTGGGACTGTGCCTTCCCTTATTATCTCAATTTCCCCCCCTCATTTCTATTCACTGTTTCTTCCCTCTCCTCAGTTACCAAGCTTTTCCCTTCACTCTGCTCTCCCCAGAGTTCACACCAATAAAAAGCATTTCCCTTCACAAGGAGGGAAACCTTTCTGCAGCAGCTAAAATACACCAGCAGTTGCCTCTTTCTGTAGAACCTAAATCCCTAAAAAAGTCGCTTTTTTGACTCCCTGTGGCTCAGCTCAGACCCTGCTCTTTGCTGAACATGAAGGAGCAGAAATGACTGCCAGTGCATCATTTCAGAATGTAATTATATAATTATATCCCCATTAAAGGAATATAACCCACCCTTAACCACCTACACAAGAAAAAAGACATGAAATAAACCCTGAACGTGGTAAAAAGTGAATGTATTTTCAGCTATTCCCTCTGCTAAAATAAAGTTAAATGGTGTTTTAAAGAAATGTGCTTTATTCTAACCAGCAAGATTGTTTTCAATGAAGACAAAACACGGAGCAATCTGAGCAGCAATTCAAATTGAAGTCAGATAGATGAGCTGTCACACATTGGAGATGCACACACAAGGCTTTCTCTCCTATGATGTCAATCATACTTTTCCTCTGATGGATCCAAAAAACCAGTCCTCATGTTGGAAAAGTGAGAAGAGGTTTTCCTGGTATCCTTATGCAATAGTGAGGTGTCAAGACAAGTTCTGAAATAACCTCCTAAGAAGGCTTGGTCCCAGGTTTGGGAGCATTATTGCCCCTGGACTCTGGTTTTACAGGGAAGACTGAACAGAAGTTCTGTCTTTAGCTGCTTAAAGGCAAACATATCTAACAAAGAAATGACACAAAATAATCTGGGCAATTTAGGAGACACAAAAGCTCTGGCTGTGTGGGATCTGTGTTTTTGCCACATGCTGTAAAATGTCTCCCTGACAAAAGCCCAGCAAGAGCTCAGGTTGTGACACAGAAACCCTGAATGTATTAAACAGAGAGCTGCAGCCCGTTTTGTGTGAATAAATGGAGGAGATAAATGTTAATGCACACATGATTTAACTGAAGCATCACAAATAAAAAGAAACATTTTTACCTTAATGAAAGGAGGAAGAGAAACACTTCCCCAGACCTTTGAATTGTGCATCACCACAGACATGCTCTGGGTAAGGCAATTTTCCTCCTCTCTCCCACTGAGCCATATTTGTCCCTGTTGCTGCTGCACTGATACCAAGGAAGCATCATCAAGGAGGAATCTAATAACAACCAGTTTGTCATTACACTCCCCTCAGCACTAACTGGAGCATGCTGAGCTGTGAATGAGTGTGGGGAAACACTAAAAGGCAGCTATTAGGAAAATGGTAAATATCATTTACCCTTCCCATCCTAGAGCTGGCACTTTGGAAATCCAGATTTTATGCTGGCTGGACACCAAGTAACTCAGATCCTCTCTCAGTTATTTACCCTAACACAGACCCATGGAGTCATAGAATTGTTTAGAATTGGCTGGGAGGGATTTAGAATCATAGAATTGTTTGGGTTGGGAGGGATTTAAAAGATTATCTAGTTCTAAACCTCAAAAGGATCCAAAAAAAGCAAAATTTAAGTGCTGGCTCCTCTAATTTGAATGTAGAAGTCAGTGTCTCAGGTGCCACCTTGAACGTAGGGGGCTGATAAACCTCTACAGGCTGTGGTTGATCTTCAATGTTTAAGTCATGCTAAGGATGAAAAATTATAATTGATTTTTGACACTGTTCCAAAGTTCGTAACCTCCTCAAGAGAACTAATATTTAATTTATAAACAATGAAGGGTTTAGAAGGTGCCAGGAAAAGAAACATAAGAGAGGAGCTACTTAATTAGTTGAAATTAGACACTAATACTAACAAAAGCTCAAAAGAAGAATGAATGTAAGGCACAAATGGTTTGGAAATATTGGACTATCACAGCTCTCTCCTTTGTCACGGCTGGTGAAATGAGCACCATCTGTTTACTGTGATATTTAATGAGCAGGGCAGAGCCGGGGGGAGCCCAGCCCAGGCATTTGCACAACACCCTGCTCTCATTGCTGCCTCTGATGGATGAGCCCGGGCACCTGCCAGGGTGGGAATCCACCACCAGGGTGGCTGCTGGAGCACTGCTGAGCCTTTGCAGGGGCTGCTGCCACAGAAGAGAAGCCAAGAGCAAAGCAAATGAGTGAGGACACCAGTCTGAGCAGAGTTATGGGAACTAATGACGGCGCTGGAACGTGGGAAGGAAGCAGGACAGAGAACATTAAGGGAGCCAGGAGGGAAATTAAAGCCTTTCCCAGCTAATGTGAGTTATGAGGGGCTCCTCGTGGCATAACTAGACAATTTATCTTCCTGTAAGGAAATAAAACAAACCTGGGAGAGTAATCCAGCTAATTATGCAATGACTTTATAGACACTGCCTGAGCAGAAATTACTTTCTCTATGGGTTGTTTCCTCAGAAATTTTCTGCCTGTTTGCCCATGTAAGAGCATTCCAAAAATCTTCCTTTAGAAGACTGTGCTGTGTCAAAGTGAAAGAAAATAATTTGGTATCAACATGATCTCAGTGAAACAAAAGAGGAGATTTCCTGCTGTGGTCCTAAAATCCCTCATGCCTCCACTGTGGTGGTGTTTGAGGTCCCCAGGATGAGGGAAGAGATGAGAATCTTGACTCCATGTTTCAGAAGGCTGATTTATTATTTTATGATATATATTAAAAGAACATTATATACTAAAACTATACTGAAAGAATAGAAGAAAGGATTTAATCAGAAGGCCAGAAAAGGAATGAATGTGACTGCTCACAGCCTCGACACAGCTGGCTGTCATTGGCCATCAAGTAAAAACAATTTCACATGCTGGGTAAACAATTCTCCAAATCACATTCCAAAGGAGCAGAACATGGAGAAGCTGAAGCTTCCCAGCTTCTCAGGAGAAAAGATCCTAGCAAAAGGATTTTTCAGAAAATATCTCAGTGATATCTCCACCACCCCTCAGTTAATGGCTAAGGCTGCAAGGGGTTGCAGCAGAGAAACTCTGCTCTGCTGTTGTCCAGGATCCTGAGTTTTATTTCTCTCCAAGTATAACATATTTTGCTCTGCTTTATTATTTGGATACCACTCTACCAGGCCCTGGACCAACATTTGATTCCAAAGAGTCTCCTCAGGGAGGGCTGGAATGAGTTTGCCACTTTCTTGACACTGATTTGAGGACTATTTAGCTGAGAGATTTTGGCTGTAATCTGTTTTAATCTGGTAAAAATCTCTGCAGTTAATTGCCAGTCACCAAATTTGAGTATAAATAAAGCAACATACCTCTCAGGTATAAAACACAGGAGCAGAGCCATGAGAAAGGACACCCCTCACATTGGAAATGTGGATGGGTGAGAGAGAAAATCCTGCTGGCTTTTTCCTGAGCAACCCCAAGCATGAGAATGGCTGGGGGTTAGGTGGGGGTGGGACTGGCTGGTTGTGCAAGATGCTGTAATAGCCAACAAAATCTCTTTACCTGGTGCTTAAAGCAATAAAAGGCACTTTTTGGACCCTTTTAGAAAGGGGATGCAGATGGTTCTGGTGGTGGAGGACTGAATTCAGTAGAGTGACACAGGTATTACTCAGGACAGCTTCCAAATCAATGAGCAAGGCACTGCAGATAGGAAAAGGCAGTCCCAGATTCAAGAGGGGGAAAAAAAGCTGTATTAGAGCCTCAGACAGCAGCCTGAGAGGTGAAAATTGCAGGTGATCTTGTGCTACCACCAGTCACTAGTAAGCACTTTCTCTCCTTCCACTTTTTATCCATGATCTGTACTATGAAATGTGACAATGAGTCAGAAATGTCACATAATTACACCTCAAAGAGCCCAGGGTAATTGGCAATCACCAAAAGCTGCCTTTCCTATAATTTGCTAAAAGGAATGAAGCTCCTTGTGTGTTTTGGGGCACCACTAGAGCAGAGATGTCTAATTACCAGCAAGTTCAGCTCAACAGCTGTCAACACATCAGCTCTAATAGCTATTTCATAAGGACAAAGACATAATATGGGCTGAAGGAGCTCTTCTGAACTTGTCCAATTTCCCTCTGCCACTTTCCCCAACATTCTGTAAGGGTTACTAAAGAAATTTGTGAAGATTTCAATCCAGCTGTAGCTTCAGCAGCACTGAACACAGGCTAAATGATGCCCAGGCGCTGCTGGTGTCAAGCTGGAAAGGCAGCAGAACCTCTTGCATGCCTAAATGGTTTTTAATAGGAAATATCCCAGCAGAAAGGTGTAAAGGGAAAGAAGGAGAAGAAAAACTGGGATATTACTGTTATCATTGTTGTTCATAGAATCATTGAATCACAGGTTTGGGTAGGAAGGGACATTAAGGATCATCTAATTCCACCCCCTAGCATGGGCAGGGACACCTTCCACTACCCCAGGTTGCTCCAAACCCCATTTAATCTGGCCTTGGACACTTCCAGGGATGGGGCAGCCATAATTTCTTCTTAAATTCCTACAAGGAGAATTCTATTGAGAGGAAAGATTCAGGAATTGGCTGCTCTGAAGTAGCCCATCACCAACAAAGTGAAGACACCGAGGAAAGACAAAAAACAGTGTCTTGGTGACAGCTGCCCTCTTACAGGCAATATGGCTTTGGCCAAAAACTGCATTCTGCACAATTTTCCTTTCTTCCATCCAGCTCTAAAAAAACTGAGGACAAACTCTGACCTTATGGCCAGAGAGGGACATGCAGCAGCCTGTGAAACCCCACATATTTTCACACTTCTCCTGCTTTAGGAGTCCCTAATGCTTAAAGAACAGATGAAAGAGCACACAAACCACTAAATCTCTACACAGAACCCTACCAGCACCTTTTCTCTAGTTTTTCCCCACTCAGTTGAAGATACCAAGAGTCAGAAGGGAACTGTGAATGCAGAGGAATGGCAGAAATGAAATCTGTGCTATCCCAGCCCATTGTGAGGACAAATTACCCCAAGTAGAAAACCCCAAAGCTGGAGCTGCATCTCCTTGTATTTGTTCCTGTGCCCTGGCACACCAGCTGAGCTTTGTTCAGCCACCACAGCATTAAAGCTCAATTAAAGTGAGCACAGGGCTCAGTGACCTTCCCTAAGAGGTGAGCAATCACCAGGGCTTTGAGATGCTCTCCCTTTGCTCTGGGGCTGCTCTGAGGAGAAAGGGAGCATTAAATGACTCTTCCCCATTTAGAGCTGTCAGCTCTGAGTGCTCTGCCAGGGGCAGAAGCCCCATCCCAACCTCACTGAGATACACAAGATATGTTTCTATTAATTCTCTTTTGTTATAAGATTACTAATTTAGGCAAATAATAACTGTCTAGCACAGAAAATGTCCTTCATTAACATGGAATTGTCTTATTTTCAAGCTAGGAGAATTCAGAATCACTGCATTTTTGCTGCCCAGTGCTGGTCACTGCAGTGAGACAGAAGGCTGCAGCTCCCTCTTTTTCTATGTTTTTTGGTGGTGGTGGTTTTGGGTTTTTACCTTTATTTCAGTAGATTTATAGTACAAGTTTATCCTTTTTCTAATAGGGACATAATAGAGTCTATTTTAAAAGTATCCAGTGGCTACTCATATATTATGGAAAAGCTGAATGTTAAAGATGAAAGGCAATGAGAGCTGCACAGAGAAGATGATCTTAATTTCTCCTTTCTCTCTCTCTTCACTCCTTCCCCAACACATAAACACTCCTCTGCTGGCCACCCTTGTGTTTTCACACAGAGCACTTAAAATAATCTTATTAAAGTTTATGCTTTTTAAATCTGTTTATTACACCACTCTAGCTTTATTTCCTAATCCTCTTTTGTTATTTTGATTTTTGATTTATTTTTTTTTAAACTGGGAAAGCTATCTGCTTTTTCCCTGCCAGCTTTTAATGAGTTCTTTAATCCTAAGAGCAGCAACAAATGCTCCCACTTTCTGCACTCCCCTTCTGAGGGGCCTTTCCTGATCACTCTTTTCAAGTCTTGAACACAGGATGCTAAAAATTTAAGTTAATAGGAGTATTAAAGTGTTAAACTCTAGTTTTTCTGCAGCATTTTCAGGCACCAGAGAGGTGTCTCAAAATTACATCACCCTTGTAGTGCTGCCAGTCTAAATGACTGCAGACAGCAGTGAATATTGTTCAAGTCATTTCAGAGACAAACCAAATGACATTAATGTCACTTTTTCTCTCTTTGCATGATGAGCATGCCTGGCTTAAAGGAGATGTGACCCTACTGCTCTGGCTTTCCTTCTCCAGTCAATAAATATAACTGGGAGCAAATGGGAGGAGTTTCTGTCTGCAGCAAAGTCCTGCCACACCAGTGGCCAAAAATAATCAAGATGTTTTTCAGCCTTCCTTTCAGTTCCAAAGAGATTAGCAATGCAAGAGGGTGAGACAGAGCTGTAATTAGTCAGGTCACTGAAAAGGAAAAATGCATAATGATCCTGCAGATAAAGCAAGGGAAACATATTGATTGCATCTCAGAAGGCAAAGAGTAACTTTCTTCTGAATCTCAGACTAGATAAAGTCCATTTTACTACTAAAATCCCATAGCAGAAGAGCTCCAAGCTTGTGACTTCACACAGTGAGAGTATTAATAAATGTATGTACTGATTTCTCAGTTTGGTGGACATCAATATATATGTAAGCCAAAGAGTTACTAGAGCAAACTTTAGCCTGCTGCTTACTGGGAAGAACAATCAATCTTAAAATTTACCTTAACATAGCAAACCCCCATGGTTTCTAAATTATTAAAACATGCCTGAAGCACTGGAGAGTTGTGCAGCTGCAAGTGAGTGATGCCAGTGAACATCTGTGTAACAGCACTGAGTAGGTACACTCAGTGTAAGAGTCAGTACTTACAAACCTGCACCATGCCTGACATTTCACTCACCTCTCTCTTACCTGTGCACTTGCTCAGCGAAGCCAAAATTTACAAGGGAGATATTTCAGAATCTGCTTCTCTGGAAGAGACATTTCAACCTCTTCTTTGGGGCTTAGTGTTTGAAACAGGTAGAGGAGTGCTGCTTTCTGATGCAAATCCAAATTCCTCTGCGTGGAATGTGATTAGCCTGGGCTGGTCTCAGCGGGCAGAAACTCTTCAGCCTGAAATGTTCCAAAGCAGGTACAAATGGCTTCTGACAGGGAAGATCAGCATTCATTTGTTACACTGGGAAGGAAAGAGCAATTAATGATGGGATTCAAAATGTAAGACACATAGCCAGGGCAGGGATATGGAGAGGCTCTGGGAAAGATGAAGCCATCCCTGAACTTGGGGTGCAGCAGCGGCAGCGCGCCTGCAATGCAGGGAGGGAGCTCTGTCACTGTCATATCTTCTGAAAAATCCTCTTTGCCCAGGATTCTTCTCCTGGGAAGCTGCGAAGCTTCAGAGAAAAAAAAAAAAAGAAAACAATATTATCTCATTTGCTTCTCCTGTGTTTTGCTGCTTTAAAATGTGGTTTTGACTTAATGACCAATCACGGTCAAACCGTGTCGGGACTCTGGAAAGAGTCACGAGTTTCCATTATCATTCTTAGTAACCTTCCATCTGTATTCTTTCTCTATTTTTTAGTATATATATATATATATATATATATATATATATATATATATATATATTCTTTAATAGAATATAATACCATAAAATAATAAATTAACCTTCTAAGAACATAGAATCAAATTCATCATTCCTTCCCTTGTTTGGAGACCCTGAAAATTCCACAGCGTGCAGAGTGTGTTCGCTTTGCACTCAGCAGCTTCACCCAGCAGCTCCATCTCCAGAGTGCTTCTGGCACAGGGCAGAGCTGCAGCTGCAGGGTAAAAATCAACCTTTTCCTGGGCTTTGGGGGCACTGCAAGGGCAGTGTTTTGCTCACCAGCCTCTTAGGCTGCTTCCAGCAGGAGCAGGATTCCTATAGCTGAGCTGGGAAGGCCCCAACAAAGGAGGAATGATGAGGAGGGCTCCATCTTATCAGAAGGCTAATTAATTACTTTATTATACTACATTATTCTATACATCTAAAACTGAACCTGCCAAGCACTCAACCCTGCACACAACATTCTGAAACTCTTGACTGTCAGCTGAGAGTCCCAACACACACACACCTGACAGGCCAAGGGAACAAAACACCATCACTTTGGGTCAACAATCTCCATATTGCATTCTACTTTTGCACAAATGCAGGTACAGCAAATGATAAGAATTGTTTTTCCTTTCTCTGAGGTTCAGAGAATGTGAAACCCAGGAATATTCTTGGGAAGGATTGTGCCTTGCTTTTCTCTGTGCAGAGAAATGTGGCTACAGATTTCCCAGAGGGGGCAGCAGGCAGCAGAGCTCTGCAGCTGGCCTGGCTCTTCCCACAGCTGGCCAGCACTCTGCATCCCTGCATCTCCCCATTTGTCCCTGAACCACGGGGATCTGAGCCAGTGGATGTAAAGAACTGCCACAGTTATAAAGGCTTGAAGTACCAAGTGCTGCTGATCAATGCCACACTCGGGGTCACCATTTGTTGAGTTTGTGGGGGTCCCCAGGATGAGGTGAGAGATGAGAATCTGACTTTATGTTCTCAGAAGGCTGGTTTGTTATTTTATTATATTATATTAAAGAATACTAAATACTAAAACTATACTATAGAAAGAGAAAGGATACAGACAGAAGGTTTAACATGAATGAATAATAAAAACTCGTGATTCCTCAGAGCCTGGACACAGCTGGCTGTGATTGGCCATTAAATTAAAACAATTCACATGTTGGATAAACAATCTCCAGGCCACATTCCAGAGCAGCAAACACAGGAGAAGCTGAGGCTTCTCACCTTCCCAGGAGAAAACCCCAGGCAAAGAGGATTTTTCAGAAAATATGACAGTGACAGTACCATCCCAGGTGTGTGTCAGGACTGAGAGGACAGCCCCAGGTACAACTTTGCATGGCAATGGTGCTTTGTCCCACAAAACTGCTCCTCAGCCCTGCCAGGGCATCAGCCTGGGGTGATCTGAGAACAAAGAAAAACATTTTAAATCCAAACCAAAGGAACTTCATTCATTACCCACATCCATTTATGATAGGTGGGGCTCTGCCAGGGCTCACAGGTGAGAAAGGATCTCTCATGTAGTTCCACCAAAACCACATCATGGAAACAGAAGAGCACAAAGGGGAGAAAATGCACACAGGCAAAAGAACACTATCAAGGCTGTGAATCCAAACCCTGAAGAAGTTAGGAAATCCCAGGACTCAGCTTGTTTGTGTGATGAGAATTTGCCATTGCAAGTCTGCTGTCCAGAAGAGTCTTCATGACAGGAACATTTATTTTGTCCTACAGGATCCTTCCCATACCTAGAGGGGCTTAGGAGAAGGAGGGAGAGGGACCATCTACATGGAGAGATAGTGACTATTGACAAGGGGGAGCAGTTTTAAAATGAGAGAGATGTGCTTTCTATTACATGTTAAGAAGAAATTCTTTACTCAGAGTGTGGTGAGGCCTGGCACAGGGCGCCCAGAGAAGCCTCATCCCTGGAAGTGCCCAAGGCCAGGCTGGATGGGGCTTGGAGCAATCTGGGACAGTGGGAGGTGTCCCTGTCCATGGGATGGGGTGGAACAGGGTGAGCTTTAAAGTCCCTTCCAACCCAAACCAATGATTCTGTGATTCTTCTCCCTCTCCAAACAGTCACTTCTCCCTGAACAAGCAGCCATTCCTTATTTTCTCCTCCTCCTGGAGCCCCAGAATGCTGCTCTATGACTTATTTACTGCGTGCTGCTTTGAAGACAGAATAATTCAATTTTTTTCAAAGGATTTTCTCTGGCACTCACCGTGTGAGGGCTTCTCAAAGATTAATGACATCTGCTAGCACAGTGTGCCTGGGAGGTGACAGGATGTGTCAGGAGGACACCTGTTTTGGCTGGGTGGCCCTCAGCCCTCTAACAAGCTCACCAGCTCCAGCCAGGACACCATCAGGTGTCTGTGCAAGGGCTGGGAGTGTGACAGGTACACAGGAGCAGAGCCTTCAGCTGGGAGAGTGCAGGAACAAGTGTCTGTACTTAGGGCATGGGGCTGGGATAAAACAGCTGCTTTGCTTGAGACTTGCTCAGCTTTTGTGAAATGTTAACACTCAGCCAAAAGAAAGCAGAGCATGAACCCTGCAGTGAGCTGGGAAGCTTGCAGCTCGCTTTGCAAGCAGGTGGACAAGTTGTGGCAGAGCACTGTCACCTCATTCTCAACATGTGCAAACTGAAACACACTGAAACAAGGACAGAAAGCAGCCACTGGTGTAGTGTGCCTGACTGGGAGCCTGGGCCTTGGTTTTGAAGAACACCTGCGGCTCCATAAACATTATAATATTCAAATTGTGATGTCTAAATAGCACATTTTACAATGTGAGGGTTGTCAATCAGGCCTTGGGTTTGAGGCAGGCATCAGGTGATCATGGACAGTGACAAGTGACCCTCAGATTTTTCAAAGTCTGGAAATCCACTCCAAGGGAAGCATCCAATGGTCCTGAAAATGAGCCAGTCCCCCAGCAGGAAATCAGTGCTGGAAATCAGCCACACAGGAGGCAACCAGGATCTGGAATGTGACACTGGCTATTGTCACCCAGGCAGTTTGGCCTATAACAGATTAAATGCTACCTTGGACAGCAAAACTAACCCTGAATTACCTTTCCTTTCAATTAAGTCAAAATACTGGATGGAGACTTTTCCTTCCCATGTCCAGTCAATGAAAACCTTTCCTAATAATTAATTAAAAAAAAATCTGAACTCATAATTAAAAAATAAAAATCTGATGCCATCATTTTCCACAGGACAGGGATAAATACCTTAGTTTACTTTCACTCTTATTTAAAATATAATTTTAACATTGTTTCATAACATAACCAAATCAATTGAGCTGTACAGGCCAGTAGTACCACAGCCACCTTCAGCATCCCAAATGGGTGGAAGGTCCCATTCCCTTGTTGAGACACAAACTAAAAAATCCCCTCCGTGTTCTCTGGGAACCTGCTGGAATCACAGACTTGTTACAAAAGCCCCTGTTTCAAACAAATAAAGGCATTGTTCAGCCTGGAGAAAAGAATTTCAGGGTGACCTAATTGTGGCTTTCCAACACCTGAAGGAGCTGTCAAGAAAGATGGAGAGAAACTCTGTACAAGGGATGGAGGGACAGGACCCATGGAATGGCTCCCAGTGCCAGAGGGCAGGGCTGGATGGGATATTGGGCATTAGGAATTGTTCCCTGGCAGGGTGGGCAGGCCCTGGCACAGGGTGCCCAGAGCAGCTGTGGCTGCCCCTGGATCCCTGGCAGTGCCCAAGGCCAGGCTGGAGCACCCTGGGACAGTGGAAGGTGTCCCTGACATGGCAGGAGTGACACTGGATGGGCTTTAAATCCCTTCCAACCCAAACCTTTCTGGGATTCCATGAATATTTCAGACACTGCTGCAGAACCAAAGCTTCCCATCCTGGACAGAGCATTTTGATGTCAATAATCCACTGCTCTGGGGATCTGCCAGGTTCTAGCACAGCAGAGAGAGAGAATAACTGGGTAACAGAGCCAGTCCCAGCACACGTTCACACTGCTCTCCACTGAAATGTGAGAAACAGCTATTGAGTCTGAGGAGAGCATAACTAATTAAAAGGTCTCATATGCTGTATAGAAAGGAGCAGATTTTTTGATAAGAGTGCACTCATGTCAGTGCTGCAATACCTGCCTTTCTCTAGTTGGACAAAAGCTGATATAACCAATTTTCTCACACAGAGAAAACCAAACACAGTTCATGGGTGAGTGACCACTACTTAATTGACATTACTTTTTTATGTACAGGATAATCTCTCAACATGAATTTCATTGCAGGCAATGGAAAGGGAATAAAGGAAATAATTTCGAGTATTACAGGAGCTTTTTTATTTTTTGAAATCTTATTTTCACTTTGAGGTTAGTTGAATTTGCTTGTATTTTTTCTAAATTCAGGGACCAGAGCACTTATAATATATACTTACTTATAGTAAGTATTTATATTATGTCTAGTTCTCATAGTCTGGCAGGTTGCTAACAGATGTGTAGGTATAGTACAGTATGTATATAGATTTATATATTTATATATATATATATATATATATATGTATAAATATATAAATACATATGTAAATCTATAAAAATATATGTAAATATAGATCTATATTTATGTAAATATATATATGTAAATCTTGCATGGGACAGGAGCTGAAGAATAGTCTCCCAGGGAAAAATCTGAAACTCATGGGAGAAAACAAAATACAACAAAAATGAAATTTTGTAATTGTAAGCAGCTGAAGAAATTATTTGCATAACAATCCTCCAGTGATTGTAGGATATATAGGAACACAAAAATAAGGCCACCAAGGCAGGTATAACAAAACATCAGTGTTAAATTGCCTTGTTAAACAAATACTGTCCTGGAAGCTTTCAGTTTCATTGACAAAAACACAGAAAAATCAAAGTCCACCCAGCTGGAATAGAAATCTCAGAGGACCTGGACGAGCCAGAGCCAGACATGCTGGGTGAGCAGATGCCTTGAAAAATTGCCCCCAGGAAATAGTAAGAGAGGGCAAAAGGCAGTGGGGCAGTGGGATTAGAGGATTGCAGGCAAGGAAAGTCCTGTTAATGAAGCTTTTTAATGACCATTTGCACACTGTTTTTCTTCTCTCTGTGTGTGAAGGTCATTTTCAGCAGTGTCATTTGCAAACAGCTCTTGCAGGTGCATTTTGCTTTTGCTTTTCTTTCCCATCTCCTCATCCCGTGTAGAGCAGTGTAACAGTTGGGTGAGTCACTAAGTGGAAATGGATGAGGAGAGTGATCTTTTCTCCTCCAAAATGCAAAGCTGGAGGAGACATTAAGTGCACTGAAGTGAGGAGTGATGTTGCAGACTGGCCCTCAGCTGGGAGTTCCTAAAAAGTGCTTACATTTACTTAACCACTAAACAATCAGGTTGGAATTGAAGCAAACAGCACCCTCTGCATACCCAAATCCCCAAATATTGGATGGAACATGGAAAAAAAGTTTATATTCTCCTGGAAACCCTTTCTGCTGCTTTTGTGGGGAAACTGGAAGGGAGTATTACAATGAAAGCAGACCTTTTGTTTTGTATTTCAAACACGAGATTGTTGTCTATGCAGGGAACAGATTTACAGGATGCGTCACTCAAAAACAAGTTATCAATCAAAAATTCTTTTCTTCTTCTCTTCCTCTCGGAGGACAAGAAAAACAAAAGGTTGATTATTTTAGGGCTCATGGACATCTGGAGAAGGATGAATTTGGGATGCACACAGTGCTAAAAGTACCTGAGGCAGGTCTGTGTGTAGAAATTCTTTCTCCAGCAGGTGAGACACAAGTGATTTTCCTGGGCAGAGGTCTTTGGATATAACCAAATTTCCGGGTGATTTTCCTGGGCAGAGGTCTTTGGATATAACCAAATTTCCGGGTGATTTTCCTGGGCAGAGGTCTTTGGATATAACCAAATTTCCAGGTGATTTTCCTGGGCAGAGGTCTTTGGATATAACCAAATTTCCGGGTGATTTTCCTGGTCTTTGGTATCTTTCCAAAAGGAGCCACGGCCGGAAGGGCATGCCTCTTTCTGCCTGAAGCTGAACCTGAGGCTTGTGGGGTTCCTGGGAGTTTGGGGTGCTGATGCAGCAATGAGAGGGTCCTGACCAGGGTTATTGCTTGGGAGTTAAGGGGAAAAGCAAGATTTGGAGCAGAACATTTTCAAAATAAAAATGGATGAAGAGCAATTCTCAGTTTTCTCTGGTGGGCTCCACATCCCTGGGAGCATCCAAAGCCAGGCTGGACAGGATAGTGGAAGGGGTCCCTGCCCATGGCAGGGATGGAATGGGATGAGCTTCCTGATCCCTTCCAACCCACACCATTCTATTATCAATATTATTTTTTTCTCTCTTGGAAGAGAGTGTTTGTAGCTGTGGACTCCTGAACAACCTCTCAGGAAGAAGAATTCAGTTAAAGAGCTAAAATGGCCTTTCCAGACACATCAATTCCCTTTTTTGAGAGGGCCTGCAGGACAAGAGCACTCTAGAAGAAACTTCTATTTATGACTTCTAATGGCACTACACACAATGATTTCTTTCATGAGATGTCTCGACCACTTTTAATGTATTCTTACATTTTCAAATAGGAAGCAAATGTAGGGGAAAATGCTGCAAAGCAGCTCTCCCTGTGATGGAGTCATTTTGTATTCCATTAGACTGTGCTGCTCAGCTGAGCTTTTAAGGTGCAAGATAAACAGATGAGGAAAGGGTTCTTATTAATTAAAGGCATGCACTGCTAATTGTAAGGGTGATAAAATAGTGGTTCACTTTTTATCAGGTGTGAGGATATTTGCTAAAGATGACAGGAGTGCCCAGCAAAGCAGAGTCTGTATGCAAAGCTCCTTTCAGATCAGGTCTGTGCAGGCTGACAAGACAAAGGCTCATGAGAGAAACAGTCCAACAAGTGCCAAGGGGCCATGGTATTGAATCTGAAAACCAAACCTGTTTGTTGCTTGGGTAGTGAAACCAGGCCCTTTGTAAGCACTTTGCTTATTTATTGTAAGTGCTGCAGCTCAGCTAATGATTTTTGGTTTAGTTGGAGTTCAGATTCTCACTTTCATCAGCATTATCTTGCCAAACACATTCCCAAGCTTACTTTAATTTAGGATTTGACACCAGCGATTGCCTTTTTTTTCCCCCTCGAAGGATGAACTAGTCCACCATAAAATGGAATATTAGGCAATTTATTGTGCTAATGACTTGCAGAAAAAAAGCCAAATTACACCGACGGTGGATTATATTGAACAATAAGCGCCCCCTCATCCCAACTCTGAGTGAGCACATAGTTGAGCTGTAGTTAGCTGGAAATTCCTGGGAACAGCATCCACACTGCAGCCAGCCATGCTTCAGCAGGAGCCACATTCCCAGTGGGAACAACACCCTCACATCTGGAATTGTGTCTTGTTACCCCCCAGTTTCAGCTCAGCTAAAAAGGCTGCTGCTATCATGGCACTTCCTACCTGATTACTTCACAATCTATCCTCTGATTCCAAGCAAGCTGAAAGAGAAGTTAAGATTCAAGAGCATTCAGGTTTGCATCAGTTTTTTGCAAAGAGAGAGAGTCAAGTAGAAGGAGAAGCTGTCATCAGTGCTCATCAGTGATAGAGGAGCTCAGGCAGGAAACAGGAATCTGCAGGAAGCAGCTCTGCACAGCTCCCAGAACTGGCACACAGCAACTTCAACAAAGGCAAGATTGAACAAAAGATTCAGATGAGACTATCAAAAATATTCCTTTGAGTTGGATCAATAACAAGATTCAATCACACACTGGAAAAGCTGTTCTGTGACAAGGGCAGGAGACAAAGTAATCAGCCCTAAGGGAGGAAGAAAATAAAGGAATCAATGTAATTGGAGGAAAAAGAGAGAGTGGCTGAAGAGTAACCCAGCCCCAAAATCTGAGCAGCCAGAATCAGAGGGAACAGCTCAAACAGAGAGACTCTGCCAGGTTCAACAGCACTTAGAAACCCAGCAGTGCCAGAAGGCTTCAGTGGGATGAGCTTGGACCCCTCCTAATTATCAGATAATTAGTGGGATTTTTACCAATAAGAATGAAAGCACCTGCCACCTCAAGGTCTGGTCAGTGGAGATTTCACCACACACATTTTCATGGATTTCTCCTCCAGTGACTGCAACTGTTGCCTCAGACCTCAGAGTTAAGGGCTCCAGCAAAAACATCATGGAACTCCAAGTGTTTAAATACAGCTCCCTTTGGGTTTATGTCATCTGCATTGCTGAAACCAAGCATTCATTTATTTAATTTATATTTCTTTTCCTATTTGAGAAAAAATCATGGGTCAAAGCCTGCTTCTTCCCCCAGCAGTCCTTGCACACATTCAGACCTTATCCCATGAGAGGGGAGGCAATGCCATCCCACACAAGGCAGGAACAGTGGTCAGGAACTGGGTTAGAGACACAGGGTTGTGTCAGCAGTGACACTTCAGCACTATTGGAACAACATTGAAAGATAGACCAGTGTCTGAACAAGCCTGTTGTGAGAATGAGCATTTTCAGTGTGTTCTGTAGCAGAAAATATTGTATCTGCTAAAAAACAGTAGCTTCTCTAAATGATTAAACTCTTGAGCTTCTTTCTAGCAATTAACAAGCTTTGAACATTGTTTACAGTGTTGGTTGAATGGCATCATTGCTTTTATCCTCCAGAGTAGCAACAAAGATTCCACATGAATTAAATCCCATTTTCTTTTCCTCTACATCACTGTTAAAGTATGGCATGTGAAAAAAAATCCTTCTAGTAATAATTACCTTGGACAATGTAAAGTTCAGCATTGGTTTGTAGGAAAAATGGCTGTTTATTTGCTGGTTAGCATTAGCAGAAAAGCTGAAAACATCCAAATGAGTGACTGCAGCACTGCAGTGAGTAGGGCTTGGGGAAAGCTGTTCCAAAACAGACTCTGAGTAAAAATAAGGCCTGCTGTGCATGGGGTGGGTTCATTTTCCAGCACAGCATGAGAGTTTAACAGGGATGACTTCCTTAGAAGCATCCAAGGCCAGGCTGGATGGGATCCTGATCAGCCTGGGCTAGGGGAGGTTGTGCCTGCCCATGGCAGTGGATGGAATCAGACAATCCTCTCCAACCTAAACCATTCCATGGTTACATGGGGATTTCTTGGCTGCCTGAACATGAGCACAACCCTTTTGGCACTAACACAGCAGCACTGACATGAAGGAACCTGTCCAGCTGTTCCAAAACTGGAACAGCTCCACCAGTTCCACCTCTTTGATCAGGTGAGATGTTCATAGCTGGAGGTGTTGCCACCCTGGACAATCCCATCCACTGTGGGGACACCCACAGTTGTATTTTCCAGTCTAGACAGGGCCTCTGTTTGACAAATCTCATTTTCTGCTTTATGGTAAAACAAGACAATTCCTGATGTCCCTAAATCCTACTCCATCCCTCCATTTCAATCCATGAATTAGTTACTTGTGAAACAATGAGTAATTTCATTTTTCATGGGTGAATGCTTATCACTCACATAGAAAAACAGGCTGGAGCATATACGGCAAGGGAACAAAGCCAAATGTTTCAAAAATTCAATCAAAACCTACAAAAACACACTAAGAAGGAGGTGTGACTAAGACAACAGGCAGAGATTCAGCTTCCTGCTCTCAATGCCTGATGGCACCAAGCGTGTCATTTGTCATGCTGTGTCTGGGTCCCCATCTCTAAAATGAACATAATAGCCACCAAGGCACCTCAGGTCCATGTGGGGAGGTTATTTTGGAACCTGCTTCCTTTTCCATTGGTTTCCATGGAAAATTATCATCTTCCTCTGCTAACAGTGCTCATTTTGGTTAGACAAACAAGCTGAGAGAAAACCAAGGAAATGGAGATAACTGATTTTTTTCCATGCACGAGAAGCAGAGGGTGTGGGGTATGGGGGAAAAGGCAGCAGCAAATCCAGCAGGTGAGTCCAGGGAAAAGCATGTTTGGTGCAGCCATCCCTGCCTGGCAGATGAGGAGAGGGAACCCTCTCACAGCTCCCTGCTCTTCTGCATTCCCATCCTGTCTGGCACTGGCTTTCCTCAGCCCAGAGGACACGACACATTCCCAACCTCCTTCCACACCCCAGTGGTGCCAGTGGGACTTTGCTGTGTTTAACAGTCACTGCTGTGGGTCGGTCCTTCCCCAGAAAGAGGATTCACATCCATAGGAATTTCACTCCTTTCCATGAGCAGAGGCTTCCTTCAGCCATCCACAGATTAAATATTCAGCCAAAGCTACTCAGAGTTACTCACTGCTGAATGGGAAAGGCAGCTCAACTCACCTGACAGAGAGAACAACTTCAATGTAGGATCAACAGCCCTTTAGAAAAGCTTCCTTCCCCTGGCTGGAGGTTAATTTAAAGCTGTGTTTAATGCAGGTGATGTGGAATGTGAAAGGGGTTTTTTTGGCCCTGTATATATTACCCTTTTTGGATGAGAGGTATAGCATAATTTGCCTTTAAACTGCAAGAGGGAAAGTTTGGAATTGGACATTAAGAAGGAATTGTTCCCTGGGAGCAGGGGGTTAGGTTGCCCAGAGAAGCTGTGGCTGCCCCTGGATCCCTGGCAGTGCCCAAGGCCAGGTTGGATGGGACAGTAGGGAAAAGATTCTTCTTTTAAATATACAAAACTGGGTAGTTAAAAACCACTAAATTCTGATGGCACATCATGGCAGCCACACAGCGCTGCTAGAACCAGGGGCCTTGAGCTTTGGGGGAAGGGCACTAAAGTACATTTAACTCACACACAAGGAAGAAGGAGCAGAAAGACAATTCCTATTCTGAATACAGCATTCCTTCCCTGCTAAGGAAGCAAGGACACAAGAGCAGCTGGATTTAGTACAGCTGTTGGGCATCTAAACAATCCAGTCAAACAGCACATTCACGGAGACCTTGGGAGGTGTATCTATGTCCTGTCTGTCCATCTGTATTTCCTCTCAGATCTTGCTTCGTTTTCATTTTAAAGGATTTAGGAGATTTATGAGCACCTCCCAACAGCTTGATAGCAGTAGATCCATGGTGGAATATCCTAACTGGAGTTAAACCCAGTGCCACACTGCTCACTTAGTGTGGCAAGTATGTGCCATGACAACCCTGATTAATTCATATTTTAATAATATCTATTTTAAAATATGTGTCATAGATATTAGAATTATTTCTGATAGAGATTCTCAGGGCAGCATGCACAGCAAGCAAGAATTTTGGAGGCAAAGGACCTCCAAGGCAGCCAAATATCCAAGTATTTAGCCTGCAGTTTACATCACAAGCCCAGCTACTGATGGTTTGTACCCTCTGAGCCTTTCCTGTGTCACTGCTCATTACCAACAGGAGACAAGGGGACATTGCAAAGTGTCCCCTTTGGTAGCCCTGGTGTGTGTGGCCTGGATTGCCACATGCCAGGACACTGCCACACCCCCCTCCCTGGCATTTAACTCAGGCAGGAGCCACCTGAATCCATCTGCTCTGAGAGAGAGATGACATTTCCATGGAACCAAATAAACTGAGGAATGGCAGATGGTGTGTGTGTGTGCAGGGAGGGAGGCGGGGAAAGCAGAGCGTGGGTTAAAAAAAGGACCTGCCCCAAATACAGCCTGAACCACAATGAAATGGGGAAGGGCAGAGAAAAAAAAGGCAAACCTTGACAAAGGCATGGGGAGAACACTGGGTGCAATCAGTTTGATTAGGGTGCACCTCTGTGCATCCAGAAAGCAAAAAGGGAATCAGCCAGGGGAAGTGGAGTACCTGGGGATCATGCCCTTGGTGCCTCACATCCCTGAGAGCAAATGTGCATGGCTGGCTCTCTCCCAAAGATCTCCGGCAGCAAAGCCTTCAGCAGGACACATCACAGCTGGTCAGCAGTGCCCAGATGAGGGGAAAGCTGACCTCAGACCCATGGCCCTCCTCTGCTTCTGTCCAAACACCCACCCATTGTCTGTCCTCACATCCAGGCTACACCCCAAACCACTGACAAAGAGCCCAGTGGTCATGTTGAGGATTTTTGGAGTGTGTTACATAAGCACAGCAAATCCATCAGTGTCTTGGAGATCACCATAGAAACAGGCTGGCAGCTCGGTGCAGGAGCAAGAATCCCTGATGTCAGCCTGGAGAAGACGCTGATGTGCCTGCCCCAACACACAGAGCTCCCTCCCTCCCTCCCTTCCTGGACTCCTGGGGCCCATTCCCTCTCCCCTTTTGGCCACAGGAGGATGGAGGGAGGGTTTGCTACTCCCTGGAGTGACACAGAAGACACCAAACCATTTTCCACCAAAGCAAATGAGACATCGAGGCTCTATTCCAAATAAAAGACAAAAAAATGGAAATAGCTACCTGGATATTTCTGTACGAAAAAGCTGTGCTCCAGCTCTCTGAAGGACACCCAGAGCATGTGAATGTGCAGTGGTTGCTGCCATCACCCCCTTTTTGTTGCTGCCTCATTCCTCCTTCAATGACCTCAGCCATGAGAATGTTTCCTTCTGCCATGGCTTTAGTGGGAGAAATTTAGGAGAAATCACAACATAAGGAGATGACTTTCAGTATTTTTATGACAATTTATTATTACAAAACAAGAACTCTAATTCTGGCTTAATTAAGCTGCACAGTGTCCAGTTTTCCCTAGTACAAACAGAAATCCCACAAGCTACGAGGCCTGAGGCTAGAATTGCTCTGCTGGAGGGGAAAAATGGGATAAAGAAAGATTTAGTGTTATTTGATGGGACATGCGCTCACCAGGCTCTTCCTGAAGCTCCCCCATTTCTCTGATTTTGGGGTTAAACTAGAGAATTTTCCATGGGCTTCATTCCTTTCTGAAGTATCTTCCTAGAAAAGTGCCCACTTCTCAGTGGACCTCACATCATGTGAAGTAGGAATTACATGTGTTTCCACATAGTTCTTCAAATTAATGTGCAACAAATGGATTGATTGAATTAATAATTCATAAATGCTAATTGTACTTGAATGGAAAAGTGTTCAACCATTACCCTGTTCATTGACCTGAAAATATATCCCTCAGTTTAAAGTATTTCTCTAAATTTTGGTCTGATGACAGCAAATCTTTTAATCACTCTCTTGTAATTTTGTGACTTCAATTTAAAACCATTACAATCCTATAAAAAGAATTGACATTTAGTCAAACAAAATGATGAATTTCTTTGCACTGCTGTAAGTGCTCAGATGCTCACTTTATCTCAAGCTTAAAAAGTTAGCCAAAGCTTGCCCTGAACTGAATGAATTTTAAATATGCATTTACTCGGTAATTATGGCTCAGTAAAATTTAAACTCCAAGGAAATACAGAAATATTTTAATGGGTTGTACTGAAAACTAAACCACTTCATTTTGTTTCATCTTATTTTCCATGTTTCCATGTGCAGCCACAAGATCAGTTGAGTTCTATTTCCCATTGCTCCCCTTGAAATGTTTATTCTCTGTATGTTCAGTTTTGTAGTCCCAAATTAAAGGACAATTTAGGATAGTTATTAATCCACAATGTTATCTAGAATAAAGGTCCACAGAATCCTTTGGCTTTTTTTCCCCTCCACATCCTTCTGTTATATCCTATGATGATTCCTCTTGGCTGTTAGGAAAAACTCCTTCTCCAGAGGTTTGTCCATTACTAGAACAGGCTGCAGTGGAGAAATCACTGTCCCTGGGGGGATTTTAAAGACTTGTACAGGTGGCACTTGGGTACCTGATTTTGTGGGGGCCTTGGCAGTGCAGGAGGAGCTGGATTTGTCCTTCCCAACCTCATGGACTCTGTAATTCCCTGCTTATTGGGAATATGCCCTAATTATTCCCACTCAATGAAAATACAGCAGTATTATTTATTTACACATTTTGCTATATTTGATTTCTTTTAGTGAATTAAAGTTGCTCAGGGCAGCATGTAGAGACCAAGGGGTCAAACAGCAAGTTTTTGTGGAAATGTTTCCTTCTGCCATGGCTTTAGTGGGAGAAATTTAGGAGAAGTAACAACATGAGGAGATGACTTTCAGTATTTGCATGACAATTCACTACTGCAAAATAAGAACTCTAATTCTGGCTTAATTAAGCTGCACAGTGTCCAGTCTCCCCCAGGACAAACACTTCTCTTTGCCCTTGATCACCCATCAGTGTCAGTGGTGGTTCACCAAGCTTGGTTCAATGGAATATTTTATTCTGTTAGCATCTGGGATTTTGGGGAGAGAGGTTGGGTTCACCTCTCTGTGTTTGGGTTTACTCTTGATGTGTGATCCAGAGTCAGTGTGAAGTTTTCTAATGAATTCACTGCTCTTTATTCACAGCTGCTATGGAAATAGGAAGCAAGGTCAATTGGGGAAAAATCATCTCCCCATAGGAACTGAAAGAAATGCTCCTCAAAAATAAATTTGTACTTTTGTACCAAGATTGGTACAAAAGCCAATCTGCTTTAATTAGGAAAGTAGTAACAGCAAAGTCCAGCTAGCACATAAATCCTACAGGAGCAAAAGCCCATCCTCCATAAACACATTCAGAAAAATGATTTTTGATTTTTGCCCTTAGATATTTGTAAAGTCAAACAAAATAAAGCAGCCCCATGAATATGACACTGCCTCAGTCATTGTTTCCTCACAGCTCAAGGAATAACTGCATTTTTGAGAGGGCAAGACACTTGGAACCACATGACACATAGGGAGGTTCTCTGAAAAACAAACTCCTTTTTGGGGGATGGAGATGTAGAAAAAGTGCCAACAGGATAAAAGTGGGGAGCTGTTGTAATAATTCAGTGGTAACAACAATTTGTGGGATTTTTTTTCCTTCTTTCTGTAGAGAAAACTTATTTGTTGATACTTCTGGCAAGCACCTTATCTTCAATTCATTCTACTCCATCCTGCATCCAGCTATGCTCAATTTGATCCCCTCTATACAGACATGACTATGCCTATCAGTGCTGGGCACAAAAACCCCACCAGCCTTAGCCAAAAACCAGCAGCCACACTCAGCTGTGATGTTCAGCTCTCCCCCTGACTGGCTTGCAGCTTCACAGGTTGGCTGTGTGTGCCCTAATGAAATATTCCTTCCATTTCACTTTCTTTGCCTGCCATCAATTCCACTGAATTATGACAGATTCCTGGAATCCAGGCTGGTTTTTTTCTTTGTTTCTTCTCATTTAAGACAGATCTTGCAAAGGAGTGATCCAAAACCATGGCATTAGCCTTGCTGTCCTCTGCATCTTTGCAGAATTATTTCTGTATTTTTTTTTAGTGTGAAATAATTCACGTTGCAAACAAAGGTTCATGACTGTCACTGACAATAAAATCTTAACTTTCTCTGCATTGCTTTCCATTCCCTAATGAGCTGAAGATGTAATTTTTGCTTTTTCCTACTGTTGATGTGGTCTGGAGAGATTTTCACTTTGCTGGCTTTACCAGCAACAACGAGAATTTCTTTTTCTCAGAGGAAGGGGAAAGTTTAAAGCTCAGCAGCATGAGAGGTTTGTATTGTTGTTGCAAGCACACATTACCTTCAAATTTATGCAAGCTGAATCTCATATGCCAAATCTTCAAAATTAATCTAGACTCTCTCACCATCCCCTGTGGTTTGCACAAACTGAGAGGTTTATGGGCCAAACTGTTGAAAAATGCCTCTGGATTTGTTTTCAGCACTGGCACATGCAAAAAGGGATGTGCAGACACCAATGCTTTTGTTTCAGAGTCTGTGTGCCCACCTGTCTTTGTGTGTGAGAGCTGTGGGGAGCCACAGAGCTTCACACTGACAGGGTTGAGTCCCCCTCAAACCTGACAGCACTCTCCAAACACATATGGCCCACCAAGTTCAGGAAGGGACAATGACGTTAAAGCAACTTGTGTAGTGCCATCAGCAGTTGCCACACAGATTCTGTCTGAAGGAACTCTTTCTGGAGAGCTTTTGTTTCTCAGTGGTAGTGGATATGTCCCTGCCACTGAAAATGTCAGCACACCACAGCCCTCCACCCTTCACTGATTTATGGAATTACAGAATCTTTATGGCTGGAAAACTCCTCTAAGATCCTACACTCCAACCATCAACTAAGTACCACCATCACGTTCACCATTAAAAATGTCCCCAAATGCCACATCCACACATATTTTGAGTACTTCCAGGGATAGGGACTCTCACCTCGTTACTCATTTGCTGAGGAAATATTTCCTAGTATCCATCCTGAGCCTCCCCTGGCCCAGCCTGAGGCCCTTTCCCCTTGTCCTGTCCCTGTTCCCTGGCAGCACAGCCCGACCCCCCCTGGCTGTCCCCTCCTGGCAGGGAGTTGTGCAGAGCCACAAGGGCCCCCTGAGCCTCCTTTGCTCCAGGCTCAGCCCCTTGCCAGCTCCCTCAGCCCCTCCTGGGGCTCCATTCCCTGCCCTGGACACGCTCCAGCCCCTCCAGGGCTCTCTGGCCAGGAGGGCCAGACCTGGACACAGCCCTGGGGTCCCTCAGCAGGGCCAGCCCATGGGACAGGCCCTGCCCTGGCCTGTGGCCACCCCATGGCTGGCACACCCAGGGCCCATTGGGTCCTGTCCAGAGCCAGCAGTTCAGTGTCCCTGTCCCTACTAGAGGCTATTTTAACAACCTGTCCTTTTGGTCCCAAGAAGACAATCCCACACTCTATTCAGTGGTCCCCTGAGACAGGACAAGAAGCAATATCCAAAACCAAAAAGTTCCACCTCAACTTTTCCAAGCTTTCCTCATGAGGAATAACTTCTTTATGTTGAAGGTGGCAGAGCCCTGTAACAGCTGCCCAGGGAGGTCCTGGAGTGTCCCTCTGTGGGGACAACCCAAATCCACCTGGACACATTCCTGTGCCACCTGCTCCAGGTGACTCTGCCCTCAAAGAGGGTTTGAACTGGATGATCTCCAGAGGTCCTCCCTTCCAACCCCAGCTGATTCTGTAACCTCTCCACAACCCCTGGGCAAATCAAAGTAAAATAAAAGTAAATGAAATAAAACTGACAGATCACTCCCGGAAGGTGGGATGGGCAGGAATGAGGGAGGTTGAGCTCCTCCTGCCCTGCACAGTTCTCCAGTTCTGCAGGCAGAGAGGGCTCTTGGCACTGTGCTGTAAGAACAGTGAAAAATCCAACATGTACCTTGCAATGTTACAGACACTGAGCTGAAACTCTTAAAATAATAATTATTATTACCTTGGAACCAGCCAGGGTGGAATTCAGTGCAGCCTGGACAGGGACAGTTTGCTCCAGAGGCTTCTTCCCCTCCACAGCACAGAGCTAAACCAGCTCCTGACTCAGGAACCAATCCCTCATCCCATTGGAATTTGCTGCACTCAGCATCTGCAAAGAAACCTTTATTTAAAAAATTTTAAAAGACTGCTATTTGATAAAACCTCTTTAAAAAAATATCATTTTGCTGTGATGAAGAAATAATCCAAATAATCCCTTCAGAAATTCTTTTAAGAGTGAAACTAGAATTTGACAATGACTTGAATGAATGTATTTTGACATTTATAAAAGTGATCAGCATTTATCTCTTGATACACATTAGAGATACAAGCATTCTTTGAAACAAAGGTTTGTCTTTTTTTATACAGGAAAGTTGCAATCCTCCTTTGAATTGCACTGTTACCATTTCTGGATGAGAAGAATAAAACCATTTCAGAGATTCAAAACACCAAAATCAAGCAGCTTTGACAGTTTTACATGAAGAATCAGGGTGAATATTATTTTGTGCAATACCTTCATCAAAGAATGTAAATTACAGTGCTCCCTTTCCCTGATTAAGCCCAGTTTTAGCCTCCTGACAGCTTCTTGAGAAAATGCTCCCAGTCTGGTCCAGCTCCTCCAGCAAGTGAGAACTACAAGATGCAAGGACAGATCAAGAGCAGCAGAGAGAGCGCTATCTTTTCCCAAGTTATTCAGGCAGAAAAGGTAATTTTCTGTACAAAGAAGCCTGCAATCCATTGTTTACAGGCAGATGTAACACCTGAATAAAAGACAGTCATGGCTATGGTTTCTGTCACACATTATGGCTTTCTGACTCCTTTTCTTCTACTGCCTTCTGCTGATACTGCTTGCAGCTCACACCAGAACACTGAGGTGCTGTTCATGGCCTGACTGGCCTTTTACTCTCAGTGGGCCCAAATTTCTGCCCAGTTTGGGTTCTGAAGTTGGGCACAGAGGGGTTGGCAGGGGGTGAGCCAGGCCAGCTGTGCTGCTCAGCTGCCCCTGCAGGGCTTTTCCCTGAGCCCTGTTCCCTGAGCCCTGTCCTTTGTCCCTGCTCTCTATTCCCTGAGCCCTGTCCCTTGTCCCTCTTCTCTGTTCTCTGAGCCCTGTCCCTTGTCCCTGCTCTCTGTTCCCTGAGCCCTGTCCCTGTTTCCTGTCTCTGCTCTCTTTCCCCTGTCCTGTTCTCTGTCCCGAGCCCTATCCCTGTTCCCTGTCCCTGTCCCCTGAGCCCTGTCTCTGTTCCCTGTCCCCTGAGCCCTGTTCCCTGTCCCCTCAGCCCTGCCCCTCTTCCCTGTTCCCTGAGCCTTGTCCCTGTCCTTGTTCCCTGTTTCTGTTACCTAAGTCCTGTTGTTCCCTGAGCCCTGTCCCTTGTCCCTGTCTCTGTTCCCTGAGCCCTGTCCCTGTTTGCTGAGCCCTGTCCTTGTCCACTGAGCCCTGCCCCTGTTCCCTGAGCCCTGTCCCTATTCTCTGAGCCCTGTCCCCAACCTTGGCCCCCCTCACTGCCACACTTTGCTTCCCCTGTGTATCTGCTGTCACCTCCATTCCCTCTGATGGTGCAGATAATGCCTTAAATAAATCCAACACGGAATTTGTAACTGGAAGAGTGTCAGAATAAGGCTCTGCAGGGTAGGATTTGTGTAGGGCTTTTATGCAAATACCTCTAAGTGTTTAAGCCTTGCAAACACAAGTTTTACGTTCCTGTTTTTTCACCTAATGAATATTCTCTGCTGGACTATTTAGAGATCACCTACAAGCATTTTTGTTTATAGAGGAAGTTTATTAATACTGATAATACACCAGGGCATTCTTTTACCTGCTGCAAGTGCATTCCAGAATCTGCTGAGACTGAAAACCAAGGCAGAGCAGCCAGGGTTCATGAACCTTCCAGATGAACCTCCAGCAAGTTTTCAATGAACTTGGGCTGATAGAATATTGCCCCCTTAAGTGATGTGAAAGCAGGTGCTTTGAATCCCTTCAAACTCCTGCCACGTGAATGAATAATTTTTAAAGTTCACCTGTAGTTAAGAATTCCAAGTTAACATAAGAAAAAAAAAAAACACATAAAAAAGAGCAGATTAGTCAATCCTCCCCAAGCCTTGATTTATTTCCATTCCTTGAATTTTAATAGCAGCAATAAAATTTGAAAAGGCCAGATGAACATGGAAACTCCATAGGACTAATGACATGTGGGTGATGAAGAAAGCCCTGTTCCAAAGGGCCTCTCAAGGCTGTGCAGCAAAGATTTAAACATTGGATTTCTGCTCTCAGACAAGTGTCCCATGTCCCTGGCTGGAGTTTATCTGGAGAAAGACTCTCCATTTGTCCTGTTAAAGTGCTCCAAGATAAAGCACAGGGATGCACAGGAGTGCTAATGAGTGCACTGTGTGACAGCCAGCACACCCAATTAGGAGCCTGGTACCTTGATTAGAGCCCCCATTGCAGTGACTAATCTTTAACAGGATAGTTACAGCAATTGGTAAACAAAGAGAGAAATAATGCTACTGGAGGAATTCACAGGGAGTATTTATAGCTCGGCCTGATATATTTAACTAAATCAGAGCAAATGGAATCGATCCCTGATTCATTCAGGGCTCTATTCCACACACCAAACACAAAACCAGGCACCAGGAACTCATTAATGGTGATTTTCTAAAGCTCTTTGTCTCTTGCTGCAGCAGCAGCTGTTTGTAGTGTGTATGTTTTATACATAGAGTATATTTTACTAGTGTATATTATACTATTGTATGTTTTATACAGTGTATATTTTACTAGTGTATATTTTAATAGTTTATATTATACTAGTGTAAGTTTTATACATAGTGCATATTTTACTAGTGTATATTTTACTAGTGTATATTATACTAGTGTATGTTTTATACATACACTAGTACATGTGATATACATTTAGGTGGCTATCATGGGGCTGGAAATGCACTTTTTCACTTCTCCTGTGTCTCTGAACATGAGAGAGCCATGAAATGCAGAAAAATCTGTGTGAGCTCCTTGACCTGACAGGCCACAGAAGCTCTCCCAGCTCCAACCCAGACAATCTCTTGGGCTCCTCTGACACAAACTACCAGAGGTAACACTTCTCCTGGCTTCTCAGTCCAAGAGAGGTGATAAGAGACCTCCAGAACTGTCCAAGGAAACATCTTCTTTATAGAGGCAGAGGCAAAGAGCCCATGGGAGTAATGCTGGCCCTAAAAGCTCCCTTCATATGCAAAGAAAAAAAAGGAAATTTCCATAATGCTGCAGGCCATAGACTGTCTCCAGTTCTGAGAAATTCACTTTGAAGTGTATGGATTATAGGCAGCCATCCAAGCCAAACATATAAATATCCCATGTAAGTCTGGGCTGCAAGACCTAATATTCTTTAAGAATAATAAAGCTCAACAGTTTTTTAGCTGAGTATAGAGGGGGAAAAAATAACAGTCAAATGAGGTGCTGATACTGAAAATGCCAGAAATACCCTCCTTTCTTTGATTAGAACACAAAATGGCATCCAAAAGACAACACAGTTGTCATTTGCTGAGGATGTGGAAAACCTTTTTTTAGAGTTTTGTGCATTGTGAATAAACCTTCAGCTGCTTCTGTCCTTGACTATCCCAAAATCTGCAGGCAGGGCAGCAGCAGGAGCAGTTTGTGGTGTTTGCTGTCATTGAAATCTCTGTGAGAGCCCTTCCTAAATTGGAAAGTGAGCCAAGGGATCTCACAGTACATACAGAACAGCAAAGCCCTTTCAGAAAAGCATGAATGAATGACTGAATGAATGCAGGGGTAAGTGAATGACTTGTTGTGCTAAACAAAGTATTTGAGCACTGAAGGCTTGCCCTGAAAGCAATCCCAACACAAACATTTATTTCCCTGCTACAGCTCACCCTGATCTCCAAAGGAGGCAAGCAGTGCTGGAAACTGAAACCACTCTTTACAGACCCTCAGAGAACGTTCTTGTGGCAATGCAAAACTAGGCTGTGTTTTCTTTTCCTTTTTTGACTGATTGTGAATGAGCATTTTGCTAATGATCCCACACTGATTTTTGGGACGCTGATGCACTAGCTATCCCACTATCACTGGCTATCAGCAGAATCCTGCTTGTCCAAATTCTCTGATTTCAGAGAACTAAAATGACAAATCTTTGGTGTGATATCTGAGCCATGCAGGGAATCAGGAGGCTTTCCTTCATTTTTCTACACAGAAACTTTTGCCTTCAGACTGTGCTGTTGTTTCACTACCAAACCCCCCAGTTTCAGCTCAGCACACCAATGGTCTGTGGACTCCAAGCCAAATAACCCAAATCTTGTCTGTCCCTGCAGCCTCCTCACTCGTGTGATGAGACCCACAGAGGTGAAACACAGAACCCACACACGGCTAAAACCCAGCAACAAAATCTTTCATATCCCCCAGGAGTATCTGAAACTTGTCTAAAAAGCAGGACATTTTGTATCCTTGGCCTAGCCATCACTGTTAGCATTTTTATTTTTGGTGAAATAAGGATGTTTGAGTTGCTCTGAAACCCACAGCAGGGTAGCCCAGAAGCCACAGAGGGCCTGGAGGTCCTGGGAGGGCCCAGCAGCACAAAAAGCTGATTTTCCTGCCATTAGCCCCAGAAAGCAGTTAGCTTTCCCAGAGAAACAATAGGAAATTTCTTGTGTTTAATACTTAAACTGTGAATGAAATGTTAATAATGAATGTCAGCCTACTTTTAATTCCTCTCAGTGCCGGCATATGCTGCAGTCTGCTCCATTTCCAGTGGGAAGGAAACCGTGGGCACTGCAGTCTTTTGTTATTAAAGCATTACAGTAGCAGTGTGAGGCTGTGCAGATGTAAATCTGTCATCATTTTCTCTGGGATAATATTTACAGTATTTCAGAGTGCATGTGTGTGTGAGCAGCATTTTGTACCCACTTGGCAGCTTGTCTGAACATCTGCTTTCATGGTTGGTGCTCACCAAGGCCTGGTTCTTGCCATTCTGGTCTGGTTTGAACAATAACACTCTTGGTGGGAAGGATCTGTAACATTTCCTGATCAGCACACCAGAAATTTCCACAGAGTTTGTTCTTTAGCACAGACATCCCCCTGCAACTAACTCGAGTGTGGAGCAAGACTAGAGGGCCAAGATCTTTAGTTAATGATGATCATCCCTGATTTAAAAATAATTTTAAGATATATCAAAGAAGGTATCTTTAAAAAGTAGTTCATGAGGGAAAAGGAGATGAAGAAAGAGAAGTCATCATGTCACAAAGAGATGGAGGAAATGCCTCAACTGCATCATGTACTGGCTTTCCTCTCTGAAAAGTTAAGATGGAAGAAAATGGCTCAGCTATATCATGTACTGCCTCTCTCTTCTGAAATCCCATGGAAGTGAAAACACTATGCACAGCCACTAAAAGAACAGAGATGTTGATACAGGGAAAAAAAATAAGGTAAACAGAGAAGAAGAAAACTTTCACAGATAAAGCAACCAAGAAAAATTATTAAAACAACTTACAGCTTTTAGGAACACTAAGAAATTTTAATAGACCATCAAAAAACTGGCAAAATACTTTTCAAAGAGCATAAAAGAGAAAAAAAAGAACAATGCATCTGGCAGTATCATAAAAAGTGAAACAAAAATGTTCACTCTAACAGCCACATTTATCCTTTTACAAAAGAGAGGCACAAGGGCACAATCACATGGAGTTTGGAAGAAGCTATTTCCCTGTACACAAAATGCAGCTGGAAATTAGTGTCCCTGCATGTGAAAAGGATGGAACCTTGGAGCTGAAAAGCCACCTGACCTCTTTCCCTGCTCTGAAACCTGCCTGACCTCAATCAAAAGGACTCCTGGGGGATGTTGTTTCTCCTCTTGCTAAAAATTCTGCTGGAAACTTCTCAGAGAGTAATGAAGGCCTCCCAAATTACCTTGCAAGCTCCAGTGTGACACCCCTCCCTGCCACTCACAGATTCTTCCCCATGTCCAGCCTGCATCCCATTTGGTGTGTTTGAAACCCTAGAGCAGGAATCTGATGTGCTGTGGGCACTGAGGATGGGAAGGACTTGGGTTTCCCCTGGCCTGGCTCTGAGCAGATGATTGCTCCCACCCAGGGGTAACAGCTTAACTTCACCCTGAATCCTGCTCTCCTTTAAGGCCAGATGGCTTTTCAAACTTGCCACCTTCCTTTTTAATCCTCTATTTTCTGCTAAAATTAAGGATTTTAATCTTGTATCCCCTTTAAACCAGTATTATCTGCAAGTGTGTATCTTGTTAGCTACTTCAGCATTCAAGGAAGTGTCCCAAGACCAGGCCTTGAAGGAATCAGGATTATGGAGAGGCCTTGCATTTTAAAAGAGAGCCACAGACAGCTTATAATAATTTATCTATTCTCCTTATGGGAATGCCAAAGGCAGAGCTGCCAAAAGCTCCCTCTCTGCTGGAACCCAAGCTTAGAACTCTCTTTGCTTTCCCTCTAAGAAGACTTCTGGCATTAGCACTGAAAAAATCTGATTGCTGTGATTTAATCTGAATTTAATTCTGACAAAACTATGCTGCCTCTTATTGACCACCTGTCAGAGGTTCATTATCTTGGAGCTGCTCAAAAAATAGTTTATTTAGGGCAGGAATTTTTCTCCTGCTCAGCCATTCCCTCCTCTTTTGTCAATCACCAGACTAGCAATGTTTACTGGCTCCCCCTCAGCCCAGTGAAGATTCCAGATACATTTCCTGATGGATCTGGGATTGCTTTACCCCTTGAAAAGCTCCTCTGTGATTAAAGCCATTGGGTCCAATTATTTTTAGATGATTCAAGAGCATCAAGTTTTCTCCCCCAGGGACAGTGGGCAGGTGGCCCCATAGGTGTTTGTGTCTCTCTGAAGCAAAGATCTCCATGCAAAGAAGGAAAGGCAGTCCTGACTTTCTCTTTTCCCCCATGGAACCCTCCAGACCACAGCCCCCAAATAACCCAGCCCAGCAGGAAAATCAGCATCACCTTTAAACACCCCTCCAATGTAATCAGAGGGCTCCACGTGCTCCAGCCAAGGCATCACTGAGGATTTTTTTCCAACTGGAACCAAATTTGTTTCTGTGTTTGCCTTCAAAACAGGCCTGTTTACACAGCAACATTCAGCTGAGATACCAGAACTGGGGATGGAAGAAAACCTGTCCAGCAGATGCTTTGAGAAATGAAAATAATCAAATAATTGATTGCTTCCAAAAACTCTTATGGCCAGAAAACCCAGAAAAACAGACAAGAAAGAGAGAAAGGGAGGAAGAGAGAGAGGAAGAGATAAATGGACAGAGAGAAAGAAAGAAGGAGAGACAGAGAGAAAGGGAAGGGAAGGGAAGGCAAGGCAAGGCAAGGCAAGGCAAGGCAAGGCAAGGCAAGGCAAGGCAAGGCAAGGCAAGGCAAGGCAAGGCAAGGCAAGGCAAGGCAAGGCAAGGCAAGGCAAGGGCAGCAGAGGCTCTGCAGGCACCTGCAGAAACACATCCCTGACACTGCACCCATCAGTGAGTGATGTTGGATAACAGGAGAGGGAAGAATCACCCTGGTGAACCTCTCCAAAGTCTGACTGAGCTGTAGCCTTGGTGTGAGCCCATCTCTCACTGCCCCAGCAGTGTGTGTGCTGCTGCAGGGCTTTCCCAGCTGCCAGGGGGCACGGAGGGTGCAGCCCTCAGTGCTGGGAGCTGCAGGGCACACCCAGCTCCAGGCAGGAGCCTCTGCCTGACAGACTGTCCCTGGGCTGGAAGTGACACTTGGGCTGGGCAGGGCTTTACCTGCTGTCACTTGTGCTTCCCAGCACAGCCCTGGGACAAATCACCTCCCTCACACAGGCAGCAAGGCAAGCAGAGCCCAGACCAGGAGTGGGAAGCAGCTTCACAGCATTGTCACACAGAGCACGTCACCTTTGGAGAGCACTTGGTATGCAAGGACATCCCAGCCCATAAAACAAATCAGGGATTCCCAGCACTGAGAAGAAACATATCCCTAATCCAACATTTACCTCAATAAAGGATAACACTGGCTCTACACACCTGCAAAGTCAATGTGCCATAAATCACTAGCAGAGCTTTCCCTTTTCAAAGAGAAGGAATATTTTTTCTGTGAATTAACTTCAGAGGAATGCAGGCTTAATGGGTGAATCATCATTATCTGTTAACTTCAAATAATTCCAGCTATGTCTGGGATCCTTGAATATCTACAGCGAGGGAAAATCTGACAGCATATTCTGTACAGAGTCACCTAATATTGACAGAAGGCTTGAAACACTTATGTTAGAGTAAAAAAGGTGAGCAGGTTGGGTGAATGATCTGAACTAAGATGTAATGCTCAGCCTCGGTGCAGGTTTTGAAGTTCTCTGCATGCAGAGAACACACTTCCCTGCAGCCTCTTGCTCAGCTGAAATAACTGGAAGGAACTTAAACCAATTACCAGAGGTGAGCTTGGATCTCTGCTCCAGGAGTAACATCCTGCTGCTTTTACTGCTTGTACATTGCTTTTCACTTCCAGTGGCACTGGGGCAAGTGTGCTGGGCTCCCTCTTTGGATGAGAGGCTGACAGAGCCACAGGGAAACCTGCACTTTTGTAACTCTGTGGGCTGGAGTTTAAAGCTTTCCCAAACAGCAGCAGTGGCCTTCTATTGCAGGCAGTTTAACAGCAAATTCCACAAAGCAGTCTCCAGCATGGGGAAATTCAGTCTATAAATGACTATAAAATACCCCCTGCTTCCTGAATGGCAAATTAATAGAGATGTGTGGTTTGAAAAGAAAAACTCACAGCCAAGTTTGTTCCCAGTGTTGTGAAACCTGTCACAGCACTGACAGAAACTGCCTGGCTCCCAGCTTTTAGTTCAGCACATACCAAACCTGAGATATGCACACAAGAGGATGAAAATACCAGGACAAAGCATCCAATCTCTGCTTTGGAGAGAAAACACCATCATGACAAAACAGTAACTAACTAACAAGTTCCTTCTACTGTAACTTCCAGAGCACAGAGAGGAAAAAGAAAGAATCATTTCAGCATTGCACAGATCTAATTAATGCCATTTGGAGCATGGTAACAATTTACTCTTGCAAAAATTATAAACCTGAGTTTCAGTCAGGCCAGTTTCAGCACTAAAGCCTTGCCTTGGGCAGCTTTCTTAAGCAAGGAGGGGGAAAAGCTGCTCTTCCCCAGTTTTTTACAAATAGTGAAATGAAACAAGAAGTAGGGGCTGGAGAACAAGAACACATTTTCACAGGTGTGCTGCAGATGAAAGAGGCTGTGCAGAATTGCTCTCTGCCCCCAGATGTCCAAAGTCACAGGTGAGGACTAGCCATACAATGAGGCAGAAAATACATTAATAAAACTGGTCTGTAATACAAGAATAAATGCGCCACCCAAAATATTTCAGATTGAACCTGCAATTTCATAATGACAAAGAATAAAATCTAATGCAGAAAAGGACCCTTAAAAAGGCAAATCTGCTGAGGACCCAAAGGCTGAAGGCAAGGACTGCCCAGAGAGCCCTCACAACAGGCAGTAAATGTCAAATATAACCAAAATCCCCTGTGTTTGGGGTGAATTCTTAGCTCCAGGCTGATGATTCAGCCTCCTCCTGGTGGAGGAGAAGGTGCATTTAGAGGACATAGGATCACACAAACCAGAATACATTTCTTGTCTCAGTAGGTTCAGCACCTTGGCACAGGCACCTTGCACTGTCTCAGAGCATCCCAGCTGCCAAAGCCAAGGGTAGGGGAAGAGTCACTGCTGGGAGACTTTTCCCTGTGTGGATGCCCAGTGCTTGCATAGTGAATGCCTCCTTCCTCCCTCTGGACAGCAATCTCTGCCATTGGAGTGTCTGCTTGAACATTCTCCCTTTAGCACACAGTTATCTCCAGTGTGGTCACAGTAACACCATCAGAAGAAATTAAACACAATTTAACACGTGCAGAGCTGCATGGATATGTTTAGTCATTTATGATAACCACATATCACAAGTGATGATCTCTTTCCTCATTTCTGTTGCCATGTTCTTTCAGAACCCCCATACTTGTCCCTCTGTTTTCTTGTGGGAGTATCCATCACAGGCAACACTTTCACCAGGCATTCATCAAGTTATCTGACCTGAAAGAAAATATTTCTATACGCTGTCATGGTTATAAAGCCTGAAAACCTCATAAAAAATTAATGAACATTTGTGGTTGTGTTCGCATGGGTCTCAGGATGAGGGAAGAGATGAGAATCTTGACTCCACGTTTCAGAAGGCTGATTTATTATTTTATGATTTATATTATATTAAAAGAAAATTCTATATTAAAACTATACTAAAGAATAGAAGAAAGGATTTCATCAGAAGGTTAGAAAGGAAAGGAAAGATAAAAAAATCTTGTGACTGACCAGAGTCCCTACACAGCTGGACCTGTTATTGGCCATCAAGTAGAAACAACTCACATGGACCAATCAAAGATGCACCTGTTGCATTCCACAGCAGCAGATAATTGTTGTTTTTCTTTTCTTCTGAGGCTTCTCAGCTTCTCAGGAGAAAAAATCTTGTCAAAAGGATTTTTCATAAAATATGTCCATGGCAAACATTCTCTGCAGTGTAGTCTTCATGTACATCTCAGTTAAATCTCAGTTACATCTCAGTTAAATCAGTTATCTCAGTTAATCTCAGTTTCAGGGAGCTTCAAGGTGGATTGAATTCACTGACCACTGCCAGGTAAGGTTTAGACATCTACCCCAGGGCAATTATTACATCTCCTGCAAAAGTTAATGAAGGGAATCTACTTCTGGTGGTCGCTTACATCCCAATATTCCCAACAGTCAGGATGCTCTACCTGACCTGCTGAAGCTCAGTCAGACTTTCCTTCTTAGGAAATTTCAGAAGACCCAAATGGAAATTTAGGCTTCATGCCTTATTTCTGCATGGTTAGACTGCACTCCCCCCCTATTTCAGGATATCCAAGCAGATTTTTCATGTCTGACTGACAGAATCCTCCAGGAAAGGGTTCAGGTGTATGGAGGGTAAAAAAGCAAAAAGAGGGACCCGGTTTGTGAAACTTTCCATTAAAGCCCTTTTGGTGAAAAATAGTAGACAAGAAAGAAAATTGTAGACAAGAAAGAAAATGGTAAGCTGCAGCATGACTTGCAGCTTTGAAGAATTCCCCTTTTTCCTCTGGATAAATGAGTGACCTGGCCAGTGAGCAAACATGTAAATGTCAGCCTGGCCATCCCCAGCCCTTCCCTGGGATGTCAGCAGCAGGCAGGATGCTGAATGCTGACATTCCCTACCTGTGGCAACTGCAGCAATGAGATGTCAGCTGGGGAAGGAGACCCCACACACATCAGCTCATCCATGCTGCCCAACAATGGGAATCACTGGAAATGGGGATGGAGCTCATGGAAAAGCAGAGAGCACAGCACAAACCTGTTTGGGATCACCCAGGTCCCATCAGACCCACCAGACTGGGCACCAGGGCCAGTACAAAGAAGCACAAAGCTCAGGAAAGCTCCTGCATCAGTTTTTCAAATCAAGTTGGAGCTTTTTCTGACATATTCCACTTCAGCAGCGAAGCATCATCTTCAGCTGCACTTTGCCGATGAGTAAAGTGTACTATTAAAAAGTTTAGTAGTTATTTTCTTCCCACTAAACAGATTCCTCCTTGTCCCTCTTTGCTGCCTCAATTATTTTTGTTCGTGACACCTCTTCAGTGTTGGAATACTACAAATTTGTATAATAAATTTTATTTTACTCCTTTTTCTAGAAAATTTATTGCCCTTCTTAAGGCCACACAACAATGAAACAATGACATGCCTCAGCCTTTCAAAAGGGAATAATTTAACTCACTTGTGTATCTAAAGCTTGGACTTGGAGGGTCCTCAGTGTAAAGCAAACACAGTTGTTAAATACCACAGAATTCTGCAATGGTTTGGGTTGGAAGAGATCTTAAATCCCATCCAGTGCCACCCCTGCCATGGCAGGGACACCTTCCACCATCCCAGGCTGCTCCAAGCCCCAAAGTCCAACCTGGCCTTGGGCACTGCCAGGGATCCAGGGGCAGCCACAGCTGCTCTGGGCACCCTGTGCCAGGGCCTGCCCACCCTGCCAGGGAACAATTCCTAATTCCCAATATCCCATCCAGCCCTGCCCTCTGGTACTAGGAAGTCATTATATTTTCCTAAACTATAGGCTGAGAGCACCTAACTAGAAAAAGTTTCATTTGGACAGCATTTTTGGAGTAAGGTTTTCCTCTATTTATTTGTCCATCTCAAGGTAATGGGGGAGATCTGAATCATGCGCTAGCAGGAAGTATTCTGAATAAGAAAATGTTTCCCCCCAATCATCTCATTGGCACACCTTCCCATTGCCTTTTCTTCCTGTCCAGCCTGAGCTGACACAAGATTCAGACACATTTTCAGAGGCTCTAACCCATTTTGGCAGCACATGTGACAGTTCTGTGGCAGTGCCCAAGGAATGCCCATCTCCTGCTCTCCAGAACACTTCTCCTGAAAGTTTTGGCTTCATCCCTCCAACATAGCTCAGGTGCTGAAGAGGGACAGGGGAAGAAGGATCAGACACAGGGTAATGTCCTATTTCCTTCTGGACCTTAGAGGTTATCTGGAATATAAGGGTTTCACTGCAGGCAGCAACCAGTTCCAGTAATTTCAGCAGCTCTTCCAGATTTCTTCCTCTCATACAGAAATGTGGAGCAGAAAAGAAATGTGTCTGAAAAACAGATGAGGAGGGTTATGCAATGTCCAATGACAACTCTAAAGGAAGATTGTGTTCACACTTTTTGTAGTATGGAGCCATGTAAAGGGTGACTCAAGTCATTTAATCTGGCTTTTGTTACTCAACAACAAATTGATTGGTAAATAGATGAGGTTGTGTTAAATATATGCACTAGAAAAACCTTTGTTTTCTAAAGTGCATATATTTCTTAACTTTCTTAAAACTTAAGTCTTCCATTTTTAATGGAAGGGCATTTTCAATGTTCTCTCCTCCCTTGCAGATTGAATTTTTTATCAGCTAACATGTATTTGAGCGGAATTGGTGTGCTGCTCATGAAGAAAATCTAACCCAAAATAGCTTTTCAGAGAGCTTAAGCAGTATCTTGGAATTGATTGATTTGAATACACAATTCACAAACCCATAGATTGCCTTTTTAATATCTCCCACCGACCCTGCACAAGCTACAGACATCTCCAGACACTCTGGAATTTTCTCAAGCCCCAACAGCAAAGTGCATGCTCCGCAAAGAAACAATCCATGCCAGCATTCCAACTTTTACACCATATACTTTGGAACACCAGGAAAAGAGGGAAAAAAAATCAGGATTCAGAACACTCATTAAAAGGTCAGGTCTGTGGTTTTGCCTGAGCTGTGCTCAAAGCCAAATTCTAGAGAAGAATCCACAGAAATGGCTCAGTCCCTATGACCAGTATCAAAAGGAAATCCTCAGTGTATCAGAAAATTTCAGTTGTTTTAACAGAACGCTTGGAAAGAGCCAATATTTGAAGAATCCACAGCAAAGCTGTGTAGGGTTTTACAAACCAAGGATGTGTTAAAGGCAGCCTGAAATGATTAGGGAGCTAAAATGTTCTGTGGCCTTTACTGCAGGCCAGGAATAAAGAATTAATCTCCTTCTGGGGTGGCTGCTGGGATATGAGTCACTTTTACATTAGATAGATTCCCCAATGATGTCTGCAACACACCTACACTGCACCCCCCACAGAAGGTAAACAATTTATTCTTCATTGCTGGCTGTCACTGCTGCAATCACAACAGCATAGAGCCCCATTTCCTAAATGGAAGAGGTGACACAAGGAATGCAATAATGCAAATTGATAATGTAAATTTTGAGGGTGACTTTGGAATACTGGTGGCTTGGCAAACCTAGAAAATACAAAATAAAATCCCTAGAAAATACACAAACCTCATAAATACTATATGAACAGTATTTACCAGAACCAGGACCTCACACATGCTGGGTTTTGTCTCTGTTTTCTTGTAGAAATCTGTAGGAAACAACTGAGTCAAACTCTCTACAATCCTCCAAGCACCTTGGTATAAAAAACAAAGATAAAGCAATAAATAAAGAGCAGGACCTTCTGTGAGGAGCTTGTGCACCTAACTGGAGAAGGATGAAATACTGACAGCTATTAAATCCAGTGCTCTAAATGCATCAGAACCTCCACAGCTCTGCTGGCCAGAAACTGGAAATAAGCACTGCAGAGGGATCACTTCATACTGACCCTACCTCTTACACTTTATTTAAGGCTCTTCTGAGGATACAGAGCCACAGCTAAAGCAAATACCCCCAGCCCTACACGGCTTGGAAGAAAGGAAAACTCCATTTTGCTCTTGGCTCCTCCCTTCTGTGTATTTTACATTCACTTCAAAATTACAAAGGCAGCAAAAACACCATCCAAGAGTAGGCAATGTGAATTAAATCCCATCATGTTACAATGTCTAATTTTTCTCAGGTCAATCTGGGCTCATTCTGGGATATTTTAGAGCAGGATTGGTTACACCAAGGTTGTGGGTTCAGTCCCTGGAAGGATAATTCATTTAAAAGCTGGACTTGATGATCCTTGCAGGTCCTTCCAACTCAGAATATTCTGTGATTCCATCACATTCCAATTTCCCAGGAGTGTTTTGCCTGAGACATTATAATTAAGCTAATCAGAATACATGGCACACCCTAAATAATAAGAAAACTTATTCCTACACAGCAGCCAAAACTTTTCCAAGCATTTGCAAGCTCTTCCCACAAGCTCTTTTTGGTGATGGCACAGTGCATGAGGAAACTGTACATTCTTTGTATCTCACCTAGCGAGCAGGTTTCCCCCACAGATAATGGCTGTGAAAACTGTTTTGGCTTTGGGGGATTTTACAGATCCAAGACAAACCTGTGTCCTCTCCCAGAGCTCCATCCTGCAGTGTGAGTGGCCAAAAATGAATCACCTGCAGGAGGACAAGACAAACCACTGAAGCACACATTGCAGGTAGCTGAACTATAGAACAATTTCTATTCATTAATTTGGTTATTTCTGGAAGAAATGAACCACATAAGCAGCAGGTGCATATGCTAATAGAATGACTTCATGATTTAATTAAGCCATATTTCCCTACAGAGTAATTACATATGTTGTTTACTCAACTTTTTTAAAGGCCATTAAAAAAAATTGCAATCACATTCATTCCTCGCTAAAAATAAAAGATCTCAAGAACTTCAAACACACAAAAAATATTAGTGAACAGAACTTAGTAGATCCTGCACATACCCAATGAACACTTTCTATAAACAATGCCATACAAGAGCTTCTCTAACAGATGGTGTTACCCCAACTCCTGTTAAAACCTGTCTGGTCTCATCCCACCCAGTGATGTGTGAGGAGATATTTTACATTGGCTGCCTTGGCTGTATGAAAATTGGGAGTTCTGAGGTTTAGATTAGATATTAAGAAAAATCTCTTCATGGAAATGGTTGTAAAGTAAAGGAACAGGATGCCCATGGCAGTGGTGAGAGTGTTCAACCGTCCCTGGAGCTGTGCAAAAATTGAGTGGATGAGGCACTGGAGGACATGGTCTAGTGGTGACCAGGGTGGTGCTGGGCTGATGTTTGGACTGGACGACACTAAAGGTCTTTTCCAGTCTTAACATTTCTGTGATCCTGGTCTAACCCAGCAGATATTGCAAAGCAACATCTGAAATAGAGACTACAGAGCTTAAAGAAGAAGATCGATTTAATGAGATGACAATTTCCTGAGCTTAAGACACAAATACAGAATTTTCCTCCAAGGACAGGGGTGGTCTCATCCCAGCTGAGTCCTGCTGCTGGCCTGGATTCCCCACAGCTTCAGCTGCTGTTCCCACTGTCCAGTGACAGTACATCCATTACTCTGGAATAGTGAGGCCCTGGCACAGATTCCCCAGAGCAGCTGGGGCTGCTCCTGGATCCCTGGAAGTGTCCAGGTTGGACATTGGGGCAACCTGGGACAGGGGAAGGTGTCCCTGCCCATGGCTGGGGGTGGAATGGACCTCAAGTTCCCTCCCAACCCAAACCATTCTGTGATCCTCTCATTTTCTGCTGTGAAGAAACCATTACTGTGTGGACAATATTAAGATTACAGCACTGGAAATGATCATGCAGCCAACAGCCACTTGTTGTTTCTTTAGGTACAGTGACAGATTTATCCCTGTGCTGTGCCAATTCACTGCAGTGGAAACAGGGAATTTCAGGGTGAACAAGCCAATTCCCTGCAGTGGAATAAAGAGAAATTCAGGGTGAACAAGCCAATTCACTGCAGTGGAAGCCCTCAGACCTGCAGGCAACTTAGCCAAATATAACACTGGCATCTAGAAACAGACACAGGAACAGCCAAATTCAAACCCACTGCTGTGGATTCAAGGCTCTCCTCCAAACTGAGCCCAGACACTGCTGCTGAGCTTCCTCCAAAGGGTGCAAATCCCTCTCTGCAGGAGAAACTGCTTTCAATTCCACCTGTGGAAAAGAAACTTCTTTCATTCTTAAGAATAGCTCACACCAAGTGATGCTCAACAGAAGGAATTTAAGGAAGTTTTTTTTTAATCCTTATTTGTGCAAAACTATACAAAAATCCAGGTTCTGTCCCATCTGTCTTAAATATGACTCCAGTGCAGAGACACATTTCCCAGAAAATAAAGATGGGAAGACATTCTATATTGCAGGAGAGATGTGTCAAATGCGTGTCACATAGCTATTAAATTGAAAAATGGCACTTGCAGTAAAATCTGAGGATGTTTTCAAAAGCTAAAAGCCACATTTTCCCTTGCTTCACTTGTGCAGGCACAACATTCTTAAAATATTTCAATAAGGCATTTATTTTTTTTTTTCAAAATGCTCTCTGCCCATTGTCCATGTGAGATCTGCTCTTTTCTGTCAGTGTAGCACTTTTGGAAAACCTACTTCAGCAACTTCCTCAGAAATGAGCAGTTTGTATAAAGCAAGGTTTGTAAAGAAGAGCTAGCAAGTGCAACTTACAGGCTGGTCTGACTGCAATCTTAAGAATAAAAAAAATAAAGAAATAATATATTCCAAGCACATGATTTGCCTTGAAACAGCCAGAAATCAGGGAAACAGAGCACGTAGCAGTTGGGGGTTTTTTTCCCCCTTAAAGCTAAAATTTGATTTTAGAAGCACATGTACAAATCTAATTTACCCAATGGCTTTCCCAGTTCCTCAAACTAGCAAAATACCCAATAAAAAACATCTCAGGAGAGAATAATTATTATATTGGCATAAATTGGCACAAGGGGTGTTTTTGCTAGAATGAATCAGACCCATGATGGAGTCTTTCTGTACCTCCACAAATGTCAAGGCATTTGAAGTATTTTCTTTACATTTTTATTACACACATTAATATTGTTTGTGGGTTACTTGCTCTGCATATTGACATCTTAACCCCAAACACTCAAAATGCAGGAGGTGTTACACCAAAACCACTGAGTCTGTCAGTCCACGGAGTGCATAAATGAAGGAAAGGTAGTAAAAATGACCACTCTGGAAAACACAACTTTTTACAAAGGTCTTACCATCTCAAGATTGTATTCAAAGCTGTAGCTAAACAGAAAATCCACTGTCCAGGGAGAATAACCATGAACAAATATCTGTTGTCCAAGTGTGTAAGAGATGCAAGAGGAGTTTTTGAGATAAATTTTTTCTAGGTTATTTGTTATTATTCTAGATAATTATTTCTAGGTTTATTACATGTTTTATCAGTAAACTTCAAGCAGAATGTCTTGAGCATTACCTCATTTTCTTCTTTTTGCCCTTTCTTTTTCTAATATTAATACATTTTTACAGGTAGTTCTTCTGACAGTGCTCCTCAAAATTTCACATTTGGACTCAAAAACTGCTTGGTTAGAATCTTATAAATCAAACTGCTCTCATATTCCATGATGAGCACTGAGATCAGAAGGTGCATTATATTCTTCAAGAGGAACCCAGGCCCAGTTTACCCTCTCTGATCACAGAGTTCTCAGAAAACACACTCAGCAAGTAATGAATTTTGCCTACCATCAATTTCTGTCCTGCATTAGCTCTCCAGCCCAGTTACAGAAATGATTTAACGGGATAATAACAAGAGCCCTTTTTGCCTTTATCATCTCCAACTGAGGCTAAATCACTCATCCTTGCACAGCCTCACTGTGCTCTGAGAGCAGATAAGTGGAAAACAGAACAACAGAGGCCTTCCATTCCAGCTGAAGTGAGTTTATTTTCACCAGAAAATGTCTTTATCTCGAAATGGGAAACATGCACACTAGGATTCTGCACTCTGGTTTTTTGCCTCTTTCACATTTAGCCTTCAGTTTGAAGGGCATTTGGCCTATTGACATCTCAGAACTTATATGACACTGACTATTTTCTTCCTAAACTAAGAAAAAAACATTGTAAGAAAATTAAGGTTGTAAAATCTGGATTTTGGACAAATTTTGACACACTACAGATTTTTTTTCCTTCGGAAAAACTCAGTTTCAAATAATTAAGACACTGAAGAATATGCTAATAAAGGGAATTGTAACTTTTATGATGGAAGAATTCCCAGCTTTCTATGGTCTTAATATATCCACATGATGAGAAGTATGAAATAAATAAAAAGCGACTTCAGAACAAAAATTTACTGAAAAAAAGAAACACAGCACTGCAGAATGTCCCCAAATGTGTGCCTGAAGTTGCTCAGAAAATGCTTCTGCGCCACCTAATCTCCTGCCTTCATGAGATTAACAGTTCTGCTCCCAGAACAGAAGAGTAACTTGTAAATCTGATAGAGCTCACTGCACATTTGCTGTGGGAAAACACCAAATTCAATATTTTTTTCCCCCCTTTCTCTCCTGGTATTTACTTGGAATACATTTCTGGCAAATTTAGTAGCTAATCCTCCTCCTCTTATTTCTTACTAAGTCATTTAAACGTTACAAGCTGATATATTATTACATACACTGGTGAAAATATTCAGAATTTGAATGCTGTTCTCATTACAAAATTCACTCTACACAGATCAGGGTTTTATGATCCTCCAAGTCCAAATTTACAAAGGCAAGTGATGCCAGTAAGGAATGTATGGGCCTGCTGAGAGTAGATTTTTTTCCTTCATGAGACACAATTCCTTCCCTCTTGCCTTTTGGATGACATGCACTGCACTGGATATTTGTTTTTGCTAGGTAAAAAAATGATTTCTTGAAGTACATTGGGTTTGTCATACTGATCTACTGGATTTTTCTAGCAATCCTATTTTGAGAGTATTATCTGTGCTAAAATAACAGTCAGAATTTATTGGGGAAAGAAGCCTGACAAACCTTTCTAGCAGAAATAGATATATTCAAGCTGAAGATCTCTAGTATTACTCAGATTTTTGGAATCAGACAGATGCAATTTCATTTATTGAGTGCTTTCTTTGTGTTTTGCAGCAGGAAGACATCAAGAACAAAATAAAACTGATTTATAAGGTAATGCACATAGAAACAACATGCATTTAGAAATCTGATGTTATGATTTCAGCCCAGGCAAATTTCGATACATCAAGACACACCAGAAGGAGCTGATTGCTGTGGGACCTGGCAATATTTGATGATAAACATCTACCACAGGGACCATGTCACTTCTTTTGGCTGACTTTCATGTGCATGCCCAGTTTGTAAAACCCAGAGTGAGGAAAAACTCATCTGGCAATGTTTTGTCCATCGTATGAGTTGAAAGCAAATTATCTGAGCAGGCTTTGAGGTGTGGTCCAGCAGAAAACACAACTGAAAACACAAAGAAAGCACAAAGGTGTCACCTTTGGCAGTGTTGCTGTGGGTCACTGGAAATAATTTACAATGTTCTGCTGGACAAGCTCCTGTGGGCACAAAGACAGCTTTTCCAACAGGGAATGCTGAAAGCAGGTCCCTTCCCAAATGTTCTGGGAGCTGCATCAAAGAGGAGATCAGGAAATTTAAGGGAGAGGGAAAAAAGCAGGTTTGGTGCCCCTTTCCTGTAGCCCTCCTGAGGCTGGCAGCTCCTGAGCATCACTGGCTGCAGGTCCATGGCAGGAGCCTGGGGTTCTCTGGGATGAGGAAGGAGAGGAGAAGGAGTTTTCCCTCAGCTGCTGCTCTGCACTGCTCTCCTCATGAGAGGAGAGGCAAAGGGCTCCATAGGGTCCCTTCCTGCAGGATGAACACACAACCCTCAAACCCCTGGCTGTGTCAGAGCCACAGAAACACAGAGTCACAGGGTGGTTTGGGTTGGAAGGGACCTTAAAGACCATCTCATTCCACTAGACCATGCTTCTTCCCAATATCTCGTTTAGTCCCACTCTCAGGCAGTGGGCAGCCATTCCCCTGTGTCCTGTCCCTCCATCCCTTGTGATGAATCTCTCTCCATTTGTCTTGTAGCTCCTTCAGGTGCTGGAAAGTCTCAGGTCAGCCTCAACCACTGCTCTGCACTGGGCCTGCACTGCTCTCCTCATGAAAGGAGAGGCAAAGGGCTCCCTAGGGTCCCTTCCTGCAGGATGAACACACAGGGCACAACCCTCAACCCCCTGGCTGTGTAAGAGCCACAGAACCACAGAGTGACAGAATGGCTTGGGTTGGAAGGGACCTTAAAGACCATCTCATTCATCTCATTCCACCAGGCCATGCTCCTTCCTAACATCTCATTTAGTCCCACTCTCAGGCAGTGGGCAGCCATTCCCCTGTGTGCTGTCACTCCATCCCTTGTGGAGAGTCTCTCTCTATTTTTCTTGCAGCTCCTTCAGGTGCTGGAAGGTCTCAGCTAGGTCAGCCTCCAGCTTCTCCTCTGCAGGCTTGCAGACAGCCCCAGGTCAGAGCAGAGATTAATGTGGTATCATTGATCAATGAGGTACCATTTGCTTTCCAGCTCAGAGCAGAGGTCAGACACTGTGGTGGCTCTGCTGCTGGATTTCAGGGAATGCAGACTGCTGGGGCACAGCAAGCACCTACCTGGCTGTTCCCTGCCTGCAGTAAAGTGGGATCAATTCACCTGCAGAGGTAGGGAAAAGGGTCACTTTGATACTCAGCTGCAGCCATGATATTTTCTGAAAAATCCTTTCCTTAGGATTTTTCCTCCTGAGAAGACTGAGAGGCCTCAGGAACAAAATGTAAACATTGATTATCTGCTGCTGTGGAATGCAACAGGTGCATCTGTGATTGGTCTCATGTGGTTGTTTCTGATTAATGGCCAGTCACAGTCAGCTGGCTTAGACTCTCTGTCCAAGCCACAAACCTTTGTTATCATTCTTTCTTTTCTGTTCTTAGCCAGCCTTCTGATGAAATCTTTTCTTCTATTCATTTAGTTTTAATATAATATATATATATAATAAAATAATAAATCAAGCCTTCTGAAACATGGAGTCAGATCCTCATCTCTTCCCTCATCCTGGGACCCCTGTGAACACCACCACACTCAGCTGCATGAGCAGCTTGCAGACACAATCTATGAGAACATTACAGACAGGGAATCAAGAGGAGGAAGACACAAGCAAAGCAGATCCCCAGAAGCAGCAGAGGAACAGCTGGGAGATGATGTGAAGTTCCACCACAACTTGAGGAACTTTATTTATCTGCCTTGCAAAATAAAGGTCTACTCTGCCCTTTATCCCTGCCCTGCTGAGATCTCACCCACTCTGAGTGCTGCCTCCAGCTCTGGGGTCCCTGCACAAGACAGGACCTGTTACAGAGGAGATTCTCTGAGGGCTGAAGGCTGATAAAAAGGAGGCAGGGGATTATTTACATGGGCAGAGAGTAACAGGACAGGGATCAATGGTTCCCCACTGCCAGAGGGCAGCTTGAGATCAGATATTGGGATGGAATTGTTCCCTGGCAGGGTGGGCAGGCCCTGGCACAGGGTGCCCAGAGCAGCTGTGGCTGCCCCTGGATCCCTGGCAGTGCCCAAGGCCAGGCTGGACTTTGGGGCTTGGAGCAGCCTGGGACAGTGGAAGGTGTCCCTGCCCATAGCAGGGGTGGCACTGGGTGGGATTTATGACACAAACCAGTCTAGGATTCCATGGTTGCTATGATTCTATAATTAAGTTACAGTAGGAACTTTTCATTCATGGCAGAATATCCTGGGGGAGACGGACGGACCTGTCTCCTGCAGTAACCACCAACACAAGAGAAGAACAGGAATATAAAATTGCCATATCCATGGGCTTAGAACAATGAAACAAATCAGAATTTGGCATTTCATTTCTAAACACCATCTCTGTCCCACCTGTGTTTTCAGTCCCACGCAAGAGCACACACACACTTGCTCATTCTCTGCAAAGGTCCTACAGCAGTCACAACGCAAACACTTCAGTCACAGAATTGCCACTAAAAGCCAGAAAAGTGACACCACCCTTTGTGGTGGACCTTGTCAACATCCCTGCCTGGAGGTGTTCTCCCTGCTCTCTGCCTCCTCCAGCCAGGTCCTTCCTGTGCGTCACATCCCACTGTCATTAGTGTCCCTAAAGCCAGACCAAATCCATCCAAACACTGTGTCCTGTCTACAAAGCACATGCAGAACATTTGATCCCCTCTCCTCTTGCAGGGCTGCTTCATTTACTGTCCCCCTCTCTCAGGATTCCTTCTGGGGGGGAGAAAGAAGTGCCTCATCAAAGAACTTCTCTCTTCTCATTAATTAAATAACAGTACCAGGTCTAGGGTACCTAATTAACATTTAAGTAACAGCAGTAGAAATTAGTATTGATTAGCCCTGTTTTGTCTGTGTAATTAATAAGTGTTAACAACATAAATGAAGGCCCGTGTAGCTTTTTAAGGTTGCTTAAATTTTACTGCAGATTTTAGATAATTGTGTTGAATCTCCCTAGGTCTTTCTCAGTTATTTACAGTGAGAGAGGGTCAGTTTTGGATTTAGGGGACGCGATCCCTCATTACAAACAGCTGCCCACACATCAGTGGCATGTCAGACTCACCAAAGCCAGTCCAGGCTCATATCAGAATTATGGACACATCTGTACCTCTGTGTGTTGGCCTTGATGACTTAACCCAGGATTTCAGTTTTGAAGGGCAGCTTGAGCAGTGACTTTTCCTAAGGTGTAATCCAAAATTGCCATGTGGAACCATTCCTAACAATCTGGTTTGCTCTCTCACCTCATGTTCACTTTGTAGCACAGGTAACACTTTCTGTTTCTGTCAGACAGCTGTGTCCTGAAATCCTAACCCTCACCTGCTGCTGAAAATTCATCTTCCACCTGTCTCTGTGCAAAACATAACCAACGTAAACTGGTTTTAGGTTTTTATGGACTCTGTTACAAACATAAGGGCTCAGGTATTGCACCCAGGAAACCAAGACAACTAAAATAGGAAGCAGACTTTCTGCCCAAGAGAGGAAAAAAAAAGCAAGGAAAATGACAAACTAAAGGAACTGATCATATATTAAAAGTCTATTCAACCAGATACAACAGCAGCAACACACAGAACTTTAAATATTTGAGTTGCCAAAATGCAGTTAAGACATTAAGTGATTTGCTGGACAGGGAGCCAAATAAAACACATGCATTATTTCATGTAAAAACAGATTTGTTCTCTAAGGTGTTCCTGTGAAATATTCTAGATCAGAAGTCCGCAGAAAAAACATTGATTTTCTTATCAATGAAAACCAAGTGGGAAAACATGCAGTGAGATGAAAGGGATCATTCAAATGATTCATGAGTCATGCAGTGATTTTGGTTATTTATAAACTGCTTCACAGTTTGGGTTTTTTTTCTGCAATGACTTTGCTCCAAGTCCTTCCTGCAGACCACCCCACAAAAATAATTCCAGCCTCAATCACTGCTAAACTGGCAGCAGTCATGCCTGAGAACAGAAACCATTATTGTGTCATCAACAAGCTTCCTCCCTTACATTAATGCCCCCATTTAATTTTCTACCCTGCTTCCACAGAGCAGACACTTCCCATTCCAGCAGACAAGGGCTGACAGTGCTCACCCTCTGAAAACTCCATTAAAAAAGCATTAAAGCTGCTTCACAGAACAATAAAAGCAGGGGAGAGCTCAGTTGCTGCAGAAATGGGCCACATGGGCTCCTGCACTTCTCCAGAAAAACAGATTTGGGGTGCTGGAATATCCTGAGGGGCTTGAAAATGTGGGTAGGTGAGGATGGACTGAAGAGATGGATTGTTCATGTATTTGCTACTATTAAGTGTCAGATGGATGAATAAAGCAGGATAATCTGGGGTCTATTTAAATGAAAAATATAAACCTTGTCTTTGGGCAAATCTAAATTATTTCTATGGTGAGATTATACTTGGCCCTATTATTTCACTGAGGATTAGGATTTTGGCTCTGATTTTCTCCTTTCCACCGCTGTCCTGCTCACCTTTTATTAATTTCCCTAAGAAGAATATATCTAAAAGCCCACAATTGCCAGCACAGGTTTTGGGGAAGCTGAGAGGAACTTTACTGCACATTGACTCTTCAGGTGCTGACTGACCTGTTTGAAAAATTGCATTGCTCTGCAAAACACAAAACCCAACATCTTTCATCAAAATTCTGCCTTTCCTGGCCTGCTTGCTGAGGCAAGGAGCCTGTGGCTGTGTTTGCAGCAAATTTCTGAGAACAGCTGAGCAGTAACCTGGCCTCTAATGGTCCCAATCTGAATTTCTCCTGCTTTTAAGGGTAATATTTAGCAAAGTCAGAAAAATACATTTTGTAAATAAACCCTGCAAAGAAGATCATCCTCTCTTCAGTCACTGAATTGGTTTTAATCTACTTTTTAATGTTAAGAAATCACTAAAGGCATCAGAAAGGGATTGTCAAGGCTACTCATTTGTTCCTGCTGTGTGCAGAGATTGTTCAGCTGCAAATGAAACCAATGGCCTGAAGCTGGCTCACTGCAGGAGCAATGGATGGGGCACAGAGAACCACTGGAACTCATCACCCCTGACCTGCAGGACACTGGAAAACCTCAGCAAACAAAGGAACAAAGGTCCTGGCTTCTCAACACAGGAGCTCAGGAGGAGCGGGCACCAACCCAACCAGTGCTACAAAAACAAGGGGCCTCTCTGCATCAAGGTTCTGCTGATATAATCCTGACCTATTACTGCTTTTCCTGTGCCTGAAAAAGTCTGGGACTGGCACTTTCCAGCTGCCAATATTTTGTCCTAACTAATGCTTTTAAAACATGCCTTAATTTCAGAAAATAACAAACCAGAAACAGTTTAAAAATATAGAGTATGTGATTGATTTATACTTGTCACATGAACTGATGGGAATGACAGAGCCATGGTTTTCTAAGGGACAATTACCCCCCTCTCAGAGCACATCTCATCCTTAGGCTGCAGAGTGGTTTGGCTGAGGGGGTAGAGGGGCCTTCCCACCAAGGGAGGCTGCTGTCCATGGCTGGACAGCTACACTCAAGGTGAACCAAAATAATCACAAAATGGACAACTGATCATGGGGTCTCTCACTTTTATCAGTTCTACTCAATTTGCATATTGGAGTTCATTGTCCAATTACAGCTTTAGGTTATGCAGTCCCACCCTGCTTGTTTTTCTCTCTTCAACCCACATTGTTTGTGCTCTTGGGCCTGAGATTTGGATCATTTGTCCTTGGTCCCCAGCTAGAGCAGGAATTGTTTTGTCTCCCTGCTCTGTGCACAGAGCTCACCATCCCTTAGTGTGAAGCTCAGACCCACACACTAAAGCAGCACAGAATAATGAAAAATATAAAAGCTAAAATCTGAGGCATCACCCTCAGCCACTCCTTGTATGGCCCTCCCAGCTTCATCCCCATCCCTGTGTCCCTCCTTCAGACCCTCTCCAGTGGATTTGGATCCTTTTAAACCCTCTGTTCTCCTCCCCACACTGCCTTGCTAACCCACCATCCCTAGGGAGGGTGGCTTTACAGGCAGGACACACAGGATTGCTGTGAGCTGCCCCTCCTGCCCTGCCCTGCCAGCCAAGAGCCCCCAGAGGCAGCACCCACCTGGCAGCTGCCTGTCCCTGTCCCAGCACAGGTGCCTGTCCCTGTCAGCCCCTGGACTTCCCACCAAACTGGAGAGAGCTGGAGAGGAACTTTTCACAAGAGCAAGTAGTGACAGGACAAGTGGGAAAAGCCTGGAGCTGGGCAGGTTTAGGTGAGATATTAAGGAGAAATTCCTCCCTGGCAGGGTGGGCAGGCCCTGGCACAGGGTGCCCAGAGCAGCTGTGGCTGCCCCTGGATCCCTGGCAGTGCCCAAGGCCAGGTTGGACAGGGCTTGGAGCAGCCTGGGACAGTGGAAGGTGTCCCTGCCCATGGCAGGGATGGATTTGGATGAACTTTAAGGTTCTGCCCAGAACAATTTGTTCCATGAGCCCAGGATTCCATTAGCTGTGAATTGCTGTGGCTTCACTAAGGCTTCCCCCACAGGCCAGGAACTCTAGTCATTGTAAAACACCAAGAGAAAAGCAACAGAATGACTCAGTGAGCTGAAAAACTTGACCCATGAGAGGAGACTGAAGGTTCCGCGATTTTTTTTAATTCAAAATGCTGTGAAGCCTCCATGACAACAATTTTCCATTACGGAAAATTGCTGTCAGTGAAAGGAGACAAAGCTATTCATCTCAAGATAGGACAAGAAGGGTTAAACTGCAGCAAGGAAAATTTTGCTCAGATGTTAGTGAAATCTTTCTGTCTGTCAAGGTGGCTCAGCACAGAAATCAATTGCCAAGGAAGAGTGGAATCTCTGTCACAGGAGGGTTTGAAGAACAGGCAAGCTAATTAACTGTCAGGCATGGCTGAGGTCTAATTGTTTATGCTGGGGAAGGGGGCTGAGCTACCTGACCTCCTCAGTCACCACCAGCTTTACCTGCATTGATCAGAGCATCTCCAGAGGAACAGAACCATCCACATCCCACACAAATTACAGAAAGCTACAACATGAGTAACCCGAACCAAGCCAAAAGTTAATTACAGGCATATAAAGCACCTAATGCCATGTTGCTGCTACCTTAATAAGCATAGAATTAAACCCACAATGTCCCCTCAATAATCATATTTTGCTGCCAGCATAACTGGACCATGAATCATTCAATCTTCCATTGAAATACATGGCCCACGCTTTTTTTTTTTTTCCACACAATTGCAGATTTTGAGCCTTTTGGACACGATCCATCATGGCCATATTTTGGTGGGAGCTCAACCATATTTTGGTTAAACAATGCCTGCTTATTTCAAACACAATACCTACTTGTAAGCCTTAAAACACAATGCACAAAGCTCCATTATTAAGCTTCAAACTTCCTAATATCTTGCTAGATAAACTTTTCTGCAGCTTAGGGAGTTATTCTAGACAAGCATTAACACACAGACCATTGTTCCATTTGTCTTTGCTTTTCTACTTTTTAAATATTTTTGCTGCTGCTTAGCTCTAATCACAGTTCTGCTGTCTCTGAGGCCTGCCTTTTGCAGTTTTCCCAAATCCCTCTGATTTTGTGGATTCCCACACTCTGGCAGGATCTGAGTGTGGTACCTGCAGGTTTCCCAGGTGTGCACAGAGCACTGCAGCAAAGTGCCGAGGGTACAAGGGCTGGTGGGAGGCATTTCTGTGTCACTGTCCTCCTTCAGTCACACACAAAACCCACCCAGGGGTGTCTGAGAGGGAAATCCTGACCCAGGACTCATGGACAGCTCCAACTTTGTTCCCCAGTGGCAGCTGAAGGGAATATTGTCGCAGGATACTTCTTCCACCATTACACTCTTTTACATAAACAGCAAAATCAAATCCATGCAATTGAGACTAATTTGACACATTTCCTTTCTCTACCGCCTCTGTAATTAGCATCATTGCCTTGCTGCTGCATTTCACTGCTCTTTTTTTTTTTTTTCCTTACAGAAAACCCTTCAAATCTGTGCTTCTTTCATTCCTCATAGCTAAATGCTTAGAAGGCAAAAAGAAATTAACTTCTTTACTTTAGGAATCCCCGTTCTCTTTTTTAATTGGAACTGCAAAGGGAAAACAATTAAATGATGCTGGGTTTAAAAAATTGTTTAAATTAAAATATGCAAAACATGTCAATCTTTCTATGAGAACTTGGAAAATATTTCTGAGAATTCTCACAGAATTCTGTGGCTAATTCAATGGCCAGAGGGGACTATTTTTGTAAGTTTGACACAAAGCAGGGAAAGTGGATATTGTTGGAAGCATTGCCTAAACACCATTTATAATTACAGAACATTCATTATAAGCAATAAAGTTGCATGAAAGCAAGTTATGCAGCTGGAAAAAATGGAATTAACTACAACTCTATGCCATGACTCAGACCATAGTGTAGCACTTGAAGTATTTCCACTGAAAAAACCACTTCAGTTTTCTCTAGAAAGCCACATCCAGAAATGAAGGGAAACTCGATTCTTGGAGAGATCATAGAGCTCTGCAGAAAAACCAGGGCACTTTGCCAAAACCATGTGACAGATCCAAACATCCACAGCATTTTCTACAAACCAACCATTCCCTGCCATCCCATTCCCAGCCTGTGCTCTGCCCCTACAGATCTCCATCAGCTCATCCCAGGAAAGGCAGGTAAAAGGCAGCTCAGAGCCAGTTCAGCATGATTTATGGGCGTGTGCCCGCAGTAAAGTTACTCTGAACACACGCAATTATGTTATTCCAGGTACCTGTTCTGAGGGAGTTCACCTCCAGCAGCACTTCAGGCAATTGAAACACTACAGGGCTCAAAAACAGCATAAAGAATTCATCCAGATTTTCACCCTGCCAGAGGGCAGGGCTGGATGGGATATTGGGAATTAGGAATTGTTCCCTGGCAGGGTGGGCAGGCCCTGGCACAGCTGTGGCTGCCCCTGGATCCCTGTCAGTGCCCAAGGCCAGGCTGGAGCAGCCTGGGACAGTGGAAGGTGTCCCTAACATGATGAGATGACCTTTTAAGTCCTTTCAAACCAAACCATTCCATGATTCTGTGATTCTATAACTTTATATGACTGAAATTCTATACTTCTCATAATACCAATTACTTCTTGGCAGCTCTGTTTTCATTTCTCACATTAGGTACTCTGCTGGGTAGAAACTGTTCATCTATATGTTTATAGTTTCCATTTAGTCCTTTCATATTAAAGTCATAGTGCTGGTTCAAAAATTTTGTGGTGCTTTTTTTCCCCCCAAGAAAAGTTTTCAATTAGAAAAAATAACTTGGTACAGGACGAATTAGTCATTTAAGTCAAGTAAAGCTTTTTTCTGATTTAAAATAAAATAAAGCATAGAGCAATGCATCAACTCATACACACTCTGAAAGATTTGAACTGGGTTTTGCCAGTTGTAAAAAAAAGGCTGTAATTACTATAATGTCAAATATAATTGCCCAAATCACCAATCTTTACTTGGGCACTGCTAACCAGTGGTGTCTCTTTTATATGTATTCTTTTCCCTTTGAGCCTCTAGGTCCAAACCACAAAATCTGACATGCTCCGGGTGCTGTTGTCCTTTTTATTGCACCACTCTGCTCTTTATTTTTAAAATGATAAAACCACCTCCTTTTTTCCTTGCATTACACCAGCAATTCCTCTGCAGGCTCTCAGTGCCTCATTGTACCACCCCAGAACAGACTCAGTGTCCCTTTTGTCACTGAAATCCCCACAGCCTTTTCTTTTTCCAACAAAGCTTTTTGGTAAACATTTCAAAGAACAGCAGATGAAAACATCTGGAACATGGACTCCTCATGCTGTAAACAAAACATTTTTTATATCAAAGCAAATGGGGTTTTTTTGTGGATTAAATAAAATACCTTCAAAAGTTGTTTTTCTTCCTAGGCTATTTAAAAAAAAACATAATTACTTATTAGTCTATAGCATTTCATGTCAAAGTAGATGCCAAGGAAGCAGTAACATTTAAATATGAAGCAGGCAGGAAGTGGGAGGAAATGCCCCTTAATTCATCGCCATTTTTGAGTTTTGCAGGACTACAAACAAGGGAGTTGCAAACCCATGAACACAACTGAAACAGCTCTCATGGTCCAGCACTACCACAAATGGACTTGACAACAGGAAAATGATCATTTACCAGTTTTTTTAAGGAAGGGAAAAGCACCTGGCCAGTTTCAGAGACCTCATAACAGCATTTCCTAGGGGGTTGTGTGTGCATCTGTGGGACACACCAACACAGGATTTAGGGATTTATCTAAGGCCACACTCCATCACCTCATGGGGCCTATCCAAGGCCAGCTTCAGGGTGAGACACCACCAAAACTCATCCTCTCACTCTGGTTTTTAACCTTCAGGTGTATTTCTCTAAGTGCTACAATGGCAAGTCACTAGAAAAAGAGAATTTCAGGCAGAGAAACAATATTTATTCTGGCCCTTCAGTGACCATGAGGGTGGGTGCTGTGACCTGCATTAAATAAGATCACTGCCTGCACTGAGGTGTTGCACAGAACTGTCTGGACTTTATTTTCTTGGCTCTCTTAGACGTGGCTGGGTTAAATATGACAGAGAAAAAAACCACCCTGCCAAGGGCCATTGCAACAGCTTCTCTTAAGCAGCTACTCCTGGAAGTGCTGACAGAAAACTCAGTCAAAATCACAGAGCAGCTTCTCAAACTTGGGAAATCCAGGCTTTTAGTTCCCCTGGTTATACACAACATGTGTGGGCATGTTAATAAAACTTTTCTAGAGCAATAGAATGGTTTGTCTCTAAGTGCTGTAGTTTTTGACCTTTTAAACAATTGTAGCAATTTAGATCAACTGTCAATCCATTGCTTTTCTGCAAAGAGACACTAATAAATTTACTAAAATTAAATTTCTTTTATGTAAAGTATATTTGAGGAAAACAAACAGAATTGATTTCTGACTCACTTTTAATAAGTGCTTTCTGGAATCCAACTTCTGACACAAATTAATTCAACTCTGAAAGTTAAATAAAAACAAATTAATTCAACTCTGAGAGCTTGAGCATCCTGAACTCACCACAGCCTCTTTATAAACCTAGATTTCGAAATTATTTCTGACAATAATTTTAATAATTAGCAAGAGAGATGCATCACCATAACAAATTGCCAAATTACTGCACTGAAACCTGTGAGATGAAATGGAATGTGAAGAATCTCTTGTCCCATCAATCTTGTTCATCTAAGTCTACCCTTTTTTATTGCAAAGGAGTCTTGCTTACAAGAGGTTTTTTTTAATTTATCTGGTTTTGTCTCTAAGTGCTCTTTGTCCTTCAGCTTCCCCTGGGTTTGTAACCTGGGAAGCCTTGTCCCCAGTTTTGGGGTTCCAAGGGCTGGCATGGGTGCACACCTCCTCCCATCACAGCCCATTTAGCTCCACAGATTATTTTTTTTAATTTTTTTCCCCTTTTTTCTGTGCCCCCCGGGCCATGCAGAGCCTATCACTGTGCTCACTGAGGGAAAGGATGAAGCTCAGTGCCTGGTTTGTGAGTGGAGATTAAGAGCTGAACAGACACTGCAGAACAGTACTTGACCAGTGCCTAGAGAGGGACTTACATCAATACAAAAAAGCATTTTACAAAGGTCTCAGTGAAGAAAACACCAACAGATTTCATAAAAACACCAATGCATTGGACTTCAACAGTGAAACAGTCTTTGCGTTCTGCAGCAGTTGCTGGAGTTGCAGGATTATTAAAAATACAAATTAGATTAATTACAGAGAGATCAGCAGAGTCAGGAAAGACTTTGCTGAAATATGTCATAAAGTTAGCACTTAAGGTAACTTTTTGTTAGGTTCTGTTATAGTATCAAAACAACAACAACAAAACCAGTTTTGATTCCATAAATCAGGTTTATGAAGTCCCTGCCTTCCCCACTCATTCCAGCTCTTAATCTGTAGTTCAGCGCACTCCACCCGTGCTGAGAGTGACTTACATCAACATGGAAAAAGCATTTTTCAAAGGTCTCAGTGAAGAAAACACCAACAGATTTAATGCACTGGACTTCAACACAATGAAACAGTCTTTGCTTTCTGCAGCAGTTGTTGGAGTTCCAGTATGTATATTTTAAAAACCACAGATTAGTTATATGAGATTAGCAGAGTTAGGAAAGAGTTTGCTGAAATACGTTATAAAGTTAGCACTTAAGTTTTTAGCTTCTATTATAGTATCAGAACAACAACAACAAGTTTTGATTCCATAAATCTGGTTTATGAAGTCCCTGCCTTCCCCAGTCATTGCAGCTCTTAATCTGTAGTTCAGTGCACTCCAACTGTGCTGAGACAATTTATTACAGGCCTGTGTTATAAATCAGACAAAGAATAACTAAATTCAAGGGAGCAGATGCCATACCCTGCACAGACTGGTAGATGGATAAGTCCAAAGTAAATATGTTAGGGCAGCTATCTGAGAGTCAGTCAGCACAAGCCACTGTGTCCTGCATTGTGCAAGGCTGTGAATCAGCCCCACAACATAGAAAATTTGGCTATCAGAAAAACCAGGAGCACCTCTGGGCCCCAAACCATGAATCATGCTGGTGAGGTGTGCAAAAAAAGCCAATACAGGGATGGGTGGTAGAGTCTCACTTTGCTCTGAGCTGAGGCAGAACACAGTCTGCAATTTATAAAGCCAAATTGCCAGTCTTAGAACATATTAACTGCATAATGGCTTTTCCATACAAGGAACAACCCTGAAAATTTAATAAATCGATATTTACTTGATTTATATAGATTAAATCATGGTGAGTATTAGCACAGCTGAGGATAAACTGAATGGTTATGACTGTAAATGGTTGTAAGAGCCATTAAAGCCATGTAGCAGACATTCAGTGCAGAAAGATCTGCAGAATGGGCCTCAAACATCCCTACAATGGGAAGGAAAATGTTCTCCGCATCTCCTTTGGGAAACCAGAAAAAATCACAGGCATCAGCAGGTCCCAAGGCCCTGACATAACAAAAGCTTTTTGGATGAAATTTCCAGATAGTCCTAGGAAACAGAACATTCCTCAAGCTACAGGACAAGGGAAAACCCCATGTGGTCATTGCCAGAGATGTGAGAGAAACAGAACAGGCAGTGCTAGACCTGCTTCCATTGTGGGGAGCTGGGTAGCAGCAATTTAAAAAAACAGGAATAAAATAACACAAATACATACATATATATATAATATGAAATATATAATTATATGTTCTATATTATATTTTTATAAATATATTTATATAATGTATATAAATATATATATAATAACAAAACAGGAATAAAATAACATAAAATAAAAAAAAAAAAAACACAACAGGAAGTGCAAGACCTGCTTCTTTTGTGCAGAGTTGGGTATGAGCAATTAAAAAAGACAGGAATAAAATAACATTAAATATATCTATATATATAAAATCCAAAAATATATATTAAAAATATAGATAAAATATATAAAAATCTATAAATATATAAACATATTTTATACATTTTCTATTTATATATAATATATATATAACATATAAAAACATATATAAAATACCAGAAAACAGGAATAAAATAACATAAAATAAAAAAACCACAACAGTGAGTGCAAAACCTGCTTCCTTCGTGGTGAATCAGGTATCAGCAATTAAAAATTACAGGAATAAAAAACCATTATATATATTTATATATACGTAGTATATAAAAATATATAAACATATATTTTATATTTTTCTAATTATATACATAAATATATATATAATAACATAAAACAGGAATAAAATAAAATAAAAAGACACAACAGCAAGTGCAAGACCTGCCTCATTTGTGGAGAATTGGGTATCAGCAAAAAAAAGAACACAGGATTAAAATAATACAAAATAAAATAAACAGCAGAATATTGGTCCAGATGTATTTAAGATCCAAAAAGCCTCAGATTCCTGCTTACTGCTGCCTTTAGCTGTGGATAGTCACTAATTGCACCCCATTTACTATGGAATAGCCATCTGTGTCCTGTGAGTGGAGGAAAAGCTATCAAACCACAGCTTCAAATTCACATCAAAAAGATTTCTAAAGTACATCAGGCTTTTTTAACACGTGTTTTTTACCTTTGATCAAGCACAGGAAAATCACCCTCATTTCTATGCATTTTCTGGGATGTCTTACCTCTATTTAGCAGATGAGTTGGGTTTTTTCTCTCTTCCTCTGGTGTTGCATCTGCCTTGGCTCCATCCTCCACTCCCACTGTAACTGAAGAAATAATTTCATTAGGCATTTATTCACTGTCATACATGCTTGCTTTCAGATTTAATTCCCAAGCCATGCTGGCTGTCCCCAGTTTTAGACTGAGAACAATTGAGATCTCAATTAGCCCAGCCCATAATCTGTCAAATCTTTTGATTCCCAACCTGTAGGGTACCCAGCACAGGAACATGGCACTGTTGGGGTTTATTTCACAAATTTTCTCTCTCTGAATTAATTAATCACATGGCAGGATTCTCCTTGACCATCTCAGGTTTCTGTGTGCACAACCAAGATGGAAATCCACATTTAAGCATTTTCAGATGGTGCTGAGCAGTGCTGAGGGTGCTGCTGCTGTCCAGAGGAGCTGGCAGAGGGTTTTACCTGGAAGGAAGGAGATGAGGGGATGGCAGGCAGTGCCCAGGGTGTCAAACCCCAGAGCTGGTTCTGCTGGCTGTCAGGGACCAGGGCATTAGCTCCACTGGAAGGGAAATAAACCACATAATATCAGAGCCCATGAATTCCTGGAAGAGGTTCTAAGGGAGGTTCTGGAGTTCCCTGCCACATGAGGAACAGATCATTAAAGTCAAACATCTCTCTTTGATTATGGCTTGCTGCACAGAGCAACAGATCTTTTCTTGAGGTGCCTCTTTCTACAGTTCTAAATAGTTTTACTTACCTGTGCTACCAAGTTAACCAAGTATCAACTTCTAAAATGTGAATCTTATCTTCATTTGAATGTGTTTTCATCTAGCATTTCCATTTCTCAATTCAAGGAAAACAGTCAGCAGTGTTATTTAGGAACGGAGTTCAATAAAAAAGCTCCTGCTTGCTTCACTGATTTTTCTCCTCAGCAGTGTTTCCTTAAGGATATAGTATATACAAAAATTAAATAATTAACCATTCTAAGACAATTTTCTGCTTAAATGACCACTGTTACATTATATGTAACAGTCTTCTGCGTTTGCTTAGAGGTGAAATGTAAATCTAGAGAGAAAAACATCTCAAAAGAACATAATGATGTTCTGACATAATTAGTACCACCCTATGGCTCTTGTAGCCTCATGAAGGGTTTTAAAGAAAAGAGTAGAGGAATAATAGTCTGGAATTTCTTTTTTAAAGGCTGATTCAACCAGGCAACATCACCAGCTTTTACAGACCAGTTTTGCTCTGCAGACATCAGTGGAAACATATCTGCTCTGTTCCTACAATGAAAGAAGAGATAATTCAAGAACCTACAGCACCTTCTTTTTGAAGTGAAATGTCAACTCTCCCATTAACCTCACAAAATCCCTTCAAAAGTTAATTCAAATTGAACAGGATTATAATACTCATTTCAGGGCTTATTAGGAAAATTCCACTAACAGTATTTGTGACATTGACAGCTGATACTCAGCTTAATATTTTGTTAACTCAGCTTAAACAAAATTAGGGTTTGTGGTCAGTTCTGAGAAGGTCTCGGATATTTTCTAAACAGATCCTTCTAGATGAATTTTGCAAATACAAAAAGTCACTGGGATTAAGATCCACCAGAAAAAAAAAGAATAATAAGTTTGGGTTTAATTACCTTTAAATACAGATCACTTCCTCCAAAGGCCTCAGATAGAAAGAGGCAGGAGAAATTTCATTTAATGACCTATGAGTCAGTATATGTGAAATTAGATATAGCCCTTCCCATTCTTTCATCCCATTTACTCTAATCAATCATTCCATAGTTATTACATTTTTAGGTTATACAAACAGAGAAAGAAAACAAAGAGCAGAGTTTTGTCCATAACAACAACAACAAAACCCCCAAAGTTCCACAATCTCCCAAATTATCACAATTAAAGTTGCAAATAACAACTTCCCCAATGTGCTTTTCACCATTTGTTCTATATCCTTTGCATATTCAGTTTGCAGCCATTTCTCAATCTCACAGGCTATTATGATCTACTTTCCATTCTGTATCATCATGGATATCTTATGATCACAAATTATGCTGCCACATCATTAACATTAAATGTTCCAATACAGTAAAACTACCTCATCTTTAATCTCTACTTTTTAATCAGCAAACAAGGTCAGCTTGACCTTCTGGAGTACCCAAAGCCCTCCTGCACTCACTTGCATCAAGCAAGAAGTGTAATTTTTTGCTTGTGAAAATCTAAAACTTCTCTATGGGGTCACTGAGTGGATCCCTGTGCTCAGTGCAACATTAAACTGGCTGCAGCTTTAGAGTTCATTTTGTTTTCAGCACCATTATTCCTCTATTAAATGAAAAGTTGTTTGCCAAAGCAAATGAGACTATTCTGTTGGTGACATCTTAATTTTAGGTCTGTTTTGTTTTTCTGACTGCAGGGGTGCAGGGTGGGATAATTCTGCTGGTTCAAGCACCATGAAGCACTTTCCATCATCAAGCAATAAGTCTTGACCAGTAAAATAAAAAGATCTTTTTGAACACGCTGCACATAATTATTTCACTGCCATATATAAAGACTTCATGTTCTTCTAATTTATTTTTTTTTTAGTTGTGGAGTGCTGGTATTTGTCAGCCACAAGCAAATGGAGGTGGTACAACTGAAAAGGCACATCTGCCCTTAGTAAGGGTAGCAGGAAAGACCAACACTTTCTAGGTCTATATTTTTAAGCTGATATTTGTAAAACCAAGGTTAGGAAAAAAGTTTTGCAAGACAGGAACTCTGAAGTGTTGGAATCCTTTAAAACATCCCTCAGAAGGCTGTTCTGGAATCCCAGAGCCCCAAGGTAGAGAAATGGTCACAAGGTTTACTAGGACGTCCAGCCCTAATGGAGTCAATACCAGTTGGAAAATGTGGGTATTTTCACCATCTTTCTGTTTAAAAGGCTCTTTTCTCACCCTACAATCACATCACCAATTAAGCTGATGAGGTCTGACCACACATCCTCACATCTTTGGTCCTGTTTGACAGAACTCCTGGGATTCATTTGCATTTTTTAGGTTTAGATATCAGGAGTGATTCACAGTCATCATGCAATACAACTCCTTCATTTGAATTCTGCTCCTCCTCCTTCCAACACTCATGATTCCACCTGAAATTGTTTTTATTCCCTAAATGAGCACCCTTGAATTGTGTACTACTGAACTACATCCTGTTTCAATTATTCCAGTCATTCATTCCATTTCAACAATTTTCTTCTCAGAAAAGCACAGAAATACATGAAAGGAAATCCCTGACTGCCCTTTACAGTCGTTCATAATATTATCATGCCAGGTTGGTCAGCCAGAAATGAAATCTGTGCTCAATTTTAGGATCACGGAATGGTTTGGGTTGGAATGGCCTTAAAGCCCATCCAGTGCCACCTCTGTCATGGCAGGGACACCTTCCACTGTCCCAGGCTGCTCCAAGCCCCAAAGTCCAGCCTGGCCTTGGGCACTGCCAGGGATGCAGGGGCAGCCACAGCTGCTCTGGGCACCCTGTGCCAGGGCCTGCCCACCCTGCCAGGGAACAATTCCTCATTCCCAATATCCCATCTGACAGTGGGAAGCCATTGCCCGTGTCCTGCTAGTCCAGTTCCTAATGAACAGTCCTTCTCCAGCTTCCCTGTACCCCTTCAGGCCCTCGAAGGAGCTGTGAGGTCTCCACACACCCTTCTCTTCTCCAGGCGGAATTCTATCTCAGTTTCTGTTTATCTCAGGTTTTTTAGTCTCCTCCTCAGCAGGGCTTGGATGATGACTGAGGATGCAATCAAATGCAATTAAAAATTCCTGATGGGCCAGAAATTCTTTCTTTACTCATGCTTAGAAATGGCAGAACACCATGAGATATTTGCAGCCTGAAGGGAGATTTTAGAAGAACGGTATCGTCAATCCAAAATTCATGTCCAAAGTGGAAGATCCACCCCTGCCTTAATTACAACATCATTACTTGGATGCCACACTTGGCTGGGTTGTGTCACCAAGCCATGTTTTCAAGCCTTGGGAGCAGCAGACTCAGGGTGAGTACAGAATGCTGGGACTTTCCTTCAAGCATTCTGTACTTGAACAAAAATTAAAAGGTCATCTCTTCAGCTTCTCTAGGGAAAGACTGATCACAGCACAACTCGGGGCATCCTGGAACAAATAGGAGCAACTTGATGCTGACAAGTTCATTTATCTTTTGGCAAATTCTACCAACAAAAATGTACCAATAAAAGGCATCGTTCATTTAAACAAAGGCTACATGTTTTGTTTTTCAGCCAGAATGTGTTTTGTTCATACCCAGTGACAGCAAAGAATTTAAATGCCATAGAATTTAAATGTACAATTTTAGCTGTGAAAAATAAAGCCACATCACTCTGGAATCTGAAAACAGCAATTCTTGTTTGGCCAGTGGGTTTGGAGAAAAAAAAGATGAACCCTTGACAACTTCATGACAAACCCCAAGTCCTACCAGGGTTAGGACTGACATCAGGGATAGATTCAGTCAGAAAGACAAATAATTTTGTGATTTGAAATTCCTTAGTTAACTGCTGTTCACTTTTCTCTTGGATTTTCTCTGGAGCATGAAGTGTCATTATCCCAGAGTCATTATCCCAGGGTCATGTAAAAAGAACAGCATTTCTTAAAATTCCAGATAAAAGCATTTTCTTAGCAATTATAACAAAAATAGCTGGATGCGTTCCCAACAAGATTCATGACTGGGATTTGTATCTGTTTATCACTGATAAAGAAAAGAACTCACAAACAACAAATTAAAATTATACAAACTAACATTGTATGCTCCCAGGTTACAGTAATTACTTTTTAGCTGTAGACTGCCTGTAAAATTTCTGTGACTCTTAAAAACAAATTATTTAGTAATCCTTAAAACTCTTTAAAATCCCCCTTTTGGGCAATTTTCTTTTCTCTTTCTGCTGCACATATGAGTTTGTTCCAAAAATGAATGCCTGTCAAAAAGAACACAAATGCTAAGCAGGCTTGGAAGGACTCAAAAGAGCCTGTTTTGCTGAAGAAAAAGAAATATCCGTTCCATTGGCAAGTCAGACTTTGTGGAAGAACTGGAATATCGAGCTGTCTGACTAACAGAAAGGAAGATGGATGACTTCTCCTGAATTAGATGCTTGAAACCTACTTCTGCTCAAAAGGGAATATAATCAATTTGGGAAAGAGTTGCCTCCAACACTGGGAACGCTTTATCATAAATAGTAGATTGCATTTGAACTTTACTTGAGTGTTTTAAAGGTATTATTAGAGCTTAACCTTCAAAATGAATAACAGTTTATTTGTGCAGTTACTCAGGGAAACAGGTTGAGATACTTATTTTGAATAATATTCTACACTGTCCTTTACACCCCACTTCTTCTATTTATTATTATCTGGGTTTATTACTCATTTAATTTGTCCATCTTTGTGTCCAGAGGCAGCACCTGAAGGGCATGGAGCAAACAGGAGCTCAGATCTCCCTCTGCAGATGAGGAGCTCCAGAGGGACAATCAGGGAAGAGCTTGCTGAGCTTCCAACCTTGCTCTGCTCATCCAGAGCCTCCAGGAGGGACCCCAGGTGCTCCAGGGAGTGTCCTTGAAGGTCACACCCTGAGAGAAGGTGTTGTGAAAATTTTACTGAATTTTTTTCTGTATTTCAGATGTAACACTGGCCAGAAGGTGAGATGCAGGGATCACAGGTTGTTACTCTGTTGTCATCTTCTTGCAAAAGCTCCATACCTTCTCAGTGATTTCTCATGGTCATCTCCTCACAGCACTGACTCCTTCTTCTTCTTCCCAGCACAGCCAACAAACTCCATCTCTCTCCTCACCCAGCTACCCACTCTTTTGTAGCACTCATTTTCTTATTGGACACAGCTGTGGCCTATTAAGGTCAAGCCTGTTCCTAATCTCTGGTGATTAGTGCAGCTGCAACTCCTCAGGTGTGAGACTGCCTTATGCCCTATCTTTATTTTCTTACATTCTATCCCTCCACATTACTCTTAGTTAAGTTCTGGCAGAACTTACACTGCTCTCCAAATGTCCTGGAATGGGATCATTCATCCCAACCCGCCAGCTGGTGACTCCAGCTAAGGTTCTGAGGACTCACAATTTCCACTCTGTAAATTCAGTTAAGATCTGAATCTAAGCAGTTTCAGAAGGAAACCTATCAGGTCCAAAGGGCAATCCCAGCCATGAGGTCACAGGCAGCCCAGAACACTCTGCAGCTATTTGTAATTTTTTTTCATGTATTTCAGCTGAAATTTGACTGAATTTTTCCCTGTATTTCAGATGTAACACTGGCCAAAAGGCAAGATGCAGGGATCACAGGTTGTTACTCTTACTTAAGTTCTGGTAGAACTTACACTGCTCTACAAACATCCAAGCTGAAAAATTCCATTTACAACTAGTAAATTCCATGTAATTTACAATCAGTAAATTCCATGTAATTTACAACCAATTCACCCACACATGGGTTTTGCCTACTGTTGATGAGGTTTTTAATAGAATAAAAGTTATCTAATCATTTAATTGCCAAAAACCAAAAGCCATCTGTATTTTGATGCCTTTTAAATGTCTCTATGAATAATCCTGCTCCGGATTTCACTCCTATAAGGTCTACATCTCATTTGCTAACAAAATTAAGTATAGGAAATAAATCTGGATGCTCACTTCCTTTTTGAATGTGGCATGGGTGAATATATCAGCTTCCAAAACCTGTGCCTTAGGTCTTTGTTTCAGAAACAGAGATCTAGATCAGAAGCCTCAGCTTTCTTACAGAGCAACAAATATTAAACTAATAAAAATTATTAATTGTTTTTGTTATATTTTCCCATCGTGCTTAAATATCTTCATGCTCAGTACAAGTCATATTTAAATTACTTTAAGCACAGTTATGTTTAATACCTATGGAAGTAGCACTGGTGTAAAATCAATGACAGGAATAAGTCATTGAAAAAAATCAAGAGTTAAGACAGACAAATTTCAAGGACTGTTTCTGTTCACTAAGTGCTCTAAAATACTTCATTAAATATGCATCAGAAAATTTCTGTAATATTAAAATATGGTGCAATTTCTGTAATGTTAAAATATGGTGCAATTTCTAGGGCTGCTAAAAGTCAGAGCATTATTTTATATTTAAAATGTAATCCATTTGCACTGAAACAATACATTTGTAAAATCCATGGTTTTCATACCGTAGCTTTTCACTTTGATGCAGAGCTCCCTTGGCCTCAGGAAAACAGCATTTACATCTTTTTCTGATTTTTCACATCCACAAATTCCATCTTCAAGCTCTTAATTCATTTCTGGAAAAAAGCAATACAGTGTGAGAAATACCAACGAGAGGGAGAGGCATGATCCATTGAAAAGGGGAATTTCTTGGGGATTTTTGCCCCACTTCACTGTAGACCTTTCAAGGGTCCTTGGGAATATTTAATATTTCATGTGTCTCTTCCTCTGGGCATATTCTCCTAAATTTCATTTCAGTGTGCAGCCACCAGGTAAGAGCTGTTCAGGCAGTGATGCAGAAGGATGCAGCAAGTCCTGCTTCCCCAATATCTCCCTGCATGAACAGGTGGGCACGAGGAGAATGGAAGAAGTCAGGAATGGCAGTAACAGCTCTCCATGGCTTGCCCCAGCTAGCCTGACATGCTGAAATATCTGAAATGGAATCTCTGGCCACTGTGTGGAATTGCCACAGCATCATTTCTCTCCATAATTTTGAGTGTTTAAAATATTTTTAATTTTTTTTATTATTTTGTTAAAATTGTGAAGCAGTAGAGATAGCTGACACAATGAAAACCAGGAAGATGAGGATAAGCTTAGAGGCTCTGTGAGGAAAAAATGGGTTTCAGCATCCCTAGGTTGAGAAGCTTTTTCCTACACACTTGCCAGGCTGGCTGGACTAACCCAGTGTTCCTAGAGAGCTCCCAGGAGAGGAATGGAAGACCAGGAGAATGAAAAGAGCACACATAGAACCAAAACCTCCTTAAAAAGGGAAACCTGCACAAAAACCCTGCAGACAGGGGTTCATTATCAACAGATCCATACCAAAGAGGAGAGGACTGTGGCAGAGCTCTGCAGGATCCAGCACTAATCCATACTTGGATTAATTCCTTGCACGACAGGTTTGAGCAAAGAGGCAGCAAGAAACCAGAATTCTAAAGCTCTGTGGGGAGGCAGCAGGCTCCTGGCTTCACCTGAGGAATAACCAGTCAGGGTGTGGACTATGGGGAATTCCTGTGGGGCACAAAATGAGAAAATCCCTGGAAATGCAGAAGAGACCTGGAACAAGAGTATGGGCTGAACACATCCAGTCTGATAAAGAGATGAACCAAAGCACAGAAAACGTGACAGATCAAAAATGCGGCAAGGAATGGGAGCCCAAGCCTACGGAGCAGCATCACAATTTCCAAATACATGGGAGGGGACCATAAAAGAGACAGAAGTCATCTGTGCTCCCTGTTCATAGCTGATAAAACAAGAGCTCATGGACTAGAATTAGGTTCAGGCTGGACTTTGGCATGTGCTCCATGGGGAAGGCTCTAATGACAGGCTGGAGGAGCAGCTGTCAGGACTATTTTAGGAACTTGTCTTCTTGGTCCTTGCCCACCCTACAGCTCTGAACCACAGAGAAAGGTTAGGTTGTGATAAATGGTACCCCTACCTGAGGGCTGGTGATGTGAATTTGATGGGTGTGTCTGTGAAAATGGTGCTCTGGGGTTGCAGTGCAGTACACTAACACAGACTGTGCATAGTCTAGCACATGTTTTGGACATAATAATGAAAACTATTAATATAAGATATTAAAGTGTAAGAAACCAGGAGGCTGGAAAGTGATAAGAATGTTCCTAACATGAAAAATAATTTTATTACCTAAGTATATGGATGCAGATGAACTATGTCTGAATTTCATTCTCTATTCTATTAGACAGACATGTTGATTTTTAAAATATTTTCTGCTGCTGTTCCATCTTCCTCTTTTTCCAAACCACAAGAGTGTCTTGAGAGGAGCTTTTACCTCACTGCTAAAGCAGCAATTTTATGGAGATGTGTCCTTAAGAACCATGCTTTCCTTGGGGTGAAAGTGAATCCTGCTGTGCTGCTGAGCAGGCTGGAGTATCGCCCCATTGCCAGGGCCGTCCTTAACACAGTGTGAGCTTAACTCTGCCCTCAGAAGGGTCAGGGCCAGCACAAAATGGCTGCAGAGAATCCTCTGAGAGTTTCAGAGGCAAAAAGACTTTCTCACACCTCTCTGAAAAGCAGCAGGGATAATCCAAGAGATAATTATGGAATACCTGCAGTCCATTCTCTCAGGATGGCAGGCTGAGGCTGGGACCTGCAGAGCCCATTCACACCACTGCTCTGAGACACAAAGTCTGGCCCTTGATGAATTCCATAGCAATATTTCAAGGGAGAGTGGAACTGGAGGTGGGAACATTCATCACCACACAGTTACAGTGTGGTAGTGGGGAAAGAAAAAGGAAAAATGGAAGCAGACATCCCTGAAAGTCCTGCTGTGGCTCTATAACTGTGTGACATTATTAGAAAGATGCCTGAAATGAGTTATGGAACTAATTAAGGAAATACAAAAGCACGGATAAAAAGTTCCTGGTTAAGTATAATTGATAGTACAAATCTAATTTGAAAGGTTAACAAGCTCTTGAAAATTGTTGAATCAAGTACAGACTGATGTTTTTAATATAATTATATACAGCTAACAGATGGTATAGTCTTTTTATTATATTGTCAGCTATTGGATTTTCACTTCTTAGGCAAATAACTGAATTATACTAAAGATATTTATGGTTATTTTAAAAGATTTTTTCCGTTTTCTAATATCTTTATGTACTGATCAAATGCATAATATTTACTATTTATAAAAATCTGAAAAACAAGATTTAGATAAGAATTCAGAATATTTCACTCCCCCTTCTAAAACAACTTTATTTATATCTTAATTAAAGCTTGATTGGCTTTATGAATAACATAAGTTTAGATATGTAAATATCTTTTCAGGCCAAATGAGAATTATAAGAAGATTAGGAAAACAAAGCAGCAGGGAAAAAACTGCTCTTAATTCAAAAATTCTCATTGAAAAAAGCCAGTGAAAAATTAAATTTAATATACACAATAATATATTAGATACACCAATTCAGGAAGATCAGGAGAGAGGTGATTACCTCATTCCTAAACCCTGCAGTCTGTATTTGATAGCTACTTTATCTGGGTTCTGAAAATCCCTGAAATAAAAGTCATTACTTACATTGGTATTTTTAAAACAAATCTCCATATAAGATTCAGAGTTCTGGCTCCTGTTGTGCTACTTCCAGCACTGAATAAGAAATTCTGCAGACTTGTTACATATCAACCCAAAATTTTAGAGTTGAGGATTCAGAGATGAAGCATTACAATAATAATGCTGCATTCCTCATTACAGTCAGTGATATTTGCGTATCTAAGGGGACTTCCAGGGAAGCCAGAGAGAGACTTTTCATGGAACTGCAGGGGCAGGACACAGGAGAGTGATTTCCCAGTGCCAGAGGGCAGGGATGGATGGGATATTGGGAATAAGGAATTCTTCCCTGGCAGGGTGGGCAGGCCCTGACACAGTGTTGCCATTATATTGCAAGAGTTCTATAGTCATTACATTGCAAAGGTTCCATATTGTCAGAGTTTCATACCTCCTTTTTCATACCCTGCCCCCAGTTTCTCATGGGCATCTCCTCTAGACACCAACTCTTCCTCATCCTCACAACAGCCAGCTGGCTCCAGTTCCCACCAATCCACTCTTTTATAACACTCTTATCATTGGCTACAGCTGTGGCCTGTTAGCATCAGGCCTGCTCCTAATCTTTAGTAATAGGTTCAGCTGCAACTCTTTAGGGGATAAGATTACATTCTATACCACCTTCATTTACCCATACTGTATTCCCCTACAGCACAGGGTGCCCAGAGCAGCTGTGGCTGCCCCTGGATCCCTGGAAGTGTCCAAAGCCAGGCTGGATGGGGCTTGGAGCAGCCTGGGATGGTGGAAGATGTTCTTGCCCATGGCAGGGGGAGGAATGGGATGAGCTTTAGGGTCCCTTCCAACCCAAACCAATCTGTGATTCTGTGATTTACTAAGAAGGGGAGCCCTCAAATTAATTCATTAAAGTATCAGACAAAATTCATTTAGTCCTAAGTGAATTTGGAATTTACAGCAAGCAGGACTCATCCCAGAATCCCAGCCTGGTTTGGGTTGGAAGGGACCTTAACACCCGTCTCACCCCAGCCCCTGCCATGGGACACCTTCCACCACCTGGGCTGCTGAAATCCTTACAAAGACAAGAAGTAGGACATGAATCACTGCTTTTGTATCAGTGCTCATCTCACCTAAATTTAGCAACTGAAGGGTAAGCACCTCCTTGTTAGGATTCCTGTGTAATCCCAGGGACTGATTGCCAGACACCTGCCATGGCCTTGCTGAGGTGCCTGTTTGCATTCAGCACAAACAGCAGAAATCCAAACAGCTCCTGAAGAGAACACATTTAAAACAGCTCAGTCAGATGGAGGAGGGAGGATAATATCCACACTTGAGAGCAGCCTCACTAAGTCAGAGAAAATGTGCCCATATCCCCCACACTCATCAACACTAGTTTCCTTGGGCAGCACTTGCACAAACACCCTCCCAGCTGGGCTTTCATTTTGAATTCTGCAGGCTAATGCTCATCCCTAGCAATAACCAAAGGCTCTGCTGGCATGGCCTGGGAGGAATCCAGGAATGTCTGCTGGTGAGGCCATAAAAATGGATAGCCTGAGCTTGATGGCTCTTGAAATAATCACACAGCTTCAGCTTGTGGAGGAAATGAGGGATGGGAAATGCTACTCCTGTGAGCTAGGAGCAAATAACTGACCTGGACAAGTTCAGGCATCCTGCAGTCTCAACTTAATGAATTCATTGGACCCTTGGCTGGAGTGAAATAAATAAAACATTGCATTTTCTCACTTGTGGCTTGCCTCAAAACAGTCACAAAACAACTGTTTTGCCACTTGAAGGAAACTAAAAGTAATCTAAAAGTTTATGGGGGTTAACAGCTGATTACAATCAAAAAGCTGGTACAAGAGTGGATTCAATTGTTCTGTTTGCCACTCTTGTAGTCCTTGTTAAAAGGCTGGATTAATGCCAGCCTTCCTGTCCTTCTAACAGCCTTTGTCACAACAAAGAGGCATTGCAGTTTTACAGCCCTGTATTTTCTCTCAAAGATAACAGTAAACAATATTCCTTTGATGTTTTCAATGTTCTATAATTTTACTGAATGGTCCTTCTTATTCTTCCTTTTATATTCTCAAAACTGATGAAAAAGTGATGAAATGGCCAACAAAATAAAATACAGAATTGTGAAGAGGTTAAAGCGTGAGCCTGGCTACTGTCCCTCATGGGGCAGGCAGGGCATAGAGACTTTTATTTCATTTTTGATCATTTTTGTCATAACTTTCTTGTGAAGTAACACCACATATACAACAAGCTCACAGAGAAACTGCAGATCAAACCAAGAATCACCAGTTCCCAACCCAAATAATAGGTAAGTTAGAGGTGATTCTATTCCTTTAGAAAATTCTCAGCAAGCCACAGGTGCCCCCGGCGCACTCTGAGCACACACGTGTAGCTATGGCTCCAGACAAACCCCAATTGCAGACACTCCTCCTCATGCAGAGGAGATCAAAGAGCCAACATGTGACAAATTTGTCATGCTTACACCCCCCTGGAAGGGATGTGAGCCTGTGGTAATGGGGGGGTGTAAGGAACCACTCTGCAGAGCATTGGTGGTGCTCTGAAATGAACTGAACATGAAACAACACAGTGAGGTCTCAGTGGGGAAGGGAAGATACAGCACAGTTATTGATCCTTATGTGCCAAATCCTTGTCCAGATTCTGCAGCTGATCTGTGGGGTCCTCTGTGCTCCCACAAGGACAGAGTCAGTGTGGCATGGATGCAGTGCAGACAGAGAATGGGACAGAGCAGAGAGAACAGAGCCACTGCTGGCAGCTTCATCCCCTGCACTGTGAGCACTGCACTCAGCTGCATTCCTGCCTGGTGTTGGCTGCCTGCAGACACAGGGGGCAATGAGGCAATCACGTCACTGAAGCTTTCCTGCTACCCAAATTAGTTCTTTAAGTCCATCTTCACTTGAATTCTTTTCCCCTAAATGTGAATGTTTTGGGTATTCTGTGCTGGACACAGCTCCACAGACTCGAATTTCAGTCTCGCTTTGAACACCTCAAGATGGGAACCTGGGAAGGAGTGGAGAGGATGTGGACAGGGAGAGTCACCTGCCAGCACTGCAGAGTCCTGCTGTGGCTGGGTCCTTGTCTGGAAGCTTCCCTGACTTCTGATCACCTTCACCTCCTCCCAAACCTTCTGGGTGCACAGCAATCCCACTGGAACCTGGGGGATCAGGTCCTCCCTCTTCTTATTCATCCAATGGGAGCAATTTCTTACAAAGTGCCAGAGAGACATTTCTTGTTGCATTAAGGCAGAAAAATTATAAAGAAAGGCCTTATAAAATCAGGCCTGCTCTGTTAGATCAGTGGCTAGCCTGTCAAGCTAGCCCTTTGCAAGATCCCATGTGAAACTAATCTTGGTATGAACAGTTTGTTAACATAACAATCTATTCCTGGGTGAAAACCAACCAGCAACTATATAAAAATTAAATCCATCCCAAGAGAATAAGTGAAGAAAATAAGTAAACAATTTAAGAGTAGAGAGATTTGATGGACAAGTAAAATACCTTTTACTAACCAATAAATTCATTGGCAAGAAAGGTGCTGACCAACTGGGGTCACACACAAGGTCTGTAAAACTGTATAAAAATTATTTATGCACATAAAGAATGGGCTTTTTCCCTGTATGAAGAAAATGGAGTCTTATGTGATTCATTCTGATAATTTCTGTTGTTGTTCAGATCCTGCAAAATTCAGTGTGTGCCAAGATGTCCTGTTTCTGGTACTTGATGCTAAGCCTGAGGTAAAGGGGAACCATAAAAGGGGTTTTGCATCTCCCAGCCTCATTCCTGCTCCTCCTTGGAAAGCCACAATGTCCTGCAGAGTGAAAATATTCTCCACAAGAATAAGCTTTGGGCCTGGGCTGAGAGTAGAAGCTGTCCCTCAGGGACTCAGTGCCACAAAGAATTTGAGCATATGCAGAACATTTAAGGGTAGAATATTAAACATTTTAGTGAATCATATCTCAAGTGGCATAAGCTACCACCAAGCAAACTAAGGCAGAGTGGACAGAAACACCTCTTGTGTGAAATCCTGCTTTAGGACTTAGCTGTAAAAAACATCAACACTTCCCAACAGCTGAAAAACAGCTACTGGAGGGGGTGGTTACTTTTTTGAGTGTTTGATGCCCCTTTATTGCTTTGATGGCCTCACATTTACTGGGCAACACAGAGAAATGTAGATAAAACTCCTCAACATAACCACACAGACTAATACTGAGTAGCTTTCTGAATGCTGTCTGACCAAGCAGTGTTTTTGTGAGAGGGAAGGCAGGTGCACACAGATCCCTGTGTGAGATGCTGCCTGACAGGGCTCTCAGAAGAAAGGATCAGAGGAGTTCACACACAGCTCAAGGCAAAACACACCGGCTATAAAAGAGTCTTGAAGACAGCAAGCACTTCAGGAATTAAAAACACCTTTTGACCAAGGAAAACTGAAGGGCAAACATGATCTTATGGGCTGAAAAAGGATCCAGATGACTTTCAGTGGAACTGCTGCAGTCCCTTGAGAGGGACAAGCTGGTTTCAAGCTATGACAGATCAACAGGCAGCTCTGAGATGTTCCTGTTGGAACCTTCCCAGATGTCCAGGAAGGGAAGGGACCCTGGCTAGCAGGCTCTGAACAGCAGCCTGTCTCTCATCTCTCAGGCAGAGTGGAAAAGCATGGCAATAATCTATAAATTATGTGGGTGATTTTTTAAAAACTCTTTTTAAAGGAAGAAAAACTCACATAATGTAAGAATATGCAGAATATGAACACCAAAGGACAAGGGAAAAGAGAGAGAAAGCATTAATAGACACCAAAATAAAAGGAGAACGGACAATGAGATTACTCTGGGGTCTAGATTTGATTTCTTTAATGCATTGGAAAAGGCTGGAGGAATATATAATTTTTGTAAAGCAATACAGTGTACTGCAAGAACAGAACAGAGAGCTACAAACAATGGATAGGCTGTGGAAAGTGACAGCAGGAAAATAATGGCTATCGTGGTGGGGATGCGAGGACGGGGGAAAGAGCAGAAATTCAGGAGGTGCTGAGCTGTAAAATTTCAGAATCCCACAATCACTGAGGCTGGAAAATCCCTCCAGGATCACCCAGTCCCAGCTGTGCTCAGTGCTCACCTTGTGCCCAGCCCAGAGCACTGAGTGCCACCTCCAGCCCTGCCGGGGACACCTGCAGGGCTGGACAAGAAATCACCCATGGGAGTGGAAGGGAATTTCTATGAGCTCAACACCACTGGGGGCAGGGAGGGTGAAGGGATTGGTTTGTCAGTGTCACCTGGGTGTGTCTCTGCCTCCCAGCCCAGTGCTGGCTCCATGGAACCAGAGTTCTTAAGGATGGAAAAGACCTCCAAGACCATCAAGTCCAACCATCAACCAGCCCCATCCTGCTCACCACTAACCATGTCCCCAAGTGCCACATCCACACAGTTTATCAACACCTGCAGGGCTGGGCACTGCAAAGCTCCCTGGGCAGCCCCTGCCAAGGCCTGAGCACCCTTTGCATGCAGAAATTGCTGCTGCTGTCCCAGCTGAGCCTCCCCTGGCCCAGCCTGAGGCCCTTTCCCCTTGTCCTGTCCCTGTTCCCTGGCAGCACAGCCCGACCCCCCCTGGCTGTCCCCTCCTGGCAGGGAGTTGTGCAGAGCCACAAGGGCCCCCTGAGCCTCCTTTGCTCCAGGCTCAGCCCCTTGCCAGCTCCCTCAGCCCCAGGTCTTGACAACAAAATAGGCATTTCACAGTGTATATATATATATATGTGTGTGTGTGTGTGTGTGTGTGTGTATGTATAAATATACATACTAATATATACATATGTATATACATATATATGCATATACATATTTATATATTAGTATATCTATTTTACATATTTATATGTATATATACATGTATATATATTTATATGTACACATGTATATATATGTATTTATACATGTCAACATATATATGTATACACCCACCAAAACATTATGCTCAGTACATGCACACAGTGAAATATTTTTTAAGCCAATAATAAGTTATTTTTTATTGCTAGTCTTAATTTAATAATAAAATTATTAAGATATTGCAATAAGATATAATATTATAAATATTATAATAATATATAATATTTATTAATATTGTCATTAAATCTAAACTTATTAATATTGAAAATTTTATTATTATTACCCAGCATGGAGAATAACTAATAAGGTCATGAGGCAGTTCCACTTCCAGCTTAAAAAATAAATAAAACCAGACCATAAACAACAATTTTCAATCAAAACAAAACTAACAAACATAACAAAACACAAACAAACAAACCCCAAAACAACAAAACTCCTGAAAAATTAGAAGCACTAATATCCAAAATGAACTTAAAACCTCGGCGTATAAATGAACTCAGAAATTCAAAATCCTCTAAAACCTTCCTATAAAGAAGCAGAAAGAAGTTCTTTAGGAGGCTTCTAGCCCTAAGTGGGTGATAATCAGCCCTAAAGGGATAACAGCTACACTCTAGAGGGAAAATAACCAGCATAAGAAAGCAACATTTTAGAGATAAAACTGTAAGAATAGTTTGAGAATGGCCTTAAATCAAATGTTTTCTACACAGTGACAAGTGCCTTCATTCCTATAAATAGAATATAAAAAGGACAAGATGTGAAGATGCTACAGGAATGGATTTAATTTTTTTAAATTTGTTTTTGAATTATTATTTTCCTTTGGGTTTCAATAGGTGGAAAAGTGAATATTCTAAGGCAAAATCCTACTTTAGGACCAAAGTACTGAAAAGGCTGCCACTGCCAAAAAACCCCGGAGATGAAAGGATTCAATGTGCTTACCCTGCAAGGACCTAAGAGCCCATCCTGGAAGGTGTGAGAGCACTGAGGGATGAAGTGCAGTGAAACAGGAGAGGCCTCTGCCAGCTGGGGGTGAGGCACTGCCTGACCAAAGGAGCTGAAACCACACTCAGACTTCAGAGACAGAGCAAGAGGGGACCCAAAACAGCAGCAACTCCATGAGTTTTATCCCAATGACCCTCCAGGCTCTTGAAAACCTTTAGTGGGAAAAGCACAGGGGAAACCCTGGAGCCAACAGAGCAAGGACACAGGGCTGGGGTAGCAGAGGAATCCTGGCACACCCCCCAGCCCAGGGGCAAAACATGACCTGGGGTGGGGATTTGCATGGTTTGGTACCAGGGGGGCTGCCAGAAGCTTTTCCCATGTCCAGCAGAGCCAATCTCTGGATCTCCAAATGTGGACGTGTGCCTGGCCAAGGATAGGCACTGAGAAATGGTGGTGCTGCCTCTGGGATGACAGACCGAAGGAAAAAGAAAATAAAAATATTGTTGCACAGTCGTAATTGCAGCCAGAGGAGAGTGGAGGGAGAGGAACATCTCTGCTGACACCCAGGGCAGGGCAGGAGGAGCAGGAGGTGCTCCAGGAAATGGAACCAACATTCCTCTGCAGCCTGTGGTGGGACCATGGGGAGGCAGCTGGGTCTCTGCAGCCCATGGGGATCCCTGGGGATGCAGAGATCCCCCAGAGCCCCCGGAGATCCATAAAGGATGCAGAGATCCACGCACAGCTCCTGGTCATCCATAAAGGATGCAGAGATTCCCCATAGCCCCTGGGGATCCATGGGGATGCAGAGACACACCCAGAGCCCCTGGAGATCCACAGGGATGCAAAGATCCACCACAGCCCCTAGAGATCCATGAGGATGGAGAGACCCCCCCCCAGAGCCCCTGGGGATCCATGAGGATGCAGAGATCCACCACAGCCCATGGAGATCCATGAGGGATGCAGAGATCCTCCTACAACATCTGGAGATCTACAGGGATCCCCTACAACCCCTGGAGATCCATAAAGGATGCAGAGATCCACGCACAGCTCCTGGTCATCCATAAAGGATGCAGAGATTCCCCATTGCCCCTGGGGATCCATGGGGATGTAGAGACACACCCAGAGCCCCTGGAGATCCATAAAGGATGCAGAGATCCACCCCCAGCCCATGGGGATCCATAGGGGAGGCAGAGATCCCCCACAGCAGCCCCTGGGGATCCCTGAGGATGCAGAGATCCCCCAGAACCCCTGGAGATCCTTAAAGGATGCAAAGATCCCCCACAGCCCCTGGGGATCCATGAGGATGCAGAGATCCTCCAGAACCCAGGTGTCTTTAAGGGTTTATTTTACTTCGCATGATCCTGCTCTGATTTTGCAAGTAATAAATTCAATTAATATCTCTAATTCCAGCCTGTTTTGGCCATGATGATATTTGATGGGTGATCTCAACCCATGAACCCTTCCTGGCATTTTCTCTCCCATGTGCAGCTGTGGAGGGCAGTGAGAGACAGGCTTTGGTGAGTGCCTGGTGCCACAACACCCAGTAATATGGGCATGAGGCAAACCTGTAAAATACGTAAGAGAAAAGAGGGAGAAAGTGAGAGAATGATGTAAAAAAGTCAGGCATTCATTGCCTAACTACAGGAACTGGTGTGAAGTGCTGGGAGGGGGCACCTGGAAGTGCCACAGCTGCAAAGATCTCAGTGAGCACCAGAAGCAGAGCAGGCAGGAGGGTGATTGGAGGCTCTCTCCTAAGAAGAGATAAAAACAGGCTAAAAGAATTTGTTGTTTAGCCCAGCAAAATGCCAGCTGCTAACAGCTGCAGCTGTGCTCAGTGCACACTGAGGGGAGGTGAAGGAAGTCCAAGCACTGTGCTGGCAAAGGACAGATGGGTAAAATGGCATGAGAGGAACCTTGCAGGGACAGGTGAAGCCCTCCAGCCCTGTTCTTTCTGCTCTCAAACACTTCTCAGCAATGATTTAATCCTAAATGCCTCTCCTGATGAGGAGCACGCTGAAATGTGTGTTGCTGTGTGTCAGTTTGGTAAGCAGAGCACACAGAACTGCAATAACACATTTTGACAAACCTGGGAGGGGAGTGAAGGTTGTGTATTTTATCTCTGTATAATCAGAGAGAGGAAAAAACCCTCTCAGTGGATAAGCTCATAGGAGTCATAGGAGCGCAGGATTATTCAGCTCAGAAAGGACTTCAGAAGGTTTCAGCTCCAGCCTCCTGCTCATGGCAGGCTCAGCTGCATGGGCTCAGTTCACACTGCCTTTCTTAGCAACCTGTCCCACTGATTAAAGATCTGATTGGGAAAAAGCTTTTCCTTCTGTCCAGATGGAAAAAAACCCAATGCACTCCCAGGCCTTACAAAACACAACCAAACTATGCAGGTGAATTTAGCAGAAAAAGACTGTAAGTGATAATTTAATAGTTGCCTCAGCTCAGACTTGTCTCTTTTATGAACTATTGATTTCACTGCAGAATATTCTTAAACCTGCTGAGTAGAAGAGTTCAGTTGAAGCCAATTTACTGCACTGAGGAGGCTCCTGCCATTACTGAATCTTTGACACCTGTTTGGGAACAGGTCAAACCCAAATACTTTCCTTTAATTCCCATGCACACCCTCTGTCCCACTTTCCTTCCACAGGCCCCAAGGACAGTCCCCATTTCAAGATGCTCCAAAATGTGAAAGCAGCAGGGAATGAGATACGGGAGAGGGGAAGGAGAGCAGGAGCAGGGTGTGAGCTGCTGCAGCTCACTGGGGCAGGGTGACAGAAATGGGTCTCTGAGATGGACATCAGTGTGCTCAGTCCTTGCAGGCACCTTCCAGGAGCTCACACCCTGCTCAGGAGCTGGCAGGGCGGTGCAGAGGATAAGCTGACATCACCTTCCTCCCCTGAAACACCAATTTAATCTGACCCAGCAAAGGACACTTTAAAAGAACTACAGATTTGTGCAAACAGAGGACAGCAAAGATTTTTCTAATCTTGGCCTGAAAATGTATATTGAAAGAGAAACCACTCAGTGCCACTTTGTACAGGCTGTAAGCTCAGCAAAGGAGTGAGTAAACAGGATTATACTTCCAAGAGAAAATACTCTATCCGTATAACTTAGTATTTGTTTCAGTATTTGTTGCTATTATATAGAATATAGATATATTTTTTAGTATTTGTTATATAATATATATATTTCAGTATTTTTCGCTAGTTCAAATATCTTCCTCGATTTCCATGAACAAATCACTGATAAAAAGTTGTAAAACATCCTTGTGATCTTTCCAGATTTTAGTTTTTAAAAAAAATACTGATGAGTATTTCCCAGATATCTCTTGGCAGGTTGATGTCATGAAGACATTTCAATTTCACTGGAGACCCTTTTTTCCTTTCCAGGAAATTCCTAAACTATTTCCCAGTATTTTAAGTGTCTCCTCTGTGATGACAGAGGATCACTTAATTTTAAAGAAAGGAAGTAGACCTCATCTCATCCAAAGATAACTTCTGTTTGGGGCATGTATCTTACATTATGGTAAGAAATGCTTCAAGGTGATGAAATTAAGTTTAATTCATGAACATTGCTGTTCATTCTTTGTACAGTGATCCCAGAGAAACAGACCAACAGATTTTAGCTTTAATGAAGTGCCTCTTAGATATTTGCTGATCCTAAAAACCCTTCTCTGACGAGTACTTTAGTTACTCAAAATTGTATTCTTTCATTTTCCTGTTCATCCCACTGGTACCTCAAAGGAGCCACTGCTTTTGTTTACCCTTATTTCAGCTTTTTGTTTGTTTAATTACCACATCTGAAATTCTGTGGTGTAAATCAATCTCTTCTTTCAAGTGCTGATTAAGAGCAAACACTCCAACAAACACAGACACAAACAAGAGGGGTTTCCCATCCCGGTGCCCAGAAGCTGCACACACTTTTAGTCTGGGTGATTTTGGATATTTTCAGGTACTGAACACAATCAGTTTGAACAGATGTGCGTTTTGGTTTGGGTTGATCCTCTGGAGAAATGTTATCTTCAAAGACTGAACAACACCTTCCAGGGATGGTGACTATTTCCTGAGGGTCTTGGTGCTTTTCAAAGGTGCAACCTGAAAGCACAACTATTGCAATGGCACTTTTTCTTTCTCAAAAAAATTGTGCACGAAAATTTAACTGCTGGTGACTTGGGCAGAGCTGACCAAAAGTGTTCACCACAACCCCAAAATGAATGTGTGCTGTTGGAGGGCACCAGCAATTTCCTCCCTTTCATAATTCAGCAGCAATTTCCTCTGGGTTTTTACATATTCTCTGACCAAATTACTAATTTATACTAAGTGGATCTAACAGAGTTGCAAATGCTGGGCAATACTTGTTTCCAGCCAGTAACTCTTGAAGACCTTAAAATTCTCCAACTCTCAAACCCGTAAGAATCTCTAATTATTTCCTATTTCCATCCCATCCCTCAAGAGGGATTACATTTCTGAAACTTGTAAAACACAGTAAACAGAGGCTGAAGAATTGGCTCTTTGGGACCAGAATCACATTTGGGGAATTTACAACCATTTCAAATGTCAAGAGAGGCTTTCAGGCATGGAAGGCAAAAAGCCAAGAGAATTAACCCTTAGAATGAGTCTGTGCTATTTATGTACCTTTTATCTCATTGTTTAGTGTGTAACAGCAACACGGTTCACAGTTTATACCTGAGACCCTTTAAAAAGCAGCAGAGATCTCACTGCCTGAGCACTCAGTGCTTCCAGACCTCTCTCTGCTACTTTTTGTTCCTTTCTGGGCTCTCCATTCCCTCTGCTGGGCTGAGTGCAGGAGAAACGAGGCTGTCTGGTGTTTTACCTTTGGCTTCAGAAACAACTTCCACTGAGATTAAGTGACAATCACACACCTAAGATTAATTGCTTGCTTTATAGCCCCAAATACCTCAATTTTAAATAAGCATTGCCCAGGATAAAATGTGCACATCCAGGGCAGACATACAGATAAATCATAAATCAGTGCGGGCATTTCTAAGTCTATAGGGATAGAGAAAAGAAAGGCCAGCAAAGGAAGCTCTTGAAATAACATTGTGTTGGCTTGGGTTTGTTTTTTTCCCAAAAAAATTCTGGCTCAGAGCAAGATCTGTGATTCTTTACAGCTGTCATGTGCTATTGTGGCACAGGGTGATTCATTCTAAAGCAGTGTAAAGGAGACAGCAAGGAAGACATGCCTTAACTCCATTCCCAGTGTCATGAATCCATGGAATAGTCTCAGTAAATTCCTGTCTCAAACATTAAAAGAAAATGAAGATGCTGGGCATATTTGATATATGCTCAATGTATTATCCAGTGTGGTTTAAAAAAAATAATGGGAACTTAATTCCCAAAGAAACAATGGACAGGACATGCAGAATTCCTAGCTGGAATCTCTGGAATTTACACACAAGTCCTTCATGGATAAGGAGAGACAGATAAACTGACTGGGAACCAAAACTTTCAAGTTTTTTTACCTGGAGACTGAAAAGATCATCACACCAAGCAAGAGCTTCTGTGCAAACAACGGCTAAAAATCAGAAAGGTGAGAGAGGGATGGCAAAGATGAGAGAGATGTTTGAGGAAGAGACAACCAAGACCTGTTATATACTTTTACGAAAGGAATGGGAATGGAAAGGGGGAATGGGGTGGAGATTTTTCATTTTGCTTTAGGATTTTTACTGCACCTTCCAATGATAGAAGCATGTGGCATCCAGCAAAGCTGCAAATAACTCAGGCTCAGGAAAATCAAATCTGGGCAGGTTCTTCACACAAATTGAAAATGCTAAAAGGGAGACTGGACAAAATAATGGACAAGTGGAGTGGGCAATGTCCCAGGAAAATCCCAGGGGCACAAACAGGACTGAGCTGTTCCCCACAGCAGCCCTGGCACTCTCAGCATGCCAAGGCAATGTGCCCTGGTGGCATTCTGCTGCTGGGCTTTGTTCCCTGCCCCTGTTCCCTCCTCAGGGCTGGGGGCTGGCAAAGGCTGTCATCAGCTAAAAGAGCCCACCCCAGAATCCCTGCCAACAGCAGAGCTTGAAACAGCTCAGGGAATTCTTCAAGCTTTTACCTTCAGGGTAGCCCATCCCATGGATTTTTCTCTGCTCTCACACAAGAAGAATTGCCTCCAGCTTTAGCTCTGCCCTGACCCAAATCCTTGTCTCAGGGATTTAGTGGAAGTTCCACCAGTGCTTTGAAAGATTGGGGATGGATTTGATTATTTGTTTTGATGTTTGTACAGCAGTGGCTGAAGCCATAAAGAGTCTCAGCACCTCAAGTTCCACCCTGGCTAGCCTGGATTCGCCAGATGATCTTGCAACAGGAGCCATGGGCCAGGTGGGGGAAATAACACAAATCCCCAAAGCCAGTGGAAAATATTTGCAGAGGTCATAATAATCATAACGACAGCTCCTTTTTCTTCTGCTTCTTTTTCTTCTTTTTTTCTAAAGTTCCTTGATTGAGAAGGACTTGCCAATCTGAGATTGCTGTGTAAAGAATTCCCAGCTAGGAAAAGCTGTGTGCTTGGTGAGGGGCTGTGTGAGCTGCTCAGGTTGGAAGTTCCTGGCAGCAGTGAAAACTTGAAGAACTACCTGAATATTGAGCTTTTAATCTTGTTGTTCATGGTTTTGTAAAGTGAAAAATGAACTCAAAAGGTAGCTCAATTCACAGATTAAAATGTAGTATCATGGTTTCCAGGTTTCTTACTCTTCTGGTATGAACAATTCAGCAAATACAACAAAATAACAAATATTAAATGCTGACATGCCATAAATCTGCATTTCTTCTCCTCAAAACCAATATTTCTCCCAAGAATACTATCTGGGGGGATTCTCCAAAGACAAAATGTACTGGTAATCACCTGGGTGTCTTCTCATCTCTGGTTCCCCTGTCTGCCTTGAATCCTGTTTTTCCTTTCACCTCCACAGTGCCCAGCACAATTTGACTACAATGAAATATTTTTCCATTATGTCTTGCATTGGTGTTGCTGTCACTGAGCTGCTTTTTGCCTCCCCACATCTGTTTATTTTGATACATTAAGGTCACCAGAGAGTGTCTGTGACTCAGGTCTGCTTGTGTACATTACAACCTTGTCCCAGTTCTGCAAGGAAAATTGTTGCTAAGGCATGAGAAAGGAGCTGAAGAAATGGAAGATGAGAAAGGCACTGGCTGTCATGAAGAAATTCAACTTCTGCCCCATCAAAAACATAAGGATTTTGTGCCTTCAAAGAGCTCCAGAAACTGAGACTGAAATTTTACCAGAGGGCAAAGTACTTCATACTTTTGTCTTAGAAATAAACAAGAACTAGTGATACTACATCAAGCAAAAACTGCTTTTCTCCTGTTTGATAAACTTTTTTCTTACTTGTTGACTGAAATCACTTACAGGGGGAAAGTGAATGCAAAAGAACAAAACAAACAAACAAAAAAGGACAGTGAAAAACATAAGTGGAGGAAATTCTTGAGACAGAGCTGTCTCTGAAGTACTTTTGGAGAGCATTACTTTTATTTAATACAGAGAAATCTGATTTCACTCCATCACAGACCATCCATTCAACAAAGTAATTCTTATCTGTCTTGATTTTTCCTGACTGTATTTCTTATTTTGCTGATAATTCTTCTTCTACCAAGCAGTCTGGAACCAGATGCTTCTATTTCTAAGTTCCAAGGCATTTCAGGCTGTGTATCCTGTCTGCACACTTCTCAGAAACACAGTACATCTCAGATTAAACAAAAAAGCCACAAGCAAGACATTGAGAGAGCCACAAGAAAAGAATGAATTCCAGCCAAGGATGTACCTTCAGATTCAGCAATTTGTTCTCTTAAGCATTTTTACTCAGCTGGCAATATCAAGATGAATACCTGCTTTCTCTTAATGCTCTCCCTTCCTGAGAACACTGTCACTCTGCAAAACACCAGACTAAATAATGCATTTCTAAGTTGAGGAGGCTTAAAGAGTCCAAGAAGACAACAGCAACAAATTCTGAGGAACAACACTGCTGGTTGGAATAAAAAAAGCCAAGCAGACAGCCTCAATGGCAGCCATAAAATACAAACAACCCTGGATTTACCCAGATAAAGATATCTGAGAAAGGCACATACCAGGCCTGTCATTTAGATTTCTGTTCCCTTTTTTTTTTTAACATCCCCCAGAAAATCTGTTATTTACCCAAATTTCCACACATTTCTTTCTTAAAAATAATATTCTGGAGGGGAGTGAGGCTTGACATCAGTGCTCAAAACCCATGTGTGGCTTGGGAGTTCATACTGCATGTTCAAACAGACCAGTGCTATGTTAACCAGCATTATAGATATGAATTAAGCATTATAGATATGAATTAAGAAGATAAGTTCTTACCCACCTGCCAATCAATAGAAGTCATCATCCTCAGGAAATGAAAAGCCTTTCTGGTCAGGGCCAAAGTAAAACCAGGAAATTCATTCTGCTGCAGACCACGTCACTTCTCTGAAGGAAGAACCTCTCAAATCTTCAGAGTCTTCTGTGCTAGACTGACTCTTAAGCAGAGCTTAAATCCAAAACACAGCATATACTCACAGCCAATATGCTAAAAAAAAAAAAATCACCTCAGTTGATTTTTCCCCCCCAAAAGCTTTTATCAGTCAGCGTCAGCATCTGATCTTTTATCTATCAACCTTTCAACCCATCAACTCTTCTCATTTCCTTAAATTTTTCTTAGTACTTACTTTTTTCTTAATACTTTTTTTTTTTTTTTTTTTCCTAATTTAAGTGAAAAAACATGCTGACAAAGCAGAATGTTTTCATATAATCATAGGCTATCTCAAGTTGCAAGGGACCCACAATGAACTTTTTGGCAAATTTAGCAGCAGAGCCAGACACCACTCAGCACTGGAACAGCTGCCTCTGAGGGTCTGTCCCATCCCATTGCAGCCCAGAGTTTAAGAACTACACAAAAATATTCTGCTTATAAGGAAAATTTTCCTAAATACTAATTGGCAAGCTGCCTTCCAAAAGCCTTGGAAAATTAGAAGAAATTAAAGGCTTTCTGGTGATGTTATCAGAATAGATGAGGAAAAAAAAGTAAAGAACCATCATAGCATCACAGAATGGTTTGGGTGGGAAGGGACCTTGAAGATGACCTCATCCCACCCCTGCCATAGGCAGGGACACCTTCCATCATCCCAGGATTCTCCAAGCCCCAAAGTCCAACCTGGCCTTGGGCACTGCCAGGGATCCAGGGGCAGCCACAGCTGCTCTGGGCACCCTGTGCCAGGGCCTGCCCACCCTCCCCTTATCATTAGAAATGATACATTCCCAGGTGTTTCATACAAACCTCTTCATCCTGGGCTTATTATGCCATCCAAAACTTTCTTCAGAGAAAGCCACCCCAATTCCAGAATTGCATTAATTAATTAATTACCAGAATTCCACAATTCTGGTAATTAAAGGTAATAAAGAAGTTTGATTTTCAACCCAAACCCCGGCCCAGGCTTTAGCAAACTCAAACCAGAATGTAAGAGAACTGAACATGAACAGCTGAAGCTACAAAAGACTTTTCTGACCTGCTCTGTGTTCCAACACTGCCATTATTGGCATACAAGAGAAAGAGATCTGATTTGTGAACTTAACATCAGAATTCCCTGTTGCACAGGAACAGGGAATTTCTTCCCAGCTGCATGGGAAGGTTTGGGAGCTGCACACACATTGCTCCTTCTTCTCTCCTCCAAAGCCCTGAAGGTCTGAGAAGCTCTATGGGGTCATTGCAGGGAACAGGGAAAACTCAGTGAGATGAGACCTGATCTTTGTCAGTCCTTTGGAGCACTGCAGCTCACACCTGGAGCACAGAACACTGAGTTTGTGTCACCCTGAATTTTTAAGATTTTCTAAGCCTTCTAATGTTTACATTCTTGTAGCAAACTTTCTCACACACTTTCTGTAAATAACTTATTGTTTTGCATTCTTTTAAGGAAGAAGAGAAATTTGATAGACTGTTAGTTTGCCCAGTGTGATTGGAGAGGTGGCACTTTCACCCTCCAATCCACTGTCATGTTTAGAAAACTATAAATATTAGAGTCAGAAAAAAACTTCCCTTTTTTCTTCACCCTGAGAGCAGTGCTGTGTGTGCAGCAGTGGTTTTGTGTCCTACAGTGACAAGTTTGCTCTCAGTATTTGGTCTCAGTATTTCTAACCTGTTGTCATTATATTGCAAGAGTTGTATTGTCATTACATTGCTAGGGTTCCATATTGTCAGAGTTTTGTACCTCCTTGATGTTTCTCGTGGTCAGCTCCTCTAGGCACTGACTCTTCCTTGTCCTCACAGCAGCCAAACTGAGTCCAGTTCCCACCAATCCACTCTTTTATAACACTCTTCCTATTGGCTACAGCTGTGGCCTGTTAACATCAGGCCTGATCCTAATCTTTAGTAATAGATTCAGCTGCAACTCTTTAGGAGATAAGATTACATTTTGTACCACCTTCATTTACCCATACTGTATCCCCCTACACAAACCAGTTGTCTGCTTTGCAAAGCCCTTTCTGGGCTGCCTGGGACCCCCTGGGCACTGGGCTCTGCACCCAAATGTCAGAACTGGGAGCTCTGAGCACCTTGTTTGGCGCACACACACGTGAGAACTGCTTCGTGTCTCATGTACCAGCCCAGCTCACACCCAGGCTGTTCCTTCAGCTCCTCTGTGACAGGCGTGAAACCTAAATTAAAAAGACCCAGAGCTGGAACCAAACATTCCAAATGCTCGTTCTTACCACTTCATCAGCAGCAAAATGCTTTCACCCATAATTGTTCTCATTACAACAGAAAAAAAATACAGAGCATAAACAATGCTGAGCTTGGTATGCAAGGGATGGCATCTCCATGGCTGAGCTGGGAGTGCAGCACAGGCATGTGCTTCAAATTGGAGTCAACAATTATTCCACACATGGCAGAGGATGGAGCTGAAAATAAAGAGAAGGAAGTGACAATCTGCCAAGTGGTGTGTAAATATGATGGCAGCCTGAAAAGATTGCCAAAGATATTCTTTTACTGACATTATGTCTTCAAAGCATTTTTCTTACCTTTAAAAGATGCAGTCTGTACTTCCTTGATCAAAATTACTCATTTACTCATCAGGAAGAATTTATATTATGTGTGGTTTTTCCTTCAAATAATGAAAATATGCCTTTAATCGTCACCCTGTTCTTTTAAGTTCTCCAAAGCCTTTTGATGTTTACATTTTTGTAATGAACTTTCTAATGCACTTTTATGTAAATAATTATTCTTTTCTGGAAGAGGAGAAATTTGATGGACTGTTGGTTTGTCCAGTGTTATTGGAGAGGTGGCACTTTCATCCGCCAATCCACTGTCACTTTTGAAAGTCTGTAAATGTTGGAGTCAGGAAATAAACTTCCACTTCCATTCTTTTCACCTTGGAAGTTCCAGCATGAGTGTAATTTTATTTTGTGTCCTAGAACAACATTTAATTATTAATTATTTTTGCTCAGAAGTAGATTTCGTGGCTATGTTAGGTGGTAAGATTTGTCTCTCTCTGGTTGATTCAGACGGCTGTGAGGTCTCTGATGCCTGGAGCTCACTCTTGTCACCAATGGCAATGTCAGCTTGGAAACTCAGCTTCTGCTCCTCCCTGAGTGGCCAATGGTTCTGAAAAAGGTTCCTGGACAAAGTGACCTCCTGCCCAGCCACACCCTGAGCTGAGGAAGGACACTTTGGGCATTTTCCGTAATCATTTCCATTTCTAAGTAGGATTTTCTAAATTGGTTTCCATCTCGGGCTCCCTTCCCTCCTCTTGTCCTGCATACACAAGGGAGCTCCAAGTGGGATTCGCTGGCTGCCTGGCACAGGTTCTGTTTGCCTGTCTCCTGCCACAGCCACAGAAGCAGGAGCAGATGTTGGTAGAACATTCCTGAGTGTTGTTCTGGGGTGTGCAGCCAGACATTTGTCAGGCTGCTTTGATTTCCTGAGGACTGCAAGGCAGGTTCTGCTGGATAATTCCCATCTGTGACTCCGAGCCGCTTCTGCCAAATCTACCCCAAGCCTCCAAGGAAGATTTCCTCCTCCAGATTTTTGCTCAAGGCTACTTTTTATTAGTTTTCTTCAAGAAATCTTCTTTTGTATTTGTTTTCTCTTGTTAACACAGCTATGAAGATGGAGAGAGGCAGGGTTAGGAGTAAGGAAAAGATGCACATTCCCAAAAGACAGCCACATTCTCTGCCACCTTAGTGATTACAAGTGCTGCTAAAGCCAGCAAAATCACAAAGATTTCAGTAAAAGAATCTTCTATCCTCCCACAGCTGAAGAAACATCATCATTTAAACACATTATATACATGTCAGATACAAACTTCCTTTTCGGTTTGAGTGCCTACAAACCATTTTCCAAAGGACTTCTGCAAACAGCAAATCACTTTTTTTGGCATTTGTACATAAAAGATAAACACATATTTTGCAATGCCTTAAAACACCCTTCAATTTCACCCTTCAAAGTCCAAGTGGACTTTGTTTTGTTCACTCACTCTACACTTGAAATATTAAAAATGTTTAATTAAAGCTTTATTGCTGAATACCACCTTTGAATAAAATAAGGCAAAGTTTTGCATGAGATTTGAAATGTTTCCAGATTTGGAGAAATTATTATGTTAAATGCATTAAGGCGTTGTCTCAAAACTAAAGGAAGCTTTCCAAATGCTTTCTTCATGACTAAAATAATGTTTGAGCACGGGGCAGAAATTTGATCGTTTTTTTCTGCAGGAAGAAAAAAAAATAGAAAAAGCCATTTTTCCCCACACATTTTCTATAGGAATCTTATCTAGATGTTAAACCTTAGGTAAGTGATGCATTTAGCTTATCTCTGTGAGTGAGGGAGATGCCCAAGCTGTGGCCTTGGATAAACATCCCACAGATGGGAACACCGGGAGCACACGGCCCTGATTTCGCAGGGCTTGCAGGGTTTCCTGCCCAACACCCGGCTTGTTTGCAGGTGCTTTAGCGGGATCTGAGCCAGGGGCTGGAAAGGCCCTTTGTGGGTGGGCTGTGCCCCGTGGGGAAAGCTCCGCCGAGGGTGCATCCCTGCTCCATCCCTATTCCCATGTCCATCCTTATCCCTGTCCCCTTTCCATTCCCATGTCCATTGCCCTCCCTATTCCTATCCTGATTCCCATCCCTGTACCCTTCTCCGTTCCTATCTATATTCCTTTCCATCTTCCCACTCTCATTCCCCTCCCCATTCCCATTACAATTCCCACTCCTTTCCTGGTCCCCCATTCCCCTCCCATCCCCATCTCTTTGCCTGTCCCCATTCCCCTCCCATCCCTGTCCCTTTTCCTCTCCTCAGTCCCATTCCCATCCTCATTCCCTCTCCCCATCCCCATTCCCTGTACCCATTCCCTGTCCCCATGCCCTCTCCCCATTCTCCTCCCATCCTCATCCCTTTCCCTCTCCCCATTCCCATCCCCGTACCCATCCATATCGCTTTCCATCTTCCCACTCTCATTGCCCTCCCCATTCCCATTCACCTTGCCATTCCAATTGCCACTCCCTTCCTTGTCCCTATTCCCCTCCCATCATCATCCCTTTCCCTCTCCCCATTTCCATTCTCTCTCTCCATCCCCTTTCCCCATTCCCAGTCCCTCTCCCCATTCCCTGTTCTCATTCCCATTTCCTCTCCCCATTTCCATCCTCATTCCCTCTGCCCACTCCCATGCCCTGTCCCCATCCCCATTCCCCATCCCCTTTCCCTCTCCTCATTCCCATTCCCGTCCCCGCCGGGTGCGGAGGCGGTGCGGGAGCGCCCCCTGGTGCCCCGCGGCCGCAGTCCAGGTGCGCCCGCGGCCGCGCTGGGAGAGCACCGGGGAACGGCCGGGGGACAACCAGGGGGACAACCAGGAGATCATCAGGGGAACAGCAGGGGACAGCCAGGGGAGCACCGGGAAACAGCAGGGGACAACCAGGGGAACAGCAGGGAAACAGCAGAGAGCAACCAGAGGGGACAACCAGGGGGACAGCACGGGAGCACCAGGGGGACACCAGGAGACAGCCAGGGGGAGAGCAGGAGACAACCAGGAGACAATCAGGGGAACACCAGGGGAAGAGCAGGAGACAACCAGAGGAGCACCGGGGCAGCACCGGGGGAACAGGAGGAGAAAACCAGGGGAACACCAGAAGACAATCAGGGGAACATTAGGGGAACAACAGGGAAGCACCAAGGGAACAGGAGGAGACAACCAGGGGAGCACCAGGTGTCACAAAGTGTGCACAAAGGCTGCACCAGGTGAACCCCAGGTGTGCAGGATGCACTGCCAGGTGTTCCCCATCCCTGTGCACAGCAGGAACTCAGCCACAATGCCACTTGTGTCCCTTCCCCTCCCACTTCCCTGCTCCTCCAGGTGTTGGGAAAGGCTGAGGAAGGTGCACATCACTGAATTCTCTAAATGCAGAACCCCCCTATCTGTCCATCTCAGCCAGTTCCTGTTAACAGAGCATTCAGAAACAGCACCCTCAGCAGGCTCCTCTCTACTCCCTGCCCTCCAGCCCAGTGGAGTCCCATGGAATCCGAGCCTCTCCTCCCTTTCCTCACCTGCACCCTGACAGAGGGGACACACATCCAGCACAGCTGACACCCTCCTGCTCGCAAGAATCCAAACTTTTCCAAGGAAGCTCAATATTTTCATAACCAAATCCTAAGGGGAAAAAAAAAAAGTTTATCTTCTGATTCATTCTAAAATGTAGAAGTCTTGTATTGAAAGTGTAAATTTATGGGGAAAACAGCTAAACCATTTCAGAGAGGCAAAGTCCTCAGTCTCTCTTGTTTCCATTACACGGATGAGAAAGTGTGACTGTTGTGCATAAGAAAAAGGTAACTCATCTTCATAAATATCTCCAAAAGGCCATTTAGCCCCATCAGCAAACGAGGGAAATGAGCTATTTAGCATAGTTTAGTGAGTGAGTTTTCATTTGAAGGTTGAATAATGGCTTAAAAAAGAAAAACAAAAGAGGCTTTGAAACTTTTCCTAACCTTCAGCTCCACTAAACATGAAAACTGACTGCTGAATTCAGGGGAAGTGACCTATTTCTCAACACTTCAAAAAGCTTAAAACTGTGCAAATGACATTGACAAAAACATGTTACTGAGCTTCCTTTACACAATATGGTGAAAATCAAGTAGAATATGAACTCTATTACAGGCAAAAGGCTTAAAGAACAGAGTTCTCAGAAGAAATGCATTTGTCCTAAACTTATTCTTGATTTGGTTTCTTATTTTAAAGCATCTCCCCAATGTGTGTTATGAAAAACTGATCCCCATTTTGGACCCAAAATGTGTCCATTTAATGGAGGGGGTCAGTTAAATTAGAAAATAAATTAGGAAGTTTTTCCTGATATTGCTTTTCAGTCTGAATTTTTCACCCAGCACTGCCACCACCAGGAGAAAAAATATTTTGGTTACACATGGAAGAACAATACAGTCAACATTTCACCTATTTTGTACTTAAGCAAAAGCCAGATTTGAGTATAAAATATTGCAAAGTTCACACCAAGGCATTCAGGTTATCTGGTGCTTTTCTAATACACTAAGATACCTGGGATTTTAGGAGCCCCTAAGAAACTAACCCCAAACCATTTTCTACACTGTTTGTTTTCTTAGCAATGCTTTGTCAAATCAGCCTTGAGAAATGAAGGAAATTAATTGAATTAAAGGATTCTCAATTTAAAATTGGCTAATTTTTACAGTAACTGGCAAGCCTTTCTCCAATTCAGGCATAATACCAGAGAAGATCTCTAGCAGATTCTCTAAAGATGCCCAGGGATAATTTCTGAATTTTGAAATAAATAGCAGCTACAATCTTCTTATCCTAATTTCCCCTGCATTCTTTGTTCCCATCTGATACCAGAGCCTTCCCAGGTCTGACTGACAGAAAGCAAACTCTGGAAGCTGAAGCCTTACTGAAACACACTCAAAGTAACTGAGAGTCAGGAGAAACCAGTGCAAGTTTGAAGTCACTGCTCAGAGCTGGGTTTTTACAGATGGAACATGGCACAGGCAGACAGCTTTGTAAGATTCTCCTTTTCCTGGGGCAGGGAGGGGTGTCTGTGCAGGGTGGGGAGCCCTGGATTTGCTTTTCCTCCTTCCCCAGCACCATTCGTGGTTTGCTCAAGCAAAATTTCTCTGGTCAAACTGGGCTTCCAAAAGCCACACCTACCCTTGTTAACAGCCAAAATAGTCAGGAGTAAACCTGACAGCTACAGATTCTCTCCAAGACAGCAGATCAGGGAATCAAAAACTGTGGCTGCAAGCCCAAACCTTGAGCTCAAAGCCACGTCCTGGGCCATTCCTCCAGGGGAGCTCTGAGCCCCAGCTGGGGCTGTGTCCAGTGTGGATCCCCAGCACTGCAGGGATGGTGCTACTCAGGAAATTACCTTTCCCTCATGTTCAAAGGACAGTGCTGACACAGCCCCATGACCCTCTTTTGTTTACTTGTCCATAAACCTTTCATTAGAGCCTGTAAGGAAATTAATGTTCTCTGGGCTTTAGTTCACTTTCTGGAGCACTCAGAGTTTACCAAGAACTGAGGCCCAGATTGGAAACATTGCTGAGTCCTGTTCACAGCTCTGCCTTACCTTCCTCACAAAGTTGTCTGAAAAGAGAAACCCTTTAGCTCTTCCAAGTTTGTTTTGATTTTATGTAACTGCTCATTTGAATGTGGCTTCTCCTGCAAGTACAATCAGATCACGTTGATGTCCGCAGCCTCAGGCAGTCTCAATTTCCTGGCACAACAATATTACAAAGATAGAGAGAGAGAAAATAGCCATGAGCTCCTTGTCATCTGCAACTGAAAGAGCAATCATACAAACATTGAACAGTTTGGGTTGAAGGGACCTTAAAGCCCATCCAGTGTCACCCCTGCCATGGGCAGGGACACCTTCCACTGTCCCAGGCTGCTCCAGCCTGGCCTTGGGCACTGCCAGGGATCCAGGGGCAGCCACAGCTGCTCTGGGCACCCTGTGCCAGGGCCTGCCCACCCTGCCAGGGAACAATTCCTAATTCCCAATATCCCATCCAGCCCTGCCCTCTGGCACTGGGAAGCCATTCCCTGTGTCCTGTCCCTCCATCCCTTGTCCCCAGTCCCTCTCCAGCTCTCCTGGAGCCCCTTCAGGCCCTGGAAGGGGCTCTGAGCTCTCCCTGGAGCCTTCTCCTGTCCAGGTGAGCCCCCCCAGCTGTGCCAGCCTTTCCTCCCAGCAGAGCTGCTCCATCCCTCTGCCCATGCTGGTGCCTGCCCTGGGCTCTCTGCAGCAGCTCCAGGTCCCTCCTGTGCTGGGGCAGCTCTGCAGGTGGGGTCTCACCTGAGCACAGGGGCAGAATCCCCCCTCCCAGAGATGCCCAGCTGGGACAGACACGGGCTCCAGTGGGGCTGGGATGTCTCTCAGTGCAGCAGGATCAATGCTGGTGTCACTGCAGTGCACAGACCCTCAGGGGAAAAGCATCAACTGCTCTGGTGCCCTCCAGCTCCCAGCTGGCTCCCTACAGACACACAACTTCTGGGAGATGTGGGAGAGCTCCTTAGCCTGTTTTTCCCTCACTAACTTCCTAAACACTGATGATTTTCCACTAGATATACCGGAGAGACTGACACCTTTAAAGCAGTTACATTCCTGCAGGATTCAGGCCAATCACACACAGGTGAGAGACACTTTGGCCCCTAAACTAAGACTACAGAACATTGATAGCACTCAGAAAAACAGAGGTCATAAAGCTTGTAAAATGACCACAGAAGATTAAAGAAAGTCAAGTATTAATGATGGGAAGAAGTCAGGGAAACATTTTGTTTCTTTGCATAATTTAACTCCATACTTTTTTTCTTACAGCTATAAAAACTCTCTGTTTCAGTGTTTACAGAAAGCACATTTTAGCTGTGCATCCATCAAGTTGATCACCTCAATTTAATTAGGAAGGGTAATGCACACCTTCAGAGGAGCTCAGCAGGCTTCCAGAGAAACTGAGGACAACAGCAGCTGGCATTACTGATAGTTCTAGCATAGATTAAAGTACCCCTCTTTGAAAACAAACACTTTTATAACCCCTTTTCAGAGCAAAGAGCATCTAGAAACCTCATCACTTTTTGACAGACTGTTTTGCAAAATCCCTTCTGTGTCACTTGTTATATGATGTATGTACATATCTCAGCACAGCCAGTGATACATCATCTCTATCACTGCAGCCAGTGCTGCTTTGTTTGTACAAAAGCCTGGTTGTGGACTGAAATGATAAAAAAGATGAACATTAAGCACTGGTTACAGATAAGAGTGCAACAGTGCTTCAGAAGAAACAGAAAGTCTTTGAAGTTGCTGAGAAAGTTGAACAAATGTAAACCCAAAACACAGCAGCCCCCCAGCCCCACCTGCCATGCCTTTTTTTTTGGCTTCACCCCTGCTGTGTACACAGAGAAAAATACAACAGTTCAACAATGAGCAACAATCCTTTCACATCAATCAACAGCTATGCTTTGAAATAATGTTGGTATATTAATTCTTCAAAGCCAGACATTGCACCAAACACTCTTTGCAAAGAAAGCTGTGATCTGCTACAGACACCCTTCAAAAGCCAAGCAGTGTATGAAAATAAGTCAACATCAAGAGTTCAAAACTCCATATTCTTGTGGACATGAGGAGAAAGTACATGGAATAAAAGTGTTTGGAGTTTTCAGGTTGGACTTTGCAAACACCCAAGGTGCGAAGATGAATTGTTCACCTGCTTAAGGAAGTAATGTATTTGACCATTTTCTTGGAGGATGGACAAAATTTCTTTCAATCCAACTGGAAATGAGGCCATTCCCACGTTACAGAGGAAATGTGCATGTGATGCTCTGAAAGAGGAGTTTGCCACATTCTCATCAACAACCTCTTAAAAAAGAAAGATGGAGCTGGACTTTTTCCTGATTCCCAAGTGTAAATTTCTAAAGGCAGAATAAGAAGAGAGTCCACTGTACAAAATACATAATTTAGGAAAGAATATCTTTTAAAAATCAGGATTTTATCCCTGCCTGGATGGGGCACTCTGCTCTAGTGTATAAATTCTATCATTCTCTAATGTTATCATCAGGACTTCCCAGGATCACAAAAGCTTGGAGGACACTGTAGAACCCTGAGTCCCAAAACTGCAGGATGGGAAAGCTGCTTACAAAATGTTCAGATCCTTCAAATGTATCTGTCAATGTTCACTTCACATGTAAGCCAGTGAATCACTCATTTTGGCACATATTTGATGTGTGCCAGAAAAATAAATCCCATTCTCCATTCCTGCCAATAGCTTTCACAGCCATCCCAAGAGCCTGAGCTCCCTGCTGAATGTTGGCTGGCTTGTTTTCAGCGTTCATCACTCCTCATCCTCAGTGTCCACCACTCCTCATCCTCAATATTCATCATTCCTCATCTTCAGTGTCCATCATTCCTCATCCTCAATATTCATCATTCTTATTCCTCAATGTCCACCACTCCTCATCCCCAGTGTCCATCATTTCTCATCCTCAGTGTTCACCACCCCTCATCCCCAGTGTCCACCACTCCTCATCCCCAGTGTCCACCACTCCTCATCTCCAGTGTCCACCACTCCTCATCCCCAGTGTTCACCACTCCTCATCCCCAGTGTCCACCACTCCTCATCCCCAGTGTCCACCACTCCTCATCTCCAGTGTCCACCACTCCTCATCCCCAGTGTTCACCACCCCTCATCCCCAGTGTCCACCACTCCTCATCTCCAGTGTCCACCACTCCTCATCCCCAGTGTCCACCACTCCTCATCCCCAGTGTCCATCATTTCTCATCCTCAGTGTTCACCACCCCTCATCCCCAGTGTCCACCACTCCTCATCTCCAGTGTCCACCACTCCTCATCCCCAGTGTCCGCCACTCCTCATCCCCAGTGTCCATCATTTCTCATCCTCAGTGTCCATCATTCCTCATCCTCTGTTTCAAGCAAAATGAGCTCAACCTGGCACAAGCAGGAAAACTCAAGTGAGGCTAGGTGTTGTGGGAATCTCCTCCAGAGATTCCTTCTTCTGCTTCATGGCAAGCATCCTTCTGCTGGCTGCCATGGGCATCAGAACAGGCCTTGAAGGCTTTAATTTCTGCGGGGAAAAATTCCATTGTGAACCTTGCCTCTACAAATAATTCCTTCTACAAACATGTCTCACTCCAGAGAAAAATCTTTTAAAATTCTGTCTTTTTCCCTGCTTATTTCACCTGGATTACAAATATCATTTCAGTTTCTATTCCAGTTGTCTGGAACCTCAAAGACACCATGGAAACACATCCCCCTCCCACAGACTGTTCTGGAACAAGCTGGCTCCAGAACTTCCCATCTTGGGTGAGGTGACCATTTGCCAACCATTACTGAGGTGTCTTTAGGAGCTCTCTCTGATCTCTGATATTCCCCTGTCATCTCCATTTCCATTTCACACATCACAATCCATTAGTAGCACAATTTTTCTTTTCTCCCTACTGTTCCTTTTTTTGCTGCCATTTCATTTAGATCAAATTAAAGCAGGACTATTCTTTTGTATTTGGGGATTTTTGACATGTAAGAAAAATATATCTTCCCTTTCTTTTCATAGGATGTATGAATTTAAAGTGTCACCTTTACTTACTTGCTCAAGTATAGTGCTTCTAATTCTTTATCTTATGTATTTTACACAAAGCACAGGAAAAAAAAGGAAAATCCATTTGTTCATGTAAATTACACAGAGAAAATTTGCAAAAATTTAGTAAATATCATCAGGTACAGAACTATAGTTTTACTTGAATAATTTGAATAGACAAGTTCAAAAAAGTGGTATCTAATTTATGAAAATAGATTCAATAGTAGCTGACACCTACCTCAAAACCACAACTGCAGATTAGTCACTTTACCAATTTTTCAATAATTTCTGAAGGATTCCACAGACTCTGGTATGATTCTATTATGCCATGACTCACAGCTAATGAATGTTCTTCCAGTTCTCACTCCTGCAGAAATAAAATTTATGAATGAAGTGATTAGTTCCTGAAAAAGATTTTGCTCTCTAGTATTGTAGAATCATTTTAAAACAGACCACAATTCGAGTGTCAATGAGTTAATTAATATGATCACTTCAAATTTATTAATCAGAACCTGCCTACATAGAGAAGGTAATTAGTCTTGGTTATATATAATCACTAGTCTTGGTTTTATATATATGTATACACACATATAGAAGATATAGTCAGTATATTCTATTGAATTATTTCATTAACTTAACAAGGAGGGAGGAAAGACCACATCTTCTACCAATCACAGAGAAAATTCTTCAAATGTTATTGGAAAAGCCATGGAATTCTGTGAAATAACATGGGCAGTGCTGCCTGTCCACTTTGGGAACAAACAAGGTTCCTTAGGAGTATTTTATGCCAGATTCCATCTCTGTGCAAATGCTCCAATTTACATGGGATAAAACGGTAAGAAATAAGACTTTTTTTGCTGTTCTGACAGAAAAGCAAGAAAAAAATTAATGTCTTACTACATTTTAATACTTAGCTTGTGGAATACTCAGTCAATAATAAGATTAAATCTAAATTCTATGACTGAGGGTGACAACATGAGTTTTGTTTTGTTTCCCACCTCTTCCATTTTTGGTCATTACCAAGAGCTTTGTTAACAAGTGAGTTCATCAGAGGTTTCCTGTCTCTCCAGAGTGTTCCTACACTTCCCAAACATTCCTGCAGCTCTCTGCCCACTACTGAAGATTCTTTTGTAACACTTCATTTTTCAGTCCATCAAGTCCTGGGTTTTCCACCAGCTCAACGGAAATTATCAATGCTTCAGCAAAACCTAAATATGCAAAACCTGACAGTTAAAAAAACCCAACTAAACATCTCCCTATGCCCAACGCACTTTGCTAATTATTGAATTTGCCTTTATTTCCAATTTCAGCAGCTGAGTTTTTCTCTGTTTGTCAGCCATGTAGAAAAGCCCAGCACCACTGCTTCATTTCTGTGCTTAATTAGCTGCAAAAAATGGAAAATCACCTCTCAAGCTGCTCTTTGGTGAACTCTGTTTTTATTGTGAACACATTTCTCTAACAAGTACCAACAGTTAAAATTTCTATTCAGCACACATTTATCCCCTGGTGCACCTGCAAAATCGTCTTTTTAAAAAGTTAAAAATTAGCAATAGATTCTGTTTTAATTACAAGAAGCAGCAAAACTATTAACTTTTATCAAATCAAAAATGGACAAATAAGTCAATTTTTTATTTCAACACAGCTTAACTGAGCTATGAACAGTCCACTTTGCCCTACATTGCCCTGAAAAGTTGAACCAAAGGACATTTGTGTGATAGCTGGGATGGACTTAACCCCTCACCAATTTGCAATAATAACTCCTTTCACTGTTATTTGTGTATTAGTATTAGAACATCCCAAAAATACTCCTAAAGTCACCTCTAGAACACTTCAGTAGGAGCATTAATAACCTTTAAGCAAAGTTCTGTGTTGCCAAAACCACTCTGCAGTAATATTTTAGTATCAGCTTTCTCTACAAGAACAATGAGGGTGATTATAACTCAATTACAGACAAAGGCAGGATGGGTACAAGGGACATTCTTTTTTTTTTTTTTGTCTCTTCTAGGAGAAATCAGATCTAACTGTGAGAGCTTTGTACAAATGAGGGGAAATTACATCTCTATGTTACTTGCTTTTGTTTTCTTCATCACCACCACACTGACTCTATGTGCTGTACATGGCTGGCAGAATATTGCATATTTTATACGCAATAAAGCAGGTGGGAATCAGTTTCTTTAAGCAGAAAAAACCAATTCTTTATTGTACAGGTGATATTTTATAGGATTATCAGGAGACACTCTGTCAGACCTTATTGGTGGACAATACATTCACACTTAGTTCATTGGTCAGGAAACGGTAATTTGCATATCTATCAAATTTCTGAATTTTTAGTTAATTTAATTAATTTTTGAACTGATTCTCATGAGACAGAGATTACTGTTTATACAGATGCACCTATCTTTCACCCTAGGAATAGATTGTTGTGTTAACAAGCTCTCATTCCCAAGATTGTTTCCACATAGGAAGTTGCAAACCACTTAGCTGCATTTAGAAGTGACAGGCCAGCTACTAATTTAGCAGAGCAGGCCTGATTTATGAGGCCTTTCTTTTATAATATATATATATATATAATATATAAATATATATTTCTTTTCAATATATATACAATACATCTTTTTCTACCTGTCTGCAACAGCAGAGCTTACTTTTTTAATCACTTTTCTGAATAAATCCTCAAATAAAGTCATTCTGGTGGGCTGGCAGACAGTTCTGAATATCTTCTGAATATCTGAACATCTGCTTTCCAGCATGTTGCCAATGTGCAATGATGTGGGTTTTGAATTTGTTGGCAAAGGCTCCACCTTGAGAGCCCCAGTGCTGAGAGCTCAGTGCCAGCCTGCCCAGCCCACAGGGCACCAAACCCCTGTGGCTTGGTCCTCATTCCAGGGTTTCCTATGATACCTTAAGTTTTAGCTTGCATATTTTTCACATTCTGTGCTGCCTGGGTGTGTTGTTCTGAGCTAAGTGTTGGTGAGCTCTCTTCAGGGCAGGGAGACAAAACAATTCCTTCTCTAGCTGGGGACCAAGGACAACCCTTACAGGTTTCAGGCCCAAGAGCATAAACAACATGGACTGAAGAGATAAAAACAAGAAGGATGGGACTTAATAATCTGAAGCTATATTTAGACAATTCACTTCAATATGAAAACAGAGCAGAACTTATAAAAGTGACAGACCCCATGACCAGGTGTCCATTTTGTGCCCATTTTGGTTCACCTTGGGTGCAGCCCTGGCTGGGCTCTTGTGATGCCCAAGGTGGATCCATGGAGGCCTTTTAATGAATCCCTGCTTTATTCTTTAACTCTGTTTGGCCTCTGTTCTAGGGCAGCCTTCTCAAGGCATCACCTACAGGTTTCCAACAGCCACAGGTGCACCTGGGTTTGTGCTCCTATTACCACTGAGTTGCTTCAGAGGATTTGGCTTCTCCTGCCTCTTTTCATTTAGTAATATTAGAGTTGTAGACTGTGTGTGTTATGAACTGTTTCTTTAGCAAATACCTACCCTCCAATCCAAATTATTTTCTCTGTGATCTCATCAGCATCATTAGAAATACACCAGACTGATTTCTAAGGCCCCTGGAACCCCAGTGCCCTCCTGAGCTGCAGGATGTGCTGTCTGGTCTGGCTGATGCAGCTGCAGAGGACACAGGATAACCAAAACTCAGCTGTCAAAAGGAGAAAAATATAGGTAAATACATTCTGCAAAGGTACCTGCAGAATTCTGATACTTGGAAAAACAAACTGGTTACTGGGAAAAGGTTAGTCACCTTGGAGCACTTCATGTTTTGTTGTTAAAAGGGATAATAAGCAACATAACAATAAACCATTTTAAAAACCAAAGAGGTCTGAAAGTACCTTTCCCAAAGCACTGGCTCGAGCCCAGCCAGTTCAGTAAATAATCGGATTTGAGGATGCAACTTCTATTCCCTGAGGACAGCAGGGGATGTGAAGCATTAATCCAGTGACCTCACACACACTAATCTGTGGATAAAGAACACCATGAGAACGAAATCAGGGCTTTTCTGTCACAGAAGGATGGGAACAGCTTTATGGAGAAAGGCCACAGAAACCTCTTGCACACAAAAGGAACGTGTTCTGCTTAGAACAGAAGTGCTTGTCTGCATTCAGGGGGCAGCTCTCATAGGGCTGAGATAATTCTCACTGTGTTTTTTTTTGACAGGCAATTCACCAACATTTGATTAAGTTCAGTAATAATTTCTCCAGAATTTATGAAATTCTTAAATGCAGGTGACTGCTGAACAACATGTTCCAGCAAGAAAGAAACTGCCCCAGCTTTTCCAGCAGAAGTTGAACTGTACAGCTCCTTTTCCAGCATTTCAGATAAACCTGTTACCTTTTCCTCATGCCAATAGACAACGCCTGTATGTGAATGAAGCCCAGGACAACCTCCCTCTCCAAGGGAGAAGCAGCAATGCTGGATTCCCACCAGAAAAGCTCTTTAGGTCAACTCTGCTCAGGCAGAGAAGAGAGTTGGACTCTCCAAGGAAAATATGCACAATTTCCAAGCTAGTTGAGTAGAAGACTTAGAAGACCTTTGGGATGTTCTCTGCAGCAAAGCCCTTTCATGTGTATTCCCTGGAGTAAAAAACACACATCCACGCAATGCCAGCTGTGCCAACAGCCCAGTTCTGCAGACAGAAATGAGACCAAAGAAGGTGAACCCCTGGAGGCTTTCAGGGAGAAAATGATAGGATGATACTTCTGTAACAGAAACAACTTCCTTAGTATTCTTTTCAACCAGAATAAAATAAGAATGAGAAAAACCCTCTGTTTCTAATGACTCTCAACACAGCTGTGAGACACATTCATTTGTGAGATTATTATTTTAAAAACATGCACATTAAAGCATGCAGAACACAGTCAACCTTTAAAGAGAGAACAGTTTAGAACCTTAACATAGCAGAGTTGGTGATCTGCCTGAAATAATGACAAACCTTTCTTTGCTGGCTCTTAAAAACCAAAGAAAGCTAATTACAAGGATGACTGATTCTTTGGTTTCTGTGCTTAAATATCTAACAGAAGAATCAGGTGGCTAACCAAGGAAAAGAGAACTACTTCAGGTCCATACCAACACTACCAAGTATGGCAGGGTATGAGGGAAAGTAATATTTTTATTTCATAATAAAGAAATAAATCTGATCAATTCAAAGAAACCTGTACAGGACTGGACCTTAAAGATATCATTACAAAGAATCAGCAATATTTTTTTTGCAGTAGCTACTTAAATTTAACTTTAAATATTGTCATCAGATGTTTCTATGTCAAGGTTATCATTGGCTTCCTTTATTATTGAAATAGTGTATGTGTGTGTGTATATATATACATATGTGTGTATATATATAGTTATGTAGTCAAGCCACATATATCAATTTGAATGATCTTGTTAAATACATGCCTCTCAAACGTAATGTAAAATAGAAAAAAAAGCCCACTGGACAAAGAGAAATACATTAATCATGCACAACTACAAATCTTCCCTTCCTTAATAGCAGGAAGGAGTAGAGGGGAGCAGCAATATCACTCTTACTTGCAGTATATGAACATTTGTAAAACACGAAGAATAAGTACCTGGCAAAAATACTTGAATGCATCTGAATTAAATAAAATATTTCTCTTTACTGGCTTTAACAGTGAAAGAGATCTGCCTAATTGAAACTCAGGCTTTTTGTTTTTATAATAAGAAGTGAAAAGCTGATTTATTTTTTTAAAAAGCTAAATCAGTACCATAAATACTGGAATCCCTGGATAATCACTCTGCCCGTGCTTCTCCACTTGTTCTGGGTACAATCAGGAAGTTTTCAGTCTCTGTCTTCCTCATCTGATTGCCAGGAGAGCCTTGCTGACCTCCTCAGGAAAAAGAAAAAAAACAGACAACACAAGGCTCTGAACACAAACCCCCATGAGAAAGGCAGAAAGGAAGAAATACAAGAAAACAAGATTCCCACTCTGTTTATCTCTCACTTTCTCACTTCAGCTATTTTTGCTTTCACATCCAGCCCTGTGACTTCCCAGAGAGCCTCATTCCATCCAATTGTGTTTTCCTGCCTTAGCACCAAACACAGCTGGGATAAGGCAGCACTTTTGCTTCCTCCTGAGCCAGTGGATAATGTACACAGAACAATTATTTATTAACAGAGTGGATGGCCTTCAGAACAGACTCACCTGGCCATGAGACCCTGAGCACAAGCACAACCTCAGTCTCCACTGAATCCACAGCAATGGCAACCAAGGCAAAGGCATTTTTATTTGCAGTGGACAACCCTGTGACACCTCAAGTCTCAGGGAGTATTTTAGACCTTGTTCTCTCAGACTTTCTCCTGTGCTTTATGAAGCTTTGCATGGAGAAAGCTGACATGGGAAAAAAAGTACAGCAATCTGTCTTTTGAGAATGGGCAGGGGAAAGTTTTTGTCTTGTTTCACATTGAGTTGCTGCATTTGGAAATAACACAGCTTTGTGCACTGTACACACCAAAAACTACTCAAAATTGTTTTATTTAGTTACCACACTACCACAGCAAAGCCCCTCACACCTTATGACTGAATCCCCATGAAAGCCTTACAAACTAATTTCAATGCATGATTGCAGAAATTGTAGTTTGTTAGATCTACAAAGCCTAGTGGTCCATGAAAACCAGTGAGCCCAAATTCAAACTGGAAAGTATGAACTAAAACTGCACCCTAAACTAGCAATGTGCAAACCACAGGACAGTACAAATCATTAAATTATTTTCCACTGATAAAATAAGGCACCCAAGTTTCTGAGTCAGAAGCACAAACTCATGAAAGAAGGGTAGGTTTTCAATCTGCCACGTTAGAATTAATTAAAGAGTATCCTAAAATCTAGTATGACACAATAACCAGCAACTAAAGAGACTACAAATGTTCTTCTGCAGTAAAATCCTGCTTTTAATGATCATGAAGTTATAAAATCCACAGTGTTCTGCTGCTTAGACTGCAGCATCAAATCTCCACTTGGTCTCCAGGTGATGTTAATGAGGAGAATGTATTCTCTTACTGTCAAGCTCAATTTGAAAGAAATCCCAGCCTTATTTTAAACCAAACCAATTTTTAGCTCTTCCACTGTTACTTCCTCTTATCAAAAACAAGGGAAAAAAACCCAGCCTGTTCAGAGGAGCCAGAAGAGGACAAAAACCCACAGAGCAATCAGCCTCACCTCAAGGGACAGAAATGAAAATTAATGGAGAAATACCAATCAAACAGCAAGCCATTAAAAAAAAATACAACCAACCAACACAAACAAGCAAACAAAAAAAAAAAAAAAAAAAAAAAAAAAAACCCAGAGTCTACAGAAAATGAGTCACAAATTTCTCAATGGGAGAACCACTGGGATGGAATCTTGTTGGTGGCTTACTGTAGCCAGTGAGAGGTAAAGTGCCTGGGTTCTTTTGGAAATGAGTTTCTAACCTACAGCAGTCCAGAGGGTCTTTGGAAATCTTTAGAGTTGATGTGCAACAGGCTAGACAAAGAACAAATTGTTCTAGTGACCCTGTTCACTTCCAGTACAAAAGTTCAGGCTTCCTTGCAGGTTAATAACAAATGTGATATTCTAGATGTGACATTTTACACAGAAATATTTTTAGCTTCAAGAAAAACAGCTTTGCTTGAAGCGTATTGTTAAAAAGAAAATGCATCCACATTTTTGTAAGCCAAACCAACAGCAATGAAATTAAGCAAAGTGGTGACTCCAATCAATTATTTCAAAGCAGGGTGCCCAGGGAAAGGATTGTCCCTTTCAATGCTAATGGACTGATCACACAGGCACGTGGACATTCTGGCAGGTGACAAATAAAAAGATTTTGTATATTATGCATTCCATTTAGGAATGTTTTATACACACATGTATAACCCCAGGTGGTAAACAAGCTGGTTCACATTTCCTGCTGCTAATGTAAAAGCTTTTCCTATTTAGACAAATTATATTGTGCAGAAATGAAGGTTTCAAAAGGAGAAGAGGGCCAGAGGGCGACAGCAGTGCTTTTCCTCAAGGACAGAGCAATCAGTCCAAGCCACATCACCTAAAGATACACACAAACTACACAGGGAAGAAATTATTTTATTTCTTTCTTCACTGCTGTCACCAAAAGCCCAGAAAAGGCCAGAAGTGCAATCACTCATGTGTTTCTGCATGGCTGTGCACACCCACACACCCACGTACAGAATCCTAAATTAACTGAATTAAACATGAAATAAATAACCAGGTTTGAATTACACCTTTGAGAACAAAGTGAATCAATCAGGGACTTTCACCAAAAGTACGAAAGTCTACAGAATCTCACAGGAAGAGAATACCACCGGAATAAAGTACCATGTACACTGTCCCTCAGTGAGATCAGCTTTATGTCCTGCTTCCTTCCCACTGTGACAGTGAAAACTCCAGGGACCAAATCTCAAATGTGGGCACACAGAGCACAGTTCCCAGCTACTGTATTTGCTGGGAATGCCCCAACAAAGGCAGGAATGGTGCGTCTGACTCCACATTCTCAGAAGGCTAATCTATTACTTTATAATACTATATTATATTAAAGAATACAGAAAAGACACTTACTGAATGCTAAAAAGATAATAATGAAAACTTGTGACCCTTTCCAGAGTCCCAACACAGCTTGGCCCTGATTGGCCAAAGAGTGAAATCAACCCACAGCAGAATCCAATGGAACAATCACCTGTGGGTAAACAATCTCCAAACACATTCCACATGTGAGCACAACACAGGAGAAGCAAATGAGATAAGAATTTTTTTCCTTTTCTCTAAGGCTTCTCAGCTTCCCAGGAGAAAAATCCTGGGCAAAGGGATTTTATCAGAGAATGTGAATGGCACAGCCAGCAGTGAAGAGTCACCTGAGAGGCTCCCAGTTCCCAGTGGTGGCCATCTGGGCAGGTCCATCCCTCAGCAGCACAGGATTCCATCCTGGCAGGTCCAGCTCCAGCAGGAAAGATACAAAGCTTCCTCACTCATCAGCCTGAGACAGTGAAATGCTCCTGAGTGAAAATTTCACTGCTAAATGTGAATGGATTTCTGCAATCTACACAGACAGAGACAGGAATGGAAAACAGATTTACTTTGGAACAACAGGAGTTAGACTGAGACACCTTTCAGTCTGCACGAGCCACCCACCCATCTCTCAGCCAGGAATATCTGAGGAAGAAGGAAAACCATGGATTTCCCCCACTTCCCAGGCAATGTTATTACAATCCACTGACTCAGGGGAAGCCACGAGACCATCCACACAGGTCTCGTGTGCATGGTTGGAAAGCCCTGGAAAACTATAAAGCACCAGGATAAGAGCACAGACTGACAGAAATCAAATTCCTTCCTTTTTTTTTTTTTTTCCCAAGTTAGCAACCACCTCCTCCAGTAGGCAAATAACATTCCTTCAACCCCCCCATCTGAATATTCAATACCCAGCTTGGCTTCATAGGATCCACCCTTTTCTGCAACACAGCTTCTCAATCTCCGCCTTCCAAAGCTTCCCAGACTAATTAAGGGGACAACCTTAAGATTTCAAAACACAAATTGAAGCCTTGGGTGTTTAGTTGTTTGCTATTGAATTTCCAAGGTACCTCAAAGGGTCTGTGGGTAGCTGTGGTGGGTGGGATGCTGCATTCAAGAAGAACCTCAACTGCCAATTCAAAATCTTTCAGGATATTTTTTTTCAGGAATAGGCACAGTTCCTAGAATTGTTAGAAAAAGAAAAGGATGTTGATGAAGCACATTTCACACACTGAGGGTTTTTATCTGAACTGTATTTTTCTATACACCAGGAAAACAGCTCACTTGACTTGAGAGCACTTGATCCCACTTGTCCCAAATATCCTGATGTGATGCCCAACACCAGAATTTTGAATTGCAAGTAAGGGACTATTCTTTCATTCCCATTCAGACTTAAATAATAATGGAAAATCATTGCTGAAATATCAAGATGTGAAACACAGTGCAGAGGATTTGTGATGCCTAATTAGGGATAACCTGAAGGGTTCTTTTTGTGAGTTCTCTGAAGCAACAGTAGAATCACACACCTGACAAATGCAAGCATGAAAACAACATGATAATACACACGAAGACAAAACAGTACATCAGAAGACCCAAAAATCTTTACAGTAGTGACTGTGGTACTGCTGTAATCAAAATTTGGCGGAGGTAGAGTTGCAACTGGAGTGCTGGATTGGGTGGATAATTCAGAACGACCACCAAAGAAACAGTGACCTGAAGTAGAATTAATGTCCAGACAGAGGCAGGAACAGCAGGTGAAAATCCAAGTGAATTCTTGTGCAGTCAGGAGAGGCCAGAGGCTAGGCCATGGGCACAGCCAAGCTTTACAGGGAGGTTTAGTTTCTTTACAGAAAAGTGAAGGGACTGGCAGCAAAGTCTTTGGAATAAAAATTATTTTCAAGGCAGCCTCCTGACCACGTTCCAGTCTACCAGAGCTGGACAGGGAGGGCCTGCACAGCTGTCCTTAATATGCCAGTGTCCCTGAAGAAAAAAAATTTAAATTAACTGTGCATATTTGCTTAGGAATTGGAATTAATATACATTACTGATTTACTAGTCTTTGCAGCTTAAGGTAATTGTAATATCTTTAAAAGTTTGAAACAAAATTCTGTGTACTGAATAACTTATGCAAATATTGTAATGGAATTTAGTTTCTATGCTACTCAAATATAAAAGACTTTAACAGTATTATCCTACTCCTGTCAACACTTTTATTCTTCAAAAGAACCAATACAAAAGCATTCCCAGTTAGCCAGCCGGGATCACTATCCCTCCCAGAGGATTAGGAGTTCATCACATTGAGAGAAAATACCCTTTCACTGATCACAGTCACAGAGCTATGGACGTTTTCCACTACCCCAGCAACACATTCATCACAGGTTCCAGCCCTAAATTTCTTGGCCATTTATGAGATGAAAGGCAAGAAGCACAGGTAATGCTGTTGGACATGCTGAATGCTCAGCTACCTAGGTGAGTTTCCATCAGAAATAGTGGAAATGTGGGAAGTTAAGAGAAAAGGAATAGTTAGAGCAGCAAAGCCAGAAGTGCAATGCATGTGATATCCCCACTCAGGCATAACAGGGACTCACAGGCAGAGAGTCACAAGGAATCATGAGGGACACTGAAATGGGTGGACAGCTCTATTAGAATCATTTTTTCCTCATACACAAGGATTCATGAGGAAAAAAGTAAAAAAAAAAAAAAGTATGGGTGAAGTGGCTGAGGAGCATCAAATCCTGCGAACAAGGGGGAAACTCAAGTGCAAGTGGGCTCTACAGAGAACTTTGTATAAGGGGAAATTACTGCTAAAGCTTCACATGTATCTCTGGGGAATGAAAGAAGAGCTCAAGACAAAAGCCAGGATGGACAGGGCCTGGAGCAACCTAGAGGGGTGGAAGGTGAAGGTGTCCCTGCACATAGCAGAGGGATATTCTGCAATGGTTCCTCTTTAGGGGACCATAAACAGATATTCTTTTAGGTCTCTCCCAACCCAGACCATTCTGGGATTCTGTACAGGGTTTGCAGTCAAGATGATGAAGTTCACACAGCAGGGAGAAGAGTCCTCCACAAGTTGAAGCTGAGAAGCCAGCTGAGTTTGGATAAAAGCAGCAAGGACAATTCCAGCACAACTGTGCTGCTGCATTCTCTCATGTGGAAGAGAAAAAAAAGATGATAAAATAATGACTGTGATAGAGGTAAGAGTGACTGGAAAGGTTGGTGAGTGCCACCTGCAGTGACAGCTACTGGAAGATGAAAGCAGCAGCATTTCAGGAAGATTTTGCCTGGGTAAAAGATGTAATTTTTAGCTCCTAATAATTATTTAAATTAGGACAATTTTCAACAGCTCCAGCAAGGTAAACTCACAGCAAGTGAGATTTCCACTCCTCAGTTTCTTTGCCTCTGCCTTACTGTCCTTTCTCCTGCTTTTCTGCTTGCCCTTTAGTTTCTCTCTTGTGCCTCATTTCCCTTCATCAACTTCTACACAATCCAGTCAAAACACCAACCACCACCACAACCTCTGGGCAGCACATCAGCTTCCAAACTCATTCAATTTATATTAAATTCTAGAAAACTGTGAGTTTTCAACTTTGCCTTCATTAGACGGACTTACCCCAGCATCCTCCTGAGTGCTGCAAACATCCTGCAAAGACTTCCCCAAACAAGACTTGCTCTGAAACACTCTGTTCTGCAGCTGGAGAGGGAATGGAGAGATTTACAACAACCATAAACACATCTTGAAAAGGCTTTTTTACTTGTGACCCGTGACAGCTCAGAGACACTTGCTGTGCCTGTGGTGTTGGGCCCAGGAAAATAAATTTAATCTAGTTTGTGGATGAAGCTGTAGGTGACAAGTGCAAAAGCAAAAAGGATCACTAAAGGAAGAGAACCTACTAAATTGGATAAATATAGGGTTGACTGTGGGAGTTGATAGCTTAAATAAATGCTGAGACATCCTGGACAAACAGAACAACCCACATCTGGAAACAGATGTGTTTGCTTAACAAAATATCAATGCTGTAAAATGCCTTGAAAATTTATTGATTTTTTGCAGAAAACAAGCAATAATACCCAATTCATCTATTTTCATTTGGATTTCATATTGACAGATGAACTTTCTGTGTGCTTTAGCAAGTGAAAATGGATAAAGCACTTTCTTGTGCAAACCACATGAATTTATCTCTTCACTCACTTAGTCTGAAGCAACCCTGTAAAAATACAGCAAAATATCAAGAGAGTTATTTTTTTTAAGAATATATTTATGCTGTGGACAGTAAATATTGAGACCCAACAGAATATGAGGTTTCTTTCCTAGACTTAAAAAATTGTTTTCTGTAGCTTCAGGGCTGCTGGGTCACAAGGCACCTTGTACTGCAGGACAGATGGACAAACCCACAGTGCTCACTCCCTGCCGTGCCCAACATCTGAGCAGGAGGAAGGACAAAACTGAAAGGCTAGGAAGCAGACTGAAGGTTAAACTAAGTGTGGCTTCAAAATGCAACTGCAATAAACAATGCAGAACTGTGGCACCATACTACAGAATTCTCTTTATTCCCTTCAAAAGGATGACTAAAATTAATTTAATTTATATGGTTAGGAAGTGAAGGGGCCACCTGTCCTGGCCATGTCCCCTCCCAGCCCCTGTCCTGCATGGCTGGATGAGGGGCAGGAAGGGCTTTGGCTCTGTGCAAGCTCAGCAAGAGCAGAAACACCTCTGTGCTGTCAGCCCTGAGCTCAGCACAAACACAAACTCAGCCCACACCAGCCACAGGGAAGATAAAGAGCCCTACTCCAGCCAAAACCAGCACAGGTGACAGCTCAAAAACAAGCAGCTTCTTCTGGATTTATTCTCCCTCTAATGGGAACACAGTGTGACATGGCTGTCTTCAGCAATTGTAGTAATTACACATCTTCTGAATAGAGACATGGTTCTCCCAGGAAAATCCTGGCAAGCTGTGGCAAACTTAGAGGAAAGAATTCAAACAATTATTATCTCTCTTTCTGTAGCCAGTGTTTATAGATATGGCTCTCCAGAGTGTGCTACTCATAGTTCACCAAGAGTGTGAGAGAAGGCTCCTGAAGGCCAATCAGGTCTTAGATCCCCCATCGTTTCTATAAGAACTGTGGATTTCTAATAATAAAGTGACTTTTCATGCCTTCTGAGGATGGAGTGTCTGTATCACCTTTGTCTGTCCCCAGTACCCCTTTGGTGATGAGCTGTGAGATCCCCTTTTCCCTCTGCAAACCAGGGAACCCCAGGAAGAACATCCTTTCTCACCTTTCAAGGGCATCCTACTTCTGTGATCACAGAGAGCTGTAAAGCTCACAGAAATATGAGCCATGGATTTCCAGCGTCTGGATAACACAGAGGAAAAGAGCTCTGATGATTTCTGATAGCTAACATCACTTTCTTCCACTGGCTGGAACTACTGACACAAAATAAACTTTCACATGTGCATAAAGAGCATGGCAGGACCGACGCCTCAGTCTCTGCTGCCCAATAAGGTTCCAAACCAGCTCACACACTGCACAAGCTTATTTAAACAATGATTACAATGTAATCAGAACTAATTTGGAAGCCATGGGGTTCCCAGGGCTCACCTCAAGAGCAAGGACCACTCCTCAATGGCTTTCTGCTGGGAGGGGCAATCCTTGGAGCTGGGACGTCTTCAGGATGTCAGGAACCAGGCAGTGGAACTCTGAATAAAGCAACAATTACTATCACTGAAGATCATTATTTTGTGTATAACCCAACTACAAAACTCTCATCACCCTACAGAAATTCTTATAAACTTAGTTACCATTTCTCTTTAGAATATTTAGGGGAGTATTTCAGATGACCCTGTGTCTTCTACTTGCCCAGAAAGTCACTGATTAGAGAGAATTCCTGAGCTAAACTGTATTTGTCTACTATCATGCTTCTAAACTCATCCTCTAAGTATTTTATAAATATGAAAAAAAAATTGAAGCACTCAGTTGGCATAGTTTTGGAAAGCAATCAGAAAAGGCACGAGGCTGTGGTGTCACAGACACACTTATGAAAAATCCTTTCTTTAGGATTTTTTCTCCTGAGAATCTGAGAAGCCTCAGGAACAAAATGTAAACATTGATTATCTGCTGCTGTGGAATGCAACAGGTGCATCTGTGATTGGTCTCATGTGGTTGTTTCTAATTAATGGCAAATCACAGTCAGCTGGCTCAGACTCTGTCAGAGATACAAGCCTTTGTTATTCATTCTTTCTTATTCTATTCTTAGCTAGCCTGCTGATTAAATCCTTTCTTCTGTTCTTTTCGTATAGTTTTAATGTAATATATATCATAAAATAATAAATCAGCCTTCTGAAACATGGAGTCAGATCCTCATCTCTTCCCTCATCCTCAGACCCCTGTGAACACTGTCACAGCTGTGGTAAATTTTTCCTTGTGGTTTGGTTAGTAAAGAATATAAAATATAAAGCTCCAAATCTTCTCTCTTGTGGTCACAGACCATTGCAATAAACTTTTGTTTTTCTTACACCTTCTATCTGTTTCAGACACAGCTTCAGTTCTTTCTGTACCATCCCCAGACCCAAACCTTTAGATCCTATGGTTTAGATAGCCATTAATTTTTTTTAAACGTATTTACTCTTAAAATAGTGTAACAAAATATTTTATATTGCCTGTCAAAAGATATGCAAGTTAGATATATTTTTCTCTTCTACTTTAAATCAATTCACTAAAAGGTTAATATTCTTAGTAGCAGTTCTTGGTAAGAACTTAATAGCTCTATTGTACATGAAAAAATGAATCGTTTAAACCCTTTCTAGTAATAGCTTACCAAGAGAATTGGTTTCCAAGTGTTTGCATTTCCAAGAGTTTCCAAATCCACTTTTCTACTAAAAGAAAAAAATTACAAGTGGAGGAGAGAAAGTGAGAGAGCAGGTAAAGACTTTAGAGCTCAGCAGCACTGCAAAATCGAGTTCCCCACAGTGCAGGTTTTGTTCTCCATATTCTCCAAGGGGAAGCTGATTTCTGTTTGTCAGTCTGAGATTTGTGGCTCTCAAGGAAAATGGAGACAATTCCCTTGCCCTGGGAATGGGAGCTGGTTTGTACAGACAGACAAAGCTTGGGCAGAGCAGCCAGGCTCTGGCCAGAGCTGTCAGCACCTCAGGTGTGACCCGAGCCAGCAGCTGCGCTGCATTTCAAACCCAGACTGGACAATTCCATCCTCAGCCACAGCCCAGCTGCACAGCTGTGCATTCCCTGCCCTGTGCCGCCCCTGTGCAGCCACAAACACTGTCCTGTGCCACAGCAGGGACAATGTGACAGCGAGTCACAGCACTGCCTTCCCCTGGGAGGGGGCTCCAGCAGCACCAGCACCAGGGGGGCTGTTTAGGCTCTATTTTGCAACTCACAATGATGCCTCAAATCAAGAAAACACAGAAATGCAAGAGGTGAAGTGAGCATGTCAGGAAAATATGGGCAGAGCACCCCTGGGACAGACCCTGGTGGCTGTGTGTGACAGACCAAGGTTATCACTCCATTTTTTTCACACACTAAATAAATCCCATGGTTATCTTTAACAGGTTAAAACACACACACAAAAAGCTCCAATAGATAAAGAGCTCTTTCATGTGCCAGCTCAGATAATTATTCTTTTCAAAATCTGAAATGTCATTTATGTCCTGGATGAAATAACTTTTAATGTATTGCATTTAGAATAATCCCTTCTCTGTACTACACTTCAGCTCACAATATCATCTGAATTTTCTTTATTCAGTAAACTTTGATGCATTTTCCACAACCCTCTCTCAAACAGACACAAAAAACCCCTGAGATGCAGAGCCCATGTGCAAAATGTTCATCAGCTGCAAAGAAAAAAATTAGCAATAAATATTTATACTTCTGCTGTGGATTCAGTACAGATCATATTAAATACCAATGGATTCCACATTCATAAATGTAACAGAAAAGCCACGTTAAACTTGCAAACAGTCCTGAGCTGCAGCCAGCCTTTCAGAAATGGGAAGGACTTTTAGGAGACAGATGCAGCAGAGACTTTGACCTCTGTGTCTCTCTGCTGGAAGGAATGGATGCAATAGCTAAAAAAAAATAATTGAAACTTTGGAAATATTTGACAAAAAAAAAATATAAATCTTTCAAGGGGAAATTGTTTTTCTCTCTGTGAAAAACACAAACTGTTCAGGACACCAGTGATCATATAAGCCTGTCACTGGGTAAACTCTCATCTCTGGCAGGATGATGAATTGCTGTCTCGTCCATCTTTTAGCTGCTTCTTGGTAAACAACCTGAGATTCCAGCTCCTGCAGGCCCAAGCAGGAGGCATCAGGGCATCTCTCAGATCCCTGCAGAGCCCTCACCCCTCTGGACTTGTGCCCAGGGAGTGTCCCCACCAAAGTCAAGGCACCCCTTGCTGTCACTGGCCATCCCCTTGTCACCAACACAGCCACGTTCCCTGAAGTAATACATTTATTGTGGCACTAAAGGAGCAAAGAAACCTTTCCAGCAAACTCTTTCATTTTTATTAACAGAGGCAGAGCCATCTCCACTGTTATATTTAATTAAAACATCACTTTGCCACAGCTTCCTTTGCAACTTTAAGACAGAAAAATACAACCACTATTTAATAAAGCTGAAAGAGTGACAGCACAGAGAGGTGCCTGGGAAAAGAGGGTCTGCTGGAAAAGGCATGAGAAGCAGGAGCAAAAGGGGCATAAAATACACTGAGGTTATAAGAAATGAAAAGGGAATTTAATATTACCATATGACAAACTGAACCTATATTTATTCAAATCTGATTTGAGTTGGTCACTCCCCCTTTGACAAGACAGAGTTATATTTAATTTCAGCTTTTTAGAGCCTGTGTCATCTCCCACTCTGTTACACTGAAGCAAAGCTCAGAAATATACAGTTGAGTAGCTCAATGCCTTTCCTGGGAAGTTTTAGGTTGGGAATCAGGGAAAAGTTCTTCCCCCAGAGGGTGCTGGGTACTGGACAGGTCCTCAGGGAATGGGCACAGCCCTGAGGCTGCCAGAGCTCCAGGAGCATTTGGGCAATGTTCTCAGGGATGCAAAGAGTGGGATTCTTGGGGCCAGGAATTAGAGTGGATGATCCCAGTGGGCCCCCCTGGCTCAGGATATTCTGTGATCTATCCAAATTTCTCATGGTAGGGAGCACTGACAGGTACCTGACCCCCCACATCTTCCTCCCCACCCTGCCAGCAGCAGGACAGACCAGCTGAGCACCTGCCAAGCCACAGCAATCATCCTGCTCCAACAAAAGCAATGAGATATTTGTGGGGAAGGCAAAAGTGAGCACAGCTCTGAGAGCCTAAAACACAGCACTGCTGCACTGACAACCAATAACCCAGCAGAAACCCTGTGCTACAGCCTGGGGAGAAGGGGGATATCCATGCCTTGGCTGGGAAAGCAGGAATCCACCACAGGAATCAACCACAGGAATCATCCACAGGAATCAACCACAGGAATCAAGCACCTCATCCAAACATTTCACTCCCAGCTGCCAGGGTGGTTGGCCTCCTCCAGCCCTGGGGACAGAGCCAGGACCACTGGCTGGAGTGATCTGCAAAGGAGCCAAGAAAATCCTTCCCCTGGAATGCTCTGCTCCGTCAAATCAAGCCCCACTTGACAAACAAGTGACCAGTTGCTCTGGGAGACTGAGGAGAGGTTCAGCACACAATGGGGCTGAAATGAAAAGCTTGAGGAGAGGTTGTCTTGGCAACATTGTCTGATTCATATTTAAAGATAAAATCACTCTCCAAAGCTAATGCAAAGTGGATGCCAGAGATAAGAAAAAAAATATAGGCACTCATAACATCTTCATAGAAGAAAGCTCTGCCTTCTGTCATTTGCCTGAATTGTACTGGGACTGCTTGGTAGAGTTTCCTCTGTTCATTGCAAAACATTCTTTTTATAGAAACTGTTAAGGCAAATAAATAAGTCTGGAAAAACACAGCTCAAGCTCCTCCAAGATGCCATGTAAAACAGCACAGTGCCTCAAAATCCTAAGTACCACCTTTCTTTTTACATGTATTGACACACAAGCAGACAATCATAACACTGCTGCACAGAAATGTTCTCACTATCAATTGCAGCAGGCACCTTATCAAACAGAGACTGGCAAAGATTTTTCACTTTTTATATATTTAACCACTCTTTGTGTAGTGATTGATTTTCAAGGCCTAAAGTTTTGTGTCATTTCTTCTGGCAGGAACCTCATTAGCCCAGGGTCAGATGAGATGGGCAGGAAAACCCATGAAACCCTGGCAGGGAGCTGGCACAGCACAGCACAGAGTGACAATGTCCCAGTGCGTCTCACAGGTGTCTGGGCAGCCCATCCAGGTGCTGCCTTCCAGCTGCAATCTCTTAGGACAGAAATTCCAATTGTTAATCATGTTCAAGAAATTACTTGCTTGCTAAAATGCTCTACCTCTCATTTAATAAGAGTTCTGCCTTAGAAGAATATAGACATTGCCTGATTTTGCATTCTTTCTGTGCTTCTGCCAGGATAATGAGAACAGAGCTAAACTGGCAGCTCCCAGATTATTTGTCTCTTTCGCAAGTAGTTTAACACCAAAAGAAAAGAGAAAGGGGAAAAAAAAAAGATAACAAATCCTACATTTTTCAAAATTTCCTTTCCTTCTGTTTTGCTTTAATAGATCATTGCGTTCAGCCTAAAATTCCACATGAAACCAATTCCAGCAGGAAATAAAAATGATTTACAAGGTTTTGCTGTGCCCCTTCAATCTCCTTTCTCAAAGGCTTCAGGACCCAGTGAGATTGGTGGGTTCCATCCCCAGGGTTCCTCAGATGTCCCCTTTTCTAGCCTGGCCTGTGCTGTAAAGGGCTCGGTGCCTGCCTGCCACCTCTGACCTTCCACCACCTTGTCCCCAGCCAAGAACAATGATTATCATTTTCTCCAGGCCATCAGCTCTAAGTAGCTTCAGACACTCCCAGCTTTTTGTACCCTGACAGCCTCTGCTGTTCCTAACTGCAACTTCCCCCATCCACCCTTCTCTCATCTCCATTATCCTCCTGAACGGCTTCCTGAGGCAACGGCTGCTGAAGTTGGAAGAATTGAGGTAAATTGCTGCAGAAGATTGATTTAAACACAGGTGATATCTTCATCACATCTCCCAGCCTGTGAATAACAGGCATTCCTTAATTCCCCTCCTAATAACCATTCCTCACTGCAGAGAGCCTTGTGATCCCTCACTCCCAGGCTCAGCTGAGCACTACAGAAATGCCATTTTTCTATCAGCCACTCAGCACACTTTCAAAGGAAACCTTGAGAGTAATTTCACCATTTTGACTTGAATTTCTTTTTTATTAGCTATTTTACTCCTCCAGTTCTGGCTTGTAGCACTGCTCTGCTCCCAGATGGCACAATCCTTTCCATGCCAAGGACAAGGCTGACACATTTGGGAAAGCAGGGTTTTCTTAAAAGGAACAAAGAGCAGGAGGATGCAACAATTCCATTTAACTGGCTGGCAATAAAGGATGGTCTCAAATACCTGCTGTTAATGCAAATCTAAGTCTCAGCTACAGCTGAAAAGAAAGAGGGACAAAGAAAAAAATCTAAAAGGGCAAACCCTGAAAGTTTTACCCATGTCTAATGCAAGTGATAAAGTGGAAGAGGTAATTACCTATTAACATCAGTGAAAAGAGGGGATCTGGGGCCAAACCAGTTCAGCCTTGAAGAAGTGAAAAGACTGGGAAAGTTACAAAGAAAGGATCAGCAGTAAAGAAAAGTTCCTTTTGAATATATTTCACAGCTAACAGTGCTGGTTTTAGCTGCAGAGACATGAAGCCAACTAGGCAGGTACAAAATACACTGTGGGTTTTTTCATCTTGCCTCAGGAATGTAAATAATGCATTAAAAAATCACTTACTTACATATTAATGATGTCCTTTACAGAAGAGACAATATCTACCAGTCATTTTCTTCAACAATTGGGCTGTGTGCTCCCAGCATCAGGGCTGCTCACTGGGCACTCACCCCCAACTCCTGCAGGCAGGACCCAGCCACAGGATCCCCTGCCATGGCCTTTCCTCCTCCTTTACACAGAGAAAGGTTCTGGGAAAGGAAAGATTTGGGACAGGAGTTCCTCAGGCGTTCAGATATCTAATGTTACAGACATGAGCCTAACAGGACCCTCACAAGAGTTCTGGGAGGGCAGGGTTTGTTCAGCCTGGAGAGGAGAAGAGTCCAGGGAGATCTTAGAGTCACCTCCAGTGCTGAAAGGGGCTCCAAGAGAGATGGAGAGGGACTGGAGACAAGGGATGGAGGGACAGGCACAGGGAATGGCTGCCAGTGCCAGAGGGCAGGGCTGGATGGGATATTGGGAATTAGGAATTGTTCCCTGGCAGGGTGGGCAGGCCCTGGCACAGGGTGCCCAGAGCAGCTGTGGCTGCCCCTGCATCCCTGGCAGTGCCCAAGGCCAGGCTGGAGCAGCCTGGGACAGGGGAAGGTGTCCCTGCCTTTTAATGGATGGGCTTTAAGGCCCTTCCAACCCAAACCATTCTGGGATTGCCTGATTCAATCTACAAATCAATGGGACTTCAGCGTATGTCCCACAAAGCTGCATCTTCAGTACAGTGCTGTGGTCCAGCTTTGGGATTCAATGCTGTCTTGGGGTGATTTTCTGATGATACTCCATTCCCTAATCACCTGCTTTATTCCCAGAAATGGCTGCTGGAGCTTTGAGCTGGGTCTGGAGAGGGGAAGGATTTATTCTAAAACTCTCCCTGGGGGCAGGGATTGAATGCTACTTTGTTGTTTTCTGCAGATTAGGCTTTTTCCTACCTGAAGCAAGAAGTTTTCTTTTTTTCCTTCCCCTGGCCTGGAGGCTGTACCAGGAATCCTTTCAGCAGCATTTTGGTTTTTTCCTGGAACAGTTTCAGCTTGGGTTTCACTCAGAGATCCAAATCACCAGCACTGTGGATGGGGAGCCTGTAGGGGGCTGCTTCAAGCCCAAGACCTTGGGGAAAAAAACAAAGCTGAACTAACCAGGAAAGGGCACCAGAATCCACCAGTTTCATCTGCTGTGAGGAGGAGACTGATGCCAGAAGTTCACCAGGTTCCCATCTGTTTTGCCTGAGCTGCTGTGTGAACTTTTCCTTTCCCTGAGACAAAAATTCTGCATCATTTTTGCCTTCCCAGCCAAGCAGTCAGGTGGAGGTAGAGGGGATAAAGTTCCAAAATTTCAATATTCAGCATTTATTCAATATTTTTTTTCCTGTGCCTTTCATGCTTTGCTAATAAACAGAGTTTTTCACTTTCACCCATTGTTATTCATTTCTCATTGGCAAAAGGGATTGCTGAATGCCTTCTCCTTAGAGAAAACACTCATTCCAGAGTGTTTTCCTCCTAAAATTTGTCCCTAAACCAGGACAGCAGAGCTCAGTAAAACACAGAACTTTCATCCCATTTAGGGGTTTTTAACCTGCTGCGATGAGCAGCTGTTTGCATTTTCATTATGAAAAATGCTCATTTGTGACATTTTCCCTTCAAAGGATGGCTCCATTTCTCCATCCCCCTTCCCTCAGACCCACTGAGGTAGAACTGCAGCTCCACACGAGGGGATGGCTCAGTTTTCCTCTTTCCAGGACCCCTGGAGCTCAGATCCAGGTAGGAATCACCCTGCTTTAGGTGAGAGGGGTTTTGCAGAGGGCTCAGCATTGGTAACAAAGCACTGATAGAAAAAAACTGCTAAATTGATATTACAGCAAATGTTTGTGGCTTTTGCAGACTCAGAAGTGAAAGATTGAAATTATGTTTTAAAAGAGCCAGGTCAAAACACTCTTACATTTATCTGATAAAAGAGTCTATCATGGAGAAATCTGTTTTCCTGATAGAGGCTGCAGTTTTGCAGGGCCATGAGAAAATCCTTCAACTAGCAGCCTAAAAAAAATCTTTGAAAACTGATCTGTATTACTGAAGGATACATTGCTCTGCCATCAGAGCCTTCCAAGCCCTTCAAGGATGAAAGAATCCCAAACAAACTGCTGTAATCAAGGATCCAAAACTCAATCCAGTGGGCAAGGTTTATGTGCTTTGTCCAAAGAGTGACTGCAGACAAGCTTCAATATTCCTCTCTCCAGTTTCCCTTCTACAAACAGAAATAACCTGATTAAGGCTAGACAGGTTAAATGGAAATTATGGTAAATCCTTCTTTCAAATCCTACATGAATCACCAACTTTCTCCTTGGTTTTAGTGGAGTGGTGACATTAAACAGCTACAAAACAACAGGTGCTGGACTCTCTGCTTGGGCTCTCTGACAGGGTTAGAGAAGGGACCCAGGGGCAGCCCCAAGTGCCCTGGTCACTCTCCATGGCCCATTCAAAACCTCATAGCAATGGGGCACCACAAGGAGTAGGAAAAAACCTCTGGACTGCATTTCCAGCATTTAAAAGGACTGGCAATTTTCTTTCCAGAAATAAAAATATTTAGCTTGCTCAAAATGAGAATTCAAGAAATAAATCAAACAGTCAAATGATGGACCAAGTTCTAAATTTTGTCAGCAAAATATTGGTTATAGTACCTTAAAATTTCATAATAATGCCAGCATTCTGTGTATATGCAGACATTTTCATTGTACAGAGCATAAAATGTTCTGTCTCAGTAAGAATAAGAAAGGAGAAGTGTAACCAAACAGCTCTGCAAGCACTTAGAGAAGTGTAAGCAAACATCACTGTCCAAGTTACACAGCCCTCATTCTTCTGTGAATACCTCGATGGGGTTTAGAACTTGGTTTTTATTTTATTTTGCCCAGTTGGACTGGGGACTCATTGCAGGTCCCTGCCACCTGAACAACTCTGTTCTATTTTCAATGACTTCTATCTCAGGTTGTCTCTTTTCTTTTCCTGAATGACAACTGCTCTGGAATTTTTAGAAGAAATTCCACATTTGAAACAGATTTTGGGTGCAGAAATTGCTCTCAGTTATCCCAGAAGGAAATTACTGAAGCAATGACAAACATCAAACACATCTGTGAATGTCCCATATTTGTATTCATCCCACAAGCAGGTAAAAATTCAGTAAGTAAAATCAAACCCAGAGAAATATTCTCACCAATATCTTCCAACAGGAAAAGGAGACTGATGTTCACTTAATTAATTTATTATGTCTTGTGTATCTTAAACCACAAGTGACATTTTAGTTTCATTGTGTGCTTACCTGAATCAAGAATTAATCATCAACATAAGGCATGGAACTCTCAGTTTAAATGTTGTCAAGGTTCCAAGGCAGCAGGTTATTAAAAGTGAAAATAACTGCAAGTGGGCAGATTAAAACACCAGCCTCATTCCCAGGGGAACATCCTTCAAAATATCAGCTGCCTTTGGAACTGAAAGATGCCAATGTCCATAAAATTTTGCTACAAATTAATCCAAGAGACAAACCAGGATCTTATCAATGGTATTAAAATATACACAAAACACTGCTCAGAGATCTTTTATAAGGAAATGAACAGGATATTTTTAATATACACCAGCTTTATGATTTTTTGGTGTTTTTTTAGTATAATTATGCAATAAAAAAATAGGATGCTTCCTCTTTAGCAGATTCATTAAACCAAAATGTATGAAAACAAACCACTGCAATTCTAGCACTCTTCTGCCTAATAAATATCATTTGTGAAAGATATTTGTCCAAATACCTTTCATTTTGTAGATATTTGTAGGCAACCTGTTAAACTAAATTATATTATAGATTGCTTAGACTCAATTTAACAATTATAACTTGTATATTACCAAAATAACAGGATGAGGGAAAATGGCCTCAATTGTCACTTTTTTCCAGGCTGAACTGACATGTGTGGGATTGCAGGATGTTATACCCAGTTCATGCTAATATATAAACTGTTTTATATATATATATATATATATATATATATATATATATATAAGTATATATAATGTATAAATTTTAATTTTTTTTCAGAGATGGTGTTTCCATGAAATGCATTTGATCCCTCTTATCATGCTTTATACTAAGTGAAGAAAACCTCTGATAGCACAGGAATGTTGCTTACAAACCATGGCACTGAAGCACTAAGATTCTGTCAAATACTGTGAGCATTTTTGGTTTTGATTAATTTGTAGTTTTGTCACACTTGACATATAATGGGATATTCTGCCTATAAATAAGGAGTCTTTAAAAAAAACTCCAATGAAAAGAAAAATCATACTAATCTCTTAGTCCCCATGAAGACTTGAAAGAGCTAAAATATGGCTAAAATATGGAAAGAATGAACAATTTCTTTTTAAACAGGTGTTAAGTGTCTCATTTTAAATTAATATCTCTACCTCCTGTTACCTGGGCTTCACAGTCACAAATGGTAAGAGACATTTTCAGATCTATTCTTATTTGTTGCTTCTCCATAGTGAACAGCATCAATCCTTTTGCTCTTACATAAAAAAGTTTTCCCACACCCCTAATCTTTCCAGTTATCCCTCCCTGCTCAGCATGCTTTACCCTGGCAGAACAAGGTCCATGATAAGCTCCAAAGCCAAGTGGAATGACTTGAGGTGCCCATTTCACACTCTGAGAGCAGACACCTGCCCAGCACACAGAGGGATGTTCTTGTTTTCTCGTTTCCGCCTCACAAACGGGTACTTTTAGAGATAATTTAGTTCAGCATTACCAGATAAAACCCTTTAGCCAGGGCTATAAAGAACATCAGAAAAGATGGCTCTAATGATGCCTGAATGTTGAAAATCTGTGGCATATCCTAAATCTAAGGCAGTCAGCAGGAAAACCTGCACATGGCATCGTTCTCCTCACCCCAAAATCTGCCTGGCTGTTCAGAGGAAAAGGGGGAGAGAAGCAGAGAATTTTCTGCCTGGCTGCAAGAAACCCAGTGATTTTTCCAATCTCAATGAGGTGTCTTTCTGCACAGAATCTTATGAAGCAATGTGACCATTTTTTCCTGCTTTCACACCTGTTTGATTTTCTTTGCTGCATTGGTGCACACCTGGAAGAACTGCCCTGAACGAGCTGATGCAGGAACATGAGCATTTAGAGAAGCAATGACTGACGGGGTGCATCAACCTGCCAATGCAGCAGTCTGAGGAAAATCCAGAGCATTTTCAGTGACTGTTTGAGGGAAAAAAGAGCAGAATGACATCATTAGAAACACTTTCCCAAATGCCCAGGTAAGAAAGGAATTGTTGTTCTCCCTCCCCTGCATAGAGCACTGCAGCAGAGGAGGGAGAACAAGATCAACATTTTGAGGAATGAAGAGTTTTTGAGCACTATTTTGCCATAAGGCAGCTTAGCCTGTTTGTGAGATAAGGGCAGCCTCTTGCCTTTGAAAAGCCTCCTGCTGATAAAACCAAGAGCAGAAATCAAGGGCCTTAAAAGCACCCTGAAGTGCTTTACTAGCAGGGACAGGTTTGTGCATGCCTAAATGCTTCACACAACCCTTGTTGTCATTGGCATTGAAGAGTCAGTCCAAAGTCCCTTAAATACCCACTTGGACACAGTATTTCCAACTAGTACACAGTGAACGTACTCCAGATCAGCTCTCCAGACACAGCTCCTCATGCTTCAGGAGCCAAACCCAGTGCCCAGAACTGGAAGAAGCTGCAGCCATGCTTAGGTCATAACCTGCATTTTTCGAAATTCCTGCTTGCTTTTCTCCCCGACTCCTCATCCCACACTGATTAAAAAAAATGGATGGAAAGAGGCAGACACAGGATCCTTTGGGACCTGGGCATTTGCTTCCTGACCATTGAACAAGGCAGTTTCTGTAGCCAAACATAAACACTGAGGTCAAGAACTAAAGTGGTTGTGTTTCTGAACTTGGGGTTTCACCTGCTGTATGCTCTTACCCCTCCTGCCTTTTCTTTTGACAACAGAGAATGGTTTGGCCTGGAAAAGACCTTAAAAGTCAGCCACACAAACATTTTGGACACCATCATTTTTAATGATGCTTCATGGTTAATTTCATTTTTTCTGCTTTAAGCTTTTTATAATATCAAATTCTACCATGACTCCTTTAAAGAAGAGAACTCTGCATGAGCAGTAGCTTCATTTAGACAGAGATTACCCTCTCTGAATTTGTAAATATATTAGAAGATAAATATTAATAAGATTAGTCTATATGGGGAAATTAGAAGGATCTATGAATAATGTTGCCCTGTATAATTGAACACACAGACCTATCATGCTATTAAGGGAACCTGATTATGTCTGATTTGCAAAACTGGAGAGAGTAAAATAATCAAACTGATTAATACATGAAGTGAGGCAAAGCAATTGTTCTTAGCTCCCTGCTCTGTTCCACCAAGCCCTGGCATCCCCAGCACCGAGGTGCACAGCCACTTCCTCCTCCCCTGCAGACATTCCAGCTGTGCTCACCCCTGCTCAGCAAAGATGAACAGAAAGCAGCACTGCTGGAATTCAGGACATCCCTCTGGCTGTCCTGGATTGCCAGGACCCCTGCCAGGGGGCTCAGAGACCCCAAGACACCTCTGACTTTGATTATGACCCATGGAGCAAGTTACCAACCGTATATAAGGATCTGCAAGCTACAAAAGTTTAAGTAGAATAACAATTAGTTTGTAACGGGGTGAAAACCAAATTTTTTAGGGTTTTTAGAATGGGGGTTCAGGGGGCAAGATGGAGGAATCTGGGCATGTCCAGCCTTTCTCCTTCTTCTTCTTGGCCTCCATCTTCTGGCTGTGACGTTGGCACTTTTGGATTGGTTTAGAGTAGAAGCTCAATGTCTAACATAGGTGATGGGTATTGGGAAGTTATGGTAAATAATGCACACATAGTTTTTAGTATAAAAAGATAACACCACCCCAAGGACAGGCAGTTTGCCTCTGCCTGTCCTGCTGAATGGACCTAAGCAGGCCAGAGAAAGAATTTTATAGATAAGAAACAATAAACAACCTTGAGAACGAGAACTGAAGGGTTCTGACTCCTTCTTCCACTGACAGGCTGGGAAAAGAGATTTTCTAACTTATCTTGGGGTCACAGTGACCAGCTAAAGCCCCAGGACAGCACTGTGGGACAGGCCAGGCTGAAACACAGCTGGAACACTCCAGTTCAGGGGGCTATGGCACAGGGTCCCTCCCTGTGCTTCAGCAGGGTTGTGGACACCTGCAGCACAGCAGAACAGGCCAGTGGCACCTGTGGGGGGACACCCCCTGAACCCCAGAGCTCAGGCGTGAACTGACTCTGTCTCTAGGCTGGCACTAAAGCAGACCACCACACATCGCTAGGAAACTGAGCAGTGCCTTAAGAGAAGAGGATGTTTATTTTCTTTACAAGGTGTTGACTGTTCAAGGAAACAATTAAAGTGTGCATGACGACAGCAGCAAGGAAAATCAGAATTTTCCATTATCTTTATAATGAATTTAATTTCCTGGACTTGGTTTGGGTTTTTTATTTAATTTACTGACAGGCACAATATTCAGTGATGCAATCTTCATGCTTCTAAAAAGCAAAGGAGTTATGCCAGTTATGCCATACTCTTTACCAGAGGCTGTTTATTAAGCATTTCCCTTTCATGGAATTTATTTGCTGCATGAAAGCGAATGAAAATGTAAACCTTGAGGGAAGGAAACAAAGTAGGTGAGAAAAATGTTACAGCTTCAACTGCCATGAGCAATATCCTGGAATGTGAGCACTAGTTTTGTGGTGTTGGGTCCCCAGGATGAGGTGAGAGATGAGAATCTAAGTTTTTAGAAGGCTGATTTATAATATTATGATACTATTTTATATTAAAAATGTTATGCTAAAAGTATAACAAAGAAAGAGAAAGAATACATCAGAAGGCAAAAACAAAAATGATAATTAAAAACCCATAACAGACTCAGAAAGTTTGACACAGCTAGCTGTGAATAGTCATTAAATTAAAACAGTTCACATGCTAGGTAAACAATTCTCCAAATCACATTCCAAAGCAGCAAATCAAGAAGAAGCTGAAGCTTCCCAGCTTCCTAGGAGAAGAAATCCTGGCAAAAGGAATTTTCATAAAATATCACAATAACACGCTAGATCCGTAGCAATGGGAAGGTCTTAAGGCAACTATTTTTAATTTTTAAAAATCATAATTTATTTGTGTTTCTGACCCCCTCTACAAAGGCACAAAAGAGATCCTGCTTTGAAAGAAGTCTACTCCACGTGGCCCTGGAGTTTGTCTGTAGAAACCCTGTCTGCTCCTTCCAGGTGGGTATTGAATGAGAGAGATGAGGCCAAGAAGGAAATGGTGCCTTGTTGGGAAGGCAGCTGTGGAATGATGAAACGAGCACAGGGAGGAACAACTCAGAGATCCTTTTACAAATGAGATTTTTCACAGAGGACCACAGAGCTCTCAGTGACCTGGGTCCTGATGGGGCAAGGGGGCTGCTGCACAACCAGTCTGTCCCTGCAGAGCTTACCTAGAATATTTACCAGCAACTTTCTCCTGCAGAATTATCCTGGAGGCTCTACAGTATTAATATTGGTATTTTCCCTTGTGCTTTTCATATCAGAAAATGAAATTCATAAAGCACTTCCATTTCATAATTGCTTGGTATCCTGATTTAGCAATCAGCAAACATCTACAAAGGGTACTATAATCTCTAAATATAGCAAATGGGGTTTGAGTATTTTAATAAAGGCCCACTTTGAGCTAAAACCAGGCAGTTTAGACCCATGCTGGTCTCTTCTCCTGTGCTATGCACTCAACGAGATGCTACAGCTATTACAGAAAAAAAGAACAGCAGTGACAAACATCTGTGGCTTGTGTTACTGAGGAGTCCTGCAGTGCACTGATCCTCTAAATTATATGCAGGAGTTGTCTCTACTCTTAGGTAACAGTGTCTGGATTTATAGGTGGTGCTCTGAGGTCACAGGAAACTTTCTCCTTGCTTGCTCCAGAATGCTAAAGCTGACTGGGAGAGGAGGAGAGAGGCAGGAGGCTGCTCACTGCAGCCATGACCCAAACCACAGGTGGGGAGACAGACTGTCATCTTTTCTTCAGTCAAACTCGACAATTCTTCTCACATTCTGCTGGCCTCAAAAAAGTCCTTTAAAAAGTCTAACCACGACATAGGAATTAAAGCTCTTTGTTGTAAAACTCTTTGGGATACAAACCACATTTTCTCATTTCCTTAGGTTTTGCAAGTGCTAGCTTGACTTGGCTTTGATCTACACGGTGTTTTTGGATGTTACAGCAGCACAGACAGAAAATGACAACAGTCACTGCACAAACATTGAGCACACAAGTAGAGGAATGGTAAAGTGAGACCCATCAGCACAGATGGGAAAAGCTACAACTCAAATTGAAGGAGTTCAATGGTTCTGAGCTGCTGGATTCACAGAACAAGATGAAAACCCCAAAAGCTGAATGGAGCAGGAAAAAGATGCAGCAAGACATCAAAATGGAGCAGAAAGAGGAACAGGATGGAAAGAATTGCACCACTACCCTGGAGCAATGCCAGCAGTGGAACTGAGGGAAGGTGGATCTCCCCACTGAAACCATCATACACAGGCTCCATCATTCTGCCAACTTTGCTTTTAAGGAAATAAGCTTTTTCTTCTTCATGCTCCTGGGAGGAGCTAAATCACAGATTTCTGGGGACATGACTGCAATATGACTGAGGATAACTCAAAATTTGTTTTAAAGCTTGCATGTGTCACCATGGCCTGGCTGCAGTTTGCAGTAGCAGCTTCACAAGTTTCCCAAGGGTTCAGATTTTGTCCAGTCATAGAAAGATCCTCACCCTAAAAAGCCCCAAACCCTTCTTGAAGCAGGAGATCAGGGTCTAGGGGGCACTGCTCTGAGCCAGACTGACATGTTATGGAAAACATACAACCAAGGACAACAGAGCTGCTGCTGCAGTCACACCCAGCACACAGTCTTACCACGACCTCCTAATGCAGATTGCCCAGGTTTCCATATCTGACATAATCTGTGCTTCTCTGTCCCTCCCCACTCTGATGAAGTTTTGCTCATTTAAATACATTTATTGTGTGCATAAGGCAAAATCCATTCAGCACCTCTCATTCTGAAGAGTTTAGGAGAGAAAAGGAGCCAAGAAATAGAGGAGCGGTCTGCTGGAATCTAGTGAACAGGAGGAATGATAAAGGGAAAGGACAAGCTGACAGACACTAACACACTTATTTTCATGAGTTTACCAAACTAGATGTACTTTTTACAGATAATATCACAAATTCATCATATAGTAGAAAAGAACCTGATAAGGTGTGAACTTACCACAATTCAGCCACATGTCTGATTGCAGGCTCCTCCTAATCACAGCCAACAGCTTCCAGCATCAGGGTCAAAAGCCAAGAAACCTGAGAGAGAAGTTTTATGTAAGTGCCTGTGCCCAGGCGTGAGCTGGCAGAAGTTGTTCCCAGGTCCCTGATGAGCCAGGAGATGCTGTGAGCTCTCAGAGTTACTTGTCCTCTTGCTGAGGGCCAAAATCAGAGAAGCTGCTGGCCAGGCTGGGACAGTCAGCTGGAGCATTGGATGTCAGGGAGCAACAAGGGGGCATGAAACAAAAAACCTCACAAAAACAGCTTAAATCAGGCAAGCCTGAGCAATTCCAGGCTGGAGTCAGGGGGGAAAGCAGCTGGTCTGACAGTGGCTTCAGCAGATGAAAGTGCCCTGGAAGTGCTGTGTGTACCAAGGAACCGGCAATGCCTGCCACTCTCTCTGCCATGGCACAATCCACTGCTGCCCTCCAGGGTAAATCCTCTTGCCAAGTTCATTTGAGCATGCAAGCACAGCAGATGAGCTCATGCCAGGGACAGAGGGGCTCATTTTCCTTGGATTTCCAGGCACAAGCTGAGCTCATACCACCACCAAGCCCACCTGAGCAAGTGCTCCCAGAGCACCCTCACCACTGGAGTTTTGCTGTTTTCCAGCTGGAGAGCTGGAATGAGGGATTTTATAGGGATCCCCACACATCTAATGTGATTCTGGTGCTGACAGCCAAAGGCAAGCAGCAGAATACAAAACATAAGTGAGGAGTGGGCAGAAGAGATGTAATTTTACATTTTTTTTTCTTGAGCCTTAAGCCTAATGTTAGAAATGCAGACCTTTCTCAGAAGGTGGTGACTCTGTGTCAGAAAACTGACTGCACATTTTTAGAACAGCCTCAGTGCCTGCCCACAGGAGGATGCCCCAGCTTCCACCACTGTTATCACTTCTCATCCTTTCCACTCATTTCTGCTTTGCTGCCAAGGGAGCGGGTGAATAAATTAGTTCCATTTTCAAAGCCAGGCTGTGTCATTTGTCTCGAGTGTTAGTTCCTAATAGTATTTTCCTTTTTGTGATACCACTATCAATTTCCATCCAAATTCTGAAATCAGAGAGATACAGAGAGCTGCTTTTTTACTGAAGTGAGTGAAGCAATAGAGATGTACAATCCTAATCAAGCCCATTAAATACAGAAAATCAAACTCAGTCTTTCTCTGTCCCTTCTGAATACAAGGTACCAGGTGGAGGATTTGGAGTGTCTAAAGAAAAGTTCTGGTTCAAAGGCGGCCCTGGAAGAGTTTATGGCATACAAAAAGTCAACTGTGCTCTGACACTCACAGATGTGGATTTCAACTCTCTGTTTGCAGATCACTGGGGTTTACCTGTTTTCAAAAGATTCATTAAAACTTAAAAAAATAGCTGAGGAAAGCAAGCAGTGTTTGGAGAGAAGGTTTGGAAGAATATGTACAAATCAAATTAAAGGTATGGACAAATCAAATCAGGGGTATGTACAAACCAAAACAGTTCAACAATTACTTATTAATTCCATTACCTCCTTTTTTTTCCACAATTTCTGTAAAGGTAGCAGCTATAAGCAACACCTATATAAATATAAACAACATATTTCTAAATATTTGCATTATTTATGTCTGTTTATTGTGCTACTGTTTTTTGCTTTTGGAAGCAAACCCATGGGGCAGCGGTGTGGCACTCATCCAGAGCGAGATCCAGTCAGGATGATTACAGCACATAGCCACAAGCACTGCAGCAGCTGGATAGCATAAAGCCATGCAGAGTTAAATTAATCCCTAGCCTGGAAAAAACTGTTCAGTGCAAGCAGGAGATATAATGTGGAGTGACTGCCAAAGCCTATTCCCCAAGATGCCATTCTCTCCGATTCCAGTGATTCCACAGGACGTTCCTCCACATTCACACTGCCAGGTCAGGGATCAACACTGACCTTTCAGACCTCACCCAGTTCAGAGTTTAGGCACAACGTGGGTAACAAATTCACTGCCAGGGGCCAACACAGAAGAAGAGATCTCCTCTCTCACCTCGTTCTGTCAAACAAGTCTCCAGAGGAGATTTCCTGCTGCAGTGTTTGCAGATCAGAGGCCATCAGGAGCAGCTTTTGTGTGGCTGTGGCAAATGCTGGAAGCTGCATGTACAGAAATAACCAGAAAAGAAAGAATAAATTCAAAACTGAATATAAAGCATAAAATCAGTCCACCAAAGTGATGTTGCCTTGGTTTGGCTCTGTGCATGTTGTAAAGGTGGTTTTAATAAATGTTTCTCAAGAGTTACACCACAGATGGAAATTAGATTTTTTTTTAAACAACTAAATCTATTCTTTTACTCTCTGTAATTAAGCTGCTGTGTCAGATTTCTGACTGGACTAAAGCCCATCCTTTGAAGAAAAGTTGTAATATAAGGGCTTTCACTAACAGCATTAGTTTTCCTCTAAAGCTACATGGCCCATAAAACTAAAACCAGTTTCAGTCCAAATCTCTATCACAAATATATATTTTCACATGAAAAAATTATCTTTTCCACACAATTCCATTTGTATTTCTTTTCAGATATGCAAGTTCATTAAAAAGTAGGTGGAGGCTGACCCTGCTTTCCAGAGCAGTATTAAAGGTGTCCCTCAAGATGAAGCCTCTTTAGCAGCTTGCCTGGAGGTGCCCTGTGTCAGCAGGGGCTTCTCTGTATTTTCATTACCTCTAAAGAGACTCACCTTTCATTATCAAGCAGGTGTTTGCTACTTCTAACAGTATTGGAAACAAATGTAAAAATAAAAAATGCTGGGGAATTTCAGAAAAATCTGCACTGAGCTCTAAAGAAGACAAACTTAGCAAAATGACTGTTTGCCTTAACACAACTTGTGTCTCTGAACCAGCTGCCTTCTGGGACAGGGTGAAGAAGGCACAGCCAGAGCCACCTCTCAGTGTGCAGGTAAAGGACAGGGATCCAGAGGCACAAGGGAGAACAAGGGAGCCTTTTTTCACCTCAGAGTGGCCATACATGGGAACAGGGCTCCACACTAACAAAGGAATCTCCATCCTCGGATATTCCAAGTTCACCTGGACAAGGTCTTGAGCAACCTGATGTATGAGGATGCTCTAAGCAAGGGGTTGGACAAGGAGCCCACAGAAGTCTCTTTCCTCCTCAATTATTCTTCAGTTCTACAATTTTAATAGAAAATTGGTTGGGGGGAAAAAATTACCAAGAGAGAACATATTGAGCCCTTGACTCCCTCTTGCCAAGATGCACCTGAAGCGAGGCAATGGAAATGGAAATGGACTGCTTCCTTCCAGAACAGGTTTGAGTCAAGCTGGGATGTCCTTTTCTTTGGCCCTAGAATCACTAGCCAGACACATTTAGGGTAATAATAAGGGGTTTTCACCTTTACATAAGGATCCTTAGGTGTGCAATTCATCAGTCAGAAAAAGCCAAAGATGTGCCAAACACATGTGTGCGATTTTCATCAATTTCTCAAATTAGCACATCTGGCCAGAGTCCCCAGTTAGAAGCAGGTCCAGTGAAGTAATCCCCCCAGTTCTAGCACCTCCTAAATCCTCCTCCCTCAGATGAGGACTAAGATCTGTTTGTAAAAATTATGTCATGTCTCAAAGGGCTGGTTTCAACCTTGGCTTTTAAAGAGAACCAAAACAAGGAGAGAACCAAGACAAGAACCAACCAAGTGTAGGGGTCCTGGTACTTGTTTTGTCTTTCTGCCTTGGAAAATACTAAGGCTAAGTTACAATAAAAAACTACAAAGAATGTGTAAAGAATACAGAGAATACCTAAAAGAAAAAGAAGAAAAGCAAAATAGCATCATTTGAAAAACTACTTTCCACTCAAAATACTGTGAGAATGGGGGAAGAAAGGGGGCAGAACCAAGTCTGTATGTTGCTAGCATTGAAGTAAAACTGCTTCAATTCAGAGGACAGAAAAGGAAAGAAAATACCTTGGGGGGAAAATCTGGTAGAAATCTGAGAGCAGATTGATATTTTCAAGAAAGCTGTTAGAGGACAGCTGTTAATAAAAGAGAAGAGCTTTATAGATAGTTTTTATACAAGAAAAAAATGATTCCTCCTCTTAGGGTACCACAGCCAGGGATTAGAGATGGACAAAATCATCTGTGAAACACCAGCATCTTAAACTGGATTCTCAGTGTGAATTGGTACATTGCTCTTTTAGTGGGGCCTGCCTAAGGACCAGCCTAGAAACATCATCAGGTGCCTTTGAGTGCAGAAAAGGGTTTCTCAAGACTTTAAATGCCCCATTGTTTGAAAATAGCCTCCAAATTCCTGTAGATCTTCCGGAAGTATTTTAAAGGTGCTATTTTCTTGCTAGCCCCAAACACCACAAATTAAAATATACTCCAAAATCTGCTCTTATAGACACAAGCCCAAATACATGATGTAAAGAACACAATACAAAGGAAATAGCTAGAACACATCTCTTTGATAAAACATATTCCTTGAGGATAACACTGTCTTTCCAAAGATGAAGTGCAACAACTACTGAGCTCGAGAACAACTGGGAAAAAGGTAAATGAAAAGAGCAGCAAGCTTCAGCTTCATTTTAAAATAATTCCAAAACCACTGCAGTTTCTGGCATGGAGGAATGAGGACTTACTGCTTCTCAAAACAACAGAATGGGAACCAGCTCCTGTCAACATCAGAGATGTTTTTAAACAAAGTAATGTTGAGTGTCTAACCTAGTTTTCATGGGTTCTTCTTCCATTTCTCTTCCAGCAATTTCTTCTTTTTCCTCTCCTGTCATTTGTCAGCATTCAAGTGTGAATACAAGCCACTGGCTGGCCTGATGAAAAGATAACTCTGAATAGTACAGCTACTTTTTACAAACAAAATTCCTTTCCTATGTTTTCATTAAGAGAAAAAAAAAAAATCACTGTCTGACAGCAAAAGAATACACAAGCCTGGTCTTAAACCAGAGGCAGTGGCAGAATAAGACAAACTCCCTCCTCCCTGGAGTAAGTCTGGCACATGGCTGGATAGCTCCTTTGGAGAAGGCAGTGTGTGCTCACTGTGAAAGAGCCACTGCTCACACACTGCAGGTAAACAACCTGACAAGCTGAGTCTGTTTGCCACTTATACCCAGCAATAGACCTCAGCTCTCACACATTTCAGGCACATCAAATGGCTCAACATAAAAAAAAGAAAGCAACTTTCAGCCTAGCTGAAAGAATATAGCTCAATCCATCTCCTCTCCCTCTGTATAATCTCACTGAGAACAAACAAACAAAAAATAGCCAGGGAATCGATTTTCTCCTGCTGTTGCTTCTCCAGTGCTATTGTCCTTTTAGTAACACCTCTGGAGACCTGAGCAGCACATTCCTTTTGCAGCAAGACCTCTTCAGAAATCAATAGCACCTATTCAAGGGATTTATAGCATGATTCTGCAAAATCCTTTCATGGTGGCTTGCATAGCTCGTTAGGGAAACTGTGTGCAGCGTTATCTGTACAAGAGCTCTTCTGAGATTGATAAAAATAAGGCAGTGGAGGGATAGTAGAACAAGTACCACACAAATATGAAATGAATCAATGCAAGATTTTAAGATAACTTTGAGAATGACAGGGGGGAAAATTCTCGTTTCTTTGGCTTGGGGAAAGGCATTGACACTTAAAGGCAGGATACCCCTGTCACTTTATACAACTGAGAAAATTCTTTATTATTGTGAGATCTGTGTCACTGTATCAGAGGAAGGATGAGAGAACACTAAGATTTCTGATCACCAGCTGTCACCAGCAAATTCTCAGTGTGATGCAGCTAAAAGGGATGAAACTGGTGATAAAGCATTAAACAATTTGCTTTAACAAAGAACTAAAAATGACTCAAGCACAGCAAAACCACAGATGAGTCCCAGTTAGAGCAGGGCCGTTAATCAGCTCCAGTTCTTGGGCCATGTGCAGCATTGGAAAATCCCATCCCAGGGCAGAGCTGTTCCTGCTGTGCCTTTGGCAGCCCCCACAGCAGCTGCTGTTGAATATTAAGTGTGCAACTGGAGCATTCCACTGCCCTGTGCTGCCTCAGGTTACCTGTCAGATCATCCAGGTGACACTGAGAGTACAGGAATAAAATGTTTCTAAAATCATGGGATATTCAGGGGAGTTGGAAAGAAAGGTTGGGCCTGGTAGAGCCTGGGAAAATGTTAGGGTAGGCCCTTGGAAAATGTTGGGCTTTACTGGATCATGCAAAACTGCACCTGTAAGAAAACGTGCAATACAACATGCACCTGTAAAATCATTTAATGACTATGATAAATGATATGATTGTTATATGATAAATGATATGATTGTTAAATGTGGTGATTATTTGGCAATTGGATATAATTATTGTTTAATTGTAACAGGAATCATGAGAAACAACGTTTGGGGAGTTTGATGGAGATTACAAGAATCCATGCTCGGATGAGATCAATGTATACAACAGAACAATATAAGCTTAATAATTAATATGTAGTTATATAACAATAAGGGTATAAAAACGTGTTCATCCTGAATCCATGTTGGAGCCAGATTTGGGTCTGTACCCCTGGCACCCTGAGCTCTTCAATAAAAGCCCCTGCATATAATTATTCCATGATTATGTGTTCCTGACCACTAACAACACCACAGAACACAGGCACACAGGCAGGAGCCATTCCCTCACTGCATTCGCAGAGGGCTGAGCTGGGCCACACCAACCCAGCAGGAACTGCTCCAGGGAAAAAGTGGCTTTGAACAAAATTTTCCTCTTTTTCCTCAAAACCTTCCCCCAGAAATCAAACACAGCCAGAGAGTTCACAGAGAACTATTCAGGAAAGTGAAGTTCCAAAGAACCTGACAGCCAAACCTTTGTCAACCCCAAATTTAGGATTACGTCACACTGATAACAGTGTCTTCTCTGCCAGGAATATTTGTTTTCCCAAATGCAGAGTTTGCTTACAAACCAGAGAGTGCAGCAGAGTGTGAGAGCATCCCAACTTTGCCATAGGTTTGTGATGAAGCTGCCCAAATATTTCCCTATATCATCTTCTGAAAGAAGACTGGAGAGTCATTAAGCACAGGAAAAGCCAAACTTCCCACAAATAATCCATAAAAATCAACTAGATTTCTTCCTACATTGTTCCATTATGGTGACTACAGGAATACCAGAGAGAGGCAGAGAGAGAGCAGAGCAAGGTGCTGTTGTTACAAATTACATTATTATGATATTATAAATTATATTATTATACATGATATAATTATGATATTACTGCTTTCCACTAGAACATTTTACATTTATAAACCAATTAATATTATTCCCACTGATGCACGTGCATCACTAAATTCAACAGGTTTAAATGACAGTGTTTAAAAATAACTTGTAAAGGAAACAAGAAACATGCGGTGGTTTTGGAATATTGGGGATGTTTTTTACCATTTCTTTCCCAGAAAAGACAGAGAGACTAACCTATCCAACTCTCAGAAAGCTATTTAAACTCCTGGAGTGTGGGAATGACAGCACTGTGAGAAGGGAGTTAGCAACAAGGATAAAGGGAATACTGTGCTTCCCTGTCTTCAAGCATCCTGTCCCTCTCCTGTAGGTGACTAAACTGCTCAGGGAAAAGCTTTGGGAGAAAAGATGTGAAAATAACCTCATGTCTCAAAGACTTTTTAAAATGAAAGAAGACATTCCAAGACATACAGCAATGTAAAATACAATATTAAATGAGTTTAAGGACTAACATAGCTTGAGAAAATGGAAACCTAAACTCTCACTAAAAAAAAAAAAAAAAAAACAATTAAAAAAATTAAAGCCAATTAAATATGAGAGAATGAGAGAGGCAAGTCATTTTCTCATTTTCTCTGTAAACCAAAACAAGTTTTGCAGCAGTGTGAAGGTCTTGATTAAAGCACAGGGAACAAAGTGAAGTGTTGTAGTGAAAGATAAGTTTCTTTGTGCTGTTATATTAATAACATTTTAAACTGTGCCTCACTGTGCACAGGCAATGCTGCTTTGACAGAATCAAGCATGGAAATTTATTGGGGGCTTAGTACAATGCCAGTCAAAACCCAAGTGACAACATCTCAGTGACAGTCAGGAGATTCAACTCATTGCTGTGTGCTGGTGAGCAATAAAACTACAGCTTGAGATGGCAGGAAAAAATATCCCAAACACCATAGAAACTGGCACAGCCTGATTAAAGTCATTGAACAAAACACTAATGAAGAAGAGATCTGAAGGGTTAGTGAATGCTGAAGGTCTTGAGAACACTTGGATCAGCAAAATGCTTTACTGGTGACCAAGGGAATTCTGATCTACCATGGTTCTATGAAGCTCAGGAAATGATCAGTGTTCTGATCCAGGCATTGGTTTCCTCCACCTCTAGCAATGAGAGGAAAAGGAAAACCTGCCCACAGAAATATCCAAATTCTGAAGGTCTCTCCTTGAATGAAGAGCAGCAAACCCAGGCCCCATCAGCTTTGAATTATCAAATCCTGAATTCACCTGCTGGGTCCAGCACCTGGAAAATGGAAGGGCAGAGACATGGCTGTGCCCTGTGACGATTCACTGGTCAGAGTGGGGAAAGGGTCCCTCACAGGCCTCCATGGGGCACTCATGGCCTTAAACCCCTGTTCAAGGCAGCTCTGAGACATCTCCCAGGGATTGACCCCAGGCTCAGCCCAGAGGTTCAGTGTTTTCATATTCCCTGCCCAAGAAAATGCTGGAGATGGAAGTGAGTAACCCGACTAAACACTTAAAGACAGAGAACAAGTTGCAGGAAAAATCTCAAGCTGGGTGCTGATAATAAACACAGCTTTTGTGAACTCTACAGAAAACACCTTTCCAAACCTTGAACTGAAGCAATGACAGGCAGTGCAGGGATCAGTGCCAAGGGGATATCCACAGCAGAGCTTTGACATTTTACTGGAGAACATCTGCTGCCATGGGAAGCCTTTCCACTTAGACACATTGCAACAAAAATCCCAGCAAACCTCTCTTCCAGGCCCCTCACAGCCCTGACACCAAACCTGAGTAGTCAGGAACAAAACACAGACATCATTCTTTTCTTTAGCAAAGCACACCACATTTATCAGATACTGACAGCTCTGCTCCTCTCCTGGATTCATTTTGTAAAACCTTACCTTTTCAGATTGCACCAAACACAAGGCATTAACAGCACCCTGCAGGTCTATAAAATACACCATTATTTTCTAAGGAATACAAGATTATAAGTGTAGTGTAAAACAATCAGAATTCATTAATAAGTATGATAGTTATTCCAATTATTTTCAAGCAGATCATGTGGCCAAGGTTTCTTAAAAATACTCAGTCAATATTTAATTGTTCACATGAAAGAAACAAACCTTGTCAGTTAACTGGAGCTCCTCAGAGACACTTGGATGTTGGAATCATCAGCCCATTTTTGATGCCTGAAGAGCTGATAGGTTATTATGTCATTTCCCAGGTCAAATGCTAAATCTAGAGGATGTCTTTTCCTGCCTCAGCTACCTCACCTCTTCAACCACCATGGCAGGTTTCAAACATCCTACATTGCCAAAACAAACCAAACAAAGCCTGAACAATTTTCACACAATGCACTTTACTAAGTGCTTAAAATTTTTTTTATGAAAAGCTACTGCTAAAATACTGTGATGAGCAAAGCATGCCCAAGATCTGTTGACTTGGCTCTAAAAATAGGTGAATTCTCTGTCAAAGCTTGTGTTGGCACAGTGCAGCAACTGTGGAAATAGGGACACTTACTAAATTTTAACTTGCAGCCTAATTATCTAACCAAAATTTGATGTATACATCATGAAGACTGTATCTTGCACTAATCATTATTCTCTCCTCCTCCTTTTTCAGTGTTCACACTCTGATCTTAAAGGTAATTTCCAACCTCAACAATTCTATGATACTCAGCAGTCTTGGTGTTAACCAGCTCAAGAGAACAGTATTGAGGAGGACAAGAAAATAATTAAAAGAACAACCAACAGAAAAAGCAATATATATGATAAAGGATTTGAGATATTTGGCATATTTTCTGGAAGAATTTAAGCCTTAATTTGTAAAACACTCTTCAGTTTTAAAAATCACAAACTCACACAGCTCCTTTAGGTTTGTGTGAAGATAAAAGCAAAGTCCCATTCCCAAAAATAAAGTAAACCCTTTTCATTTTCCAATGCAACTATTTCCTTCCTTTATAAACATTTCAGAGATCTTTGGGTCCAAGGACACATTGAACCATTACCTAAGAAAGATGGGATCAAACATGACTCTGATAAATTATCTGCCTTGAATAAAAAAGCATTTACTGACTACCTACCAATTGAGACAGGTTCTGCAATTCAAGCAACCACATCTCTTTGAGCTATGCTTCTATTAGTTTTGGTGAGTTTATTCTAGAAGCTACAGCCATGACATTGGCATAATGTATTTTAGCAAGAGGAAAAGCCTCATCACTTTTTCAGAGGTGTTTTATTTAATTTTGATCAATTACCATTCAAGTGTCTGCATTGGCAGCAATTCCAACAAGGAGCTCCTGTTATCAATGGCCACACAAACTCCCTTTCCTCTTCAAACTTTCTGGTTCTTTTGCGAAAAAAAAAAACCAAAATCTGCCTCAATAGTTCTCAGAAATTACCTTACCCCTGCACACAATGCATATTTTAGAAGACATGCAGTGATATGTGCTCAGTGTAATTCAGGGGAAATAGAATAAAAGAATTCAAGGATTCTTATTTTGGAAATAGGAGTTTTCAATGGAATTCCCCTTTTAATTGAAGTTTTGGTGCCTTTAATGGAATCCATAAATTAAAAGGAAGCTGCCATGCCAAGCTTAGCCCCAGCACTGAGGACTGTACAGAGCAGTCATAGGGACCAAGCAGGAGAAACACCCATTACTGTAATTAGGAACAATGGGTTTTACAACTTACTGCCTTTTTACACCAAAGCACCAGTTCATTTGTTCAACTTTAACAGTTTATTATACCTTTAATTGTAACAGTTATTCCCATACTGCTTCAACTTCAGAAAATTATCCACTGTGATGGGTGACTGAAATATTTAGTCACAGAGAAAACACTGGCTGAATGAGATTTGGGAATTTATTGCTGTGTAAATGAGGTTGTGAAAGCCCCAAGAGCTCCCTGCAGGATGACTTTATAGTAGAATTGCAATTTTGGAATATGCATGTGGGTGATAATTCTGAAGCCACAGAACATTAGACCCAAAATACTGACATGGGATGGTGCTGGAAGAATCTGGTGAATTTACTGGAAGATAAACAGAAATAAACTGCATGCAGATTGGTGTAATTACTCAAGACACCAAGAGAACATATTTTTGAAAAGCACTGTTATGGAAATGTTTATCTTAACACATGTGTATTTATAAAGGAGCATTTGAACAGCCTTCTTCAGACACCAGTTTTTAATACAGTAAAGCTTCAAAGCTGCTTTTCCATCAGTGAAAGCAAGCTGAAGCACAGGCATTGATACCACATAAAGCATGAACTCACAATTATAAAAATGTTCTGCTTTTGCCATTGCTGAAGAGTCACAGGAGTTGATTTCCCAGGCTAATGAATCTCAGCACAAGGAATGCATGCAGCAAGCTACAGAATGGATCTGGAGCTGTGGCCTATCCCAAACACAGAGCACACCAGACAGGCTCCAAGTGGTGCTTTACATGGAGAACATCCCTGTAAAATCCCATTTCCTCCACTGCAGGCAGCTTCTGACACTCCGAGAGCCTGGAAGGACATTTCCCAACGCTGCAAAGGATTTTCCAGGCAGAGCAGCTGAGCCCCTTCCTATGGGAACAGGCATTTTGTCCCTTCAATATGATAAGCCTTGATCCATTACTATTTACACTTGCCAGGAAAAAACACACAAACCTTCACTTTGAACTTCCTTGACCTTATGGAATCACTGTCACCTCTTTGCTGGTCAGAAGGAATGGGCCCCAACTGCATAAAGCCTCTGCAGGGAAAGTTCATCTTATTTCCTGTCCATAGGCCTCAAATGCCAGCTAAATTTACCTTTCAACCCCACCCAGACATGTGATGATTTCTGCATCATCCTAATCAAATCATACTCCATGAAGGTGGAGGTGATTGACTTTTTCCAAATCAAATCCAGGCACCCTTTCACTTAGTGAGCTCCCACTCCTTCCAAACGTCTCAAAAAAAAACCCCAAAAATTCAACCAATGAAACAAAAACAAACATAACAACAAAAAAAAAAAAAAATCAGGGAATGATATAGAAATAAAGTGATAAAAGCAATATGGGTAAGGAAGAATTGAGGAAAAAAGGCACAAATACACTTCAGTTCCAAGCTGCATGTTCCGACTGGACAGGAGCTCCCTCCTGATACTCTGCTCAATCTCTCTCTCCCATAAATATTTTCTGGGGTTCATTTGTGCAAGCACACCAAAGTGGCAGCCCACACTGGCAAGCACAGAGGACTCAGTGCCTTCCAAAGCAACACAGCAACAACTGCTGGGTGACAGGGAGGGATTAATGGAGACTTGAACTGCCTGGAATAAGTCAAGGACTATGAGGAGAAAACTACAGGAGCCCTAAATGCTGTTTTCAGCTCCCCAGTTGAGCAGATGGAAGATGATTTCCCTCAGGGTGGGGCAGGGGATTAATTGTAGAAAAGGAATTTGTGGTTTGAGCATAAGGGGGAAAAAACCCCTCCAGTAAAGGCACAAGGTCATAGAGGAGTATCCAACCCTGGAAATACTCAAAACTCAGGGGGACAAAGCTCACAGCAAGCTAGTCTGCATCTGAAATTAGCTGTGCTCTGAGAAAGGGACTGAACTTGATTATCTTCAGAGATCACTCAGATTTTGTGATCTTTGAGATTTTTTGGGCCCCTGATGGAAGGCTGTCCCCAGTGTTTTCTATGCACTGCAAGTGCAAGTGGAGTTGGAGGGAACAAACTTAATTTTTCAGGACAAATAAAATGGTCCTTCCTGAATCACCATCAGGTCTGTACATCTTCTCCTGTCTCTGTTTCCTCCTCCTCTCTAGTGCCCACGGTAAGGAAATGAGTTTGTCTCTCAATATCTGGCTGGTTTTTGTGCTCTGGGGCTGATGTAATTCCAATGGATTACTCCAATTCTTTGTCTCACTCTAGCAGAAAGAAATGTTACTGCAATAAAGGCCTGCTCATGTGCCCATTAGCCAAGACACACAAGGTCACTGAATGAAGTAAACCAGTGACTGAGGGACAAACACTCTGCATTCTGCTGCTGCTCTTTCCTTGCTTGCAAATGACTCAGCAAAGATGACCAATTGTTTTTATGTGAAATCAATGACAATCTCCTAACAGGCAGTAAAGATTGCACAGAAGAAAACGAAACACTAACACTAATAAAGGATAAGAGAGATCCTGAGAACACAACTGTTCCAAATCTCAGTTAAAAGGAGTTTTTAACTACCAAATGAGCTGAAAGCTACATTCAATGTCTACAATCAGCCAAGAGGGGCCCAGGTCTCACCCTTGTGCTGCTGCACACTGGCTGCCACATCTTCAGCTGTTCTTGAATGTGCTGGAGCAATTTCTGTGGAACCCTAGACCTTTTAATGCCCACCAATGTAGCAGCAATTCTGGAAATCCCCAGATTTTCCAGAAACACAAAGTTGACACTGAAATAAAATGCTTTGTATCTATTTTATCAGGAAAATCCTGAATGATATCCTAAAGGACAAAATTAGGCAATTTTTTTAGTTTAGTGGCATCTTTCTTTCTCCCTCACTTTCTCACTTCTAGTTAAGGGGATTTTTTTTGTAGAAAAATGTATAAATCCTGTAAGTCCAAAAAAAAAAAAAAAAAAAAAAATAAAGGACTTTCCAGTCTATAAACCAAATGTGCTTGTGGTCAGTTTATCTCCTCCTAGGCATTTTACACAGGAAGAGGTACATGATATTAATGACAAAAGCTGAAAATTGAAACTTCAGGGGAGCAAGTTTTTAACCCTACTTGTAATTAGCCCGAGCTGCTCACTGACTTCAAGGATCAGTGAGGTCAACAGCTCTGCCAGACCTGAAAGGAGGATTAGCCATTCATCCAGGCACTAAGAACCTCCATGGTTCTTCTGACATCATTATTTTAACATTAACATTTATAAGCTACATTAATCCTTGTATTTCTGGTGTGACACAGCCTCTCACTGCCAAGGGTTGAAGAGGAGTTTGCCAGCCCTGAGCACCAGAGATACTGAACTCAGGGCCCAACTTTTTCTCTTCATTCCAGCACCAGAACAAGCCAGAACCTTTCTGCCCTCACTGAAGTCTGTTTCTGCAGGAGTTGACCTTGATGGGCTGTAAGAGGGTTTGGGAGTGTAGGCAAGAGATACCAACAGCAAAGGGGAAAAGGCACGTCCAGATCACCCAAATGATGGTGTGCAGCCAGACAGAGGAAGGTGACAGTAAATTATCACTGACAAAGTCTTTCTAACTTGTTTTCAAAAAAGGCAAGTTACAAAAGTGACTTGGAAACCTCCTTAGCAAGGACACCAGAGGACTGGGCTGTTGCTCACACCAAGAGACAGAGTAAGAGGCTTTCCAGAACAAACCAACAACAGACACCCGTGGGTGAACTGAATTAACATAATCTTCAAAATCCTTGGAATACATTAAAGACATCTAGGAGGTGGCAAAAAGGAAATTGAAAATCAAAATTGAGCTGTAACACAAGGAGGCAGGCATTTACCACTCATATAGAACAATAATGTGATGTCTTTTGAGTCAGGAGGAAAAGTAGAAAATACATTTTCCACAATTTGCAGTGAGTGCTACCACACTGGCATTCATAGAGCACAAAAGAGATAACTTCCATCCTAAGCTGTACAAAGAGAATAAACCAAATAAACCTTATTCTTCTAACAACCAAGACCGCTTACAAAATTCCCTACACCTCCATCTGCCTGACAGTGGGGAGACTTCAGCACAAAGGCTGATCACATTTATGAAATGAAAAACAACTGCCAAAAAAAAAAAAAAAAAGAAGCATGGCAAAACAAATCTTGTTTCTTAAGTCATAAGAGTGACATTAAATCTCCTCATTGAGGAGATACTGCTTCTCAAATAAAAACACCTGGAATGGCTGGGCCTGGAGAGAAAGGGTCACACATTGTTCAGCATGACATGCACACATGCCATCCTTGGATTTGACCCCACTTTTGAAAAATAGTAATTTTGCAGGCTTCCTGCTGCTGAGACCACCACAAGAAGGGCCAGGAAGCCCTTGGTCCTGGCTGGGCAGGAAATTAAATGAGAAATATTCCATCACTTTGAGTTGATTCCCAAGTTACAGCTTAAAACATGAAAGAAGAAATGGCATCCAGCTTAGCAAGAAATAGCCAGCATGAACAAACAAGCTAAAAATGAACACCAGCAACATCAACTCCAGATACACACTGGAAAGCAGAAGAATTCAAGGCAGGAGTCAGTCTGTCAATCTACACATCTCATTACTGATGTAAAATGTCAGGGTTTGCCAACAAATAATGGCATCTGTTACTAAGGCAGCCAAAACACAGAAAATCACCATGAACAATCTCCTTACAGCAAGATTATATGGTGTTTGTGGCCTGGCCTGAGGTCCTGGTGAGTCTGCCAGCCCTTCCCTTTGGACAGACAGAGCAGCTCCCTCGGTGCAGATCCTGCCTGAGACAGGAGGGAGAGTAAACTCACTATTTGTGGCCATTTACAAATAAGTGTACAAAGTACCCGATAAACACTTTTAGCACTGTGCTACAATTCACTTTCTGTTTGTCACAGCTGCTGCCTGAGGCTCTCCCACAGCTGCTGCTGAATCCAAATGGCCAGGGACTCCCTAGGACAGAGGGAAAGGGCACAAACCAGGCAAAAGGATTGGGTAGGTTACCAGGGCTGGGTAGGTTAAAAAAATGGAGGTAGGAAGAAAATTGATGACTCTGAAATTATATTCCATTACTCCATTTGAACCTAAAAATATATAAAATATAAATAAAACCCTATAAGAAATCAAATTATAGAATCATGGTCCTACAATCCCAGAGGGTTTGGGTTGGAACGGCTGTTAAAAACCATCCCATTCCACCCCTGCCATGGCAGGGACACCTTCCACTGTCCCAGGCTGCTCCAGCCTGGCCTTGGGCACTGCCAGGGATGCAGGGGCAGCCACAGCTGCTCTGGGCACCCTGTGCCAGGGCCTGCCCACCCTGCCAGGGAACAATTCCTAATTCCCAACATCCCATCCAGCCCTGCCCTCTGGCAGTAGAAGCCATTCCCTGTGTCCTGGCACTCCATCCCTTGTCCCAAGTCCCTCCCCATCTTTCTTGCAGGCTCCTTTAAGGTATGTGATTATTATTTATACCTGAACACTCAAAAAAGATGGAAATCTACTGGAAATAGGTGCAAAATTGAATTTTATCATTGATTCCCAGACCTACAACAATCTCTTACTTGTAAGTTTGTTCACAAACATATAAATAAAAAATATTGGTGTGTATATTAAACCCACATCAAAACAATTTCTATCTAAAAATTAAATATTAAAATAATCTATTCATTATAGGACAGATACTTAATGCAAATAACTGCATGGATTAAATCTTGAATTGAATTAATGTCCTGAAGTTACAAAATGTTTAAAAAGAAGTTACATAGGAATTTTCAATGCAGTTCACATATCTTGTCTCCAAATGCAGGCAGTATTGAAGACACAGGATATCATGCAGTTTTAAAATTGCCTACTTCCTAAAGATCTTTCTTCTTCAAATCAGATAATTAGAGGCTGGCAAATCTTCAGAAGCAAGAAATACTTCTCATCTTACATCCCACTACTTAGTCTGGGTAAAAATTGATAATGTTATGTATTTATTTCTATTCCTTTAGTTGTTTTTTCTCAGAACAAAAGGATTTCATCATTCAATAGGTAGCATCAAAAAGCATACGGGAAGAATTGTACTATAATACAAGATACACCTGAAGAGGCTGTAAGCAATAAAAGGGAGATTCAATCTGGAAAGTGGCAAAAGAGGCAATTTATGGTGGTCTTCACCCTTTCTGATGTCAGATTAGCTCAGTGTGGGGGTCTACATCTCTATCAGTGTTTTGGAGACACTGATAGAGATGGTTTGTATAGTCAGTGCTATAGGTGGTTTGGTTTGTTTTGTTTTAAAAACCAAACAAAACAACATAAAGTCTATCACCCTTGTAAGCTGATTCAAATCCTTGTGTGGGGTTTTTGTATGAATCAACAGAAGCTGCAGAACCTGGCAGCATTAACACTTAAACTCACTTAAAAATTCTACCTTTAAATTGTATTTACAGAACCACAGAAATTCTGGACTATAGGATGCAGCCCCTGCACCACTTCACATTGTACACAAGTCAGAATTTACCCTCAGTCACTGAATCTGCACTAAAACAAAACCTTCCAGAAAGGCTGTTGCACAGATTTCCTTCCCTACAGTTGCTGACTTGTCTGCAAGATGGAGCAGGCCTTTTATCAACTGTGTGATCACTTAGAGGGTAATTATGAAATAACCTGAAACTAAATCCTTTGAATTTCTTTGCATACAAGACAATTTCCCTTTTTGTTCAGCAAAGACTTATGAACTACTGCAAGAAAAATCATTATTATAGTAATTAGGAATTCTCTACGGATTAAAATCTCTGGAACACCCTGTAATCCTTTTGTGAGCTAAACAAGTTTTCATTGTGTTGCATTCATATTTTGACTCTTAGGCAGGAAAAGAAACCCTTAATCTCCTTGTGCCCCAGGGATCCATTCTTATATCCTGATACTTAGAATGGGCTCAATCTGTCTAAGCATTTTAAAATGTATTAGGGAATAAAGTAATCTGATCCTAAAACCAGACTTCAGTGTTATTTGCAGTCAGCTCTCCAGGATAAACCTACATACATCCTCCACTAAAGAAGGTGCTCCTGCCTGTCCCCATGGTGACACTGAGTTTGTTTAGGGTTCTTGGAGTCCCCTCACAACATTCATTTCCCATTCTCTGCCCAGCTGTGCAATTCTTTTTCAGCTCAGTTTTCACTGTATGACAAGAGGTGGAGTCTGCTAAGAGAAACTTTGGTGTGGTTCAATAGTCGAAAGCATCTTTTTAAATTTATGATGTGCCATAGACTGTACGGCAATACTGCACACATGGAGATGTGTGTGGTCACAGGGAAGAGGGGGAAGGAGAAAGATCAGCCTGGTTTTCGCAACAGACCTTAGATTAGATGAAGAATAAAGCAGGGGAACTTGGGCTTCTAGCAGGAAATGTGATTAAAGCATCACACCTAATAATCATCCTTGTTATTGGAAAACTCTCCAAAGAGGCAGCTTTCCTAGGATTTCTGAGTCAGATCATTTCCCAGTGCCCCTGTGTATGATACTACAGGAATAAAAACACCTTCTGACCATTTCCTTTTGTTCCACTGTCTTTTAGGCACTTAGAGAACATGCAAACAAAGTGACATTTAACAGCTTCCCATGAAGGAGACAATTTTGTTCTCAGCTCCCTAGACCTGGCACCAGTAAGACTGACCTGGGAAGTCTGTGCAGCACTGTCCATGTGTCTGTTTTAAGCACTACAAAAAGTGTCAGTGAAAGAGCTTCAAAAGGATTCCTAAGCCCAACTCTCAGTGTCTGGCACACATGGTGGAGTTTTCTGCCTCTCAGCTGAAGCCATCCAAATCTATCTGAGCACAGAATTCAAGGGCAACAGCAAATAAAAGAACAGGTTTGAGAGGTTTCCTGGGAAGTGGTACAAAAGGGAGAGTAAAACAAACCAAACATCATCAGCTGGGTACCTTTCTTTATATGGTGTAAATGCAGAGCAATCCCCAAACCCACAGGTACCCACATGGAGAGGGAGGCTTGAGGACTGCAAAGGAAGCTCCTTGAATAAAGAGTGCTTAACTGAAGTGATAGGAAATGCCAGAGCACATGAAACAATGTGCAGGTGTATAAAGGAAAAGAAGAACCTTAATAAAAACAGATTCACACGGGTATAAAGTGCTAGGGAAGTGAATGAGTAGAATATTCAGTGTCTACAAAAAAACCACAGCAGAAAAGCACTTTACTGTTTCCACCTGAAGGAATCAGCCCTGCAGACACCCTCAATGAAACACCTGAACACAATGAAATGTAACTAAGAAAAAGGACCTGGAACACCTCACCCCCACCCAGCAGGGTTTCTCACACACCTTCCCCCTGCCCCAGGCTGATTCCCCCAGCACAACTGTCTCCCTAAAGTGTAATAACAAGCCATGATCTCCTCCTTAGGTTTCCCAGGGACAAGCCTCATTTATTGGTGAGTGACATGTAAATGTAGGAAAATGGTTTTATAAAATACAGAAGATGCACCATAAAAAATGACTGAGGTGTCTATTACACAAAATGATAGAGTACTGCTTAATAATTAATCTAATAACTAACAGAAATAGTTAATGGTGGCTCAAGTCACATCTATAATTTTTGCTCTTATTCCAGTCAGACGCCAAGTTTAAGTGTACTACATTAAAAAAAATCCTAACAGGCATTTACATTTTGCCCTGTCACTAATCAATCCTATTTAACTTAAAAAGGCTTTGGAGAATGCTATCATTTGCCTGTGATGGAGTGGACAGCCATCTGAGCAGAATCCATTAACAGTTTGATAAAATGCAAAAGGCTGCAAGTGTTCCCCAGCCATCACTCTGAACTGTGCAGCAAGATGTAAAAGCAGCACTAACACCCTGGCAGGAACAGAAGCTTAATGAAAATACAAACTCTGCACTAGGTATGACAATGAATAATCCAGAACTGTGAAGTATGACAAACACAGAGTGTCAGAAACATATTCAATGTCCACTTCAACCCCCTACTTTGGTGATGTGTGACTTCAGTGTGGAGCAGGCCTAATAACTAATACAGTAGTGATATCACACCAGGATTCTGTGAAAATTTTCATTAGACATGGAAAGGGCCCCAAAACTAAAGAGCAATTAAAGTTACTTGATTAACCTCTTTTCCATTTACAGCTATAATTTGTCTCAGAACAAAGGACAAAATCTCTTACATCTTAGGGATGTAAGACACATGCTCTTGGAAGTTTTATTACTGGACAAAGTTGCTAGTTAGGCTGCTGTCTCCATCTGTAGAGGTGGAGGCAACACCTTGATGGTGAATTGATAGTAAAATGCTGAAATTCACCATTCTTGATGGTGAATTTCTTGACAAGAGCTTTCCAGCTCGCTGGTAATTGTGCTAAAATAAAACGCTTTGCTTCCTTTCCATCTCTTGCCTCTGCTCCTCATCTACTCTCCCTTTCCTCTCTGACACCTCAAGTTTTGTGTCTCAGACTGAGCATCAGGCAAGGACACAGTGACCACAATTTTCTAGGGTTAGGGATAAGGCAGAGGGTCCTCAAGTGTCAGAAAACCCCAATTCAGCCCTGGATCATGGCCAGCAGGGAAGCCAGGCTGGACCTCAGCACCAGCACAGTAACCAAGAGAAATACAACAGAACTTCCCAGCAGTGCATCAATTTCTGGTTTATTCAGTGCTTGGACTGGGGTGAAAAACAGATGCTTCTCATCCTTCTTCAGCTTTCAATTTTAATGCTGTCATGGCCATCAGAGTACACAGCCATCATGTAAGAGCTGTGTGAAGTAGAACAGACACATCTCATGTCCCCAGATCAACATCCAAATGCATTTCCCATGTAACTCTCACGTCTGTCAAAAATATAAGTCCACAAATCATATATTTACAGTTATTCTCTTCTCCCTGTGTTCCCTCTATGTACAGGAATTCCCATGAGGACGTTATGCAGCACCAAGGAGTTTTGCACATGGTCATCACCACTCTCCTGTGTGGCACCAACAACAAACTTCTCTGAACTTTTGCAAGGGGTTTAAAAGCCACCAGATCTATGGAACACCTTCAGTCAGATTTGGCAGGACTCTGCTTCCCTCCTAAAACACCCCCTGGGTGCCAGCATGGCCAAACCACAGCTAGAGGCACTTCCTCAATTATCAGGTTTTTTTACACTGGGTTCTTTGTGATGGTTGAGGGGGTTCCTTGTTCCTTTAACCCCAAATTCAGAGGGACAGTACAGTGGCTGCACTCCAGCTGGGCAACTCCAGCACAGGAACCAGCACAGCACTGGGCTGACCAGCATGGAACAAGTTTATCTAAGGATTTCCCAGACAGACAGACAGACAGACAGATATTGATTTAAAAAACACAACACAAGGGTTTGAGCCTTATTCACCTGAAAAGCACAACATGATTTTCAGTCATGTCTTCCAAAACCAACAATACAGCCATTTTATTTCCCACCTTTCCTGAAGAGGTACAATAAGTACACACAAAAAAAAAGAAGCCCTCTTTGCTCACCTCAGCATTCAAACTGCCACATCAAAAGGAGGTTGGAACTTGCTACACTGGCCATAGATCAGAAAGGTTCAAATTTTTGGTGAGAGCACTGTGGAGTGTTATCCACAGCCACTTTTCACAAGCCACTCACTCTCATCATCAAGTTTTCATGAAAATAACAATAAATTGTTTTCCCCTGAGATGCAGCTTTGAATTGCTTTGTACTGTCTCAATCACATCCTCTGGGAATGATTGTCCTTAGTGGTTAGAATAATATAGCAGGGGTGTTCAATATGGGTGCCAAAATGTAGGCAATCAAGTAATCAGCTTTATTTTTCAAAAGGCTATGTACCAACAGCTCATTTTCAAGTTACTTCTGAAAAATGTGGCAATTTCAAGTCATAGCAATGAGAAAACAAGTCAGTTTACTCCCATGGAAACAGATCAGGTCTTTATTTAACTACCTGCATTTTAACATTGCTATCTGTGGCTGAATATTGTTAACCCCCAGCAAAAAAAGTACTTAAAGCACTATTGAATTTATTTTCCAGAAGTTTTTCTTCTGGAAAACAGGCATTTTAAAGAGGATGCAGTCATTTTAAAGCATGTCAACAATGCAGTCAGTAGTACTCAAAAGTGGGCTTTTTAATTTTAATTTACTTTAAATGGCTAAACTGCCCTTTTAAGTAAATTAAAATTAAAAGCCCATTGTTCAGTGCTACTCAACAGCCTAATATAAAGCAGGGACCACAGCTGCCTCTTGACCATTTAAAAACCACAAGATTACAGCAGTGCATGTAACCAGCAGTCACCATGGCTGGCACACAGGACCCTGGTAAGAGACCATGCAGGCAGTATTCAAACCAGGCCGACAAATTATCTGCACATCCATCCAATCTCATCTTCTGTTTTTCCAAACAGATTATCAACAGTTTGACCCTGTCCAAATCTACTGAGGGGTTTTGTTGAATGAATGAGAGTTACAGTACTGTCCAAGAATGTAACTAATATCCAATGGACCCAAAGTGTCCAAGACAGAGGATATAAAATATGGATGGCACTTGAATGCCTTTCCAGCTCCTCCTGCCAGTGCATCAGGCATTCTCCGACTCTGCAGGGCACCAAGATCTTACAAGAGTAAGATATGCATGCCTACATATCCTACTCATAAGACAGAAAGTAGCCACTTAGCCTCAGAATCCTACCAGGACAGGTTATGACACAGAATTTTCTAAAACACTATAATCTGGCAATAAAACACTGCCCTTTAATTTCCTTCCAGAGACAGAATTACATGTGCTAAGATACGAGCAGAGGAATAAACCTTCAGAGTTAAGATAAAATATTTAAAAGTCTTTAGGTATCTCTGGCAGATTCTTCAGTCTCATTAATCCATAGGCAATATAAATCTGAAAATAAGATTCCTCTGTAATTTTTGTAGCTGTGTGTGCTGCAGTTTATGTGAATCTCACAAGCCACAGTGAGAGACAGAGACACAGAGTCCAAAAGCCCAACATCTGCCGGTGGCCCAGGTGACTCTGCTTCACCTGCCAGCCCTACACCAGACCCAGCAGGGCTTATCCAGCTGGCTCTGACACTTCCACTGCCCCTCACCTCAGGGAGATAATGCTCCCAAAGGCTGTGTGTTTTCCCAGATTCTTCCCAAGAACAAAGTGGGAAGGCAGATTGCAGATCTGGGGGGAGATGGAAACATTCATCAAGCCTCAGCTTCTTACCCAGCACAGATCTTTGGTGAGGAAGGAGGACAGGGAGGCCACTGGGAATTATCTTCCTTCTTTAATGCCTCCTCTGAAAGGTTCTGCCTGAGCTGCTTCTAAAGAATTGCTCAGAGGATGAGGGAGAAAAGAAAAAGGCATTGACAGGAAAGGCACCAGAGCAAGATCCCCTGTGAGATTTTATACTGGGAGCTGGGTTACAGGGAAATGAGGCTCCCCCTGGTCTGTGCCAGAGGAATCCCTAAGACAAGCCTGTCCCTAAGCCTATTAGGACATGCCATGAACCACTGCCATTCTGAAAATGAGGAAATTCTCAAGGAGCCCAGCAGAAACACACATTTTACAGTGGCTAGCCTGGCTCTTATTCTCTCTGGCAGCAAAGCCAGCCAAATTAACATTGCAAGTCATGTATTTCTCACAAGAAGCACTTGGCTCAGAGTATTTTGCTATTTGAATTATATATATACATGCTTCACTAAGTTTTTAATGAACATATTTGGGCCAACTCGAGCAAAGCTGAATATTTTTGCCCAGTAACTGCAATTAAAATTCAGTCCATGTGGTTGATGGACGTGCTATCCATTTCTGCTCCTTGATGACTGACAAGAGCACCTGAAAAAATCCTATCAGTCAGGCAGACAAATAGGTTTGGAAAATGGCAGTACCTCCATTGGTTCCAGGCCAGCCACTGGTGAGCAGAATTTATGATTTGGAGGTTTTTCTTCATCTCCAGTGCTGACATAACCCAAGCAGGCATTTGTTGGCTGTTGCCATAGTGACAGCAGGCAGGGAATGTTCCAACACTCCGTGCTTGGCACCACGACACCTCTTTAGCTTGCTAACAAATGTCTGATTAAACGTTCATGTTCCCCCAGACATCCAATCCATATGGATGACTGACTCCATGAACACTTGACCCAAATCCTGCTTTTTTATGTGGGTGAGGTAAGAGTGAGGTGGTGGGGAAAGGACATGTCACAGCACAGCCTTGCTGCTAGCAGGCACAACTCTTACTTGGAAATGAAATGAACAGCAGGCATGGGATCAAGCTCCTCTAGCTGCACATACTACTCCAGCGACATGTGTCTTAGAGTCTTCATGATACCCAGAGCCAGCCCCAAAAGGGTGCTGAAATCACCATGGACCACAGGGAAAAGGTCTTCTGGGGAGAGTCAAACTTTTTCCTTGACTTTCAATGGGGTCTCTGTCCCTCACTGATCTCCTGCTCTTTCTGTGCTGGAGCTGCCAGAGCAGGTGCTGCTTCTCCACTTAGAACAGTTCAGATAAATATGTCCTCCTCATCCTCTTCCTCTCACAGAAACCCTCCCAGCGCCCCTCCAAGGATTACACATCCATCTCCTGCCCCATTCCTGTGTTCTGCACCTCCCTGTTTGGCCAGGGAAGGGGAATGCCAAGTAAAGCATCCTCCCAGGCTGGATGAGGATGCCATGCAGGGACTTGCAGGAACACACATTTGTGTGCTGAAAACGGGGGCTTCAGCTGGGACACAGAGACAATGTGTGGCACTGTGGGAGAGGGTCAGGGGCAGCAGCACACAGGGAGAACACCTTCTGGAGACACTAAAATTGTGCCTCATTATTTCAGAGGTTGGTGGTGTTATTGGGATTTTGTTCCTTTCTTTTATTTTTGGGATTTTATGTTAGTGATGTATTACCCTGTGCTGGGAGGCCTCTGCAGAGACACTCAAAAAGCTGGACTGAAACCCTAATTAAGCCACTGAACACACTCCCCTGGCACCCAAAAATGTTCTTTTGGCCCTCAGTAACAGAAACCATCCTTGTTACCACCTTATTTCCTACCCAAGCACAAAAGAAGTTCAAGCCACACACAAGAATAGAAGAATTTGTTTACGGAAAATTTATCCTATGTCCATGCACATTATCCAGGAATAACTCACTGAAGATCTATAGGAGATTTCATCTCATTTTGCTTTAAAGACCCCTTATGTCCTTTCCTGCTAGAAGTCATGCTACCAAGCCTTGGTTGTGATGATATCCAGAGCTACTAAATCCCAAACCTCTACTCAGCAGCACTCTGGGGGTGTTAGGGCCATGTGTGACAGCAGAATTCCAGAATTCTGCTGATGAATTCCTGTGGAACTCCAGCTGATGGGACTTTCCTGCCTGGTGCTGGGCTCTCCCAGCCTCAGCAGCAGGAGGAACATCCACAAACATGTGAATACTCACTTGATAATCAGCATCACAAATGAGAGGCTGAGTTTTTCTGTGGTGGTTCTAAAACCAGAATTTATTGAATCAACTTCTGTGGCTCTCAGTCAGTTCTCACAGACCCTGTGCAACTTTTGGACAATCTCACTCTCAGCTGTCCATTTTGGACTTTGCCAGAGTAGACCCAGCATTCAAAGAGAGCCATCCCAGTGCCTCCAGCCCAGCTCTCAGGAATTGATGGGCACATCAGCCATGAAATGATTCACAGCAGCAAAGCATAAAAACCTGTGCCTCTGTGGCAGCCCTGCACTGGGTTCTACAGAGGAAGAGTTTACCCACAGAACTGTAGGTAGAATTTTAAAACACGTGGGTTTTTTCCCTTGAAACAGAATTACATTTTTCTGGATGAAAGTAGGACTTGAAATATTTAACCATGCAAATGTCTGTTGTTATCTGTTAAAAGCCTAAACTTTCCCTCTTCCCTCCAGACACCAACAGAAGGGCTTTGTCTCTTTGTATGTGAAACCACATAACTCTGCAATTTCTTCTGGAAGAGGTTGTAATTGAATTCATTTAGTACCAATTTGTTGAAGAACACTGAATACTTTACAGTCCCTCATCAAGTAAACCTTTCTTAATTTAAAATAAAAATATGATGCCAAGCCAGGAATGGAGCACCTCAGAGACAAGTCTCAAACCATGGTCAAGTTCAGCCACCAAGAGCTGCACAAGTCAGAGAATTAAATAAAACCAGCAGCTTTTTGCCATTTGGGGATAGCACAACATGTAGGCATCTTAGAAGCTGAAATTCAGCCACTTCAGTAACTCTAACAGAGCACTAAGTCAGATAAAATTCAGCTTACACATAAATTCTAGACATATTTTAAAAATCTGTATTTTTCTGTTCTGTGTGTTTCTGTCTCAACATGACTTTAAAGATAGGAAAGCACTGGGAAATGTGATTGACTCTAAACCTACTCCTTCAGTGCACAGACATGTCCTGCCCATAATTATCTCTGCCAGTTACATATTCACTTTTCCCCAAGTGTCATTTCTGACTGGTTCTTCAGAAAGTTTCCATACCTGTGCTGGCAGGTGACTCTTTCTCCCCTTTTCTCCCTGAAGGTCAGAGACTCCATTTGAAGAACCTGTAATGAAAAGACATTTGAAGAATGCACATTTCTCAGTGCTCCAGCATGCTGCTCTCCAGCCTCTTGCTGACAGCTGGTATTAAAATCCTCATGTCAGGCAATTGAGAGGCAAGGCAGGCTCAGCAACCAGAGCAAGGAGACAGCAGCAGTTCTGAAAGCATTAGAAATCCCAGAAAATTCTCAAGAGATTCTGACTATCAATAAAACAAAACAAGATAACAACAAAACCCGCAAAGTTTTCAGACAGAACTCAGGCTGGCTAACACAAATATCTGAAAAATGCTAACAATGTGCTACCCCCATCATCAATCAGCAAACATGGGAGAAATGAGGATGAATTTCATGAGACTTAACAATTTGGCAAATGAAATATGACTGAAATGCTGATGAATACCTATGTCTGCTTCTGGCCTCCTCCTTTCTGGTATTGAGTCAACAATCCCAGTGTGAGGGCTTATGGTTGTTTTTCTCCTGAGAACAATCCCAGCACTAAAATACTTGTTCCATTCCTTCTGCTCAAGACCTGTAACATCTGACCTGCTCCCAGAACTAACAGAAATTTCTACCTGGATATATATTGAAACCTCAGTTCTTACAAACAAGCTGGGTCTTCTCCAAGGATTAATGCTGGTGGAGCGTAGAGCAAAACACAAAATAAAGACTCAACTCAGGCCAGACCAACAGGCATCCAAATGTCCCAAGAACACAGAAATTGGCAGAGAGAGCTGGGGGTGTTCACCTGGAGAAGGCTCCAGGGAGAGCTCAGAGCCTTTCCAGGCCTAAAGGGGCCCCAGGAGAGCTGGAGAGGGACTGGGGACAAGGGATGGAGGGACAGGACACAGGGAATGGCTCCCAGTGCCAGAGGGCAGGGCTGGATGGGATATTGGGAATTAGGAATTGTTCTGAACTATTTTACAGTTCCTATCCACATATGTAATAACTCTCTCAGCACAGCTTTTGTGAAGAGTTAATCTGGAGAGATTGAGCACTTCATCAAGCAGAACTTCTGGACAGTTTTAGGAACAGAATACAAACAGCTTCAGCAATGGGGGTGTGTGCACAGGTGTTTCTGTATGTGTGTGTGTGCACATCCTGAGCAAGATCAGGAAAGATGGTAACAGCTTCTCCCAAACTCCCTCTGAGGCTCCTATTGCTCAGAGTTTATTTCTGACAAAAAGTTCAGACCTTCCAAGCACCTGGCTGACACCACCTAAAATGCTGTAGCTGTTTGTTTGGATAAATTTTAAATTTCTATCTCCTCTGTCAGTTATCATAGGAGGTGTCTGTGAATGAATTAAGCACTAGAACAAACTGATATTAGTAACATTTTTCTGTGTTTGCAATGAAAATCAAGTGTTTAAGGTGCCTTCTGAGTTAGTGGGGTTACAGAGAGCAGTATTTCATCATTCCCTTCCCAAACCTCAGCATCACAGCCTTTCTTCCCACTCTGCACCCTAAACTTAGGCTCCAGCTTTATAGTCTGTGTCCTCTTATGACACAGCTCAAAGCACAATCCACCTCCACTGCCAAAAAGGACTTTTGGAAACATCTATAATATATCTATCTATATTATCTATCCACAAATTCATCATTAATTTATCTATTAATTTATCATTACTATTACTAACGCATATAAATTGCCTTTTAAACCCTCAAAGTAGCTCAGTAAAAAATAAATTAAACATTAGCATATTTCTTACAATTAGATTCTCGTCACATTGCTAATCATAGTCATTCCAGTGAATAGGGTTATTTGAATAATCTTAGTTGCATTTGTGTATTGAAAGAAACAAGACAAAAGAGACAAAAGAGATTTTCTGTTAGAGCTGAGGAAGCCATACAAAATGTATAATTAAGTATTTCACAACTGCTCAGTATAAACAAAAGTAAAAATAAAATGATGGGTTCTTACTTGAAAGTGTTGTCAAAATATGATGGTATTTTAATTAAAGACCAAAATGTATCTGTGTGAAGAGACAGTTGAAGGAAACAGTGTCCTAAGGTATTAGGACTAAAAGAAATAGAAGTAAATATATAAGTTTGCAGGAAATCTTCAACTATACCATTATATAAGGTTTTAAACTAATTCAGCAATTTCATAAATATGCAGCTGCAAGAACAAGTCCAATATGCTCAAGTAATTTTTTCTCCCACAAATACATTCTATTTGGTCATTTCATATCACTTCAGGAGAAACCCACCTGCTGACTTGACAAAAACAAGTTCCTTGCTGTGCCTCAGCCTCAGTGAGCAGGACACACAGGATGGAGGTGTCCTGTGCGGGACATGGAGTGGACACATCCCTCCCTGTGCTCAGGCACCAGCAGGCAGCACCTGCACGCTCAACCACAGCAGCACTGAGTGTGTGCTGTTCAAATCACTCCAGTGCTGAATTTGCGCCATCCAAATAATCCCAGTGCCTGCTTGAGTGGGAAAGAGCAAAATCCAAAGGCACAAATAAAGCCAGGCAACAAAAAATATTGCAAGCATAACTAACATGTGCATGAATTAATAGTTGAAAGTTTGATCTGGTGGAGGGAAATCCACTCTGTGAACCACTGCAGAAGAAAAAATGTTAACAGTGAACTTGGGCTGACTTAAATTACCTCAGTGCCCCTTGTAACAGCTTAGCTATAGTCTGATATATTCTAAAAAGAAAATGTCCCTTCCTACCAGTGTGATTCAACAGCAGCATCAGCAGATGCCAGACAAGGGGACTTCAGGTGTCAGGTCCTGCCTGGCAAGGGCTGTTTGGTGTTGGCACTGCTCTGGCAGCAAGGCTGCTCACTCAGCGTTGAGAAACTCCCTGGCAGGTGTAGCTGGTGCTGACCACTTTCACTGCTCTCCAAAATGCCAAATACCAACAAACAACAAATTATTCTCCACCTGCATGGGCAAAAAGGGGTAAGAGAGAGCTAATATCGCCAGTCAAGTTCATCATTGGTCCAATTTTCTTCAGGGACAGTTCGGGGTTTTCCAGCCTTGCACCAGAATTCCCTCTGTTCCAAGGCATGCTATGCCACCTAAGCTGCCTTTAATGAGCAAAGCCATTTCAAACAGGGCCCTATTTAAGTTCTTGGTTTTGCCAAAGGCTTCAATTTTGGGATACAGAATATATTCCTAAATCTAGGATGGGCTGTGAACATTCTGGGGTACAAGAAGAGAGTTCAAAATCACAGGTGAGGGAAGCACTCTGAAATCAAAGAAACTAAACTCAATGCGAAACAAAACAAAACAGAACAATCAAATTCCCAATTTTCTCATGGGAATAACCCATTTGAGAGATGCCCAAATAAACTAGGGACTAGAGTAATCTCAAAACATGATACAATACTTATACCACTAAGCAAATGAATGCAACATGATGTTGATAAAGACAATGCTCACTCTATGATGCACTCATTGAAAAACTGGATTCTCTTTTCCCTGCTCTATTAGGGTTCAAAAAAGCCATTTTGAAGTACTATACTGGCATAAAATTGTAAACCAACTGGTCCAAAGGAACCATCTAGAATAACAAAATTATTAGGAAATGTGATGCATGCCCAAAAAAAAAAGGCATAATAAAAGAAAATTTATGTGACTACCACCCTCTTCAAATGCTTAGAGGATTACAAGGATGGTGGTAATCACCAGTCCTCTGTGATGACTCTGCTAAGGACAGAGAAAAAGTCTCAAAGTACTTAAATATGAGCAAAGAAAGCCTTGTTAAACCCAAATGGTTAATCTCTCAATCCAGAAAGGTGGTGAGACTTCCTTTGCTGCAGGTTTCTGAAACCAGATTTGACAAACACCTTTATTAGAAGAAATTCTTTGCTGTGAAAGTGGGCAGGCCCTGGCACAGGGTGCCCAGAGCAGCTGTGGCTGCCCCTGCATCCCTGGCAGTGCCCAAGGCCAGGTTGGACAGGGCTTGGAACACCCTGGTCTAGGATTCCAGGATAAACAGAAAAAACCCTAGGACACAGTCTCCTAGCCACCAGTTCACAGGGTTCTGGCATTGACACAAACTTTTAAGGAGTAATCCAGAGATTTGAGCCTTCAAGGCATAAATTGACTACAGTGGAACACCCTCTGTAATAAGAAAGTGGCTGATAGCAGAAGGACACCTGGAAACCCATGGGGTAGTTCATTTCCTGGGTTTGTACTTCCTTTTACTAACAAATTGTTTTTTTTTTAAAGAGCAGATATAAATTAAGAAGCTCAAAGATTTTTGGGCCAGTGAACACTCCTGGTTCTTAAGACACCCAGGAGAATTTTCCCTTTTACAGCTATTAAACAACTGTGTATCAGGATTGTGTTAAACAAGCAGGGACCTTCATATGGTTTGAACATAAGAGGGGATTAAAGTCCCTGCTTCTGCTCTGAATAACACAAGGCTTAACTATTTAGAACATGTTTCTTCTCAAGCCATTTCTACTCTCCACTTTTATCCCTCCTCTTCAGTATTTTTAGAAAACCTAAGTCTCAGAAAGAAAAATCTTCTTCGCCTTCTGTGCCAATGTAGATGCAGGAGCTTTAATATCATATTTTCTTAGAGGGAAATGGTTGAGAGAGACAGATGGCCCATTCTGCCAGAATTGCAAACAAAAGCTCAACTCTTCTACCTGAGGAATTTTCAGCATCTGATAGTTAAGCCATTTAAGCTACAAGATTTTGAAAAGTGAATGTGAACTAGGAAATTTTTATAATGTTAAACTTCACTTAAAGTGAACACATCATTTATGATCATATAATCCAAGCATAAGATGGGAGAATGAGGATCAAGCTGATCAATCTTGTCTGACTCCAAAATGGGCAAACACACACATAAATCAAGGGGCTAGGATGACAGGCTGGTGATTTGACCTCTCAGTGTGTAATCATAAAATAACAGATTGGTTTGGGTTGGAAGGGACATCAAACCCATCCAGTTCCTCTGCTCTGCCATGGCAGGGACACCTTCCACTGTTCCCAGGCTGCTCCAAGCCCCAGTGTCCAGCCTGGCCTTGGGCACTGCCAGGGATGCAGGGGCAGCCACAGCTGCTCTGGGCACCCTGTGCCAGGGCCTGCCCACCCTGCCAGGGAAGGATTTCTTCCCCAGTATCCCATCTAACCCTGGCAGTGGGAAGCCAATGCCCCTTGTCCTGGCACACCAGATCCTTCCAAATAATCTCTCTCCATCTTTCCTGCAGCTCCTTCAGGCACTGGGATGCCACGATTTGGTCACCCCAGAGCTTCTCCTGTCCAGGTGAGCCCCCCCCAGCTGTGCCAGCCTTTCCTCCCAGCAGAGCTGCTCCATCCCTCTGCCCATGCTGGTGCCTGCCCTGGGCTCTCTGCAGCAGCTCCAGGTCCCTCCTGGGCTGGGCCAGCTCTGCAGGTAGGGTCTCACCTGAGCCCAGGGCACAGGCTCAGCCCAGGGCAGGAGGGTTTTTCTTCTGTTTTCAATCTACACCCACAAAATATTTCTTTTCAACTCTCTAACACTATTGACACAGCAGCATTAAATCTGAGTTTCTCTGCCCACTGCATCTCCTCTGTATTGGACCTTCTCTCCTCAATACCCAAGCCAAGTGCCAGAATTTCTTGTTTCAATTGCTTCCTCTAAATCTCTGTGGAGGGGTTGGGTGTGTTTTTTTTAATCCCCAGAGTTTCAGAGGGGACAGAATGAGGAAAAAAACCTTGGTTACATCATAGAAGCAGGAAATCATCCGCATTCTTGTGATAAATGGGAGAGGATCAGTCCACACTGTTGGCATCAGAGAACACCTAACCAGCCATGCAGGGCTTGCACCTCACTGCTCAGAGGCACAGCCAGCTTTTCTGGTGTCACCAGCTCCAATGGGTGTTTCACTGCTGCAAAGGGAGTGTAAATGCAACATAAAATTATCAGAAGAGTCAGTGCTTAACTCAGTGCTTACTTTGTGCCAGTGTAAGTGGCCAACTTGACAGGAATAACGCAAAGGAAAATGCAGCCTCCCAAGCTCTCCTATTATCCAAAAGGTAAAGAGGGAAATCTAGCAGTGGTTTTACAATGACACAGGGTTTGGCAGCCTGCAATTTGCAGTGATTTGCACCTCTCCCAGTAACACAGCCTCTTTTCTGAGAGAGGACACTTCACCATTCCCTTTGTTCCCCAGCAGGGAAGGCAGACTCAGTGGCATTGGCACTGCAATATCTGCAGATTCTCCAGAGAAGAGCCATTCACAGGAGTTCCTGGCCTTGCCTTTGCCACTGCTCTGCCTGGAAGGACACAAATATCAAAGAATTTTCTTCATTGCAATTTAGATCCCTTAACCACCAACTACAAACATAATAGGGTTCCTTGTTTGCTTTTATGTGTGATACAGCTCCACCTACAGTGAAATGCAGCTGAGAGTCAACTAAAAATCACCAAGGAGGATGGTACATGTGAGCAGAAGGCTGCTCTCACAGAACATATCTATCAATTGCTGCTACACTGTCACATCAAATCCCAGTAAGCATCTGGATTTGTTTAACTTCTGACTATTTATTAAATGCATTAAAGTACAACACAGAAAAAGCTTCTGTTTTATGAGAGGAATTTGCATTTTGCTAACAAAGCCAGCTTTTCAGACCTGTAGTGAAAGAAAAAATAAAAACCAAATCCAAAATTCCAACAATACATAATTGCTGAAATTTCTTCATCACACCTATTCTGGAAGAAGTGTCTTTTGATATATCTTAGCAGTGCTAAAACTTCATTTTCAAAACATTAAATCATACAGGTGATAGACTGGCAAGGAAGGAAAAAAGTCACAGCAGGAAAATTACAGATTATTCAGTGTAGCAGAATTACAAACAGATTTTCCTTCTCTAAAATCTCATCATTTTCCTTTTCATTTTAATGAGATAATAGTAAGCATAGGATATATGAGTTTAGATAAATGGGGAGTAGAGACCAACAGTTAAAACAAAATCAGAAGTCTGCTAAAATATCCTATTATCTTAATTAATTTTCTTTTTAGTTCCTAATTTTGAATAGCTGGAAAATAGCTTTCAATAGTGAGTGACAGTATTCTAATAACATACAATAATAAACAATAAGATAGAAACTGATTCCCATCTTCCTAAAAAGACTAGAAAAGGTTAAATCCAGTAAAAAATATTTATATAATAATTTTATAGCAAAATTATCTGTGAAAATAACTACTGAGCATACACAGCAATAAGAGCACAGAATTATAATATAAGTTGATATCTTAACAAACCAAACTAAGAGCACTAAAGCTGAACTGGTTTGTCATTTATAGCTCTGGCACAGAGAGACACACTGAAATACAGGATTTTTCTTTCCACTCACATCCACCTTTGTCAAAGGGCTGGAGAATTTGATTATTCCCCAGGAAAGCAGCTCTTGGAGATCAACTGCTGCATGGCACCATCCCCCTGCTCACATCTCACGCTGGACTTTTCAGTAAGGTAGAAAAATCACAGAGAAACACTTCATAAAATCAGCCTGCTCTCCTAAAATCAGTGGCTGGCCTTGTCAGGCTGGCATTTTACATGTTCCCATGTGAAAGCATTCCTGGTGTGAGCAGTTCATGAACATAACAATCTATTCCTGGGTAAAAAACAACCAGCACCTGTATACACCGTTGGACAAAAAATGAAAACTATCTCTCACAAACTTTTCCTGCATGTGCACACTGAGAGTTTGATTGACCAATCAATGCAGAATGACAACTTGTTAATAACCAATAAAGTAATTGGCAAGAAAGCTCCTGACCAATTGGAGTCACACACAAGGCCTGCAAAACTGTGTAAAAAGGAGTTATGTGACTAAAGAAGGGGCTTTTTCCATCATGGAGAAAACGGTCAACATTACTCCATGGCCTTTTCCTGTCCCAGTAAATCTCAGCAGTTCTTCCTCTCCCCTCCAGACACATGCACAGTTCCTTTGAGGGATAAAGGAGGATCATTCCTTGGCCTCCCTGCAGTCTGCTCTCCATCCAAAGGATGGGAGCAGGCAACACTCCCTAATCTCAGCTTGCCTTGCTGAATGGGGGAGCTGGGTTGAGAAAGAGTAAGAGTCTCCATAGAGAAAGATTCTCCAAAATGCTGTATTTGGCAAACTGCAGCCAAAAAAACCCTTCTTTTGCCTGTTTCTGATGCCCTCTCAGGTAAGTTCCCGTGCACTTCATATGTGGCTTTGCTTTTTAAAAAAGCACAGGCTTGAAGCCACTCCATGAAGCAATATAAAATTCCTGCAAATCTCCCCCCAGTTTTATAATGGTTCTGGAAAATGCAATTTGATATTTGTAATTACACATACCAGGCATAGCAAGAATAATGGTAGATCCCCTTTCACTTAAGTTAATGGAGCTGGTGATATAATCATGTCATTAAGCAAGTCTGGCTTCAGCATTACTGTGCTCAGATAGAAAGGGAATTACACTGTCTCAAAGTCATGACCTGTAAAAATGCTGCACAGCTTGTTCAACATCTACTGAATGTATTGATATGGATTTACAGTAGGCCTGAATGATCCCTTGTTATTTTTTAAATTTTTAAAAAAATCTTGAAAAATTAGAAGAAAAAAAATCCTTTTTGATATTTACCACTTCACATTAAACAACGGGAAAATTCTCTGATTTTGAGAATTGCTGGAGATTTGGAAGATAAAACAATGAGGCAGTGGGAAAGCTCTTTGCCTGGGACCTCCAATCATGTAAGAGGCTGTGTTCCATCCCACTTCTGTGGGAATACTGGTGTCCCTGTTATACAGCTGAGACACAAAATCAGCTCTCCCTTAGGGGAAAATGCAGAGGGTGAATATCCTGAAGCTTCTAAAATTCCCATAGATGACACTAATTGAAGAGACCAGTCTGCAGAAGGTGAGGGTTTGCACAGGAAAGCTGATTTTGGGCCACAGCATCTGTAAATTCCAGGGTGCAGGACTACAGCAGCCTGTCCTGGGAGCACAAATCAGGATGAAGTGGCCCAGGAAAAGAAAAATCAAGCAGCTTCCTGACACCTGCTGTTAAAACCCAGGGAATACAGCCTCATCTCAGTGTGCTCAGGAACACAGATGAATTAAAGGTGTGCCCTCCAACTGTGTCCCATCACCTACTGCAGATCCATCATCTCTCTGAGGGATTGATGGATGTTACAGGTGATATTGCTGAGCTCTGTTCACTCCCACACAAACATAGGGGAGCAAAAGGATCTGATGAACTACATATTTGTGACATTGTCTGAGTATAATTTAGCTCTTCTTGGCTCCTGGAACAGGCATTTTTATTGAAAGGAAAAAAATAAACATAGTTCTCTATACTACAGAGAGAAAAAAAGGACCTGTAAGAAAAGGAACCTGAGGCAAAAAAAGCTTCTGAAATTCTTGTAACTTCAGTCTGGGCCAGATAACTTCCTCTGCCTTCAAAATTTAAATTACTTTGAAAAAGGTTAATTGTGATTCTTTCCAAACTCTCTGGGGTTTCGCTGTTGACGTCAACTGCAAGCTCCCAAGTCCTCCTCCACAAGCAATTACAAATTGCAATAATGTCTGCTCAGCCTTAGATCAGACAATATCTATATTTTCATCTTTTTAATTGTGCTTTCCAATAAGATCAGCTTCATTTCTAGTTTGAATACTGTATTTCTTAGTTCCAGACTAAAACACCATTTCAGAGCTGCCCCCCCCCCCAGTCAGCTGAAAACTATTAAAAGATAAGAAAAACTAACTCAAGAAGGAAAAAATAAACCAACTCCCAATGTTTTTGTTAAAGCTATTACATTTTAAGGCAGAATCAAGAGCTGTTTGCACACTTCTCATTCTCCCACAGTCACAAGAGAATTTTTGGAGAAGGTTTGTGGTTGCCATACTTTCCTTTGGAGATTTCTGTACATTGCTCTGCTCCTGATCCCAGGAGCTGCTGAGGAATCACTTTGAGCCCCTTCACAGGGAGGCTCTTGCACAAGAATAAACCATGGCCCTCCAGACAGCCTGGCACAAAAAGGCCACCAATCTAATCTGGGTTAAGCCAGTCTGTCCCTTACAGGGCACCCAGACCCAAAGCTACAGGTGAAGATCACTTTTAACCTTTCAACAAAAGATACACAACACCTATTAGGGGATTAATTAATGTGCTTTTCCTTTGTACTTATTGCATTAATTTAAAAATACTTAACACAGAATATAATTTGCAATTATTTTTCTTCTTTCTCTGCTTTTTTCAGCCCTTTGACTGTGCTTATTTAAAATATGTCTTTGTAACCCACCCCTTTGAGAAATATTCATTCTCCCACATGTCTTAAACAGGACTTTCATTGACCTTATCATTTAGAAGATGACTTTCTCTCTGTCAGAGAGACTTCTAAAAGAAGAAATGATCTTATGACAAGGTCAGAATATCTTGAATTCCATAAAGAAATGAATAAGGAAGTCTATAAAATTTATTGTAATAGGAACCTTGAAAGAGGCTGAAATATTCATTTGTAGAAAATATAAAACTAGCTATACCCTAGAGTTAACATCTTGGGAAGAAAAGCAGCAGTCTGCCTCTCCACTTCTCTCATTCCCCCATCTGACATTCTGAATTCCTGGCAGATGTCACCTTTATGGGGTTTGCAGCCTTCACACACAGGGAGTGCTGCACTGGCAGCCCTGGGACGAAACCTTCCCCACTTTGAGCTCACCCCTAGGTCCTCTGGAACTGATGCCTTGGGAAGGCTGCCCTAGAACAGAGGCTGGGCACAGTTAAAGAATAAAACAGGGATTCGTTAAAAGGATCTCCTCCATGGATCCACCTTGGGCAGCACAAGAGCCCAGCCAGGGCTGCACCCAAGGTGAACCAAAATGGGCACAAAATGGACACCTGGTCACAGGGTCTGTCACTTTGATCAGTTCTGCTCCATTTGCATATTGGAGTTAATTGTGCAATTACAGCTTTAGGTTATGAAGTCCTATCCTGTGTCACCCTGTTTTTTTAAGATTTACTAAGCCTTCTGATGTTGACATTCTTGTAGTGAACTTTCTCACACTCTGTCTGTAAATAACTCATTGTTTTGCATTCCTTTATAGAGGAAGAGAAAGTTGATGGACTGTTGGTTTGACCAGTGCCATTGGAGAGATGGCACAGTCACCATCCAACCTACTGGCACTTTTGGAAAACTAGAAATGTTGAGTCAGAAAATAAACTTCCCTTTTTCTTCACCTTGAGAACAGCGGTGTGTGCTTGTGTTTTTTCATGTCCTATAGTGACAATCCTGCTTGTTTTTCTCTCTTCAGCCCACGCTGTCTGTGCTCTTGGCCCTGAGATTTGGATCATTTGTCCTTGGTCCCCAGCCAGAGAAGAAATTGTTTTGTCTCCCTGCTCACCATCCCCTAAAATGAAGCTCAGAACTACACACTAAAGCAGCACAGAATCTGAAAAATAGAAAAGCTAAAACCTGAGACAGCATTTCCTTCTTGGAAATTGGAATAGCTCAAGGGTGAGGCCAGAACAATTGGCCCAAGTTAGTTGAATTACCCAGTTCTGTGATGCAGCCTTTGCATCCAGGCTCTGAAACACCACAGTGAGGCTTTAGGGCTCCCTGAAGGAATCAGCTGGAACGAGCTGACCCTGCAAGAGGGCTCTGCTTGACACCAGCAGCCAGGATGTGCATGGGGACAACCTTAACTCACAGGCAGTGCCCTGTCCCTCACATGCAGGGGATAGGGATTGTGACAGAAACCTGAAGGAAGACAGATGACATGGCAGCCTCAAGGCAGGACCATCTGACAGGAACTTCTGACAGAATTTCTCCCAAAAGAACGCCTCACTTGGGACACAGTGACCTCTTGGAAGAGGGATTGCTGTCACCTCAGCTGCTGCCCACAAAGGCTTCCTGCCTCAGGGAGCATCAGGAGGATTCCACGCAGAAGGCAGAGAGAGATCAGGCTCAGCTCCCAGGAAATCTCAACAGACAGAAAAAGTTCATGTGACTTGTCAAAGTCCTGGTGTGCAGTTTTCAATTTTCACTCCACTGTTTAATTAAAAATACTAATGAACATCAAAAAATTAAAAAAATATACTTTCTAGACATACCCTTGGAGTATTCAGAACCCTGCAGTATTTTCTTCCAGTTGTAAATTCTTCGATTCCAAGGAATTCCTTGCATTCCTTTATTCCTGAAAATAAAGCAGTAGTGGATGGGCCACAAACAGGATGCAGGCAACAGTCCCATCCCAAAGTGAATCAGCCCAGGGTCTTACTTTCAGAATAAACATTAAATAAAAGTCCTCAGCCTCTGCAATACCCACCAAGACCAGGTACAGCCATAACATGCAAGAGTTTTAAGAGATTAACCATTCATCCTTTATGATCATATTTTTCTGCCTATTGATTTTACAGTTTCTGTACAATCATATACAAATTGTGTGACTTAGGGATTTTAAGAAAGTTACACACAGGTAAGCACAGGAATTTACATACTTAGTACTGGAGCCCTCACACAAATCAGCCATTTCATTTCTGTATGTGCCTGCATGACTAAAGAGGAATAAAACAGTATCTGTTCACAGCAGGACTGAGACAGAAAGTAATTTCCCAAATTTCCTCAGCATCCTGTGGCATGTGTGGCCACCATTTCATACCTGTGGACTGCTATTACAGCTAAAATAATTGACACATTTATAATTGGGATTTATTATTTCATATCTGCTTCATACCAACAATTGAACAGATACTATCATTTAAAATTATATTTTTTTAGTAATTTCCTTACTCTTAAATACCTTCTGAAGTACTACAGGAAAATTTTCCTTTCTAATTTCTTCTGTGGCTTTTAAAATGCAGGACAGTCCTTTTCCCATACTGCCACCTCCTCCGTGCAGAGAATTTCCATTACCACGACTGTACGTGAGGAGTATGTTTATGTTGTGTATAATTAATTCTATTTCTCACATAGAAACACCTAAAAGCAGCACACTGGTAGCAGCAGTGCAGCAGGATTGAGAGACCAGAGACCATAGAAGTGTGGGGAGAAGAGGATGGTAGCCAGGGAAATGGCACTGGTTAGGAGAGGAAAAGGGAATATTAAGTCTGTATTGCATCATGTTCATAACAGCAACTCCTGTTTGTATTTCAAGCTTTCTTTAGCCATCAGTAAAGTGTCAATTTTCATTCTCCTCCACACAGACACAAGGAGACTAATTTTCAGTGAGAGGTTAGCAATAAATAATTTAAAACTTTGTCAAGAATGGATGGGGTTTGACTGCCTGTGTAGTCAGTTTGACAATTCAAGAGGCAGGAATGGAGCACTGGCAAGGATGAGAAATCCTGAGGCTGCTGCAAGCAATCAGAGAACCTGAAAAAGTAGCCTATAATTATACAGAACCAGAGGTAGAGGAAACAGCCTGAGATCAGCCCATCAAATCCATTTATATTGCACAGAAATCTGAGAGAATCTAAGAATCTCAGCTTGCCAGGGCCATGAGGCTCAGGATGCAGCCTGGAATCTCAGGATCAGCCACAGGAATAACCCTCACTGCCTTTTGTGCTCTACAGGAATAAATAAATGCTCAGCTGAGTACCTGCTCCCCCCAGTAACTGCAACACAGGTTCTCTCTCAACACCTGACACCAAGCACATCAATATCAATCCTGGCAATCCTGGCACAATTTGTTCCTCCTTTGGAAGGTATTTGTCCTGGGCTGCCTGAAGCTGGGCTCAGCACAGGAACTATCTCAGGTTTCAATCTCTCCTTACATCAAATTCCAAACTACAGCCATATTTGATTGAAATGCCAGGGATTTAGTCTCTAGTATGTCTCAAGGCTTTTCTTGAGAGCTGCTTCTTTCTGCCAAGTGATTAATGTTTTGTACTGGAAGCGATTTAATCCCTTCCCAGTAATCTATGGTTGATATATACAGGGCATCCCTGACTGGCATTTCTAGGGTCCCAGGTAGCCTGTCTTTAAAGATAGATTCAAATACTCAAAATCAACATCTTACTGGAAAAGTAGAGAAAGACTAATCATGTAATTTACTCCTATATTCTGTTCAATTTTAAAATTTGGGATTTTATTGGAAGGTTTCAACATTTTCTTTATTAAGAAGGACAATGAGAAGGGTTGCATTCTTATTTAGGATTTGAAATAGCCTGCTAAGTTTTTCACATCTCTGTATCCTGAACTATGCTTCTCTGAGACAGTATATGTACCAGGATTTTAAATTCTTTTACACACAAACACACCCCCCCATCTTTTTCTATTTAAATACCAAATCATTTTCAATTTGATACTTCCTAAAGCAGAAGATTCCTGTCTTTTTACACAGACTCTAGACATTATTTTCCCTTCTCCTCTTCTAATTCTGTTTCAATCAATTTTAAACTCAATTGCAAGATGATTTTGTGGCTTATAAAATCGCATGTGCAGAACCTCAATCTTTAGAGGTCTGCAAAATGACAACATCCAAGACAATAAAACTGGTCACTTGGTAGGAAGTTAAGCACAGGCTTGTTTTCATTACAACCAATCCTAATCAGAGGCAATAACTTTCCACTATTAACAACAAACTAAAGATGGGCAATTGACATTTATAAACCACTGCTTATTTTAAAAGTTAATTGAGAAGAACTTTCATGAGGTAAAAGAGGATTGTCTAGTGCTTTCCAAGCCAGTCAGCCTCAAAGCACCAAAACATTGCATTAGTACTCTTTTATTATCAGTTATTATGGCCACAGCAGCTTCCCTCTTTCCCCACTGCTCTGTACAAAATCCCAGTAAGCTGATAAACCCTGGCAACAGAGAAAAGGCCTTTCTGGATAATGCAGCAGCTCCCAGTTGTTTCTAATCTAGCACAGTTCCAAGATTTTGAAACAGCATTTAGAAGACAACCTCATCCAAGAGAAGAAATCTGAGGCAAGTATCTGTGTATCACTGCATCAGTGTATATTGTAATGTGCATTTGCATATTAAATCTAACTCAATGCTGGCAGTGGCTCAGCAGATCACTGTTGTTCCTGACATGATATGAACCAGGAATCACTCAAAGATCCTGAAAATCACTCCAGTAAGGTTAAGGGTTCGGGTTAGTCCTGGGACAGGAATAAGGGACAATGCAAATACAGGGACAAGAACAAGTGGGCAGGCAGCAATTGTGCAGAAGATAATGTAACCCATGACAAACTGATCTAACTGAGCCTGCTGCAGCCCTGGGAGGGTCTGTGCCAGTGACTCACACACTCCTGTCTGAGTTTTTGCAGGAGGATGCTCAAACACCTTCATGGTGTCTCAGCTGGGAGATGGAATTAGCAGCAAAGGAACTTTGCCTTCCCAGCCTGCCTCTGGCAGCTCCTGAGTACTTCAGACCTGCAGATCTTTCAGGGTAAAAACAAGAGGAAAAAAGAGTAGCAATGTCAAGCTCACCTATTTGCCATTGGCCCAATTTGGTTTGAGTCATTCACAAGGTCAGAGGTGATTGAGCAATTTCCTAAAAGCCTCTTGATTCCAACTGCTCAGCTGTGTTTGAAGGCAGCTGCACTGCAGAGTCAAAATGTGAGACCTGGGATCGGGATTTGGAATTCACCAGTCTGACTTTGCCTTTAAGTTCTCATACAGGCTGGAACTGCTCAGAAACAGGTTAGAGTTTAATTTCCTCTGCTTGGGAAGATTTCAAACGAGACCTGTCCCCCTTCCAAACCTGTTTAACATCAGGGATGACAATTCACTGCAATCCAGCTGCTGGGCCAGCCCACACACACTCAAGTGTTTCTCAATACAAGCTGCAATGGGTTTGAAGTTGCATTGCATCTATTTCTAGACTTAATGCCTTTTTCAAAGAGTGAGCCTATTTTTGATACATATCTAAGTGCTTTTCCTAAAAATGATAAAAACAGAGAAACAGTACTTTGAGATCTATTGTAAACTTTGGAAGAAGGTTTCTGAAGTGAACATTACATTCTTGTCCCAAAAGCAATTTCATTCAAACCAATTATGAAGAAGTAAAAACTTGTATGATTCCATGATTTAGGTTGGGGGTTCTGTGCATTGGTGATAAAAGACCTCTCTGAGAGAGTTTCACCATGAAGATTAGCAGCTCCTAGATCACCACACACAAGTTCCCAGGTACTAAATTCTGACATCAGTGCATTTGCCGTAATTCCCTTTTTCCCATTTTGATTCCCTGTGGTGCATATAAAGAGTCAGCAGTGTTCCAGCACCTGGGATCCACACACAGCTCACAGCAAACTCTGAAAACCTTGCACTCTGCACAGCTGAACATGCAGGCTTTGACTCTGCAAATTGCTCAGACTTCAATTTGAGATTGCCAAGAGGCCTCAAATGACTCCCTACTTATGTGGGTATGGTTAATTAGCACTAATAACTTCACTGAATGATTAAACAGGGACATTAAAATGAATATTTACATTTACCGTTAGAATTTCCAGGTTTTTTTTCCTCTTAAAAACTGCATTTACAGTACATAACCTCATTAAACAGAGAGCTGTATATGTCACACTGGGGATGTATCACAGCAGCTTTGCACATTCTCAGCCATCTTTCTGGGAATTCAGAGTACCCCTCTTTCTGCAGGCATCAGGAGTGAAATAAAACTGCTTGGATGGGCAGAGCACATAAAACAGACATAATAGACAGAAATAAAGCAACATCAAAATAGGTGTGCCAGAACACTTGTGCTTGAACAAAAGCCTTGAACTGGCACAAACTGCCCATTGCAGCACTATGGACTGGACAGGCAGTAAAACCTTCTGAGTGGAGCTCAGACTCAAAGGACTCTCAGGCAAAGAGGGGTTGTGGGGGGCTGCAATGTCACATCATTTCTGTGACCACAAAATGCTCACCTTGAAGGGTAAGGTAAAAGCTTTAACTTGGACCTGCCCCAACCTCACTCATGGAAACTCAGTTATAAATCCTGAATTTGCATTTCTTCATAATGTGGATTTTTTTTTCCCTAGCATTTGTATTTTCTTCGTTGACTTTAATTAACTTCTTGCTATGCTCATAAACTTGGAGAGGATTTGCTTTAAGCTTTTACATCTCTAGCCCATATTAAGATATTTTAATCTTTAAACCTCTAGAACATTTAATGAATTTATACAATTTAAGAAGGAAAGAAAAGGTGCTGGCAAAATACACTCAAACTGAACATTTTTGCATGAACTTACTATTTAGTACAACTTAAAATTTATCTTAAGATGATCTAGAAACATCTGAATGGAACAAACCACAACAGATACACACTATTTCCTATTAAAGAAAACATGGCAAGCTGGGAAAGAAAAAGATGGGGAGTGTGGGGAATGGCACAGAAAGAGCTAAAGTAAACTGAGGCATAAAAAACCTGCAGTAAACAGGAACTAAAAAGGCTGTTTCAGGGAAGCAGCTTTTTGAGTCCATTAAATTAAGAGGTTGGGCTTTCAAAACATGCTGGAGAAAACAGAGTATTGTATAGAAAGCAAATGTAGAAAGAGATGTGAAAGGTAAATGTTATGGGTGAACATGTGATAAGAAGCACAGTCATATACAAAAAGACTTGCTTCTTGCAGTTCATGGTGGACTTGACTTTAAAAATACCTCTCTCTCTCTGTATTATTCATATTTCCAATTTTTTTTTATCTACAAGGACAGAGCACTTCTCTTCCACTTGCTGTCTAATCCACAGAGCATTAATAGTGCACCCTTAAGCACTGCCTCCACCCCATAAAATACCTGTCCTTCCAGAGTGTGACAGGAGTAATTCCTGCAGATAATTTTCCCTTTTAGTCTGACCATTAAGAAAACATCCCTTTCTGCTCATCTCATTTTTACCCACAAAGAGAGCTTCAGGTAGATGAAGAAACCTGGCTGGTGTTGGTATTAGAGGAGCTGAAAGGATGTCAGACACAAATCTTTCCTGCCTCACACGGGACTGGAAGACCTGTATCTGGAAGGTCAACTAAATACAGATTTTGGAGTCCCAGTCCCCCTTCAAGCAGCAGTTCAAGCTCTTTCCCTCCTGTGGAAGCACTGCCCTCACTTGTAAGCACCCCAAGGCTTGACCCTCTCTGGGCCTTGGTTGTGCAGAGTGCAAAGGAGCACATGGAATTCCCACTTGCTCTAATTTTGTTGCTCATAGCAAGTTTAAATTACTTCAGCATTTCCCTCCTGTCTTTTGAAAAGAGGTGGAGACAATGTCATTCTAGTCAGTGAGATTGTTTCTAAAAAACAAGCATGCAACATGGAAAAAGGAAGTTTTAGTTTTAAACAAAACACAAGTTTATTTTAGGCACAAAACACAAGTTAGCAACTAAACACAAGTTTAGTTTAGTTTTATCATCTTTTTGGTATGTACAGAGGAGGGTGAAAAACATCAAGCCCTGCTGCAAATACGTCCCCACAGACTTGCTGCACACACTGGGCTACAAAGTCCCCTCAGGAAAGTTCAGATGAAAATTCTCAGCTGTCCAAACATCTGCTCATTGCAGGGAGCTTTAAACAAAATTGCAACTGTCCAGACAATCTTCATTTGTCAATGCTCTTCTCCCTCAGAGACCAGATAATCCCAAGACTTTTTTACTTACAAGAGTAGGCAGCAAATAATTAATGTAGCTGCTTACTAAACACTTCAACTTTATGGACTCCCTCCCCTTACAGAAAGGGAGAACAGCTCCTGCCTATTCCCTGTGCCAGCTGTCAAGTATTAGCTATGGGCTAACATGGCTTTCGAAACTTTATCATCCAGTGCTGCTAATTAGCCCTAATGGACCTAAGCAATATAAAGTTCTTTGATTGGTTTTCTTTGGATATTATTTCCCTTGAACAGATTTTAAGCCGTGGGCAATACTGTTCTCTGTGGCTGTATCCTTCTGCTGAGCTCCCACTGGTCCAGTTATGCTGTTGGAAAAGCAAAGCAAACCCACGAGGGTCACAGGCTGGACCATTTCACAGAGCAAAACACAATCTGCATTTCCTAACAGGCAGAGTATCCAATCACCTCGAGGTTGTCTGTACTGCCGTCTGCAACCAAACCCTTCCAAATTCTGCCCCGCTCGCTTTTTGGGAATAATGGACAGAGAGCTGTTCACTGAGATTTTATTGCCAGGCATCAGCATTGATTTCCTCCAGCATATCCTAATAGTTCATCTGACTGCACCTGGCCTTTGTTTTGTGCTTCTTGTTTCTTTCAAAACCCTGGCTTTAATGGGATGGCACAGAGTTCCTGTTACAAATCTAGGAACAGAGAACAGGATGGCCAGGTTCTGTTCGGGTGGCTGCACACAGAGCACAAGACCAGTTCTGGGAGCGCTTCCCCTCCTGGGACCAGCACTGCAGAACCTTCCACAGCATCTGAACATGGCCAACACAAACATTCCTGCTCATTTTTTGCCTGATCTGATGCCCTATGAAGGCTGACCTACAGCAGAGGTCAGACAGAGTTAAAGAATAAAGCAGGGATTTATTAAAAGGCCTCCGTGGATCCACCTTGGGCAGCACAAGAGCCCAGCCAAGGCTGCACGCAAGGTGAACCAAAATGGGCACAAAATGGATAACCAGTCACGGGGTCTGTCACTTTGATCAGTTCTGCTCCATTTGCATATTGGAGTTAACAGTCCAGTTACAGCTTTAGGTTATTAAGTCCCATCCTGCTTGTTTTTCTCTCTTTAGTCCACATTGTTTATGCTCTTGGGCCTGAAACTTGGAATGGCTGTCCTTGGTCTCAAGCAAGAAAAGGAATTGTTTTGTCTCCCTACTCTGTGAAGGGAGCTCACCATCCCCTAATACAAAGCTCAGAACTGTACACTAAAATGCGCCATTATAGTGCAAGGGTTCCATATTGCTAGAGTTTCATAGCTCCTTGATGTTTCTTGTAGGCATCTCCTCCAGGCACTGACTCTTCCTTGTCCTCACAGCAGCCATCTGACTCCAGCTCCCACCAACCCACTCTTTTATAATACTCTTCTTATTGGCTACAGCTGTGGCCTGTTAGCATCAGGCCTGCTCCTAATCTTTAGTAGTTGGTTCAGCTGCAACTCTTTAGGGGATAAGATTACATTCTATACCACCTTCATTTACCCATACTGCATCCCCCTACACTAAAGCAGCACAGAATCTGAAAAATAGAAAAGCTAAAACCTAAGGCATCAGATCCAAGCTCTTTCTTCTCTGTTCCTCCTCGTCCCTCCCCACAGAAGCGCTTCAGATGAGACCTCACCTGTCAGCAATGGACCTGCTCCCTGAGTCAACAATGTCAATTATGAAGCCCATGCTTATGTTGAAATGAACAGAGAAATTAAAGAATGGTATCCACAGAGAAAAAGAGTATGGGCAGAAGTGTTCAATGGAATAGCAGAATCTAAGCAGAAAAGCGATCATATTTCTGGCATGACAAAAACATAGACAGATAGCAATGGAGCTGGAAAAGAAACCTGTAGGTGTGGGCTGTTTTCTTCAGCAAACATCAATTATTTATTTCAGAATGACAGCACATCAAATTTCACATATAACTCTAACAGGCTTCTGTGTCCTTTTGTGGTACATTATTCAAAAGATCAAAAATCCCTATTTGAGAAATTCCTGTAAATGTTCTCTCCTAAGATTGCTTTAAAGATGCCACAGGTAACATCCACCTGGAGGAAATGATGCACTAGCATCCTACTGAATAGTACAAAAAGTAAAACTTAAAAGCAAACCACTCTTCAAGCAAACTGGTGAATTTATTTTCAAAATGTGCTCTTTAAAACAAAGAGAATGAGATCTTAGCATTATAACTAAGATGTGTTGGAAACTGCCTGTTCAATATGAGTCAAACCTCAAGAGTCAAAAATGCAAAATGAACTAATGTTTTAAAACTTAGAAAAGAACAAATTTTCCATAAGTCAATACTTATGGTTCTGACCCTCTTCCCTTGAGGGAGTAGAGCAGAATGGAAAAGCATCGAAAGGGACAGAATGATCAGAGATAAGAAACTGTGTCAGACCATGGGATGACTAAATTAGCATCTTTCTGCCAGGAAACTGAGGTGGGAGAGGTTAGAGGCCTCTAAAATCATGTTGGGCAGAGCAAATAATGCTCATTGTCTCTTCTTTCTTGTGATTCAGAGGCTTTTGGAGGAAAAGGATAGCTGTCATTCTTGCCTATACTGTGTGAAAACTCCAGCAGGAGGAGTTAGTGAATGGCAGGTGTCCATTTAACCTCCAAATTTAAATCAATGAGATCCACAGCTTAAATCCCTGAATTCCTTTAATGCAAATTGCCCTGCAGAACTGAGCAGTCCTTAAGAACAGTCATTCCTTACCTCTGGTGTCATCTGTCAACAACCAAACAATGGCACCCGCTTCTAACAAGAATTTAACCCAAGGAGAGAGAAAACAAGCAGAATGTGCAAATAAACTAAATTCCTGGGAATTTACCTTTCTTTTTCAGACTGTAATGTAAAATTTTGAATTCTTAAATCTGACCAGTTTGGTGTTAGATTACCTACCTCCACCATGGTAATCAAAATTGTCCCAAAGCTCAGCTCTCAAATGATTTTCAGATCTAAGCACCCAAAGTCATGTTAGTTGCAGGAGTGGAAAGGTGGCAGCTCCAGCAATACTGGATGCTCAAGAATTACCTTCATCCACCTGGTACAGCCAGCCTTTGGCCTCAGATTTCCTCCCAGAAGTCAGGCTATTCCCAGCAGCTCAGCCTCCAAAGGACTTCCTCATTTTCCATGTTCATCTCACCCACCAAGATACAGCTACACCTAAGGGTCAGGAAAAAAAAAAATGGTTAAATAGTTTTTCATCAAACTACTAAATCTGCTGAAACTTAAGCTTCCAGCAGGATTTGGGATATAAAGCTTGCTCCAAAAGAGAGAAAGCTGCAGGAAATTTCTAAAAATGCCACAATAGCTGCCACAAAAATGCCCTCATTCCCAAACTTCTTCAGGAATTGTTCTACCCTGGACACAGTGAGGAAAGAGAACTGCAAAACACAACAAGTTATGTCACTTCAAGAGGCCCATGACCATGGCAAAAATCCTCTGTGAGACAGAAGGAAAATTAATATTCTTAACTGCAGATCTCTGGTCTCCCACCATCTGCTTTAAGACCTGATTAGAAACAGAGTTTTGCTGCAGCTTAAGCTTTAAAGGTCAACTTTTCACAGCACCTCAGCTTAAGGCTTGGAGAGTTTTAGCTTGGCTCTGAGTTGGGTGAAGGAACATGATTTCAATTTCTTAACACCTAAAGTACCTTATTATCAGATCAAATGGACAGCATCAACAGCAGCACTGCTGCAAGCTGACTTGATTTACACCTTGGGAAAATCCAGAAGGGCAGAAATCAAGTTAATGTGTAGGGGCATATTAGGGAACTAGGAACAGTGGTTTGTGATCCCCATTTTCTGTACTTAGCATCTTACAGCAGGAACTGGATTTTAACCTCCAAATCATGATGTAAGGAAAGGTAACTGTTGTTTGAAGGGACTGCTTCCAAAGACATAAAAGTTATAATTAAGGTTATAGAAATAAACTAAAACCTTAAAGGGAGTAATGGAGTAATAGAGAGTAAAGCAAGTAATGGAGGACAATTTCATGCAGCTGGAGAACTCATCCTGTCTACTGTTAATGAGCAACTTCACATTCACAATTAAACCTCACTTAAGTGGAAATACTAATAGACTGTTGGCAACAAAAAGCCCCCCATAAATCCAACGTGCTATTTCTTACATGGCAAAGGTTCCTGGGATTAAATGCCAGCTAAATCCTGAAGCACTTATTTCCCAAATGGTCACTAAGGCTAGACAAAGCTCCTGGCCCAAGCCTTTACAAATGGGATTTGGTATCCAAGACAGGAATCTCACCTTTGAGGGTTCTGGCCCCTGAACTTCCAATCAAGGTGGAAAAAAACCCTTCAAGCGCACTCCCTGAAATGTCTTGAAGCATCTGTGCAACGGGCAGGTAACTACAGGACTGTGTTTTACAATAGCTCCTACTGGCACAGCAACAAACAAAGAGTGAGTGCGGATGTTCACCAGGAGCTCCAGGAGGGTGTCAGTGACCAGGGATGGAAATAGAAGAAGGATATTAGACCATGGCCTAGGGACTCCCAGCTCTTTCCCTCTGTCCCTCCTCAGTCCTTCATCCCTACAAGGTGTGCTCCAGCTCCCTGGGGAGTGCAGGAGTCAGCCACTGCTCCCTCAGAGAGCTGAGCACAGTCAGCTTGGCCTGATCCCCTCCAAATTCCCTGCTCCTGCACCAGGACTCTCTCTCCAACCTTCTTAAGATGAAATCAAGCTCTTACATTGGAGAAAGAGATCCTGAAGAAAAACTTCTTAATTCCCTACCACGCCTCAAAAGGTGGCTCAGAGCAAGTCCTGTTGCTTTGCTGATATATATGCAAACAGCTGGTGGATAAACAGCTCCACATGTCCTCCTCGCTCTGCATACTGAGTAATTCCAGACTTTGTGGGGCACCAGGCAGGTGCACTAAGCACAGGGAGGAAAAAGCTGCAGTGGGAATCCTCAGTAAATGAACAAGGATGAACTTCTCACGCGTAAGAAAGATATGCAAGACCCTTGCGTGGAAAATTACATATGTAAATATTCACCTGCTTGTATCCTTGGTAGCAAAATTTGTGTCTGATAATGTGTAGACTGGTTCCAAAACAGTCTTTATTTACAACTATAGGACTCCTTAAATTTATAAAGGCTGAGTGATTAAAAAGAAAGGTGTAAGTTCTAGAAAGGTATTACCACAGTTGGATGGAAACTTCCATGGTAATTCCTATTTTAAGATATTAACATGGATGCAAGAAAGTGAAACAGTAACAATATTTTCTACTAAGAGTGATTCAAGAAAGGATTACCATGAAGTGTTAAACATTATTTCTTAGTTCTAAACCTCATATATAAATTCCTGTTGCAGCAAAGAGCACAAGCTGAGACGACATGAAAAGATAACCAGAGTCCCCATCAAATATTTTGCTTATTTCTTGTATAATTTAGATTAAGATAACTTTCTCATTGCTGTAGCACTACTAGATTGTTTTCTGCTTCTGGCTTGCAATGGGCATAAACCTGAGTGCTGACTTTTAACAACAGGCTATTGAATAACCACAGGAACGAAACAAAAAAATGTCTTATCTAAAGCTGGCATGAAATTAAACCACTCAGCGTAAAGCTGCTCTGACATTAGAATTCGTGTTGTAGAGATCTGTTCACCACAAATTTCAGCTGCAGTGAACAAGACCCTCTAGGCTTATGCATACAAAGCAGCCCTCATGTCCCCTGTTCAGCTTGTTATGAGGCTTGTGAGGAGCAGCTGAAACTCAATTTTCCCAGCTTTAAACTGGAAGCCAAGGATGCTGTTATGCTGTTCTTTTTCCCTGCCTACAGCTACGAGCACATTGAGAACAGGCTCATCAACAGCCTGGTGATGGGAGAGGTGTTGCCATGCCTGCCTGCTGAGCACTGGGGCTGTAACAAGGACAGCAGGCAGGATGGGACAAAGCAGATACAGCCCCTCCACAAAAACACAGCTAGTTCAGAGGGACTGTTGTAGTATTTTAGTGGTTGGTTCATGCAAGTAGTTAGGTTAACTCATCCAAGACAAGACACCGGCTCTCTAAAGCCCTGGGAAACAGACCTTTGCTTCCAGAAAACAGCAACTATGGAAGAAATCAAATCATGCCAGGGTTATTTTTGCTGGAATGGCCACCTCACTGCAAAATACTCAGAACTACAGAAGAGGCCTGCAGGGTTTGTTTTTTTTTCCCTAACCAGCCAGGGCTGACACAGGACAGGCAGCCAATGCTATTGCACAGCTCCTCTCTCCTAGAGCTGTTCACCTGCTTGCTTGTCTGAAATGGGAAAGGCCAAGACGCTCTGCACTGATGTTCATGTTAAAATCCTGGGACACAGGACACCCCAGAGCATCCTGAAGAAGCTCTATCTGTTTCTGAAATCTGTCACTAGTAAAAGTTTGCTACAGATTTGTGTGAGCTTCCTCTAAAGGAAAAGGCAAGACAAGTCCTGGCTGGAGTACAAGACATTTATGGGACTGAAGGAGGCAGGTGAGAACAGTTGTACTTAAAAGAGCAGGATGAAAAATGAGAAATGTGAGGACTACCATCAAAGTGAATCTGCCCTAGTGTGAGGAAGGAGAGCAAAAAACCTCATATAACCTGGCACAATTGCACATACAGAATCCCAGTTCAATCTTGAGTTTTCAGACATATTAACTACAACCCTGTACCAGAGCTGATACAACCCAGAAATATACAATTGATTTGGAAATTAAAGAAAAATATCTTATTTCTTTCAAGCACAGAGCTCCCAAATCCAATATTTTGGTTTCTGATGTCTTCTGAAAGCTAAAATCATCAAAATCATTAATTCACACAACAGACTCTTCACTTGAAAACATGAAAAATGCTTTGAACCACATTCCAAAATAAGTACTCCCTTTATATGAGAGATAACTCTTGAGAATTTGTTCTACTACAAAGAACCCTCTTAATTCAAGCTTTTCTGCTTCAAACAATGCTCTCTGATCAATAAAAATCTCACACTGTGGTGGTTGTCTCAGTGTGAGCTCTCAACAGCCACAAGGCAATTATTTAAACTACAGTTAGGATGATCTATTAAATAACTGAGGATGATGAACAGTTTGGAGAGGGATGAATCAACAACAGAATGAAAATCATCATCAAGACCTGCAGTCTCTCCCAGACAGGATTTCCCAACTGGGCAAATGCACTTGACAGCATTATGAGGACTGTGCAAACTCTTCAGTTGTATGTCGGTGAATTTGCTCTTTATTGAGAATTCCTGGAAGGAAACCCTGGCATGCCTGGCACAAAATGAGCCCAGATCCACATCTTTCAAAACCTGCCTTGCTGGTCCTTCAGAGCAGTGGGTGGTGCTCTTGCCACAGAAGGGAAATAAAGCATTGTTTAACACTGTATAAGACAGACCAGACCCACACTGATAAACCAAATGGCTGAAATTCCATACACACACACACACCCCCCTTATAAAAGCTGAATTGGTGAAAGGACATTCCTGCTTTTAAAGAGGCAAAAGCCTCTTAAACAATGCAAAAAAGCCTCTAAAACAATGCAAAATCCTAATGTGTAAAACTGACATTTCATGCCAACCTGTGACATCAAGGACACAGTATGGGGTTTTAACCTGCACTTCTCTTTGGCACATTTGAGATTTCAAACCTGTCTACCTTTAAGCACCAAGGTAAAAAGTTACTGAAAACAAGAATATATTAAGTACCCTCCCTATACTGGAGATGTGAAAGTGGGACTGGACAGCAATCACTTCCATTTCCAAAGAAGAAAGTGTAGATTCCTTTTTTTTCCTCTATCTCTAGAGTTAGCTGAAAAGAGAAAATGATGTCACCACTAGAAACAGTTTCACAGAACTTTTTAACTAAAATGCACCTTCATTCAACCAAAAATAGTGAAATGTTCTCAATTCTGACTAAGAAATTGATTGCTGTGGAATATTTAGTTTTATTTACAGCATTTGTATCTTTTATGTAAATCCTTCTCCATGCTGTATGAGAAGCTGAGGGATTGCACATTTTTCTTTTTTCCTTTGATTTGAACAAAAAGGAAACTCAAATAGAAATATTTTATATTCTTTATATAAAATAAAAATAGAAAATGAGAAATTTGAAATGCTCTCACACAAAGCTTGTGCCTCACCTCACCCAACTGATTTGGTAATACTTTAGAGAATTTATACTGAATAGGTAATTTCAATGAGTTCACAACAGAAGAGATGAGATTCCTGCCTTCCCCAAAAGGACAGAAAAAAGAATGCACAATGTGCTTTTTCCTGGAAGCAGATGTTTTCTCCTTCCTGCCCTGGAAATGTGCAGGGCAGGACACAACAAGCAAATGAAACCAGACACAAAATCAAGGAACTTGTCATTAAGCCATTTCCATTACATTAGCACTCATTCTTGGGTCTAAAATTAGATTTTATTCTGAGAAACTTCATCTGACATAGTCTTGAATATTTTAGAGGGTAACACAATTAACAAAGAGCCAATAGCTTGTGCAACAGAACATTATTTTATCCTTTACATGCTCCAGTACTTGCTTATATCAAAAGATTACTGGGAATTTACTGGAGGAGAGATTTTGCCATATAAAAACATTTAATGCAGACCTTACAGCAAGCTCATACATGCAACAAACACATGTCCAGCTTTGTACCTGAGGACATTCACTCACTGGCCAGTGTAGCTCAGTTATTTTCTGGTTTGGTGATACCTGAGGAATAATCCACTGCCTTTGGTAGGCAGAAAATTGCAGCAGAAGTGTTATGAATAATCCTACTGACTCATAATTATGTCTCACTGTCATTGTCATTACAATTTTTCATACAAAAGATTAAGAAGTAATCAAATTGAGGAAAAACTGCAGCAGGATGAGAGGTGTCTGCAGTGCTTCCCATGATTATGTTTCTATCATCTCCACAATGACAATTCATCACCAGCTGTGGGCAATTCACTTTCTCAATTCATTGAAATCAAGACTTGACTCTTTTTGAAAAGAAAGAAAAATTCTTTTACTGCATTTAATTTAAATTAAACAGCACAGCAGAGCTCTCAAAACCCCCATTCAAAATTACTGTGATTTAGTGGCCCAAGTCCAGAGAGGTGCATGACATTAAAATTAACCCACTCAAAGGGGACATATCCCAAAGCCAAGCAGAATAATCAGCTTGAGAAGTGGGACTTGATTTTATTAAAGAGCATCAGCTGTAATGCCAAAATGACTGTTTGGACACATCTAAACTGAAAACTAATCACTGAAAGGAAAAGTGGCTTTATCAAGTCATTTCTCACAAGAAAAAAAAAAAAAAACTCCCCCAAATTATTCTCATTTTTTCTTCAGAGATAAAACTTCATGGGTTTGTAAGATATTCCTGCTTTCTGTTAGACCAGATTCCTGTGCCCAAAGTCAAAACCAGTCTCACAGACCCACAGACATTTCTCCAAACAGACATGGAGCTTGTTTCTTGTAGAGTCATTACACTTCCCCCCTACATTTCCTCACCTTGGGGTTTGTCTGTTTGGGTGGGAGATCCCAAAGCAGCAGGACATTTCCACATGGGTGCAGTGAGACCTGTCACCCTCAGTAAAGCCATGGTGCCACCTCTGCACCGCCAGCAGTGCCCACCCTGGGAAGGCAAAGACAAGCACAGCAACAGAATTCCTGTGCCCTGAGATGTGCAGCCAGGGTTTCTGAAGCTGAAAACATAAAAAGACAGAACACTGTGCTTAATATTCCACTGCACATGTTCCCTACAAACATCTCTTTCACCTGCACCTCATGAGCATGTTTGGCCTCCTTTTATGTTTATATTTAGACCTCAAAGTATCCCATGGACATGAATTATGGGATGTAACTAAGACATATCAAAATAAGATGGAGTTTCATTTGCTTTAAGCCTCATGCTTGATAATTTTACCAGGTTGCCCACATATGTTAACTCCAAGCAACAGTGAGAAACCATCTTCAAATAAATAATCTCCTCCCTCTCCTAAGTTTCTACTCCTCTCTCATGAGTTTCTGGACCATTTCCCTCTCTGCTCTTACTCGCTGCTTCTTCCAGGGTGACAATCCACATTAGCTTTTCCCCCTGCAGAAGCTGTTATATTTTTCTTACCCTTCACTACATTTTTCCTGTTTCTGCCTGCAGCAGGTGACCTGAGTGACCAGAATACTGCAAGTACCCCAGGGAAATGTAGAGTGACACTTGCCTGACATTGACTCCTCCTATCAAACTGCCACAGGTGAAACACCAGCTCCAATCGCTGACACACACACACACAATCAGCAGCTATTCAGTAAAGCTGTACCATGAGAGATGTGGGAACAACCAACATTTCCAACATTTGAAATAAAGTAGAGTTTTGGTTTTCAGGTACCTATCAAGCAAAGTGCAGAGGCACAAATCCCTCCTGTATTCTGTCCCCAAAAGCTCGCAGCAACACAGAAACCTATCTGTGATCCCACTCAAAACCAATATACTAAAACCTCAGCTACTCCTGCTAAAATAAACTATTCTGACAGTAGTTGTTTTCTATGTCTCAAAGCCCAGGAAGTCAGTCAGCCAAGGCTCTTCTCCTTTGGAAAGCACAGAGAAGCATCACAAAAAGGCCTCAATGTTTCCAGCATTCAAGATGTGGGCTGAAAGCCAGAATGTCTCAACTATCAGGCTCTGAACTTGAGCACCAGTCCACAGAAAGCATTTCATGGGCACTGCTCCTTAACTGTGTGTTTTTCTGCACTAAAAATGTCAGCTCCAGTTGGGGGATTAGCTACTTCTGGTTCTGGCTAAACTACTTCCCTCGCTTACCTTTATTTGACTACTTATCTCCTTAGGTTTGAAATAGTTCCAATGCCCAGTCTATCCCACAGCAAAAGAAAACCAGGTGATGTTTGACTTGTGGTACCATCATGAAGATGAGCAGTGAACAGATATATTTCACATTTCTGATATATTTCACATTTCTGGCAAGAGCTCACCAATGTTCATCTGCTCTGGAACTTCATCTGAACATTTACAAATCAGCCATACAAGGGCTGTGGCTGAAAAGCAGATGATGGATTCCTCATTGCATGTCATAGCTGGCAGCAAGAAAATGAATGCTGTGATTTAATGAGGGTGCAGTTTCATTCTAAACAAGTACAGCTGACTCTGCCTAGCATCTGGCTTAGCAGAAAATTTCTACCTTATTTTATAACATGGGCACAAGTTTAATGAAAATGAAGCCAAAATGGTGATTTGCATGTTAGTGAAGCTGAATGATTAAGGTAAGCCATAAGTGAGAGAAAACATGGAGCCACAGAACAGGTAAGCCATGATATATCTGTCAGTAGCAATATAACTCAGGCATGATTTTAAAACAGACAGAAACTCTTGAGGGCGCAGCAAATAAATCAAAGAGGCTACCAGTTCAGGAGCCAACTGTGTATACATGATTCAAAGCCTGCCTGCTGTCAGGTAGTGACAGGACACAGCATTTCTGCAATCATCTGGCCAAAGGGTTAAGGGGATAAACAGTGACAAGTTCATACAGACACCACGAGGAGAAATATTGACTCAACTCTGGCCTCAGCTGCCTGCAGCTCTCCTTCGTGTCAGCAGTGACTCCATGCACGTGGCTGCTGTCAGCATTTCACTCACAGACCTTCCCTATCAGGAAGCATTTCAAACCCATTTCCTTCATTACTATTCAGCCTTCCCTCTCAGCAGGCATTGCCAGATGCAGCAACTTCCTCAAGCACTCCAGGAAGCTGCTGTCATTTATGCAATTATATCTGGCTGCTTTCTTTAGTATGCAAAGGTACCCAGAAGCACAACACAAATGGTTGTGTGTACTCAGCTGACCTCTGAAGGGCCCTCCAGAGCCACCCACCCACACCCAGGGTGCATTTGGACATTAATCCCTCACAAGATCACAACCAGAGTCCATGACAAGGGACCAATAACAGGTATGTGTCACAGCACAGGACAGGTGGGTGGCTGCCACCTGCTCACAAAGGCCCTGTGCAGCACCCCCAGCAGCCTCCACGAGGTGAGAACCCAGAAATAAGGAATCCCAGCCTCTGGGGATACTTCCCTGAGCCAGGAAACAGCTTTGCTTTTAGCACTGGCTATGGACAAAGGCTTCTCTGTACCACTTGTTAATGCTGACGCAGAAATACAGCTGTTGGGAGATTTTATCTGCTCTGTGGCTTGCCCAGAGATACTTGAGGAGCTTCCACAACTAAATACAGAGAATTCCTTTTCAGCAGGACTGCAGCAGGGTGGTTGGAGGGAAATGAGCTTCCCACCTGGGAAGATATACTCTTCATTTACACACAACCATGCTGTTGTAGCAAGGGCTGCTGCCCTGTTTGAACAAGTTTCTGAAGCCACAGATGTTGACACAGAATTCATGGAAGAAATAATGTCCAACACAGTGGTTCCTATGCTGAAGTACAAGACAGCAAGGCATAATCCTGCTTAATGAAGCCAAAACTAGTAAAGGAAAACAAAACCAAGAAAATATACATTTGACAATGAGTAGTTTGTGTGAGCAAGTAAAGTATTGCCTTGCATTTGCCAGTGTTTAAGGATATCGTGGACTTAGTTACATATTGCACCAGCCTAGAGTGTAAAAGTGGCACAGAGCTCACTTAGAACTAAAAAAAAAAAAAGAAAATCACAAAGAAAAAAAAATCTGCTAAAAATACATAACCTTTCCTCCAAATGCGTATAATGACATTTATTTTTCTCTTAATTGAGTTGCTTTGATTTCTCCAGTGACATAGTGATTGTTAGTAGCTCATTATACCCCAAAGTCCACATGGCTGCTCAACCAAATGCTGTGTAAACACCACTGACTGCAAAGAGGAATACCTTGTGATTTCAGCCTACTCCTTCCTACTGTTAAAGTCATTGGCAAAATGGCTTCTAATCACCCAGAGGCTGACAAAAGAAAAATTATACTCAGATTCTTAGAAAGTGAGATTCAGAAATGATTTCTCATAGAAACCTTTTAGAAAGCTTTTAAATAGGTGTTGTCTCAATACACAGAGAAGAGAACAATTCATAAAAACCCAACTTTCAAAGAACTGCTAAGAGAAAGACTTGTGGCAGGAAATTCGGGGATGAAGCTCAGCAATAAATGTAAAAAGAAAGGCAGGCCTTTTCAAAGTATGTATTTTAAAATAAAACAAGATATTTCAGCAACAGCACCACCAACACTGGCTCAAAAACAATACCCCCTTGTTCCTTCTGCAAGCTCTTTCCAGTGTTCAAGGATCTCATGCTGTCAGTCAGGTATTGCAAGTGAACACTGATGTTTAACTAAAATTATTTTCCAAACAATCCCCATTTTGAAGAAAAGAAAAAAACAAAAAAGACTTTTTTTTTTTTTTTTACCTTAGATATATGGCCAAGAAATCACTTTAGCTTTTGAACAACCTGCAAAGGAGCTCAGGGATTTAACACATACTGTATCAAAGGAGTGACACCCAAAGAAAATGAGATGCCCCAATTTTAGAACACACTCTAAGAGCCAGACTGCAAAATTTTCTCACAAGGAGGATCCAAAACCCCTGAGCACAGAAGGCACCAACACCATGTCAGGCACTGCCCCAGCACAAGCACCTCCATGTGTTCTGATCCAGAGCCCAGAAGTCTCTCTGAAAAGCTTCTGTTCCAAAATTCTGTCTGTGATCTGGGTTCTCACCTGGAGAATCTACAGAAAAGTACCAGGACAGAGCACTGGATTCCAGCAAATATTTCCAGGTTGGCTACCGAGTTTCCCAGGTACATGTACCAGGAGTCCTGTCTGGAGGACAAGACTGCTTCTCCTGCTCTCTTCTCCCTGCTTTGCAGGTGGAAACCCACCCAGAATCTCCTCATGAAGTCCTGGAACAGAACTTCAGCTTTGCAAGTCCACAGTAAGTGTCTCTGCCCCACAGGAAGCCTTCACCCCCTCTGACTTCCATCAAGCAGGACATGGGGCTTTCAATTCCCTCAGACTGGGGAAGAGAAGATGAAATGTGTGTTTTCAAGGAAATATTTATAGTCAGAGAGACACACGTAAAATTACTTTAAGTAGCATCTATTCTGTTGCATTTCACTAAAAACCAAACAGATTTTCTTACCCAGAGCCTTGCAGGATTTTTGTTATAAATAAAAAAATCAGATGTAACACAAGAACATAAAAACATGGTAAAATGAGAAAAAAAGAGAAAAAATCCTCTTTAATTAGGAACTGTACATACAAATGTACATAGAAACTGACCAGAGGCTGAATTGAGTCCTTGAATTGAGTCCTCAAATTTCTCCTAATAATTATTTTCATTAATTATCATGGCATAAGAGGCAGGCTACTTAAATCTATATGGCACAAACTCAGAGGTCATCCTTAGAAAATATTCTAAGGAATATTTTGGAGGTACTGGAAATCTTTGCTGTTACAAGGAAACAGGATGAAATCTACAAAAAAAAAATCAGCTCCTTAGGACTACAGAATTTCATAGAAAGGCAAATTATTTTGAAAAATTAGAGTTCATCAATTGCAAACATTGAAGTGGAATGACTTTTTTTAAAAAAATTTATGGTAAATATTTCTTTATTTCCAATCTCTCCAGTTAATGAAAATTTACTGTTGAATATTCTCAAAGATGTGCACCAAAAAAAAACTAAGTAATGGGGAATGGAACCTTCTCAGAGCTCTGCATAACACCCAGTTTAAGTATAATGCATATTTTAAAAAGTAACAAAATTGCTAAGGGCATATCCTTTCAGAAATATTGTAATATTATGTCTCAGCCACTGTTCATCCAGCCCTTGAATAATTTAATTTCCTCCCAAAGATAACAGTCATTTTGGTCTGTTTGACAGCATTACCTATGGACAAAGAACACCCTGTTGAACCCAATCTCACCAGTGCTTCCCTGCCTTCCTAATAATCTACTTTATGATATTCTTTTAATTTTAACTCTCTGGTCACACAGGCACTGCAATATTCTTCATGCAGAAAATAAAATTGTACAGATATACTTGGAAAATAATGCAAACCTTTATAAGTAAGCTAAATGCTCAACGGGGCTTTTTTTTTAAAACAAACTGAAAAGAATGATCTCTTGCAGTGTTCTTGATACCTTGATCACTGAAGTCTTTTGCTTTAAATATGATTTAAAAACTATTGTGTTATTCTGTGACTGATCCAATGTAACTGCAAATTCACTCAGCTGATGAACAATACCCTGTAATTCTGAAGTACTTACCTCTTTTTTGTATTGTTCAATGCAGCTTTTGTCACAGAAATATCAGAAGTACTGTTGTTCTCTTAATGGGCTATGGATATGAAAAAAGTTTGGGTAATTAGGAAAAATTACCTCTAATCTGTTAAAATTAATTTGAAGGTATTTTTTCCCTGTTAAAAATGGCCACACTGAACTGAAATTATGCAAAAGTTCAATATAATTTAGGAGTAAGAGGAAAATAGAGTAAACCCAGTTCAGCAGTTGTTCTTTATCTCCTCAGTTTCTTCTGTTTTCTAAAATAATTTTAAAAATTTGCCTTTTTAACCAGGATCACATCCTGGCTATGGAACGCAAGCTTTAAAGAGTGTTTGTTTTAAATAATAATATCTTTTTTTTTCTTTTTCCACTTAAACAGGAAAAACTTCCAAATCCCTAGATTTTGAGAAATTAATTCATTTTAGGAGCAATAAGCCTCCTTTCTCCAGTCTTACTGCAGAGACTGTAACACCACAATAGAAAATGGACTCTGCTAACTTTAGCTGGAGCAGAGGATGAGCACCCTGAGCCCTTTGGCATGCTGGCACAGTCTGGCAGCACATGGAAAACATGCTATTGAAATCACTCAGCTGTGTAGGAAATAATTAGAAGCTAAACATTGTTTGCAGAAATCACTGGGGAAATACTTTATGTAATGGATAAAGTCAATAAAATGGAATTGTTCATGGAAAAATTCTGACCAGAAAAGAAAAATACACAGGCAAAAAGAAGGTACTAGCAAATAACTCTATCAGTTGGATTCGTCACAAAAGTTAAAGAACAGCAATTTCATCATTTGCTGCTTTAGGAGATGAAGTTCACACATGTCCTGGAATGTTTTTGCTAATAGATTACACCTATTACAATGTATTAGAATTAGAAAAAAAAAAAAAAGATAATTGCTAATCTCATTTCTGCAAGCATTTAAATGTTCAACCCTAATAAAAGGATCTAATCAGATTACACGGATAAATGCAAATCTCTTCAAAACAGCTGAAAGCAAACACATGTGCCTCGATGGCTTCCAACGAGAATTGACGAGTAGAAAGCAGATGGCAACGTGATAGACTTCAGTTCTCCTGGAGCCACGAGCTATGAAAGCTCTCAGAGGTTCATGTTTCAGCTTTGGCAAGCTCAGAAAATATTGGCAATCACCTGAGCAAGGATTACCACAAGGGTGAGCAAGGACAGAGACAAGCACTAGCTAAAGCGTCAATGGGAATTTTTCATGTGCACCTAACCCCATAAAATGTGGGGGAAAAGGAAGACAAAGCTATAAAATTGATACTGAATAATATCCAGAAATACAGGGTAATGTGAGACAATGAGTTTTAAGATAACTTTGGGTTGAATGAGCATTTATTGCCTGGAAATATAGCTACCAGGCCATATAGCCTTGTACTTCACCAAAACAACAAATAAAGTCAGAAAAGAAAGGTGCAAACATCACGGGTCATGAGAGGGGCTCCTGGATCCCCTTTAGTCACCCAGAGCACTAGGGGAGGGTTTCAGCCATGCTCACCAAGGATTCCAGGCATTTGATCAATTCCAATTAGGTAACTTCCACTAACTTCCACCTATTCTAGATCCAAGCATCTTCTGCTCCGTCCTTTCCCATCCCTCAGGTTTTGCTGCTCACATTTTGCCTTTGTAAACATCTCCCAAGGCCTCAGTGCCCAGGGACCTTCAGAGACTGATTAGAAAGGAAAGGTGAGTGCTCTCAATCCTGCCACAAGCCAACTTCAGCTACCCTGTGCCTACTTTTTCTCCTTCCACACTTTGGTTAAAAACCAGTACAGCTATTCAAATTTCAATCCATTAGCTGGAAAATTAAGCAATTAATGCAGACAACATCTGTGGACAATGATTTATCAAACACTGTTATAGGAACCAAAGTATAAATTGAAGTCAACTTCAAGAGCTGGAGGCTTAATATAACTTCAGGAGAAAAAAGAAGAAAATAAAAAGTGAGAGAGAGTGACTCTTCACAGAACCTAAACCTCCTGGCAATTAGAAATGGGAAGATATTCATAGGTGTGATGAAGAACAAAAGAAGCCATTACAGCAGCCTAGAAAGGATCATTTCATAAGAGCAGTTTTATTTTAATCTCTGCAGAATGATGTACTTATTTAAGAAATACAGAGCCAGTGATCTGATCTGACTCTCTACATGTCACTGAACTTAAGCTATACGATACAAATCCTGTAGGTACTCAATATTTAAAAGTGGTTTTGAGGAAAAAATAAATTACTGGAGAAAAATGATACCTCTTCTAATCAAGGTAATTGTGAATCTGATTTTGTGTCATCTTGATTAAACAACTATTTTACAGGCTGTTGACAAGTTTCATTAAGAGCAAATTATATTTTCTCTCCTGAAAAATTAAGAGAGCATTAGAGGGAATTATCAGTCCTCACTGATTTTATCAAGGATTATATCAATATTTGATTTCTTTATCAGAAAGCATCTCATGCAAAATACTGCAGCTCTTTTACACTGATCTACTTTCAAGAAGCAATGAAAGCAGCTAAAAATGCCAACAGTGTATACTTAGGGCAGTAAATCATCTATAGTTTTGATGGCAAATATAAAAAGGTTTATCAGGTGACAGCTGCAAGATGCCTTCCCCTGCACTGCCCCATTTCCCAGCTCCTGTGATATTCCTTGGCACAGAAAACTGGGAATTTATACACTCCTGTCCAAAATCAACGTTACTAAGGGAGATGATACCAACAGGAAAATAACAAGAGAATTACAACTTTGTCTCCACCAAAAGGAAAAAAAAAAAGCAGTGCTTAATTTGTCTTTTTAATTCTACCTACAAATGTTCATGGCTTTTGGGGGGTTGAAGATTTTAATTATTACTCCCAGAGTTCTGTATGGTAGTTACATAATTTTTACAATACTTTTGTGACATTGCTTATGAGTTTGAGAGCTTCAAACCAACCAATTTGGACACAAATTCCTACACATTGCTATTTAACCAAAATGTCTTTTTTTTTTTTTCAATTTCAATCAAGTACTTGATTCAAATTCGTTTTTATAAGTCCTTAGTCTGTACTCTGAGAGCAATTAGAAGCACTGGAAATACAAGCCAGAAATATCCCCATCACCTTCTTGTTCCTTACTGACACAAAAATTAACCCTTCTCCACAAAACCTGCATATGTTGCACATTCTGTCCCAATGTTTTCTTCTAAATTAAGACTGGATAGTTTATCACAAGCTCTTCCTTTTTTTTTTTTTTTTTTTTTTTGGCACCACTATAAATACTTTAATATCTTCACACATTTGCATGGAGGTAGCTCTAAGCACAGTATTAATCAGACAAGAAAAAAATTAAATTGAGATCCAAACCTTTCTTATCCATTTATGTCTTTTTCTAAAAATTCCATCTTCTCGGAATTATTTTAGTAAGTTAAGACTGAGGGGGCTGAGGGGGCTTAGAACTTGCTAAGTTGGATGGGGCAAGTTAATGCTTTGACAACTATTTGATGTTGGTTAAATACTGTACTAAACTTTTTGGAAAAGTTCTCTGATTTTTCTGAAGTTGCCAGTAAAGTTCTTTCTGTTGTTTTGACCTCTTGAGAATATCTTCTGGGTATTTCTCCAGAGTTCTAACCCAGGGTGTATGAAAAAACACAAGCCCATTCAAAAACCATTTTGAGTGAGTTGTTTGAGGCCTTAGAGAAGCATAAACAGTGGAGCCAGGGCAGGCCACTGTGGAGCTGCTGCAGGGCTGTGTGGGAGGCAGAGACACCAGAAAGGAGCCCTGGGCTCCAAACCAGCACCACACATCAGCAGCTACCCCATCCTCCTGAAGGGCAGCAGCTCCCAGCACCTCTTACTTAAGTTTAATTAATACCCAGCCGTGTCTCTGGAAAGCTGCCAGGCTGAGCACAGAGCAGTTCACTTCTATCAGACTGCTCTCTGCAGCAGGGGAGCTGCCAAGGCAGGTGTTTGCAGAGTGAGCTGCATGTAGGAAAACCACACAGTGTTTGACTTGGCCTTTAGACACACACCCAACAATAACAGAGGCTGCAGTAACCTCTGGGAAGTAATTCCAAAGTGATGCAGCTGAGAAACAGAATCCAGACAAAAATTCACTGTTCAACAGAAGGCCTGATCATTGTAACAGGGAAGCCTGGGCAGAGTCCTCTGGCAAAGAAATGAGAATTTTTATGATATAGAAAGGGGATTGTTTTGATGAAGATAATACATCATGAAAACCATCTCCTTAGGGAAGAATCTCAGTATTTTACCCTCTTTGGTACATCTCTACAAATTCACAGAATCGTGGAATGGTTTGGGTTGGAAGGGACCTTAAAGCCTATCCAGTGTCACCCCTGCCACAGGGATGCCTTCCACTGTCCCAGGCTGCTCCAGGCCCTGCCCAGCCCGGTCTTGGGCACTGCCAGGGATCCAGGGGCAGCCACAGCTGCTCTGGGCACCCTGTGCCAGGGCCTGCCCACCCTCACATTCCTTCCCAATATGCCATCTAACCTTGCCCCCTGGCACAGGGAAGCCATTCCCCTTGTCCTGGCACACCAGACTCTTCCAAAACATCTTCACATCCTCGTGTAAAGGGAAGGTATGTCCCAAGGAAGGAGGGAACCTCCCTTGGAATGGAAAATATCAGCCCCTTAGCTTTGAATAATATAACTGTGAATTGAAGGGGCTGTCAGGCCAAGCTGTGGGAGAAGGAATGACAGTTCTTTGCTGGTGTGTGTGTGTATAAAAAGGCAAACAAAGCCCGGCAGCAGCAGCAGCAGCCGGAGCACAAACCCAGCCCCGGCCTCTCTCCCTGCGCTGCAGTTCCAGGCACGGCCAGCAGGGGCGCTGCTGGCTCCCGGCCGGGCACGGCCCCCGCGCCTGCAGGGGGCGCTGTGGCGCGAGCTCAGCCGCGCTCCCCTCACGCGGTGATGGCGGCCGGGAGGGATGGAGAAGGGGCTTCCTTTGGGAACTCACTGGGGCCCGTCAGTCCTGGTTCCCCTCCGGATGGAGAAATGAGCTGTAGCAGGGACCTGGGAGCACACCTTGGGGTGGTGAAGCTCAGTGCAGCACTAAGCCCCAAGCAGTGGCAGAAGCAGCGGAGGGTCCTGGCGGACAGAGGATGTTGGGCTAAATTGTAGTAAAAAGCCCAAAAAGAGCAGGGGCTGGTTTTGCGTTTTTTCACTAAAAAGCAGCAGCCAGGCTCGCAAAACCTGCTGGTAGATTCCCCTTTGAAGGGTGTAGGGTAAAGGGTCCCAAGGTTTTCCTCTGAAGGCACCTGAGTGGACGGGGAGGGTCCTTTTCAGTGAGATCAGGTGTTGAAAATGTTCAACAGCCACTCTTACCCACAGTAGGAGAAGCAGTAAAAGACAGAGCTCCATAGTGGCAGCAAATCCTTCCCACAGCAACCCCAGCCTGGCCATGTTCCCTCCAGTCCAAGAGTGAGCAAGAAGGAGAGCCCAGTCCCTCAGCCCCAGCCAAAATCCTGTGGTATCTCTGCACTGCCCAAGAGAAGGCCCCCAAACTGGGAGACTGCAGCAGCTGCACGCTGCCCCCTCTTCCTCTCAGCCACATCTTTTCTCTTGATTATTGTCTTTACCATCTTTTAGGCAACAGATGGGAGAAAATTCCCTGAGAGAAATATTTTTTAAAAAAAGGAAAAATCCTAACCTCCAACACTCTATCTTTTGTATCAGCTCCTTCAGGTGGGACAACTGTAGATTTTCTGCAGAAGCAATCCCTGAAGCAAAGCACCAATCCCTATCAACTACTGACTCAAAAGAAACATAAAACACCATTTTTCCCAGTCCAGAAGAACCCCAGAGACACAAGAAGGAGCTGCTCCAGCATCCCTTCCTCTCTATTTCACAAACAGTCCCAGATAAACCTTTGGGGACACACGTTCAAGTATTTGTGAGTGTTAGGGAATTACACTGATGTAAGAATAAATGACAACAAAGGAAATAAATCTGCTTTGAAATTCTGTAAAATAAAATTACTTTCCCTTAAGTTCACACATTTAGTTTAGTCATTAAAACTTTCTAAAAGAACCACTAGGTTTTATTTTATTTATCAAAGAGTAAGCAACTAACATTTTTTTATTACCTTTGAGACTTGCAAGAAACTGATAAACATTTACATTTACTGTAAAAAATTAAGTTTCTGAGTCAACAGTGTATTATATATTTGTCTTAATTGGGCTGATTTTAGCCTCCTTAAATTCTGCCTAATTTTTTAACTTGGACTTTTATTTGTTGCAGAGTTTCTCATAAAAATCTGCAAACGAATTACAAACTGTGGTTAATGAGCTATGCATAAAACTTCTCTTTTTCTTTATCATTGGTACCATCTGCTTTGGCTTTTTTATTATCAGCCTGTAAGCCAGTAATCTATCTACTTTATTTCCTATCTCACTTGGGGAAAAAAATGAAGAAATCCACTAGAGCTTTCAAACTCCCTGTTTTCCCAGAGTTTTCTTTGAGTGATGCCTTATTGTCCAATCTGCCTCCTGCTCTCGTTTTCTCCACTGCAAAACTGTTCCATTTAAAAAGCCCTTTGGATTTCCAACACACCCCAGACAGGATAGCAATTCCAAAATCAAATCAATCTGTTTTACCCTTCTTCCCCATTGCTAATAAGCAAAAATACTTCTTTCTCTCCCCACCATTCCCATTTCAATCATTACTGACTACAGATTTGATATAAAATACAACTATGGATTTGCAGGAAAAAAATTAAAATTTGGAGTATTTATGTCTTATCTATCCATGTAGAAGTGTTTCAGCACAGCCTTTTCTCTGTGCACTACAGTTTAATATGTGCTTTGATAGAGATGTTGCTTTCCTTCCAGGTAGGGCCAGCAAAATTCTGTATTTTGATGTGCTCCATCACAGAAGTATCATTGGAATGCTAATCTAATTAAATTCCCTCTTTTTGTCTAAAAAGATAATTAAAAACTTGAATTATTCTCTTCTGAGCTACGCCAGTACTGCATAAGAGTAGGACAAGAATAAGAAACAGGACCAAGTTCTTTAAAAATCAATGAGAAACCCCTTAAACTCAGTGCTCTGTGGAATACAACCATCACTAAGCAGGTTAAGGAAAAGTTTCATTATGGTCTCTCCTTTCAAATTTAGCCATTATATTCAGAACTGACAGCTGGGCAGCATTTGTTCTTTATAATGGAATGACTGACTTGAGGAAAAGTTGGAAAAGCCAGCAGCAAGAACAAGGCTTTATTTAATGAGGGTGAATTTGTGAGAAATGATCCCAAAGTGAGCAACCATTAACCACTAAGCTGAAAACCAGCTTTTGAATCCTCTGCAGATTTCCTAGCAGAGCTGCTGTTCTAGTGCTAAGCCCTACAGAGACTTTAATCCATTTTGCACCCGAAAAGGGGCCTGGGAGTGAAATTATTACAGTTTCAAATGCAAGCTCAGGGGAACTTAGCCTGGTGCTGAAAACAGATACTGAACTGAGAAAAAAGAAAAAAAAATTGGGTAGATCCTGAGGTGTCATGACTGTCCTGGGCAAGCTGTGTACAAAAAGAAACCCGGTAGGGTCTGTTATAAGTTCTTGTATTTCTTAGCCTTCACCAGCTGTGTTCTCTCTCTTCCTTGTGCTCTCACATACATTATATCACTTCAGCAAAGCTGGCTGTTTCCCATGTTTTCTGATTTCCTATTTGTTTTATAAACCAAAACAAGCCTAACTGAACAATTTGTGGTGTTTTTTAGTTTCTTATCAGTATATTCCTCTGGTAAGAAGAACCTTATCTCCCCAGATATAGAAACTTGGCAAAACAGAGAAAAGAGTGCAGGCCCCTGCTCTAAACCACTTTGAAGTCCACAGAAAGACCATGGGAAACATTGATCTCTCCTAACTGCAGTGATTTAAAACTTGTCTGCTCTAAGTTAGTTGCAGGGACCTCCACAATCCCAAACAATTGTGTCTTCAAGTACAATTCATCACTCTGTGCATGCACCAATCACTCCCTGTTGACTGGAAAGAGGACCCAGATGGGCAGTTTAGGTCAGGGAGCCAACTTTTAACACCGCTGTGGTTAAGTGAGATCCATCACCAATGACTGGGATGGAATGCATTCCAAAACCAAGTCAAGCCAGGCAGGAGTCTGTGGCCAAGAAGGGCTATGGTTTCTGCATCTCCAGTCCCACCCATCAGTCACCAAAGACTGGCACTCTTTGTCACAGACAAGCTTTCACTTTATGGAGCCCTAAAGCAGCATGCCAGTCCAGGGAAGAGCAAACACCAAGCATGTCAATTAATTTTTAGGAAGGCAAATTAATACACAGGTTGAATCTATTTCTTCTTCTAGACCCACTGACATCTCCTACTTCTCTTCTAATTAATCTCCATTTGTACCATGTGGAGTGAAACAGCTTGTAAACAAGGTACCAGAGCAGCAGCCAGATTTTGTGACACCTGGGCAGGTCATACACCCCAACTGACACAGCAAAGGCTCTTACTGCAACTGCTTTGCTGCTTAGTGCAGCAATACCAAGGCATCCTTCTCACACCAAGTAAATTGTAATTTAGTAGTAAGAGTACCACACTTAGGGCTAGTTAGCCCTGACTAGTCTCAATAATTAGCTGTGGGCCAGAAGACAATAAGACTCTTTTCCAGGATTTTCCAGAAGAATGCAGGTCGCTGGAATTGCTGTGTTACAGTACTTGGGGTCACAGAACAGCAGGAAACAAGAAGCAGCGTCGCTTTTCAGTTTCCACATTCCACATCCACAGAAACACTAAAGGGACAATAGCAAAGGACTGCTCTTAAGAAATCAGCAGTCATTAGACACCACCCATGTCTTTACTGGGCTTTGGTTCAAGGGAGACTTTAAGCTCTGATTAAGCATAGAGCACACCCTTGAAGCTGTTTTCAGAATCTATAATTGATACACTTGCCCTTATCTCTCTCTTGTCCATTTTCTGAGGTCTGTTGTACACCAAACCCAGGTAGGAATAAAGCTGTCACTGTCATTTCACTTGACACAGGTTTTCCTCTGCTCCCTGTTCCAGGCTGCAGTGCTGCTCTGCTTTTCCCACTAGGTCACTTAACTTGCTTCCATCCAGCTCAGCTAAAAGCACAACTGCTTCAATGCAGAAAAATTTAAAGGGAGAATTGGAAGCAGTTCAGAAGCAATCTTTCTGCCATAAAATTTCTGCTAGCAACTAAGAATTTTAAAAGTTCTCCCTTGCCTGGAGAGCTAAATACACACACACATATACACACATACATGTATACCCATATATACGTACATATTTATAAACATACATATATATTTCTATGTATATATAGGCACACTATATATATATATATATATATATATATATATGTATAATTACAGTACATCTAGATGACCATTTCAGTTCCTATAGGATTGTGGTTTGAGGAGAATCCCCTCAGTTCCCCCTCTCCACCCTTAGGTCACCTGAGGGAGAGGTCTTAGAGCACACAAACAGACACATTTTGGAAGAACTTAAACCAGGGGTGCTTCATCTGTTGCTGATGCCAATTCAGTTGCCCAGAGCAGTGGTAGACCAAAATAACCTCCCCCAAAACAGATCTAATCCTGTGGCACCCTCGCACATGCCAGGATGGACACAGTCAGTCCTATCTGTGTTCCTGGCCTGGGAGTCCTTCTCTTCCCAAGTTTTTGCCACCTTGAAAGGAAGGAGGCCATTCAAATGCTGGCCTCTTTCCCCTGGACAAAGGTGATATGGCACCTATTCCCTGTACTACATTACAGGCTATAAAACATTAGCCTTCATTATTTTCCTCACCAGGAACACACTTCTGCAGGGCTTTTGGGCAAGAAATGAGGCTGTCTTCCCCTGACTAAAATAATTAATAACAGTGGACCTCTACAACTGTCAGCCAGCCCAGCTGCAACCAAGGACCAATGTGGGATCTCAGCACCTCAGGACTGAGGTGCAGAGGCACCGAGACCACCCTTGGGGGGCTCGGGAGTCCTGGAATGTTGCCAGAAGTGTCTGGTGGCTGGACTTTGATCCTACAGAGGAGACGACACCTGTATGAGGATGGGAGGATTTCACTGGGTGAATGGTGAAGGGATAAGTTAATTAGAGTGTAAGACACAGGGTTTAGGATTTCTGTACAGGGGGGGGGTCTAGAGAAGTAAGATGGAGGAATTGGGGCGTGTCCTGTTCTTCTTCTTCTTCTTCTTGGCCTCCATCTTCTGTGGTGATGTTGGCACTTTGGGATTGGTTATTACTAAAAGTGCACTGGTTAATAAGGGTAAAAGGCATTGGGGAAAATTGATAAATATTGTATGCGTAATTTTGAGTATAAAGATATGTGACTGCCCCGGGGGCTCTCAGTGTGCTCATGGCTGGCTGCTGTGCAGACCTCTGTCGGGCCAAGAGAAAATCTTTCAGATAAACAATTAATAAACACCGAGACCGAGAAAAGATCTGAAGCCTCTTCTCGTCCTTTGAAGCGCAGGCTGTCCAAGGCCACCCCGGGCCTTTCCAGGTCACCTAAACAGCCGAAACACCGACAGACCAAGACTCCAATTTCATAGTGTCAGCTGTGGATATTTGTGTCCACTCATCCAAAGGAGTGACTGATTCTCAAAAATAATTTCTCCAAGCTGAGTAAGAACTTGGCAAAGTCTAAAATGACAGAATTAATAAAATTCATCATGTTAAACATACTGCTTTTAATATTTACCCCCTTAACATTAAAAAATATTCCCAAACCAACAGAAATTTTTAGTGCATTAGAAGCTAATCTTTAACCTCTCTAGCCTTGACTCCTTGACTCACATAGTCATAATTATGTTACATAAAATGCCCTTTGATTCAACTACTGTGCAATCCATTACTGTAATGGAAAAAGTAATTAGTATTTTTAATTAATGAGAGACTTGAAAATGCACAAACAGAAGCATGAACTTCTGTCTTCTTGAGCTAATAAAATAATTGTATAAAAATATCACATCAAACTACAGATCTAGTCCTTATGGCTCTGCTAAAAATGATCCTTTAAGGTAACAAGCAGAAATATTTGCTTATTAAGAAAGAATTATTCATCTAATTGGATAAACTAAATGCCCATCACCTACCCACTAAGGATAAATAAAATCTGTGGCATACAACAGAAGAGTTCAGCACAGCTAATGAGAAGAACAGCATTTTGTGGCACTGTTGCTGATGCTTTGAGAAAGTTGCCCTAGAACAGAGGCTAGACAGTTAAAGAATAAAGCAGGGATTTATTAAAAGGCCTCCATGGATCCACCTTGGGCAGCACAAGAGCCCAGCCAGGGCTGCACCCAAGGTGAACCAAAATGGGCACAAAATGGACACCCAGTCACGGGGTCTGTCACTTTTATCAATTCTGCTCCATTTGCATATTGAAATTAATTGTCCAATTACAGCTTTAGGTTATGGAGTCCCATCCTGCTTGTTTTTCTCTCTTCAGTCCACTTCATTTATGCTCTTGAGACTGAAATTTGAGACTGAAATGTCCTTGGTCCCCAGCTAGAGAAAGAATTGTTTTGTCTCCCTACTCTGTGAAGAGCTCACCACGCCCTCATATGAATCTCAGAAATGCACACTAAAGTAGCACAGAATCTGAAAAACTATAAAAAATATGAAAGCTAAAACCTGTAGCCTGTGCCTGGCAGAAGTGCACAAGAAGTGCATCAGGTTCCTGAAGGAGCTCTTGCTAATCACCAAGTACCAGGGAACAGCATATTACCAGTTCATGCATAAATATTTAGACACAGAGAAGAACAACTCATAAAATGGTTCTTTAGAATGATTCAGCTTTTGTTTGGTTTAACTGAATTTTGAACATGTGCGCCCCAGCTCCAGCTGCATTTCAGTCTGATGCTACTGTAAGATTTTGTAGCATTTATTTCTTGCAAGGAGATGAGTACCACAGCAATTTACTGCATGATCTGCTTCTCCACAACCCAAAGCAGGATTTTTTCTCAAACTGAGGTCACCTTTGGCCTAAAATGGCCCTTTTGAGTGGGGCTTTTTTTATCACATAAGCTCAACACTGCTTATATTAATTCTTGAAAACCATCTCCCCTGATACAGATCCTGAAAGTACTCTGGGGAATTACTAAACCAAAGTAGCTTCAAACCACCTAGAAGGTTTTCATAATATTTTCAGAAAGTATTTATGATTAAACCAAAGATTGAAAAATGCAAATTCTTGAGGAAAACAATTCTGCACAGTATGCAAGGTTGAAAATGATTTTGTGAAGCGTGGCAGCTTATTTTCACAGATTCTCCCATGTGGGAGCAAGTACTCCCCAGTGGAAGCCACTAAGTTCCATGCCATGATTTTACTTTAAAATGCACAATTTATCTGTTCAAATTGAGTTGAGCAGTTCAACTGGAAAACACAGTGGTGAAAAAGCCAATATAGACATTCACTGAGCCAAAATAAGGCAAGCACTGCTGCCATCACAGAGTGACCTATCCCTCTAAAAATCATCAGTGTTTCCATCATTTTAAGGGAAGGGAGATCAGGAAGCTCTGTGTAAAGAATATTCACTCTAGCACTCTCTTAAATTCAAGAAGATAATTGGAAGGCTCAAAAAATCAGAAAGCAAAAATAAAATAAAAATTCCTTAGCTATGGCATGAATGTTCAGTACTGACAGTTGACAATAATAATTTTAGAAGTTAAATTAGAAGCTAAACATTTATCATCAATAAAATACTTATAGATACTCTCCAACTTAATTCCCTGAAGAAGTGCAGGGAAAAAAGAACAAAGAAGAGAGGACTATAGGTTAATTAGGTATTTAAAAAAAGAAATAGGAGTTAACACTTGTACTTGCATTCTCCAGATTCTTTCATATATTACAATATAATACATCACAGCTCTGGGACTCCAATGCTAACATTAGCCCTATGACTTAACACTTTAAAATTGATTCTGGCAAGTCTGACAACAAATTCAATGTCACTGATTAAACTTGATAACAAAATGGTACAGGTTCCTTCAGCACACCACTAGAGCTCAGCTGCCACAGCAAAAAGAAGGCTTGAAAATAAGGTTTTGCTTCAGCAGGGGTATGAGTCAGGCCTATTAAGCAGCCACACTGTGACAAAGATCTTAAGGTGCCTTTGCATCAATGGCAGCAATCATGTGCAGTCCTCTGCTTCAAACAAAGCCAGCCCATCCCTGTCCTTAATCTCCAGTAACACTGCTGGCCTCTCCCTCACCCTACAAAGAAAAAGAAGGGAAAAAGTGGACAAGATAATTAGAGATTCCAAGAACTTTTTCAATTAATCTTGAAAATTAAAACTTTGAAAGCAGGACATCAAGTGCTTGCAGTGCTCCAGAGGACATCAACAGCCCTCTCACACTCAAGAACAGAACAAGGAACAGCAACGTAATCCACAGAAACTGGGTCAAATGCCCTTAGATACTAAAGTGATCCTTATTCAAGGGAATGTCCTGATTTCATTATTTCATTATTATGGCTGGAAAATCCATCTCAAACCAAACTGTAGCTGCAGCACCTACTCTGTCTAAACACTGGTCTAGTCACAGAACAAAAGAAATATAAAAATATGCAATAAGTTGTGCAATTAATCTGCTGCCTGTAATGATTGCTCTGTGTTTAGCCTTTAGAGAGACCAAGTGACCACTGAGCAAGAATTCCTAATGTTTAATCACTCAGTCTCCAATATCATAGATATCTTTGGGTTGGATGGATTGGATGGGTCCCACACATAGGCCTGCCTCACCTGGACATCCTGTTGCAGTTTCCCAGCTGGAGCTGTGTCCCTTTCAAAAAGACATACCTGAAGAACCATCTGAGAGCAGCATTTTTTCAGCCTCTATGAGGAGCACTAGAGCTTTTATTTGGAATATACACAGCCCACAACCCTCAAGATCTTACCAAAGAAAGTCTGGCAACAAAGAAAGCCTCCAGCAACCTCACATCATCTACATGAAACTGGAGAGGAGCTCTGGGGCTGGGGACAGACAAAGCAGGGCACCACTGCACCCCTCATTCCCTGGACCAGCTGCATGAGAACCAATGGTTCCAAGCTCAGATTTCTGGTATTGCTGCAAGAGAATCCAACTGGAGCAAAATGGGCAAGTTGGAGCAGTCAAACCTGTGTCCTGAGAACATCCCATAACCTATTCCATTGTATATGTCACACCATTCCCATGACCCCATAAATATTGGACTAAATGCAGAATACACTTGACAACAACTGTATTTTGCATTCAAGCAGTTGTAGTTCAGTGGAACTTTGATTTTGTTTATCTGTCTGAAATACTGAAAATGGACTGTGTATTTCAACTTAATTGCAGCTGCAGTCATAGGAGGCTTTCTTATATATCTGAAGTAGATGCTCCCACATTACATTTTCATAAAATATTGAAATGTGTGAAGAACTGAACTGGTGCTCTCACTTGTTTTTTTAAGAGTTAACTTAGGCATTACCTTAGAGAGAGCCTCAGACCCTGAACCACCTCCCCACTGCTCTATTTAATGAGAATACTTAGTTTCAATATTACTTTACAGCATGTTTAATCTGACATGTCTCCAATTTGCTAACTACAAAATGTGATTATTCCATAAAATGACATTGTCTATTAAAAATGAAAGAAATACAATTTAATTTGAATTGTATTACTAATTTACATCTACATATAGCTTATTAACTGCTGCTGGCCTCTCAGTTGGGTAGGCAAGATAGGAAATGTTTCAATTTATGTGATAATTAGAGTACGTCCAGGGGTTCTTTCCATATTTAAAGTGCATTTCTCCTCTGAAGAGTGACTTTTGAGACGTTAGTCTGGTAGATTCCATATTTCTCTCTTAAACATTGAGAAATTGTTTGGGTTACAAGTGAAAGGGCTTTTTCTAATTTTGAATCCTATAACATCCATCAAAATCCAACTGGGTTTGTTACTTGTCATATTACTCAAACTCCAATGCAGGCAACTATTACATTATTTTGAGGGATAAAAAAGATGTCTCTGGTTACAGATATTGGGGTCACTTTAAGCCTGGTCTTCCAAGTGACTTAAAAAGGAATTATCACACTCAGTCAGGAAAACAGAGTATGTCCTTCAGGAAAATATTAGTTTGTCATGGTTGGTTTAGATTGGTTTGCTCCATCCTGGACAAAGTTTTGGCTTTGTAATTGAAATTTTGACTCAGGTTCTCCATGAGAAATAATTTACAATGAGATTCAAAAATTCATGGTATTGAGACAGCTAATTTGAGAGAGTATGAACATAATAATAAAATAAAGGTTACTTTTGCTGGATTGGTAGGGATTTATTCCATATCTGAACTTTCATCTTTGTATTTATGAATGCAAGAAAACTGCCCTCATTACTGAGACAGAACTCCTGTTCAGGCTTTCAGTGACACCTGTAAAAATGCAGCATAAGGCAGCTCTTCTCCTCTTCCTCACCATCCCACAGCAGGACATGGGGGACTCACACAGCTTGTGCTGCTGGACCCTTCACACTGCTCTGGAACCAAATGTTCTCAGTGCTCTGGAGTAGAACTACATCAAACACCAGGGAGGGTTCCTAATGGAGAAGCAGTTCTCATTATTTCAGGAGGTTCCTAACATGCCAACAAATAAAAAAGTTCTTTGTCCATTTTGTCAGGATGCCACAGCCAGGTAAATACCCACTGGTTCATGCCAAAATTATGTTCTTGGAGATGGAATTTAGATCTTCTTATACTCCCCTGATGCTTATTCCAGTTTATTGGATTGTTAGCACCATACAAACCCCAGCTGCTCTCAGGCAGGGAGGGCAAGTGCTCCAAGCAGGCCATGGTCACATTTTGTGCCTGCCACTCCCCTTCTCTGACATCACACAACCCCCTGGCTCCCACACAGCTGATTTCATTCCACAGCTCTGACACAAAATCCCTCCTTCGTAATTTGTGCGACAACTCCAAGGTGTTTTCTGCTCCCTCTAGCAGAATATTCCTGACCAGAAACAATCTCACAAGACAAACACGACTCTGTGACAGAAATTTTAACTCCTGCCGTTGGTCATTCCTACAGACACTACAAGTACTGTGATAACTTGGTCAGCTCTTCTGTGGATGTGAGTTTTGTGGAAGAACTCTGGATTTGATTGACTTTAGCAAGATCATTATCCAATCAGAAATTCCCGTACAGAAACCATATCCCAGTTGCCGTGCAATCAGTGTCAAACAGAAGCATGGATCCGGTGTATTTTGTCAAAGAATCTTTTTCATCATTTAGTAATTAACTCTCCATAACCCAAAATACCGAAATCTTTCTAAAACCTGTTTAAAAAAGGTAATGCAATTATCATCTGCAGTCACACCTGGTAATGCACAGAGCTATGGATCCCAGTTAAAAGTCACTTTTGGCAGCCACAATTTCTGCACTGCCACAGAATCCTGGAATGGTTTGGGGTGGAAGGGACCTTAAAGCCCACCCAGTGTCACCCCTGCCATGGCAGGGACACCTTCCCCTGTCCCAGGCTGCTCCAGCCTGGCCTTGGGCACTGCCAGGGATGCAGGGGCAGCCACAGCTGCTCTGGGCACCCTGTGCCAGGGCCTGCCCACCCTGCCAGGGAACAATTCCTTATGTATATCTAATCTGAAACTGCCTCTTTCATCTTAGGGCCATTTCCCCTTGGAAACATGTCCCCCTACAAACCTGTGATAGATAACCTCTGCATCTAGATAGATCCAGAGATGCATGCCAGTTTTGGAGGATGCATCTAAAACCCTATACAAGAAAATGATGAAAAAATACCACAGTCCAATTTTTCTCCTTCCCTCTGTTCACAATATTTTCTTGAATAGGAATACTTCTTTAATCCTAAAAATATTTAGTGTTTGAATAAGATGGAGATTTCACTTTGTTATGCCTGTGCTTCAATTTATTTCTATTTTCTTTTATTTCTTTTAATATTTTTTCCTGTAGTTTCTTGTCTACCATCATCATTTTCTTCAAAAGGGCATGATACCCAACACATCCTTTTAGCGTATCTAGAGAGAGGAACTCAATTCCCTGAAAATTTCAGCCTCAGTTTTCCATTAAGTCATTTCCTTTTGCATTTAGCTCACATATACAGCCAGTATTAATAATTTCCTCAGGAGACAACCCAAGCTGACAGTAAATGTGTTCATCTCAATATGATTCCTGAGGAGTGCAACAGGGCCTTTGCAACCACTGCTACCTTCACATGCAAGGTTTAAATAACACTTTATTCACTGTGGACTTTTATAGCACTAGCCTCAAGTCCTGAAACAGTTAGCAACATGCAAGGAGACTCCCAAAAATCAATAATATAGCCTGTCATGTCTGCTCAAACAGATAAAAACTATCACCATCACAGTGTGTATCTTTTAAACATTTGTTTCCTCCGTAGCTCAGGGCAGTTTGTGTTGAACAGCTTCAGCTGTTCAACATGTCAAAAAACATTGTTAAAGACCCAACACTGAGATCTGTCAGGGCTTTTAACACTCTAAGAAAGAGAAAGGCCATTTCACAGTGTTTGGTTGAACAACAGCAGAAAAAAAATAAAAAAGAAAAGAAAAAAACTAACAAACAACCAACTAAAAAACCCCAAACTCACAACTTGCAGGTGCTGTTACAGAAAAGGAGTTGCAAAGCTGAATCATTGCAGGAAATCCTAAAAAACACCCTTGAAAAAGAGATCAGTAACTCAGTCTCTGATCAGAACAGACACAGGATCTGCAATTCTGTGTTTGGAAAATGTCAGGAACTGCAGAAGCACAGCAACACTAAACCAAGGTTAGCTAAACTGGCACTGAAACAAAACCCCTGGGACCTGGCCATAAGCAGAACACCAACCACACATGAGTGTGCGATGACACATCACCACAGGCTGGAGCTGATGTTCTGAATCCCAGCTGCCCTTGATGTCACCCTTTAATCCTGCTGTTCTATCACTTCTCATCTTGCATCATTGCACTTTCAGTCTTGGGATCACAGTTTAATGGCAGATAAAGGCCTCATCTCCTCACCACTGACATATCAGAACAGACTATTAAACAGCAGGTGACTAACTGAGCATTCCCAAAGAAATCACATCTTGTTCTCACAGGGATTATACTTCTTATCTCAGTTTGGATTCAACCAATCAAAGAAAACCTCAACTAAAAGAGTTTCTGCCATTTCTGATTAATTTGCTATGACAAAACATTTGCATATACCACAGCTCCCTTTTTTGTTTTCCTTAGCAGTAACTACTAAACCAGAGACATCTCCAGAGAAAAATAATGGGAATTTGAAGATGAAAACCCCCAAGCAAACAGGGCTTGTTCCAAGTTCCAGTTGGAAATGCCATGGTTTAATCAGGAATGTTGTGTACAAAGTGCTCTCCTCCTTCAGTACAGGACTGTCACACCTGTCACCAAGGAATCCACTTTGCTCAAGAACCCTTCAAGGATGTCTGGCATTATTAGAACAGATGAGACCAGTGACTCTGGACTTGGTTTTGTTTGCTCTCTGACATTTTGTTGAAGCTGTGTTTTTATTTTGGAGAATGGTACTCAAAAGAAACATTTCTCAGTGTAAATTATAAAAAACATAAGCATTCTGTAGAAAGATTTTTCTCTAACATGTTTTTACATCTTCTAGCAGAATTCAGCCCCTCTTCTGACCTGATTCTACAAGCACTGCTACCATGGGAATATACTTCAGAAAACAATCAAACAAGGAGCAAGAGAAATGTGAATGTATTTCCTTGAGTGCTTCTGTGAGTGTTTTCCAGTACTGAACTCAAACTTTCAGATACTGTGGCTTAACAGCCACCCCCACAGAAAGAGGAGCTTGCAAAGACGTGAAGAAGCCAAAATTTGGTAATTGAGCCTTTTCTTAGGATAATCTAGAGACTTAAATGTAGGCTTAAAATTGGAAAGGTATTCCTGTAAATGAAATTCTTCACTTTGGCAATGTTTTTGTTTTCTCAATATTGCTATTACAGCTACTTAATTCTCTTTCTCATGCAGCAAAAGGCAGTTTGTTTTGTTGCTGAATAACAGCAGTTTTCTGCATGGAACTTAAGCAGCACAATCTAAAGCATATTAACTGCCATTGCCACCCCTTTAGAGTACATGCATCACCTAAACAGAGATTCTGTAATAAGAAAAATATGTATTGATTTGCAGTTGAATGGGCTTCCTTGCCTGCTTTAAAGAAACAGTAATGCTTTTCCTTCCCACTGCCTATCTTCTAAAGTTTATGCTTTTCAAACTACATATAGTCTAAGAAAAATCAAGAGATGTTAATTAAATACAAGTTAGAGATTTAAAAGCAAAGATGAAACTTACAGCAAAACTCTTAACAAGTCTCTATTGCCTATCATTTTCTATAACGCACATAAAACATGTGAGGTGAAGTGGAAGGCCAGAGCACCTCAGTGATAGAAAACACCACTTTCAATAGAACAGGAAATAGGCTAGTTTCATAATTTAATTACCTCAGCTTCTGGCCTTATTTCAGGATCTGAAGTTACTAAATTTCATTGTGAGAAATAGCTCATGGCAAAGAACAATACTCAAATATGATATTTTAGCTATTTTATTGGACATTCAACTGTCCTGAGCAAATGGGGAGCACAGACACTCAGTGAGAAATGTTATCTTGGCAATGCTGCTTTTTCTTTTAGATTAAAAACTTTTTTTTTTTTTTGAGAAACATCAACAGAAAGAAATCCATTCCCAGTAATTTTTCAGCCAAGCAGATTATCTTATTATCAGGTTTTAGTAAAAAAATTGGCCTAAAAAAATTAGACAGTACACATGTAAGTTACTGCAGAATCAGGACTTAAGTCAATTTACAACATCTCATAACTTGTTTACTCTCCACATTGTATTTGCTGATTCAATGCTCCTTTTTAGCAACTAGAAATCATTTCCAAAATCCAAAATTTTTACTCAAGGCATCAAGATTCTGAAAGAATTGTAACTTATGTACCAGATGAGTGAGGGAGGATAAGTCTGGAACTTTTCTTAAAGGAGAAATAGGAAATAGAATTATGGAAGTGCTGTAAAGCTAGAGAGAATAAGAGCTGAAGGTAAACTCATCTCAATTCATAATTACCCCTCTGTAAATATTTAACTCAAAACTTCTGATATCCCCCCTTATTTCACTGCCTTTGCACTGAGGAAGGGAAAAAGGAGCTGATGATCTTCAGCCACCGGGTCCATGAGAAGAAATGAAGCAAAACAGCCTAAATTTTGTCCTTTGGCAGACTGGGGGTGTGATGGAAGTGTTGAAAATAAAGAGAATTAAGGCCTGGAGAGGTTCAATAAGGAAAGATCTGTTATTTAGAGATTTAGGGCTGTTCAGCCTGGAGAAGGGAAAGCTCTGGACATGGTTCCACCAGTTCCAACATTAACTGGGTTTTATTTAGGAATCTCCAGTAAGGCTTTGGAACAAACACCCAGCAGAACAATTCTGCTGCAGACTAAGCTGGCTTTTGGCAAAGAGAAATATAGAGGCCTAATTGAACAGACAGACCCAAGAATAAAAAACCCAAACAGAAAAATGGAAAATATGTATATATTTCTTGGCAGGCATAAGGACTGGCACCCAGGGCCATCCCCAGTGCACAGAGCCCTTCCTAAAATCCAGCCAGAGGCCCCTACTGAGGAATAGGAGGTACTTAACACCAGCACAGCTCATTGTTCACCTCTGTGCATCCACAGGCAGCCAAACCAGCCTGGTCCCTGAGCAGAGAGCACAGAATGGCACAAAGCAAACAGATCCTGCTCCCATGGGAAGAGCAGCACTCAGGGCTGGCTTTGCTGCTGCTCCTGGACCCCCCGTGTGACAGCAGGGACAGCTCTTCCCAGCACCTCTCCAGTGCCAAGTGCCAGCCTGGTTTGCCACTCTCAGCCAGGAGTCATTTTCATTCTTCTCCCAGTTCTCCTCACTGCTCTCAGCCCTTGCTATTTTCTGATCTTTATTGCAACTGCCACTTTTTAAATCCCACAATTTAAAGCACTTTATTACACAATAATCATAACTCTCTTTTATGCCATCATTTGTCCATCGGTTGAGCAGTTGAAGGGAAAAATTATCTACAAATGAATTACTAAAGATCATTCTACAGCAAGCTTTAATGGTTTAGTACTGGAATGGAACTTTTCACAGCTTCTGAATTATATGCAGCAAACATTATTTGATCAAACAAAAATATCATTCCTTATAATTGCCATAATGTACTGTATAAATTGTGCTATCAATTACGAGATGCTGCAGAAACACCATGACCAGTTAACAACTCACAGAGAAGGTGCCAAAGCCACTATGGACCCACCTCAGTAAACACACACCTGTTTATTCCAGGCTCAGCACTGTGTGGATGTGGAGTGACAGGCTCTGCATATGCAGCTGGTGAGGGAAGGATATTTGAGGGACACCTCAAGGGCTGCTTTTTCCAGAAAATTCCAATAATCTCCCCATTTCTGTGCGTCAGCTTTGCACCCTGCCATTCCCAAGTACTGCTTCTGAATTCAGGGATTCACCAAAGAGCAGTGTAGGCATTTTATGAAGGGAGAACATAGAAACCAAGACATGTTCCACTTAAAAAAAAAAAGAAAAAGTAAGCTGTGGCTGGCCAGTTATAAGGAATGTCCACACTTAAGAAAACATAAATGCAGAGTAACAGTCCTTTTTTTCCCCCCCATGTTTTTAAGAGCAAAATATTGTTCAGCTGAATTGGCTCACATTTCAGATTGCAAAGATTTTATTATTTTGAAAAGCCATAAAGTCCACTTTTTCCATATGTTTTGCTGTGGAACATGGAGAAAATTTTTATTAGAAAGTGAAGGCAAACTGAAAAATACAGCAGAAACCTGCAAAATAATAATAATAATAAAGAATTTTAAAATAAGTGAGAAAAGAGGTGTAAGTAAAATATTTCAAGGAGATAAGCTCCAAAGCCCTATCAGATGAATTAATATCCATGAAAAAAGATTACACTTTTATCTTGGCTAGTCCTTCTTTACTGAATAAGTCATGAAAAATTAAACAAAAGAGATTTTGGAACCAGAACTAATAGTTAGTCAGCTTCCAGTCATCCCTTTTCTCTTCCCTAGTCGCTTTTTCCCCATTTAGATTTGATTATATGACAAAGAGCTGGTAATTGGAACAATGAAGTTACCTAGAAACTACTTAGGAAATCAAAAAGCATAAACATCACCCTCAGTGTAATAACTAGGGAAGAGAAGGCAAATTTTGAAGTGAGAATATGCCATATAGCTCATTTTTCAAAGCACTGTTTACTTAATAAAAAATAATTCATACATATCAGCAACTTGAGAGGCCAAAATTGCAATCAAAAAGAGATTTTTCCATTTCATACAATGTTTAGGTAAAGAGTATGATCATTATAAAGACAATATTAAGTCAGAAATTAATTTAATAACACTAACAAAAGAGGAATGTACACCTATGACTCACAGCATTTTTCTTTACTCATAAGTCTTGAAATGACAAACAGATTTGTCCTAAACAACTGGGTGCTTATTTCTGAAACATTACACAACAAATCCATGTTTCCTACTTTGAGATACCTAGCTGCTTTCCTTTGAAGCAGGAATATATATATATATATATATATATATATATATATATATATATATATATATATATATATATATATGTAATACTTGGCTTTTAGGAATTGCAAATGTTAAAGAACAAGTCTCTAAAAAAATAAACTTCAGGAAATTAGGTAAATCCAACTATATTCAAACAAAAAACTCCAACTCTGCAGTTATCTCTAATTACATTTGAGAAACTATAATTAGTGTGGAGAAAATGAGGGAATTACTGATCACAGCCTCTTCCAATGCAAGAAGGAAGAGGTGGGTACCCAATTAAGCTTCAGTTCAGGAGAAACAAAAGGAAATGTGTGCCCATGTCACACCAGGTGACTGGGTCCTCACCTCAGGACCTTGAACCTTCTACAAAGTTAAAGTCATGCAATAAAAACCCACCCAAGGATTCATAGGTATCAAACTGTTCCCTCTGGCTCAGAAAGTCTCTGAGACACAAATTATGACAGGCTGGCACTTCAGAAAATAGAAATGTTTTAAATGTTCCTATGATGTCTACCCTGCACAGATATAGTTAGCATCTATATTAAATACCCATAGGAATTATTTTGAGAATCACAACTCAGAGTGGAGAAGCAGGACGGGAAAAAAGGTCATTTGTTGGAAAGTATGAGAAGTTCAGCAAGTGAATGCCCATCAGGCTTTAATTAAATGTTATTAGGATATATCACGGACACAATTAAATTCTGATGAAGATTACAGGGGACCAATGTCCATCAGGACAGAAATGCTGGCTGAGACCACCTAAGTTTAGAAAACACTGCAGAAATGGGACATGGCTCCTGATTGTTTCCTCTTTGCCAAATCACTAGCCAGGAGAGACTAGGATGAGGGATGTATGTTAAATCAGCAAGAGAACGTTTGCGACACACTGAGCTGTTTATAAATAACGAGCATTTACACCTCAATAATTCTGCTCCTCTGCATGAGAGACAAAATTGATTATGTGTCATTAGAATGAGAGATCACAGCAGCTGTTGGCAAATTTACAGAAATATCAGATTACTGAAATCTTAAAATATTTTTTATCTAAATAAGGAGACTTGAAAAAGTTTAATTGACTCCACACTGCGGCCTGAGGAGCTTTTCCATCTCACTGCACGCTCTGTGCAGCATTTAAGGCTCAATGCTTAAAGGTTTAACACAAAAACATTTCTATATGAACTGAGAGCTCAAAAGTCTGACCCACACACCTGCAGGTCCCCAGGAACTACTTTAATTATTTGCATGGCCACACACCTGCCCATGAATGACACAACTGTCCTGCACTGCAGCTGGGACACAACACAGCATCAAGCCAGCTCACCAGGTTAATCTTTTAATTTAAAAAAAATATGCTATTTACATCACTTGTTTCTTAGGTAGCATAGGAATTGAGTGAAACATACATATTTTTAAATTAAATTATTTTATACAGCTTAGGGGAAGATCAATAGACCTTGCAGTTGGAATAAAAGGAGAAAATTTCATGTCTTGTTTTGTGCTCCAGCTCCGCTGAAGAGTGTGATGTTACCTCTTTCCATACAGATAATGCTGTCTGGAAATTATGGAAATTGAGCCTATGGTCCCTGTCTCACATGTACTGCTGCTAATTAAGTTCTTTGTGACTTATCATTTGACTTAAAATACAGAAGGGAGAGAAATTGCCTTTTTTCACTCCCTTTTTGAGGGAAGAGTGATATTGAAAAAAAAGCTTTTATGTGGCTATTTTCCTGAAAAATCTAATTTCAGATCTGTAAACTGTTCTTACAAGGGCCATTCAACATTAAAGGCTTCCCATTTTAAAGCCTATACTCTAAGAGCATCCTGCACATAATCCCAGAGAGTAAATTGAGTCATTCCATGCCACTTTCCTACAAGCCTTTACTGCACCATGTGCCTCAACATGGCATTTTCAGAAGTCAAATAGGATTACCTCTGAAAATTTTGATCCTTGAATTGCTAAGTTTGGGTTGAAAAAAGTTGGAAAAGAATGGTAGGAAACCTTAATGGACTAGATCAACCACAATAAACTGTCCAAGGAAAAAGTTGTATCAACTATCACTGAGAGCTGGGAGCCAGCTCCCTCTGCTTTCTGCTCCCAAGGATCACAGAAGACATGCTTCTGCTTCAGACATCTTCCTCAGAGCACAAAGTTGGGCCTCACTTGTATTTAATGAACAGATTTGCAATTCTGGCCCTCAACATTAGCAAATGAGGCCCTCCCCCAAAACAATTCACATAAACCTATTTTTCCTCAACATTAGGCATCACTCTCTGAGTCTAGTGGTCCCTCCTCTCCATCCATTTGACTCACAAAAGAAAATAAAAATCACAACTGGATAGTTTATTCCAGGGAATACTATTTTCTGCCAGCTGGAGCCATTCAGTAACATTGGTCTAACCCCACAAGTTGTTTGGTAAATTAGAAAGCTCCTTTTGCAACAAGCTTGCCATTTGTCGGAGCAAAAGTGACCCCATTCCAGTGAGGAGACCTTGGAAAACCCCATCCTTTTGGCACTGCAGGGAGAGGTACAAGGTTGGCATTGCTGTCGTGTTCAGAGCAGACTGAGAAAGGCTGGAATAAGGTAGAGACAGCCCACGTGGACAGGAATGGGACAAATGCAGGTCTGGGAGCAAATTCATAAATTGTGTCCCTGTAGCATGAAGGAAGACAATGAGGAATACTATAAAATTATGGCAGTGGACACAAGGGGAACAGAAAATCATTATTTGCTATTTTTCAAGATACAAGAGCTGTAAACACCCACTGTAACCACAAGGAGCAAAAATAAAATTAACTAGTTTTTCATACCAAACAATTAAAATCATAAAATCTTTGTCACAGCATAGTGGGGCAAAGGCAGAAACACAACTGGGTTCACAAGGAATTGGACACTGTAGAGATCCATCCGCAATTATAAATCATGACAGTGACAGTAGTGGGGACGTTGCCAAGCAGCACCTGAGTGTCCCCTCCCTGGGCCTTCACCCATAAATTAAAAAAAGGGCAGAATATAAGGTTCAGAAGGACAGCAGTGCTGCCTCAAGCAGTATTTTGTACTTCTTAAAGGTCACAGTCTATTAAATGGCTGTATTTCTCCTTTTCTGAAATGTGAGCAGAAATTCCCAATTATGATGTTACTCATGCTATTTTTATCATGTCTTTTCTTAATAAAGAACTTGGTCAAGAGATTTAGTCAAGCTAATGTGTTATTACCACATGGAGTTAAAATTAACAGATACCAATATCCTGACAGTATCAGATGCAGGGAATGACCTCCCTTTCCCACATTTCTTGGTAGCACACATCCAGCTAGAATTTGTGAATGAACCTAACAGCTGGCACCACCTCCTGTTGGATACAACCTTCAAAATGGACCAGAATCCAGGGATGGAGAAATGACCAGAATACAGTGTCTGAAACCAGGGTAAATAATGCACAATGCACCTCCCAAATTCTCAGATATTCTGTAGCAAAGAAATGGGAATAAATGGCAATGTTTCAATTCTTCCAGAAATTATGTGCTTTTTTATCTTTTTAGAATGCAGTCTATTAAAAATACATTGAGTAATCAAAAATACATACATTTTTAAAGGAATACTTTAGTACAGATCATTATTTCAATTTCAGAATAATTCATTGGGAAATTTTTCTAATTAATGTAACATTCATTTTTAATTGCCAGAAGATTAGATGGATTCATCTCTCTTTTGCCGCATAAGTTTAAACAAACAGCTCTAAATGCCCTTTCTATTTATGGAAAGCTATTTTTTTGGTTTATTTTAGAAGAAAAACATGGTTCTCTTGTTTTTGCAGGAAAAATAATAAATTATATCTGTGGTGAAGATACCAAAAGAATGGGGCAATGAATCTGGTCTTTATTAAGGGTAAATCTTATTCTCTTGCACCATGATTAACAGAGAAATTTCTCAGGAGACAAACCAGGAGGAGTGGTGAAGAGAAACCCTTACTGCATTTTTGCCAAATACTTCTTAACTCTATTCTCAGAAAAGATTTTACTGTTAAAACAGAGGCAAAATAATTGAAAAGCAGCATGTGAGAGCACTGGAACATGCAGCACATTCCTCTGCTTAAAATTGTTTACAAAATTGATGTACAAATGTTGATCCCACAATCTCCCCAGCCTTTCCAATTTCACAAGCAACTTAAATAACTGAGGAGGAAACAGAACTGGTAATCAACCCACAAGGTTAAAAAAATAGAATTGCCTCTGTCTATATTTCCCTTCCTCTCCTGTGACCACGCTCAAAGCAGCACTGCATCATCTCCTGAAAAACACATTTGTTCTGAAACACACATGTGCACTGAAAAACCACGTATTTCCTGGAGGGAATTCGACTTTCCTTGGAATTTGAGTTGTTCATACCAGGAACCATGTGTGTGCACGCCGGTCTGGCTGTGGAGCCACCACACACTTGGTTCTTTGGCATAATCCTTGGGGCACTCCTGGGGCCAGGGCCTCACCCCGGCAGTGCTTGTGTTTGGAATTAAATCCCTTGGAGCATGGCAGGGGTTTGACCCAACACAGCTATCTGCCAGCCAGGACACTGGCCAGTCCTGGTCCAGCTTTATCCCTGCTGAGCCCCAAGGATCCTCAGTCCCCCTGAACCCAGCAGAACCCAGGCTGCCCAAACCAGCTGGGTGTTCCCCTCCATGGACCCACCTTGGGCAGCGCAAGAGCCCACCCAGGGCTGCACCCAAGGTGAACCAAAATGGGCACAAAATGGATGAAAAGACAGGAGGTCTCTCACTTTTACAAGTTCTGCTCCATTTGCATATTGGAGTTCATTGTGCAATTCCAGCTTTAGCCCATGCAGTCCCATCCTGCTTGTTTTTCTCTCTTCAGCCCATATTGTTTGTGCTCTTGGGCCTGAGATTTACATCATTCATCCTTGGTCCCCAGCTAGAGAAGAAATTGTTTTGTCTCCCTGCTCTGTGCAGAGAGCTCACCATCCTTTAATGTAAAGCTCAGAACTGCACACTAAAGCAGCACAGAATCTGAAAAATATAAAAGCTAAAACCTGAGGCATCAGTCACAAGGTCTGACAGAGCTCCCAAACACCAAGTCCTGTGTTCCCAAAATCAGCCTACAGCAAACCACAGTCACTTGTTTTACTAAGTTAACTTACAGACAGCTGACTCAGCAGATTGTTGAGAAAATAAACAAAGAAACTGACATTTTAAAGCATTTTAAAATTATAGAAAACCTCATCTTCTACTTCCAGGGATCCATTTCCAGGCTTGCTTCAGCTCAGTGAGCAAACATAAGGCCTAAGTCATAAATTGCTATTTGTAAAAATTAGAAAAACATATAACTTTATTAGGCATTAAATTAACTACATAGAAAGAATGAGAAAACATTAGGCTGTCTCTGATTTTTTTTTTCCCTAATAGAAAGTATGGCATTTAAATGAAGACGATAATTCTTAGGCTTTAATTCAAACAAACCTAATTGTGCATGGATCACTTTGAACATGATAAAATGTAAAGCATACATCAATGGATTTAATATTTACTGCATTACTTAACTGCACTTTAAACTGAAGGGAAAAAAAGATGATTTGATAGGTTGCTTTGCTTTATAAATAACAATATCCTAGTTGAAGCTCATGGGAGACTTTGCTAACAGTAAGCTTGACTGGTTTATGTATTTTTTAAAGACTATTTTGATTCCTTGTTAATAAAAGCAACAATGGGGCAACAGACAGTTTAAATTGGCCACGGCAAATAAATGTCAGCTCTATATGTACTTGCAGTTAGATGAAATGTTAATGACCTGAATGGAAACAACACAAAACATGTCCACTATTTAAAGCATCAGCACCAAACACTGGCATACCAAAATGGAATAATTAAATACATTGCAAGGCAGGAAGTTAACCAGTTTCTAATTCCATCATTTGCATGGTGATGTGAAAAGCAATGGTGGTGGTACCTCAGCAAGGTCTAACACAAAAAGTGTTAGATGCTATTTATATCCACCTAAGATATCAAAATATTTTTATTATGAAACTGGAAACATCCACACTTTGTGCTAGCTCCATTTAATAAAAGTGTGAAATTTGCATTGTTCTATGACAGTGTATTTTAATCTTCCTTTATTCTCTGTCTTTTGAGTTTGATTAAAGGGCACCTCCAAACAAGAAGAACAGAGGGGAGGAGGTCACAGTCCTTACAATTATGTTATTTTCTCTTTTTTAACATTTTCTTTAACAAAAGATCCTGCCTATAACTGCCTGAAATAACCCTGTCTATTGAAAATTGCTCTAATTTGGTTTTCCAAGACAGAAAAAGATTAATAATTACACTTCCATTTTTTTTTTAGGGCACAGCTTTATTTGATTAAACAATAAAACTGCCTCGTGCAGGTTTTCAGCCCCTGTATTTCATAATCTAGTGGAGAATTCAGAAGTCTTTTCACTGAAACTCATTATCAGCACCAGCTCCTCTCTCCAGCCTGGCCCCAGCACTGGGCTGGGCAGAGCAGCCCTCAGCTCCCACCCCACAGAGCTGCCACTGACAATCCTAAATACTCATGGCAAGATGGCAACGTTTGCACAATTGGCTGAGACATAATTTCTGTACCATTCCAAAGGGGATGGATTTCCAGGTGTTGTTCCTCTCAGCTTCTCTGGAATGAGCCACAGCCACCACTCCTAAATTGAGACACAGTGTGCAAACCACAGGGATCTCACACATCAGCTGCACCAGCTGGCAAAGCTGCATCAAACCTCTGTTCCCCCAGAACATTCTGCACCAAGACACAAGTGTTCCTGGGAATTCCATCATTCCAGGCTGTCCTGATATTCTGCTGGGGTGAATGCAGAGCCAGGTCAGAACAAAGGTTCCAGCTAAGCTGGCAGGGCAGGTACTGGATGCCCTGTGATATGGGAAGTGTAGGTAACCCTTGGTCTGGCTCTAGCCCAGCACCTGCCAAGCTGTGCTTTGGGCAGGTTGCCATTCTTTTACCTTCAGGACTGATGCTTCTTTAATGAAAGTTCCTGGTTCCTCAGAAAACTCTGTCATGGTATTTCACATTTCCAGACATGTTCACAGAGCAGGACTCAAACCTGCACCAGAAAAATGCTACTCCTTTGACCAAGTTAACAACTTTTGGTCACCTTGACTACTAAATAAGCTTATTAACCTGAAACCACCTGCAATATCTTATATCACACTAAACTCCTGTTAGTTCTCCAGCTTTTGTTTCCCTCACTCCCTTGCTCTGTAACAGTAACTCTACCCTGGACAAACTGGAGTCACCCATCAATTTCTTTGTTCCTGCTCTTGTCCCCAACTCCATGTTCAGCCTCCTCAGACTCTAGCATTGGTAGATTTCCACTGTAAGATGACTGGTGTGATTTGGAGATACACACAAGCACTGGACAAAGCCATGGCTAGTGCTCCAGCTTGGCTACCAGACACAGCTTGTGGCCAGAGAGTGAGCACAAAGACTTGTTTCACTTTTCTAAGAGTATTTGCCTGATTTCTTGACCCAAAAATCATTGGGTCAATCATTATCCTCAGTGTTCTTTTATATATTTCAGATTCTGTGCTGCTTCAGTGTGTGGGTCTGAGCTTCAGATTAGGGGATGGCAAGCTCTCTGCACAGAGCAGGGAGACAAAACAATTCCTGCTCTAGCTGGGGACCAAGGATGAATGATGCAAATCTCAGGCCCAAGAACACAAACAATGTGGGCTGGAGAGAGAAAAACAAGCAGGATGGGACTGCATGGGCTAAAGCTGGAATTGGACAATGAACTCCAATATGCAAATGGAGCAGAACTTATAAAAGTGAGAGACCTCCTGTCTTTTCATCCATTTTGTGCCCATTTTGGTTCACCTTGGGTGCAGCCCTGGGTGGGCTTTTGTGCTGCCCAAGGTGGGTCCATGGAGGAGATCCTTTTAATAAATCCCTCTTTTATTCTTTAGCTCCCTCTGGCCTCTTTCTAGCTCAGCCTTCTCAAGGCATCAAGTTCACCTGCCCAAAGCTGCCAATGTGACACCAGCTGTGCCAGTGCTGCTCCAATTCCTGGGCAGGCACATCCCCAAGGGAAAATGGAAAATAAAAGGCACTTGTTCAGCCTCCCATGAACATGCCTGAAGGGCAGCAGGATGAATCCCACACATGGAGAGTTTGGAAAATGATTATTGTGCTTTGGATCTACACCAGACCCTATTCTTCAGGCATTCCTCCACGAACCAGAACAGATTTAAGTTTAAACACCTACACACATTTTAATAAGGTGCATCCCAGGTTTAATTCTCTTCTCCTCTACACTTAACTCTGACATTAATGAGAGCTACATGTGTGGGTACACACAGAACTGACTCCAGGCAGTTTTACAGCTTGATCTTTTTCTTTTTAATGCAATTAGAAAAGCATATTGAAATGCTTAATCTGTGTGTTTGGGGAAAAATGCTTAATGGTGCCTAATTAAGGCATAAAATTTACATTTAGAAAACTAGTATCCAGGCACTGCAATAATCAAAATATTTGCAGAAATCAGAATAGATTTTTTAAAAATATATTATAAATGGTTTCCTGGCAACTGTTCATGAATCTCTTAGCTTGCTTGGGTTTGGGGGGGATGAGGGGGGTTGGCTTGCTTGTTCTTTGAACCAGAGTTTTGGATACACTGCAGTTTATTAACCAAATAAAAAACTATCTGCAGCTGAGTGAAGCACAACAGTATTTGTCTTTTCAGAAGAAGCAGGCATGCCTGGAGGCTGTAACTTTAAGTTACCCACTTTTTCCTTGTAAGAAGCCATCTGCAAACAACACACAATATTATCTCTGCCAAATAACTTACTGCCTTTATCCATTTTCTGTTTGTGAGTGGTTTTACTTTGGGTCTTGCTCCGCTGTTACAAGTCTACAAAACCTAAAATCCGCACAACACAGTGAAGGCCACTCAGGTAAGACAAGGTGTTACACACTACTGTTTTTTACACTATCTTTTTTACACTATTTAGAATTATTTTCCTTAATGTTACAGAGATGAATGTGCAATCAGAGCTGTTACAAAGAGCCTTTAATACTGACATGAAAAATTAGGTTTTAGGAATAGAAGAACCAAGGAAGGGAAAAAAAGAGGAAGAATAAAGCCTCCTAGAAGCAAAAGGAAAAAAGAATAAATATTTTAATTTGCCTGACTTGATGATGTGCTGTTAAACACCACTCCCTGCTGCATGTCTGACTGGGCATTAATTTTGCTCTTTTGGAGAGACTTTATTCAATCTATTTTGCAGCTTCACTGACAAGTCTTTTCCTTAAGTTGGCCCAGAAGCTCAGCTTTTTACACAGGATGCTGTGCCATTTTTAGAATCTCCTAACCTATTCCAACATTGGTATAGAAAGACAAGGCAGAGATCTAGGTAGGAAATAAAAATTATACTATACTCACATTCCTAAATCCTAAGTTATAAAAATCTAAATATAATGTTGTAGGGTCTGGTGTTAAAAATTTTCACAATTTCCTTATCAACTTGCTTTACAATTTAACATGACTTTTCCTCCAAAACCTGCAGCTCGTCAAATACAGTTTTTATGCCATTTTTGTTTTATTCAACACTAGGAAACAACATCCTAAAGTCCAATATTTCTTACCCATGCACAATCTCACTGTGAGTTCATCATCAAAGATGATCTTTGCAACATGCGGAGGCAGCCCTTTTTTCATTGCCAGAAAAAGTAGATGGCATTTGGATGTACTTTGGCTCACTACCTGATGTCAGAGTAAGTTCTGTGGCTCACAGTTGTTACTGACAGTTATGAATTTTGATGTGCAACTCAATGAAACAATAGATGAGGGTTCCTACAAGGTTGTGTCTTTATGATGGGCTTTTACAGTGCTGTCAGTTATGAAATCCAGTGAACTTATTGTGAGATATTGGAAAATCAGAGTAATTTCTAATGATATTCGAACTGCCAGATTTGGCTTTCAGAGATGTTTGAGCACTTGCCACTCCACACCTCCTCAAACCAAAGGAAGTTTTTCCAAGAATAACTGCTTTTGTACTGTGATAGCACTGAATATCCTTCTAGAATCATCACAGAATCCTTAAGGCTGGAAAAGACCTTTCAGGTCATTAAGTCCAACCAGCACCACCATGTTCACCGTCAAACCATGTCCCCAAGTGCCACACCCAAGCATTCCAGACTCCAGCACTGCCCAGGGCAACCACCAGAACAAAAATTCCTTAATATTCAAGCTGAGCCTCCCCTGACCCAGCCTGAGGCCCTTTCCCCTTGTCCTGTCCCTGTTCCCTGGCAGCACAGCCCGACCCCCCCTGGCTGTCCCCTCCTGGCAGGGAGTTGTGCAGAGCCACAAGGGCCCCCTGAGCCTCCTTTGCTCCAGGCTGAGTTCCCCCAGCTGTTGCCCATAAGGCTTGTGCTCCAGACCCTTTTTACAGAGCTTTGGCTTTTAGAAAAAACCCATAAAATCAAAATCAAAAGCCAAGAAAATAAAATTTAGGAAACTCACAGACCCATGGCTACACAAACCTTCCTCCAAAATCTTCTCTGTATTTCTCTGTATATTTGTTAAGTGTTCAGTAGCTAAGTTTTGACACTTATGAGCTATTAAGCACAGACAGCTATTAGAAGATATGGTCACCACAATTTTCCAAGAATTTGGTTCTGGTGCTGTGCAGAGTCTGCAGCAGGTGGTGGTGACATATGCTGCTCTCAGGTGGTATCCTGCCATGCACACTGAGAATCCCAGCAGTTCCCCGCAGACACCAGGGAGCCCCCAGGCACAAGAAACATTCAGCAGCCCAAGGCAGGATTTGAGAGCAGTTCCCCACCATGATCCATCCCTATCACACAAACCCCAGAGCTCCCATGGGTCAGCAATCCTCACTCCAGGCACTCCAGGGGCTCTCCCCTGCCAGCTGGCATGGGCAGCTGACCTAGACTAGACTACTGTAGCCACTTGAATAAGGTACAAGTATTTTTACTCCAGTTTTTTATTCCTCTTAAACAATTCTAAAACCCCACTAGAACACACCCCACCAAATAGACAAAACTTCTTTCCTGTTGTGAAATCAAACATCAAACCATCTTGCAAGTTGAGAGGTACAGCAGAAATCTGAACTTGGGTTTCTGCACCAAACCACTGCAGGATTTATCCAGTGCACCATCTAGAACAGCAAAAAACAAAATTATCTATACTTCCAAAGGTATTTTACAGCTCATCCTCCATTTTTTCCAAACAGCAGATCAGACCAAAAACCTACTGTATTCTGGCTGTGAAGAATCAAACCTTGAGATCCATTTAAAAATTAATTCCATTTAAGGTATGAAATTAAAACATAAATAAAACAGAACTTAATTTATCATAATATACTAAAACATTTTGATCAAATGTTTTGATGAAATGATGTTGAAATGCTTTTCCACACTACTTTAAACACAATTTCTGACAGCAGCAGCCTAGGACATAATGAGAGCTGTTACCAGTTCTGTGGCTGTCTTCAGAGCAATTGACCACCAAAGCCTGTGTTTTACTTCAGGCAGAATTGTGTTCAGCAGCTCTGAAAACCAGACAGAAATGAGTTTGGACCTGGGTCACATTCCTCTCAGTACCCTCCACCAATTCCACACTGATAGCTGTTCCCACAGGAAAACCCTCTTTAGGATCATTTGAAGAACAAACCCAGCCCTGTGTCAGCCCCACGTGAAGCCCAGGAGAAGGAGGGGCTGATTTGGAAGCTCCTGGGTGCTCTCAGTGAGCCTGGAGCCATTCCCACCTTCCAGCAGCAGCAGGATGGTGCCCGTGTGCCCACGGGTGTTTGGGGTGACAGGCCCTGGGGCCAGGGCAGAGCTCTGCAACTGCCATGGAAGTGGAACTGGAACCTGGCAACTGCCAGAACGGCCAATGGAGCCCCAGCAGGTGAGTGGGCAAGGGGCAGCTCTCCCTGTGCTGGGCCCAGAGCGGGCCTGGGCTGTCCCATGGGGAGCAGTTCCCTTTGGGAACAATGGGGCATTCCTGGGAAGCTGTTCCAAAGATGATGGCAGCTTTGGTGCTGGCCTTGTGGACAGGCCTGGCAAGGAACAGGGGGCTCCTGGCCACGCCAGGGCACACCCACGTGTCCTGCTGTCACCATCAGGCTGGAGGCGGTGGGCACTAAGGGGGGAGCAGCTCTCATTCCATCACCTTGCTGGCTGGAGCAGGTATCGGTGGGATCGACTATGGCAATGGAACCCCAGACCCCTGTTTGCCCCAACAGTTGCCTTGGCAACAGAACCCCCGAGTGGTGTTTGTCCCAAGGAACCCCCAGGCTGCCCAGGCACCATGGCAGGTACAGCAGCAGGGTCCTGCTCCTCCTGGGGCTCCTGCCCTCCAGGTACCCCCAGGCAGCTCTGCCTGCCAGTATCTCACCCCATCATCCCTCTCTGCTTCCCCCACAGAGAGGTTCCCTCTCCAGGTGACACTGGTGAAGGTGCCTGGCCTGAGCTTCCCTTCCCTGGGAGCTGCCTGGGAGCTGCCTTCTGTCCCCAGGCTGCCACTGTCCTCTGGGCCTATCCAGCTCCAAACTGGCTCCCACCAGCTGGTCCCAGTCACCACCACCAGGCAGGGGGTCCCAGGGACACTGGGGCAGGTAGTCCATCTTCCCTCTGTGGTGCATCTTCCCCAGCTGGTGCAGCTGCCCCTCGGGGCTGCTGTTTGTCCCCCTGCCTATGGCTGGGTACAGCAGGTGGTGATGGGGACTTTGCTGCCCAACCAGCCAAGAGCTGTGGTGCAGGAAGAGGCCCTTTACCCCTTAGGCTCTAGTGTGTTCCACATCCACCATCAACCTGCCCTGGCTCTACCAGCTGGCACAACTACGATGGAGCCCGAAGGTAAGTTCTGGGGGGTGGCAAAGCCCACACACCCGCAGACAAGCTGAGGAAAGCTTCAATCTCTTCAATCTCATTTGCAGAAGTGGTGACCACGGATCTGCCTGGAGAGGAACCAGCAGCCACCACAGAGGCCATTCCTGAGCAGGCAGGGGACAGCACCAACAGCCATCTGTTTGGCTGGCCTGACACCGCGGTGAGCGAGGACACCGACCTCAACAGCCCCAACAGCTCCACCTTGGATGCTCTCCTGGAAGAGCTCTCTGAGTACCTGGAGGACAGTGGCTGCCTTGACAAGCAGGCAGAGTTGGCACAGCAAGGGGACAATGAGGACACCATCTTGGCTGCCAATGTCCCCAGCCTGACAGCTGAGGACCTCGATGAGTTCATTGAATTCTGTGAATGCCTGCTGGAGGATGACCATCCCAAGGAGCCGGTGATGGAGGCACAGCAAAGGAACAGCCAGGATGCCATCTCTTCCATCTCTGCCATCCCCAACCTGCTCCCCTGTACCAGCCCACCCACTGCCTCCCAGCCTCACTCACCCCACATGGCCCAGGTGGAGGAGGAGGCACTGCAGAGGCAGCCACGGAGTGTCATCACCATCCATGTGAACCCCAAAACCAGGGAGCTGGCAGCAGCCAGGCCAAGAGCCCCGCAGCAGGCAGCACCCCCACGAGCTAAGAGACCTTCCCGCAGGAGCACGGCCCCGCCAGCCAGGAAGAGGCGGCGGCGGTGACGCGGCACCCGGGCCAGGAGCCACCCTGAGGCAGTGGCTACATCCAGACCCCCAGCCCCTGCCCTCTCCTGCACTCCTCATTCCTGTTTTGTCATTAAAGACTTGGTTTGCAGCTCATCTGTCTGCCAGGGGTCATATTCACAGTGGGATTGGGTGATGCCTAAGGGCAGCCTCTGCCCACCCCATGTGCGGCCAGGCTGGGCTGGAGATGGTGACATTGCATTGATTAAGTAAATAAAGAATGTTTCTTGCAATAGGAATCAAAAGAAAAATCATATTGCTACTGAGAAGAAAGAAAAGCTACTGCTATTTTAGTTGGAAGGGACCTGCAAGTGGTCATTTAGTCCAGCTTGTCCTGGCCTGACCTATTCAAGTTAAAGTATGTTTTTAAGACATTATCTAAATGCCTCATGCTTGCTGATGGAAAACAGGCATTTTTCAAGGAGGGGAAAACATTCTTCTTGCATTGATCACTGCCCTCTTCCTCAGTTCCTTCTATTATGACATTCTGAAACACAAGAAGAAGGATTCCCACTCCCTCTCCCAAAGTTGCCATTTGTGCTTGCAATGATTGGGAGGAAGCACATGTTAGAGTAAGAGAAAATAAGGTATAAACTATAATAATCATCCTTCTCTCCAAAGGGGGGACAATTCCAACTTCATACCAGACAACTAATTATCTTTTTAAATCATCATATTTATAACAAATCAACTGTCCACAAAGACTACACAGTCTTTAAACATCAGTACACTGCTGAAAATGGCCATGAGCCTCAGGGATCACCTCTGCTCTCCAGCTGGACATTGTGCTTTCTTCTAATCTACCTTACCACAGTCACTGCTGCAAAGCACCTGGATGATCCCCTACCCCAGAAAGCCTACATTCCAAGAGACTTTCAGGCCACAGGATTTACACACTGCTAAAAGAACTGCAGTCCAACATCCACAGCAAAGTAGTTCTGATGTACAGTTTTCAAAGGAATTGCTGGGAATTTGTCTTGCAATGCAGCAGTGACAAAGATTCTCTTTCAAATGTGCATCTATGATTGGATAGCACATCCTGGAAAAGCCATATTTCCTTAGAAAGAATATCAGCACCAAATTCTATGTATTTTAACAAGAACTTTTATATATTTTAAGAAAAACAGCCTTTAACAAGGCAGCATGGTACAAAATTCACAACCACTCTGTGAAATTAGGGATAAGGTGGAGCACACCACTCTCTAGGGCCTCACATGCAAATTCTTTATTAAAATTGATTTAAATTGATTTTTCTTTTTGTTTTTTTGATAAAAATCCCGTGTCTCTGCACCAAAACCTCCCAGGAACTGTCCCAGGTCTTTGCAGGAGCTCACCTGAAGGGAGGCCAGAGGCAACCTGCAGCTGCCCACTAAGCAAAGTGCAGCTGGAATGCCATTCCACATGCCAGGTCTGAGGCTGGTGACATATTTTATTCTGAGTTTTAATCAATGAGTTAAGGTATGATGTACAATAAACTAAAAAGAAACAAACACAGGCCCCAAGAGATAGGCTTAGACCTGAAATGAATTTGTGACCAACAAAACAGTCTCAAATCCAAAAGAGTCTTTCAGAACTGAGACACTGTAAATGGTTTTTCAAAATTTTTATATGTCTGCATAAAAACACATTTTTCCCCATTACTATAGCACTAAAAGATCTAGAGTGAGTTTACACACTCTAGGAACACTACTCTCCCTCTCAGGAATGACACACATGGCACCTTTTTCAACCTGCCTTGTCTCTTCCCTTCTCCCAAAAGCACAAATCACTGATCAAAACATAGCTATGTCCCAAACACGCTGTGACATCTATTTCACTATTCTGTTGCTTTCCATGTAGAAAGCATCCAGACATTTTTAGAGGTTTATACTGCCTCTGATGAGAATTGTAGAGGCTTCTATCCTCTAAAATCCTTATTGTAGATGTTTTTATCCTCTAAAATACTTTTTTTTTAATCTGATGATATTTTTAGAGGTTTACACTGCCTCTTATGTCTTAAAGTCTTTCCTAATGAGCCGAAAAAAAGACAAAAAAAGTATTTTAGAGAAATTTTGGGTGTGCAAATGCCAGCTGACTGTGAGGAACATCAGTCCCTACAGCACTCAGAAGGCCAGAGAAGCTCAAGTGGAACTCAAAGAATCCAAAGTTTGCCTAAGAAACAGAACAGGAGTAACATTAACTGCAATAAAACAGTGAATGAAAACACCGTCTGAAAGCTGTGCACATTCTACAGACTTTTATTAAATATATCTCTGACTGACCCCAGTGGAGCAGAGGTGCTGCACTGAGCATCAGGACCCTGAGAAAACACCATCCCTTCTTAAATTATTTGCCATTCCAGCTGTCCTTCCTCTTCCCCAGCAGCACAGAAACTAATGCTGTCTATCAAGCATAAAAGAAAATGTGATAAAATATTATCACATAGCACAGATGCCTCGAAAGGTTTCTATTTCTGTTAACATCTGATTGTTCACTCTTACATAAAATCCTACAATAATGAAAATATTCATTTTCCATTGTTTCTCTCTCATTTCATCACCATCATTCTTACTGCCATTTTTGGGGAGGAAAGATTCTGTTCCCAAGAACATTCATCTCATCCCTAATAAAATTCAATCCTGTCTTCATTAAAATTACACAAGTGAATAGGAGGTCAAGACACAGTGAGCTCCAATTGTTTCCTAAATGAAAACTAATTTTCCAGTTATTGTTCAAAATAAATTATACAGAAGCATAATCAAAGTTAATGGAAGAACACTGCACAGTTTGAGCTCATTAAGAACCCCACAAATGCCAACAGGAAACACACTCTTTGGTCCTTTCAGGAAAACAGGGACTTCTTTCACCTTGCAAAAGGCTATTTATCCATGTGAGGATTCCTCAGGGTGAAATTAATAATAGTCCCAGCAGCTTCTGTGGTCCATGGAACCTTGGTCATAGCCAGGTCACAGGAGCTGCAGGGTTCAGACCTGTGAGACATCACATGTGGGTCACCCCAACACAGGACACCCCACAACACTCCCCCATGAACACCTGCTAAACAACTTCTGATTCCAAAGTAGCTCATTGGCAAGGCAAACAAAATATTAAAGTGGGATTTTCAACTGCAAACCTACCTAAACCCTCAGAAATTTCTTCCTTTGTAACCTTCTCTTCAAATACTCTGTATCATAGCAAAGAATTACATTTGGCCTGAATTTGTAGCAGTTTCATCTCCTGTGACGTTGCCTGTGAGACTACACACACCTCTCTTCTCCCTGACACCGCTTACCCAGCTGTTATGTAAAGGTTGTGACCTCAGGGACATCAAGAAGTCCTTCCAAATCAGCTTCCAGAAAATGGAATGCAGGTTTGGCATTCCATGTATTTCACCACAACTTTCTCACCACTCCCAGGATGATCCCAGTACTCCCAACAGGAGCACAGAGAACACAGTCACAGGGCATCAACAGCACCACAAACTGCTCAGACCTCATTTTGTAATGCAGATATGAACCAGTGAGCCATGATCTGACCACCACCTCTTGTTTAAGTGTTATTGCACCTCCTTAGATCTGGGCTTTTAGAGATGATGAATGTTTCCAAAGAGTTCTAAACATCAGCACCCATTTCCAGCAGGCTCACACAGCTCTGAGTGTTACACAGTGAGCAGAAGGATCCCAGTCAAAAGCTCAGGAGCAGTCACAACCAAAGAAAAGCTCAGGATGCAGCACAGCCTGCCCAACCTCACCCAAGTTCCTACAGCTGTACCAGATCCTGGCCTGCTGCAGGTGTCCCCACTCAGTGACTACTCAAAATAAAACCAGGTTTCACAATACAGTGACCAGATCTCACCTATGGTCACAGGCCACAACTGGAGATTGAATCAATCTCATTTCTGAATCCTAAAACTGCCACCTTCCAAAACAGCATACCAGAATATAAAAGAAAAGCTAAAAGTATAAACCAAAATGTTGTTTCCTTTACAAATATCAAAGTAAAAAAAAACTAGTTTTAGAACAGCCTCTCTCTGAGACTTGTTCTAGAAGAATCCTTTTCATAATAAATATGTCATATATAAAACATTGCTTTTGCTGAAAAGCCAATACTTCAAGCCTCTTACCCCCTGCAGTTACCTCCAGCAGTATAATTAATACTTAATCACGGCTGTGGTATTCATAGGCAAAGATGCCTAGTGTGCTTCCACTGAGATAAAAATAAATTATCTATTCTCTCCTTCTACATGAAGATCTGCCCTTCCAAATTATCAGGAATTGGACTAACTACACTGAACCCAAAAACAGATATTTGCAAAACTGGCCCTTGGTTTGTATTGATTTTCCTTCATCCACAGGGAATTAAGCCAAAAAAGCAAGCCTGTAAAGTCTGCTTTACAGAGCACAGGAAATAAATATGTAATTACAAGAAAATCAGGTATTCCATACAGCACCAGTTGTCACTGTCAGTTCTGTTACTCAGTACAAACCATATTGATTAACTGCCTTTCACAAACATCTCCAAATTAACATCAAAATTAGCTCATTTCACTAACTTGCAGGAAAAAGGAGCTCTTTGCTTACCCTGCAGTTTAAGAGCCACCACAGAACACACAAATAAGGAAGATGGTTGGAAGCCAAGTGCTCCAAGTGCACCTGACTTGAGTCAGGTGCAGGATTTCCCTTCCTCTGCAGCCCCACTCATGAGTATTCCACCTGTCCCAGCCCTGCAGGAAGAATTGCTCTGTGGGCAACACTAACACAATTCCACTGGCCACACCTACCTGGAGAAATAACTCTGCTCACCAGGATAAACAGTGTAGGTATCCATAAAATCAGAGAGTTTTGGGAAAGCTGCAAAAGGCAGGCCACAGAGACAGCAGAACTGTGATTAGTAGCCATAAGATAGGTCAGCAGAAAAATTACGTAAAATGTAGAAAAGCAAGGACAAATGAAACAATGGTCTGTGTATTAATGCTTGTTTAGAATAACTCCCCAATATCTAGCAAGATATTAGGAAGTTTGAAGCTTAATAATGGAGCTCTGTGCATTGTGTTTTAAGGCTTACAAGCAGGTATTGTATTCAAAATAAGCAAGCATTTTTTAACCAAAGGTACCTGTGCTTAGAGTGGTTGGATAGAACTACTGTCAATGTACTTTTGCTTTGTGTGATTGGTCAAACAACTTCTAAAGTGAGTTGTAACATTAAGTTCCTTGTCTGCTGTCTGGGATGTGAGCTGCTGGCATCTTCCCATTGTCATAAGCATGCAATGAGAGTGATGCTGGAAAATAAAACAGCTCAAGGCACATCCCTCAGCAGTCCTGTCCTGTTTGTGATTTGTACAGAGCCCCTCAGCCAATGATAAACAGGATATGCCTGTAAGGGTTTCTATTTGCTGGTGCTGAAACAGCACACCAGATTTCTTTATAAGAGGGCAGAGATGACAATTTCCAACTGATGAAGGGCAAAGGATAGCAAGAAAAATTACTGACCATCCCAGTGAAGAAAACTGATGCTCACTTAATGACAGAGTTCAGTTTGCAGCAGGGAGTGAGTAGAAAAATAAGAAAGAGAAATGAGAACTTTAACAGCTCACCAGGAGCTCACCAAGGAGAGATTGGCATACTACTGAAATATAAGTAGTCTGAAAAAAACACATGGAAAAAAAACCTCTTAGAAATGCTTTGCAGTGTAATTTGGTCTCACAGCAGTGAATTTAAAAGTGTTTGTTATATATAAAATGCATGATTTCTGAATTCAAGTAAAAGCTTTTTCTCTATAGTACCTCTTTAATCCTTTTTGGTTTCCATAATTCTCTGCCATACCTAGCAGTATTTCTCTCAAGTCTTGATGAAATTCAGATAACGTTCCAATGTCTTATCACAGAGCCCACTGCATAAGGCCATATGGAATATTTTGCATTTCAGGAGTATTTGACAGCAGACTAAAGTACTTTTCTAAGGCCATTTAAATTAAAATTACCATGGCTGATAATTCTGAGGCTGAAATAGTACAGGAATAGATGAGGAAAACTTTCAGTTCCATGGCAATGAAGTGTGTATTGCATTAAAGCCTACAAACCAAGCCATGATTTCTTTTCACAGGAAAATAATGCCAGTCAAGAGCAAAAACAGTGAATTCAAGGACTTGTTTTTGTGATATTACCGCGACCTGTGTGGGTCGCAGTTGGTGAGAGAGAGACGGTGAATCTTGTTTCTTGATCAGAAGGCTGAATTTATTAAGATATGATATAATACATTATAATTATACTAAAAGAATATAGAGAGAGGTTTGCAGAGCTGCTAGCTAAGCTAGGAAGAGATAGAAAAGAACCCACAACAAAGTTGTGGCCAAGGACTCAGTCCCCTGGCTTGCACTGATGATTGGCTCTTAATTATAAACATAGAAAATGAGCCAATCAAGGTGAATCCTATTGCATTCCACAGCAGCTGATAATAATTGTTTACCTTCTCTTCGGGGGCCTCTGGCTCCCAAAGACACAGAAATATGAAAGGAAGGATTTCTGTGGAGAAATGTCTGCGACATTGTGATACTTAGGGCTATTGTTCTTTAAAAAAAAAAGTTGATTGTGTCTTTTTTCCAAATTAATTCTCCTGCACTATGAAATCAGAATAACTTATCCATAACACAAGAAAAGAGACAGGTTAGCCTGATCACAATGGGACTTGTAGAATTCTGTGTTGTTAATAAGTGCCCAGACACACCTGGGCTTTTATTAATGCCCTTCCCCCTTTATCCAAAACACAGAAAAATCAAATAAATTAACAGCTTCACACCAGTGATTGCATTTAATTTCATCTAAATTCCATGTAGTGTTTCAAAGATTTTTTAAAAGTCAGCAAGCTCATGTCCTTGCAGCAAGCTTTATTACTAGAGGTTTACAGTTGTTTAAATTTTAAAAACAAGCATTTCTTCTACAGCTAATAAATCAATTTTGATTCAGCACAAAACAAGTTCATACACTCATTCATCAAAAGCATTTTGGCAGCTCTGTTAGTAAAAACATGTATGTTAATTCCAGTACTTATTTTATTATAAATAATGCTCTAATTTATGCTGGGTTTGCCTTTGAAATACTCATGACACTGTTCTTGTACCACAAAATCTTTTTTAATCAATAAGAGAGTAACTATCAGGCCTAATTTTCTTCCTGTGTTTGTTGTTTGTTTTGCTTTGGGGTTCATTTTTTGCCTTGGTTTTCTTTTTTTGAATTGCTGTTGGAAATTAACACAGTGTCTGTCTTTCATCAGCCTGTCAGTTCTTTGAGTTTTACAGTATTTTTTTTAACAGTACAAAAGCTAAACTATTTTACTGATTAGTGTTCATAGATTCATGTTTCTAGTTTCATCAATAAATCCATGTTTTGCAAGTCTTCAAATATTTACACATTTTATTTCTGCCAGTACTTTAGACCCCTTTGTTTTGTCAACAGTCTTTATTTTCTTGTACACAGATGTGTAAAAGATCTGTATCTTAAATTAATATGTAGTATCTCAAATATTCTGCAAGAATATTAATTGTATCTCTCCTGAGCTCTTACATTAATACCCTATTTCCCTGAGCAGTGTGACAGTATAAATTGACAGGATAAAGACCTTATCTTCTGTCGAGTTTCTGACTAGCACTAACCACAGAAAACTTGATGTGGGATGTAAAATCTAGAGCATCAATCCTAAAAAAAAACAAACTATGAAATATAACAAATTTGATATTTTATTGGAGAGAGATGTACTAATAGAAATCAAGAAAATCATTTGCTGTTGGTAGCAAAGATATTCCTAAAAAATAATCCTAAAAAATACCCTATGAAATATAAAAAAGTTCATATTTTATTGTGGAGAGATAGGAATATCTTTGCTACCAGCTGCAAATGTTTTTCTTGCTTTTTATTAGTACTTTCTCTTTTCAGCTGCCTTCCATTTTCTCACTGATCAGACACACTGTACCAGCAAAGACAAAGAAAAATGTCAAATTTAACACTAAAATATCATTCTGCCAGTCAAGTTTATGCACTGCATTGGCTACAAAACCCTGTGAGTGTTTGCTTCAGGGCTGCTGCTTGCTCAGCAGCAGACGATGAGTTTTCATGGAATGCCCTTGCTTATTTTCCACACCTGCAGCACTGTGTGAGAAGCTTCTGTTGCAGGCAGCCTTCACCAGCCCCTGCCCTGCAGTAGCCTCTGCATTTCTGCAGCCTGAGCAGCACAGAGCAGCTCAGCACCACCTGCTTTTCCCAGATAAACAGGTGAGGGCAAGCTCACCTCCCTGCTGCTCCTGGCTGCAGCCTCCTGGCAGCCAAGGCACCAGGCGCAGCTCAGAGCTGTGTTTGTCACACCCACCAGGCCAACCTGCAGTGCCCATGCTCTGGGGACAGACAGCCTTTTCCACTGCATCACTGACAAAAGAAAACCACACACAATTCTCTCCCCAGCCCCTTCTCTCTCCCACCAAGGTGTCCCCACTGTCACCTCCAGTTACGGCAGCTGGGTGTAGAACACATCTGTGTTCCTCCTGCTACCTTTTCCAGCCTCTGCTCCTGCTCCTTCTCATTCCACATCTCCTCAGAGGTGCAATCAAGCAGATCTTTTCACTTGAAAATCCCTCCACTCTTCCCCAGAGACCTCCCTTCTGAATTTCAGCCTGATCCTTCCTGTCCTGCATAATCTCTCACTTCCCCAGGCACTGACTCCCACACCAGCCTGGTGGAGCCCCCAGACTGACCCCAACAAGGTAAATAAATAACAGAGAGGCTCATTCTCCTTCCTCCCACCTGTGGCCCACTGCAAGCTTCATAGAAACCCAGGAAGGAACAGGCAGGCACTTGAATTGTTAAATAAAACAAGTCCTCTGCTTTAATTAAAACCACCAAGATCAACACAAATTCCCTGGACAGGCTGAAGCAACCTGGATGAGGCTCCTTCTAGCTCTGTGCATATAAAAGCCCTAAAGAAATAGGATGCTTTTGTCAAGTTAACAAAAAATTCATTGATTCAAGCTGGAAATAGCATTGCTGAAGGACACTTCACCCCACCCATTCCCAGTGCTATGCACTACACAGGCCTGCATTCTGCTCTAGGAGACCTTAGAATACTACAGATCAGTCATTAATTTCCAAATAATTATATAGGACCATTCTGAGCAGATGGAAATTCATGGGTTAAGCAGGTATAGATTCATACAGTTAACTTGTGACCCCATTCGTGTCATTGAAAATTTCCCACTGCTTAAAATGAGAAACTGCTTCATGTATAGGATCTGTGACTTTGGATCCTTCCATCTGCAGCATATCTTGCTATTTACTACTCTGTTATTTTGCCTGTGCTGAAGTGAGAATTGTTGGCACATTGGGAAGCAACAGCATGGGGAGAAGAGCTCACAGGAAAATAAACTCACTCATTCCACCTCCTCAGAAGTATGAGAAAACTGCTGAATAAAGACAGATTTACGCAAGGTGGCCTTTCTTTCCTCCTTAGTACTTGGATTATGGTCACTTATTCTCACACAGGATGAATGTCTATGTACAGGACCTGCTGTGATGTGTTTGTATTCCAAGCTGAGAGTCAAATATTCCACTTCCACATGCGTCATCCACATGGGATCCTGATTTTCTGGGTCACAGAATAACTGTGACAGAGAACTGGGGAGCCAGAAACTCTCAGATGCCTCCCTTGGACTCCTCCTGACCTTCTCAGCATAGCCTGCTCTTATGACTGAGAGAAAATAAGGTTTGTACCTCCTTGTCAATTCTACTAAAAATTAGTAGGTAACTGCATAAAAAGAAAGCACAAGATTGACTAAAATTGAACCCTGCTAACCAGATTAAGGTTTGAACTAAAGCCTCAGCCAACTAATGAATTGACTATAACAGACTGGAGTTATGTTTGATCAAATCAACAGGCAATGAATGAAATGGAAATTGCAAGGGCCCTGGCATTTGAAAATACCTGCTGCAGAAAATAATGGAGCTCATTCCTCTGAGGCAAAGGGCAGCTCCTCTAGGCTGTGACAGCTTTGAGGCCATTGCTCCTTTCTGCTGCTTGGATTTGCAGCTAGCAGGGCTTAAGGCTCCTCTGATGCAGACACAGTTGGCTAATGTAGGGTGACACAGGATGATTTACAACAAAATATTTTCTGCCAATCTACACAAGTACCTTCTCTTCAGCTCTTCAGCTTCAGAAAAATCTTTAGATAAACAAAGAATGATTGTGGAATCCCAGAACAGTTTGGGTTGGAAAGGACCTTAAAGCCCATCCAGTCCCACCCCCCGCCATGAGCACAAACACCTTCTTCTACCCCAGGTGGCTCCAAGCCCAGTCCAACCTGGCCTTGGACTCTCCCAGGGATCCAGGGGCAGCCACAGCTGGGCAGCCTGTGCCAGGCCCTCACTGTTCTCCCTGAGGAGCCATTGAAAGGACAAGAGAAGGTCATCTGGAAACAAAGACAAGCTCTCAGTCTTGCACCATTCTGAGTGCCAAAGGCAGAGCCCAGCTCAGGTAACCAGGTGACATCACTGTAAATAAGCACCTTGATCCTCATGGAGCTCTTCAACCCTCAGATATCCAGATCTGGGCGCTCTGTACAAGAAGAAGCCACTGCCCCTCTTGGCATGAGAGAGGGAGCTTTGCTTTCCTTGGGGAACAATTAATTTTGCTCCTTCTTTAAACTGCCCTCTCTCCATAGGAAATAGGAGTTTGTGAAGACCTGTCTCCCTAGGTTAGAAGCTGGAACAGCTTCCAAGCCCAGAAAAGCATGGAGGAGAATTTCAGAGTATCAATATCCCTCCTGTGGAAAGCCAACACAGTGCTGGTAACTGAACTCCTCATGTCCTGTGACTGAGCTTTGGACTTATTCAGTGATCTTAGGAGTCCTTCTTACTTGCTTATGCTTCCACCTGCAGACATTCGTAGAATATTGCCTGTATGTTCTTGTATTCATTTTACTGGCAGAAATTTCTCTAACTCAATGAAAGAATCTAAACTCTTGGCAATTCAGGTATTTATAGTTCTGTTAATGTAAAACTTCAAGTAAGTTAAAACATTAAAGAAAACATCAAGAATTTCTCCAAGAAAACTCTAAGTTTAAGCAAAAAACTGTCAAAGGCAGTCTGAAATATATTTAAAAGTAAGCATTGACACCTTTCAAGTCACATTTTCAAAAGCAATACATTATTTGCCTTCTAGCACTTCCATCTTTACATTCATGCTATTGAAATACCTTTTTCTGTGATTTTATTTTTTTCAATCAATGAGGTCCTGAAGTACTTTTAATTAAGAACTACTTTTCTGCCAATCACAGGACTCCACAGGAATCACAGGACTCCTGGAAGTGGAGCATTAAGAGAAAACTCCAAATAGTTAAGACCTGTAGTAAAACAATAAAAGTGTACAAATAAGTGTACTAAGTTCCAGTTCATTTGGCAGTCTTCCATCTTCCTCAGCACTGATTTCTCCAGGTTTTCAGTTCTGGTTTTATTGGAATTCTTTTGAAACCCTGATCTCTTATATTTTCAAGTAATCTTATCTAATATTGGTACAACTATTCAAATAAACAACTTCTGCCAGCAAGTACCCAGAATTTCAATGGAACTTCTAATTAGAAATCACAAAGTCTTTAAATAATAAAACTAAAAGTTAAGGGCAGGGTTCTTGCTTACAAAATATTACTGTGAGAGTGATTCAGAGCAAAGAAATAGTACAGGACAACTACTTAATATTTAGTAAACATAATTAGACAAGAAAACTTTAGAGTTCCATCTGTCAATGACCATAAAAACTGTTAGATAACTGTTCTATAACAGTACTGTGGAAATTCTTTCTGGCAAATTTTTAGCATGGCAGATGCCTTCTTGTACTAAATATTCATTGTACAGGGATACATTTTCTCTGATAATTTCCTTTCTCCCTTAAATATGGCATGAAAAATGAAGTCTTTACTAAAAACTAACCTCTACAAGACACCTTTCCAGCCATTCCATGCCACCTGATGTTTATCTGAAAATAAACTTCCAGTGTCAGCTCCCTGCTCAGACAAACCTGTCTTTGCAGAAGGCCTGTCCCCACTCCCCTCTTGTATTTGCTGTGAAGTTGCATTTCCAGTTCATTCCTCTCCAAGGACAAAATCTACTGCCCATCTGTACTGCAGCAGTCCCTCTGAAGGGGCCAGGAAGAGATGAGGGCTCTCAGAAAGGTGAAACACAGTTTGGAACCTGTTAAAATTCCACAACATCAGAGTTCAGAGCAACACCTCAGCCCCAGTGCTTTCTTCTCTGCCTCCTGCAGCAACCACACACAAACACACCCTTCAAGCCAAGACTTTTGACAGCTTTTCCCTTCACTGCATGTTCTATGCTGTGAAACTTGCTATGCTCCATTGATGTGATTTCTCAAAGTGTTTCCAGGTCACAGCTCTGTCCCTGCCATGTCCCCACACTGTGCTCCATGGAGAGAACACCCATTTGTGCTGGGTCAGGCTCACAGTTCTGTGATAAACTGCAGTTTGGCTTTTCCAGCACTGCCCTCATTTCATCTACAATGGAGAGTGATCAACAACAACTCCCACCTTCCAGTGAAAATAACTGCTTAGTCCTCCACCACAGATCAGGAAAATATGGTGTCACCCTTCAGACACCTGCTGCAAAGACAGCCCTGGTCATGAGCCCTTCTCCATTTCCTTCTAAAATACAGAGTCCTTCCAGGGCACACAGAGCATGAATTCCAGCTGGCTCACAGCAGCCACTGGGAGTGGGAGAAGGCACTGTTATTTCAAGGGCTGGAGTTTGGTATGCAGCCCTCACTCACTGATCTGCAGGCACCATTCCAGAGACAAACATTTCAACAGAATTCCCAGAGTGGAACTGACCTTTGCTGCATACTAAAATACAAACACAGAGACAATAACAAACCTGTTCTCACAACACACTCATTGCTGCCCAGTTTTTCAGTATGCCGTCCACTTTGGAAACCTGCCACTGGTTTGACAGCTCATGTCCTGTTTATCTTGATTTTCTAATTTTGCAATCTAATGACTGCTATCAAGAGGACAAGTGCTTTCTGACTATACTGACAAGATAGACCAGGGTTATGAGCAAAATGCCTGTGCAAGGTGGGGCTCCTCCTCTGCACACTACTGGTTTATCCACAAACTACAAGTGGCAGTAAGTTACAGGTACTGACTTCTTCCTAGGAGGCAAAAGCACTGCCTGGAAGCAGGGAAAGGAAAGGGAATGATTAAGGTGCCTTTAATGCAATGCTCAAAGGTTTTGTGGTAAGCAATGAAACTAAAAGACTTTCCCTTATCAAAAAATAATCACAACTGCCATGTTTGTCCCCAAAGCTCACACAGTAAGCACTGCCTGGGACTGAAGGCTTTCCCCTAGCTCAGGAGCTGCCTGGAAGGTGAGCACTGGGAAGTGCAGGGTGGGAGGTGACACACTGTGCCACAAAGGGTGAGCAGCTCAGAGCCTGCTGATAACACCAGGATGTCAGCAATGGGATACAGCTGGGAGCACCAGCACCACAATTCTGCAACACCGAGTGAGTGTGGGGAGAAGAAATTCGTCACAGAGGAATGTTACATGATGCATAAATGCAATCTTAAATCAATGTAAGCAATGGCAGGTTCTGAGCCAACTGAGACACTGGGGTTAGAGTATGCCACACATGCTGCTCCATGAGACCTTGAGCAGGGTGCTCTGTAAAGGTCAGAAAAGGGAATTGAATGCTCCAAGTTATTAGGAAAGGGGCAGAACAGAGCAGGGAAAGCATCACAGTTGCTCACATCAACATGCAGTGCACCTGCACCATGAGTGCTGTTAGCAATTCGAAAGCACCCATCTGCTAAAACATACCATGGATTTGGAAAGAGCAAGGGCAAACAAGAAATCTGATCAAAGGCATGGAAAGGATTTTGTGGGAAGGATAAATGAACAGGCACACTTTTCCATCTGGGCAAAAAGCTGACAACAGGTCCTATAATAACAATTTTAATATAACCAACATAAGTGTTCACTTTCTTTTCAAAGAGTGAAACATTATATAATAGAAATACATTTTTAAATCACAGGATTAAAACATGAGGAAAATTCCTCTATTCTGTGCACAGTGAAGCTGCAAAGCTCCTCACCACAGGATGCTGTGGCTGTCAAAAACAGACAGAGCTTCAAAATACATCCTGCAAATTAAAGGAAGGAAAACCCCTTGAGGTCCATTGAGTAAAGAGACACAATATTTGCTTCAGAAGTGCCTGAAGCACACATTTTCAGGAGATAATCCAGGATCTTAAGGAATCATCACTACATGACTTCCCTATTCTTCCAACCTGCTTTGCCTGTGTTGAAAAGAGCATAACAGGCTACAGACCTTTGGCTTAAGCCAGCAGAGAGTGTGAACATTGCAGTAATGATTTAAACACCTTTCAAAAGACAGTAAAAACCCATGCAGCTCTACTGGTTTGGCTTTCTACAATTGTTTCTTATTCTCTACATGCACACCAAAGACCTCTGCTTCTGATCTCAGGGCCTGGCCCTGGCAGCACAGGGAGGAATCAAATTGTGTTGTGGGTCATCTTGCTCAGCAGGGGAGTCATGGCCATTCAGAACCTGTGTGATAATTTGGATGATTTTTAACTTTCTTTTCCCTTCTTCTCCATCTCTCTTTCCACCTTTTAAAAGATGTGTCCATATTGCAGGTAAGAGATGACAGAAGGAAGGGAGGATTCCAGTCTATAAAGTCAGGCTACTCCTTTTCAAGTATCATATAAACTTTTTCTTTTTGTTAAAGGTTCCAAAGGACTCCAAACTGCAGCTGCACTGCCAGGTAAGATGCCAGCATAGCCCCCTTTTACTCACAGCCCTTGGATATCAGGGCACAGCCCTCTCCCTCCTCTGCTTTGCTCTCCCCCAATGACTTTTGTGGGCTTCCACTGCAGCCTGAGTGTGAGACACAAATGTTGCGCCTTTCAGTGTCTTCAGCAGTGACCTTCCACGCAATAAATAGAAGGAGAAAGAATTTATAGGCCTCTCTACACTCCTGAGCACACCTTGCACATACACACACCTCACTTGGAAGCAGGAACATGCTGAAATGCTGAACAAGTGAACCAGAGACGAGAATACGAAACCTGCAGCCACAGCTACACCCTGAGAGGGCTTCACATCCTTCACTTGATGCTGTAGGTTTGCAAGCCATTAAAGAGCTGCTTTAACACAGAAAGGAAGGAATGGGAGAAGATGCACTGAAAATTATAATCCTTGGGGTGATAAAATTTCCTCTCAATCTGCTCAACAGCTCCATTTCTTACTACAAAACATGCTACAATAAATCTGCTTTATTTTCAAAATCTTTTTAGTGGTGAAAAGTTATTGAAATGTACACTCAGCGCCCTATTGATACAAGACCAGAGTGCCACCTCACTTTTACATCATAACATGACAAAAGAAAAATCAGCACAATATTTCCCAGGGAGCCCAACTTTTGAAGCCATCAAATGCAGAGAAAGCAGGAAGATAATTAAGATCTCTCCCAGCCACTGTGAGGTCTGGGGGTAGAACCCAGGCTGAGACTGCAATATCCCTGATTTTTTCACAAAAGAATGAATTTGAATAGCTTCTTTTTTAACTGAAAAGGAAGTCTTCATAAAAGGAAAAGAGTCTCTTGTCAGGGTGCTAGCTCAGCCAAGAAGGGGGCAGGCTAGAGAAAAAAAATGTGAATAAATTAAATGAAAGGATGAGCATGGCAGTGCAGATGTGAGTGTCCATACCAACCATTCCATTGGAGATGCTGCATCCTACTCAGGAGGAGATGGCTCTGGAGGGAAAGCACTGCCCAAAGCCTACAGAACATACGCTGGTCATCAGCCCTTCTCTTCGAATTAGAAGGTTTTTCTTTCCAAACAAGTTTTAGGCAGAATTTGACGTCATGCAAGTTGCGTATCAAGCTGTATGTGTCAGGTTTATGGGATACCTTGACACCTGCACAGAGGTAAAATACCTTCCTGACATCAGGATATTCTTTATGCACATGGTGATAACAACCAAGATTCTTGGACACAGGATAAATGTTTTAAATCAGAAGCAATTTTGCATAGATGGAACAAAAACCATGGCACTGGTGGTGGGAGTGGGATCACAGGACTCTCCACAGTTTGAGACAGAGCTACAATCCCTGTGTGTGGAAGTTCCTATCCTTCCTGTGGCAGGTGGAAGGATAGAAACTTCCACACCTGTGGACATTCCTGTGCTGAGGCTCCTCCTCAATCCACAGCACATTAAACAAATCAAAGGACTGCCCAGGAGAAGGCCAGAGAAGACTGATTTTGTCTATGTTTGAACAAGCAATAAAGGTGAGAGCTCTGCCCAAACCAGGAGGTTGAACAGATGTAACTGCTCCTGCACTTAGGCAGGGACTGAACCACTACATAAAGTTACAGAAGAATCCTGGGGCTCTAGGTAAGGTTTTTTGTTGTTTTGTTTGGGTTCTTAAGCCTTGAAATGACAAAAATCTTCAGGAAAGAAAAGACAGACAAGTGAAAAAAGTACACACATCACCACATGTTCTGTGTAGGAGTCTGCAGACACAAAATCTGCTTTGTGCACGCATCAGAACCAAACCCCACAGAGCAGTGCAGGTGTGTGGGGTCTGTGAGGATAAGGATGAGCAGCAGAGTCCCTGCTAACACACTGAAAGGCTGCTGACAGCCTGTGCAGCTCTGCCTCTCACATTGCTGTGCTGAGGAGCCAACTGTGATGACAGCTAACACTTGGACTTGCATTTTTCCATCAAAAAATGCTTCTGGCTTACTGTGAGAGACTGAAATGGTTTGGTTAATGGCTTCAACACTGTTATGAAGGACTTTTTGTCCATTATGGCAAAACTGTATAAAAAGCTGTGATCACCAAAGCCCACCCCTCCCTGAATGTGCCTGATTGGAACTTTGGGCTGTGAGTTACAGCACCTAAGAGAACTTGAGACAAGATAAAGGTGACACTGTGTCTCATTTACTGTTAAATAAAATCCATACTATTGACTTTGGCATATGGTTTCCTGCTCTTGGCAGGATGGGGATGGACTGCATGACCTTTAAAGGTCCCTCACACCCCAAACCATTCTATAATTCTAAATATTTCCAGCCTTTGGTAATGCCACAAAACACTTCAAGAATAACACCCAATTATCTTCTGGAACTAGCAATTAAACACTGGCTCTACTTGCAACCTCATTCTCAAATTAGCAATGTAATAATCTCTGCATCCAAACACATCTTTCCAGGAATTTTCAAACATCATCTAATGGGTGGGTTATGGCATCTTCATTTCTGTCCCGTGGGGTCCTCCAAGAAGACCACCCACCTCTCAGTGGCCATGATCTGCTGCCAACAGGAAAAGCCTGGGAGCTGACAGGTGAGCAGGAGCAGCTGTCCTGACCTCAGATTCTCTTATGAAGGGAGATGTTGCCATTTGAATTAACTCTTCTTTCAACCTTTAAGTGAGCTGATGAAAAGAAACCACAGAGGAGGTGAAAACAAAATTACTGAGGGTTAAAACTTGCATACTCTCTGGGCTTTTCCTCACAGCTGAGCTACAGTGTCAGTGAGCTTCACCCAGATTGTACACAGATCATCTGTGCAGCTCCAGAGATTGTTATTTGCACCAGCAGGTGTTTGAGGCTATCATGTTTGCTCAGCCAGGCTTAGGCCTCCTGAAAGGTCAGCTGATAAAGAGTTTCCCAAAGTCTTCCAGCAAAAGGAGTGAAATCAAGGCTATCTGGGTCTCTAAGTGTTATTTACACAACATACTCCAGAAAAAACATTGACTCCTGTCACTGCCATTCAATTAAGTGGGAACTGCGTAATACTGTTTCAACTTCAGCAAACTGAATCACCTGAGAAAGAACTGAAAAAGAAAAAAACATTGTACAAAAATGAGGTCATTCTATACCCACATTGTTTCCCTTGATTCTTAATCAGAGATTCTCAGCTGTGAATTCCAGACATTCCAACCCTTCTTTCCCACACATTGTCACCTCTCTTGCCCTGCCTCTTCCTCCTGAGCAGCCTGTAACCATCCAGAAGGGCACTCCAGCCACAGGACACATCCCACCAGGTTTCACTAATGCAGTGGGACTGGGCCAAAGCCTGGAGCCCAGTGCCACCCAAATTACAGCAGAGCAGTCACTGCTCCCATTCCATGGCAGGAATCCCACTGATTACCAAGGCATCAGCCACAATCTCCTCTGGTGTTTCCAAGCTGCATTTCCAGTGCATTCCTCTCCAAGGACAAAATCTACTGCCCATCTGTACTGCAGCAGTCCCTCTGAAGGGGCCAGGAAGAGATGAGGGCTCTCAGAAAGGTGAAACACAGTTTGGAACCTGTTAAAATTCCACAACATCAGAGTTCAGAGCAACACCAGTGCCTTCTTCTCTGCCTCCTGCAGCAACCACACACAAACACACTCTTCACACAAAGGCTTTTGCCAGCTTTTCCCTTTACTGCATGTTCTTCTTGTAAAAACAGGTCTGCCATCTCCATTTTTTTCCTGCACACTCATGGAAATCAGGAATAGAAACCTTCTTGTGAGCAACCTTACAATCACCCTTGCCTTCAGGAGAGTTTACTTGGTACTTGGCCAGCTGCAGCAGCCACAGCACATGTGGGAGGTGGTGTGAATCCAGGGCATCTCCTCCTGTCTTTTGAGACACATGGATTTCAACCCATTCATATATTTCAAACCATATATATATTAATATATATACACATTATTAAATACAGGAGGGCAAAAAGTTGTCCCTGGCACAAAATAACAGAAGGAAGAACAAGGTCAATCCAGTCCAGTAGCCTGTCACTGCAATGTCCAAGAGCAACTGCCTAGGGAAGCATGGGAAAACAGGGTAACCCAAGGAGAATAACTTGCCCTGCCATGAAGCACTTTGCCAGCCTCCAGCAGGACTGGAGGGATTGGTAGGGACATCCTGAACCACACACAGTCTATTTCTATTTAATATGTGAAAGAATTGTTTTTCCATAAATAAAAGCAGCTAGTTTTTAGGGTATTTTACAGTTGCAAACTTCTGGAATCTACAACATCTAGTGGTATTCTAAAGTTTTACCACCAACTTGGTGAAGATCAACCTTTCTGTTTGGACCCAGAGCCCTTGATATTCATTTGGCTCCTGCTGGATGCTGACCAGGAAGATAGCTTCACCTCCCACTTTCTTAGACCTCTTCAGGCATTTGTTCAGGAGAGAGAATCCCATTTGTTTCCTTCATGGAGCCTGTTCAGTACAATTGATCATTCAGGCTGCACTTTTATGAGCCTTTTCCAATTCTATAGTAGCTTTATGAAGATGGGGCCAGAGCTACATGCAATATTCAAGATGCAGAAGCACCATCATGCAACATCATAACAATATTCTCTGGTTTATTTTCATTCTTCTTTCTAAACCCAAGCAGAGACAGTTGTTTAGGGTTTTTTTTGCTGAAGAATTCAGCTAATCTTTCTTACCCCAAATCTTATTCCTGAGATATAATGCTCAAAAGAAAGATGAGCTCAGGATTACTCCTCCTCCTCCCACCTTCATGTACCTCACATTGCATTTTTCTGCATTTCACCTGTTTCTTTTCTCACACACATGACCAGCACTGGATTTTTTTACGAAGGCTTCAGTCAGCCTTCACTCTCCCTGTGCTGAAAAATGCAGTATCTGCAGAGAAACCTGCCACCTCCCTGCTGCTTTTGGGTGCCCTGGGACACATTGAACAACACATCCCACCACTCTTCCTACTGATGGCCTGCTCATGGGAAGAACCATTTATTTCTATACCCATTTCCATCAAGAGTCCTCATCCTAAAGAAAAGTTCCAGAACAGAAATTACCCCCAAACTCCTCCACAGTGACCAAAAGAGCAGAAATCATTGACATGGTGGTCAGGCCTTTTATTAGCTTGGTTTGGTTTTGTACCGCAATCATCTCTTAGTCTCTGGCTTCCCTGGCAGATTTGCCCTTCCCTTGTCTTTCAGCAAAGTGAGGTGTTTGCTTTGTGCTCCCTCACAGGGTTTTCCCTGCCTTGTTTTTATGCCTTATAGATCTATAGTGTAACTCTTATGTATAACCTGCATTTTGGCCCATATGGAAAAATGGCCAACACTTTAGCAGCACAAATGCTGAAGGCTCAGGGTTTACACCACCATAACAGTCAAAGGAAAAACATGTGAAAGCATCACCAGGAGCAGAATTAGACCTTTGATATTTGAAGCTTTTAAAAACAAAATCAAAACAAACAACAAAAACAACTGAGAGGCTACCTCAAAGTGATTAACAAAATATCACAGGATAAGAGACTTGTTTATGGGAAAACATAATATTTGACATCAGAGAAGGAAGAAAAAGGAATCAGCCCGCCGAGAAAATGATCTACACATACATTAACAGAGACTATTGTGACTCAAAAATGAAAGAATCAGGGCAAAAATGACAAAAGAAATTATCAACAAGGCTTTGCTATTCAGTCACTGAAAGCAGAGACAGGATCTTGAGAGGAAACACAAATCAGGCAGAAGAAATGGTATTTATCAGGCTAGAAGGAATATTTACTGCCTAAAATGACTATGTAAGAACAGATAAACACCTTGTTGTACTACACAACTAAATGTATTGTAGCATACAGCAACCTTCAGTGTGACAACCCACAGTCAACAAGCAGCAGCATCTTTGTTTTCACTTGGGAATCAAGAGCAGCCAATGCAATAGAGTCTGTAGTGGAAAACTGAACACACACAAGGAAAGGTCATACTGGCAAACTATCCTGGTTTTCTTGGAAAGAAATGCAATTTTCCGCATCTCAGAAAAATGAAACTAGGTATTTATGGATACAAGTGACCTGTTTTGATAGCAGCAAGTGACCACAAAAAGGAATAAAAGGAGAGGAAAACTAAGTCTATTAAAATAATTCTTCCTACTGCTGGATCTTTGGAGCATTGTGTATTTGGCATTAATTTTTCTGGAGTTTTTGCTTTAATTTTTTAAGAAACTGTTTTAAGAAAGACAACCACATACTTAATACTTGTATTTATCACGGTTAAACAGTAATTTGCTTTTTGTTTTCCTTCCTAATATAACTCCTGAAGATGCACATCAGGTGATAACAGAGCATTCTTAAATGCTGCTCTGCAATTACAACAGCAAAGTGGCTGGTTTACAGCTATTAAGAAAGCAGGAGCACATATAATTACAGAGATAGTTATCTTGGATTTCCCTGTAAAAGAGGCCAGGGTGCTCTAATGCAATGACACATTCATTCTGCTTTACCATCTCATTCAGACTGCAGGCATCAGTAAATCCAAAAATTAATTAAGGTGTTGGAACCTAAGGTGGGATTTATGATGTGAGGTGACAGGAGACTACATTTGAGCACACATCACTACAAAACACCCAAAAACACCCCCAGCCCCCTGCCTGAAGAGGGGGTCATCAAAGGTCTGCACTCAAAATACAGGAACAAAGAGGAGGAGCCCAAAGGAGTGTGACCCCAATGACAGCAGAGATCTTGTGCCTATCAATGCCCCATGACATGCCAAAGACTCCATTTCACAAACTAAAGCAAACAACTGCTGGACACACTCATTTAGATTTTTAGTCCCATCATTACTGCTGTGCTTTCCTGAATATTCCTGGTTTCACTAGTAAGCAAACATCACACCGTGGAGGATGGAAGCTACAGTCTTTGCTTGAAAATAACAGAAATAATGCTATTTATAAATAGAAAAATGTGAGTTTTCAGCCCTGATAATACACTCTCCACTTGTGGTTTATCTGATATTTTTTAAAACCATATGGGAAAACCTACTGTTGCACAAGATCAACAAGAGCATATTTGAACAATCAAATGTGACATCTGAGGATTTAGGAATTCCAGATGGAGATTTAAGAATTCTATGTGCTACTCTATCATTGGTTTTCAAAAAAAAAAAATCAACAGTCAAGATTCTGTAGTTTTTAATTTTAAAAAGTTTTAAAAAAGCAAAAGCATAATAAGTCTAAAAATAACTGGGATGAATCCTGAAATAATTCTCACTGTACTTTTTTTATCCATAGGGAAATATCGGAATTTAAATGTAAATGAAAAAAACACAAATCAAAAAGTTCTGCAGCTGAAACATTAAGGCTAAATCCCTGTAAATTCACAGGTATCCATTACAGTCCTTGCTTAGGTTTAAGAGATGGGACTTTGCCATGAAGCTGGTTTTAAGCTGCCAGTGGAAAGATGAAATTAAAGTTAAAAACAGCTTCTTTAGAAAGAAAATCCTTGAAAGCTCTTGCTCTACTGCCCACCTGTAAGTTTATCAATGGCTAGCAAAGTTTATCATCCAATAAGAGGATGCTGCAGGGACAGGTTCCCTACTTGAGGGAGCCCTGAGCACAGCAATAAACCTGCCTTGAGAAGTGCCAGAACACCCCCCAGAGTAATGCAGTCTGCACTGCACAAAAATACACCAAATTGAAAGTGAAAAAGTCTAATAAATGGGATTTATTGGCATGCACAGAGGCAGCAGGGCCTGCTCCAAGAAACTGGACTAAAATACCACAGCCAGTGAGCTGGTGGGGCTCCACACACAGCAAGTGAGTGCAGAAGGGAATCAGGGGCTGGGCAGCAGATGGAAGAGGCCAGGGAAATGAGTGGATTACAGCAGTCACAGGAGTTGGGAATAATCTGGACAAGACTAGGCAAAGTACAGAGGACAGCCTGGATGTGGCAGCACTGTGTTTTGTAGGAAATACAGCTTCACCTCATCCAGGCAGTTCTCAAGCTGTCCTCATTGCCAGCTTTCAAAAAGCAAGGGGAGATAGTCAGTTGAAAGGGAGGTGGGATCCATGGCAGAGCAGTGTGACAAAACCCAGGGAGCAGCCCCTTTCACCCTATCCTGGGATGTAAAGGTGCTGTGAACAGCCAGGACCACTCCATGGGAGACACTGCACAGCCTCAGGATTCCTCCCTGAATTTAATGTAAAAAAACCTCTGTTACTTTCCAAGAGAAGCAATTCACAAATAGCAGGCACTCAGGAGAAATGATCATAAACCAAAAATCCCTGTTCAGAGCTGTACTTTCTGAGAACAGCTGAATAAAAAAGTGATAAGTTATACCTGTCTGTGAGGTGATGAGATACATCTGATTCATCCGTGTGTATCACCAGCTCCTTGATAATACAAGCCAGTATCAATTTAAGTCGGCAATTACATTCTAATTTCCAGCAGGAATCAGATGTGCCATGCTCTGTATCAGGCTCGGAGAGATGGATGCAAATAATGCAAGGTGCATGTTCTGAAATGTAACTTTTCACTTAGAGTTCTCTGGAGTGCCATTATTCTGCCCTACAGCTCAGCCTGGCTCAGTGCTGCTGCACACACTGAGCACTTCAGCAGAGGCTGCCCACCCAATGCTCTCCTTGCCAAAAAAAAAAAAAAAAATCAAAAACAAGGAGGCAAAAGAGAGTGAAAGCCAATTTCTGCATGTCCTGGTACTGAATGATGAAGTAACTCCTTCAAGGTCAAAGACTGTTGGTGGAGTCAGCTGGAGCTTGTGACATAGAGCAAATCCCACTTCACTGGGCCATATCCCACCTTCTGTAACTCATGCTAAGATTCCCTGTAACATTATTTCTTATGTAATTTTTCATTTATTTTAAGCAAAAAGGATTATACATTTTCAGTCATCTAAAGACCGCCAGAACGTCATGGTTGGACAAAACAGGCAGTGAGCTGCCCAACCCAAGCTTTCTGGGTTTTGCCACGTCCCTCTGCAGAATTTGTACACTTTACTACACAGTTTGTTATTCAGAAAATTTTAGCATGTCCTGTAAAATTCAGGAATGCTGCAGAGTACTGAGTAGCCCAAATTATTTTGCTATTGTTGCTGTGATCTGACAGAGTTCTGAATTCCATGCTGGTGAGGATTTTTGAAGTCAGAATAAATCCTATCTTTTATTTTAAATCACAAGAAAACTTGGGTTGGAAGGGATATCCAGAAGTCTAATTATTCTCATTGTAACAGTGATTTGACACAATATTCTCACCAGTAAATATCTCACAACAGACAAAAGTTACCTTTCTTGAAATTTCTCAGATGACTGCCTCAAGTCTCAACACTTCTGCAAATGCCACCCAGTCACAGAAAATGAGCATTAATACAAATAACCAACTTCAAACCCGCTGTTATTTTCATACACTTTGAAAGTTATGGGCCTGGCTCATTATACAAGGTAATGAAGAATGGGTTGTACATCTTCCAGAGGCAAGATTTCGCACAAATGATTGCTGGTACAAGTCAGTATTCATGTGCTAATACTGAACAGTTTAATCACAGGCTAGAAGAGGATATCTGAGCACAAAAGCAGGTACATACTTTTAATTATTAGAAACATGATTGCATTCTCATGGTTGAATTCTCTCTATGTGTGGTGCAAGACAATCATCCTCTAGTGCACACTTTAGATTGACACTGAAGAAACTTTCCTGGAGAACAGCTTATAATGTGTAAAATCTTTCTGTTGATACAAAACAGGATGCTTTTCTTGAGTATTAACGCCAGAAGTTTATCTTTGATTCTGCTTTCAAACTGAGCATTACCACAGAAGCTCTAAAGTATCTACCTATCTGCAGATGGTGTTTTGGCCTCTCTGGCAGACTGAGATTCTCCAGGATCTTTGGTCAAACAAGTTTTGGCAGCTTGGATTACAACTCAACTGATCAACCAAGTAGCAGACTCTAGCAAACACAGAAATTCCCCTTTGAGCCATGTGCCATGACTCAGATCTCAGGGCAGCAAAATGGCCAATACATCCATGAACCTTCTATTTCCATCACACCAGAACTCCTCATACAGCCAAACCTGCAGCACTCCACTTTCTGCTACTCTGACTTATCCTCACCTCTTTCCATGACCTCACAGAACCTACAGAGCTCTTTCCTTCCTCACTCCTGCAGCTGGCCACATACATCCTTTTACTGCTGGCTCAGCTCCTTGATCATAGGCTCCCTTAGACTGGAAACCTCTGTAGGCAGTGACAGTCCTGGCACACTTAAATAGATTCTTGTGACAGTCACATGCCTAAGCACAATAGCTACTTACTATATTAGCCCTGTGACATTACTAACAATTACTAACAATTCAACTACTATTGTTCTTACTGTGTTAACCATATAATAATAATAGTTCTTGATACTACCCATTGCCACACGCAGATGTCGGAAAAAAAGTGAAATCTCTCTCTGGTAGAAACTCTGCTCTATGGCATCCCAACATCACCTTTAGCAGGCACACTTGATCTCCTGTGCCCATATTTTAATGCAGCCAGAAACTACATTACATTACTGCAGCCTCAAACTAACCTATTGTCTGTCAGAGGCAAAAGCATATCAGGAAATAATAACTTATATGACAACACATTAGAGGCAATTAAAAATACAATTTTTAAAAAAGCACTTCTCAATTTCTGGAATTTATGTTTCATTTGGATTCCCATCTCCCTGGAGGGCAGGATTTCTGTATTTCTGTTGCCAGTGCCTGTTTCTAAAATGCCATCAGAGTGTCCTGTTTGCTGATGCTCTGATCTCATAGCAGCTCCTCTAATCACCCAAAAGGGCTGACTTTGTGGCTGCTAGTGCTGACAGCTCAATCTGAGAGCTGCAGAGACAAACAACTCAACTTCTGACAATGGCAGGCAGGCGGGCCATTGATTTTGCTCCTGAGAAACACTGTAACAAAGATCACAGCCAGGAGCCGACCAGCTGATGGTGCGACACCCGTTAAAAGGAAAACTTCACTCAAAGGAGAGCGCTCCTTCCCAGCAGGGACTTTGAAAGATGAGAGGAGGATGTGCGAGTGGAGAAAGGCACCTCTTGGGGCCACGGGAGGTGTCGTCATTCTCACACTGTTGTTTCTCTAGTACAGAGCCAGGAAACCCAGCCTGAAAGGGAGATGTGTCACCCTGCCAGCACTGCCTCTCCTCATTGTATTCCAGAGGGAATACAACAGGCAGTCTCAGGGCTGGCTCTGCAGAGCAGAGGTGTTGGACAATACCCTTTTCTGATGCAGAGATGGGGCAACTGAGAGGTGTTTTAAAAACTTTTCTTCCATTATCAGTCTCTTGAGAAAGGTGAGACAACACAGATGTTATAATTAATACCATCACAATCAGAAGCCAATTATTTCCTAATTAGAAAACACTGTAAGTGTTTCTTGGTCTATCAGCTTTTTTGCTACACCATGCTGTAGATGCTTTAAAACCAATCACCTAGAACTATCCCTCCGGGATCCTGCTACAATGCACTTTTCATAGCATCTAGTCTTATTTGCAAGGCCATCTTTTGAAACTTTTTTCTAGCTCCATTTCTCTCTCAATGTCTGTCCTCTTCCATAGCATTTCTAAGTCAGCATTTCTTATCTCAAAGTTTGCATACAGATGCACAATGTGTGGGGTTTCTGTCAGGCTCTGAGAACTCTCTACAAATCCATTTCCTACATTTCCCCCTCTCTCTCAGACAGAAAAAACTTCTTTGATGGCTTTGTTCATCATTTGCCATGCACAGTGAAGTACACAAGGCACTATCACTAACATTGCTACGATAACAACCAATGCATATAAACCTATTTCACAAAACTCTCTACAAATCCACTTCCCACGCAGAAGCACTGCTTATATGCCCTGGTAGGAAGGGGAGAAGAAGTGGCAGGAATGCCCCCAGGCATGTGTGTCCCCAGGACAGCCCCTGTTGCTCCAGCTGAAGAGGTGCTGTGCCATCAGTCAGGCACCAAAGCCCTGCAGCTGGGCTGAGCTGCTCTGCAGTCAGTGCTGGCAGCCCAGAGCTGATAGAAGGGGGAGCAGAGACATCACAGCTCAGTTCTCAGCAAACAAGACATGTAGTGCAATAATAACCTGAAAAATGTATCTTTATTTGTAATCTGAACAAAGCTGCTGTGCATATCCCTGAGCAAAACACAAGGCAAGTCCCTGAACCACTGCCATACCAACCTGGCTTCCAGTAAAATGTAAAATGCCCTAAGGCACTCATTATGTTACTAGGGGAAGAGTGAATAGGTATTTTATAGACCTAAATATACATGTGTATTTCAGTTACAATTCAAAATGTTGCTTTTGTTGTCAGAATTATTCATAAAATGAAAATCTGATACTCTCAGTATGCGTGAA